>NC_086177.1:33125000-34612500 GCF_023053635.1 Elgaria multicarinata webbii
GACATGAGGAGTCAACCCGTTGGGATCAGGCTGGTCCAGCATCCCAGCTGGGACATTGCTGCATGTGATTGTCTTTTACCTTTAGCCTTAATGTTGCTGTGGCTGTGGGGCTCCCAAGTCACGGGGAGGGCATATATTCCCTGATGCAAGCAAAACTCATTGTATAAATTGGCCAGATCCCCCTCCCCACCCCACACGATATAAACAGTCTGCATATGCTTGACAAGATGCAATTCCTGCAATCACTTCTGGCTCCACTCTAGTCCTTGTGCATTGAAAAGGTGAATTTAACATTTGATTAACCAGAACAGTTTATAATAAGAACAGAGGCCTTTAAATTAGAAGTTAATTTAGATAATTTGTCATCTCCTACCAGTGTCCTCCCCTGCCTTTCCCGACCAGCAATATGCTAATGCATCACGTAAAGTAATTGTCAGTCACAATTGCATATCATTTTGCCACTGGAACAGCCCAAGATCTAATTAAAGCCATGGCAGTAGCAACATCTGGGGTTTCTCCTGGATGCTGATTAGGAACACCTATGATGAGGCAATGACAACCTTGAAATGGCAGCGGACCTTGAGAAGGCAGAAGAAAAGAAGAAAGCAATGCAAAGGACATAATACTTAAGATGGTGCTTTGACACACACATTATTATTATTACTTTGTCCATGGTGGCCTCCTCATTATTTTAGCCTGTCTGGATTATACTTTGGGCATGGCTAGAACAGGCGGTGGAGGGGGATGATCTCGTGACATGATGATCGTGAGATCCTACCCCACAGTCTACATGCGGTGTGCAACATCCCGGTAGGAAGAGGACATTGCACCTGCCATTTTAGGGTTGTTGGGGTTTTTTTTAATGAAAATGAGCACGCCAGCTAAACAGGTACGTTTATTATTATTATTTTTAAAATCCCCCTCTCCCCTGATGGAAGGTTACTCGTGAGGAGCTAGGACAAAAACGGGATGCCCGGCCATACCTCATGTGGTCTCGGGACGAGCCCGAGACCACTGGAAAAAACAGGATTAAAGGGTATCATACGTCCCAGCCCCCGGGTTCCCCTGTGTGTCATGTGGATGCACAGGGATGATCCCGGGGCAATCCCCAGGATATCTGCAGATCTAGGGATGCCCTTTGTCTACAGCCCTGGTCTGCAACTGATTTTTAACAGGGGGCAAGTTTTCAACTGAGCAAACACTGAAGTTCCAACTTTGGCTCTGCTGAATTATTCACTCCCAGGTGAGCCAAGATGCAATGGTCACTCCTCTCTAGCATGAAAGACACCTGGCTTGTCCCGGGGTGAATACATAAGAAGTGAATACATAAAGGTTAACAATTCAGGATAAAATGTCTAGTGTGGAAGCAACCAAAGGGTCCTTTTCATGTGTCTTGTACTGAATAATAATATAATGCGGTGGATGTTGGGATGAAGGTCTTTGCTAGGGGCCAGATTATTTTCCTTTGCAGATCGAAACAAATCAAGATTTGGAGCCAATGTAAATCTGATCTGCTCAGCTACTGTGGTGCATGAATAACAGAGCCTCCCTGAGATTAGCATATATGTGTATGTGGCTCATGTCACAAATGAGTTGACAGCAAGCTCATTATGTTATGGTTGCACACAGGTTACTTTCCCCCATTTCTGTCTCATGAAAATCATTGGAATGCAAATTAAGCCATAAAAATATTGTTTGTGTGATGCTCCATTAATAATAGCAAATAATATAATTACACTTTGAAAGGTAAAATATTGGACTGTCAATAGCTAGGGTTGATTTAGAAGGAAATTATTACATACAGTCTTACTTAGCAATGAACACATCAGGTACCCTGAGCAAGTCACTCCCATGTGTCCAAAGGAGACCTTGGTGGCAAACACCACGAGTTGTAAAGCATTTTTCTAGATAGAATTCCATAGGAATCTCTCTCTCTTTCCCTTTTTCTCTCTGCACACACACACACTCACATGCACCCCCCTCCACTTTCTGGGTTCCTGCCTCTTTGTCATACTCTGGCATGACCAAGAAGCAGGGAGGCTGCCTTAACGGCACAGAGTTCGTACCGCTTTGCCGCCAAACCCTGCAGTATCACTGGTGCAGGCTGGCGGCAACTAGTCTTCATGAAGGGAGTCAGCGTGAGCTTCCCAGCAGCCATTAGGCTTGCCCGCCCCACCCCCTGCCTTCTGTCTGTGTGGACAGCGACCAATCAGGGGTCTGTGTGGACAGCGACTACCCGGCCATGCCTCCGCCATGACTCTGGAGTGAGGAGTCTGGAACGAGGATGGCAGATTTGCTGTACTTGCCTCATTCTAGAGAACAAAGTCAGGATAAGTCCCTGCCTTTTTTTCTCCGCAGCTTCTCCAGGAAGCTCCAGGGTGGAGGCTGCTGCATCATATAATCGATGAAGCACCACCACACAACCTTCCCAGGGCTTTCCATGAGTTCTGTCAGCTCTAGAGCAAGGCTATGCAAGTAGGAGTGAGACTGATTCCTCCATGGCTTTGTGAAATAGGACTAAAGTAAATAATCTGAAATCTGCAAGGCTATGGGAGGGTGCAAAACAAAAGTATGCAATACATAGGGTATTCTAAATGGGCCAGATAAGGAATCACAGTACTTCTATGATCACTTGCCAATAAATACACATAAAGAAAAACAGCTCTTTGGATATCTGCTTGTGCTCCCTATGCACATTAAAGCCATCTCATGGCCCAAGCTAAAGAACAAAACAAAAAGGAAAAGAAATGCTAGGAAAGACAGTCAGCCAGATAAATACTAGGCAAAACATGTTAAGAAGTCACTATTATTTTGCGAAATATTTGCTGTCATTCAAAGTTCCAAAGAGGAGGGGAGGGGGTAACTGGATGCATCTGCTCCCATCATCCAAATTGCTGGCAGTAAAAACAGTGTTCACTTCTACACACAAAATCACAATCTAGTGAGAACCCTTCACACAGTAATAGATGCTGCACAAAACCCTCTAGATGCTCTTGAGACCTGATCCAGAATGAGGATCTGGACATGAACACTTACTTTGTATGCAGGTCTTCCCTGCTGAATCAGGCCAAATGTTATTCTGAGCATTCCTAGAGCTCCATCACAGAAGCTATTTAGTTCACTCTCACCATGTCTGGTGCGCAGATTTGCAGCACGGTACTCACATGACGCCATGCCTGTCCTGCTGACACTGTCTAGGGGACCATATGAAAAGAGGGACAGGGGTCCCGTATCTTTAACGGCTGCATAGAAAAGGGAATTTCAGCAGGTGTCATTTGTATGCATGTTGCACTTGGTGAAATTCCCTCTTCATCACCACAGTTAAAACTGCAGGAGCTATACTGCAGCTATACTGTGACCAGATTTAAAAGAGGGCAGAGCACCTGCAGCTTTAACTGTGGTGATGAAGAGGAAATTTCACCAGGTTCTCCATATATACAAATGACACCTGCTGAAATTCCCTTTTCAATGCAACTGTTAAAGATACAGGAGCCCTGTCCTCCTTTTCATATGGTCCCCTAGCTGACACCCTGCCTATTCCCCAGCCTTTTCTGTCTTTTCCTAGACCGCCTAAAGTCTGGATTATTTTCCCTAAGTGCATTTTCCTTTGTTGGGGCGTGCGCTGTGACAAGTGCCATGCTGTTGTCTTGAATAGATTGCATCAGGTCCTGGCAGGGAAAAGCAATCTCTCCCAGCCTCAATAGAAAACCCAAACTTTGCATCCCAGGCTTGAAAGCATTTTTAAAATTGTACAACACCCAAATCTCTGCAGAGACAGGATTGTTCTCTCTCGATGCCCCCAAAGAGCTAGAATAAAGGGCCGTTCTATTTTTGCCAGGCAGAAAGGTGGTCTGGTTGAAGTACTCATCTGACAGGACCTGTCTTGTTAAAAGTGGGGAAGGAGCAACCAATGAACTGGAGGGAGAAAGAGTGGGATGGAGTGGAAGAGCAAACAAGTGAAAGAGCATTGCAGCGGAGGTAAAAAATGCAGAGACAAAGTAGGGGGTAAAATTACGTGTGATGGAGCCCCTAATCACCTTTTTCATACCACTAACAGAAACAACAAGCAATGCTTTTGACAGGCCTTGCTTTCAGTCCTGTGGGGGCTGATGTGTGTGTGTGGGGAACATTTATCATTAATGCAGCCTCTTGAAATACATCCATCCATACACATTTTTTTATTACCCTTAATTTTTTTTAATCAATCAGATTAATTCATACAGAGGGCACGTAATGCTAGCTAATTAACACTTATGACTTTTGAAAATGAAAAGACCTTTGGAGAGGATTATCCCTGATCGAGAAAAGATTTTTGTTTGTCCCATTAAAAATGGAAGAGAGATGGAGAGACATAAAAAGGATAGAGGAAGAACTCGGGAGTTGGGCTTTTGAGGCAAACGTTGCCTCTCTTGCTTCAATGATCACAAGGCAAATGGAAACAGCAAACGTTGCCCCACATTGAGGAAACAGTGTGATTAGCTACTGCTTTCAAAGACTGCCGTTCTATTAACTGATTATTAAGCAGCATATATATTATTCAGAAAAGAGCCTCGTGTGGCGCAGAGCGGTAAAGCAGCAGCTTCTGCAGCTGAAACTCTCCCCACGGCCTGAGTTCGATCCCAGCGGAAGCTGGTTTCAGGCAGACGGCTCGGGTCGACTCAGCCTTCCATCCTCCCGAGGTCGGTAAAATGAGTACCCAGCTAGCTGGGGGAAAGGTAATAACGGCCGGGGAAGGTAACGGCACACCACCCCGCTATAAGGCCTGCCAAGAAAACATCAGCGAAAGCTGGCGTCCCTCCAAGAGTCAGTAATGACTCAGTGCTTGCACGAGAGGTTCCTTTCCTTTCATATTATTCAGAATGACCTTTAAATGGCTGGAAATTAAATTATAATTTACACAGAGAGATAGCTGAAGCCATGTAGCTATTACAAAACAACGAGCTTCTTGCAAAAGTTGCTTCAAAAATATGGTGATATATCTATAACTACACTAGGAATTATAATAGCACAAAGGAAAATCAGCTATGACCCTATCTGGACAGAGATAGCCTTGCAACAGTTATCCATGCTCTGGTAACCTGCCGGTTGGATTACTGGAGTGCACTGTATGTGAGACATGATTTGAGACAGGTCCTGTTGAGGTGTCCAATGTGCTGCCAAATTTATACAGTTTTGTGAGATCAATTTCAATTGTTTTGGCCTGATTATGTGGATAAGACACTTGATGCAGCCAACTATGTGCACCCTCGACCCTTGCCCATCTTGGCTTATTAGGTGTAGCTGGGAAAATCTAGCCAAGTGGGTCCAAGGACTGGTTAATGCATCTTTATGTGAAGGGTTAGTGCTGGCTGCCTTTAAAGAAGTGATTGTGCAACTCTCCTGAAAAAGCCCTCCCATGACATGGAAGCTCATGACAACAACCATCCAATTACTAATACCCCGTTTTGGACCATGGTATTTGAAGGGAAGGGTGGTAGCATCATCGTTGCAGAGACTCTTAGAAGAAAGTATTTGGACCCATTCAGTTTGGGTCCCTCCTGGCTCCTCTCCGTCAGTTCAGGGTGGATGACAGCCTAGGATGTAAGTACGTAACTCGGCACCCCAAATTGTGTTTAATTGCCTGGTTTTGTTTTGTTTTTAATACTGAATCATCTTAACCCTCAAGAGCCTCCAGGCAACCTCATTATTATGTCACTGGGGATTTCTTATGTTAATGTTGCTATTATTTCTTCACTGCATTGGAAACCAATGGTGATTTTTGTTGCTTTTTTCTGTCTGAAAGCCTACAGATGTTCAAGGGGCTGGAAACTCAAATTAAGCCCAGGGTATCGGATCCTTACAAACCTTTGCTGGTCGGTTGCTTACACTGTCCTCCTCTCCTACTTTGAACCAAAGGGAGAGTAATCACAAATACTTGGCAGCACAGTTGAAGGAATCAGCATTGTCAAATGATTTTTGGGAAGGGTCCATTTCAATCCTCATGATCATCCTTGCACAAGACTTCTAGTCTTATGGCTTCTGTATATGTCATATGAAAAAAAAATCAGACTTGAAGAAATCACTTTGGGTGAATACAGGTGAACAGTATACACAACCACATTGAGAATTGATAATCTGTCATCCATCTGCTTAGAAGGAACACTTTTAGCACAAACCCATTCCAGATTAGAAATTTTGGGCAGCACAGGTACTGTATATGAAGCTTCTCCTCATTTCTCCTACAGACCCTACAGTGGACTCTATACAGCTTGGCTCTCCACGTGAATGGATGCATTCTATCATTGTTAGCCACCTTGAGTTCCATTTTTGGTGAGAAGTCAGGATATAAATTTAATAAAAAAAATAAAAAATAAAAATCACTTGGTAAGTGGCTGTCTATATTCATCCAATTTCAGAGGCCTTCCTTTGTGCAATGGGGCCAGCTCTGTAGCTCCCATTAGCATTCCACAAGTGACAGTAGTTTCTCTATTTCATTGTTTCCCTGTCCCTGATCTAAATCATGCTGGATGCTTTTCTGCTACAAATCAGGCTCAATAAAAATCTAATCCTCAAAGGCAGTGACGGGGAAGATAAAAATTCCACAATATGTATTTATGAAGTTGATTGAGCATGGCAATCTCAGTTTAATAACCTTATATGAATTGGTTTTGAGCTGTAGGGTATTATTTCAGCAGTTAAACACAAGTATCCAAGGCTATATACTAGTTAGGGAGATCAAAGTCCATTTTTACAGATGGCCCATGATGCTGATCGCGAGATGTTAGTGGCACTAATTAAGGAGATGGGGGCGGGGGGAACCTACTGAGAAATTCCACTGAAAACAGACACATTTTGAATAATATAATCTTCTTTGTCGGCACTTGCTACTAACATTTTACTGATGGTTAGCACGGAAATGTGACCTACAACAGTAGAGGGTTTCACTTATATCAGAATTAAAAATGGTTTAGAACTGGTCTACAAGGCCTGGGTTACACATACAGCATAATGAAGCAGTAGAGTCTTGCAGTGGTAGAGTGAACTGTACCATTTCATACTTCAGGTGTGGGTTGTTTTTTTAATCCTTCCACATAAAATCTGCTTGCAAATTAACGAAATGAAATGAAATAAAAATAGTATAGATACCAGCCCACAATGCAGTTGAACATTAAAAAAGAAAGAAAGAAAAGAGTACCCATATATATAGATAGAGTCTGAAATAGTACAGTCTATTCTACCACTTTAGGATTCTCATAATCTCATTTCCACCTCATTATGCAGAATCAGATCATAGACTGAGGTCACAGAATTCTGAATTGTACCAGTTTAGGCTGTAGGTATACCCATAATTTTAAATGCCATCCCACCTAAAAAGCACTACCCTGCATGTAGTAAACAAGCACATCAAGCAGAGAACTATGTTAATTCTTTCTCCCTGATGTGCTAGTTATCTACAAAACAACAGTTTGTGTTGCTATTAGGTAAGCATGATAGCTCCCCAAATTCTTCTCATACTTGGATTTAATCTGAGCTGCTGGATAGGAAATGAATCTTATGCTGAAGGCTCATCCTAGCTGTTGTCAAGACAACGAGGCCAGTGATTCCCTGTGGTGGTCTCACCTCCTGAGCCCTCTGCAGATACTTTTGTCCCCCTGTTGAAGGCACTCTTGAAATAACACCTAAGGTGAAGTGTTTTTAACCCCTATAGAATATACTTACGAAAAGTCCTCCCTCCCCTGCTTACTCTGTAAGGTATGTAGCCTAACAGAACCACAGTAAGGGGCAAATTGTCCCCAAGCATGTCTCCATCATGGTGGACACAGGATCACCTAACACAGGGATCATCTAACATATGCTCCTCCAGATGTTGGTAGACTGCACCTTCCGTCAGCCCTAATCAGCACAGCCAATGGTGAGGGAACGTAGACCCTTGGTTCATCTGGCCCAGTGTTGTTGACACTGACTGGCTGCAGCTCTCCAGGGTTTCAGAAAAAAATCTTTCCTAGTCCTACCTGGCAATGCAATCAATCAAACATAGAAGCTTCTGCAGGTGCTCTAGTACCACTGAGTTAGGACTCCTCCCTAAGTGGAGTGATTCAATTTCATTTATTACATTTCCTTACTGCCCAACAGCCAAATCTATTGATGGGAGTTCAAATCCATGGAAATCTGGAAGGCCATGGGTTTCCCAAACACTGATCTAGCAATTAGTCATGAATTAAAAATGTCTCATATAGCTATTGTTATATAATGTAAATAAACATAGGGCATCTACAGATCCCCCTTTTTGTCAGCTCTAATAATTTCAGGTCAAATTGAAGACCCACCAAATATCATATTCTTTGGGGATAGTCTATGAACCCTGGCATTACACTTTAGCATATAAATATGGCGCAGAGTAATAACGCACACCGTTTAAAAGACTTGTGCACACCACAGTTGCATGCAGTTTATTATGAATGTAGGTCTACATGATCTTAGAATGATAAAGCAGGGGTGTCCATTAATCTTTAACTAATCAGAATAGACTAGTTAAGATGTTAAGATTCACAAGAGTAACAACACCAGGAACCTCGCCAGGTGATTTATCAGAGCGCTGCAAGGTACTATAATAAGAGTTAGAAACTCTGATGAACGAAATCAGGATTTGCATCTTAACAATGTCACGTAAGAACGTTACATGACATGACATTTTGCCCGTAGCCACTTCAGTATTACTCATGTTGACACCGCTCCATGTTATGACAAAGGAAACAAACCCAATCACAGCTGCAGTGACTGTTTGGAATTGGGCTTGTGGCGGGGCGGGGGGAGGAATCAAACACCTGTCGCTATTTATTGGCTGCCTACTTGATAACAGCCACAACAGTGCGAGCCCATTGTGGCTAAAATCGGAATATTGAAATTCCATGCTGCGACGTTTAAAATGAAAAACCAATTTCCCACATTGTGTTGTACGGTAAACAGCATCAATAGCAAGAAAGGGAACATACAGCAATTAAATAATTAACAGAATAAATGTTAATGGGGAAAAAAAAAACATACGTTAACTTCCAGCAATATAAATAGAAAACATTTTTTTCAGTCTCGAATGTTCACTATATCGTTTGTATGCCTCCTGTATCCTCCTACCCTCTCTAGAGCCATATAGTGCACTCAACCTGTATGCTACAAAACCTTTGAAATGAGCAACAGACCAAACCCTGGTGTGGGGCAGGGCTGGGCAACATGTGGCCCCCAGATGTTTTGGCTCAAGCTCCCATCAGCTCTAACTAGCATAGCCAATGGTGAGGGAGTTATAGGCCAAAACCTCATAAGTTGCATCTCAGCTTGGGAAACTAATTGACCTGGTGAGGAGTGAAAACCTCCCAACTCATCCCGAGATAAGACTCTACGAGAAAAGGATGACATAACTATGAGAGGCTCATCCAGGGAATGAGGCCTGCTCTTGTCAGCTGCTGCTAAAATCAAAATTAGGTGTTTTGGCAACACCTAAAATTAGGCAACACAGATCTCTTAGCAGCATTTTGGAACTTTGTGAAGTCCATATTTCTGCTCATTAACAAACTCACTACAGGGTTTCATGACCTGAAAAGACCCAGGGCACTGTAGGGCAGGATCTACACTACTGCTTTAAAGCGCTTTATAACAGTTTTGACAACTGTTGGGGCCCAGGACACACTCCATATACAGTTGTCAAAACTGTTATAAAGTGCTTTAAAGCGGTAGTGTAGATCCAGTGAGATATTGTCACAGACTGTATGCACTCAGCCCAGTGAGCTCTCTTGTGGTGCAGAAGGAAATAGGAGTCTGCAAGAACAGTCCCCACTATTGGCAGATAGTATGAAGCCTCTTGATTGGGCCTGGTATACTGCCAAGGAGTTGGCCTTGTGCAGTTGTCTGACTGGATGTCTGGCTCCAAGCTACTGTCACTGACCCGACCTGGAGAACATGCTACTCAAGTCTATATCCAGGTGTAACTTCTCATGGCCCCTGCATAACCTAGAGACAGAGAGGTGGTGTTCTGCAAACATCCCCCCACCCCCAAGCAAGCAAATGTAAAAATAATATGACTGAGTGCCTGATAGCAAAGCCTATGATAATTATAATGCCACCAGTAATGCTAGCTCTTTCCCAGACAAGGGAACAGAAGGGTTAAAGTTGTTTGTACCAATTATTGACTGCAAGATCTACAAATGATTGCATAAAACTTCTAAAATATGCCCACAGGCTTTTATTATTGATGCTGTGCCTTAGGATGTGCACATATGGGTTTAATTGTCTAAATGGTTTTATTAATTAAATTGCTATGATTTACCTCTGCCATATTAACATGTACAGTTTATGAAACAGCCCTGTAATTAGAAAATGACTATATAGCTGTTGCTTGTTTACTTTGCAAGAAATACATTATAGTACTATCTCCTGCCTTTAAACCTACCCTCCTAGACTCCCATTTTGCTTTCTCTGAGTAATAGGCAACTGCTGCTGGTGCGTTAAATTGCTTTTTGGGTGACAAGGAGAAGATAACTGTGCAGGGTATTTCTTTTTCCTTGTTGAAATGCATCCATTTGTTCAGGCAAAGAGTCTGATCCAAAACATATGCATGTTTTAGCGAGTATTTTCTGCTAAAGTAAGATGGAGTGAGACCATAGAGGAGGGATTACAAAATTTGGTTCCACAAAGTCAAACTAGCCTAAGGCTGAAACTACAGATGATGGCAATAGACTCGTGTCTTTAAACCTGAATCTGTACCAATTACTGTATGTGTGCGTGTATATATGTGTGCCTAGTTTTAAGAGTAAAAAGGCACACAAAAGACGGTGCTAACCCTAACCCTTCCTGCAGTTTATTTTCTTTCAGTCTATCCTAAAACATCACTGATTCCTCAGCTGGGCTTTATTTATATATTTGTTTATCTCATATACCACTTTTCAACTTCAACAACAGCAACCATTCTCAAAATGGTTTATATTAAAATGGGGGGGGGGCATGCAAACGTGTTTCAATGAAATTGGTTCCTCTCTCAGCCAGAGCTACACCTTGTGTTAGATCATTATAAATGTGGAATAAAAAGTAGGATATAACACTGTGAGCGTCATCAGACTAGCATTTTATGTCACGCAGTGGGTCCTTCGCGGGACATTTTGATGATGCAGTGTTCCTCCTGTGCGTCTCTTTTTTCCGTCACAAAATGAGACCTGGAAAATCCATTTTTTTGGGGGGGGGGCTATAGCGTTACTTTCCACCATTTCCTACTGTACGCAAGAGAAGCTGCGCAAAAAACCACCCACTGAATCAGCCATGTGATCACTGCTTGCTTCCTCTTTCTTCCCCCTGTGAAGAAAGAGGAAGCTGATCGTCCCTATTGTGGGGCAGAAGCAGGAGCCAATGCAATGCGATGCCCCCCTCCCCCATCTGATGAGGGTCTTTGAAAATGGTATATGGAGTGTGGATTGTGCCCCAACGGTTATCAATGCGCTTCAATACCACTGTAAAGCAGTAGTTTAGATCTAGGCAGGCTTTCAGATGTAGACCTTCTACCCTCAAAGAAAGGCAAACGAATCCCTCTCCTTATGCCTACTTTTCTATGTAGATTGCAGCTGCTCTGGGGGTGCTTTCAGACAATGTTTTTTTTTTTTATCATGCCATCAGCTTGCCTCAATTCATAGAATTATACAAGAGTTCCAGGTCACACTATCTTCTACCTGTAAGCCCCCTTGGATGGGCATATACACCCTTCCGCTTATCCTCAACCACCTTCCCTCGACCACTGATCATTTGGAGGGTTGGTGGCTTTGGGGTGGGTGTTTTCTTCTCATTCTAAAAGGTTGAAAAATGCATTTCCAAAGGCTTTGTTTCTGCCACTAAGAGCTTTCAGATAAGAGCTCCATCACACCAGCGATTTAGTGCACTCTTGCCATGCCTGGTGTGCGGATTTGCAGCCTGGTACTCACATGACGTTATGCCTGTCCTGCTGACACCCCACCTCTTCCCCAGCCTGTTCCATCTTTTCCTAGATTGCCTAAAGTCTGGATTATTTTCTCTAGGCGTGTTTTCCTTTGGTGTGGGCGTGTGCTGTGACGGGAGCCTTGCTGTCAGCTTGAATGGATTGCATCAGGTCCTGGCAGGGAAAAGTGATGTCTCCCAGCAGCCAGCTCCAAGCCTCAATAGAAAACCCAAATCATGCATCCCAGGCTCAAAAGCATTGCGTTTTGTTTTTTTTAAAAAACCGTATAATGCCCAAATCTCTGCAGAGACAGGATTGTACTCCCTCGATGCCCCCGAAGAGCCAGACTAAAGGGCTGCTCCATTTTTGTCGGGAAGAAAGGCGGTCTGGTTGAAGTAGTCAGCTGAGAGGACCTGTCTTGTTAAAGGGAGGGGGAAGGAGCAACCAATGAACTGGAGGGAGAAAGAGAAGGGGAGGGGTGGAGTGGAAGAGCAAACAAGCGAAAGAGCATTGGAGGTAAAAAAAACGTGGAGACAAAGCAGGGGGTAAATAACACGTGATGGAGCCCTAGTAAGACATGCTGGTTTTTTGGCCCTGCCCCTTTTGTCTCTGGCCCCACCCACCATCAGAACGCCGCCTCCAAGAGCCTCTCCAGAAAGGAATTCAGTCCTTGGGCCCAAAGAGGCTCTGTGCCCCTGGACTAGATCATGCCCAGGTTAAGAGACAGAGCTGCTTGTGCCATACAGTTCTCCCCTGTCTTGATGATGGCATGGAGCAGGGCGCTTAGTGGAGCTTTAATACCGGACATGTGCTTGGCTGGGTGAAAAGAGCTGAGCAGGGTCTGGGGGAGGATGTTAACTACACATTCTTCACCTCCTTTGCTATTTAAATCAGACCTGACTCTTATCTTTTATACATGATTGGAACGGATCTGGCTTTAAACATATGGATCCGCTGCCACCATAAACATGCAGTTTCAGCCGAATGGCATGCAGTCAAAACTCCACGCCAACAACCTTTTTATGTTATAGCTAATGGTGTTTTGATTTCCCCCCCTTTCCTTAATGAGTCATTTCATCATTTGTTTAAAAATATTACAGATGTGTGCCTTGAAGTCATGCACATCTGGATTTACTGTATTTCCAAACAAGTGCAAAGCTTTGGCATATGAAAACCTTCTGACTAGACCCTTGTGATTTGTATGTAAGTGTCTTGCTGGTATGTACGGTGTTAATGTTCTGGTTCAAATAACCATTTTTCTTCCTTCTTTAGCATAAGGATTATTATTTCAACTGAGTTTCTAATTCGGTTTATATCAGTTCATTTTTTGTAGGATTTTCCTCTGTTCTAGTAGTCATACATTTTTTTAAAAAAAAAGCCCCCTCATATAGCATATAAAGAAAGAGAGAGAAAATAAAAATAAATAAACATAATCCTATGATTCCCAAACCAGATGGGGTGTACCATTTTTGTTTTTTGGAAACCACACTGACATCATTGGTTTGTAGACTTAAAAAGATCAATTAAATAGACGTAATATAGCCAAAAGGTATTACTCCCCCCTACACATTTGTCTACCAGAACTAGGGTACCCCTTCCATAAGCAACTCAAGTAGTTAGAAAATAACGCCAAACTTAGCTGTTGGCAGGGCTCTGCATTGGCTTGTTGAGTGCCTACATGTCCTCTTTTACAGAGGACTGTCCTATATTTTGAAAGCATCATCTATTTGTCAGGTAGGCAGCTCACATCCTGAGGGCTGCATGCACCATTCATGGCCTTGAGTATGCCTGCAGTGCCCATGCTGCCATATGGCAATGCAAAAAAAAAGGGGAGGCGGAGCGGGGGTTGTTGCCAACATTCAGTGGCAAACTGCTATGGAGACTCAAAAGTGCCAAATTTAGTCTTTTTTTTTCAAGCTGAATGACATTTTTAATCTCTTTCCAATTGAGGGGTTTTTCCCAGGACCACCTGAAGTTGCCAAAGCCTGCTGTATTTGAAAGGTTGTCCAGTCCAAGTCCAACTTGAAGATAAAGAAGCATCAGAGCTGGTCCTTGAAGTTGCCCATCAACAGCACCTGGACACCAGACCAAGCAAGGTACACTAGTCACCTGGTCACAGTCTTCCACTCAATGGTGTGATGTACTGTAGTTCTATTTGAATTATAACAATTATTTCTGAATTTGCATCTACACATATAAATTAGCGTATGCATTTTTATGCAGATTGCTAGCCTCTGTTATCCTACTTTTTGGTGGTCCACCCTAATTGTCCCTGATGCCATGGGAGTGTGGGAGAAAAGAATGTTGTATTGTGTGGATAATTCAGCTAAGAAGCCCTGCTTTCATTAAAAGAAAAAGGGGAAAAAAGCTTCTAGCCCTTATGTCTGTAAAAACATCCTTAAAAGTGTGTGTCTGTCCTGTGATGTTTCACTGTTTTATGCAATTTATCTGTTATGTTAATGCTGTTTAGACTTCATATGATAGCTGGTAAGTGGTTAATTCTGTTGGGAGGGAGAGTGAGTGGATGGAATGTTGGAGTGAATGCTGATTGGCTGTTGGATTTGAGTGTGTGAGGGGGAATGACAGTTGAAGTCAGTTAGTAGTTGGTAGTTGGAGAGAGTCGGAGTTAGTATGCTGTACAGGATAGATCAGTGTAGGGTCTGTGTTTTAATGTTTGGGGAATAAGAGGGAGCAGGAGGAGTGAGAGTAGAGTAGGCAAGGATACAAGACATCTTTATTGTAACAACTAAGTACTGCAACAGATGAAACCATAAGCTTGATAAAATGCATGAACTTACTTCTTATTAAATAAAAGTTATTTGTTTCACCCTGGATTAGATTCTTTAAATTCCTGAGGTAAAGTACTGATTTATATGGTGTTAGCGGTAAAGTAGAAGGTGAATATAAGGTGCACAAAGTGCCACGCTGGGTGTTGTGGGACCAGAGAATCACAGAACCAGTGGGAGAGTAAAAGGTGATGCCTGGTCACAGAAAGGAAAAATAATCCACAGAGTGGGCAGCTGTATACCAACTGTGTTCATGGTTGGGATCCTTTAAAGAGAAAGAGAAAAAGGAGTCCCAAGGTGAATGGGTCATGACACAGTGCATATGCGTGTGTGATGTCTCTTGAAATATTATGAGCAGGAGAAGAGGGGCACGGTTTTAATAATACTGTGAGCAACTTTGAAGATTTCACTTGAAAAGCAGGTTACACATCCACTAAATAATAAAATAAAATAAAAAGGCTCTCCATCCACCTGGGTGAATTAGAGGAAGACATGGTACAGCAATGCACTACTCACTAACACGTCACACTGGCTCTGTCTTGCGTTATGCTGAATTATCCTATTATTTCTTTACTCAAACATTGTGACTAAATTCATATGACTAGAGAACTGTGCACTTATAGTAGTAGCTATACATTAAGTTGGTGTTTCTATTCCCCCTTTCACAAATAAAACATCAATATTGGTCCATTCATATTATGTATGAACAGTGGCTTTATGACAGCCTTACAAGTGGCCTATATTTGATAATGTATAGAGTATGGGAGCAGAATGTGTGTGTAGAAAGACCAAAGTGAAAAGAGAAAGATCAGGTTCCCAAATAATATCATGCAACTGTGGTGCAAATCATTAACCTTCATTAATTGGCACCGTTGACAGGGTGAATTCATGTAAATGTTCGCTTTGATACTATCCCTTGTGCCAATATTAATCTTACATTTCAATCTCTGACTTTTGCATCGGCACTTTCCTTCTCATTAAGTGCTCTCCAAATCCTATATTACTTCTGAGAACAAAAGGAGCCACTGGTGTGAATTTGTCATTAACATGCTAAAGAGTTCTGCTCTAATAACAATGTGACCTGCTCTTTTGTACGTTAATGCAACTCACATCTAGGAATTGTGAGTGCAACCCTTTTCCCAAATGTAAGGAGACCACTTGAGGACATGAAGGGGTGTGTGGAAGAATTCTTGTGCACTAATAAAAACAGTAAACAATTAATACATTGCACTTCTCTTAACACCTTCTGTCTAACACTCTTGCAAATTAATTATGCATTCCATGAAAGAAGTTGTTCACAAAAAGAGAAGGCGGTGGTGGGATTTTGCCTCCTGGAAATAGAATCCAGGAATTTGGATTGTCACTTTCTCCAGGCCACATGGCTTTCCATATCCAAGCAGCAACATTTTCTAGGAGCCAGTGCTATTGCTGCTGCAGCAGCATGTAATATATGGATGGGCCTTTTTCTCTCCAGGCCTAACTCTGAGTTTGTGCTTCAGGGATCCTCTTCAAGAATAATAAACAGGAAGACAAAAAATAAAATGATCTCCAAAATATCCGAGAGGGGACAATGTGGATTTTGGTGGGCCTACGGCATTATGTGTTGGAATATATGTGTGTGTGTGGTGAGAGAGAGAGAAAGAGAAAGAGAGAAAGAGAAACACAGAAGGTACTTCCAGATGAGGTGTTTATAGGGCCCTGCATACAGGGGATTCAGATACCATCTTCAGATTGTAGCCTTCCTGCATTTTTTGCATTTTTTCTCTTACCACAGATAATTCCTTAAGGAAGTAAAGATGGAATCGCTGCACAATGCTTTGTCACTGGTAGAGCTAGGATCCCTCTATTTGGAAGCACCCAGAGACAGACAGACACCACAGGGCTAAGGGTTACTTTGGAGGCTACAACTTCAGTAACTAATATTAAGTCTTCTTTTGGGGCTTCATGTTGTAACATTTAATGGTTCCAGCTGACAATTCACAGTTACCAAGCAAGAAAGAGATCTTGGGATTGTGGTGGACAGCTTGATGAAAATGTCAACCCAGTGTGCGGCCGCTGTAAAGAAGGCAAACTTCAGGTTGGGCATTATTAGAAAAGTAATTGAGAATAAAACTGCCAGTATCATACTGCCTTTATACAAATCTATGGTGCGACCGCACTTAGAATACACAGAATACTGTGTACAGTTCTGGGTACCCCATCTAAAAACAGATATTGTAGAGCTGGAAAAAGTGCAGAAAAAGGCAACTAAAATGATCAAGGGGCTGGAGGCACCTCCCCTTTGAGGGAAGGTTGCAGCAGCTGGGATTGTTCAGCTTGGAAAAAAGGAGGCTAAGGGGAGATCTGATAGATCTCTGATGGACAAAAGACCTTGTTTTTTTAAAAAAAGAATGTGCAAATACATATATAATTGAGTTGGATCTTACAATTCCCATTTCCTCCTCCCTATGCCAGCCCCTGAAAAACATCTCCAGAAGATTGGACTACCCTACAGAAATGGTTTGGACTGTAGCATAATCCCCCCTGTATGCTGCTCAGCGCTCCAAGGAAAGAGAGGATATCAATGTGAAAAATAAATATGCGTTGCCAGATGATAAGTCTCATTTAAAAAATAAAATAAAATCTGGTTCTATAGAACATTCACACATGTGCTTGTTTGTGTACTTGCATATGTGAAGCTGTTATATGTGAGAACAAAAGCAACATTAAGTAGGGTGCAGGTAAGCCACAATAAATAATTGTGAGAACAACCCCAGAATGTGCGAAGTGTATGGCAAGTGAAAGGAAAGTTCACACACCCCTCCCTTTTGCCCTGGGATAAGCTACTGATGTAAATATACAAGTCAACCCACCCCCACCCCCGTCAGCAGGAAGCTAAGAGTCTGTGACAATAATAAAACAAAACAAAAAAAGGCTACCTGCAGCCAAGTTCAAGAAAAGGTAAATCTTGTTCCCGGACTTTCAAATTGTTACTGTATGTATTTATTTTGCAGAAATACAAATGCCCTTTTACATTATTTAAATGGCATGTAATTAAGTAGCAAGGTTCTTGGCTGCTTCAGAGGGAAATCCAGCTTGTGCTATGATTCCAAGCCCAGAGGGCTACAAAGAACCACAATAAGAGGAAGAGAAAAGAGGGGGGGGGAGAGGGAGAGGAGGGCGGGGAGAGCGCGAACAGAGTGTTTAACATTCAGAATTTGTCCACAGCCGATAATTTATTGGAACTCATCTGTAACAAGGCCTGGCACTGATTTATAAGTTGATTTGAAAAATAAATAAAAGTGATAGAAACCTGCATTCGGTTTTAATGATAGACCGTTGCAGCGTGAAAAGTAAGGATATGAGACATTGCAAGGAAATTAGATATTATGCCCTCAAGACAACTGCGGCTACCAGCCCATTAATTGTTAGATATTTATTATTAAAAATTTCTTTTCATGACTGACTGCAGAATATTTGCGCTGTTAAAGTTGTTGAGTTCTGACATGAATGAAGTGTATGGAACTCATTCTCTCCCCTCCCCCTCCCTTTTGTCTGTGTGCTTGTGGTGTGTGTGTGTGTTCCTGACAAGGTGACTGACCTGAAAGAGATGGCAAAGCTGCACCATGCAAACATAAAAAAAGAATAAATGTTGCTTTCAAATCACTTGTAAATCTATGGAATCTAAAGTCATGATCCACCTGTAAGGCTCTGTGTGTGTGTGTGTGTGTGTGTGTGTGTGTGTGTGTGTGTGTGTTTGTGCACACACACATATTTAGCATTCATCTCAGTGGAGCTTATGCAATCGAACATACAGATGATTATGCCCTCCATGTGTATACAGTACTTTTTTTTATTTGAAATAGAATCTCTGTGAACACATGTCTAAAATACTGTCCCTATCACAGTCAACACTAAAATGTTAACACCTGCCTTCCTGCCAGAAATGTGTTCAGAATTCTATCGGACACTGCACAGAAGCAGCAAAAACTCAACTGCCCCAAATGATCATAGAGAATCACAGAATAATAGAGTTTGAAGGGGCCTATAAGGCCATGAAGTCCAACCCTCTGCTCAATGCAGGAATCCACCTTAAAGCATTCCTGACAGATGGTTGTCCAGCTGCCTCTTGAATGCTTCTAGTGTGGGAGAGCTCACGACCTCCCTAGGCAACTGGTTCCACTGTCGTACTGCTCTAACAGGAAGTTTTTCCTGATGTCCAGGATGTCTTCCTTCTTCTTTTGAATAGCATAGAAAAATAAGGAGATCAGAGTGGGATATTTTGGCCAAATAAGCCATCGCAGGTTAAAACAAAGCTTCAGACAGACAATATGAGAACCCATGATGGGTTAAATAAGCCATGATGGCTTATTCAACCAATCTTGGGTTATAGTCCAAACCAAGTTTTGGTGTTCTGGAACCATGTCCTGAAAAACAGCCTAATTCTGCAACCAGAAATTCTGTGACTGAAATATGCTACACAATTATAGTAAATTGACATAAGATGCTTTATTTGCTTGGGTCATTCAATTGTGCTTTTCTGTGTTTTTGTTTTTGGAATATGTCTATGTTTAAGGCAAGAGTTCCTAAGATGCTTCCCCTGCAGTTGGGCTTAATGTTGGCACCTGGAGTGAAGGCTTTGTAAGCATCCATTGCAGTATACCTACACTGTACATTACAGTGTGGATGGGTGATCAGTCCTGACTTCTGGTGGGTTAGAAGACATCACTTTTCTGATCTGTTTCTCAAAGCATTGCATTAACTGGAAAATGACTTCCAAATATCGCTCACATATTTGGAATGTTCAGTTTCCTTGTTGGTTTGTTTATAATTTGTTGCAGATGAAGGTATATCACTATAACTCAGTTTGCACATTCATGATACAAGGTTACACTTCAAGTTAGGGTGATCCACCCCCTTCTCTATTTTTCTGGAATGGTTATTGAAGGAAGATACATAGTAACACTTCCTGTAAAGAAACCAAAACCACTCAGACAATACTAGCCAGGAAAGGACATATTGCATATAAGCTACTTTTGCTCATGGATCTCTTCTGAATTAGGGTAAGAACCGTGGGCATACATGAAATTCTAAGTTCCCTCCAGTTTTCATTCCAATGCCTAGACAAAGCATGCCTAGGATCTCTGTTATATCAGAGCAGCTTAGCCAGTGGTAGACTCTGGCAGAAGCCTGCAGTCTTGGTGGATAAACTCCCCCCCATATCCCTTAACATTTCATAAATGAAAATAGACATCCTTATAACATCTGCATTCCCACAAGGAACACTGCCCCAGATGTACATCCTCTCCAATTAAACATTGGTCAAGCATAAGTTTATTGCATTTTTTTAAATCTAAGAATGTATAAAAGGTTTTAAGTTGCAACTCAAACATACAGCAATATTTGTTAACTACATAAGGCAGTTATAGGGGTGGAGAATGTAAAGGAAGCAGTGCACTGAAACTGTGTGTCCACATACCTGCATTTATATGCATGTACATTAGGATCCAGGTGGATCCACCATCCAGTCAGAGATGTAAGTAGTATAGGTCAATGGGAGGAAGTTCAACCTGAAGAAGTCTATTGCAACATTTTTAGAAGACGCTCACAACATCTCCACAAAAGAGGAACCACAGGACATAAACCAAAGATAGGTACAGTTGGAGCAGGATGTTCCAAAAGACACCCAGATCTTGTTGCCTCTTTTATTGTTCTTTCCTTCCCCTGCCTGCAAGAGGGATTGATAGGGATGCATTTGCTAAGCGGAACAGCAAGGAAACTCTAAATGTTAGCTTGCACAGATAAGACCTAGCTGCCTCTGGCCTTCTTCCCTCTGCAGTACTTCCCATTATACAGGACTTGGGCCTTTAGTCTCAGCTGTCCATGCCTATTGGCCTAATTTTAAAAGCATACACATACAAATTTATCATGCGCATTCCCAAATTGCATTTTCTGACACATGTATTTGTTGCTTTTCTATACCGCCCAATAGCCGAAGCTCTCTGGGCGGTTCACACATGTAGGATCAGGGGGCCAGACAGCCAGGAATTGCTGCGGCTCACTGTCATGCATACAGTGGAAAACAATGTGCTGAGAGCTGCATGTGTGATACAACTCCTGCGATTTTTCAGTTGGAAAAATGGATCTTTGTATGGCGAATAAGATTGGCTCTTTGTGACGATTCAGTCCTTGGAATCTGTCCCTCGGTCGCTGCCTTACTATGTCCAAGGACAAATAAGGAAAGGTTGTGCTTGGAATAATGGAGGTAATGGATGGGCTGCCAGCCCTTCCTGCTGTGGCAATTTTGAGAGGATGATGTGTTATACACCACCCTATTTGCTGTTGTGATGAGCTTTAGACATCTCCCATTATTTATTGCACAAGGCTGAGGAAATAGTAGAGGTCATCCAAATCAGATGAAGGGGCAAATGGGGAAGAAAGAGAGACACACACGCAGAATTCCAGGTATTTTAAATAATGGATTAAAAAGAAATAGGATGAAAATGGTAATATATTTTTAAACAGTTAACTTTTTGTGCCACTGTCTGCTCTTGTTGAGGCTAGGGTAACCAAAAAATCTTAAGCAAATGAATACTGTGCTATGGATATCCCCATTTTTGCTATCAAAGTAACATATTTGGGTTCTGTTATAATAACTATTTGTGCCGTGCTGGCTCACACGCTCATTTCTCTCCATGATTTTCTAGCTAGGAACATTAAGAGAGATTGCTTTGTCCTGTCCTGGGCTGATTCACACATGCATGAATGAGTCATTGCAGGTCTACTACAACAGAACTGTCGTGTTGTATGTTTTCCCCCCTGGCTTTCTTATTCGGCTGCTCTCCAATATCTAGCATACAAATGGGAATCTGCGCCTATCACGATAGTTAGATTTCAATGCCTATCATCCTTGACAACCGTGCCATTGATGGGATTTAGAGTCTAACAACAGCTAGAGGAACACAAATTCACCATCCCTGGTCTAGAAAGGTCAAGTGATGTTCATGCAGATGCAAAACAGCCCACGAATAATGCCATGGATAGGAATTTAGCTCTTGGACTGAACATATACAAGCCCAGCTGGAAAATGTAAGCTGATGTAGCTAGATTCATATGCACCTTTTTAAAGGACAGTTTTTAGTCATGTTGCAAAGATCCATAACCACCAATACCTTGGTGAGTGGTTCAACATGCTCCGATTGTAAATCAATACAAGTTGTGCAGTAACTGAAGCAATTCACTCTTCAGCAATGAACGGAGGTACCCTCCTGAGAAGACAGAGTACCCAACTGGGGTGGTTCTGTGGAATATAGCTTATATTCATTAAACAAAAAACAACTATGGTTTAACAAAATGTTAAGGCTCTACAGTTTTCAACCAAGCACCAAAAAGCAGGGAAATTGTGACTTATGGCTCACAAGCCTTAATGCCACATTGTCCCTAAAGAGTCAGAAACTGCCAGTGAAATTATCATTCTCCCAAAGCAGATAAACCATGAGGACAGGATGGAGAATATGATATGCAGAGGTGAATGTGGAAAACTGACGAACGACTTAGGGCCACCTACTTCTCTTTTTTTTTTAGAGCAGCCCTTCCCCAACCTGGTGGCCTCCAAAGGTGTTGGACCACAACACCCATCATTGCAAGTCAGTATGTCTTTAACTTTTCTCTGTAAGATTCCCAGCATAGTTAGTTCTTTCATTCCTTATTAAAATCATTGATCTAAAGTATATTTTACTGATAGACATATATGCTGTTTCCCAACATGTGAGTAGTCACCATTGTGCACTTCTGACAGTTTGGGTTTTGTTAGTCCTGTTTCTAACATAGTTCTAATCTATTCAGACAGTAATTACAAATTTACTAACTGAGTTTACTTTTAAAAGTTTTGAAATATAATTTTATGAGCATAGTAAGTTATATATAAAACAAAGGCTGCATTATGTTCCTAAAGCAGCCCTTCCCAACCTGGTGCCCGCCAAATGTTTTGGACTACAGCATTCATGACCATTCGCCGTGCTGCCAGTGATTGATGAAAAAAGGGAAGTCTTGCTTTCCGCTCTCCAGTTCTCCCATATATATTTTCACTGCATGCAGTTCCCTTATTGTATTGTTTTCTATACAAAACAAAATAGATCAAGAGGAGTACAACAACTGTGTGCTTGTAGTGGGGAAGGGACAACAAAGCTTTACCTGGGAGTAAATCCCATTGAACACAATGGGAGCTACTTTCAAGTAAACCTTCATATGATTGCAGGGTAAATATAGGAACCAAAAATTACCAATGAAGCCTACTTGAGTAAGATAACCACAGGCTGGGAATTATATTTATTTATAGCACAATCCTCTGCATGTGTATACCCTTCAAGTAAATCCCAATGCATTGCCGTAGAAATTACAACCTAGTGAAGGCAAATTAAGGCTGTGATTTGAAGCATCATTGAATAAGGTGGGGCTTACCAGGCACAAAGGGATAAAGGATCCATTGGAATCAATGAAGCTATCTCCAATATATATATATATATAATCACTAGAGGGAGGGGGATTTGGGGACAAAGGAAGTGGTGGGGGTAGGAAGCTTAAACCATTCTCTCACAAAAAGCCGTGGCCTCTAAATACACAAGAGCTTTCGGAGAGAATTTACAACAAAATCCACACACCCCTTCAAGATAGAGTGTTCAAGATCCAAACACTAGTTTTCATTCTCACAAGCAACCTTGCGCCAACAATAAGATTGAGAAGGTCCTCATGGTGGGATACATATAAGAGCCTTATAGTGGTAAACACTATAGTGTGAACCACCCAGATTGTGAACCGCCCAGAGAGCTCCGGCTATTGGGCGGTATAGAAATGTAATAAATAAATAAATAAACAAACAAACAGTGGTGCAAAATAAATAAATAAACAAACAGTGGTGCAAAATTCTTAGCATATCATTAATTAGAACAAAGATGTTTTTATGTTTGATTGGCTAATGGAATCAGACCAAGTGAAAAGAAAGCAAAATGCCACAAATGTAATCAGAAAGTTGTGAGTGCAGAGATAGAAATGGCAAAAGGCCTCGTCAATGATTCATGTCTACCTGAGAAGTACAAGATGCGTGGCTTAGTAGAAGTAAAAGTGTTTTATGTTAACAGCATTGAGTGTGTGCTAAAAGCTGTACATTGAGGTGATGCATGCATTCTGTGCCTAGAAGACTAATAGACATCATTAGTTCTCTGATGACTTTTATTCTGATGTGACCAACTTTGTCTAAGTCACCAAAAAACAAAACATCCAGTAAAAATGTATATTTGCATCTCTGGGTGTAATACAGCAGCACCTATTTGTGACATGTCATAACAATATAAATGAAGATCAGGACAGTCTGTATTCTGTAACGTGTTAAGAGCAAAAATTGGTATTAGGTGCAACATCCTGAGAATTTCCATGTTATTTTTTTTTTTTTAAAAAAATGAATCACTAGTCCATAAGGACACAAAGTTCAGTTTGAAATGCCTGGTAGTCTCTCAGCAGTTGGAAAGAAGGGGGAGTTAAGTAGGTAACAGTTATAGAATGGGCTTCAGTTACCTGCATAAATGTTTTTTAGTTCTTCATGAGTTGCAGAAGCAGAATAAAGTATGTGAAACAAGCAAATGTATGCACATGGGCATAATTTATTCAGATTGTAAAATTCAACTTTTCATGGCACAGAATTGTGGGGTTGTTGTGTGTGTGTTTTAAAAAGTGCACAGTACAGGGATCTCCACTGAACAAGCCAATTCCCAAACTAATTACAATATGCAATCAGCAGTGCAAAGCATCGATCCTCCACTCCTTATTTAGTGTCCCAGCTTCCTCTCATTTCATTACAACACCGAGAGGTAGCAAGGAACTATTTGGCGCAGTGAGTTGCCTGGCACATTAAGCCCTTCTGGATACTAATGTGAAGGATCCTTCCTTAAGAATTAATATGTTATCAGCAAGAAAACGCATAGACAAAGGACTGGTCCCTTTCGAGGTGTCTTGAAGCCATCAACTTTAAGTGAGTTATCTTTCTTTCCAGAAGAAAAGCTTCCGATGCTGACAATGTGAACAAAAGTTTTCTTTATAAACCGAAATGTTATTTTTTATTTTAAAAAGGATTATGGCATAATGATTTCAACCTTGCGGGCTTAAACTTTGTTTTTTTCAACAGAGTTCTGATTAGTTTCTATTAAGGTTCAATACAACATTACATTTAAATAAACTGCTCCCAACAATAAAACGCAAAGACCCATAGGTTCAGCAGCATCAGCATCTTTGATACAATTAAAATGCCCAAATTAAATCACACACCCTCTCCCAAATGCTCCATTTGGAGTGAGGATTCCAGCAGCTCTTCCAAGAACTACTCTCCTTCAAAGCCCATTATCAAATGGCACTATCCAGGCTAAGCCCACTCCGAGGATGAGGTCCAAGTGCTCCAAAGCGAAGGCTATCACAGAAATGTTGACATCAGCCATCCAGAAGTGGACAAAATGCCTTCGACTCCTTTGGTTTTAGTATCATTCCCTTTGGAAAATGAATCAGCTGGAGACTATTGCAACAAAGTAACAGAAATGAAAAGTCCAGCGCAGGAAATGGCAGAAGCCACAGTCTACACAGTTTGGGACAACGTCCTTGTCTTTCTGTCTTCAACAGATTTATTCCAGAGACTGCGTAGTGAAGGCAGCCTGATTTTATCCATGTTTTTGCTGTAAACATTGAGAAATATACCAAGGACAACTAATAAGCCTGACCAAACATACCTAAAGAGGAAGAAGAGGGGGAGGGGGGAAATCACATTAGGAACTGCATGTGTGCATGTAGATCATGCTAAGACCTTTGCAGAAGGCCAAACTGTAGCTTCAGAATTGAAATTGAAGGGGGAAAGTGGTAGACAATTTGTTTTAGCTTACGTGTTTATTATTCCTCTTACGACTTAATAGCAATATGGTTTTGTATTGTTTGAAACCAAATTTCTAGTTATTTGTCTACCATATTACATCACTACTATTAGATAACCCAGCATTTTCCAAACTTCAGAGAGGTAAGCCAAATAAAACTTGGAAGTATGGTTCACTCTTATACCTATTGAAATTTTCTTTTAGAGTATGTGAGTATAAGCATTGCCCCAGAGTAGCCCAACTACTGTGCTTCTGCCTGGGAACTGACAGGAAGGTGATCAAGCTAGAGAAATGGCCCATGTAGACACACACACAAGATGGCTCCCTAAGAGGATGGGTAATTCTGCTGCTCTGTATTGAGTATGATCATAGAATAGCAGAGTTGGAAGGGGCCTACAAGGCCATCGAGTCCAATCCCCTGCTCAATGCAGGAATCCACCCTAAAGCATCCCTGATGACCAGGTCCATCAATCAAACACAATGCAGAGATGAGCCAAAATTATCTCCCCCCCATGGAGACTGATTAGGTGATAAAAGCAGGCAGCCTTCCGTATGGGTGGATCTTTTGGGTTAAGAAGAGCCCTTAATCGTTCAATTTAAATCATTTTCTGTGGCTCATTAGCAGTTTGTTCATGGCACACAATTTCAGAATTATTGGCAAACGATACAATCCAACATCATCTTCAGTATTATAGCAAATTTGTGAGAGCTATTTATACTATTACAGTTGTTCAATAGGTATTTCCAGAATCGGCCATAGAGCACTGTCTTTTTCAACACCAAGACCAAACCCTAACTTATGATTCTGACCCTTTAGAAGAGGAACTGGTCAGGAGGCTTGCTTCAGATGTAACACAAAGCAAACCACAAGCAGAGGCTTTCTGGATTGGTCATCCACTTCCTCTGGCAGGAGGAACCAAGTGGGAGCAATTAAGCAGGGTGAACCAGCACATCTGCTCATTCATAAGCCAGAATTCTACAGAATGTGCCTTACTATGATGTGCAGAACAGGCCATTGTACGATAAAGTGTTCCAGTTTAACAATGGCTATTCACTCATGTATTACACCTTGCAGATGCATTCTGCATGCACAGAAAAGGAGATTCATGAGTCAAGGAGGGTGTTAAAAACAGCCATTTGAAGAGATCCCCTGTTTTTTGTAAAGAAATTAAAAGTAGGACACAGAAATCTCACCAGGGGCAGCGCGGGCAGGCAGTTACATAACAAACAATGGTGCTTGAGTATTGTATGAGGGCCATAAATTGTCAGTTTCTTAGCTAGACTTATATTAGCATGGTTTTGAGAATACTTTTAAATGCTATTAATTGGGTATATTAACATTCATAACATGTAGAAATTTGAGTAATACTTACTGGAATGTGAATGGTTTTGCAAAAAACAAAAAAGAAAGTACAATCGTCATTGCTTTTCTTCCTGTTGTGACTGAAAGAAAAACGCACACACGAGTACATTAAACAAGCATTCAAGCCCAACTATTATACAACTTTTAATGCACCAGAACAGAAGCATCGTGCAAAGGAACATAAACATGGAGCTTCAGCCTCATAGCTCACTCCAACTTGAATTTAAATGCAATAGACTTGACATTGCGGTCCCCATACCGAGAATGTTAGTTGCACTTAAGCCCCACTGAAATGAATGAGATCTAAATTAGTCATGACTAGTTCCTGTTGATTTTAAATTGGATTTATTACCAATCTTTTCTGGATCAGGAACCATGTGGATGTTGTTTTACAGATGTAACCCTATCTGAAGCTCTAATGGCAAGCTTCTTTAGATGACATGTTATGTGTAATGCTTGAAGGTGCTTGTACGGAGGGGTTTCATTGGCCTTAGCCACCAAGAGGCGGAGAGAAGAGGAGCAGGGACCAAAGAGGACAGAATCATTGCAAAAGATCTCTTGCTCCTAACTGCATGAACACCAGGGCTATAAGCTTTAAATCTGGGAATCAATCAACTATGGCTTTAGTTGAGTGAATCAGTAGGGTCCCATTTTAATCAGTGAACGTAAATTTTCAATTATGAGGCTTCTAGTTATATTTTATGCTTGCTTTGGTCCTGATATGTCTTATCACAATGGGGAATCAAGGAGAAGAAGAAAACATTAAGGACAGTCTGCCTTACAATAAGTGGCAATATTTGGTTACTGAGCTATACATTCTCACCTTTACTTTAGTATCTGAGAATGGTGTCTATATTCTGGTGGTAAGCAATTTAATTAATTGGTAAAAGGGAGATGATTCGTCAACCTAGTCGAGTGACTGCCCTAATGAATACTGCAGCATGCTGACCGGTTACTACAGCAGAGTAACCTCCTCATCCTCAGCACCTTTAGGCATTTACACAATGAGGCAGACTTCACAGGGCAAGTGACTGTGCATGGTGGAATTCCCCCGCAGGCACAACAATGTCAGCAAATTATGTTGCTCAGGCTGCCTGTCAGTCTTCTGCTATAGCAGAAGATTTTGTAGTTATGAAGCCTTTTTATAGGACTTCTTATCAGCCTTTCACCATACCGTATATCTGTCTCATTCTGCCACAATCCCCTGCAATGAAATAATATGCAGCAGTAATACAGAACTTCTCACCCCCCACCCCAATGGATAGCCAAAGCACTTCTTTATGGATGTGTAAATATTTTATTCACATTTGAAAAATGGAGGCACAAGAAGGCGAAGTGATTTGTCCAAGGTCACCCAGGTGTTTGTCGCCAGAAATAAAACTAGAACATAAGATTTTTTAATTGTGAAGGAGAAAACGGTTCATCCTATTATTCCGTTCTTTTTAAAGAATCTGGAAATAAAGTAGTTTAACTGCATTTACCTAATGGCAAATTAAGCTGATAATTGGGGCCACTTCAGCTACTATGATATCAAGCAGAGACTTGTACTCCTGATGTGGCATCCTTTGCTAGACAGATGGAGCAGTAACATGGAGCATGGGCCTGCTTGCAGAGCCCATATGTGTGATGCACAGAGACCACGAAGAAGAACCTTTGGATAAGACTTCAGAAATGGTCAGGCACCTGGCTTTCCTTTCTGTTGTTGCACACACATGCCTTTCTAAAGCTAAGGACCAAGATCCAAGTGCATGCATTACGTCTGCCTTACAATATGTGGCAATGTTTGATTATGAAGTGTGCATGTGACCCTTAAGATACCTAGAAATTTACAGAGAAATATTTAATACAATTCCAGAAGACTACGAGGCAGAGAGCTGAATGACCATCTCCTAATCAATGCAATTCTAGTGGCTGTGTAGACAGTTGTGGGTCAACTAATCTCTCCATCCCTAATGGGGGAAGGCTTTTAAGAGACAAACTAATCAAATTTCCCTAAAAAGAATGATGTGCGGGTAGACCAAAGTGTATGCATATTTTCAATATACAAAGACGATCCACGAAGTCAATAGAGCCACACCCACTCCTCTTTTTAAAGTTAATTAAATTTGATTTTTCATTTGAGTTATTTCACCATGTTGATTCTGAGAATACATTTGTTTTGTATCAATCAATCAACACAATTTTACAACACAATCCTATACATGTCTACTCAGAAGTAAGTCCCAATGATTTCAATGAGGCTTACTCCAAAAATGGCCATAGGATTGCAGCTGGAATTGACTTGTGAAGATTTATCTGTTTTAATGCTATTGAATGCAAGATTTCTTGATCACATATAATTGTAATCCTGTTAAAATATAAAAAATTAAATCAGGTAAAAAAGAATTTCCATGGTACTAAATTTACAATTAAAAAACTTGGAAATTTTCTAATTTAATCATTTCTTTTTCTCTAACTCATTGGTTTTTACACACATTTTTTCTCCATAGAATACATATTTCGGGGTGCAATTTTGAATTGCAAATATGTAGAAGTGACATTCACCTCTCCATCAATGACCTAAATTTGTGCAAACAGCCTGTATAAGCAGAAGCACTAGATCAAACAAAAAATCTGAACGCTTCTAAACTATGCATCACCACATGAATCTAGAAAACCATTCACAGAACAAAAGTGTCAGAGTAGGAATAAATTACAAGTGTTACCCCAAAGTGGGATTTTATTCAATTCCTCTATTAAAATATGAACTATTTTATACCTGTTACAGCTAAAAGAGCCCCAAAGATTTTAATCAAAGCCAGGACAAAAGAGATTCCAAAATAGCCAGTCAAGGAAAACAAGAACGCATAGCCGTATGTTTGAGCTGGATGCTGCAGGAACAATAATAACAACAACAAAATTAGGAAAATGCTAAACAAACCCTGAGGTATTACAAAATGAAATAAATGTCTTTAATCGACTGCCTGAACCAAAGTAAAAATGCTTAAAGCATTCAAAGATTTTATTTAATTTTGATAGAATAATGGAGAAAGCAATAATGAAATGATAAAAATCATTCCCTCACTTTTCAAAGAAAAATAAAAAGTAATTCCTCATGAGTTTGGGTACATAAAAGTTTTCAGGCTAAACAAATAGGATTGCAGTGCAATCCTATACATGTTTATTCAGCAGTCCCATTGAGCTCAATGGGGTTTTCTCCCAGATAAGTTTCTACATGAATTAATTAATTAATGAATCACACAATTTACATTTCTTAATGTAAATATGTGTAATATTCAAGGAGCACTATGAATATAAACATTATTAATGTGGATTAGGCAAACAAGTAATATAACAGCACATATATGAAAAAAACCCACCCACTGTTTAGAATACAAAATAAACAAATGCATTTACCTTTGAGCAAAATGTTACTGCAGGAGTTAAGCCACTAGTGCATGTCAGCCCCAATAAAATGTACAGGAAACCTATTGAATAGGAATACAAAACCTGGAATAGTTACAAAAACAAATTATTTAAACTTGTGATATTTTAAGAAGTCCATAAAATTGCGTGTGCTGTGTCTTTTTTAGCACATATCTTTGTTGATATAGTATATTTTCAAAGCCACATTTCTAAACCAAAATGCAGGCAAATTCACACAATTAAGGGAGATATTCGTTTCTGACTTGATAAGCCGGCCTCAACTGGGAATTAATGGCTAATTTACCTGCCATTTCACACAACCAAGCTGTAACACGACAATTACAGTTCTCATGAGATAACTGCTGACTGCGCGGATTTGCACTGCCTGAGTTACACAAGTGGATGACATCACTTCCATCAATCCACTAAAACAAAGGAATTAAGTCCTAGGGCTTGTTTACAGGTTACATCATGAAGTACAATGCACCATTATTTTGAATTCACATTTTGAATAGATTTTACTACAACGTATGAACGCTGTATGAACATTAACACATTGCAGCACAGGAATGCAAATCTGATTGGCGGATTGGTGCTGCAGGCATTTCCTTCTTTCCCTCCATGCTACTGTAACAAAATCCTGACCCCAGACTCCTGTTTTCCTCGTGAGGTGGTCCCTTGGGGCATATTTGTGATTTTGATCAGTCAAATGGCATGGGTGTGTGAGAGGAATGTTTAAATCATGGATTTCATATGGATTGCACAGGTTGGCCCTCACTGCAGCATGTTGTTCAGGCAATCCAATTTGCAACCCCTGCCGTTTTCTTACTCAGTGCTCCATATAGTTGTACACAATAAGCATAACCCAGTCAAATTTAAGAATGCTTGATTTCAAGAAACTCCACTGTGGCTTCTAATCCCAATTGTGTTGAATCTGAGCGCCAGACCTTATATCTTTTAATTCTAAAATACATAATCTAAAATCTTGCAGACTAAAGTTAATGCTAAACTATAATTTATTTATTTATTTAATTTGTACCCTGCTTTTCACTAAAAAATGGCACTCAAGGCAGGTTACATTGAATTGTTTAAAACAATACGTTAAAATACAATAAAAACATAACTAAAGAAAAGGATTAAATACAACATCCAACCCACTTACAGGCTAAAGGCCTTCTTAATAAAGTGGTCTTTGTCTGCTGGCAGAACGTTAGCAGAATGGGAGCAAACCAAGGGCATGTCTAGACGGGGTGATATCCCAGGGATCGTCCTGGGATCGTCCCTGTGCATCCACATGACGCACAGGGGATCCCGCGAGCAGGGAAGGATGATCCCTCCCTTTCCCCGGGATATCGCCCTACCCATTAATTTCAATTTTTTCCGTAGTCTTGAGATGATCTCGAGACTGGGACATGTGGCCTGCAAGTAAACGTGAGGAGCAGGAACTGCACACGGGGCATGGAGCTCCTCAGGAACTCTGTGCCCATCGGGGATGGGGGGCGAGTGGGAGGTTTTCCCCCCTTTAAAACAGTAACCGCACACAAGCACTTGTGCGCTCTTCTCCGATTGAAAAGAACCCCAAAAGGTGGGCGCGACATCCTCTTCCTCCTAGGATGTCGCGGGGGACGATCTTGAGATCATAAAACCGCGAGATCATCCCCCCTTCACAGGAAGGTCTAGACATGCCCATGGCTTCCATGGGAGGGAGTTCCATAGTCTGGGAGCAGCCACGGAAACAGTCCTCTCTTGGGTCGCCACCAAACGTGCCTCTGAAGGCGGTGATCTCGAAAGAAGGGCCTATAGGGAGGATCTTAGAAACTGGGCAGGCTCATATGGGAGAAGGTAGTCTTTCAGGTAGCCTTGTCCCAAGCCATATAAAGCTTTACAGGGCATAACCAGCACTTTGAATTTCACCCAGAGACAGACTGGTAGCCAGTGAAGCTGCTGTAACAACGGAGTTGCGTGACCCTTTAACTGTCTGGGCCCAGCATTCTGGATGAACTGAGGTTTCTGAACAGTTTTCAAAGGCAGCCCCATGTAGAGCCCGTTACAGTTGTCTAAATCATCAATGAGCAAGCCACTTACAACCCATATCTTTAAAGTATTTTTTCCTCCTCCCAAACTGTACAGACAAGGCGGGAGGACATTTAAAAACATACATTCAACACAATTATACTTTGACTAAATGTGCAAACTCATGTACAGTTTGAGACCGAACAGAACAACATGGGTACTGCTCTGGTGAAAAATCCTAAAACGACTCAATGGTGGCAGCCTTTTCTTTGACTAGTCTCAAAGCACAATGGTGTTAAGGTGGCCAATAATGTTTTACATTTGATTTGATAATATAATAGTTGGCTGGAAACATACATCCTTCATAATATTTTTTTTGTAAAAGCTGTTTGGACCTGTGCATTAAAAATGTTACTCTTGTAGTTACGTTAGGTCAGAGCAATGAATCGTTTCACTATTAGACAAGAATTTTCTGGTATTATTGTCCCAACATAAACACAGTAGCCTGACTTAAAACAGAAGACAGACATACAATGGAACTTCCCCCACCCCAGCAGCTAATTAACTCAATGACTTTGCAGAATGGGAGCATTTACCATTTCAGAGTTTGAGCCGTTGTGCAACTTCATAGCTTTTTCCTGTACGTTTCCTATAACTGCATCTGCACAGAGGGCAAGTGATATAAGGACCACACCTTCAAGTAATCAGGAAAAAAATGCATCTTTCAAAATGAGGATACAATAAAACAGTAGATGTATACTCAAATGCCAACATTTCTACTAGACAAATATAAAGACTATTTCTCAGAATGTCTAGAATACTGTAACACAACAGAACCCTGTACCAGGGGACCACCTTTCCGACAAGGGAATTTGGACAGCATAATAAAATACTTCCAAATTTTACCTGTGAAAAGTCCTAGGGTTGCGTCCAACAATATTATTCTGCTGATGGAAGCAATTCTGTCAGTGGAATTGGGAGGGGGCAATTCCTCCTGCCCTACGTGTGCCCTCAAAATCTGCTCTGGAGAACTGGGAAACCATCCAGAGCAGATTTTCACGTGGTTGGGGTGGGGTGGGAAGCAGAGAGGGTGAAAGTCCTGTTGTGTGAGTAAAACATTGAATTTAATGTTGGATTTAACATTGTGGCCTTGGTTGCAGCAAAACTTTAACATTGGTTTATTAAATAAGACAAAAAATAAGGAACAATTATTGCAGAAGTAAATGTCACTGGACCCAGAATTTTAGGGCTCACCTACACCTGCAGCCCTTTGGGGAGTGGGGAGGGATGATCATGGAGTTTTCCACTTCCGGGATCGTCCTTCAGGGACCACACGGCAGCAAGTTGTCCCAGAAGTAAAGAGGGACATTCTGTGTCGACATTTTTTTAAAAAAGAGGACACATTTGTGCAATTGCAATCCTGTACGAAGGTGAGATTTTAGAAAAACCAAAACATCACAAACTCAGTGCTGCAAGATGCTGAGCTCCATCTCAACGATGGTGAAAATGCTCTCCCCTTCACCCCCGAATTCCCCCTGCACAGCTCCATGCCCATTTCCTGAGCCCTGCTACTTGTGGAGAAGAGGGAGAACCCTGGAAGGGAGAGCCACATTGCCCACAGAGCTCAGGATTGTCCCAAGACAGCAGAAAAAAGTAGAGGGAAAAGCAGTCCCAGCTACCCCGGGATCAGCTGTGCGTCATTTGGACATGCAGGGACGACCTCGTGACCACTGCAGAATAAATGGCAGGTGTAGATTAGGCCTTACTGTCCTGACAAATAATACGGTCAGGATCCAAAGAACTAGTTTTTACATGCCCAGTGGAATTTCTGATATTTTACTTTTGAACGGCATCCCCCCAAGCCCCCATGCAATATCACAAATTTCGTTTGAAACTTCCACCAATTCCAGAAGAGCTTACTGCCTGGCATAAGTGACTGCAGTTGAAGAAACACAAGGCGATAGCATTTTTTTGGGGCACGCAGAACTAGTAACAAGGTTCCATGGATCCAGAATTATTGGAATTTATAAAACAAATAACATTTGTTATACAATCTCTCCTTCCTTGCACTCTTTTAATCTGTGCAGAGGAAAATCTTTTTTTTTTTACATATTATGCAAGTGATAATAAATGTGTTTAAAGTGCAATAGCAAAAACAAAGTCCTCATATAGAAGACAAAACAATGTTATCTTCAGGTTTCCTGTTTTCATAGATCATCTCTTTTACAGTAGGACAGAGTGGAGGGTGAGAAAGGACACTAGAGAGAGACGTTCTTTGAAGTCTCTCCTTCTACTCTCTTTCCAGGAACTGATGCAAGCAGTAGCTGATTTATTTTCTGACATTTTAAGTATCAACAGAATTCTCAGTGCTGCATTTCTTAGGCTTATTTTCCTGTTGTTGTTGTCTGTTTTGTTTTTTGCTTTGCAAAATGCTGCTTACCCTATTCTCCAATATTATTAAAAGAGACTTAACTCTAAACTTTTCAAAAGTTTGTTGGACAAAATACTGCTTGTATCGTTCATACATGTCATACATTAAACTCACCTAGCTTTTATGTTTCTAACATTTGTATCAGCAAAAATTACAAATTACGTTTAATCCTAAAGCTCAGATTTGTCTCCTCAGACAACACTATCACATTTAAATAGATTTGCTCTTGACAATGTGAACGTTTTTTAAAAATTGATTAACTTATGAGAGTCAAGAAATGCTTCAGCCAAGAATCACACAAACTTAGATATAAACCATTCCATCACAATTTGATTAAACACTGGTAGATGCAAATGCCATGTTATTTGCAATGCAACTCTATGCATGTCAACACAGAAGTAAGGCCCATTCAGTTCAATGGAACTTACTCCTAGATAAGCATGCATAGCATAGGATTGCAACCTTTGTGATTAACAAGGCTGCATGCCCTAAAATGCAAGTATATTCTTAAGAATTTGATTTTCTCACCCACTTATGAAAACTATACTTTGCTCCACATACATAATTTTAAAGCAGGACCAAATGCAAATTTAGAGCATATTCAATAGCTGGACCCTCTAAAAGCCATATTTGTTGTTGTAGCATAAAAGTCATAATTATTCATTCACATCCTACCATCAATGTACACAAAATATTAAGGCATCAGCAAAAGAAACAAGTCCCTACCTCAAGGAGCTTACAATCTCAAATTAGTTTATGGAGAGAGAACAGATGGAGGGGGAAACCAAAGCTAACAGGAGATGAATATGATCAAATGTGGTTTACATAGACTTAATTGCAGTTGGCCATGACGACTGGTGATTAAGCAGAGGTTTCATGGAAATTATATTAAAAAAAGACACTGAAGTTCCTGCTTTCTCTGTAGGGTGAAATCTTCGTGCTAGCACGAAGATACCCATCTTGCACCCAGCAATGGGCCTTATTTGATCTTATGAATCCTGAATCTGCCATTACTTTCAGCAAATTCCACAATAACGCCCCACCCGCCAAATCCAGTATTTTCTTTTCTCAGTCGCGAGTGGAATTTTGGGCAGTCTTTTTGACAGCTAAGGAACTGCCAGCAACAGAAATATACACACTCTCTAAATGATATTCACAATGTTTGGGAGTCAAGCAAAAATCTGATTATAATGCTGTACACCTTATACAGAATCCTAAACATAATTTCTTATTGGACAACAAACATGCATATGGATAAATCAGCAATAATATTAATCTCTGAAGGAAAGAGATGACTTTACGTAGAGCTGAAACAGACATATGGAGTTGGCTCTGCTATTCGCTGCCCCCAAAGTGTGTGATCCCCTGCTTCATTAAGTGTGCATCTTGCAAAGGTCATGGAGTTCTACTGCTATTCAGCAAACAGTTCTGCTTTACAGCACTCCTTTTCTTGTCTTTTTTTACTTCTCAAACAGAAGATTGCATGTAAAAGTATATTTCAGGGCTGAACGCAAGTGAAGTATTTGATATATTCAGGAAAAGCCCACCTTAAAATTGATTTTTTAAATTAATAAATGAGGGTGCAATCCTATGTCCCCTAGACAGAGTCAGAGAATCATAGAATAGCAGAGTTGGAAGGGGCCTACAAGGCCATCGAGTCCAACCCCCTGCTCAATGCAGGAGTCGTGGTGGGGTGGGGAAGAGGGTAATTTGGATTCCTGGATCTGACATGGGAAACAGTGCTCCGACAGTGGATCCAGGAATCTGTGCTCCCTGCCGCCCATTCCGCCTCCTCCTCCTCCCCCTTGCAACAAAACCAGAGAGAACCATGCCAGATGCCTCTCTTGAGGTCACAAAGGCCACCTGGGAGAGGAGGTAAAGGGGATATGCCTTTACCCCCCTCTCTGATGTATACAAAGTATCCCCAGGCCTCCCCAGCCTCCCCCCTTCTGTTCAGCAGAGTCCCAGCTAGATGAGAAAAAAAGCCTGTCTTGTGAAAATGTGGAGTGGGAGGAATGGGGAAGCTTGCCTCTGCTGCTCCTCTTGCTCTTCATAGGATGCCCATAAGCCTCTGAGTTTGGAGGCTTACAGGCATCACTATAGGATTGAGCCCCAAGTAAATCTGGGATGCAACATGCAACGGTCTATTATTTTTGAGTAGTTAACATGTAGCGGGTACATATGTGGCAGGCCATCTGTCGGTACAGAGGTTCCCAAACCAAGCCTCCTTGTGGTTTAAACCTTATGGAAATGGACAGACACATACACACATGATCTAGGAGGACCACAGTGCTTATTAGCAAAGTAACATGCTCAGTGAACTAAAATATAAAGAGAATTCCAAAAGATCCATATTTATAATCTGCAGGGAACAACTGCTTGACTGATGTCACAATGAGCCATGCTGGGTCAGACCAAGGGTCCATCTAGTCCAACACTCTGTCCACAGTGGCCAAACACCTGTCAACCAGGAACCCACAAGCAGGACATGGGTTCAACAGCACCTTCCCGACCATGTTCCCCTGTAATTGGTGTATATAGGTTACTACCTGTGATACTGGAAGTAGCACACAGCCCTCAGGACTAGTAGCCAGTGATAGCCTTCTCCTACAGGAATTTATCCAACTCCCGTCTAAAGCCATCCAAATTGGTGGCCTTCACTACATCTTCCGGTAGCGAATTCCATAGTGTAACAATGTACTGTGTGAAGAAGTACTTTTATCTGTCCTGAACCTCCCACCAATCAGCTTCATGGAAAGACACCTGGTTCTAGTATTATGGGAGATGGAGAAAGATGTCCCCCTATCCACATCATGCATAATTTTGAGTGAAGCAGGGATTTGTGGACCACAATCCCAAGCTATTAGTCTCTCTGAAGAACTCCCATTACTTTAGTTGTATTTATGTTTTCCCATAGACTTTGAGTTCATTCTTGAGTTCATTTGTGTATGTAGGATTATACTGAGAGCCAATTGTGAGGGATGATGGGATTTGCAGTGCAATAAGCTCTGATGTTCCCATCCCTGCATTATAGCCTAAGATTTGCTGGGCCAGCACCAAAAGGCGTAGTAGGATAGGTTTGCTGCAACTTCACGAATAGAACTTAGCAACAACTCCAGAGGCATGCTGTAAGTGGAAGTGTTTTGGTTCAGCCGGTCAGACACTTTTACCAACAGTTTTGTTCTTGTAAACAACGTTTATTATTTTTTATCAAAGTATGTGTTTTTTAAAATTAGGCTGCAGAACATACAGTTTACCTGTCAAGTTGAAATTCGGTGCAATTGTGCTATCGGCTAGAGTAAACCATATTAAGCCCAAGCTCATACATATTGCGGCGGAAACATCTGCAATGTTATAACGTTTTCCTGTGCAAAAAAAAAAGGAAGGGAAAACCAGAGTTGACACCACATAATCGTATAATAGCACATTGTTTTAACTGTTTTAATTGTTTTTACTGCTTTTAAGTTATATATTGTTTTAACTTGGTTCATGGTTTGTTTTTAGCTGTGTATATTTTTTGTTTTATAATGTATGCTTTTATCTGTACACCACCCTGAGATCTTAATGATATAGGGCGAGATACAAATGTTTTTAAATAAATCTTTCAATTCATTTGTTCCTGAGCACACATCAGGCAAATTTTGTGAATAAAATAAAGAAATCAACAAGTCAAAGTATTCCATTCACCATCTCTTGGGCCAATTCATATGTTATCTTGGGCCAATTCATAGGTTATCAGCATTGTTACTGCTTTCAAGTGGTCTTTTCCATATTGCAGCAGTAGCATGTATGACGAAAACAGGTAGAAGAGGCAGAGGATGTGTTTACTCTCCATACAGGTGCAGCCTCTCTCCAGGAGCCCACAGTTGTGGCATGAAGAGTTACTATATAAATGTTTCTTCCCACACTGTATCCCTACTGCAAATATTTATTGGAATGATGTAGGGAAGCAGCAACGCAGAAACAGTAACCATGCCGCTAAAGTAACATACGAACCAGCCCTTTGTGGCGCTATACCGACATCCAGTTATCAAAAGAGATGGCTGACACGCATTTTCTATTAAACTGAAACTTTATAATGTATCGTTTTATTGATTTATTACATTTATATACCACCCCATAGCCGAAGGTCTCTGGGCAGTATACAAAAGTTAAAAACAGAGAACATTAAAAAGTATACAAAATTTAAAACCATCAAAAACATAGTATAACACCGTCTGCACACTAGCTAAATTCCTGGGACACATAGGTCACCAAAGTTTTAAGTGGCATGCCTTATTGCCCCTTTTAGCTGCTTCAGAAGTATTCAGCAGCAGTACATCTGGAATTTTGGCAAGTTCCATTTAAACGCTAAGGTGGATTTCAGTCTTGAAATTGCTTTACTATTGCGGATTAAACTTCTTTATCATTATGCAAATCACATACTGCTAGTCTTTTATTGGTTCAGCTACATTATTGAACTGTAGCCAAAATTTCAAAAGTACAATTAGCATTCTGTTGCTTTCAAAGCAGCTAGGGTTGTGTTCAGAATCCTGTTTTCCACAGAGAACAATTAAGAAGCATTTGAAAAACTGGACTTTGTGGATTTATTAATGAGGCTAGAATAACTATTTATGTACAAGGAAGAGTTCTCAAAACTCTTTCACAATGAGCGTTCTACTTTGGGTGTTCCCACAAGTGTAACCAAGACCCAATAAAACTAACTAACTGTGCGGTGTTAACTTTCATTCAGGGCAGATGTTTGCCTTTTCAACCATGAAGGCAAAAACTATGTTTTTGTTTGAGATTCTTATTGGTAAGATTTTCCAAGAAGCACAAGAGTTCCTTGAACTGCATATATGCTGCCTAGAAGTTGCTTCGAAGCCTTGCTTACAATTTTGCTGTGGTTTATATTAGCTGTTGACTCAAATTCAAGATTTAAATCTGTGTTTTGGGGTAACCAAGACATGGAGGCATATCGGGGTGGGGGTGGGGGTGGGGAGAAAGAAAAAAAAAAACCATTCTTGGGTCTTTACAAGGTTATTTTCTGAAATGAATAACATTCAATAGCAAGAATAAGGCATACCTTGTATAAAGACTCCTCCTATCATAACTGGGATCAGTTTACAGCACTTGAAGATTACTTGTGTAGGATAATTCAGATATCCTAAGGAGGTATTTGATAAACCCATTGTCCCCACTGTTAGAAAAGCTATTATCATGTAGGTTTTGCCTGGGATCCTGGAAAATATAAATGAAGCTCTGTATTGGGAGCAAACAGCAACTCTAAAGAGAAGCTTTAATATTGTGGTAAGTAAAGAATATTATTAAAGCTGGTGAATTATTCTAAAATTTATGATATCTATAAAAGTGCTGAAATCTGAATTTCTTTAATTAGATATGATAAATGAGAAACTTGTAACTGCTGTAATATTACCAAGGGTAATGCTTTTCATTTTATTGCCAGTACGTACATCTTTTTTCCCTACTTTAAAAAAGATCTGGGAGGACAATAAATAAATAGGAACACAAACCTCCGTGGTTTTCATTGTTTGCCCCACACAAATATACTGAACTGAGAGGATGTGGGCTAAATAGCAACCATTCTCTCAAACAAAAGAATACACATTCCTATATCAATCATTGAAATTATTCCAAAATAATTGGCTTGAGACCTTCAATCTTCATGACTTTCCAATTCTCACATATAAAGCCAAATTAAAACCTTCATCCGACGACTTCCACCAATTACATAGTAAAAGAATTATTAAAGAGAGGTGGGATCTTAAAAGACCAGTTTCCTTTCTGAATGCAGCCCTTACTGTCGAATTGGAAGGGTGCTCTCGCAGGTTCTCCAGATTTCAAGAGTTGTAGAGTGGGAGAACTGTGATCAGAAGGAGGAACTCCCACAAGGACCGTTTCCATGCACAGAAGCTCCAAGCACAGCCCACTGGATCCCAGCCCTTCAGAAAAAGTTTCTACTGTAACACTAACTCTACTCAAAGATTTCAGAAAGTCTGAAGTAGATGGCATGTGCTGTGAGTGGTATTATTTTGCAAAAGCTAACAAAATATAATTCTTGTTTTAAGCATGGAATAAAGGATAAAGGTATGCATCTGTTGCTATAAAATGTTTTATGCATTTTAGTATTTGTGCCAACCAATGTGAGGATCTGAAGGCAAAGTTTATGTGTAAAAACTCCCCACATTAAGGAGGGGAGGAAGAGAAATTCTACTCCACGTCCAGGTGTGCTTGGACAGCACACCAGTCAACAACATTTGGGCATTCTCATGGGACCTCAATAATCAGACAAAACCTTTAGGAGAAATATTTGATCAGACACAGGTTTCTATCTTAGTTCAACTTGGCAAATCATGCCTAGTTTCGTTGTGCATCTATTCAATAAAACTATAGCAAAATGGGAGTCAGACTTTATAGAGACAATATTTTGAAAATGTAAAACAGTAAAGAATAAATATCATACCGTCTCCTTTTGTCCTGAATAAGCTGTAATTCTATGAGTCCAAAAACGGAATAAAAGCCAAATTGCACTAAGGTAAGGTACCAGCCAAAGGGTTTAAAACCCTCCACTGAAAATATCAGTTCCTGGGGAGATAAAACACAGAAACATAAAAAATATATATCAGGGTTTGTCATATTAATCATATCACATATTAGTATTCAATTATAAATTATAGTATTCAATTTTAAATTAGATTATATTAGATTTTAATATTTTGTTTGCTTCCCTTCTCAAAAATAGTGAATAGCATAACCCTGAGGCCTTACCTTGGTGCCTGGTAGGCACCTTGTCCCTAATTTTTATTTAGCTTTTTTTAAAAACAACAACTAGGAGGTTGGAATAATGCAACGCAAAGTGCTGACTTCTGGCACCATCTTCATTTTCAAGAATACTTCTGCACTCCAAAGGGGCCCCAGAGACATTATTTAAAAATAAAAACAGTGAGTGGCTGCAAGTCTAATGTGCCCAGCCTCCCAGAAAAAAAAGCCCCACCTCTACCATGTGTTCAGTTTCTTGAACAAGTTGCTCATCCTTGAAACTCATCGGTTTGCCTTTTGTAAAATGGGTGTTGGAGCAGAAACTGTAGGTTCAAAAGAATGATTTTGTGTTTTGGAGTTCAGACACCATCTCTGTCTTGTACATAAGCAGTGGCTGAATGAATCTTGCACCCAACCTCATATCAAGTTGGACTTCGTAATCATATATTTATTATAATACACACATTAGTAGAATTATAGAATACATGTGCTATGAGAAAATAGCCACAAAACCCAATGGTAGGTTATCAAAACTATCTGTATGATATACATTTACAAACATGTCTGCCATATTCATACTTTATAAGTTTAAATATATACCTAAATATGCAATATGTGAATAAGTTTTTATTAGGGTCTAATCAATCAGGTGGTCTTCCCCCTCCTGTTCAACGGAGGGAGCCAGCTAGGCACCTGTGTATCTTTGAGGGCATGGAGCATCTTTTTATGTTAAAACAGATCAGCCTTTATATTTGCAGCAAACTACAGCGGCTCTGTTCAGACAACACTCTAAACCATGAGGGTTAAGCATTTTGAGCTAAACATGATGGCTTAGTGTGTCATTAACCATTCCTAACCATGGTGGCTACGTAGCCATGGTTTAAACATGCTAACTAAATATTTGCTGTAAAAGGGTTAGCAGACTAACCATGGCTTAGCGTATTCTCTGAATAGGTCCAGTAAGTTATAAGAAATTTCCCCCCAACAACTATTCGGCAAAAGGAAACACGCACATAAAGGATGAATTATAGAACCTACCTGTAGATATCCATAAATGAGATAAAACAGAAAGACGCCAGAAACACAAATGAAAAATTGAGTAGCTTTGTTAAATTTGTTGAGATTAATACCAAGGACTATTACATCATCTACTGATTTGATGTGGGGTGACATAGCTTGGGATTTTGAAGGTACGCTGATAGAAACATATTTTCGAGAGGAATTGAATTTCAGATCCATGATTCTTAGTTTGCTGCATTCGGTGGCAATAAAATATTTTCTTTGTTTGGAAGCTGAAAAAACAAGATTAGATTGGATCATGATATTATTCAAATGAAAACCATACTAGTCCCATACTCAAACAGACATTATTTTCAAATTAATTCACTCCTTCAAAATTTCAAAAAGGATTAAAAAAAATTCCAATATTTGTTATGGAAATCATCAACCCAATAAAGAAATGTGCACTCTTTGTTCTATATGACTAAAACCTTTGATCTTTATTCAATAGGACTTGCAGAATTGAGATCAGAGCATGGAAAGAAATAAGAGACAGCTCCCAATTTTGTTAGCAAAATTTGATGCAAAATAGCTTTTCAAGAATCACTCTTCAATAAGTGTGGAGCCAGAAGACTTCTTCTCTTGAGATTTAGAACACTCCCAGCTTGATATTCCCTCATAAGAGTCCTACAACCATATCAAGATCAGAAAAGGAAAAGAAAAGTTCAAGTCCCAACACCTATGCATTTGGCCACTATCTAGAAAATATACACTTGCTGTAGGGGGTGTTCCATTTGCACCTACAGGTGCTGGTTACTTCTTTTTTAATCATTTTTTTTTATTATAAGTTTCAACAAAACAAAACAATAAAATGAAAAAATAAAAATAGTTACAGATATTTCCCTCAGATTCTTGCAGCCTGGAAATCCCAAAATTATTCCATGCATTCCCATCTGTGAGCACATAATACATAAATAGGATGTATTATGCAAGAAAGAGAGGCATTTATTTTACAGAATGCCTAACTGCAGATACAACTCATACATTGCTTCAAACCCTTAATACTGTAGTTGCTAACTGAGTTCCAAAGGAAGTTTTTCCTACCTGCAGCTTCAGGATAAACATAGTGTTCTGCCAATGTTTTCTAAAAGAACCGATCAGCAGCTAATTTAATAGGCATTAATTTTTATTTTCCTGGTTGTTTTCTGGCTGTACTATCCAAATCTCCCCCACCGCAGTTAGTGCTTATTTATACCCCTTCTGTTTACTAAACATTATTTCATGGTTTGTGTTTCTTCTCCTGAGAGTGTTCCTCCAATAAATTGGAGTTCTTCCAGTTTGCTTTACATAGCTATTAGAGTGGCTATTGCTACTGCCATGAACATTAAACAATGTGGTTGCATAAATCTTGTGATGTCAACATGTACTGAAGATTCACACTGCTACTCAAATGGATATGAATGGATACTGTGTAACCAAACTCACTTTCCTCCATTCTTTATTTCTTTCTTTTTTCCAAACAGTACTTCTCCAGCAAAATCACCACTTGCCAAACAAATAGTCAGTTACGGTTTGGGATTAAAACACATACGTACAGGCTGCATTTGGACGTCACGATAGCCCATGATGAGTTAAGAAGCTACTCACTGCAGTTTATTTTTTTAAAGTAATCCATGATCCACCACCACATGAGCAGGCTAATAAGCTACTATGAGTAGCTTATTAAGATACTGTGTGTAATTTCACACACATACACCCCTACACCTGCTCCAGTCCTGCTGCAGACTTCCTGCCTGAGCACTGGCACCGTTTCATCTCAGAAGGGCTGCAGGATTGGAACAAAACTTCATACACAGCCTCCTCTGGTCAGAAGGCAGACACTCCACTATCAAAACTCTGAACATTTACTCCAGAGTTATATGCTAATTTCAAGGTTAGCACATGTCTTAATTCAATGATAATCTACAAATTCATTCTTCCTCAAGATTCCTTTTCTTTAACCTTGTCACAAATGTTCTTACTAAGAATCTGACTAGTACCACAACAAAAACAAATCTAACTCACAGAGCATCTGCCAGATTGGGCCTATTTCTACAGTAGGGGTGGGCAGAAAATAGATCTCCAGATGCAACTACTAGCATTCTGGCTATTGTCCATGCTGGCATGGGGTCCTGGAAGTTGAAGTCCCAATCATCTGGAGTTCTACCTTCTGCCCATCCCTGCACTACAGGACTGTGACATCGTAGTACCAGTCATTTTGGATGCAGGATTTAATCTTCAAGTCTGATTAGTTAAAACTATCATCCATGTCAGGGATGGGCAACTTGTAGCTCTCCATATGTTTTGCCCTACAACTCCCATCAGCAGTAGCCAGCATAGCTAATAGTGAGGGCTAATTTATTTTTATTTATTTATTTGCAGTGTACAAGATAAAATACAATAAAAACATATTAAAATAGGTGTGTTTTTTTTAAAAAAGGACAAAACTTCTGGAAGATCACAAGTTGCTCACTCCGATTCTAAGCAGACTCAAGTAAGCAACATGCTTCTGAAATTTCTGCATTAAAACTCCCCACTGGCTTTTCTATCCACCTTGTAATTCTACTTAAAGCAGAGAAACAGCCACTGGTAGCACATTCACAAATTCATTATGTGATGTAACTAGTCTACTATATGGAGAAAACGATCAGCACAGGACCAAACATTTCTCCTGTAAGTCTTGGCCACAATTCACTACTTCACCTTGTGGCAGAAATCCTGCACAAACCACCAAATATTTACACAAGTGGTTGCTGAAAAACAAAATCTTGAATTGGTACCAACATCTCTTAACGATAGATTAATTGAAAATCAAACAATGTGAATTTATATGCAGAAGCACATTCTGGCATATGTGTAATCTGCAAATTGCTTTACCAGCACAAGCAACTTAAGAACATAAGTCAAGCCATGCTGGATCAGACCAAGGGTCCATCTAGTCCAGCATTCTGCTCACACAGTGGCCAACCGTTGACTAGGAACCAACCAACAAACTTCAACAAGTCCAAGCCAAAATCACAAAATACTTTCATGCTTGTAAATAAAAATTGAAAATAAAAAAGAGAACTTTGTGTATACTCTGTGTTCTTTAGCTCAACAGCAAGCACAACAATTATAGGCAGGAGAAGTGATTTTCACAGAGACTGTCTACCAAAAGAAGAATGGATCTTACAGCAACCTGCTAACCTGTTTAAAGAGAATAGTCATTGGACTGGACTCAGACTTGCCCTTCTGCTTGCAAAGGGTCTTAGATCCAGCAGAGATTCCCCACTAGAGCAAAGCAATTTTACTTATTGCCCCTTTGCCCTGCAGGCCCCCTCCATGCCACGTTCCTTCTCCAATCCTCCAATGGGAGTGTTGTATAAGCAGGACTCTGGCCACAGAAAATCTAGATCTAACCCATGGTTAATGCATCAGAGAGGACATAAAAAAACCTGTCACCACCTTTTCTAAAATTCCATGCTGGGGATTTACACTGAAACACTTAGACAGACACAAACATTTAAAAGAACACAGAAAGGCATACAGCTAGATGGCAACATAAAGCCTATTAGCTGATCTCTCTTTATTCACTGTCTGTCCATAAACACACAACGGTCTTTAGTAAGATTTGGTAAGGGCAAATAAGTAGTTTAAAATACATTAAGGGATAAGAAATCTATACCAGGCTACAATCCTAAACTTACTTAGAAGAAATTCTCATTGAACTTAATGGGATTAACTTCCTAGTGAAAATGGTTGAGCTTAAACAGTAAACAATCCTGAATATGTACCTGGTTAAGATTCGACCCCCCACCAAATATTCTTCCCCACTGCAAAATGTTATTTAATATATATATACCCTTCTAACTTTCTTCTTCAGCTATTGGGCGGTATAGAAATGCAATAAATAAATAATAAATTATCTCCCTTCTTTTATTACAGAAATGTATCAACCTGGCAGGACGTACTGGGGTGAGGAACGGTTCTAGGGATATCCCCTCCCCTCAGAACTTTAACAGCTATATGACAGACAGAAATCCAACAGGTATGCCTTTCCCCATGTTTATGTAGCAGTAAAGATATATATTTTTCCTGCAATGGAATTCTTAAAAGGCAGAACATCTCCCCAACAACAACTCTACACCAGCCTAAGGGTTGTCAAAGCAAAATTCAGTAAAAAGGTCAATCTGGCTATTTGCTGTTTGTGTTTTGCCTCGAATATATTACAGCACTATATGTAAACTGCTCGAAGATGCTGGCCAATTATGTCCTAGAAGGCTGTAATCTGCAGAGATAATGCCCGTGGGGCAGTTGTGAAATGCTGAAATAGGAAAAGTTAAGCTTCCTTAACATATAGGGCATCAGAGCAACCCAAACATCAGTTGCAGAAGCCGCATACTATGCTTTTTGCATAAAGCAGCTTGAGGGACTGCTTCTCCCCCTCCCCAAACCCTCTCCAGCCCCCCACCCATTATCCCAATGCCAGGGTTTTCAGAGAGCCCTCCCGACGAGAAGCCCCGCACAAGCCCGGCAAGGAAAGCTTGAATTGAGAGCACAACTGCGCTACCACCTCGTCTCGACCCCCCCACCCCCCATTTAATATTACTTGATGGGACGTAGGCGTTTAGGGTGGGCTACACCGAAAGGAAGAGAGAAACCGTGAGCTCTAATTATGTTGGGGTATAAAATAGTTGCGGGGGAGGGAGGTATTATAGCATTGGGCGAGATCTTAAAGAAATAATAACATTGGCAAACGGAGACTAAAACAGAAACAAGAACGGGTTCTGTAAAGGGGAAGCAGGGGAAGCCACCTGCCTCCGCGGACCCGGACTCACCCGGCAGGAGGAGGAAGTGGCGAGAAGCCCCTTGCCTGGGCGAGGCGTGGCCCAGCCGCTCCCTTCCCCGCCCAGCTCTGGGCGATGGGCTCCCGGAAGCAGCCCGACTATCCCGACTACCCCGTGCCGAGCCCAAGCCGGGGTGGGATTCGCCAGTTACCTGAGTCTGGGGAGATGGGTTGACCGGGGCGGGGGCGGGGAGAGGAAGGCGGAGGCCAGGCAGGAGCCCCGTGTCGCTCCAACTGCCCCCGCTCCACTCCCCCTCAAGCGCCCAAAATGGCGGGGAGCGCGGAGCTCATCGATCCGCCGGAGCCGGCATCTGTTTACTCGGCGCTCGTTCGGTTTGGCCTGGCCCCGGCTCGGTGACGGGTCGCCTGCCCTTTGCTCAGCGCTGCCAGCGACCACGGCTCGAGCTTGACGCTGCTCGCCTGGCTTTCCTTCGGCCAATCACGGCTGATCGCGGTCCTTCCTTGCTACAATAACAACAACAATAACCATAAGCCCGCATGAGCCACGTAGCCTGTAACGCGCACGTTTACATCGATTCATTCACAGCTCTGCTTCTCTGTACGCTACGCACCGCGGGGCTGGGCTACAGAGTCTTATATCCCATTGCCTTGACCCTTCCCAGTAAAAGAAAAATCACACCTCGAACGCAATCGAAGTTTGGAGTGGGTCATCTCCAAAACATCTCCAAAACATCTCCCCACCGCGGGAGTGGTGCAAACAGGCTTACCTGAAGGTTAGCCTTAGTGAATTTAGTGGGGCTTCCTTCTGAATGAACAGAGCCTGCGATTATTTGCCTTGCTTGGACATTTTTCAGATAACTGCTGTTCTGTGAACAAGAAAAGGGCAGTTAACTTTTTAATAGTATATGTAGGGTTGCAACTTTTAGTTGATTACTTAGTTTAATCAACTTCAAACATTTAGATGTATTCAACTTCAAACATTTTGATTGATGAAAAAGGTGCCCCTGGTTTAACTGGTAACTACGGTTTTTTATTTTAAAAAACCAACATGTACTTATAAAAGCTGCACAGGCAAACCCCATCTTAAAGAGGAGTTTTCTTCTCTGAGAGAGAGCGTCATCAGACTGGTGGATTTCCACTTTTCCCTACCGTTGCTCTGGCATCCTGCTGCTGTCCCATAATAGCGACAGTCTCTTTAGACGGGGAGAGAAAGAGGAAGCAGCAACGACCACATGGGCCAATCAGGGGCCACTTATATCGCACCACTTTTCCTGCACACAGCAGGAAATGGCAGCACATTTTTTAAAAAAAAGATGGATGAAAAGGGATTTATTTTGTAACGAAAGAACGAGCTGAAGGAGCGGGAGGTGCGTAGTAATCTAAGGGAAAGGAAAGGAACCTCTCGTGCAAGCACTTGAATCATTACTGACTCCTAGAGGGACAGTTTTCTTGGCGGGGTGGTTTGCCATTGCCTTCCCCAGTCACTAGGGTGACCATATGAAAAGGAGGACAGGGCTCCTGTATCTTTAACAGTTGTATTGAAAGGGAAATTTCTGCAGGTGTCATTTGTATATATGGGGAACCTGGTGAAATTCCCTCTTTATCACAATAGTTAAAGCTGCAGGTGCCCTGCCCTCTTTTAAATCTGGTCACTCTAGTATAGCTCCTGCACTTTAACTGTTGTGATGAAGACGGAATTTCTTCAGGTTCTCCATTTACACAAATGACACCTGCTGAAATTCCTTTTTCTATGCAACTGTTAAAGATATAGTCCTAATGGCTCTATGCTGATTTTATTAGAATGTAAGCCTATGCGGCAGGGTCTTGCTATTTACTGTTTTACTCTGTACAGCACCATGTACATTGATGGTGCTATATAAATAAATAATAATAATAATAATAATAATAATAATAGATACAGGAGCCCTGTCCTCCTTTTCATATGGTCACCCTACCAGTCACCGTGGTACTCATTTTACCTACCTCGGAAGGATGGAAGGCTGAGTCGGCAGCCTGATAACCAGCTTCCGCTGGGATCGAACTCAGGCCATGGGTAAAGTTTCAGCTGCAGTAAATGCCGCTTAACACTCTGTGCCACACAAGGCTCTTAGTAATCTAAAGGACATGCAAATATTTGTCAGTGGGCAATAGTGAGCGTGTGATAAAACATTCATCTGATGACGCTCAGAGGGAAAAATGCCTCTTCCAAGGTACTTTGCTGCTACATGTGCATGCATCATCACAAAGAAAGTATATTTTAATATGCAAATATATGCAGATGTAATCAACTGATTGACTAAAGTCCACTTGATCAGTTGTTTATAAAGCAGTAAAAATGGAAGAGGAATGAGTCATACAAACCTGGGTTGTGAATGATGAAAATATTTCAAAGGGAAGGAATAAAGAACAAGCATCAGTTCTATTTGCAAGAGGTGATAATGTCCATAATTTCATCAGAAAGAAAGAGTTGTAAAGAGTTATTTGCTTATATAGATCATTTTGGGGCACTTAAGATGATAGTGAAAGAAAAGCCCATTTGGAGACTTTTTCAGAGAAAATCTGTCTACAAATTTGTGAAAAAAAAATCTGAGGGAAAAGTTATATTTGCCTGTAATGGACATGAGCGCCAGGTTTTTAAAGACTCGTTTCATTCCTCCCCTTTACTTTGTATTAAAGGAATATTGATGTCATTTCCACATCTGAGTAGTTTCTTCTTGCTGAACTAGTTCATATTTTGGGTCAAGGCATTCTGTTCACCTTGCTTTTATATTGGAAAAATGGTTTTTTACAACTGGGAATTAGGTAAATCAAAAGTGCACTCAAAAGCAATATATTATATTTATAACTAAACAAGCAAAATTAATTTTTGCTTATTTAGTGATAAATACATATTTGTGTCTAACTGGAATAGACATGGGGATAATTCATGAGCTTTCATGGGCTTGCTAATGCCTTTCATGGCAGAGAAAATTTGTTTTAAAAACAATGATACAATATATTTTTAGATTGTTTTACCCTTATTTATACATTACCACAGTGTCAGGGAACCTGTAGTCAACTTCCAACAACTGGAGATCTAAACCCCCCATCATCCCTAACCACTGGGCTGTTGCTGTTGGGAGCTGCACTTCAACAACCTCTGGATGGCCACATGTTCTCCACCTCAGCTTCATATATAGTTTATATATGTGTAGTGTTACTAGCAAGTAGTATGCTGGCTGCAGCCCCTCTGCTGTGCCTCCCCCCATTGCCTTCCATATTGGAGGGGGAGCTTGAAAGGTAGAGAGCCTGCTCTATGCATGTAGTTTCATCATGTGATTTAGAATTTAGACTGGGAGTAACTAGAAGTCTCCAGTGCTCTCCAATCCTGAAATGTTGCCCCTGGAACTTAACCTGGCTCAGGAACATGAGAAGCATCTCACAATACTGTCCTCCCATATTATTTCTATGGAGAATCTGGGCTTACGGTATATTTGAATGCATAATAATAATAATAATAATAATAATAATAATAATAATAATAATAATAATAATTTATTGCATTTATATACTGCCCCATAGCCGAAGCTCTCTGGGCAGGTCACATAAGATAAAACATTTAAAAACAATATACAAAAATTAAAAACCACAAAAACATACAAAATTCACATACATTTAAAACCACTATATCAACTTTAGAAATGATGAGCTGAAAGAACAGACCCAGGGTCATTACATATTGCCAAATGCCTGGGAGAAAAGAAAAGTCTTGACCTGGCACTGAAAATATGACAATGTCGGCACCAGGTGAGCCTCGTCAGGGAGTTGTTCCACAGTTGGGGGGCCACCACAGAGAAGGCCTTCCCTCGTGATGCCACCTTCTGAACTTCCCTCGGAGTAGGCACCCGGAGGAGGACCTTAGATGTTAAACTTAGTGTTTGGGTAGGTTCATGTTGGGAAAGGTGTTCTGTCAGGTATTGTGGTCCCAAGCCATGTAACGCTTTATAGGTTAAAACTAGCACCTTGAATTGGGCTCAGAAACATACATAAATCCCTCCCATCTTGCACTTTGGTGTGGGTTAAAATGAAAAAGGGGCAAGTATATTTAGAGTTGAATAAGTAGAGATTAATAAGTATCAATAAGCTAGCCTTTTGGTCATTTGTTTTTCTCAGAGAGTAAAAAAAATAATTTAGTTTGGGCATTGCTGTAGTTGTTTCCAAATATCTGATGAGGGCACACTTAGCCCTCTCAGGCTACCATAATAAGGTGGCTGCGAATCTTTTTGGTGAGTGGGACAAAAGTCAAGTCCAAAGTATGAGGTAAATTCCACTCTAGCAGGCGTTGCTTTGTTGTGATTTTGCCCCTAGTATTCAGAGGCAGGGAAGATGCAGCAGCACAGCATTGGAAAGCAGTACAGTCTGGTGGTTCCAATTTCAGTTTTGCTGTGGATTCATTCTGGGTTTCAGACAAAACCAGCCAGAGCTAATAAGGAGCTATCCAAGGTGCTGAAACTGATTTGGGGATAGGATTCAGCACGTTGGATAGCTTCTTTAGTGTTCTAGCTGGTTCTGATTGAAAGCCAGAATGGATTCACAGCTCCACTGAAATTGGAGCCACCAGCCTCCACTGAATGCAAGTAAAATTTAGTCCTGTTTAGGTTTTATGCCACAATCATTTCCTGTGTCATTTGAGGTTCCCATGATGTAGGTTGGCCATGTGGGTTATAGTACTACAAGATCTGGGCATGTGACAGTTATAAATAGATAATGAAAACTGAATGATCGTATTATGTCATGTGCACACATCCATATCATGTGAAATATAGTCTGAAATCTGTTTGATTTCAATGGAACTAGAGGGTGACTGCTGCCTGTGGTTCCAGTCCATTGAACTTAGTGGGACTTACTTCCAAGTAAGGATCAGGCTGCACACTAGATAATTTGGACACAATTTATACACTGGTTTATGGCCCATCTTATAGTGGTTCCAGTTTAGTGACCATGAGTATCTGGGCTTCATTTGTGCACTTTTACTATATAATAGTGGGTCCTGCAGCAAAATGTTGCGGCCTGGTGTGTAACCCAGTTTTCCATCCACTCCTTCCCCATGGCCTCTATAAACTATCAACGCAATGGAGACATACTTTGCTGAAATCCACAATATATACTATTCAAGTATATTACTACAGTTCTATGTATGCTTACCTGGCAGTAAGTCTCATTAAACACAGTGGGACTTATTTCTAATAAAACACGCATAAGATTCCACAGTGTTAATTGGCTGTTTGACTGAACCCTTTGTATTAATTTTTTGCATATTCATGAGCGAACATCTAAGTGCATACCCCTTTTGTTGAATAAATTTTGGGCTTTCTGATACTTGTTTTGCAGAGGCATTGAGACAGAAACAGTTTCATGGGGTCGGGTTTGAGCATCTATCCCTCTGATATAGCTCTCACATTCAGATTGATCAAATAAACTGTAGTAATGGTCCTTGAGGATTTATTGCCAGCAGAGCAGTTGGGCTAGAGGTGTTGAGCAACACTGTCCACAAAACTGGATTAAATACAGTGGTATGATAGGCTAATGAATTCACATTTTTATTCTGGACATAATTCTTTCATTCGTTGCGGAGTATTAATTGTCCCCCATAGAATGCTTCCGGTGGCCTTTTCAACGAGATTTTTTTTTAAGACAAACTGTTTGTTGAAATGAATGTGCTACGGGTGCGCAAGAGTGGAACCCCTTAAGAACTTAAAAAACATGAATAAATGGGTTCCAATTACCACCTAATGTAGGTAATGGGTTTAGGGTACTTAGAGGATTGGCTCTGTTCTCTGAGAGCCTGCAGACATTAGGGCCCCCTGATGACCAGCTGGCAATGTCGGCATTATGGAGTGATTTTTACTTTACTGCCTTTTCCATCCGATCATCCCCTTTCTTTCCACACACAAGGTTAATTCACTTCTTGATCACATTATTTCCTCGCTGCTCTTTGACAATATAAAAATTCTGAGTGGACAGCTCAATCCCTCTTCCATCTCAGATTTGATTGTTATGGTATTGCCTGGCATTCCTCTGAGGCCTCTAGCAGCCTTTCCTGCACTTTATGACACTTAAATGGCCGGGCTACAATTTCTCCATCTATTCACAAAATGCTGTTAATAACTCATTTCCAAAGAGGCCCTTCTTTATGTCTTGGCATTAAAGGATTTTTTATTAGGTGCCAGGATAGGTGACACACAGCTCCAGTAACCAAAGAGTTAATTAATCTGTTGAAATTTATAGCCTTTTATACTGCACTCAGTGTGACAGTCCCTAAGAGAAACAGATACTATATTTACAACCCAGCTGAAATATTCAGTAATATAGTCTGCATACTGACCCACTCCATCAGCGTATGCCTGTTGCGGGAGTGGCCATTAATCAACCAAGATGGATTTGTGTAATCTGTCTTCTTTCTTATTCTGGGATTCCAATAAATATTGAAATAATAATTTATTGATTACCCTGCAATATAAATGTGTAGTAAAGGGACCCAAGATATTTGCATAGTAATGCATTTTGAAAGCTCTTGGCCGTCTGTAGGTATGCGAAGGGAATGCTGTAACACTTACAGAGGAAGAGAGCGTTTCACGGGACACCAAATTTAATGTCGGCAGTCACGGAGGTGTTCCTGAGGTAGTTTTGGATACGGCAAAGCGTAAACTCTTAACGGCGGTATTGTTACCCTCACCTAAAGCAGACTGCTAGCAATAAAGTTATGTAGCGCAATTGGCAGATAATGCATCTACTGTACAAAAGCGTTTGAATCTTTCTCTCTGTGTGGAGTACTTCCACTTACGTTCACATCAAAGATTGCAAATACACTGGGCTTAACAGAGTGCTCAGTGACTGCTGCTTTGAAATCTATAACATCTGCATTCCAACACCATGCCCTCCCCTTTCACACACAACACAATGGCCTAGTGGTCAGATGGATGTCTTGCAAAATTCAGCACACCTCCGGGAAAGGGAAGCAAATACATCTTTTTACAATATCATTACTTTGCTTGAATCTGAGACCCGCATTGCTTTGCAGCAAAATCTAGAGCTATCCTAAGGGCTTGAAGCCTCTTCTGTTACTGACGACAGATATTCACCGCAGCTCACCGACACAGTTGTGCTATGTGCTTGACCAGTGGTGGTTTGTCATTCAGATTTTACAGTGCACCGATATCCACCATTTTTGGCAAGCGTGACAAGAAAAAGCCCTTAAAATCAACGTGTCCATGTAATGAGCCATTAAACCAGAAAAAAGACTTTTTATTAACATAATCTGAGGTTCTGTGCCAGTGTTCATGCAAAAAGGGTACACATGATTTGCCCCTGTCTATAGAGTCTGGATCCAGCCAAACAGAAATAATATCAACTTCAAAAAATAAAATAAAACTGTAATATTACAAATTAAGAACAAATGAGAACCAGAAGTAACACTAAAACACATCCAGTCCAGTAAAAGCACTGAGGTACAATAAATATAGCAAAAACTGTTTTATAAATGCAACAACCCAATGAAATTTTGTTTAGGAGAACACAGTAGAAAACAAGTAAAAGAACAATCCTATACATATTTAAACAGAAAAAAGTCCTAGAACTCCCAGCATGCCCCAGCTAGTCATCCTGGCTGGGGCATGCTGGGAGTTCTAGGATTTTTTTTTTTTTTTTTACTAAGCTTGCCTAGGACTCCACCCTACTTTCAGGACTTTTGAAAGACTGGCAGAGATGGGCCCTGATACACCTCCATTGGTAAAGCATTCCACATATGTGGAGCTACTCCTGAAAAAGCCCTCTCCTTTGTATTCACCAAACTAGTTCTCCTCACAGGTGGACATGTGAGTAGGGATTTGGATGATGATCTCAAAGGGCAGGCAGGCTGACACAGGTAATTTTTTTTTATTGCAGCCTTCCTGAATCTGGTGCCCTCCCCAATCAGCATAGCCATGCTGGTTGGAGCTGATGGGAGTTGTAGTCCAACACATCTGGAGAGCACCAGGTTCGGAAAGGCTGTTTTCCTGGAATATTTCAGGTTGGTACAAAGGAATCCTACAAGTTTCACATAATTGTTCATCAGGAAGAACAGAATGGAAAACAATGAGACATTCTACTCATATTGATCAAGAACTGGAGCTGATGTTGTGATTGCAGAAATTCTGAATCTTGTTCCAGAAATACTAGTTTTTAGGACTTGCCCTGATCTAACCATAAACCCAATGTCAACAAATTTGCTACAATTTGTCCTTGGACTGGAAAGGTTTTATTGGTTTTTAACAATGTTTTATTAGTTTTCCAGATACATAGACAATTATACAAACAAGAAAGAAAGAAAAGAAAATTATATCAAGTTTAAAAGTACTTGTTGGCAGAGGGCAGCACATGTAATGTATCCCCTTCCCCCTTTAAAGGCAAAAATGTGGCTGGAATCCATTGACTGTTTGAAGAGTTTCTTTATGATTCTTCATAATCATAAACTATAGTTACTCCCTTTTCTATAACCTGAGGAAAGGTGTTGATAGATGTTTACTGTTGCACAAATTCCAGAACTAGTGGGATTTTGGAATAAACTCCCCTATATCAGAAATTCCAGAACCATTATGAGACAAATTCACCCCACCCCCAACTTTCAGCTCAGTAGTAAGTCTCTGTGTCAGCATTGTCACCTGCCCATTTCCTGCCCCCCTTCAGGGATGTGTGTGTGGGGGGGGAGCAGCCCAGAGCTGGTTCCAGACACCCTGTAGGAATAGGAAAACTACCGTGCACAAAATCCCAGTTTGTAATGTAGTCGCCAGTCATGCTCAGAGGTCAACTCAGAAAGTACCACTGAATTTTAGTGATGCCACCAAATTTCGTAATTAGTCGGCTCATTAGTCAAAACCCATCTGTTTTTATTTCTTATTTGTAGCAAGCCTGCATTGATGCATTACATTCACTGTTAGTTTTGGACTTGATTGTGAGCACTGGAGCATGTGCAATAAAGTAGTACAGATCCCCCCTAAATTTTCAGTCATCCTACCACCTAGACTGCTCCCACCCCCAAATGTCCTTGAAATAGTTTCATTAGCTGCTTCCCTGATTGTTGTTGCTGCTGCTCTGGCAGCTCTTGCTCTGAGGAGACAGAGGGCGCTGTGGGCTGATGTCCATACTGGTGATCAGTGAAGATGCATGAATATAACAGGACAACATTACACAAGTAAGTCACCAATCAGAAATGGGCTACGTCATGTGGTGATGCATGGCAGCATGCCGCACTACGCACAAACTACAGCTCACAAAGCGTAGCTTGATATTGCACATGTGCAAAAACTTGTACACATGGAATGAGATGTTGTATTAAAGGAGAAGCCTAGTCCAAGCTCATGTGGATGAATTCATTACTTTCTGAGTAAATAGCAAATTCAGTTGGGTAAATATGTCCATCATTACCAATGACATTTATTTATTGCATTTATTTATTTATTGCATTTATATACTGCCCCATAGCTGAAGCTCTCTGGGCGATTTGCCTGCCCACATTGGCTGCCATTTTGTTTTCATCCCATCACAACTTCTTCAGTTTAGGAAAAGGAGGGAAACGGCAAGGCGTAATGGTTATTGACTATAGAAGAGCTCCCCTGCTTGAACGTTTTCTGAGACTTTTCCCAAAAAGGCTTGCAAATCACACCAAAGAGCATAATGATTTCTTGAGAATAATATTCTTGCAATGTTATTAACCCTTCGGCACATCTCATTAATCTCACCATGTTATTGGGGTGACTTCATGTGAATATGTATTCACATAAACAATGACAAGTTCATAGGACTTTTAAGACTACAAGCCCCATGATGCAATTTGGCCCAGAGTGAAATATGTCTGTATGAAAACTCATAATGCAATGCTGCAGCCGCAAGCAAAAACATATGCAAGAGACTAACTATATGATTATACAGCTTTATTAATACAAACCAGAAATGGAGAAACTTCAACCCAATCGTTGTTGGTGGCGGGGGTTTGGAGGGGACGGGGAAGGAGTAATATTACTTCTATATAACCACTAGGCTCTTCTAAAAACTTTTCTTCTAAAGTACTCATACTGCAATTAGCTGCTATTATACCTGTGTCTTACATCAGAGTTTGTTGCAAAGTGCAGCTATCGCAGTTCTATTCAGTCACAAATTATTGATGCAATATATTTTGAATATCTATAACAACATATCACAGTTTTCAATAAATGCTTCCGATTTGGGTGATTCTATACAGACCACGGAACAACGGACTGGTTTAAGATTGGGAAAGGAGTACGACAGGGCTGTATACTCTCACCTTACCTATTCAACTTGTATGCAGAACACATCATGCGATGTGCTGGGCTTGACGAATCCAAGGATGGAGTTAAAATCGCAGGAAGAAACATTAACAGTCTCAGATATGCAGATGACACCACTTTGATGGCTGAAAGCGAGGAGGAGCTGAGGAGCCTTATGACGAAGGTGAAAGAAGAAAGTGCAAAAGCTGGGTTGCAGTTAAACCTCAAAAAAACCAAGATTATGGCAACCGGCTTGATTGACAACTGGCAAATAGAGGGAGAAAACGTGGAGGCAGTGACAGACTTTGTATTTCTGGGCGCAAAGATTACTGCAGATGCTGACTGCAGCCAGGAAATCAGAAGACGTTTACTTCTTGGGAGGAGAGCAATGACAAACCTTGATAAAATAGTTAAGAGCAGAGACACCACACTGACAACAAAGGTCCGCATAGTTAAAGCAATGGTATTCCCCGTAGTAACCTATGGCTGCGAGAGCTGGACCATAAGGAAAGCTGAGCGAAGGAAGATAGATGCTTTTGAACTGTGGTGTTGGAGGAAAATTCAGAGAGTGCCTTGGACTGCAAGAAGATCAAACCAGTCCATACTCCAGGAAATAAAGCCAGACTGCTCACTTGAGGGAATGGTATTAAAGGCAAAACTGAAGTACCTTGGCCACATAATGAGAAGACAGGATACCCTGGAGAAGAGGCTGATGCTAGGGAAAGTGGAAGGCAAAAGGAAGAGGGGCCGACCAAGGGCAAGATGGATGGATGATATTCTGGAGGTGACAGACTTGACCTTGGGGGAGCTGGGGGTGGCAACGGCCGACAGAAAGCTCTGGCGTGGGCTGGTCCATGAAGTCACGAAGAGTCGGAAGCGACTGAACGAATAAACCACAAATGGTACAGAGATGGAATACAGAGAAAACTTGCTCTCGACCTTTTCTTCTTCTATCACCTTGCTGATAAGGTTAAACAGATGTTGACATGTAATCTCCTAAGGAATACAGTAGATCATTTTAAAATGACTGTGGAAGAGAGGGAGGATGTTGTTTCAGTCAGCTTTTTCCTGATCCAGAAACTGAAAAGTCAAAATGATCAATTTTCTTTAAAACATGTACCTCAAAATCTCATAGAAATTGTTACCTATGTGTCTCATTTATAAAGGAAGTCAACAAGTTGTTTTAACATTTCTACTAAATATATAAAAGGTAGGGATGTACAAGAATTTTGTTTGTGTCCCACTATTGAGAAAAAGGTAAGATACAAAATAATAATAATAATAATAATAATAATAATAATAATAATGTCAAATATGCCCCATTTGCAACTGAACACAAGCTGAGCAGGTGAACGTGTTTTCTGAAAATGTTTACAAATTCTCAAACATGCACTCGTATTCAAAAATTGTACAAGTGTCAGAGAAAAAGCAGTTTGAAATTGCACAATTTTAAAAAATATGGTCTCGGAAGGGCTAGGATGCATTTCTGTTTTGACTCCTCAGCCATTTGGGAAGTGGAGCTCTGTAATGTTGCTAAGCTGCCTCTCTCCAGCTTGGTGGTGTGGTCTTAACTGGAGTAGGTGGGTTCTTTAGTCAAGGAGCTTTATTTCTAGGGGTCATTTACCTATTTCGTTTCTATAGGTGGTTCATAAAAATTAAAACCCAAAGCTACAGCATAAAATATAAAATATGGAAGCACTTGACATGGGTTACATATCACATTTCTGACTAGGATCTAGCAACCCTAGAAGTGAACTATTTTTTAAAATTTGGCTTCATGCACTGGGATGGTTTTATTCTTTGCTGCTGCTTTTATCTTGGTGTTACTCTGTACTGTTATTTCTTGTTTTAAAGTTTGTATGTTACGTTTTTAATGCATTGTTTTAATTGACTATTGGAGAATTTAAAAGTACGGGAAAGAAAGGAAGTCAAGCACCAATTCTAGAAGTTAAATAATCTTGACAGTATCTGGACAGAGTGGAGGCTGTGGCTCTGATTTTGGTGAGCAGTGAGTCCATTCTGGGTTTCAGTCAGAACGAGCCAGAACTATAAAAGCAGCTATCCAAAGTGCTCAACCTATGTGGGGTGGTGGTCTTCAGCACCTTGGATAGCTCCTTTAAAGTTCTGGCTGGTTCTGACTGAAACCCAGAATGGATTCACTGCCCACCGACATCAGAGCCACCAGAGTCCATTGTCTGGACAGGTGGGCCACCATACCTTTAAGTGCACACTCAACTCAGCAGCCCTTAGTCTTCAGGTCAATGGATGCAGCCAGAGAATATTTTCCTTCTGTTCTGCAGCCCCAGGGTAACTGGGAACAACAGCTCCATGCAGCTACTCTTTCACTGTACATTGGACAGGGTCATGTTTGTTTCTGCCTGACCATGATGTTCTCCCTGGAAGACAGCGAGGGCACCCTCCAAGTGGCCTTGGGTCCTCTAGCCAGAGACAGAGTGTACTTCATTTCAGCACTGCAGCCTTAGGGCAACTGGGACTAGAACAAGTCCCTTATCTGGGATAGAAGATACTAGAGGACAAGAAGAGATGATTTGCCCCAGGGGTCTGATATAAATAGATCCCCAAGGCGTACGCCTGTGTCTCATGCATGTAGAGTTCAATTTCTGGCTCACAGGGTAGGGTTATCAGTTTATGAGTGCATCTGTTGCTTTCACAGCTCTGAGTCAACTGTGCATGATGTGCCCTGTGCCACAGCAGTCCATTTTACCTACCCCACCCTGCTATAAAGTAGAACTGGATTGCTGTGGTGAATGAATGGGGGAGGAGGACTGGTAAATGAGCTCCTGCAGAAGTTGAATCTTTATTTATTTATTTATTTATTTAAATCTACATTTTAGATTTAATTCCCCATCTCCTTTTTGGTAATTTTCACAGTGGGGAGAACTGCGTTGGATTTACATTTTGGTTTTGTTCTTTTGCCTACATTTGACTAAACTTTCCTTGGCCTTAAAGAAGATGTCAGTCATTCTGAGCTTTGGCCAGAAGGGGGAGGCATCTCCACTATATCTGTAGGAATTTATGACTAGCACAGGCCTTTTAGTTCTGGAGCTCCATTACAAACTGGGCATACAAGGAAGGAAACAGCTAGAAGGGTAAAAGCTTCAGCAGCTGATGCTCAAACTGGGATTTGTGTTTTCTTGTGTTGGTAGTATTAAGTAGAAAATCTACCCAGACAACATAATATATTGAATTTAAGAACATTAATGCAGTAAGCGTAAGCAGTGTTGGCCAAAGGCATTTTGCTGCCCTCTACCTGTATCCCCACTAAAGCCAACACTTTAAAAAGTTTTGCTGCACCATTCAGACAACAATTCCTGTCTTCATCTATTTGGTGCCGCTCCCCATGGTGCTGCCTGAAGCAGGGGCTTCACCACCTGCTGTTTCCTTCCATACTCATACTCCTTTAGTGATTTACTAATCACTAAAATGGCTCAGAATTTTTCCCCTAATAGTGGATAATGTATGTTATTAGATTCCTAGATCGGCAAGAGATCTTGAACAAGACCAAGGCCAACAAATTCAAACCCTAGGGTTGTTGTGTGTTGGACTATGTAGAATGTTAGGTTGGAGCAGTTCAAGCACTGCTCCTAGAAGCAATGCTGAGTTGCTTTTGAGGTGGAGGGCGGATGTGTAACTGCTGTTGCCAACCTCTGAGTGACCGCTTTCTTTCCCACTGCACACCTTGAGCTGCCTCTCGCCACTTTTCCACCTCTTAACTGCAGGTTATGCACAAACTCTTCTCATAAGAGCTCTGATCTCAAAAGGGTTTTCCCAACGGCGGAGTGCCCATCTACATGGTGGTTCTCTCTATGAGGTCAGAACTCTTGTTGGGGTGGGGAATGGGTATTTGGGGGATGCACCAGTGGACAGGGACAGACTGGCCAAGGATTTGAGGGATCCTAAGCTTCCCAGCTCCCAACCAAACCCCATCTCTGGGAAATATTACATGGGCCCAAGACTATCTCTAAATGTTTTCCTCCCATTGCTGGCAATGGGAGGGAATTATTTTTCTTCCATCCATGGACACAAGAAAAATACTTTAACCTCTACCTACCTCTTATTTCTGTCCTGTCAGCATGAGCCAACAGGGCATGAGAACAAACTCTATTGAGAGCATAGGATTGCTGTCTTAGGCACTACATTTCAATAAATCACTTCTACATACGTTTCTGGAACACAGAGGCAAGATCTATACCAAGCAGGATATGACACTTTGAAAATGGTTTGAAAACTATATACGGAGTGTGTCCTGGGCCCCAACAGTTGTCAATACCATTATAAACCATTTTAAAGAAGCCATAGTGTAGATCCTGGCAGAGATTCTGGAATCTATGGGTTGCAATATTTCAGCAAAGAATATCTCCTGAGGAATGTCTGCAAGAATAAGGTCAGAATGTCATCTTCATCTTGTCTTGTGAAAGAAAATGGATGGATAGCAGATCTGAGAAATCTTTCTATGATTTAATCATGTGTATGAAAGACAAAAAGGCCTATTCAGGTTTCTTTACCTAAATAGGGCAAACTCACGGCAAGAGAGAGAGGGTGCTAGTCATACCCCTGTAAAATTTGCCTACTGGCTCACATGGAGGACCTGCATGGATAGATGAGGCTCTCTTCTTCAAACAGTCACCCTCCCTGACTAGAGGCCAATGGATGCAACAAAGGAGAAGGGCAAGGCTAGTGCATGCCATCTTGTGTGTGTTTATCCTGTTCAGAATGCCTGGATAGGTCAAAACACTTTGCAAAATCTCATTAGTACCATCAGAAAATAGCAACAGACTTGGTCAATGGATATTGTAGAATTCATTCTTCCTGGAAAGCATTACTTACCTGTGGAATGCATTGCCAAAGGATGTTGTGATGGCTAGCAATGTGGCATAGAGCCAGTGTGGTGTAGCCTTTAGGATGTTGGACTGGGAGTTGGGAGATCCGTGTTCTAGTCCTCACTCGGCCAGACTCTCAGCCCAACCTACAAGGTTGTTGTTGTGAGGATAAAACAGAGAGGAGGAGGGTTATGTATGCTGCCTTGGGTTCTTTAAGGAGAAAAAAAGGTGGGATATAAATGTAATAATACAATACAATAAAAATAAAAATAACTGATCTTGATAATGGTTATGCATGTTTTTATTGATGGCTAATAGCTATGAAAATTCAGAATGGAACTTCTGCCCTCAGAAGCAGAATACTTCTATTTAGCAGTCACTGGTGACAAACAATAAATGTCCATTGTTTCTTGCTTTGGTTATGGTCTTCCTCAGGGTATCTGGCCAGCCACTGTCAGGCATGGTGCTGACGTTGAAGAATTATTCATTGGTCAGATCCAGCATGCTAATTCTTATGTTCTTAAAAAGCACTGAGTCTGTGTGTGCAGCCTTCATTCTGATTTTCTGCTCAATAGGGCTCTAAAGACCTACTTTATTTAATGTGTTCGTCTTAATACCTGGTAAATTTGCAGGGGGCGGGAGTGGGGAAGTCAGCTTTGAACTGGTCTTGACTCGTTGAGCTTCATTGTGTGCCTGAGATAATCCTCCTGTCAGGATGCCATACATAGAGTGGGACTTTGAAGAGATGCATCCACAGCTTCCCCTCAGGACGACAGTGGAGGTGTGCTGTACCTGATGATGCTGGAATGCAGATGTGAGTCATCTCAAGGCTCCTTGGTTTCTTCATTCATTGTCCCAATTTCATTTACTAGAGGTGCTTCCAGATGCTTTTATTGTGCCATCACTCTGTCTCACAGAAAATTACAAGGAGTCCAGATGTCATCATCTTCCATTTGCAACCCTCCCTATCTCTCCCCTCCACCCCATAACATTTTTGTTAAGGAGGAAAAGATGGATTAGCTGCACAGGGGCTTTTGATTGGTAGTGCCTCCACCTGCAAGCACCCCACACCAGCAAATTTTAAACTAGCTGTATCAAGGCCTTATCAGGAGACATAGGGCCAAACCAGACATTCTTTTAAGAATATAGCTAGCAGCTAAGTCTTTTTCATTCTTCATGTTTACTCTAGAGTAGGTGCAGGGCCCCATTATTAGGGATGTGCTCCGCTTCTAATCGGACCAGCGAATTAGAAGCGGAGCGGGGTGCTTCGCCTGCCCTTAAGGCGGAGGTGAAGAGGATTGGGGGGCCGGCGGAGCGTGGTGAAGAGGATCGAGGTGAAGGTGGATCCTTCATCTTGATCCGGAGCTCCGCCGGAAAGGTAAGTGGGGTTTACCGGGCCCTGCCGCAGCCGCTGTCACCCATGTGGCGACAGCGGCATGGCCCAGTAACCCCCCGCCCTCCTCTCCCTTACCTGCCTCCGTCCACGGTCCCTCGGCTTCTTCAATTGAGCCCGCGGTTCAACCAGGAAGTCTGGGCCACACTTGCGGCCCAGACTTCCTGGTTGAACCGCGGGCTCAATTAAAGAAGCCGACGGACCGCGGACGGAGGCCGGTAAGGCCCCCTCCCCTTTGGTCCCTTACCGGGCTCTGCCGCCGTCGCCGCACGGGCGGCAACGGCGGCAGGGCCCGGTAACCCCCCCACCCTCCTCTCCCGGCCTTACCTGGCACCACTCCCCTTCACTGCGGAGCTCTGATTCGGAGCTGGAGCTCCGCGGTGAAGAGGAGCGGAGAATGGGCGGAGCGGCGCGGAGCAGAGTGGGCCGATCCGAAAATTCGGTGTGGAGCGGGGGGTCCGTACGCACCCCTACCCAATATGAATCATGACCCTAATGTGGCTTTAACTCCCCACACACTGGGCCTAATCTGGATTCCCCCTCCCTAGGCCTACAATTTCTAATGCAAAATGGGGGTCTGTTTTCTTTATGAATCCTAAATTGAAATGGAAAAAGAGTCACAAATTCTCTAAGAATGAAACTCCTTGCTCTCTCTACCAGAAGTTCCTTCCAGACCTTTAAGCACACAGTGCCTTCACCTTTAAAAAATAAATTCCTCAAAATATTTTTTAAAGACATTTTTAAAACGTAAGATGTGACTCATGCTACCCAGCCGAAAGTAAAGATGTTTAGTACGCTTTCCTAATATCATGTAAGAAAATGTAGAAATGCACTCATCTTTATAGAAGAGTATCCACCAACTCTGAAAAACTTAATAGTATGATAATTTTATAATGCCATACTGAGCATATTTAATTATCTGGAATGTACATTTTCTAGACACACAATTAATTGTAGTGGAAATGTTCAATTGCTTGTAACTTTGCAAAATTCCCTTCTGGGCTCTGAAACTATACATTCTTAGTCATAGCCTAATGGAGCATTTTCTTGGAAAGTTCAGCAGTTTTTGATATATGAGTGGGAATAAGAGCACTCCCTCTCCCCAAGATAAATGAAACCAAATCTTTTGGAAAATCAAGTGACAGCAATTTTCCATGTTCAGGTTGGATGCTAAGGTACCCAACCAGCAGGACAACCCTGAGACAGTTAAGGCTGCTCATTGAAATTAATTGATTGTGTTCCATCCTACAGTTAAGAAGTTGGGTCCCCTCATTTCAATAGGACAATGGGTGAATCCAAACATTATGAAGTGGCAAACGCAGGATTGGTACCCACTAGGCATGTGCTCCGCTCCGATTAGAAGCGCAGAAGCAGGAGCGAATTGGCCTGCTCCGCCTTGCCCAGAGGCGGAGTAGAAGCGGACCACGGACCCCTAGAAGAGGGGCGAAGAGAAGCACCCATTTTCGGAGCGCTCCGGTTTCCGCGGTCCGATCTAATCGCCATCTTGAAACATTTCGCCCATAGGATTGCATTGCAGAAAAGAAAGGGGGATAACTGTGTTGTTTTTGAAGCTATCTTTCTGAAAATTCTTGTGCTTGGAGAGTCATGGATAGGGGTCATTTTGAGCCTACTCTCAGCTCTCTGTGTGCTGCGGTTCGTGTGCTAGAATTTTTTTAAAACCGGCGGGAAAATACCTTTTCCGAAGGGCTGAGGGGCAGAGTCAACTCCCGGTCATGATCACATGATCCCAAAGTTGGAGGAGGGGATAGGCAAAATGGGTAACTTGGGATTCTGGGAACTTCTCTTTCTTAGTCTGAATGGACTTTTCCCAGTGTTTTTTAAAACAGTAGCCCCACCAAATGCACAAACACAACCTGAAATCATATACTAAGCCAATAATAAGAGATCACTGCTACCCACCCTAACTTTGGGGAACAACTGAAAAGATGTGGTGCAAGGGGATGAGCTCCCCTAGGGCATCCCATGTGGACGTGCCCCCACTCTCTCCTGTACTTGGAGGGCAATTAGAGCCCTCCAAAGTGAGTAACCCGGTGGAGCAATGCCTATCATGAGTTGAAGTGAGAGCTCTACTCCTCAGCTCTCGTGGTGAAGCAATGGCTTTCATGAGTTGAACTGGCAGCTGCTTCCCCCTCCCCTGGGCACGTCCCCCTATTGCTGGTAAAAGACAGATATAGCCTTTTTAAAAAAGTTCTTCTTGTTGTTTATTCAGCAACACTGCTGCTTTTAATTCCACCCCTCCTTTGTTTATTTATTTATTTATTCCATTTTATATGCATTACTGGCTTATCCTTGGCTCACTTCCTTATGCCCCCAGAAATGTCTGCTGCCTGCCTGCCTTCCCTCTTTCCTCCCTTGCCCGCCTCGCAGGGATGTTGTGTGTGTGTGGCTTTGACTCAGGGGAGAAGTCCTTCCTGCTCTCACTTGGAGTTTTGGAAGTTCCAAATCCATTTTTCAAGTGTGGAAGAAGATTCATATAGGTTTATCTCTACTCCCCAATTCATGGCATGTTGAGATTTCCTTTGAAATGGCCCCATTGAGCTGTCTGCAGGTTTAAGCCCCGCCAAAAATCAGGGGATGATGGGACTGCCTTGAGTCTGGGCGTGCGTGTGTGTTCCTGGATAAGCTATCATGGTGGCGAGTTTGAGGTTTCTAACATGCAAATTGACGGAGCTATTGAAAGGGGTGTGAATGGGGTGTTGGATTTTCATAAATTCCCCAAAAATCAGGGGATGATGGGACTGCCTTGAGTCTGGGCATGCGTGTGTGTCCCTGGATAAGCTATCATGGTGGCGAGTTTAAGGTTTTTAACGTGCAAATTGACGGAGCTATCGAAAGGGGTGTGAATGGGGTGCCCGATTTTCATAAATTCCCCAAAATTCAGGGGATGATGGGATTGCCTTGAGTCTTGGCGTGCGTGTGTATACCTCCATGAGGTGTCATGGTGCCAAACGTGAGGTTTCTAACTTTCACAGAAAAAAAGTTGTATACTTTTTTAGCTTAATGCAAGCCTATGGGGAAAAAAAATGGAGCTCCGATCCGGATCTGGAGCTCTGCAGCGGAGCGGAGCAGGCATGGGTGGAGCAGGGGCGGAGTGAAGCGGCCCGATCTGCAAATCATGGATCTGGAAGTGAAGCGGAGCGGGGGGTCCGTGCACACCCCTAGTACCCACTGCACAGTCAACTGGCTGCCGAAGCCAATCACGAGTCTTTGATTAGTACCTTTTATTAAAAATGTGTGATTCTTTTCATTCCTAAAAATGAAATGTGAGAAGTGGGCCTTGTAAGTGCTCTCCAACAAAATGGAATGTTCTGGGGGAAAGCAGGTATTTTTCCCCTGAGAAAAGCTTGTATGGAGTGGCCCTGCTTACTTTCGTGCATCTTTAAAAAGGGTAGGGAGGCTCAAGGGGGTGTAATTGTATGTGTGAATAAAACAAAAGACAGCTACAGGACATGAGAGAGTTGAAGGGCTTCTTTCAACAAGATATTCATAGCATGACTGGCCACTAATGGAAGATTCTGGTTTGATTAGCTGATGCTGTAAACCTCCAGTGCCTTTCTCATACTTTGGAAGAATCCCCACGGCTTAATTTGTAATGAAAACACGCACACACACCTAGTAACAAAAAGAGCCCCTTTCCATTTCAGCATGAAAATAGGAAATTGCACTATAAGAAGAGGCAGACTACAGTGCCATCTTGTAGCTGTATAAATGAAAAAAATATAGAACTAGTTAAAAGGGAAAAAGGAGAGGAGGAAGGGAAGTGTGTGTAATTTTATTTATTTATTTATTTATTTATTTATTACATTTCTATACCGCCCAATAGCTGGAGCTCTCTGGGCGGTTCACAAAAGAGAGCACATCATGATCATGGATGAAAATAGAAGCAGAAAGCTGCAGTGAAGTTGTCGGATTTTTCCTGGCGTAGAAATGCTAGAAGGACAGAGGTAGATTTTGAATTGCAGGGGTTCATCATGACATAGCCATGCCCCCAAGGGGACACCAAACTTGCAGATAGCTGGGCTGAGCTAGACAACTAAAAATAGTTTCAATAAAATAGACCTGTTTAGATGGCTGGCATAAATGCTTCATCACATGCCATTAAATGCCTGCGAGTAGAGGGCAGTTTTATCCTGGTGCCAAAAAGATGACAGTATTGGCGCCAAGTGGGCCTGAGCGAGGAGCTCATTCCATAGTTGGGGGGGGGCACCACTGAAAAGGCCCTCTCTCTTGTTGCCACCCTCCGAACCTCCTTCAGAGGTGGCACTTGGAGGGCCCCCAAGATGTTGATCGTGGTATCCAGATATTTTCAGGTCGGGAGAGGCGTTCTATCAGGTATTGCGATCTCAAGCCATGTAAGATGGTTTTAGCATCCCTGCTAATTAAAAAAGTACCAGCACTATGCCCCCGTAAGCCCTGATTCCACTACACGTTTGGGACAGAGATCAAGAGTCAGAGTCAGGCATAAGCCATTCCAGATATTAGTGAGGAGACCCTTTAGACTTGCTCCCTTTAGTTCAGAATGAGCTCAATAGAGTATTGCTCTCTGTAATGTGTAGGAGTAGTACTAACTAGGGATGGATGAGGATTTCGTCCAGTTTATTTATTTTTTAATAAAAAAACTTATCCAAATTTGATAAATGGGTTGGAAAGAACATCAGACTAAAAAAACAAAAAAAAGGGGGAGAAAACAAAACTGATAGAATCATCCAGCCAGGCCTGAGCTCCAACCCAAATTTTGTTAAGGACTCAGGCATTGTAGGTACAGTCACATAAGGTATAGTCACAGTAGTTAGAGGCATATCTGGTATGGTTACTGTAGGCACTTTCCACATCCAGTAGAGTCTCAGTAGAAAAGTCAAATGAGGGATGATTACAGAGTTTACTAATTCAGGCAATCAGATCAGCACCTCACAAATTGTGGACTGCCTGAGGTTCCTTTTCCCATTAGATAACATGGGAGATGCTGCTATCTGAGGCCTTAAGAAGGTTCTCCTGCAGGCCTCACTCTCTGGAAATGATCCTTTTGTGATTTTGTATTTTTAAGCTTCTGTGAAATTGAGGAGATGGCTGTGCAGCTGAGGACCCATTCTTCAAGTCTGAGAATAGGGGTGAAATTATATCCACTCACCAGGAGGGCACAAAGATAGATTTCAAAAGGTGCCCTCTTCATCTGCATGTTCTTCCAACCCCTGTGAGAACCCAGGTTCATGGTTCATGGTACTTATTGGCTTACTCTATGTCACCTTGGATGTCAGAGGACATGTATCTGGCACAGAGAGCAGAGATCTCTGCCAAGCCCATATTAGGACTGCCTGCATCTTTACAGGCTGTGGGCTGCACATTCTGTGTCCACAACTGAGAGCAGTCAGTCAGGCAGACATGAAGGATCATTCCTAATCATACAAAGAAAGATTATCAGCCTTAAGGGTCTAGCAGCAGGCTCATTTCAAAAAACTGTTTCTCAAAGCATGCATTTCACAGTCTTCTATTAGTAGGTTCTTTCAAATATTTTTAAATAATGCCAACAGATGATGGTGATCTTACATTGATCAACAAAGATTTCTTTGATGGCGGGGGATTTCCTAATGTTATAGGATCGGTTGACAGAAAGCATTTCTCCATTATTGTACCATCAGAATTAGAGCACATACATAAAAACTGGACGTCCCATAGGTTGAATATCCAATTTACCTGTGAAGCCAAAGGAGTATTCAGGAATGTATTTCCAAGTTTCCCAGAGGAACTAATGCCTGTCATTTATTCAAAACATCATCCATGTGAAGAGCACTGGCAAGATGTCCAGTAGGACAGAGAAGGCTGCTTGGTGAGTATCACATCAAATAAAACCCAAAACAGAATTTGTCTGTTGCTCAAGGTTAAGAACAAGGTTTATACTAGTGGAGAGGGTTTTCACACAAGTGGAATAATATCATTCAATACAATCTTTAATCTCCCTGTTGAAACCAGGACCAGATGGGTTTCAGGCAGAATTGTATCAAATCATTTAAGATAAATTATCATGTTCTTTTGCACAACTTTTCAATTGTTGCCATTCTTTTTCTATTTCCCCTGATCCATAGGTAAAGTGAAAATTTCTAGAATTTCTACAAAAAAAGATAAAGATCCTATTTTAATATCTTCCTATTAATCTCTATGTAAAATCCGGATTACAAGACCTATATGGTATTAGAATCATAGAATAGTAGAGTTGGAAGGGGCCTACAAGGCCATCGAGTCCAACCCCCTGCTCAATGCAGGAATATAGTCAAAGAGACAAAATAAAATTATTTCTCAATGTGTAAATTATGTTCAGTCAGATTATATTAGTGACTGCACAATATCTGATAATAAGAGGAAGAGGATTCATCTTTTTAATGAATATAAATATCAAAAGAAGCAGGCAGTGTTTCTTTATTTTAACATTGAGAAAGCATTCGACCAAGTGGAAAGACAATTTCTGTTTAGTGTTTTGGAAAATTTTAATCTTGGAAAAGCATTACTGGGTAACATTAAAGCAATCTGCATTAATTCTTTAGCAACTCTAATGATGAATTGACTGATGTGTAACTAAATAAGTTTCAAATGAAGGACAGGACAAGCAGTGCTGGGTTTAAGCACATAAGAAGCACCACGCTGGATCAGACCGAGGGTCCATCTAGTCCAGCACTCTGTTCACACAGTGGCCAACCAGCCATCGGCCAGAGTTGAGCAAGCAGGACATAGTGCAGCAGCACCCTTCCATCCATGTTCCTCAGCAACAAGCTAAGTAAGCTACAGCTTAGAGTCTTTTATTATGAAGGACCTCTGAATTAAAAAAAATCAATTAAATTTCAGTTTTATATAATTGGTTGAAAAGTAAAGGAGAAAAAAAGGAAAAATAAAAGTCTTTAAAATAGATATTATTGCTCTTATTAGACAAAAATATGCTTATCCCCTTACCAGTCTATTCTCATCCTGGCATCCTTTAGGGTGGATTCCTGCACTGAGCAGGGGGTTGGACTTGATGGCCTTGTAGGCCCCTTCCAACTCTGCTATTCTAAGATTCTAATGGCTGTATGCTACCTCCATTATCTGAGGCAGTAAACCTATGTGCACTAGGTGCTGGGGAACATGGGCAGGAGGGTGCTATTTCACCCATGTCATGCTTGTGGATTCCTAGTCGACATCTGGTTGGCCACTATGTGAACAGAGTGCTGGACTAGATGGAGCCTTGGTCTAATCCTGCATGGCTCTTCTTATAGACTTAAATCCATTCTGTGTTTTGTGCATTGTCAGGTGTCTTTCATTCCATCATCCGCACGTTGACAGAATCAGATTTTTGTATGAGAATTTCATTTGTTTGCAAATCTGCACTTCTGCTAACATGGATTAGTGCAAGGGAAGACTTCCACAAATACCCTCAAAATATATTTTAAAAAATCGTTCACAAGTTGATAGAGTCTGGGCGAGTTGGAAAAAGCCGCTTCATTGCAGAATCTGTAGGTCGGATTCACAGAAATCCAATCTCATTTGAATCCATTTCTTCGACATCCGTATCTGTACCCCTGCTAAAATTTCATGAATGAGGCAGGGCAATGGCTGTAGCCCTGGTTGCACTTGATAAAGGCTACAATCCTATGCACACTTACCTGGACACAAGTCCTGCTGGGATCTAAGTAAACATGCACAGGATTGTGCTGTAAAATGCCTTTCTGGGCAGGGGGAATGCAAAGAATGAACATAAGGGGTCGAATCCAAGTAAAGGCCTTCTTAGAGTAGACCTATTGAAACGAATGGGACTTAAGTTAGTCATGGCTAATTTAAGTCCCATTCATTTCAATGGGTCTGTGCTAAGTAGGATGTTAGTTGGATTCTACTCAATTTTTTTTTTACAGAGAAGCCCATATGCAGGCTGAAGTTGGCTTGCTCTTTCATAGAATCATAGAATCATAGAATCATAGAACAGCAGAGTTGGAAGGGGCCTACAAGGCCATCGAGTCCAACCCCCTGCTCAATGTTGTGTTTCTTTACACTTTCCCCACCAATTCAGTTTCAGATGCAACTAGTCTCTTTAGCAGTGTGCACAAACATGGCAAATGAAGCTCTGCCTGAATGTGTAATTGGCCTTTGCAGGTAGCTCACCCATGTCCTTTCTATGGCCATAGCTAGATGGGGCTTTATCCCGGGGTGATCCCCAGGATCGTCCCTGTACATCCACATGATGCACAGGGGATCCCAGGATCAGGGAGGGATGATCCCTCCCTTGCCCTGGGATCTCACCCTACCCTTTGGCCCTGGTTTTTCTGTGGTCCCGGGCTGAGCCCAAGACCGTGGAACATGTGGCCAGGTGCCGTGGGTTGACCCAGCTCCATGTGATTCCTCATGAGGAGCCAGGAGCTGCATAGCTGCGGGGGAAGGGGGGGAAGCAGGGAAAGTAATTTAAATTACTTACCGTTTGCGCACGAGCAGTCGTGCACTGCTGCCCCTTTAAGTTAAAAAAATTGGAGGGTGCGACACCTCTCCTTCTGAGCTCCTCAGGCGTCATGTGTAAACAGTGGAGGGATCTCAGGAGAAACACATCACGAGATCTTTCCTCCTCCATCACGGGCTAACCGGTGGGTCTAGCTAAGGCCTATGTCAGACCTGAGAGAGCGCAAGCAGCTACAGCCTATCCAAATTTGATAGCTACTTTGATTTTACCCCGACCTGAACTGCATTAACCAACCAGCAACGCATTCTGACTTCTGACTCTCACTCCAGCTGCTCAGCATAAGAGTCAGATTCTGATGACTTTGTTTCTCTTGAAAACCATAAACTCCCGCATGCAGTTCCATTCATTTCAATGAGAAACCCAGGTAAAGAAAAGAAGGCAGCATTTTACCTTGTGAGGAATAAAGCAGAAACAAAATTTGTTAAATTAAAGCAGAGTTTATGACAAAAAAAAGGTTTTATTTGATAATGTTGGCAGCCGTTAAGATTGCAAAAAGTTTGCAATCATAAAGAACTTCTTTCCCCTGGTTTTCTTCTCCCCACCTTTTTTTTTACTCCTCAGACACCGTTATGTTGGATCGCCAGCTCATTTTATTATTGCAAATGCTGTGGCAGTAATCTTTTACTGCTTCCAGTATAGGCCTACAGCATTAAGTTAGTATAAAATTACATATAGTTTAATATATCTGTACAACACCTTTAAACAAGCTTCTCTAGGCAGGAAGGTTATCCGTCTTATAAATCTATTATTCCATTGTACATCTTGATAGCCTAGCATTGCTCCTAGCCATGTTTAAGCATTAAATAGTGCATTATTATTTCACATAAATCAACCAGAGATGTGTGAATTCATAAATTTTGCATTTGCACAGACAGTATTTTAAACGTTTTACAGCTTCGTGGGAACTTGGAGTGGGAACCCATCCACAAATCAGTGCCAGGGAAATTTCAATAAAATTTAATATCACAATTACTTCTTCTCAAAGTCATTGCTTGCATAGTTTAGAAGTGTTTTTAACAGGGTCTAAAAATAAAAACAAAAACAAAAAAATCAGCAAGGTCTGTGCACTGGCATCTCTGAGGAGGAGTCACAAGATCTCTTTCTTTTAGGACCTAAAATTTAGGTAATGGCTGCTGTTGTCACTTGGTAGCCTGGTCATTTGAAATGTCAATTTAGTGGGATTGTCTTCCCACCACCATGGTCACCAGCTGCTATCTTCTGATCCTCTTTCTCATCATTGCTACTACTTGTTTGCTTGACAGGCAGAGACCAACGATGAAGCAGCCAGTGGTATCTCCTCCCCCTCCTTCTCATCAACATCGTCGATGAGCTGGTGAACAAGCAGGTTGCAATGGTGAAGAGGAGGAACGAATCAAGGAGGCTCTTGTCAAGGGGCCTCGGCTGACATGTGGGCCCACTGGCAGGTACCCAACCACGCTTACCCTTGACACCAGCCCTGTGAATATATGACCCATGTGATCCATAGATGAATTTTTTTTGATGAGGGAAATGTGCTCCGTATATGCTTAGATGTACTCTCTTATTTAGTATTACTTTCTGGGTTGTTGGCATGAGCCTTAGAATTGAATCTATGGCCATAGCTAGACCTAAGGTTTATCCCAGGATTGTCCTGGGGTCAAACCTGTTCATCTAAGTGCCACACACGGCATCCAGCGCTCAGGCAGGGACGAACCCAGGATGATCCTGGGATAAACCTTAGGTCTAGCTACGGCCTAGATCGCAGAACTGAGTTCACAGGTGTGGGAAATGAGTCCTGGATCGAGTTAAGCCCAACTGAAGTGAGAACCAGATCATTACAGATTCTCATTACAGTGTGCTGTTCTTCTAAAAAGAAGCAGGGAACTTTTTTCTAATGGGGGATGCATTTTCTTAGGGGTAATCTGTCAGGGATTCCAGAACTGAGTAGGGTCCAGAATCAAAATTGGACATGGCAACCCCCTTTTTGTCTCTCTATCCCGCATCCTCCCCAGCAAGTGGGCTGCGAGGAGAAGGATAGGGTGCTCTTCCCAGAGGTCTAAGCAAGTCACTTGTTTTTGAAATTAGTCCGCTTTTTTGTATCTAGTTACTTCTGTTGATAGCTCGGTGTTCTGCTGAACTAATGCTAATTTTATACTGTTATCATGTTATTGTTGTTCAAAATTTACATCATACTTGTAATATGGTTTTGCTAGCTGCCTTGTGGCTTTTGAAGTGGAAAAGTGGGATATACGATGTGATGAGATATGCTAGAGATATATATGCAGACTCTCTTGGGAACAACAGCCTAGGCTAAATCTTGCTGTTGGTTCAGCTGAGTCTAGTCTTTGGAGACTTAAGGGTGTGGCAGCCAGGTGATTTGCTCACCACTTCGACTTGAATAAACCTGATAGAAACTGAACTTCTAGGTCAAGGCAGAACTCTTGGCTATTTTATGAATTATTTAAGGTAAGCTTTGGTCCAACTTGAGCCCTAGATAATTCAGCTCTAAGATCTTACGATCAGACATTGCAAGAAAAGTGTTTTTGCAGCTATGTGTCTTCCATAATGTCAAATACCAGACCTGGTGCCACCTACTTAAGTCCAAGATCCATTAAAAAATCTGAGCATAAGTAGACTGCAGATTCAGGATAATGAGTTGCTGTACCACTACAGGAGATGTGCTTGAGCCTCAATGTTTTGGATAATGGGCAGTTATCCGAGAGTGCTACTCCACCTCCGCTGTTTCTGCTGTGCTCAAGGGAGTGATCTCTTGTGTAACGAGATCTTCACACTTCTAAAAATAACCCTGGAAATGAGTGGAAACTGTTGTTTACAGATTAGGATCTGCGCTACTCCAGAACTGAGCGTTTTCAATCATTTCAGGTTAATTAAAGACCCATTTCATGAACGATTACTGCCATGAGTGCACGGGCACAATAGGATACTACCCAATGACTTGCATGTTGCAGTGCATGTAACAGCTGGAAGGGAACGGAGAAAAAAAAGAGGATTAGCTATGTTTCCATTAGCTAATGATGTAGAATTTGAGACAATAATGCAGAATTCCTCCCTTGCAAGAGCTTGTGCAGGTATTATTATTATTATTATTATTATTATTATTATTATTATTATTATTATTTGTATTCCGCCTTTTGCCCAATACTGGGCCTCAAGGCGGTCAAGGTTTTAACAGTAAAATCCTGCCACCCTGGAGTATATGCAGAAAAGTGTATCTTCCTTAATATTTCTAAAAGGGGGTGGGGTGAGCAATTAACACGCTGTTTAATCTATGAAGACAGAGCTCAATCCGATCTCATAAATCTCACTGCACTGAAGCAGATTTACAAGATTTAAGTAGTTCCTGGACTGAATAGGATTTGCAAAGGTCTGTGTCATCTCAGCCTTCCAATTAAATTTTCCACCATGCATCAAGTCATACATTTAAATGGCTCTGGTTTACTTTTGTGTGTTTTCTATCTACAATTTTAAAAGAACATAAGAAGTGCTTTATTTATTTATTACATTTCAATAGCGCCAATAGCCGAGGGTCCATCTAGTCCAGCACTCTTTTCACATAATGGCCAACCAGCTGTCGACCAGGGACCAACAAAGCAGGACATGATGCAACAGCATCCTCCCACCCATGTTCCCCAGCAACTGGTGCACACAGGCTTACTGCCTCGAATACTGAAGAGAGCGCACAACCATCAGGGCTAGTAGCCATTGATAGCCTTCACCTCCAGGAATTTATCCAACCCCCTTTTAAAGCCATCCTTATTGGTGGCCATCACTACGTCTAGTGGCAGTGAGTTCCACAATTTAACCACGTGCTGTGTGAAGAAGTACTTCCTCTTCTTTGTCCTGGATCTCCCACCAATCAGCTTCATGGGATGACCCTGGCTTCTAGTATTTTGAGAGAGGGAGAAAAATGTCTCTCTATCCACATTCTCCATACAATACAGAATTTTGTACCTCTCTATTGTTGAGGCCTAAAACTGGTTAACTTCTAATGTATTTTAGCACATGCATCACATAGTATGAGGAAAACTGCATTCCAATAGTGGGCAGGCTGAAAGGAAAAGAGGGCAGGGACAACTATAGTGTGTGTGTGTATTTTAGCTTAAAGCTCTTACTCCCAGTAATTAAGCCTTTGGAGAGCATTCAACCTTGTAGAATGGGGAAGGTAGAAACATGGAAAAGCCAGGAAAACAAATGATCCATGGTTCGGAGAAAGGGAATGGGTCCATAGGAAAGTGGCATGGACATCTGGGGAACTTCAGAGGGTTGGATTGGCCCCCAAATTTTGCCTGTGGACCTTACATTCAACACCCCTGATCTACACTGTCCTTTCCCAATGTCGTGCACTCCAGATGTTTTGAATTTCAGCTTCCAGCATTTTTTGACCATTTTCCTTGCTGGCTCAAGGTGATGGCTCATGGTCTGGAACCAGCCTCAGTTCAGCATTCGTTTCATCTTTCCAGCTTCTTCTTTAGATATCCTTCCAACTCAATGAATGGGTGGTATTCCGTGATGCCATTTCCCACCCACTTCGCCGTGGCATCCGAAATAACTGAGCTGTAAGTCAGTCAGCACTGGAGGTGACCCTTTGTCTCCATCTCCTGTGGGGCAGACTCTTCTTCTTCTGCGTCTTTTTTTTTTGACACTCTCGTGATTACTGTGCAAGAACAACAAACAAGTCCAAGACCAAGATTAATGGTATTTGGAGATCATTGTCTAAAGATTAATCTTTTTAAAATGATGATATAAGGGCTAAGACATACGAGGCTTTCAGCAGCCTAAAGCTACAAGGAGTAATAATAAACATTAGCATTGCAGGGCAGGCTTAGGATTACTAACGGAAGCATATCTCGTTATCATCAATAAAAACTAATGGCTGTTTTGTTGAGTCTCCCCCCCCTTTTCATTTTTGGCTACTGATGAGCATTGAAAATGGTGTGGCTATTTTTTAAAAAACCCAGCCGTCGTGTGTCTTCTGTGTATGCTTGACTATATAGCATTTATTTGTTTGGGGTCCACATTCCCTTGTTAATGATATGGCCAGTGTCCCGGTTTCTCTTACAAAACTTCTGCACAACTGCTTTGGTCTAAGGTATTAAAGGATTCAAACCATTCATTATAGAAATTACATTTTTCCGCTGAAGCCAGAAGGCATTGTCTTCCTGTTAGTTCTCGTATAACTAAGACTTACTGTGTGTGTGTGTGTGTGTGTGTGTGTGTGTGTGTGTGTTTGTGCTGTGTACTTAGCAGTATGTATATTTATACGACACAAGTGGCCAGTGTTGTTGTTACCATAAATCCAGCATTTCTTTTTCAAAGACAGTATATCACTCACTGATGGCACAGCAAAGGTATGCATAAACAACTCCACGTAAATGGGCTTTCTATCTACTTAGCTCTATTTATACATCTTCTTTCCGTGTACGAAATAATATTGTTTACAAGGTAAACTGCTGCTCATGCTGAGAAGCAGGTTCTAATGTAAGAGCTGGGTTAGCGAGGAGGACACGACTTACCAAATGCAAGTATAGCCCTGACCCCTTAACTCTGTGATTTTCAGATTCTCTCTTCAGAATCTGAAAATCTGTTGTATTTAGAATTGTTTTCCACAGCCTTTCAGGGTACAATCCTTTCAAGGCAGCATACAAGATTAAAACAATACAAACAAAACAATACAAAAGGATCCAAACTTTCTGTATTGATTCATTTGCTGGCAGTGGGGGCTGGTAGCTCCAATGTTGGTGGGGCAGTGAATCCACTCTTGGGGCTCATCTACACCAAGCAGGATATTCCACTATGAAAGCGTTATGAAAGCAGCATATAAAAGGCAGGAGCCACACGACTGCTTTATAGCAGTATTGAAGTGCTCTGCAGGATCTACACTACTGCCTTATAGTGGTGATGAAGTGCACTGACAACTGTTGGGGCCCATGACACATCTACACCAAGCAGGATATAACACTATGAAAGCGGTATATGGCAAGTGTCATGGGCCCCAACAGTTGTCAGTGCACTTCAGTACCGCTATAAAGCAGTAGTGTGGCTCCTGCCTTTTATATATTGCTTTCGTACTGCTTTCATAGTGGAATATCCTGCTTGGTGTAGATGAGCCCTTGGTTTCAGCCAGAAACAGCCAGCACTCTAAAGGAGCTCGCTTCAGCACCTTGGATAGCTCCTTTCGTGTGCTAACTGAGCCCCAGAGCAGATTCACTGCATCATGACATCAGAGCCACCAGCTTTCGCTGTCAGCTGGGAATTCCTGAATGTTTCCAATGGAAACCAAGCGTGTTGCAGCAGATTCTGGATCACAGAATCACAACGTTATGGAGCTGAAAGAAACCTTGGAGATCATCTCATCCAACCCCCTTCTCAATAGAGGATCTACAATGCAGGATGCGATTACGGCACCCATGACAGGTGACTGACTAACCTCTGCTTAACTGTTCTAAGGACTGGGTTTAGTTCATACAAGCCACTGGCCAGGTTTTTAGAGCCTCACTCTTGCCCCGTGTGAACTAAAAGTGTGATGTAGAACATAACTGACATTTCATTGCTGCACATTACAAGGGAACATCAGTAATAGTAGGCATATTGTATTTCGAGAAAGATTCCCTGCCAGAATTGATCTTATTGATAAATCATTGAGGAGCTTCCAAAGCACTAATTAAAAGAAAAACCACTGAATGCCCAGTTTTCCCCTTCTTGTATAATACTAGGACCCATCCAATAAAATGGATTGTAAGGAAATTTAGGACAGACCAAAAGAAGTACTTCTTTGCATGCCTAATCATTGATTCATGACATTGCCTGTCACAAGGATTGGTGACAGTCACCAGCTTAGGTGGCTTTAAAAGAAGGTTAGACACATTCATAATAACATAAGAAGAGCCATGCTGGTTCAGACCAAGGGCCCATCTCATCCATCTTTCTGTTCACACAGTGGCCAATCAGCTGCCCAGGGGAAACCCACAAGGAGGACATGAATGCAAAAACACTCCCCCCGCCCATGTTCCCCAGCCACTGGTGAATATACTGCCTATGATACTAGAGGTACCACATAACCATCAGGACTAGAAGATATTGATAACTTTCTCTTCCATGGATTTGTCCAATCCCCTTTTAAAGACATCCAAATTGGTGGCCATCACTACATCTTCATGGAGGAAAAAAAATATCTATCAGTGACTACTCATCATGATGATGGCTATATGTAGTCTTTAGGTATGGGAGGCAATATGCCAGCTGATGGTGTTGCAGCTAGGGCTGGATCTCTGGGCTGAAGTCCAGGGCCCTGCCTACAGTCCCCAATCAAATGATACCCAGATAGTGGCAGGTGCTCGGGCTAATGGCAGGAGATCAAGCTTCAGCACCTGGACTGGCAAGGGCATCCCAGAGCCCATTGGGGCTGATGCTCCTCCTCCTCCTCCTCCTCCTCCTCCTCCTCCTCCTCCTCCTCCTCCTCCTTTAAAAAAATGATAGTCAGAGGGTGTCTGACTGGCTCATTCTATTAATTTTACTCTGAAAAATATATTGGCCCTTTCTTCAACAAAATAGTGCAAATTTCCAAGTAAACATGTTTAGCATCAGGGCAGCAGAAGGGAACTATCCGTTTTTAATGCTTTTATGTTCTGTTTTCATAGTTTCAGGATTTTGATTGTTATACAGTTTCTTGGCAGAAAGGTGACATAAAAATACTAAGCACGAAATAGCTAAATAACAAATCTCACACATAGCTAGCAAGAGGCCCATCTGCAGCTTAATTTTGTTAGCACTCAGCAAATTCAAATGGCAACTTTTTTTTGTCCTGCCTGTCCCAAAGCCTCTGCTTAGTTAGCCTCTCTTGACAAAATGGTGATCCGGAGTCAAGATGATAGGATGAGGCTTAAAAAGACAGTGAGGCTGAGTTACTCAATGCAATGTCGGGAAGTGGCAATAAAAGTACAACTCCCTTGCGATGTGCTAGGGTGGGCATGTGCTCTCTTTTACAGAGGGCAGTCCTCTGTTTGAAGGAATGTCAGATACAGAAGTATGGGTGTTGTTGAATCTAGTCTGCCTGTGTTTCAAGGATTGTCCAGTGTCTTTTGTTCCATCATCTGCTCATTGACGGAATTGGATATTTTTGTATGAAAATTTCATTGGTTTGCAAATGAACTTTTGTGTTCAGACTCAGGAGCAGAGTAGCACTAAAGTGCATTTGTAAACAAATAAAATTGTGCAAATCCCCCCAAAAGTAAAACAAAACAGGTGTGCAAGCATATGCAACTTGGAAAAAGCTGGTGTGCTCTGGAATCTGCAGGTCAGATTCAAAGAAATCTGAACACATTTGAATCCATTGCAGTTTTCTCCATCGTCCCTCCTGCCAGAGAACTCTGTTTTGAAAGTGCCTCTATTTGAAGGGCACCTGGTGCTGGATTTGATGCTGCCCATCCTCAGCACCTGGACAGCAGAATGAGAAAGGCACACAGTTCACTGAGTCACTATGGTGAGATGTACTGTATTTCTATCTAGATGATAATAATTATTTCTAAATTTGCATCTATCCATATAAATCAGCACATGCAAATATTACGCAAATTGGTGTTCTCTTTTCACCTCTTTTTTGGTGATGCAATTCCTTTTGGGGGTGACTCATAAGTAGCCACCCTTGAATATGCCCAAAGGCTCAGCCATGCCAGGCCTCTTTATGGATCCACTGCATGAATTAAAGAAGCAGCTTCCGCTTCTGTGGTCAGCTCTGAAGGTAAGTAGAGCAAAACGTCCATGGATTAGAACTTCAAGAAAGGCAAATGCGATTTTGGGCTGCATTAATAGAAGTATAACTTCTAAATCGCGTGAGGTACTGGTTCCTCTCTATTTGGCCCTGGTTAGGCCTCATCTAGAGTATTGCATCCAGTTTTGGGCTCCACACTTCAAGAAGGATGCAGACAAGATGGAGCATGTTCAGAGGAGGGCAACAAGGATGATCAGGTTTCTGGAAACAAAGCCCTATGAAGAGAGACTGAAACAACTGGGCATGTTTAGCCTAGAAGAGAAGATTGAGGGGAGACATGATAGCACTCTTCAAATACTTGAAAGGTTGTCACACAGAGGAGGGCCAGGATCTCTTCTCGATCCTCCCAGAGTGCAGGACACGGAATAATGGGCTCAAGTTAAGGGAAGCCAGATTCCAGCTGGACATCAGGAAAAACTTTCTGACTGTTGGAGCAGTACGACAATGGAACCAGTTTGTGGGTTCTCCCACACTAGAGGGATTCAAAAGGCAACTGGACAACCATCTGTCAGGGATGCTTTAGGGTGGATTCCTGCATTGAGCAGGGGGTTGGACTCGATGGCCTTATAGGCCCCTTCCAACTCTACTATTCTATGATTATATGATTCCAGTCAGTTCTTCTGATTCTTAATGCCTATAGAATCCTACAATAATTCTGGAATTATTGTTAAAGAAATGATAAAAATGTCATGCTTTTAAAATACATTCAGTGGTTAAATTATGATTTAATTGCCATCTGTTTGACCCCCAACATCAGATTAATAAAATGTTTCATCAGAGGGTTAATGATAGTAAACAATGACAGTTTGACATCATCAATTGATGATAGTTTGCTATGGTTATTTTCATCAATCACAGCTTCCTCATTCTTTAAAATACCAACTTGAACAGCACACTTGTCAAAAGAAAGTGTTACGCACTTATTTAAGAAAGCACTGTTAAATAATTGAAATGACTGTGATAAAGTTGTCTTAGTTTAAAACAGACCAGTTTTATCAGACTCTTTAATGAATTGTGCTTTTTATAGGATGAGATAAATCTAATGTGAATTCAAGTGGTTGCACTAGAAATATAGCTCTTCGTGGGATCTCTTTATAGGATATTGCAGTAAAAGAAGAAAAAAGATGGCAAAAGTGCTGGCATATTTCATTCTGATACACTTGCAGTTCTGATCATTGGGTGGCACTATCCAAATGGAGGAATTTTAAAGGATAATTGAGGCAGGATGTGTCCCAACTGGAAATTCATTAATCAATTTAATTTTTATAGCCTTGAATAAGGATTATGGGTAGCAATCACAATTAAAATGTATGTGGTTTCTTTATTTGAATTCATGATGAATTCACAATTTGTTTATCACATATTTTGGCCACGTTCAATGCTTATTTTATTCCATGGGTCATGTGGTACGAGTGGAGGGCTCTGATGTCAGTGGGGCTGTGATTCCTCTCTGGATTTCAATCAGAACTTTAAAGGAGTGGTCCAAGGCATTTAACCCATTTTGGGAATAGGATTCAGCACCATGGATAGTGATGGTTGAATGTATATTGTTGTTGAACCATGGTTAGCACATTATCTGGACCCAGAATATTTCCCACAGGGTGGCTTTTAACCATGCTGTTTGGTTTATTTTTCTCAAACAAGCCACCTTGAGAAGCCATGGTTTGTTGTTGATTTGTTCAGGGTGCTTAACAAGCCAAACTGCAGAAAATGTCCTGGGTTCAGACAACATGCTAACTCACAGTTCAACAACAACAACAAAAAAACCCTGTTCAATAACAACCTACACTCAACCACTGGTTAGCATGTTGTGTGAACAGCTCTGGGTGGTCTTAGGCAAGCCATTTTTCTGACAGCCTCCGCCAGTCACATATCTGCAACAATCCTATGCATGTTTAGATAGAAAAACGTCCTACAACTCCCAGCATTCCTCAGCCACCAGTGCAGTTGGGGGAATGTTGGGAATTGTAGGACTTTGTGTGTGTTTGTGTGTGTGTCTAAACATGCATAGTATTGCACCTCAATTGCCCCTTTTTACTGAAGCTAGCCCCTCTTTCTGGCAACTGTCCATGGCAAGTCACTTCTTTCATTTTTAATCTCCCCAATAATAGAAGTTGTCTGGGCAGATTACAAAATCTAAAAGAGTAAAATTTATACAAAAGCCTTCCCCCAGCTCTTTTGGAGAGATTTTGAAGTGACTTAAAAATATCATTAATCAATGCAATTTGTTTCATGAAGATCAAGTAGACAGAACCTATTGTAAAGAACAAAAATAACTTTCTGGCCTTGCATTGCACAATTTAGTGCAAGTATTAAGTCACAATAGTGTTCAATGCTGCAAGTACTGCAGGATGTCATGCCACAATCCACTTCAAAGAGTGTCAGGACATGCAGCTGTTAATAAAATGATGCAGCATATAAAAAGCCATGTGTTAAATTCATAAAATATATAGTGGTTTATTTATGTGCATATGTACAAAGGCTAAAGAGGTCAGAAACACATGAAAGTACATATGCGCATGTTAGTAAGGCACATGTTCAAAAACTAAAGAAGGCAGAAGCCCATGAAAGTATGTTCCATGTATATACTATATCAAAGGATTTTAAAAAATGTTTCTTAATACAAACAGCTTGGGACCATTTTTCTGCTGTAGCTGGGCTGGACCCTCCTCCACCATTGCACAGTCTGTTGGAACCAGCTGCCCTGTGAGGAAGAGCGGCAGAACCATCTGCTCGGGGGTTGACAGTATCATCTGCAGTTATTGAAGTGAGAAGATGCTGGCAAACCCCAACTAGGACCCAGAAGGGTGAGGCCTCAACCTGTAAGACCAGCTTCTGGCTGCCTTGCAGACATTTTGAAGAAGGTCAGGTCACCAGGCTATTTCTTAGAGGCCAGAGCCTGTTACTGAACTATGTGGCTTGTTGTTGTTGAATTTGGAAAAGGGCACATTAAGGTATATATCTTTTAAACTGCAGGTTGCAATGGTGAAAAGGAGGATCGAAAACGAAATTATTGTACACCTCTACCTGCTACTTGATCCTCTCTCCCTCCACCCTTCCTTCCTTCCTTAAGTGGCGATGCCAGGTATTAAATCCATTCAGACCTGCGCTCTACCACTGAAAGATGGTCTCTTCCTTAAGAGATTAAATGGTGATATTAAACCGTCTTAGGTGTGCATGTCTCCCAGATTATAAATAGATGGGAATTCCAGATAAGTAAGAGTTTCCCATCTGTGAAAATGTGGAAGGGTATGCGATACGGGGATAATAATATTGACCTACCTTGCAGGGTTGCATTTGGGATTCATGATATAATGTATTTAAGTCCTTTATGGCACAATCCCATGTTACTCAGCAGCACTCACTTGGGTTTAAGTGTATGAAGGACTAGCAGACTTTGGCAGTTTAAAGTACTGTATAAATGTAAAATATTATTACTGCTACATTGTAATGAAAGTTCAGCAAGAGTGCTGAATTCTCCCAGCAGAACAAAATTTAAAAGAACCATGCATCATTGAAATTAATTATGGCAGCCATCATACACCTTTGATTGTACTGGAAGAGATTCATAATTAAATATAAGACACACAACACTGTGTAGGTCGTTGAAATAAATTCCATGATGCTAGCAATGCAATCCTGTGTGTATTTTCTGAGAAGTGAGTCCTATTGTGTTCATAGGACATTACTTCCAGGTAAGGGTGTGTGGGTTTGTCACCTGAATCAGAAGGAGACTGATTTTTTTACTCAGATATACTCTAAAAGACGCAAGAGAGTCTACTACTTTTTCTTATTTCTTTTCATTTTTCTATTCTGGATTTTCAATAATGGAAAGATATATTAAATATGAGGGGAAATTGTTTTTAAAAGCTATTTTAAAAAATTAATTTAAACTTACATAGCCGTAGCATTTTAGCGCTAAGGTGCCCCAGGGTCTTTTTTTATTGGTCCATTAATACTCACCTCGAGTGGTTGAACACACCTGGGGCAAGGTTTAATGAAGCAATGTAAAATATGCCTCAAAGTATCTTATTGTTATAAACCTAACCATTTCTATTACATAAATGTTCCGTTTGCCTATTGCATTCGTACATTTTAGAAAGCCTTCCATTATTTAAATCATGGTATTGATTTGTATCATGTTTCTTAGTGAGAACCAAAGGTGTTAAACTACTTAATTATTATCATTTTTATTTAGTTTTCTAGCCCTTGGGAATGTTTCAAAAGGGGGGGGCTTGACCAAATTCAACCCCCCAAAATCATAAGACAAACTCCAAAGTTCCGAGAATCTCTACCTATAAAGTGGAAAGTATGTGTGTGTCACGTATGTCCAGAAATGTTTACCCACTTCCACATATGGTACTGCCTTAATACTGTTCACCCTGACAGGTCTTCATGTACATGGATCAGAAAAATATATATCTAAAAACATGATTTTGGGGGTTTAAAGTATTTTTAAAGAATTTAATTAAAAAAAACTAGGTTTATGCCTACAACTCTCAGCATACCTTGGGTGGAACTCCCAGCATGCCTTGGGTGGGAGCCCAGACTTATCAGCCTTTGGCGGCCATTGTGATTCCTAAGGTCAGTTTTGAGTATTCAACCCAATTCCACATAAAAGGAAACAACCCACATAAATGGGCTACATCCATTTGTGGTGCCTCCTCCCACCTGCCACGTGTGACTTGGAGAAATGTATTATTTATCAAATAAATGTTATAAACATTATTCATGGACCCAAGCAATGCCAGGCATATCAGTTAGTCTTATATATACTAACACGGCCAGAGTCAAGAGTAGGCATGGTTGGGCACCTGTTGAAGGCCCACAACCCCAGTAGGGGTGCACTGGGAAAAGCCTCCTGGACTTGCTCCTCCTTTTCACCATTGCAACCTGCTTCTTCACTGGCCTCTCATTCTGGCCCAGGCAATGGTAGTGGTAAAGAGCAGCAGAAGTTCACGGTTCTCAGCCTGTCAAGCAAGCAAGTGGTAGCAATGATGAGGATGAGGAGCAATAGTGTCTGTTGAGAAGGTAGCCTCACTGAGGGAGGAGGCTCATGGAGGCTCGTACCCAAGGGCCTTCAGAAACCCAGAGCCTGCACTGTATACTAATAACGTCCTCATTAACTGAGTGTGGATCTAAATTCAGCCAAAACAGAACCACCCAGACACCAAAGGAAAGTATCTACAAGGTTGGAGGAAGCACAAAACAATCTTTAGGAAAAACACATCTTAAGGTGTGATGACTGAGCACAGTCAGTGGGCCCGGAATGCTGAGCAATGGTTGGGTGGGAGGGGGTAGGATAGAAAACCGGAGTGGAGGGGAAATGGGAATGGAATGGAGTGTCCTGCAAAGGGGAATAGCTGCCTGGCTAGATTTCTGAACATTAACACTCTATGCTACAACATTTTATTTCAGAGTCCAATTGTTATATTTAATTCATCTAGTTCCATAGATTTTACTGAGGACAGAAGAGTATCTGCCTAGGGCTGCAAACTGGTGGAAACTTGGCATGGACGTGGCAGATCATCATATGTGGTTGATAGATTGCTTTTTAGCTTGGTGAATCACAGGTTTTGCTGTGTTGGTCTTGACCATTACCAATCTTTAATGTTGCTTGTCACTGCTGGAAACTTCAGTCCCATTTTATTCATTATATATAATATAGGGTAATATCCTTGGAAAGCCAATTTTCCAGTGACATGGGATACTTTCCAACTTAGAATGCAGTAATAATTCATCCCTGGTTCATTTATTATTGAATAAAACATTTGATTTACAGTGATAGTGGACCTTTGAAGAAGTAGCAATCCTTTCTTACCATAGCAGCATAGCACTTGAAGAATAATGTCTATGGTTTATTGAAAGTAAACCTAGAGCATCGTCATTAATTTGTGGGGCATTCATGGACAGGATCTACTCTACTGCTTTATAGTAATGCCAAAATACACTGACAACTGTTGGGGGCAAAGACACATTCCATGTACCTTTCAAACTGCTTTCAAAGTGTTATATCCTGCTTGGTGTAGATCTGGCCATGATGGTGACAGAAGGAGGAGACAAACTCCGGCACTCAAAGGAAAAAAGAAAATCTATTGTGCTCTATGTGTTTTGGAGAAGAAGTCTCCTTCAGGAGCTGTTTTTAGTTCTTTTGAAATTCCTTAACTACAAGAATGAGCATTTATAAATGCTAAACAAACAAACAAACAAAAAACAGTTTATACAAGCATCTAAAAAGAAGAAAGTATTGTCGTTCTTGTAGTTAAGGAATTTCAAAAGAACTAAAAACAGCTCCTGAAGGAGACTTCTTCTCCAAAACACATAGAGCACAATAAATTTCCTTCCTTCCTTTGAGCGCTGGAGTTTGCCTCGTCCTTCGTCATTAGTTTACGGTGCTTTCCCTCCACATCCGTGCATGGTGACAGAAGCCATAATGAAAGGGAAAGCAACTACCTGATCTTACGAAGATTCCTATTTGCTGACAATTGTGTACAAGAGATCACATTGGCTGAGTTCTGTTGACTTCAGTTTGATCCCAAGAACTTAACTAACTGCAGCATTCCTGTTTAATTAGGGTGTTGATTTTTCTCTTCTTTTTTTCTGTTGTGTGTTTGTTTTCATATTTAGATTATAGCCTTTCAGCAGCGTCTCTATTTTGTTTTATGGTACAACCTCTGCTTGTGGTAAAGAAATAATAATCTTCATTTCTGTGTTGTTGTTTTGTAATGTTACAGCTTCCTCCACAAACTGAATTCACAAGCCAATTGAGTCCCACTGAAGTTAGTTGTGCAAAATCAAATTAATCTACGTAATCTATTTTTTAGCAGTTTGAACTGTAAGTAATTTGTCAACAATTATCTCTTAATTCTCCTTTGAATTGTATCATTCAATAACCTGCTTAGCTTATATAGGCGACCTGCCTTTACTATGGTTAGCTGGGAACAGCCATCACGACAACAAATAGCAAATGCTGCAGCAATGCAAGATTTTCTGTGTGCGTGTGCGCACTTTGCAGCCAGCGTTGTTATAACGGAGGATGGAATTCACTGAAGGCAAATGTACACCATATAGACTTTTAAGTGGACTTCAGCCATAATTCATGAGACTTTTGTGTGGTATTTTGGAAACATGAGTAACCCAAACACTAAAATGCAAACCAGAATTGCCCCATTTCCCCTGTAATGCTTCTCCTTAAACTTGGCCAAGAAAGAGATCACCACAAACCATTTGCAGTTGTTCGTGATCTAACATTGCTTAAGGACATTGCGCACCTGGCAGAGAGCACTGCAGTCCCTTTAAATACGTTTAGATGAGAGACCACCAAGAAAAGACAGGGAATGGTAGAGTAACCCTTTCAGTGCCTTTAACTGAATGAGAGGGCTCATCTACACCAAGCAGGATATTCTACTATGAAAGTGGTATGAAAGTGGTATATAAAAGGCAGCAGCGCTACTGCTTTATAGTGATATTGAAGTGCACCGCAGGATCTACACTACTGCTTTATAGTGGCACTGAAGTGCACTGACAACTTTTAGGGCCCATTGACACATCTACACAAAGCAGGAAATAACACTATGAAAGTGGTATGAAAGCAGTGTAGGGTATGTGTCATGGGCCCCAACAGTTGTCAGTGCACTTCAATGCCACTATAAAGCAGTAGTGTGGCTCCTGCATTTTATATACCACAGCAAGTCCAACAGCCTGTCTGCCTACCTACTTATCTAAGATGGCCTCTGGCTGCCCGAATAGGTAGACAACTGTCCACCTACCATCAGCCCAGTTTCCACCTACCTGTCCCCTTAAGGTGTGTCTCACCTTAAGCCATAATGTATATTGTATACTTCTGGGCCAGATGATAGGTTGGATTCAGGTTTGGTCATAACTAGAGTAGACCCATTGAAATCAATAGGACTTGAGTTACTCCTGTCTAACTAGAGTCATATTGATTTCAATGGGTTCACTCTGATTAAATCTGGATCCAACCTGATGTTTCTCAGATGTCTTGTAGCTATTAAAATTATACAATTAATTGCTTTGATTAAAAAAAATCAAAGTTATTAAAAAGAGATTGTGATGTCATCACCACAGGACAGGAATACAATGGTGATATTCCTGGCTTTGGAAAATATAATATCTCAGCACAATGACTGCATAACTCAGAAGCAGTTAGAGAAGGAAGAGCTGGGCCTTGAATTTTCCCATGAACAGCACCTGGACAGCAGACTGAGCAAGGCGGACATAGGCCACCTGGTCATAGTCCTCCATACTGTGAGTTTGTTGTAATTCTATTTAATTCTATTAATTATTTCTAATGCTGCATCTATCCATATAAATCAGCATATAGAAATTTTATGCAAATTGGCCTTTTTTTCTTTTTTCTTTTGGCAATTCACAATTGGCCACCCTATAAGCATCAGGTCTAAAAAATCTCGTGATCCAACAAAATGCTGTGTGTAGCAGCCCAAAAAGCATTCAATACAATTCATGGTTTTACCGCCTGCCTAGGATTACAGCAAAGGGAGAGGAGAGTGTAGAGTGGGGGGGGGGGAGAGAAAGAGATCAACAATTAACCCATGCAAACACTTTTTTTTTTTTTTTTTTTTACTATTTGGCCAATTACACAAAAGTATTCAATAGTTTATAAAAGTAGCAGCTGGTAAGTCTTCCAGAGACAAAGGTTATAGGGAGGAACTCTGGGTATTCCTGACTCATTGTGTCTTCAAATGATGGTGCAAAGTTTTACTGGGGAGCTGTCTAAACATCTTCTTTGCTCTGCAGTGGCTGTGAATCGGCACTGCGTCGGTTATATGATGCAACTGCTAATTCACAACCACCGCAGGGCTTTCCCGCGAAGCTGTGCCATAAAAAAGTTGGGGACTTAGCCCAACTTTTTTCTTCAGAGGAAGGTCACCATGGCCCTTCCACTGGGGGCTGGCTGGGGCGGATGGCGACTGGTGATTGGTTGCCAGAAGCCCAGGAAGAGAGCAGAGGTGGGGGCAGGCTCCAGTACCCAGATGGCTGGCAAGCCAACGTACTCCCTCCTGGCTTTGGGATTTCCCTTGCCCAACCTGCAGCAGTGATACCGTGGAGTTTCAGCGGGATGGAGCGGTGAAGCGGCATTGTGAAGACAGGCCCCAAGTTAATACCATATCCTCAACAGAGGCTCTTCTTCAGGTGCTCCGACCTGTGGGCACTAGAAGTAGATTTTTGTGTGAAAAGTTGGTGAGCTGCATTTAATTCTGGTATTCAAAAAAATTTCTGGGCTTTGATGTTTTTTATTCTCTGTATGTCTTCTTCACCTGGCTCCAGTTGGTGGAACTTGAGGTTCTAGTATAAAACAAAGTAGATCTTGCAGACTAGAGTTCTCACCCTACCTTTGGTGTACCTACACCCTTTTTGGGTGGGGCATTGGTATTTTATACATTCTAATCACAAATTTTCAAATCAGTAACCGTTTTCCATTCAGGGAATATGTTCCAGACTCCAGCTTTCTAACAGGTTTGGAATTTGCTAATAATTGTTTTGCAAGTTGATAACAGCATGTCAACTTTCCTATCACATTTTACAATGCTAGACAGCTGGGTGTCTGTGTCAGAGTTAGTTTCAAATCATCTAATGGTCCAGATGACAATGGGTTAGGGATAGCTTCTAAAACGTTAGCTTGTTTCTATGGCAATGCTGGATAATAAAGATATTTGTTGGTACCCGAATAGATTGCCAGAATCAATCCACCTGAATAGATTGCCAGAATCAATCCACTTCTTAGATGTGTCACTTCCTCCGCTGTAATGTGAATACTCACATCCTTCTGTATAAGGAACTCATATATTTGGGGCCATCACACCACTTCCTAATAAGGTTGGATAGCCCTTATTGGCAGTGTCATCTATAATTAAGGCATTGAAAAAGGAGCCCTTCTGTCCTGAACCACCTCTCAAAGTGTCTATGATGAAGTGATTTTATGGCACTGCTCTTCTCTGCTTCCCTCAAATCCCAGAATACAGTTTGTATCACCTGGGCCCATCAGAGTTTTGTAAATGATTACCCAGGTAGACTTGAGGGAGCCTTTTCTTCATATTGCAGCTTCCTACAATTTAAATTTAAAATGCTCCTAGTTTCATTCAGAAGGAGGCAGAGTGCAGCAAGATGAGTGACAAGACACCTAGTTGGTAGACAACATTGCTGCAAGTCTATGTAATCTTGTAAGCGGAATTTCAAACGTGATCATTTGGCAAGCATGTTAAAACTGCAAGCTCTCTGACATCCCTCCTCCACCTGCCCCGTGCTGTGACAGCTAAATAATGAATGGATGGCTTGATGTCTACGGCAGCCCCAGGGTTTCAAAATACAAGTTTAGTCAAAATAATAGGTGCTTTAGTCACTCTTTTGTGAACCAACAATGTCTGCTAAAGTTATGGGAGGAGTGGAGGGCAAAAATATAACCGTACCTGCATGAGCTCTATCTTTTATGCCTTCAGACATCTCTTTATACCATGAAGCACACCAAAATCTGCCCCTCCTGGGTTCTCAACCTGGCCCCCCGGGGTTTTCCAGATAGTCCCGCCCACTCCCCCTGGCCCCACCTCTTCCCTCTGACGACAGATTGTTTGGTGGCTTCCTGGCTTTTGCACAGTATTTCCCCTTAGGGTTAGTGGCTGGCAATAAGAGCTTTAAGCTACAAACTGCTCCTAAGAGGTGGCCTTGAGATTTGGAGCTTTCTACACGAGGCTGTTAATCTGCTGTATCTACATTCAGTTTCGTTGCAGAATTTGAGATCCAAGCACTATACAAAGAGCATTTCCTTTCCTGTTTTTCTGATGCATAACCTCTAGGTGGCACTGCGGTATAGTGGAATAGCACAAATGCACAAGTGGAAATAGTGTTTTCTTTCACTTTCTTTAAAGGGTCTTGGGTTGTATCCAGGATCTGCTTTCCATGGACAAAAGGCTTCTCCTGGAGGAAAAGGCCATCAATGGCTGTTAGTCCTAATAGTTATATGCTGTCTCCAGTATGAGAGGCAATATGCCTAGGTACACCAGTTGCACTCATGTCCTACTTGTGGTTTTCCTGTGGGCAGCTGGTTGGGAACAGTTTGTACAGAATACTGGACTAGATGTACCCTTGGTCTGATCTAGCATGGCTCTTCTAACGTTCTTATGTTCTCTTCATGGAAGGTCTCTCCAGCCAATTTTGGGGGATTCCTTTCAACCTGCACCACATCTTACCCCAATCAGTAGGGCTCCTCTGTATAGCATTTCCAGAGGGCTGGAAGAGTTGCCATAGTTCAGAGGGGGTGGAAAAGCATACTTGCACCATCCCAGTTGCACGTGCCTAAATCTGGATCCAACACCTTGAAATAAACAACTGATCAGAAGGAAACGGGGGATATTTTGCAAGCTAAATAACACTGGCATCCAAAAGGCATGATCAAACCAATGTAAAACACTTTGAAATACTTAATTCTTTCAACAGGTGCCTTAAACACATAAATCCCTCCCATTGAAATCAATGAGACCTAAACATGCTTAACTTCGCCAAGTTCATGTTCTCAAGTCTAAACTTGAAAGAAGAGTCTGATACGGATGAGTTTGCTTATCCCTACAATCAAGGAATTCCTAGTTTTCGAGAACATTCTTCCATAGGACTATGGAACCCTGTGGGGTATAACTTTTCCTTCTGATTTACTCTGTGAATTAACCTTTTATAATGACATGAGGGAACAAAAACCCTCAGATAGGATGGGGATGGCTTTCTAAATGTTTCCCATGGTAATTGACTTTCCACGCTGTTGTCTAGGCATTTTTTTTAAAAAAAAACACCCACGTCCAATCCCCCAAACCAAGAGGAGGGGGGGAAGGAACCCCAATAGCAGGGATGGCTACAGAATGTAATTAATTTCTTCGGACTAGGAGGAAAATGCTTAATGTGTAGCAGATTTCTTCCTATTTGGATAGCGTGACCGTAGCCAATTAAAAAAGAACCCTTTGCAGAAGTTTCACATCCTGCCCCAGAGTGAGGGTTTTGAGTTGTGTTCCTCCCCCCGCCCTTTGCTTTGTGTCTGAGAAACAGGGAAACGTGGCAGTGATGCCAGATACATATATCAGTCTGCAAAGCCTACATGAGAAGCAAAGTTGTTTTCAAAGGGCCAGAGGACAACACCCTCCCAACTTAAGATAGACTTGTAAAAGTTAAAGGGTTTTTTTTTTGACTGCCAGCCAAAAATGCCTCAGTATTTCTTTGAAGCTTTTCTTATAGTTAATACCAAGTAGTAATTAAAGTGTACAGTTTCAGCTGTTACTCCCCACCCCCCCCCCACCCCCAGGATATGTCTTTGTTCAAGAAGGAGACTCTTAAGGACTGAGGTAGGGAGCAAAAAAGATGCAGATTAGCTCCTTGAATTTTTTTTTTAGAAATATGTCAAGGAGCTCAGGGTGTTACAATGAACACAGGTGCTGCTGCTGAAAACAAGAGCTCCATGTCAAGTTTCTGTCTCTCTCCCTCATGGAATACAACTTATCTCTTGTCCCGATATGCCATGGCACTGATGAGCATCCGTTGCACATCATTGGGCTGTCTTTGGTGGGGGCACGTAAACACATAACATAATGACTTCAAGGGAAGGGGTAGATAAGTTGTACTACACTTCCCATAGGGGAAGAAGACAACACAGGGCTGCCCTTTTCAGTGGCAAGTCTGCATTTCTTAAAAACTGTTGTTCCATCTTAAGGAAGACCTGTGACTGCAGAGGGGAAGGGAAGGGCACTCTTGCCTCTATTACTAACCAGAGGACTAAGGAATACCGGGAGGTTGTGCCTTGTCTCTCCTGGGAAGTATACCATGTGTAAGTATACCATGTGTAAGACCAGCCTGGTCCTAGTTTTCCACACAGATTTTCTCTATTAAGCAGGGAACAAGCCAGGAGGTGGGTGATGTTATAGGATTGGGGATTACTAAAGATGATCGGCCACGGAACTGGGAAGCAAACTGAGCAGGGTTTAAGAATAGGCAGGACAAGGTAAAGCAATAGAAAGGAGCAGATATGTTCTGGCAGAGCCCAAGAGGATCAGATATGTTCTGGCAGAGCCCCGTCCTGTTTACTTTGTAACTGACTGCTGGGGGGTTGGAATCTCAAGGTGAGCCTAAGGTGAGCTTGCATTCCAAGGCAGGCTGGAACCGAGGAGTTCTTCCTGATAGGGTGGACAGTGAGAAAGAATTGTGACTTTTTACATTCTTTCTCATACGTATTTTCTAAGTGTTATTTCCAAAGCACATTGCCAGAGTAGATAACTCACAGAGAACTCTTTGATCGCTTCTTTCCTTTACAGATGAGACGAAGCCACATTCACCTGGCTGATTATGATATAGCTCCTGCAAATGAATGAATTGTATGTGAAGTGGACAAGTTGATCGTTACCAATAAACAAAATCAATTAGCCATTTATTCTTCAGGACGAGGGAAAGCTTGCTCTATCGGATTGTTCTTTCCAAATGATTCTTTGATTAAGTTTTCTGCAACAGAAAGGAAATGCGGTGATGGGGAATTAAATTACGGAAAAGTTAGTAAATCTTCACAAGTATTTTACGAAATACCACTCTTTACTTAATAAAGGGCATGCAACATATTTTATGATTTCCGCATTCATTCGACAAAGCTATGGTGTTTGTAATTGGGTATATAAAGCCATCCGTCTTCTAGTGCCGTCTTTTAGCTGAGCGAGCCCCAAAGCACCGTCCATTCGGCTGCTGCTGCTGAGATCTGATCAGCATCTTTATAGTTTATCAGCCTTGGGGTTCAATTTTGTTTTGGATGCTTTTATAAATGAGCACAATCACTGGTGAATCTGTTCTTTCCAGATTGCAAAGAGAAAAATTGCGAGAGGAACTTTAGTAGATTACCGTGTCACTGAGGATAAAGTACAAGCACAAGGCATCCAAAGTCGTCTTAGAGATTATTCTGGTGGATGTACATTTTCGGTTTTTATTTCACTAAAATTAGATGATTGCCTTAGTTATTATTGTTTTTGAAGCTATATTCTGTCCCCAGGCTAGGTGTATGATCAATGCACTATCTGGAAAAATCAATTGCTTCCAAAGCACCATTTATTTAAAAAAGAAAAGAAAAATACGAATGGGAAGGAGGGGGGAAATAGGAGAAATACATAGCAATCTGAGTTGATTTGGGTTTTTTTGTGTCGTTAGAAGTAGAATCTTATGGTAAAGAGGCTTTGAGTGGCCTTCAAGCACCCAATAGAACTGAATTATTTGTACTTGCATGGTGTAGTGTAGACGGTTGTGCTGAAATGTGGGTTCAGTCATGAAACTAAGTGGGTGGGTTTGAGCATGTTGCTACTTTCCAGTCCTCTGGGATGGGGGGAGGATCTTGGGCTTTCCAGCTTCTGGGATCCTCCCCCAATATCCACATGCCAGGTTGACGTCTCAGAAGTAAGGAGGGATGTTGTGGGTGCCATTTTTTCCCCATCAAACGGACATGGGAGCATAATTGCACTCTACCGCAAGTAAGTTTTTTTAAAAATACCCTTGAAATTGCTCCCTCCCCACCTCCAATGGACACAGACTTCCCCCGTGCAGCTCCGTGCCTGTTTCCAGAGCCCTGCTACTTGCGGAGAAGAAGGGATGACCCGTGATTGCATGCCACACTGGCTGTGGTCCTCAGGGTGTCCCAGGATCATGGGGAAAAATGGGAAATCTGCGGTCCCATTATCCCCAGGGAAAGCCTCTGGTTGTTCCTGCTTGACCCTGGGATCCCCTGTATGTCATTTGGGATATATGCCTGGTGTAGACATGCCCTTGGTTTAATCATTCAGACATCATGCAGGTCTATCTCAGACAACAGCTAGGAATAACTGGGAAGGGGCAGAAATTATGTCATTATACTTTAGGCCCTGTTCTACAGTAAGTAAATTATGGAGCTCATCAGGTCTATCAAGTAGGCATGTGCTCCACTCCGATTAGAAGCGTAGAAGCAGGAGCGAATTGGCCTGCTCCGCCTTGCCCAGAGGCGGAGTAGAAGCGGACCCCGGACCCCTAGAAGCAAGGCGAAGAGAAGCGCCCATTTTTGGAGCGATCCTCTTTCCGCGGTCCAATCCGATCGCCATCTTGAAACATTTCGCCCATAGGATTGCATTGCGGAAAAGAAAGGGGGATAACTGTGTTGTTTTTGAAGCTATCTTTCTGAAAATTCTTGTGCTTAGAGAGTTGTGGATGGGGGTCATTTTGAGCCTACTCTCAGCTCTCTGCGTGGTGTGGTTCATGTGCTAGAATTTTTTTAAAAACCGGCGGGAAAAATACCTTTTCCGAAGGGCTGAGAGGCAGAGTCAACTCCCGGTCATGATCACATGATCCCAAAGTTGGAGGAGCGGATAGGCAAAACGGGTAACTTGGGATTCTGGGAACTTCTCTTTCTTAGTCTGAACGGACTTTTCCCAGTGTTTTTTAAAACAGTAGCCCCACCAAATGCACAAACACAAACTGAAATCATACTAACAGATAGGAAACACACAGCAGTGCTACCCACCCTAACTTTGGGGAACAACTGAAAAGATGTGGTGCAAGGGGAAGAGCTCCCCTAGGGCATGCCATGTGGACGTGCCCTCACTCTCTCCTGTACTTGGAGGGCCATCAGAGCCCTCCAAAGAGAGTAACCCGGTGGAGCAATGCCTATCATGAGTTGAAGTGACAGCCTTGCTTCTTAAAAGACTGGTCACTAGGACCAGTCAAATTGGCAGCTGCTTCCCCCTCCCTGGGCACGTCCCCCTATTACTGGTAAAAGACAGATATAGCCTTTTAAAAAAAGTTCTTGTTGTTGTTTATTCAGCAACACTGCTGCTTTTAATTCCACCCCTCCTTCGTTTATTTATTTATTTATTTATTTATTCCATTTTATATGCATTACTGGCTTATCCTTGGCTCACTTCCTTATGCCCCCAGAAATGTCTGCTGCCTGCCTGCCTTCCCTCCCTCCTCCCCTGCCCGCCTCGCAGGGATGTTGTGTGTGTCTGGCTTTGACTCAGGGGAGAAGTCCTTCCTGTGCTCAATTAGACGTTTGGAAGTTCCAAATCCATTTTTCAAGTGTGGAAGAAGATTCATAGGTTTATCTCTACTCCCCAATTCATGGCATGTTGGGATTTCCTTTGAAATGGCCCCATTGAGTTGTCTGCAGGTTTAAGCCCCGCCAAAAAACAGGGGATGATGGGATTGCCTTGTACCTTGGCATGATTGTGGGTCTAGATGGCATCTGTGAGTGTGCTCACTTCCCTTTTTTTAATCTGTCCAAATGTCAGAGAACAGTCCACGTCTGCAAATGGGGTGTTGGATTTTCATAAATTCCCCAAAGATCAGGGGATGATGGGACTGCCTTGAGTCTGGGCATGCATGTGTATCCCTGGATAAGCTATCATGGTGGCGAGTTTGAGGTTTCTAACGTGCAAATTGACGGAGCTATAGAAAGGGGTGTGAATGGGGTGTTGGATTTTCATAAATTCCCCAAAAATCAGGGGATGATGGGACTGCCTTGAGTCTGGGCATGTGTGTGTATCCCTGGATAAGCTATCATGGTGGTGAGTTTGAGGTTTCTAACGTGCAAATTGACGGAGCTATCGAAAGGGGTGTGAATGGGGTGCCCGATTTTCATAAATTCCTCAAAAATCAGGGGATGATGGGATTGCCTTGAGTCTTGGCGTGTGTGTGTATACCTCCATGAGTTGTCATGGTGCCAAACTTGAGGTTTCTAACTTTCACAGAAAAAAAGTTGTATACTTTTTTAGCTTAATGCAAGCCTATGGTGGGGGGGAACGGAGCTCCGATCCGGATCCGGAGCTCCGCAGCGGAGTGGAGCGGACATGGGCGGAGCGGGGGCAGAGCGAAACGGCCCAATCTGCAAATCGTGGATCTGGAAGAGAAGTGGAGCGGGGGTCCATGCACACCCCTACTATCAAGCCTTTCTCACCAGTTTGTATATGCAGTTTCTATCTTTTCATTTGCCTTCCATCTCATTGGCTATGCATCTTTCACTGCTGCTTCCACTGATCCAGCCTTAATTTCATGTTTTCTTACAAGTTTCACATGAATACATGCCTCCACATACACAATACCATGCATAGCAGGATGGAACAGTCCTCAGGAAGGAATGCCAAGGAGAAATTAGCACAGGTTATGTCTCTACAGTGATTTTTAACACGTATTTGATTCCCACATGCACCAGACATTTTTATCTTTTTATTTTTAAGAAGTTCCTTGTCTACTTACCAAGCACAACTAGGGGTGTAGTCCATGGCTCATTGGTAGAACACATCCTTTGCAAACTTATCTAATTTCACCCTTTCCAACCAAGACACAAACCAAAATTCAGCTATTTTTTGACATGCGCAATTCTCTGAATTTTGCAATGGTGTTCTCCAATTAAAAAAATGTTTACGAAAAGCCATAGATCACGGAGGAAGTGTACTCAAAGCTTGGATTGGATGGCTTCGACCAATTTAGATCAATGATGGTATGATTTTGTGAATTGTTCAAAGATGGCAAAATGAGTTGTGTGATTCAACTCCCCCGCACCTGTATGCACGTCAATGCAATTTGCAAATTGAAAAGACGCTAAAGAAAATTGTAGAAAAAAATAGGCCTGGTCTGGTGCTGTATTTTAAAAAGCTCGGTTGAGATTTATGGAAACATTGCCCCCACGTTGGCCTTATGCACACTTAATTCTAAGCACTTAAGAGGAAATTTCACCAGGTTCTCCATATATAAAAATAACACCTTCTGAAATTCCCTTTTCAATACAACTGTTAAAGATACAGGAGCCCTGTCCTCTTTTTCATATGGTCACCCTAGTTATTTATTGCATTTATATCCTGACTCTTTTCCTCCAAGGAACTCAAGGTGGCATACATAATCCTCCTCCTCTCCATTTTATCCTCACAACAACAACCCTGTGAGGTAGGCTGGGATGAGAGCCTGTGACTGACCCAAAGTCACCAGTGAGCTTCCATTGTCGAGTGGGGATGGATTAGAACCCGAATCTCTCGACTCCGGGACTAACACTCTAGCCTCTACACCACACTGGCTCTCAGTGGACTGCAATTCCCATCATTCCCAGTCAGTGTGGTGCTGACTAGGAGTGACAAGAGTTGTGGTCCAACAAGGGATGCATGGAGTTTGTTCAGTCCGTTCCATGTTTTTCATGGATTGTCAGGCATCTTTCATCCTTCGCTCATTGTTGGAAACATTTCCCCACCCACACAAAAGACTCGTAAGATAATTCCCCCAATGTAATTGCAACTTCTATTTGAAGTTGTTGTTTTCATTTTTTTTCCTCTTTGTCTCAGGTGTTTTAACTATGTTAAGATATTTTAAACATGCATATGTTTTAATAGTTTCTCTGCCTTCAGCATAATGATTTAATGATTGTGTTTTTACTGTCATAATTAGGGCTGTGCACGGACCCCCAGATCTGCTTCAGATCTCGATCTGCAACTTCCGGATCGGGTCCACTCCGTGCCGATCCGCCAGTGGTCTGCTTCGCTTCGCTTCGCTGCGGAGCTCTGGATCCGAATCAGAGTTCTGCAGCGCTGCCGCCGCCGCCAGGTAAGGGCCCCCTCCCTCCTTACCTGCGACCGTCCGTGGTCCAGCGGCTGCTTCAACTGAGCCCGAGGCCTCAAACTTCCGGTTTGGGTCCTCGGGCTCAGCTGAAGCCTCTGCCAGACCACGGATGGATGCAAGTAAGTCCCTTCCCCATTGCCCCCTTACCTGTCTCCGCCGCCTAGTAGTGGTGATGGGGCTCTTAACAGCACTGGATGTCTTGTTGGGAGTTTGAAGCTAGTGACGAAATTCTCCATGCAGTCAATGAGCAGAGTGCACAAAAAAGAGTGCTACACAGTGTGGAGGCTCTGAAGAGGGATCAGAGATCTATAAAACACTTGTGTTCTGTGGTGTTTTTTTTTAAAAAAATGGTGTATATATTAATGTATTTTCCAGTAACTTTTGAATGACTAAATTTGCATACCATTCTGGAAAGGAAAAACTAAAAAACAGCCTACAAGTTTCGGGCCTTAGCTAGACCTACCTCTTAGGGGTGAAGATCTCATGATGGTTTTATTGCGAGATCCCCCCTCATGATGACCTCAGACAGAAAAGTGTCGAGCCGGCCATTTTTTCCAGTTAAAGGGCCAGCAGTGCATGAACACTTGTGCGCAGAAGGTAAGTTATTTTTTTAAAAAATAATTACTTCCCCTGTTCCCCCGACCCCAGCCCCGATGGGGGCAGCGCTTCTGAGGAGTGCTGCGCCCCATGCATGGGTCCTGGCCATGCATGGGCCACGAGGATTCACAAGGAACCAGGACAAACCGTAGTGCCCGGCCATACGTTCCGCGATCTCGGGCTTAGCCTGTGAATGTGGAAAAACCAGGCCTAAAGGGGAGAGCGAGATCACGGGGCAAGGGAGGAATATCCCTCCCTGATCCCGGGATCCCCTGTGCATCATCTGAATGCACAGGGATGATCCCGGAGATTACCTTGGGATTTCGCCCCATCTAGCTACGGCCTTGGAGTCCGCAGAACTCAGAGGATGCCGGTCTGCTGGAGAACCTACAGGTCATAGAAATCCAAAGTCATTTGAATCCATTTTGGATTTCTCTGTCGTCGCTAGGTCCAGCACATCTGCATCAGGTTGTGGGAAAACTGTAGTAGAGAGAAAGTTCCACTGAAGTCAGTAGGACTCAGTTCTAAGAAAATACACTTAGGAGTGTGCTGTAAAAGTTGAACTGAAAGATATCTGTTCTTGCTGAACATTCATTTGAGTTGTTGAGGGCTTCTTTTATTTTACATACATTTTTAATTCCAAACTGGTTCTAAATGGAATAGATTTGAACAAGCACTCTCCATATCTTCGTATTTTTTTTTTTAAAAAAAACCTGATCTAGCTTTAATTCATAATTACAAGCTTATTCCAATCTCCGCATAATGAAACCACATTTTAGACCAACAGCTGTTATCTAGTTTCATTGACAGCCTCGGGGTATGCATATTTTAATATTCATTTACTATGTGCCGATAAACTAAATACTTCCTACTGGAAGTCTATCAAATTAATCACAATATCTTAGTTGCTGTTCTGTCTTCCGTGTAGCATACCTCCCCCCCCACTGCGCGTAGCCTCCGAAGTTGCAATGTTATATGGGGTACTATTATAAAAGAATATATTGAGAGAATATTTTGCATGCTAAATATTTTTCAAAAGAAGATGATGTGATCCAATGTGTGATAAAGATTTGAAATGCATTCGTTTTGATGACCCAACCTTGTCTGTCCCTTACACTACCATACCAAAAAAAAGCTAGTCAAAACCTTGTGACATTGCCTAGAGCAATGTTTTTAATAGATGGCTTTGCTATTTGAGAGGCTGTGCTTTTAACTGTGGTTTAAATAGCATTAGGTTCTCATCTGCATATAACGTGGCTCTCAGGCTGATGGCTTCTCGGTCTTCTGCAAGCGTGTTTTCAAAACACCTTGGTGTTAGACCATAAAACAAGGGGAAAGTTTTGTCCAGAAAGGCACAGAATGAGCAGGAAATAAAAGTCCTGCAGCCTATTAAAGTTTAAGGCTGTTTACTGTGGATAAAGGATGGGCAAAAGACTCTAGAAGGGCATGAAAATAGATTACTTCACAGATGAGTTTGATGAGAGAAGGCAATAATGTCAAGGCTACGGATGGCTAGATGGATTTTGAAAGCATTTATTTTTCTGGAGCGATGCCCTCCCTCCTCCAAATTGCTGCAGCAGGGCAGCACATATGAGCAGCAACACAGAACTGCTGGCTCTTCTGCCTCCTGATATAATCAATGGATGTTCTGGCATCAAGTTAATTGGAACAGGCTTCTGTGCCAGGAGTATGTATTAGAGCTGTTGCTAGATTCCACCAAAAGTGAAATTTTGCTGTGAATTTCAGGGGTCCAGGTTGAAAGTAACCAATCTTCTATTTCAAGACTTCTTCTATTGCAGGGTTACAGGCCCTCAGGCTGATGGCACAAATTTGGCCCACCTCTGGTCCCAATCTGGCCCTCCAAGTTCCCCCAGATGTTTATATCCCCTTGGCCCCACCCTGTTTCCTCAATCATTGATCATTTGGTGGCTTCCTGGATTTTTTGGGTTTTTTGCAGCTACCTCTCCCCATTCTAAAAGGTTGAAATGCCTCCCCTAAGCCTTGATTACAGGTAGTAAGAACTTCAAGCTGAAATATGCCGGCATTTTGGCTCCACCCCTTTTTACCTTCAACTCCACCCACCACTGGAATGCACCCCCTGAGAAACTCTCCAAAAGCGGAATTCAGCCCTCTGGCTGAAGGAGGCTCAACACCCCTGGTCTATTTGAAGGACTGCCTGGTCCAAGTCCAGTTTAAAGAAAAGAACCGTAATAAGGAACAGCAAGGGCACTGAAGTTGCCCCTCAGCAGTTGGCATCTGGATGGTAGAAGGAGCAGCCACACAGTCTTGTTCACTAGGGTGACTATATGAAAAGGAGGCCAGGGCTCCTGTGTCTTTAACAGTTGTATTGAAAAGGGAATTTCAGCAGCTGTCATTTGTATATATGGAGAACCTGGTGAAATTCCCTCTTCATCACAACAGTTAAAGCTGCAGGTGCCCTGCCCTCTTTTAAAATGGTCACTCTAGTATAGCTCCTGCAGCTTTAACTGTGGTGATGAAGAGGGAATTTCACCAGGTTCTCCATATATACTAATGACTCCTGCTGAAATTCCCTTTTCTATGCAACTGTTAAAGATACAGGAGCCCTGTCCTCCTTTTCATATGGTTACCCTTATTATTATTATTATTATTTATTTATTTATATAGCACCATCAATGTACATGGTGCTGTACAGAGTAAAACAGTAAATAGCAAGACCCTGCCACATAGGCTTACAATCTAATAAAATCATAGTAAAACAATAAGGAGGGGAAGAGAATGCAAACAGGTACAGGGTAGGGTAAGCAGGCACAGGGTAGGGAAAAACTAACATTAGAAAGTAGGGATGTGCTCCGCTCCGATTAGGAGCGTAGAAGCAGTAGCGGATTGGCCTGCTCCGCCTTACCCAGAGGCGGAGTAGGAGCGGACCGCGGACCCCCTAGAAGCAAGGCGAAGAGAAGCGACCATTTTTCGGAGCTCCGAGTTCAGGCGGAGCGCTCCGGTCGCCATCTTGAAAACATTTCGCCATAGGATTGCATTGCGGCAAATAATCGCGCATAACTACGTTGTTTTTGAAGCTATCATTCTGGAAATTCTTGTGCACAGAGAGTCGTGGATGGGGGTCATTTTGAGACCACTCTCACCTCTCTGCGTGCTGTGGTTCACGTGCAATATTTTTTTAAAAATCGGGTCAACCGCGGGGCTCAAACTGCGTTTCGGCTTTTCGCCCATAGGATTGCATTGAGGGAAAGAATCGGGGATAACTGGGGGGGGGGTTTAAGCTATCGTTCTGAAAATTCTTGTGCACAGAGAGTCGTGGATGGGGGTCATTTTGAGACCACTCTCACCTCTCTGCGTGCTGTGGTTCACGTGCAATATTTTTTTAAAAATCGGGTCAACCGCGGGGCTCAAACTGCGTTTCGGCTTTTCGCCCATAGGATTGCATTGAGGGAAAGAATCGGGGATAACTGGGGGGGGGGTTTAAGCTATCGTTCTGAAAATTCTTGTGCACAGAGAGTCGTGGATGGGGGTCATTTTGAGACCACTCTCAACTTTCTGCGTGCTGTGGTTCACGTGCAATATTTTTTAAAAAATCGGGTCAACCGCGGGGCTCAAGCTGCGTTTCGGCTTTTCGCCCATAGGATTGCATTGAGGGAAAGAATCGGGGATAACTGGGGGGGGGTTTAAGCTATCGTTCTGAAAATTCTTGTGCACAGAGAGTCGTGGATGGGGGTCATTTTGAGACCACTCTCAACTTTCTGCATCGTACGGGTCGCGGGCTAGACGTTTTTAAAAAATCGGCGGGAAAAATACCTTTTTCAAAGGGCTGAGGGGCAGAGTCAGCTCCCGGTCATGATGATCCCAAAGTTGGAGGAGGGCATAGGCAAAACAGGTAACTTGGGATTCTGGGAAACTTCTCTTTCTTCATCTGAACGGGCTTTTCCCCGTGTTTTTTAACACAGTAGCCCCACCAAATGCACAAACACAACCTGAAATCATATACTAAGCCAAGAATAAGAGATAGAAAAACACAGCACTGCTTCCCACCCTAACCTTGGGGAACAACTGAATCGATGTGGTGCAAGGGGATGAGCTCCCCTAGGGCATCTCATCGTGGACGTGCCCCCACTCTCTCTTGCACTGGAAGGCCATAGAGCCTTCCAAAGAGAGTAAAACGGTGGAGCAATGCCTCTCATGAGTTGAAGTGAATGGTCACTTTTCAGTGGTGGAGCAATGCCTGTTCTGAGTCGAAGTGAGCGTTTTACTTCTTCTCGGAGCTGTGGCTGTCAGTGTCTTGAACTGGCAGCTACTTCCCCCTCCCCCGGGCACGTCCCCCTATTGCTGGTAAAAGACAGATATAGCCTTTTAAAAAAAGTTCTTCTTGTTGTTTATTGAGCAACACTGCTGCTTTTAATTCCACCCCTCCTTTGTTTATTGATTGATTTATTCCATTTTCTATGCATTACTGGCTTATCCTTGGCTCACTTCCTTATGCCCCCAGAAATGCCAGCTGCATGCCTGCCTGCCTTCCCTCCCTCCTCCCCTGCCCACCTCGCAGGGATGTTGTGTGTGGGGTGCCCGATTTTCAAAAATTCGCCAAAAATCAGGGGATGATGGGATTGCTTTGAAACTTGGCATGCGTGTGTATATCCCCATGAGGTGTCATGGTGCCAAACATGAGGTTTCTAACTTGAACAGAAAAAAAGTTGTATAATTTTTTAGCTTTCAATGCAAGCCTATGGGGGGGGGGGAAACGGAGCTCCGGATCCGGATCCGGAGCTCCGGGCGGAGCGGAGCGGAAGTGGGCGGAGCGGGAGCGGAGCGGAGCGGCCCGATCCGGAAAATGGCGGATCTGCAAGTGAAGCGGAGCGGGGGGTCTGTGCACACCCCTAGTAGAAAGTAACAGTAGAAGTCTGCACAACATCAAGTTTTAAAAGCTTTAGGAAAAAGAAAAGTTTTTAGTTGAGCTTTAAAAGCTGTGGTTGAACTTGTAGTTCTCAAATGTTCTGGAAGAGCGTTCCAGGCGTAAGGGGCAGCAGACGAAAATGGACGAAGCCGAGCAAGGGAAGTAGAGGCCCTTGGGCAGGCGAGAAACATGGCATCAGAGGAGCGAAGAGCACGAGCGGGGCAATAGTGTGAGATGAGAGAGGAGAGATAGGAAGGAGCTAGACCGTGAAAAGCCTTGAAGGTTAACAGGAGTTAACCCTATGTTCACAATCTTTCCCACTACTGTGAGGTGCATTGTATTTCTGTTTCAATCATAGTCATTATTTCTAAATGTGAATCTACTCAGCAGATGGGGCTCCGCTTTTTGGGGGTGATCTCTTTCCTCTGTTTTGGTGATGAGTATGTGGCCACTCTAGACTCAATATAAGGCACCTGCATATATTCATAGAACAGGATTTGCTGACAAATTGCACCCAAAGTAAAATTTCAGGTGATAATTGGGTTTGAAGGAAGAACCATCCATACCCTTTTGAGTGTATTAAAAATGAGCAGCAAAGCTAGGGATATCCGTGAGGTATCTTCTGAACATGCCTAGTTTGTTTGTGAGAACGCCTCTTTTTAGGGAGGGCTAGATTCCTGTTATAGAAAACCCATACAATAGATATTCACAAATGAATTTTGCACCATTTATGGTTGGAAAAGCGCTATATTTTAGAGATGCATTATAGTGTTCATTGGTTGTACTGTAGAAGTGGATAAAATGCAACTTATTTTGGAGGGTAGTATAGAAAAGGAATTAGACTTATAATACCCAGAGACCTGTAACATCTACTAGTATCCGACCAGAGTACTACCTTATGCAGCCCTCTTAAGCAACCATATCAGAAGAACTTGGACACATCAACTGGAGGCCAGTTCAGATGTTCAAAGGAAGTGGAATTCCTGAAAAAGCACACATTAGCCATGTGAAGACCCATCAACCTACCTTCCATCTCTTTGTTATGATTGCCTGCTGCAATCTCACATTTTCCAGCGACCGTCTCCCCCGGTTTATGGTTCATGTGGGAAATGCATCAGTCCAACTTAAAGCACATGGCCCTCTCAGCAACTGACTACACTTAAAAAAGGTATGTGGAAACCCTGGGCCCCTCTTCCCAAAGAGGAAATTCTCTGAATTTCTCCCCCTCCCTGTGAAAGAGGCAGAAAAAATGCCTCTTTTGCAGTGAGAGAGAAAATTCCCAAAAGGAAGGGGGCAGGATTTGGCCCAGCACTATAAATTATCATAATAGACTCTGTTCAACAACATGTTAAGCCACAGTGGTTAAGCATTTTCAGCTAAACATTATGGCTTAGCATGTCATATGAACCATTCTTAATCATGGTGGCTACATAACCACAGTTTAAATACATTCTCTAACCATTTTCTGCAAAAGGGTTAGCGGCTTAACCACAGCTTAGCATGTTGTCTGAACAGGCCTAATGAAGTCTAAATTTGCATCTATACATATAAATCAGCATATGCAAATTGGTATCCCCTTTTGCCCTTTTTTTTGCAGGTGCATTTCCTCTTTTTTGGTGATTCATAAGTAGCTACCTTACTTTGGGTTGAGTACCTATGGCATTTACAGTATCTATAAGGACTTTAGATAGCAACTAGATGTGGTACCTGGCAAGACATGATTTCCAGATTTTATTTCCCGCTCCTTGAAAAGGATGAGAGCTTAAACCATCTCTCTCTCTCTCTCTCTCTCTCTCTCTCTCTCTCTCTCTCTCTCTCTCTCTCGGTGCTGTATACATTTCCTGGTAATCTTTGCTCTGGGGCAGCTTTTAGGATTATAGTTGCATTCTTACAAAAGATTCCTGTAGCCACAAGAGGGTCCCGGCACTTCTTTTGTGAATGTGGCACAAAATGCTGCATGATGTAAAAACCACCACCACCATTTTCACCACTGCTGCTGGGCCTACAACCAGGCTGTGTTTTAAGAACTGGTGCTTGGTTTCAAAGAGCTGTGAATGCCTCTCTGGATATGCAACATGCCAGAAGGTCTCCTAAGAATCCTGTCATAAACTAAGTGCACATTTATCCTTGTAATTAATATGCACCTTTGGAACCCCAGAAGAGAAAAGCAGCTGGGATTCTAAACAGAAAAAAACAGCCTAAGATAAAACTACCTCCTCCCCTGTGCTGCTCTTCCATTCAAAATCTCAGCCTCTTGAGGCTGCTTTTCAGTAAAATACAAAACACAATGTTGAGGGTTTATTCAACTGTGTCATTCCCTTAATGCAAATGACATTGCTAGGTTCCAAACCATGCAGAAGTGGAGAACCTAACTAAAGTTACAGTTGTGCAAACATGGTTGTACAACCGGTTGCACATTACACTTGCGCAACTTCTTGCCAAGAGTCATGCGAACTGCTTGTGCAACAAAAAGATTTGACAGAGCTCTGCTAGTGCTATTTGTTTACAGAATGACACGGTTGAATAGTGCCCTATGTACATTTGCACGTAATGTGCAGTTTACCCTCACTATCAGAGAGAAGAATGCAGTTTCTTTGTGGGAGAGGTTAGGGCCAAAACAGATTAATACGTTAAATCCATATCTAACAACTATCGACATCTCTCTTCCCTGTTTTCATTCTAGAGTAGGTGCATAAGGGCTGATTCAGATTAGGGCACTATCTTCAGGGCCAGGACTGGAGGCTTTTAGAATGTGGGTTGAGCTCCTTATGCCTACTCTTGAGTAAAAGTGGAAAAAAGGTGTAGTTGTGTAGGGTGACCATATGAAAAGGAGGACAGGGCTCCTGTATCTTTAACAGTTGTATTGAAAAGGGAATCTCAGCAGGTGTCATTTGTATATATGGGGAACCTGGGGAAATTTCCTATTCATCACAACAGTTAAAGCTGCAGGTGCCCTGCCCTCTTTTAAATCTGGTCACTCTAGTATAGCTCCTGCACCTCTAACTGTTGTGATGAAGAGGGAATTTCATCAGGTTCTCCGTATATACAAATGACACCTGCTGAAATTCCACATTTCTATGCAACTGTTAAAGATACAGGAGCCCTGTCCTCCTTTTCATATGGTCACCTTATAGTTGTGGCATGGAAATTTAAAGTAATTTCTGTTTTGTCCCTCAGAGGAAAGAACGGCAGATACTGGAGAACTCAGAGAGAGGAAATGCATTTTATAAGGAGCATGCACAAAGGTGGGGGTTAGAATATGAGGAAAACAGGGGTGTAAGTGTTTGTTTTGAGAGGGGAAAAAATAGTTGTTTTTTCCCTCAAGATTTTTAGGAGATTAGGATCAGCTTTAAGTTTTGACGGTGCCCCTTCATACTACAAAATAGACAGATCTATGCTTAGTATGCTGATGTTTTCCTCAAAATCAAACAAACCCCAAGCAGATCCTGTTTTTCAGTTTGCAATAAAATGGAGAATTATTCTACTTTGAGGTCTGCAGAGAGTTATATCTTATGCTTCATGGCGAGCATTAGGATGACCCGAATCCACGTGAGTGTGACATTTCCGTCTTGCCCTTTTGTCAGCTTAAGCTGTTTTCCTCTAATAATAAAAACAAGACATACTGTATATGTGTGTCCTGGGAAGCAACCATCACGGAGTGTGCAAACATCTTCATGGCTCTCCAGAGGATTCCACTGTAGGAGTTCCAAATGATTATATGCTGCTGTACATACCACTACAGCATGCCTCAGCATTTAGCAGCGGGTAATACAGAACAGTTGTGGCATTTGTTGTAATAACAAAATAAAAGCACCACACAGACAGGTTTAAGGAACAGATCCAGGGTTTTCCATTCTAACTTCTGAAGTCAGTGGGATTGTGTGTTATCATCATCATTGCCTGGACACAGAATTCTGCCTTAGAAATAATAATTGAAAAACTATGGACAAAGACAATGGACATCCATTTCAGACCTTCTAGTTGTGGGCCCTATCTAGATGATGTGTATAGGGTGACCCTATGAAAAGGAGGACAGCGCTCCTGTATCTTTAACAGTTGTATTGAAAAGGGAATTTCAGCAGCTGTCATTTGTATATATGGAGAACCTGGTGAAGTTTCCTCTTCATCCCAACAGTTAAAGCTGCAGGTGCCCTGCCCTCTTTTAAATCTGGTCACTCTAGTATAGCTCCTGCAGATTTAACTGTTGTGATGAAGAGGGAATTTCACCAGGTTCTCCATATATACAAATGACACCTGCTGAAATTCCCTTTTCTATGCAACTGTTAAAGATACAGGAGCCCTGTCCTCCTTTTCATATGGTCACCCTACTATAAAGCAGTGTACTAATCATGTGCTACAGTGCACACATTTTCTACATGTGTCTTGTTGCTCAACAGAGAACTTCAGCTATTGGGCAGTATAGAAATGCAATAAATAAATAAATAAATAAATTTAGCAGTGTTGATTTTAGGTGTCTCCTTAAAATAGGGGCCTGACCTTAATCCCACTGCCCATCTTTCCAATCAATGTCAAATTGCAGCAGTGTGGGCACGGTTCTGAAGAGGAATGTTGGGAATTAAGCCATGGGTAGGGAACATCCTAGGGGTCAGGCCTGCATCGTTTCTGATGTAATGGTGTGCATTGCTCACATAGGCCACTCACACAGTGAAGCATGAGTAGGGCTGCACGGCTGGCTCTTCCCTTAGCACCATGTTCCTGGATTAGATCCTCCCCCAAGGCTAGGATGGCCAGATATCCTCAGTTTGAAGGACTCTTTCAAGGTTTCCTCTATTTGAAAGATTGTTCTGTTCAATTCCAATTCAAAGATAAATAACTGTAAGAATTTGCCCATTGGCAGTTGGCACCTGGGCAGCAGAACTGAACAGGCAGGTACATAGGTTACCTGGCCACAGTCTTCTGTGCTAGGCTAAGTTGTACTCTATTTTTATTAAAATTAAAATAATTCTGTCTAAAATTGCATGTAGACATATATATTAGCATATGCAGATTTTATGCAAATCACATCCACTTTCTTCATTTTTTTGATGATGCATTTCCTCTTTTTTGGGTAATTCATAAGTGGCCACTCTACCATGAGTAGTCCACATTAAGTGCAGTCACCTGCAGAGGAACCTTTATGTGTAAGCAGCTGCCCATGTATCCAGGTGTCCTGATTATATGGAGCCTCTACATGTTAGCAGCTGATCATGAGTAGAGGCTCCATTGCAGATGTGTGCAAACATCTGCAATTGTCAGCCTTGTTTTTGTTGGCTGGAGTAAATTCTTCCCAGAGGACCGGAGTGTGCGGGGCGGATTGTATGGGAGAAGGCGTTCCCACAGGTAGCCTGGACCCAAACCATGTAGGGCTTTAAAGGTGATAACCAACACTTTGTACTTCACCCGGAAACTAGTTGGCAGCCAGTGAAGAGATTTTAAAACTGGTGTAATGTGGTCACCCCTGCGTGTACCAGTGTCCAGCCTGGCTGCCATATTTTGAACTAGTTGAAGTTTCCAGACTAGGCACACAGGTAGCCCTATGTAGAGCGCATTGCAGAAGTCGAGCCTCGAAGTTACCAGTGCGTGCACTACCGTCTTTAGGTCTTCCAACTCTAGGAAGGGGCGTAGCTGGCGTGCACATTATGGCTAGTGTGTTGTGAGAACCATTCCTAACCATGGTGGCTACATAACCATGGTTTAAGCACATTTACTAACCATTTGCAGCAAAAGGGTTAATCGTTTAGTGTGTTTTCTGAACAGGCCCAAAGGGTGCCCACCTGTTTTGCCTGTTCTCCAGGTGCTAACAGTTCTTATGGTTCTTTATCTTTAAACTGGACTGACAGTACCTCCCTACAAATACGGGATGCCTTCAAATACAGGATGGTCCTTTGGTAGCCCTTCAGATCAAGGACTGTCCTCTGAAAGAGAAGACATATGGCCACCTTACCTAGGGTGACCATATGAAAAGAACAGGGCTTCTGTATCTTTAACAGTTGCATAGAAAAGAGAATTTCCTCGGGTGTCATTGGTATGCATGCAGCACCTGGTGAAACTCCCTCTTTATCACAACAGTTAAAGCTGCAGGAGTCCTGCCCTCTTTTGTATCTGGTCAAGTGGGCAGGGCTCCTGCAGCTTTAACACTGGCAATGAAGAGGGAATTTCACCAGGTGCTGCATGCATGCAAATGACACCTGCTGAAATTCCCTTTTCAGTACCACTGTTAAAGTTATAGGAGCCCTGTCTTCCTTTTCATATGGTCACCCTACCATACCCTCATCTGAAGTTATGTCCCTACCTTCCATTTCACATGTTTTGTCCTCTTCTATAAGAAGTGTGTTCATTTTTTTTTAGCATACAGAAAACAAAACAGAAGAGTCATATAACTTCACCAGAAATAGTAGTTAGTAGTTTACTGGAACACTTTCCCTTTTATTTGTGCGCTCTCTCTCTCTCTCTCTCTCTCTCTCTCTCTCTCTCTCTCTCTCTCTCTCTCTCTCTCTCTCTGTGTGTGTGTGTGTGCCTGCGTGTTGCCAGAGGAGACTAACATATTGTCTCACACATTTGCAGCTAGAGCTTGACTTTTCCAAATAGTTTTGATCAATAGAGGCAAACATGGAAAGATTGCAGTGCAGCTTGTATCTGGAATTGATAGATAGTTTAGGTGGCAAGCTTTGAACTCCCTTGGCAATCAGCAGTTGAAAGAAATTACCTTACTCTCATAACTCGGATCTTCTGCCAAATTTACCCTGTTCGGCTCTAAATCTCTTACATATTTTAAAGGATTAAAATTAAAGATGAGATTAAAACTTTCCTCTTGGCTTCAAAAAGAGTACAAAATTCTCTGTGCATACATTGCAGAAACCTCATTGCTGACTGGGAAAATTGCCCAAAAAAGACCCCGCCCCAAAAGAAGACTACCCCCCCTTTGCTTAACTATTATTTTCTACATATTTTCTTTCTCTCTCTCTAATATTGTGGCAAGCTCAAAATGAGTCTTTAAACTAATGTGTGGTTAGACCTTACCCAAAGGTTGTACTTCATAGTTTGACACACACAAATGTGATTTTCTTTTGAACTCTTCTTTGAATCCTTAATTCCAAAAAGTGCAGTTAATTCGACAAGTTGTGGCAGAATTAACTGTGTTGCCACAACATCACTTTCTCCTAATAAATTTTCTACTGTGGGGATTTCAGCACTTCAAAGATGATACAGCATACCTTTTGCTAACCAGATGATAAGGTTTCACGTATGCAACGGGAGCCGATGATTATTTCTGAACCAAGGTATAATTATGAAGACGCACTGAGCAAACTTTCAACACGCACTGAAGTGGCAGAACTAAATGCAAGAAAGACAGGTCATGTTGGGGTTGAGGTTCAAAGTTAGCAGCCAGTTTTTGACTCTACAGCTGCTATAATTACATAACTCTGCAAATGGAAAGCATTTATCCTCTGCCAACTGGAGTAATTAATTTTCTCTTCAGTCAGTGGAGGGGGGGATTGATCTTTCCTTTATGAAAATGTTTCTCACGCAAATACCACTTTGCTCTTCTCTTTTTCTACTGTGGTCAAGGTGGGACATTGTCCTCTAATACATTTGGTATGATAGACTAGTCTAAAACATTAGACTCAGTATTCCACTTAGAGCTGGTGAAGTAAATACAATGGTGAAAAGAAAACCAGGAAGTTGCTAATTCAAATTTTACCACAAACTCACTAAGTGGCTGAGGTGGGCCAATATCTCTGACACCCTCTGTGGTCTGTAATATGGAGATAATTATACTTACCTATGGACTGTTGTAAGAGTTATTATTTCTTTTATTTCTTTTAGGGTGACCATATGAAAAGGAGGACAGGGCTCCTGTATCTTGAACAAAGATACAAAGCTCCTGTTGTATTGAAAAGGGAATTTCAGCAGCTGTCATTTGTATATATGGAGAACCTGGTGAAATTTCCTCTTCATCACAACAATTAAAGCTGCAGGTGCCCTGCCCTCTTTTAAAATGGTCACTCTAGTGTAGCTCCTGCAGCTTTAACTGTTGTGATGAAAAGGGGATTCCACCCGTTGCTGCATGTATCCAAATGACACCTGCTGAAATTCCCTTTCCTGTATAACTGTTAAAGATACAGGAGTCCTGTCCTCCTTTTCATATGGTCACCCTAATTTCTATACCATCCAATAGCTGAGGCTCTCCTGGCGGTTCAGAACAACTCGCGCATGCACACACACACACTACAAACTGCATTATAAACATTATACAACATTACATCATGCAACATTATAATAAAACACAGGCTAAAACATTTTAAGGTACAAAATTTAAAACAATTTAAACAGCTAAAAACAATTTCAGTAAACAGTTTCAATAGCAGACCTGTTCAAGACAGCTGACATAAGTGCCTCGTCATATGCCATTAAATGCCTGGGAGTAGAGGGCAGACTTAACCTGGCGATAACTGGAATACAGTTTGAAAACCACTATCCTAAAATGTGATGGAACAAAATCAAGGCTCATGGTACCTTAAAAACAGTAACCCTGTTCAGACAACACGCTAAACCATGGTGGTTAGGCATTTTGAGATCATCATCATCATCATCATCATCATCATCATCATCATCATCATCATCATATTTATTTGTATATGGTCACCCTAGTGTTGTGTGAACCATGACTTCATGTGTTTGAACGATTCCTAACCATGGTGGCTACATAACCACGGATTAAACATGTTCATTAACCATGGCTAAGCATGTCATCTACAAAAGAGGGCAGAGTTCCTGCAGCTTTAACTGTTGTGATGAAGAGGGAATTTCACCAGGTGCTGCATGCATACAAATGGGAAATGAAAGTTTCAATTGATTCATCTACCAATGAAACCAACTAAAGAAGGGTGGCAGAACGTGTGGTCCTCCAGTTGTTGTTGGACTACAACTCCCAATATACCCCACCATTGGCTATGCTGTCTAGGGCTGATGGGGGTTGTATTCCACACATTCCCTATCCTTGAATTAAAGCCTCCTGTCCTAATAAATATAGCTATTATAGATTTGTGTTTAGATTATATATAGAAAACATATTAAAGAAATGTGCAAAGCTCTATCGAACAACATACATTGGAAGAACAGTTTATGCTCACCTTTTGTTTAGAAAATAGTATATCTGGGGAGAGAGAAGTGGTCTGGGGAGAAACACACATGCATACATTCACTCAATCTCCCTCTCAAGCTGTTTGCTGTATCCTTGTTTGATATACTTGATAATTGTTCTTTGAATCTTTGTATTAAATTCTGCTAAAACACATCAAACATGATCAAGCAGAATTTATCAGCAGAAAGCACAGTGAGTAAAATTTATTAAAAATCCTTTGAGTTTCAAAGTCCAAAATACAGTACATTCCTTTGGAGTTTAACTTTATACGGTGATTCAGAGTGATCTCTTTCCAGCCTTTAATCTCTGTGTATTGAGATTTGCTTTCTTGCCATTGTGTGTGCGTGTTTGTGTATGCACATTTTGCAGGTGAATACAGTCCCACACATTCCATATCTGTACATATATATATGGGCCTGATTTTTTAAAAAGTGTGAATTCGGCTAGTGGGAATGGGGTGAATTGCAGTGCCAACCTTGGGCAATTCCTGGAGGAGAAGGCTATCATTGGCTACTAGTCCTGATGGCTACATGCTACCTCCAGTATCAGAGACAGTATGCCTATGTACACCAATTCCTGGGGAACATGGGTGGGAGGGTGCTGCTGGACTCATGTCCTGCTTGTGGGTCCCTGGTCGACAGCTGATTGGCCACTGTGTGACCAGAATGCTGGACTAGATGGACCCTTGGTCTGATCCAGCATGGCTCTTCTTATGTTCTTATATGACTTAGTTGAGATAAACTCAGCTGAGAGATGCTTCAGCTAGACAACTCTCTCTGTTTTTTTTTCTACAGAAAACAAAGGTCTGAAACAAAGACGGGGTTTGAGATTTTCAAATTTGGTTGAATATTTGAATAATCTGATGGAAATAAGAATTCAGTCTCTTCATGCCCCCTTTTGCAACAGTCCCTTCTGATTTATTTATGACATTTATCTATGGCTGAATATAATAACATCTTTCAGTGGTTAGTGGCCAGCTTCAGAAGAAAGGGAAATGGTGGATTTACACATTCCTAAGTAAGCATGGAAACTGGTTCCACTCCACATCTCCTAGATCCCATGCCACAGTAGGGATGTCTAAAGAAACAGCAACTACAAGAGTTGTGTTACTTGACACTGCTACTATCACCCCTCCTTTGAGGGTTTGGGATGTTGGCATGGGAAATAATGACATCATCTGCCTGATCCATATGATGCTTCCTATAGACCCAAGGTGGGGAACCCATGGTTCTCTAGGGGCTGTTGAACTCCAGCTCCCATGACCCCAGACAGCATGGCCAATGGCAAGGGATTATGGTGTTTGTAGTCCAACAATGTGTGGAGGGCCACGGGTAAATATGACTTTTAGACGCCAGGTGAAGAGCTTTTTATTCTCCCAGTATTTTAACAGTCTATAAATAAATTTTAACTTGGTGTTTTAAATTTGTAATTTTGCATTGCTGCTGTTTTTATCTCGTTGAGCTTTTATATTGTATTTTATAGTATGGTTTTATACTGTTGTTTTATACTTTGAATGTTTTTAATTTTTGTGAACCGCCCAGAGAGCTCCGGCTATTGGGTGGTATAGAAATGTAATAAATAAATAAATAAATAAAACAAAACAAAACACTGCTATAGACCTTACTGGTGTAGTGTGAAAAGCTGCCCCGTGAAAGCATGAATTAAGCTGTAGAAATTCCAAAATAGGCTGTAATATTCTCAATAGAATAGAGAACAGGCTCCACTTATCCCTCTGTTATACACACCCCTCTCAAGCAATCATCAGAATGTGATGTCTCACACAACAAAAGAGGACAATTAGAGAAGAGGATTGTTTTTAGAGTACCTATGATAAAATTTTGTAAAACCAACCCACCAACCAACCACATAGCAACATACAGGAAGAGAGATTTCCCACCTACCAGAAGATATATCTTTTCTTCTATATTAGTTTGGCAAGATTCAGTAGAAAGATACAATAGTACAGTACATCAAATAGGTTGCAGATCCTAAACAATTTCCAAAGTTCAGCTATAAACTCTAAGATCAGAACATGAAATTGTTTATGATCGTATTCAAAGTAAAACACTATACACAGAAACATCAAATTTGAACCCAGTTGTTGAAGTTGCAGAGAGTTGCAGTCTTTACTACTACACTAACAACAAATTCAGTTATGTCTGACATGGGAAGCTTCACAATTTTCAACTCAAATTACTTCCCTCTTTTGGACACACAGTACAACATGTAAACGCTGTGTCTCCACATATAGTTCTTAACAGAATTTTGTGAAACCCTGAATGTGACTGAGCAAGTAAAGGGACATCTGTTCCATGATCCTCAAGTTGGAGGATACCCATGAGGAAAGCACTTAGAGAAACATGAAGGAAAATCACTGAACATTGTGCAAAGTAAGAGACAAAACAGGGCTGCTATTGGCTCTCTGGAGTGGCTTGGGGTACTTCCTGCCAGAAGTGCATTGAGCCATGCGGTATGGAGAAAAGAGGTGAAAACTGTAGTGCTGGCTGAACTAGGCCTTACCACAATCTGCTCTCTCATACAGGAGCACGTTTTCCTCACCATACTGAAAATGCACAATGGCTCTTCTCCCGCTTCATACCATCACTTGCAAGTATTAACAATTTAACCCTTTCTTAACTTGTATTTGCATAATGGTTAATTTGCATTAATTAATGTGCTTTCATTTAGTTTTTTAAGATTATATCATTTACTTTAATTGATATAATCCCGCTTCTTTTAATTTACGTTAAATTGATTCATCTTTGTGAAAATGCAACCGAGATGGACACAAATCAACTTAACAATGCCCAGGAGATATGGTGTGCATGAACCACTTCAGACAAGTGAAGTACTTTGATGTATTAACAGCACAGTGTCATTCATCATTACCATTATGTATGGTCAGACAGACATCTGGAAAGTCTGGAAGACTATTGGTGTACAACTAAAGAAATGTTTAACGTTTGAATCAAGTTTCAATATCATGACTCAAAACCCCAAGATATGGCTGGAGGTCAGACTTTGATTTTGGCCTCCCAAACACAGGGGCAGATCATAAGAAACTTGACTTAGCCTGGACATGTATCTTATCAATAGTGGCAAGCATAATGCTTCCAAATGGAAGCGCTGCATGAATGCTAAAATGGGCTTGCCATGTGGATTGTGATGCTCAACAACTTTTTTTTTTGGGGGGGGAAGGATCTGTGATATGTTCACCCACCCACCTGCCCTGTGATTCCCCCCACCCCACTGGCACCCCAATCAATCATTGCAACATAAGATACAAGTCTTGGAAGTAGAATTCAAAGTCTGGGCAACTCATGGACAAGATCAGTGGTGTAATGGGGCCAGGGTTATGCAAAGATACATCATTGGCTTCTATTATTATTAATTATTATTATTATTATTATTGATACTGACATAATCTGTCACTCATCCTCAGAATTCCTGGCTCTTTCTGACTTTAGCTGAAATCCTTACAGTAGCTGGCGTGAGGTGGGAGGAAATGAATTTTCCCAGCAACAACATGTTGTTCTCTGTTGTAATGCAAAGTATTTTCTGGTGGCTTGGCCTTGAATGGGCAATTAAGACACATTACAAAAGATCTGCTCCTAGTGGAGTTGAAAACTGCTAGAACCAGTTTGTTGATATGGATCAACACAGCAGCTTGGATTTTGGGACTCTCCTGGAGGAGTGGCTATGGGAATGAGGGATATTGCGGATGCTCGACTGGGTCAGGGTGTCAGTCAGATTCCTCCGTGTCAGACCTCCTGGACCCAGTTGGGTACCAGTGGCGCATTCATGGGCCTGCCGGTCGAGCGTCTGCATGGCCCGACAGGTGCCCAGTAGCTGTCCGCTCTCATCTGGAGCCTCCATTGTGCCTCCAATCAAGGCTTCAGAAGTTATGTAATTTTCCCCATTGCATAAAGGGCAGTCATAAAGCCCCCATTTATACAAGAGTTAAGGCACGAATGGACGCTCTTATGGTGCTGCGAGCAGGAGGCCAACAACACTAGTGGGGCGAGCGTCTGGGTGAGTTTGCCCATCCCTAACGTCATGATGAGCATTTGTACTCCCAAATTTACCATTACACCACTGAATGAGATAGATATGGTAGCAGAAAGATTCCAGAAATGTTCAGTGTTAGAGGATATCTGATGCTTAGCACTTCTGTGACGGCCACTACTTTAAGTTAGTAAAGAACAGCCTTTGAAAGCCTATTTTGCATTGCAATCTCTTTTGCATCCTTTCCCTCCTTTGAAAACATGTATGGAGGTTCAGCTGGGGTTTCTATATCTAACACAGAAAGTTTTTTCAGTGTGCCCACCAACGTTCATGCAGATGACTTCTTCAATTATCTCTTCAAGGGAGATAATGCCACGTGTTATGTTTGCATCTTCTCTGAGCATCTACAGCAGTGATATCTGGCATGTTCGTGATTGGCCACTCATAGAAGTTTGTGGGTCCTTTAGATGACATTGTCAACCTCCAGGACATCTCGCACACTTTCCTCCAGAAATCTCGCTCTAAGAAAAACCGGAAATATTCCAGTTCTTTTGAAATAGTGTGGGTTTCCCCAGCATCTAACGTCAAAGTTGGGTGATAAAGCAGCCGCTAGATAATGATGTTCCATTTAAAGCTATGAGCACCGAAAGGAGGGGAAGTTTTCAATTGCAAAACACATGATCAGCAAGCCAAACCATGTGGATGCCCTTATCTGCCTGTGTAATGGAGCCCATCACAATTGTGCAAAGGAGCAGGCCTGGTAAGGCAGTGTGATTTCCCCCTAATATAGAGATGCTCTTGGTCTTCTCTTGAAAACAGGTGTTTAGATCAAACTGTGGTTTACTCTTGAAATCACAAAAGCCCTGTTCAAAAATGTGGCTCAGACTTTGAAACAATGCATAAGTGAGGAACAGGGGCATGTCAACTAGCCTTGCCCTGACTCTGCATGCCTTGGCTAGCTCCAACCCCCTGACACCCTTTTGCCAGTTTGTAATGCCATAAAAAGTACTGCTGGAAGCTATAGGACTTTCCCCCTATCTAATCATGCCTCGTGTGAAGCCTCGAGTGGCGCAGATAGGTAAAGCAGCAATTTCTGCAGCTGAAACTCTGCCCAGGGCCTGAGCTCGATCCCAGCGGAAGCTCGTTTCAGGCAGCCGGCTCAGGTCGACTCAGTCTTCCATCCTTCTGAGGTCAGTAAAATGAGTACCCAGTTAGCTGGGGGAAAGGTAATAACGGCCGGGGAAAGCAACAGCAAACCACCCCACTATAAGGCCTGCCAAGAAAACTTCAGCGAAAGCTGGTGTCCCCCCAAGAGTCAGTAATGACTCAGTGCTTGTGCGAGAGGTTCCTTTCCTTCCTAATCATGCATAGGATTGCACCCTATTATTATTATTTTTAATTGAAGGCAGGAGAAAGTGGAATTGAGAGATTCTTCCATTTGTACTATTGTCTTTCAGGTTGACTACCCCTGGATTAAATGTTGTAGTTTAGCAATCTAACACTAACTAGTGGCTTGCATATTCAAATGCTTTCTTCCAGAAGCCCTTATGGTCCAGAATAGCCAGTTAGATAATTCCCTGACCCAGCAACACGGAAAGTGTTAAAATGGATTCACATGACCATAAAGGACTTGTGACTGTAAAGACTGGTATCTGTAAAGTGTGTAAGACCAGAAGGCTTTATGTCAGGATTCAGATAATACGAATCAGCTCCATCTGACAAATACACACACGTTCACTGTAAATATGCATGGTAAATATTCAATTTTGTGCTGACAAATGTACAGTTTAGTTGGAAAAGAAAAGGAACCAAAAATCGGAAGCCCTAAACTAATGATCTGTATAGCCGAGTAACTATGGAAGGAACAAAGGAATACAAGAAAAGAGCTAATTGTTTAATTAGTAAATGTCTGCTTGGTTAATGACATATTAATGAGTTTTTAAGACAGTCATATCATTTACCATAAAAGACCCATGTGCATATCCCTGAATGTACTTTATAATTAAGTAATGTGACCCAAAGGAGTTCATAATTTAAAAACCTGTCAACTGGTTCAAACTCGCTAGTAGATGAATAAGCTCAGGAGGGTCTGACTTCATGGAACTGGTTGGGCAGTTTTTCCTCCAAATGCCCCTCTCTTAAATCCTTCTAATCTCTTAGAAAAGAAAAAGCATAGGCAAGAGATGGTGTTGATTAGGATTGGCGTCATATTCCACTCTTCTATAAACCAAGAAAAATGCTTCACATTTCAATCCAACCAACTCATATTAATAGCATTAAAACAGAAGGATGTGATAAGGGAGTGATCCATTAACCCAGAGCTAAGAAACCAGGATTGAGCCAAAACTATTCACACCATTTTTTCTCTGCACATTTTCAGCAGAGATGAAACATTGGTACAGATTTGGGGCGTTATTTGGGCACCTCTTGCAAAAAAAAAAAAAAAGAAAAGAAAAGGAAAAAAAAGAGTACATTTATTTATTTCCTTTGCCAACTGTGAATGCAAAACAAACAATATTTGGACAGCTTCACAGTGTATGAACCTGGCATATCTACAGAAGTAACAAGCCGGAACCATATTCTCATAAAAGCCTCTGGCTTATGCTTAATTAAATTCACTAACCACTGATGGATCAATTCATGTATGTGTGCATTTATTTACTTACTTATCTTACCATATATATATATATATATATATATATATATATATATATATATATGCTGTACCTGGCGTAACATACGCCGTTGTAGCATATCTTAAAGTTTATTAATTAAATATCATTGGGGGGACGCGGGCTGCTTGGAGGCTGCCGATACAGCGCTGTCTGGCAGACCTGGGGGGCAGGGAGGTCGGGGGGAGGGGGAGCAGGTGTCCTCCTCTACCCAGGGTTCCTGTCAGCCTTGGGCCACCCGCCCAGCTTGCATGAGATTAGGCCGGGGCTTGGGCTCGCAGCAGGTGAGCGGCCTCCCACCTGGGCACCAAGGGCCCTGGCCATGCCTCGCTCACGCTCCGGACCGTGGGGGGGGGGGAGCGAAGAGGCAGAAAAGGGGGTAGGATTACCTTGGAAAGACCGGAGGAGTTGGGCGAGGGGCTTAGCAACCTGTATCAGCTGACATTACACGTTGTTACTGTTGCTTAGTAACCTGTATCAGCTGAAGCCTTTATGGAAACATACCTAAGCGTTCTCGTTCTCTCTCTCTCTCTCTCTCTCTCTCTCTCTCTCTCTCTCTCTCTCTCTCAATAATAATAATAATAATAATAATAATAATAATAATAATAATATATTTATTTATTACCCGCCTCTCTCATTGGATTGATCGATAGATAATTTGAAGTCGGGAGTTAGTTAGCCATCCATTTTTGACTGCCTTCCTGAAGACTGATTCTCATGAAACACACTTCATTGGAAAGCTTTTGACACAGAGATTCCTTGAATAACAATATTTTGCACTATAATTCAAAGTCAGAAATTGATTTATGCCCATGAAGCCAACTACTTTTGTTAGATATGGTTTTTCTTTGTGAACTGGGTTCATGGGGAACCAACTGCTTGTTTAAGAGTAATTATAATGCTTACACTGCCAGATTTCAAAGTGATGTACGCAAAGCATAAAAACATAAAAATATAAAAAACACCACATAGAATATGTTGTTATCTACATATCCTGAAGATGGTAGGCTAAACTACACAGGGAAGGCTTGTATAAAGAGATGGGTCTTCAACATGTACTTAAAAATAAAATGTGTTGGCACATGTCTAAGCTCAGGGGGATGATTATTCTACATAGTGAACACAATTTTTCCATAATATACACTGAAAACAGCGATTTACCTAGACATTTTTTTTGTGATTGGGCTAAATCCAGTGTTACATCAGTGGGCTTCCACTTGCACAATAGGAGTTTGCATTCTTTTCCTCCTCAATGAACACCCCTCCACTTCCAAAATCTGCTTTGAAAGCCACCCAACACTCCAGAGCAGATTTGAGATATGGGTGGGTGGGCTGAATGTGGTAGGATGGGTTTGATCATCCAATGATGTGCTTTCTGTTGGCAGAAGGACACCATTTGATACAACCCATGGACTTCAGCCTACTCTCGATCCAACTCTAACTGAATGCAGCACTGTTTCTGGCCATTCACACACACACAGCATAAGCACTGGAGCAATTGAATTTGGTGCATATTTCACCCCAGCTTCATTATATGGATCCAGACTCAGGAAATATTTCATCTGGCGTCGTCATGTGGGGAAAAGGGTGTTGAATGTGTGTCCAGGTTTAGCACTGTTTCATGGAAAATAATAACTCCTTCATTTGAAAGTGGTACTATGCATTGAAGGGGCTGCAGATCCACACCACTGGCCCCATCCACACATTGTGGGATTTGCTTGGCCTCACCCTGAATGTCCACATGTCGTGCATGGATTCCCTCATGGGTTCCTAATCCCAATCCCACCTCATGGGTTCCTATTCCCAATCCCACAGAAGCATAAAACTGTAGAGATCTACTCTTGTAGACTTCCCCCCCCCACTGAATTCTGGGATGTCAGGTGCAAGGCTGGGGAAGCCATGCAACATCAAAGCACAGCCAATGCATCATCCCACAGCCCCTTCAAACACAAGTAACACACAAAGAGGGCTATCGGTGGCACTGAGACTGCTGTTCCACAACCCAACAACATATTTTGAAGGAGACCTGCATGTATGTCAGTTCTGAACCTCTCATCATATGTATGAGGAATCACCATGTGGTTATTTTTCGGTCTCTCTACCTTAGGCTGCATTAGATCCCTCCTGTCCATATTCTTAGTCCTGTACAAAATTCTCTTTGGATATCCCCTGCTCTCAAAGCATCCCATTAATATGTTGATTTGTCTACAGAAATCAGTCACAGTACTACAGTTCCTTCTTAGCCTCCCTATTTGAGAATATGGCAAATGTTTGTTAATGTGTCCTGGATAGAAAGTGCCATAAGTTGAAAAAGAATGTTCATCTGTTGATTCCCTGAAGATATGGGTGTTCATTGATTTATCATTTTTCAATATTCTAACGCTGAAGAAATGTATTTCCTTCTCCCATAATTCACATTCATAACTCCCATGACATCCTCCTGGCACCAACACTGTTATCTTCTCAGAACCAGGTTAAAACTGCCCTGTCCTCCCAAGCATTTGGCAACACCCTGTGCCTGTTTGCATTCTCTTCCCCTCCTTATTGTTTTACTATGATTTTATTAGATTGTAAGCCTATGCGGCAGAGTCTTGCTATTTACTGTTTTACTCTGTACAGCACCATGTACATTGATGGTGCTATATAAATAAATAAATAATAATAATAATAATAATAATAATAATAACATATAATGAGTTTTTAATCAAGTCCTGGATTGTCTTTGGATGATTGTTAGACATATGTTCTCTCTCTCTCTCTCTCTCTCTCTCTCTCTCTCTCTCTCTCTCTGTGTGTTTTCTGTTTATATGTTTTTATATAAATGGTTTTGCACTTTGTATAATGGATATTTTTAATGATTTTTTCATTTTTGTGAGCCGCCTGGAGAGCTTTGGCTATGGGGCGGTATAGAAATATAATAAATAAAATGAATTCAGTTTGCAAATTAACTGAAAAGAAAAAAGAAGTACAAAGTACGAACCCTTTAAAGCCCTACATGGTTTGGGTCCAGGCTACCTGCAGGATGGCGTTCTCCTGTGCAATCTGCCCCGCACACTGTGGAATGGCCTGCCGGAGGAGATTTGTCAACTTGACAGCCTTTCAGAATTTAAAAAAAGCAATAAAGACTGATCTATTCCGGCAGGCCTATCCAGTGAAATTTTAGAATGATTTCAGGATGTTTTAAAGATGTTTTAATCATGTATGGTTCGTTTTTAATCAGTTTTTAATGTGTATTTTATACCATGTGTTTATACTGTGTTTTATACTTTGAATGGTTTTAGTTTTTGTGAATCGCCCAGGGAGCTTTGGCTGTTGGGCGGTATAAAAATGCAATAAATAAATAAATAAATAAATAAACAAACAAACATTTACAGTACAATCTGACCAGGCAGGTCTACTCAGAAGTAAGACTCACTCCAAGATAAGTGGGATTTGGATAGCGATGGAAGAATGTGAGGCTTGAACTCATAGAAGTTCACTGAATTCCATCTCAAAGCTTGGTTCACCTTGTTCCCATTCGCAATTGTGAGCTTCCACCCCCCACCCCCACCCCCGTTTGAATGGGAAAGATACGTATTTGAGTGCCACATATTTTTAAAGGATGCACTCAAATAGATACTTCCGCCATTGACCAAAGTACGACAATGTGCATTTCCCCCCAAAAGTACATTTTAAAACTGCTTGTTTTTCTAAAGTGTGCATTTTGCACTTGGGCACTGCAAATTTGGGAATGTGTGAACTTTGCCTGCAAAATGCGTTCAGGTTTGTGTTTGTGCTTGGGGGAAGTTCTGGTGTTACAGAAATGGGAACAGAACTCTTGTCTAGCTCCTTCCTATCTTTCCTCTCTCAACTCACACTATTGCCCCGCTTGTGCTCATCGCTCCTCTGATGCCATGTTTCTCACCTGCCCAAGGGCCTCTACTTCCCTTGCTCGGCTTCGTCCATTTTCTTCTGCTGCCCCTTACGCCTGGAACGCTCTTCCAGAACATTTGAGAACTACAAGTTCAATCGCAGCTTTTAAAGCTCAGCTAAAAACTTTTCTTTTTCCTAAAGCTTTTAAAACTTGATTTTGTTCTGACTTTTATACTGCCTGTTTGGTGCATTCTCTTCCCCTCCTTATTGTTTTATTATGATTTTATTAGAATGTAAGCCTATGCGGCAGGGTCTTGTTATTTATTGTTTTACTCTGTACAGCACCATGTACATTGATGGTGCTATATAAATAAATAAATAAATAATAATAATAATAATAATAATAATAATAATAATAATGTCTGTTGCTAGTATAGGATTGCAGCCACATTTCGTATAGTACTATTACATATGTTGTAGACAATGAAGAGGGAGAGAGAGAGAGAGAGCATTTCATGTTTTAAAAATATACTGTAATAGAATACAGTGTTTCTTTGGTCGTTGGATTCCCCACTCCCTTTCATTTGATCTGCATATTAAAAGGAAGTGCTGCTGTGAAGTTATCTAGGTTTGCAAGCTTCTTCTTTGAGGGAGATATGTGTGTGCAATCTGTATGCCGAGCTCGTCCTTTGATGATAAATTTGGACCAACTGCTTAGGAAATGTCTAGGAGATGCCAACACCATTGGCGTCCGATTTTTGAAAAATAAGAACAAAAATTGGCAGCGACTTTGCTGGCTGCCTGCTTCTTCGCCGTCCCTCAATTACATTAGTTCTGTCAGCTTTTACCTGCGTGAAGAAAGACCAAAGGAAAGAGGCAAGGAAACCCTTTAAAACACTACGTAGCTCTTGCAATGAACAGAGCCTGAACCACCAAGGGTGAAGATTCTATAATTTTGTGGTGTTTACACATACTAGGTGCAATCAAACAACTTGAAGCATTAACACAGGAGGTAACGTGTTTTACACAACTTGACTTCCAAACAGCGATTATCCCTTCAAGGCTATTTGTGTTTGCAAGCATCCTGCTGATTATAGGCTTTGCGTTAAATCTGTTTAAGATGATAACCTAGCTATACCTTGGCTTTCTCTTACTTTAACCCACTTCTAGCTGCCTTAAACAAGCAAGATGGGTGTGGGTGGTTAGTTCACTCTCTCTTTCTCCCCTCCTCTCCATCTTTTGCTGGTTTATACATGCCAAGGTTCCTTGTTAGCACACAGGTGTTGGAGATGATTTGCAGCAGATTCCTCCTCCTATGATTGCGCTCCACTTGATGATAATGCTGCTTATATATAGGGAATATTCCACATCACTTTTTCCTCTTGGGCTTTTGAGGTCCAAAATTCCTTGAGTTCAAGCCATGAATTTGCATATACAAATTCAAGATGTCATTGCTTTTGGGAATAGGTAGCACTGATATTGTCAGTAACCTATTGCTTAACAAAAAGATTGTATGGGGGAAATGAAATCTATCTCCATTTATTTCTGGTTGAACATGTAACACATGATCTGTCAATCAATGGATCGATTGATAGATGTTTGTATCAGCCACTCACTTGGCTGATACAACTTATGTCTACAAATCACAAAACCTGCCCTAGTGATTCCTTGGACTAGATGTTAGCTCAGGAAATGGAAAGCTTCTAGGTATGTTCCTCCACTAGTCAAGGCTCATGCTCCTCCCTGCTTTACCAGGGAATCATGAGCAATTAAGCTATTTGGATAAGAGCTAAAGGGAGGTGGTTGAATCCCCTGGGAGAATCTAGTTGAATAACAGGGAATCTAAGAAATCATTTGAAGGACTATTTGGTTTTCTGTACAGGATACATGCTAGAGCACCACTGGGAAAGCTTCTTGGCTGGGGGAGGTTGGGAGTTATAATCCAACACATCTGGAAGGCCCTAGGTTGGGGAAAGTGGTCCTACCCCATCATAGACCAATAGACCTGGCATAGAGCTAGAGAAAGATGGAGGTGGCAGGAAATGATTTCTTTTTCCAAATAAGGAATGGGGAGATGGAAATGGCATTCATTTTGAGAAACTGTACACTGGGGAGCTTGGATACTCATGAAATACGGTGTGAGATACTGGCTTTGGTTTTGCTCGCTCCACCACTTAAGCCTCAGATACAATTGATGCTGGCCAGGCCTCCAAAAGGTGAATCTTCCCTTCCACCAGGCAGAGCTCAAACTTGCTTCAGTACTTCTTCTGATAAGAGCACAGCTGTGGCTTCCTTTTCAGCTTGCCCTGTTTTCCCTCTTTCCCTTCCTGTGAAAAAAGGCAGGGAATTCTTTACAGGGAATTGTTCTCCCGATGGGACTTGAACTGTCATCCCAGGGAAAGCTGTGTTTTTCTGATACATACATCCTCCCAAACAAGCTATTCGAGAGTTCCTGAAAATAGAGGGTAGGATTCGGCCCAGGACCAGATAGGGTAGAGGGATGCTTTATGGGTGATTTCCTGTTGCAAGGCATATACTAGCCCCTTGGGTGTAATGCTATTGCATGGGGGTAAGGTCAACATGTTGCGCTATGATCAATGTGTTTCAGAGATGCTTCCAGCTATGCTGGGGGAGTGGATGACAGGGTTGTTATGTTATTTCTTTCTTGCAGAGCTGTCATCCCCTTCTCAACTTTTCTATTGCAAGTACAGGATGATCCTAACTAAGCTCTGCTGATGTTATGTCAGGGTAAGCTGGTTGTTGGCATAAGGCATGGGTAGGGGCCAGTCTGGCCCTCCAGGGTCCCCTACAAGGCCCCACCCTTTTCCTTTGCCCCACCCTTTTGTCCCATGCACCACTCTTGGATGGTTTCCCAACTTTTGTGCAGACTTTCTCCACTCTAAGAGGTTAAGCTGCCTCTCCTAAGGTTTAGTTACGGGCAGCAAGAAGTTTAAATTAAGTTGGTTAAGGTGACCATATGAAAAGGAGGACAGGGCTCCTGTATCTTTAACAGTTGCATAGGAACGTGGAATTTCAGCAGGTGTCATTTGTATATACGGAGAACCTGATGAAATTCCCTGTTCATCACAACAGTTAAAGGTGCAGAAGCTATACTAGAGTGACCAGATTTAAAAGAGGGCAGGGCACCTGCAGCTTTAACTGTTGTGATGAAGAGGAAATTTCCCCAGGTTCCCCATATATACAAATGTAGGGTGACCATATGAAAAGGAGGACAGGGCTCCTGTATCTTTAACAGTAATGTAGAAAAGGGAATTTCAGCAGGTGTCAATTGAAGAGGGTGAAATTCCCTCTTCATCACAACAGTTAAAGCTGCAGAAGCCCTGCCCTCTTTTGTATCTGGTCACTCTACAATAGCTACTGTAGCTGTAACTGTTGTGATGAAGAGGGAATTTTACCCTCTTCAATTGACACCTGCTGAAATTCCCTTTTCTACATTACTGTTAAAGATACAGGAGCCCTGTCCTCCTTTTCATATGGTCACCCTAACAAATGACACCTGCTGAGATTCCCTTTTCAATACAACTGTTAAAGATACAGGAGCCCTGTCCTCCTTTCCATATATGGTCACCCTAATGTTGGTATTTTGCTGGGGGGCATTTTGGTCCCACCCATTTTGCTTTTGGCCCCACGTACTACTGGAATGCAGCCTTCAAGAGCTTCTCTGGCTGAAAGTGTTTCCCCACTTATGCAATGGGGGACCAATTAGATCACCTGCTCAACTCTTTTCAAAAAAACATGTAGTTCCAGTGAGCTCTTTGCTCAATTGCATGCAGGTGTCACCTCAAGGTCACAAGCAGGGCTTTGCACAATTGGCATTGCAGGTTCTGCTCCCTGTTCTGTCCACTCATGATATTAGACTAACAGTTACCAGAAACTTGATCTTCTCAGTGGTGGTGGTGAGACTATGAACTTCCCTCCTGGGTGAGATCTGCCAGGTTCCTCTTTCCCTCTTTTTAGATTGTTATTAAAGACTTAAAATAAAATAAAATCCAGTCATCTTTTAATTTATAGTCTGTTGTTTTAAACTTTTAAACTCTGCTGTAATTTTTAGTGTTCTGCTGCTGTTGTAATTTTTTAATTGCTGCTATTTGATTGTAATTATTGATGTGTTGTTTTAACTTTTTAACTTGTTTTTGCCCTATTGCAATTTCCTATTTGCTGAAAGCTGCTTTCATAATTTCAACAGAAAAGTGGGATATAAACATTAAACTAAACTACAGCTAAGCTAAACAAATCTACTCTACCTCTCGCCCACACCACCCTGAAAATGCCAGAAAACCCCACCTGATACTTATCCCTGATCTTATTTTTGATGTTTTCACCTGTCTAATAGAGCAGCCAGAGTTCTTAAAACATATAAATCTATGTTATAAGAGGTCAGCAAGTTGAGCTGTTATACAATATATCAGTTACACTTGCTTGGCAGCCTATAAAAGGATGGAAACAAAATCTTTCTTCTCTTGATAAAAAAAGTATGTTTTAACATTGGCTTAAAGCTCCTAAATTAATTCACTGAAGAATGACTGTGAAGGATGACCTAGTTTCGGAGTCTATTTTGCTGTTCTATATAGTTTGCTGAGAAAGCACATATCACAAGTTACTATGGTGAGATTTTATTGGATCTTTCCCGCAAAATAGATAACTTGACAAATTTCTTGAAACTATGAAGAATTTAAAGAAAATATACTTGGGTGTGACTCCTTTCCCATTATAATAGTTTTCTCCTCTGGAGAATTTATATGCTCTTATTTTCTTCCTTTGAGTTTATTTCTTTATTACTAGCATTTATATACCACCTTATCTGCTAAAAAAAGCCATCAAGGTGGTGTACAACCATTTAAAGCAATAATACTGTAAACAAATAAAAACAAGAACATTAAAAATGGTAAAATTATTAAAACATCAAACTGCACATTTTTAAAGGCTAAATTGAAAAGATGCATCTTTACACCCTTTCTAAAATCCCATATATGGTGGTGGTGGTGCGTCAGTCATAGAGGCTGTTCACACGCCATGCTAACCCACACTCAGTGGTTGAATGAGGGTTATTTTGAACTGTGAGTTGTTTGTTGAACTGTGGGTTAGTGTGTTGTCTGAATGCAGCACCCTGAACAACCCAACAGTAAACCAGGGTTCTCAAGGTGTCTTGTTTCAGAAAACAAGCCACCCTGGCTGAGTTGAGAGAACAGGCTATCTTGTGGGTTCTTCAACAATCAAACCAAACCAATCAATACTCAACCACTGAGTGTGGGTTAGTGTGTTGTGTGAACAGCCCCATAGTTACTGAAGGAATGCATTCCATAGTTTGGGAGCAATACAGGAAAAAGCCCTTTTAAACTTGCCTGACAATCAAGGCCCTACAGGTAATGGCACCCTCAAAATGTCCTCTCTTGCAGGTCTTAATACCTGTACAGTTCATAGTGAGTCAAGTGGTCCCTCAGCATTTATTCACACAGGCATGTATAGGACTTGGTAGCTCAGAAATGAACATGTCAACGGTTTCTTGAAAAGTATTGTGTTTGAGGTGATGTTAGGATGGTATATGAAAGCCTTGTGGTGTTTTGTTGGTGAAAATGGTTTCATGGAGCCATGCCACTCCTTCAGCAGCCCCATGACATGGAACTGTTGCTGGACTGCATGACTTAGCAGTGCAAGTAGTGGATCAAAAGTGTCAGTGTGCTTCCACATCAAAACAAAACCCTCCCTTCTCAAATACCAGGGATAAAGTTCTAATCTAGCTATTCCCTTGACATACTAACTTCCAATAAGCATTTTGTTCCTTCTCATGACAGAACATTATAATATCCTACTACCCAGCAATTTTTAGTGAATGCCCATTGGAGACCATGGAAGGATCTACACTAGCCTATGCGGCAGGGCCTTGCTATTTACTGTTTTACTCTGTACAACACCATGTACATTGATGGTGCTATATAAATAAATAAATAATAATAATAATAATAATAATAATAATAATAATACTGCTTATAATGGTTTATAAGGGTTATGACAACTGTTCAGGCCCAGGACACATTACATATACCATTTTCATACCATTTTAAAAGTGTTATATCCTGCTTGGTGTAGATCGGCCCCATGTGACTTCTCTGTCTCCAATAAGCATCTAGTAAGCACTCCAGGCTACCTGAAAATATTGGGTGTGGTGTTTTTTAAAAAAAAGAAAAAAGAAGACCTCCTCAACAACTGGCTAAATTTAAAAAGGTATGTGGAAAACCTGTCCCCACCACCAAGGAGAAAATTCTCTGAAATTCTCACCTCTCCCAGCCTCTTTCGCCCGAGTTTTCATTTTTCTCCCACCCCCTTTCACAAAATGCTGAAAATGGAATTGTCAAAATTTTCAGCACAGCACTAGTATTCATCTCTCTCTCTCCCCCCCCCCACACACTTACTTTTCCTCATTGACCAAAGCATGCAAATGTGTATTTCTTGAAAAATGCACATTTCAAAGTGTGTATTTTTCAAAAGCGATTGCAGTTTTGTAAATTTATGAACATTTCCCCCCCCCCCCAAAAAAAAGTTCAGGGTTATTAATTGGACATGTGGACAGAAACACAATTCTTGTGCATCCCTAGTTGATGTAGAGTACTGGTGTCCTCCCAGCTGTGTGAGGCCTACAAGTGTGTGTCATGATATCTGGGGACAGCTTAGAGCCAAACCATCCAAGGGAAGAAAAGAAGCAGTGGAAACAAGCAGTTAGATGACTCTTAGGGAGGCAGGAAGAGCAGTTATTATGAGACTATGCATCAGGACAAAAGGCCGCTTGGATACAGTCTGCAGTACACAGATAGATTCTAGGCAGATACTTTGCTCCAAAAACCATACAGACAAGGAAAAGCTACTGCGCTGATAGTTCTCTGTCAAATTACCAGAACCCCCCCCCCCCCGGATTCTAGGCAGATACTTTGCTCCAAAAACCATACAGACAAGGAAAAGCTACTGTGCTGATAGTTCTCTGTCAAATTACCAGAACCCCCCCACCCCCGGTGCTCATTCCTTAGTAGAGTACTTAGAATGAGATAAAAGACAATGTAGACGATCTTGTAGTTCATGGCTGCAGTGATCTGGCATCATTGCCTCTCTCACCACACCCTAAAAAAGGATCAAAGATGTTCATGTTCTTCAAAACACATTCTTATTTGGGAAAATGTAATAAATAATGGTTGTTGTTGTTGTTCCTGTGCTGCTTTTAATTGCCCTGCCAGTGCAATCTGCATGGGGAGAGGAGAATGAGCTGTCCTGTATTATTATTTCCATATTGTAGAAGATGCAGTGAGCTTAAGAGATATCATGCCCATATTGCAGGAGGTATGGGATGAGTAGATCATGATACTCTTGCAATGAAGTCCATTGTTATTATCTGCACATTGCAGCAGCAGACATTCTGTGGGTAAGGGATAGAGAGAAGAGGCCGTGTTCCCTGTCATAAAGTATGAAGACTTAAAGAAACAAGATGATAGTTCTAGTTTTTAAATATATGATGATTTTCTCTACACATGAAAAGTTCAGAATAATACACCTGGAAGGTATCTCAAAATGCACGTCAATTAATATTTCTCTAATACCCATTTTCATGCCTCCTCTCTCTCTCTCTCTCTCTCTCTCTCTCTCTCTCTCTCTCTCTCTCTCTCTCTCTCTCTCTCTCTCAAACACACATAAAACACACAATAATCCATAATGAACGACGATTATCTTTTTGACATCTCTTCGTTTAAATGAACGTACTTGGTGGCGTTTCTTATTCATGAAGTGCTATTGTCTCTATTTAAGCACTGATTTGATACATCAAGCAATAGCAGAAGATCCACTTTCTCTGACATCACAATTCATTTCCCTTCTGAAAAGTAATAACAGACCACATTAGAGTTAAACCTCAGAAGCGTTCAGAGAGAAGGCCGTTTAACCTGCATTAGCTGGGTCTTTTAGCTAGCGATAAAGCTTTTGCATCAATTGAGATGAAGAGTCAGACACTTTAACGAGGCATAATAGTGCGGCTACAATAAATAGAAACTTATAATGAACGGCATCTTCACTTTTTGATTGAGTGCCAGACAAGATACAATTATACTGTAAAGTGAGTGTTTTGCCACTGGGAATCTAGGGGAGCCTTAAGCACAGCCCTGTCACTCACAATCCCTAGCACCCCTCTGCAATTCACCCCCATCATTTTCACCTTGGCTAGCAGCCAACACTCCCCCGCCCCTTTTAAATAGCTTGAAGCTTGAGGTTATGATCCAAAGCCCATTGACATTAGAGGAAAGATGCTCATTGATTTCATTGGTATGGGAACTTCTTGCTGTGGCTTTTAAAAACAACAACAACGGGTTGACTGCTCATTTCAGAGATGATAATCTATAATTAAGGCATGACAGCAGTAGGCATGGACAGATCTGTCAATCTCACTCTTGCTGAGATGCTCAGATTTTCAGTCCCTTGTATCTGGTTATCAGGGCAGGGCTCCTGCAACTTCAACTGTTGTGATGAAGACAGCATTTCACCAGGTGCTGCATGCATACAAATGACACCCTTTTCTATATAACTGTTAAAGATACAGGACCCCGTCCTCCTTTCCATATGGTTGCCCTATCCTTTGGGAGTTTTACTGACAATTGTAAGGGCGAGGACCCCTATTGATAGATTGATCAAGTCTTGGAGACTCTATCCTGTTGCTGGAGGAATGACAGAGGCATTCTTTTGCCTCTTCATCCTCCAAACCCCCATCTGTAGGACAACGGGATTGCTCCTCATTAAATATAAACCTGAATTTTCGCTGATTCAAATCTAGGTAAAGAGCATCATACACAACAGTGATTTATTTCCTGAATTTTTTTATAGTGCAGTTAAATGCACACATGTGCATATATGCATATATGATGGTATGACACTATGGAGTAGAGACGATGGAAGCTATAAATTTTATATGCGGAGCTCTGCAGATTCATATAATGGAAAAACTGGGAGTGGGTGGGGGAAAGGAACGAGGCAGCAGAATCAGAGAAGTCAAACTAAAAATGGTGTGAAGGAACGAGGCAGCTGATAGATGGGAAATCAGCCAATCACGTTGTAATACCCTCAAAGTTCTGCCTACATGTCAAAATGTGATTTAACTCCCTCAAAGACACATAACCATAATGAGGTGCAAACTCGGATGTGATCGAAAAGTCGTGGTAAATCGCAAATGTGAATATGTGCATTACTGCATAAAAACCCCGGCGCTATGGCGAATGGACAGCTGCGTCGTGTGTCCTGCAATGTGAATATGCGCATTTAAATCAGGTAAACAAGCCATATAGACAAGCCCCCAAAAGGGAAATTCTGTTAAATGTTAAGGCTTAGGCTAGATCTACACTACTGCTTTATAGCAATGTTAAAGTCCACACATAACTGTTGCGGCACAATTCACATTCTGGCCACAGTTTCCTTTGATGCTTGGCTGTTCCCTCCATGGCCACAAGCGTGCCCCAGCGCTTCCATTTCTCTTTCTTTACAAGGTTATAGCTTTGACTAAGACCTTGGAGGGGGCTTTCTAGACAAACCTGTCATGCTGTCTAGGGACCATGGAGTTGCTCTGTAAATAAATTAACATTATTTGTTTTAGAAGTAAAAAGCATTCTGCGGACACCATTTCAGAATAAATCTTCACTCTCATGTGTGAAAGAAGGAGATATGCCTCTTCTACATTAGAGCCTGCCAGACGCAATATTTTAATAACTATTTATATTAAAAATAATTAGTTTTTTAAATTATTTTGTCCAATTAATTGAGGGTACTTTTTAATTGATTGAAGGTTTTTTGGGGAATTTTTTTAAAAAGCAATCAATTAACTGCATTAATTGATCAAACTTTGCAGCCCTAATTTTCAGTTTTTATCCAGGTAGTTGCCAGTGGAAAAAAATAGCACCAGAATTCAAAGCTTCTTGTGGTAACTAATTAGGGATATAGAAATATGGAATCAATATTTAGATGAAGAGACTTCCACTTCAGGGAAGCTCCAGACACTGATGCCCAGCTAAGAGATACCCAACATTTATAGAGCACTTTATGGTTTTCAACGAATTGCACATATATCATCACAGAAATCCTTATCACATGTCAGACCCAGCTCCTTTGCAGTAAGGATGGCTGGATGAGTAAATTTTGGGTCCATGTAAGTCAACTATGTGCTCATTCATAAGTTTGTTCTATCCTGTTAGTACATTAATCTGTGAAATTGTTTTTATTTTTTCACAAAGCACACATTTCTAAATGGATTTTCTCATAAGGAAAGCATTTCTAAACATTTTTTAATCCTAAAATATGTGTTTTATGTTTCTTTTGGTACGTTTTTTGAGCTGAGTGCAAATTCAAATAATAACTCCGTTCCAATCTCCCCGTTGATCTGTGAATGCAGATCAGGTCAGTTCACTTAAAAATGAAGACCCAACAAAAATTCTCAAGCACCATCCTGTGCAACTGAAGGTAGGGTGAAGCAAAGGCAGGCTTTAGTCAGCAAGATCCTCATTGCTCAGACAAGGGAGATGCCTGGCCTGGCCGCTTTTATGTGGCTCAGGGAAGATCACCTGACCTAATCTGGCCTACTGGTGAAAAAAGTTTCCTTGACAATGTCCCTGCAGTTCCCTTCTTTGGCCAGTAGTGGGGTACAGGCTGAATTCTCATCTAATGCGCTGGTCACTAGTTCACAACCTGTTTGACAGTATTATTATTCCCAGATTAGGATCTGAGACTGAAATATATTGGTTCATGATTGTTTGAGGTAGGATTACTTCCTGGTTCAGTTTGGTCTCTTAGGCTGCAATCATATACATATTTATATGAGTATGAGGCCCATTGAAAACAATGCTTACTTTTGTATCGACATCTGCTAGCCTTTATATTAGTCGTGGTGTTATCCCTGCTATTGGTTTGAAGGAGGCACAGGCCTTAGCTAGACCTAAGGATTATCCCAGGCAAATGGAGGGGTCGTCCCTGCCTGCTCCCAGGATCCCCTGTGTGTCATTTGGATGCACAGGGATGATCCCGGGACGATCCTGGGATATAGGCCTGGTCTAGCCATGGCCACAAAGGACCACATCATTTTGGATATTTGGTCTCAGCCATGATATAGAGAGGGTCTGGCCAACATAAGCATCTTCGGAAGACCCAGTGCAGTCCAAAAGGTGCAGATATCCTCAGGATCACAGCAGATAAAGAGGGTTTTTTTTTCATGACCATGGTGTTATTTGTAGACATCGTCATAATTAGGATGGATAGATTAGAAGCACTGGTATCTTCAACAATTGCTTCTTTAAAAAGGATACCACAAAGAATATTATGGGATCTTTTGTGGTTTACGGATTAGAAAAAAATGGATAAAGTATAGCTTAAAACCATAATAATTTCCATCTGCTTTAACTTGGAAGCATAACACTTTGGTATGTGAGCCATGAGCTAGCATTCTTCTGTAATTTTCCACAATTGGGTAACTGGCAAGGATAATTTTTTTAAGTCAACAAATCTGTATTTATAGTATTTGGCAAACGAGCTGTAATTCACTTCAGGCTGATGTATCTGATTTCTTATGGTATGTTTCACCAGTTCATCTGATAGCTCTGTTGTATAGGACTGGCCAAATCTAATTTCCATTTCTGAAGCTATGTGGTCAAGTGGAATTATGTACTTGTCCTTTTTTTTCTGTGACTATGGATTTACATAAAGCTGGAGCTGACTACAGTAATCCATTTGGTAGACTCAGTTACCAACATGTCACCAACATTAATTTGTCCACCTTGCATAAGGCTCCCAGATTTGGGCATAGTCCGGTCTGGTTTGCATCCCCTGAATGCAAGAGTTCAAGAGCGCTTGAAAATAGTGTATTTTCTAATATAACACGTATTTAAATATTAGACAGTGTGAGATTACAAGAATTTATGCACTTATCAAGCAGACAGCATCAGCTGCTGTAGATCTTGGCAACGCTGCAAGAGTAATGTTTTCAGTTGTATGAACACTTGTTGAAATGATTTACCTTAACACTGTTAACTTGAGAGTTCTCTCATGGCCAATTTGAATTCATGTACATTTCATCCTTGCTTTTGTTTGATTCCTTATACCAGAGGTGGGCAACTTGTGCCCCCCCCCGATGTAGTGCCTACAACTACCATCAGCCTTAGCCAGCATAGCCAATGGTGAGGGATCATGGGAACTATATGCCCAAAATCTGTAGGGGCCCAAGTTTTCCTCCCCTGCTTCATACAGTTCCCTATAACATTTATTCAGTAATACCTAATTCAGATCTGTGAACTTTTCGAAGGGAAATAATAGAGCCTTCACTACATCCTTTTCTCCTTCAAGGTCCAACCAGTCTCTGACTGGTTCTTAGTTATGGGCTCCTAGTTATATAAGTCCTTCCAGTGTGAGGTCAATCTGTGAGCTGATTCTAGTATGTGAGAACTTTTCCAAATCTGTAGTCATGCCTGATTTTAATTTCCTCCCCATCCTCTATCATCTTCTCTTGACAGTAGCATGACATAGCAAGATTAAATCTATATTAACCTTGCTTTTGCTGTAATGGCCTAGTTTAAGAAGTTATAAGAAGGAGTGATTCCCATTTGATTTCACCAAGCTGGTAGATTGATGTCCAGGTGGATCACAGCGTGTCATTGAAGTTCCTTACAGCCAATGGTTATCTGGCAGCAGAGACGATACCGGGTGATTTTGAGGAAATTAGGTTGGGTGATCTGGGGTAATGAAGAAATTAGATTTGGTTAACGGGGCATGCTACTGTATCAGTGGAACTTATTCTGATGATAAGAAGATCCTAGAGCAACTTTCATCAAGTTTGTGCCCTTCAGATGTTTTGGACTTCAACTCCGTCAGCCCCACCCAGCATGGCCAATGGTCAGGAGGAGTGCTGGGAGTTGTAGTCCAGGGTAAGATATGACCTGTGGGCCACATACACTCCCAGTTCCTGAATGTGTTGCTGCAGTGGCGACAATGGCAAAACAAGCGGTGGTTTGCTACTGAAATTCAGAGGCAAACTGAATTCTAGAGCCAAACTAGGCCTAAAACAAGGCCAGCATCTTGTTTTAGTTGTAAATTTGGCCTCTCTAGGCCACTGTGGTGGTTTGTTGCTGATTCTGTCGGTGGTTCTGCTGCCAAAATTTGGCGGTGTGTTGCAGTGGTGCAGCCTCTGGAGGATTCTGATGGGTTGAATTGGTTGCCTTGCTTGCATAGTTGCCCACTCCAGTCGTAGTCCAAAATGTCTGGTGGGCACCAGTTTGGGGGATGCTGCTCTAAAGCTCACCCCAAGTGTCTCCATGGATAGACAGGTAACATGTCCCAACAGAGTGAGCACAGGGAGTAAAGCAAAATGGGCTCATGTGAATCACTACAAGGAAATGGCACGTGTGGGGGCATAATGATGCCAGGTTGGATGTCACTTCTTCCACGTTGTGACATTCATAAGGGATGCTCTGCATGGAGGGTTTTAGAATGTCTGAACCAGCTCACGGCGTACTATTTTAATAGCTCGCCCAGCCCAAATTGGGTGCAGAAGCTGTAACAGGGTAATGTATAATGCAAGCAACTCTTAAATCAAATTAACTTTAATTTAACAAATAAATAAAAAAAACCCAGGGAAAAGCAAGCGGTCTTCCATCCCCAAATCTCAAACGTTAAAAATGACAGAAGAGTCCCCAAACTAAGCTTTCTAAGCCCTGTAGTTGTGGCCTCACCGTGATAAACTAAATCATCTGTACAAGCTGGTTCCAATAAACCAATGAACGTGATAAAGGGGCGCTATTGTATTACAAAGCCCAGAAGGCTCCAGCACTTCAGCTATCACAAACTGAATAGATTAAAAGTATTTTAATGGGACTGACATAGCTTTCCACGGCAAAAACAGGGCTATAGGCAGAAAATAGCCCTTTATTAATATTATACAGTAGGTCACCTGGACAAATTAGAAGGAGATAATCTGGTTTGTTCTGATCATTTGATATTTTGAAAACAGTTAAGGAAACTATGTAAAAGCAGCTGGGAAGCAAATAAGTTTCTCCTTGAAAAGTCAGGAAATAAAAAGTTCCCTTTCATGAAGAAAGAGAGAGAGAGGAAGAGAAAATAAACCATCACCCCTTCCACCCAAAGAATTGTAATCTATGTCTGTACAGATCTGTGAACTATGTTCATCTAGGGCTACTGCTGAAAGATTTAATGTTATTTATATAACACTTAATCTGAAAAAGTATATTATAACCTTTATGGTTTGACTTCAGAATAATCCCATGGAGTAGATCAGTATCGTTCCCAAGGTTGTAATTTATCCATGGTTACATGAGACCAGACTTACACACCCAGATGTCTCTAGATGTATTGGACTACAACTCCCATTATCCCCAGACATCATGGCCAATGACCATGTTGGCTGAGTAAGACAGGATCTACACTACTGCTTTAAAACGTTTTATAACAGTAGTGACAACTGTTGGGGCCCAGGATACACTCCATATACAGTTTTCAAACCATTTTTAAAGTGTCATATCCCACTTGGTGAAGATCTGGCCTAAATTGGGAGTTGTAGTCCAACATATCTGGGAAAGCATAAGGTTGCTTTCAATACATCTTCAATACAGAGCTCTGTGTATGCTCCAGTGAACTTCTGGAGCTGTACTATGAGACCATAGCAGGTAGAAGGGAAGTGAATAGAATCACTCAATCCAGGTGAATAAATTCATGTCAGAGGTGTAATGTAAATCCATATCCAGAGTAGATAAGAATCACAGTGTATGTAGGTTTTGCATGCTGGAGATCCTTGACCATAGCATATAGATCTAGATGGACCCTTGGTCTGATCCAGCATGGCTCTTCTTATGTTCAGTGTGAATGGGGGCCTATGCATGTAAACCTCTTTGTACTGGAGAGGCATGAGAAGAAAAAGCAGGCATGCTTTGGATATGTACACCTACATCCTATGTTACTGAAAGCACATCTCAGATATCTCTATGTCCCCACTTTTCTACTCGGTGAATAAGGTGGTCCACTGAGGGTACTTTGTCTGGGCATTCCCAAACTCCTAGATCTGCCCTTGAAAAAAATGTAAGTTCAAATCACTGAATCCAATTGAGCAAATAACCTTTCAAGGTAAACCACTCTTCCTTATTCTTTACAATGTTGTTATTATTTATTTATTTATTACATTTCTATACTGCCCAATAGCTGGAGCTCTCTGGGCGGTTCACAAAAATTTAAAACATTCAAAGTATAAAACAACAGTATAAAACCATAATACAAAATACAATATAAAATAAGAAGTGTGAAACATTTTGCATATTAGAAAAATAGATGCTTTCTTTTACATTATAATTGATGTCCTGATTGCAAACTGACACACAAATACATGCTCACATGCACAAGCTCACACATTTATTAATTTATTGCATTTCTAATCCACCCAGTAATGAACGTTCCCTGGGTGGATTACAAACAGTTTAAAAAAATAAAATGTCATAAATCAGCTAAAAGTATAAAATAGAATGCAAGTATTTAAAAGAATAGAATACAATAAAATGCAAAACAATAAACAGCATAGGAATCGATCAAAAGCTTGAACCAGGTCTCTAAAATGCCTGCGAGAAAAGAAAGATCTTTGCCTGGCCCCGAAAAGATACCTTATTTCTTCAATTCTAAGACACACTTTTTTCCCATATAAACATCTCTAAAAATGGGGTGCATCTTAGAATCACGGGTGTGTCTTAGGGTTTTTTTTTTCTGTTGGTGGTACTGAAATTAATGTGCGTCTTACAATCGATGACGTCTTACAATTGAAGAAATACAGTAATAATGTAGGTGCCAGGCAAACGTCTTTTGGGAGTTTATTCCGTAAGTGGGTGCCACCACTGAGAAGGCCTCTCCCACTCCCAAGCTATTCCCCCTGAGATGGTTATTAACAGCAGGGGAACAATGATCCCAGCAACGCATGGATCAATTTCAACAACACCCGACCACTCAGGTGATGGGTGAAGGCTAGAGTTTCTTCCACCTCCAGGTAACCCTAATCAGGATCCCTTTCCCAGTGTTGGTATCACCAGCCTCCATGGCATTGTTCTATTCTTCTCATGAAGATTATGATCATAGGGTTTATTCTTTGCCTGATTATTTATCACCAGCCAGCATGGCATTGATAGAGTTTCCCTTGGAAATATGTCGTACCATTCATGATGCAATCTCCTGGCAATAGAAAACTGGAGAGAGAAAATGGTTATGTTTTCAATTACACTACTAAGTAATCACACAAAGTCTAATAGTGAATGTTTCTTTATTCCCTGGGTGCCCTGGCCAATGGTTTTGTAAATTGATTTCAGGACTAAGGATACAAACCTGACAGCCAGAACATTATTTATGGTTTGGAAGATCTCTTTTGTCACTCCTGTCTCTCTCCCCGCCGCCCCATCCCAGAATAGTTTCTGACAAGAGCAGCAACAAAATAGGGCTTATTGTTTGTAGAGTCATGTTTTCACATTAGCCATTTTAGAAATGGCTAGACCTAATGATAAACTAACTTGGATTGATAGAGTTGTCAAAATTCTGCTGTCCCTAAACATGTTTCTTGGTCCTTGGCAAATTAGTATTCTCCATGAAAGAGCTTTTAAAGTTTTTTGTCTTGCTGTGCATACTTATTCTGAAAAGGGTTGGTCCTTTGTAAATAAACCGTTGCAGTGCTAGCTACATCTTGTTAAAGGTTAAACAGGACAACAAATATGATGTAGAACAACAGCACGCCTTCTTTTCCTAAAACACTAACAGAGAATAAATAATTAAGGTAGCAATCCTATGCTCACTAGACAACGTCTTGGGGGGGGGGGGCATAGGATTTTTTGGAGCCGAGTTGGAGACAGTGCTCTGACTTCAGGGCTGGGAACATGCATTTCCCACCCTGCCCCCTGCTCACAGTTGGCTTGGAGAGAACCATACCAGTAGCCTTCCAAGGTTGCAGAAGCAGCATTGGAGAGCAGCTAAAGGGAGGCATTTGTGTGGGTGGGGAGGAGAAGGGACAGGAGAGTCCAGGTTACGCTGTATTCCCAGACCTCTTCAGCCACCTTCTTTCCCCCTCTGCAGCGCCTCGGCTGGATGGGCAAAAAAGCAAAAAAGCCCATCTAGCTAAAACGGAGAGCAGGAGATGCTGCAGAGGCGACGATCACTTCCACTGTGCCCCCGCCCCACTCTGCACTGGATGCTCATAAGCCTCTAAGTTCAGAGGCTTAGCATCGAAAGTGCAATCGATAGGATTGTGCCCTAAGTGTATATGCTGGGGTTAATGTGAGTCGAAAGTGCATAACAATCAGCTGTTGTGTACATTCATTATATTTTGTGGAGAACAGGTATATATAATCAGTTCATGGAGAAGGAATTGTACACATTCTCAGGCCATTTTACATAATCCCCAACGAGCCTTGGCGGAACGTGCATATCTCAACTCCATTTTGCATATTCTCTAGCCATTGTGCATAATCTCCAACGGGGAATATATTTATCTGGACGGCATTCTGTACATTTGGAAGGGAGGGCAATGTGCACATTTTCTGGTCAATGTGCATAGCCTCCAACCGTCTTTGAGGCCTGTGCATATCTCAACAGTGTTTTGTCCATTCACTAGGCAATAGGCATTGTCTCCAAGAAATGCTGGGGAATGTGCATACTTCATTACAATTGTATTATAATTTTGTAATTTGCCTATGGAATAAGCAAGATTTCTAAGGAACCTCAGAGAATGTACAAAAATCAGCAACACAAGCAAGGAATTTTGTACACTGTTCGTGTTCAATACTCTTTGTTTGCGAGTGATGTTAGAAAATGTTCATAAATAACTAGAAACTGAAGGGTTAATTCTATATACCAGTGCCAACTAGATACCAGTCTGAAAATGAAGTTGGTTTCTAGGATCACAGAAGGCAAGGCTCAAATAGAGCTCTTTCAGTGGGTCTGATGGTTGGCTGCTCTCTGTCTCCTTTTGCCCTCATTTTATGGCTTGTGCAGTAGAAAGAGATGGTAAAGTGCAGAAGTGGTAGAATGTACTGTGCCATTATAGTCTGCAAGTGGTAATCATGTTTTTGATTGCTCACCTGTGCTAAAACCATTAGTACACAAGATGAGCCCTGCTGGATCAGACCAAGGGTCCATCCAGTCCAGCATGCTGGTCACACAGGGGCCATCCAGCTATCGACCAGGAACCCACAAGCTGGACATGAGTGCAATCGCACCCTCCCACCTATCTTCCCCAGTAACTGGTGTACATAGGCATACTGCCTCTGATACTGGAGGTAGCGTATAGCCATGAATTTGTCCAATCCCCTTTTAAAGCCATCGCTGCAACTTGTGGTAGCGAATTCCATTGTTTAACCAAGTGCTGTGTGAAGAAGTATTTGCTTTTATCTGAATCCCCTACTAATCACCTTCATGGGATGACCCTGGGTTCCGGTATTATGAGATATGGAGAAAAATGTCTCTCTATCCACTTTCTCCGCATAATTTTGTACGCCTCTATCATGTCTCCCCTCACTCCCCTTTTTTATAAGCTAAACAATCCCACCTGTTGTAACCTTTACTCATAGGGGAAGTTGTTCCAGGTCCTGTAACCAGTACTTTACTAATTGAATAAACAAATATAACTTTAAATGTTTTACTTTGGGTGGGTGGGTGGCGGGCAGTGGATGGTGGCTGCTGCTGCATGTTGCCCACTCCTACTTTAACGGTTACTTCCAAGATGGCATGAAGTCTGGAGACTACAAGGACTGGGGGGGAAATCCTCTCTGAAATTCTGGAGAGCTGCTTCCAGTACTGGGCTAGATGCATCCGATGGTATGAGACAGTGGTATCCTCCCCCACCATAGATTCTTTTTGGGGACATGATTTAAGTATTTCAGTATATCCCATTCATAATAGCTGCTGGCTTCAATGGCCGTCAAAGCAAGGCCCTATAAACATAGGGTTCTTGCTACCTTGTGCAGTACTCGCATATATGAGATAAACAAGAAACTGTACTGTAATTTTAGGCTTTGGGTCTATAAAGATTAACGTTTATGACACTGAGAAATGGCGAAAGCCTCCAGGGATATTTCAGATATAAGAAAGTGCAGTGAGCTTGTCCATATAACTGATCACACCTCACCGTAGCAACTTATTCAGAAATCAATGCTGCACAAATACAGACATGCACAAAGTCTTGAGGTGGGGGGTGTTGGGTGTCAATGAAAATATGAGAGCATAAGCATGCATGTTCAAAATTAGAAATGCGTTATTATTTATTTTGCTGAAATCGAGTTGTAAAGTACAAGAAAAAGCCCTGCGCTTTATTTCAAAAACATGACTGAACAATAACGAGAAATGCATTCAGTGTAATTGTTTGAAAATATCAACTAAATAGCTTCTTTATATCAGACCTGAACTTTCCTACATGGGGACTGACAGAAGAGTTGATTGAAGCCAAAGAAGAGTTAAGACTAACCTGGTAGTAGCTCTGTCGGGCTGATCCAGAAAGGAATGAGATCAACCACTGCTATTAGCGATCTGTGGACAGTTTCAACAAAGGCCTCAATCCTTCAAATTTGTGTTGTGGATCTGAACCTTCAAACTTCTACCTGTAGTCAAAGTCCCCAGGTGTTGGGCCTGACACACTTCTCCCTACATGCCAGGGCTGGCCAGGAATAATTATTTATGACATTTCTAAAAATAACACTGTCTTTTTCTCTGACAAACAAAGGATGGAGAACTTGGTTCTTCTCCCACCCATTCTATTGTCATAGCAACCCTGTGGTAGGTAATGGTGATAAACAATAAGACCCATGGTCACCAACTGAGCTTCATGGCTGAATTTTTCCATCACTGAGTGTTCCACTTTTGCTTGACAGAAAGCAAAAACAGTTATATTCATAGAATCATAGAACAGTAGAGTTGGAAGGGGACTATAAGGCCATCGAGTCCAACCCCCTGCTCAATGCAGCAATCCACCTTAAAGCATACCTGACAGATGGTCGTCCAGCTGCTTCTTGAATGCCTCTAGTGTGGGAGAGGCCACGACCTCCCTAGGTAATTGGTTCCATTGTCATATTGCTCTAACAGTCAGGAAGTTTTTCCTGATGTCCAGCTGGAATCTGGCTTCCTGTAACTTGAGCCCATTATTCTGAGCTCTGGGATGCGTGAGAAGATATCCCGGACCTCCTCTGTGTGAAACTGTTGGCTCATATTCGGCTTGTGATCTACAACAATTCCAAGATCCTTCTCATTTGTAGTACTGCTGAGCCAAGTATCCCCCATCTTGTAACTGTGCATTTGGTTTCTTTTTCCTAGGTGTAGAACTTGACATTTATCCCTATTAAATTTCATTCTGTTGTTTTCAGACCAGTGCTCCAGCCTGTCAAGAACACTTTAAAGCTTGTTTCTGTCTTCCAGGATATTAGCTATCCCACCCAACTTTGTGTCATCTGCAAATTTTGTGTCATCTGAAAATCCTCCATGTTCCAGCTTAGACTACCTCACCCAGGCAGCTCATTTGAATTCCTATTGTTCTGGCTTGTCTATAAATGTTGCTTCTCAAGCCTGGGTCTTTGCCTGGAGAAGAGCCACATTCTAATCATGCCTGCGTGATGCCTCTCAGCTTTCCTGTCTATTCCTCAGTCTCTTTCCACTTGGCTTTCTCTCCTGCCAATCCTCCTGCTAGATCCTCCTGCTACAGCACTTTCTTTCAAGCAATTCCACTGGGATTTTCATTTCTAACATCAGAATTCACATTTCCCCCCCTCCCCCATAAATGGGACAGAAATATTTTGAGATTGAAAAATAAATAAATAAAATGTGGGTGAAAGTGAAACTTAGTGTTTCCATCCAGTATAGAATCATAGAATAGCAGAGTTGGAAGGGGCCTATAAGGCCATTGAGTCCAACCCCCTGCTCAATGCAGGAATCCACCCTAAAGCTTCCCTGACAGATGGTTGTCCAGCTGCCTCTTGAAGGCCTCTAGTGTGGGAGAGCCAACAACCTCCCTAGGCAACTGATTCCATTGCTGCACTGCTCTAACAGGAAGTTTTTCCTGATGTCCAGCTGGAATCTGGCTTCCTTTAACTTGAGCCCATTATTCCGTGTCCTGCACTCTGGGAGAATCAAGAAGAGATCCTGAACTGAAGGAATTCAGTTCTTAGATCTTAAAGGACTGGGTTTCAATCACTGTGATTCAGTCATCTTTGCCATGCTTTGTCAGAGTTGCCACCTCTTTTTTCTGATAAGTTCTTTCTCGTTAACAGCTATATGGAAGGTTGGTTGGTACAACAACAGTTTATTTCTTATTAGCCAATCAGGCCATACACATACAGAAACGTAATGAAATACTCCTCTCAGCCAGAAGAAATGCCAAAATACAAAGTGTTAATAAAGTGGCTAACAAGAGCAAGTTAAAACATTTTGTAATCCTGGGCCACGTCTACACAGCGTTCCGAAGGCGCCCCGAAGCCCCTTGAGGGTGCCCAGAAAACGCTCGTGTAGTACGTACCTTAATCGTCCCCAGAAGAGGCGGAGGAGGAGGCATCCTTCAGCAGCGCAGACTGCGGGTGGGCTGCTCCAGGCTCCGTTTCCCTTTAGCCAGCAGGCCCTGCGAGAGCTCCCAGCAGCGGGGCTGGGTTGTGGGAGGAAAGAGAGCGGACGGGCGAGGGAAGGGGCGGTGGCGGAGGCCCCTGCGCGGTCCCGGGGGCGTGGGAGGCGCCCTCCCCTTTCCTCACCCGTCCGCTCTCTTCCCTCCCACGACCCAGCCCCGCTGCTGAGAGCTCTCGCAGGGCCTGCTGGCTAAAGGGAAACGGAGCCTGGAGCAGCCCGCCCGCAGTCTGCGCTGCCGAAGGACGCCTCCTCCTCCTCCGCCTCTTCTGGGGACGATTAAGGTACATACTACACAAGCGTTTTCGGGGCGCCCTCAAGTGGCTTCGGGGCACCTTCGGAACGCTGCGTAGACTTGCCCCTGAACAATATTTGCCAACATGTTATATTATATCGACAACTTTAGTCTTTTATGGCAGCCAGTGACTTCTGTCTCTCCAGAGCCCGTTTGACAAACTTGGCAGTTCTATATGACGTATAATAATCTGTACTAGCCAATAGTGATAGAGTTATGATTACAGAGGAGTTTTCCTCGAACCCAACTACTAAGGCTTCAAAATATTGCTTCCTCAGCTGTGTGTACAATGAGCATTCTTCTAGGAAGTGTACCATGTCCTCTACCTTGAGACAGCTCCATTGCAAAATTTGGAAACATGCAAATTTCAAAGGATAACTGAGCTTCAGTTCTCATATTGGTTCAAAAGTGTGAAATTAGGTAAGGTTGCATTAAAATTCAAAGTGAATTAATTCCCCCACCCATACTTATCTTGGAGCAGTTACAAGAGTTTTATTGTACATGGGAGTTTGTACGTGGAAGTTTTTTCGGTTTAGGGCTTCCAATAGCAGATCTATGAATAGAGACAGCTTTTCTTGTACAAGAGGATTTCCTGCTGCCACAATAATGTAATCATTCATTCATCATTTGTTTCTAATAGGATTTTCATGATCCAAAGCCCTGTTGTTCTCCTGATGTGCCGATACATCAGCCTTCCAAACTATACCAGTCTGGAGCTGGTGTTGTTATTTTCACTTTTATTGGTACCACCAATTATAGTTTAAAGAAAGCTGCCAGGAAAAAAAAGTTTCCCTGTTTCTTCCACCCTGGTTGCAGTGAGCCAGCAACACTAAGAAAGTAGTAGTTTCTACACCACAGAAATTCCCTCACCTCCAATTTAGGGATGCTCTGTTAAGATGCCAGTGAGATTTATAGAAAAAAAAAGGGGTGTCAGGGTTCCTTCTATATCCTGGACCCCCTGAGCAACTCTTTAAAGATCTCCACCTCCTTAAGAGTCCTACCTTCCTTCTTTTACCTTCCCCTTCCCAGTAACATGTGGTTTAGGCTATAGACATGGGGTGAAGGACACTCCAGACACTTGTGGCTAAACACAACCATTTGCTAGTGATTAAAACATGGAAATTACAATTAAAGGTATTTAGTCAACAGAGCTGAGTGGTACAAAGACGTTAAAAGAAAAATAAAGTTGCAAAACTCAAGTCCTTTACCCTAGCTGCATTTTAGCTTTTCCCTGCTGCTGCTTCCTTATGCTCTTGACTTTTCTGTTTCTTTTCTGGCTGGCTCTTTCACTCTTTTATACTCCTTCCCCCAAATAGAAAGCACTGTTCCAATTTTGAAGAAAGGAAACCTAACTGGAGAAATGAAAATAAACCGGAGAAATGAAACTACTCCTCTAAGGGATACCTCCTCCTAACACAAAACCCCCAGCTTCTAAGCCTGACTCAATTACCTTGCTTCAATAGGCCTCAAACCTTCATAGGGGGACAACCAGAGTTCCTTTGGCACAGCATTCTGAAGGAAAATGACACCACTAAAAATAATTTTTAAAAGTTATCTCTTTGTGTTTGTTATGTCCCCCCCCCAAAAAAAAAAGAAAAGAAAGAAAAGAAAAAAGAAAAAGATCACTCAGACAGGAGTGTCTTGGCAGCAACCTTGATGATGATTTGTTGGGTATAGTTTAAAGATAGTTCCATTCCAACTTAATGCTTTCCACACATAAACAATTAAATTCTTCATGAAACTCTGAAATTAGTATTAGCTTTACAGTGGTCTAATCTTATCTTTTGTGTGTGTGTGTGTGTCTTTGTTTTTCCTAGAAGTTCACAAGCTGCCTTTATGGCAGTATAAGTCTATATCTTCAGTCTGAGAATAAACTGGTTAGTCCACTTCTAAGGAGCTTGTTTCACTCAGTGCTTTCTTTACGATTTCATCCTTATAAAATATGACAGAACAAGACAATGGCTGTATTTCCTGTTCAATGAAGTGACCGTTGAACATTATAATTGAAAGATCCTGCAAATTAGGAACCTAATTGCAACCAAGCTTTGCATGAATACCACTAAAAAAGGCATTGTCCTGAAGCCCAAAGGCAGAGATCATACACAGGAACAATCCCTTTTGTCAGTGAATGAGTATATTGTTCCTTCTTTGGAAGGCTGACAGGAATGCTTGTTGCTGACTTTTCCTGTTCGCTGAAGGAAATTACTAAGTATATCTGTATATCCTGCACATGTTCTTTTGAACAATACTTAAACAAAATTAAAACAATGCACATTTAATATTTCTTGAACCGCAATACTCATAGTGCCCCCAGTTTCAACGGCCTATATGCATTTTCCTATTATATATGATATCACTGCAATCAGTGAGGAACATTTCTTTTGGCATGAGGCAAATGTAAATGCAGTGTTAGGGACTTTGAAGACAAAAATCCCAAGATTCTGATACATTCAATACATCTGAGGCATTGCCGAATTTTGATTTTGGCAAATACCTGCCTGCTCAATATTTGCATACTGATTTGCAGTTGTCCCAGAGCTATTAAGGACAAAGGAGCCCCGCTAGGAAAAAAATTCTGATAACCTTACATGGAAATAACATTTGAGACCAGATCTAACCCTTGCATGAAATCATTATGAATATGGAATAAAAAGCAGGAAATAACCCAATGAAAATGGTATATGGAATGTGTAATGTGCCCCAACAGTTATCAGTGCACTTCAATACCACTATAAAGCAATAGGGTAGGTCTAGCCTTAGAATCACTATTGAATTTCACCTTAGGTGATGTTCCTAGGTAAATGTGGAAGTTCCTGCTTGGGCAAAGGTGTCTGGAGAATGTTGAGGGTAGGTTAAAGTATTTCTGTGAGACTAGTGAAAGGTAGGGTTGAGGGTTTTTTTTTTGCAGGGGGAGTTATTTTGGGGTTGCCACTGAATTTCTCCTAAAGCAAAATTTTGAATGGAATTTGAAGATTCTTGTCTGGGCAAAAGTTCTCAGGAATTTCAATGAAATTAGGGCATCAGTGAGACCTGAGAAATCTGTCAGGGGGAATTCTACACATCCCTACATATTATCCTTTTATTTTAAAGGCTCTTCAATTCTCTTCACCTTCCCATAATTAAAAGATGTAAATGGAAATATCGAAGTTAAGGGTTTTTTTTACTCCTCTTCTTCTGTAGCAATAAATTACTCTCCAAAGTTTCCTAAAGTTAACTTTTTTTCCCCTTCACAAATTTATATCACCATACAAAATCTATTTTTAGGGACTGGAAAGAATGGCCTCAATCTAAAGAATCATGGAACCACTTCTGAAAATCCAGTGGTGTGTGTGTGTGGGGTTGCACTTGTTTTCTTTGGACAGCAGTCCTTTCACCCTGGTGATATATGGAAAATCTTGTTTGAAAATGAATGGGTTTTTTAAATCTTTGTGAACCGCCCAGAGAGCTTCGGCTATGGGGCAATATATAAATAATAGTAATACAGCGAGTTCCATCAGATGAGGGGTAATCACACTTCCCTACCGTCACTTCTACACCCCCGCTTTTGTTGCTTGATACTTCCTCTTTCAAAAGAGGAAGTAAACAACATGCACACAGCCCATTCAGTGGGCTGTTCTGATCGCTCTGCTTCTCCAGCACACAACAGGAGATAGCTGCAACTTCCATTTTTAGAAATATATTGAACTTTCTGGGTGGTTTTTTTGTGACGTGAGGAAGGCTAGAAGGGGCGGGAGGTGCACGGGAGGAAGACGGCATCGTGAGAGGGACCCATGAAAATCCATGAGTGCCCAGCAACAAGTGTGCAATAAAACACTCGTCTAATCGAGCTCAGTCAACTCTTAGCACTGCCAGTCAAAAGCAGGGCAGGATTAAGACATGCTGAAGCCCTAAGCCATATCCCGATTCTGAGGTCCCATACCATAAAAATAAAGAGGAAAAAGTGTATTGCATTATAATAGGAAGGGTAATGAAAGGGCCCCACCCAGTATTAAGGGGTGCTTGTAGTTAAACAGTGCTAGATAGCCTTCTCTGAAAATGTGTATAAAAGGACTAATAAAGTAAGTTGATTTGAACTTCTTTTAAACTGTCTCTACTTTGCGTTGATTGCCTCCAATACTAAATGCTGCATTGCCATGCTTTCACTATATAAGGCAACTCTTCTGTAAGTCCCACCAGACTTTCAAACTTATTTAAGCCAAAGTGGTTTTGTCTCTTGGGCCACAGCTAGACCTAAGGTTTATCCTGGGATGATCCAGGGTTCGCCCCTGCCTGAGCACTGGATCCCCTGTGTGTCACCTAGATGAACAGGTTTGACCCCTGGACGATCCAGGGATAAACCTTAGGTCTAGCTATGGCCTTAGTTAGCTCTAACATACTTTGACCCCCTTATAATATGAGGCCCTAAGCCATGGCTTAGAGAGCTTCAGCTATTGGCTGGTATAAAAATGTAATAAATAAATAAATAAATTACTTGGCTTGTCCCTAAATCTGGCTCTGGTCGAAAGATATTGTGCAGCTACTCTGTCTTCCCCTCAATTGTTTTTTTTTCTTTTTTCTTTTTTTTGTGGTAAGAAAAAAAGATGGAAGATGGAAAAACAAAGGAGGGTTGTAAATGGAAGACAGCATTGTCTGGACTCCTCTTAAAATTACCTGTTGGAGGCAGGGCTATTGCACAATATTGGGAAACTGCAGTGTTTGGACCTGTGAGTTCCACTCCTCACTACTGCCTCTTTCCCCCTTTTCATCCTTTGGCTTCTTCCTTTGTTTCTGTCATCACCGCTTCTTCTTCTTCTCTGCTGTTTGCAGAAGGTCCCACCAGCCTGTTCACTGAAAGTGGACATCAGTAGAGAGGAGCCTAGGCTGCTACCATAATGGTGTGTGTGTGTGTGTGTGTGTGTGTGTGTGTGTGTGTGTGTATGTGTGTTATTGACATGGAGGTTGAGGGTCACTGAAAACCTAGAGCAGGAAGGGGTATAAAGTTCCTGGGAACTAGGGTTGTGTGTGTATCAGCTAGTATTTGTGCTCGATTTTTCTTATGGACTTCAAGATACATAAATGGCCATTCCTGGGATAGCTTAAAAGTCTGCTTTTAATTTTTAAATGGTGATATATAATAACATATATTTAGATGATCTGGAAAATAACATATAACTAGGGTTTCTATCTCTCACTTCTTCCCTTCCCATGATACTAGTTCCCATAATTCTCTGCTAAGTGCTCAGATTATGAATTTCACCCAAACTCAACCAATGCTCTAGATCAGCAGCTTATTAACACCAATATCCCCTGATAGTTTGTGTGTGTGCGTGTGCGCACGCATATGGTGATATTTACATAAAATGGGAGGAGTATATGAACCAGGCTTTAGCCTTAACTGTAACAGAAATACATCTGTGCTCTGGTGGTGGTAATAGTGCAGCACTGCAAGATATATATATATATATATATATATATATATATATATATATTGTGTGTGTTTGTGCGGGACATTCTCTGCTTCTATGAGTACATTAGGTAGATAGTATAAATGACTGTACAAGGTGCAGGTCACCACTCGAATGTGCTTCTGGATGTTTCAGGTGACATTCTATTGATTCAAGTGAAACATTGCTGCCATTAAACTGACATTGCAAGATTACAGCGTGGCCTGAGTAGCCGCCGAAGGGTTAAGGCAAACCTTGTGAGGTTGGCAGTGGGCCAAGTGATCTAACCCATGGAGGAAGGAATACGGTCTTGTGAAAATGATCTAAGAGGCATTTGAGGAAGCGCAAGTCATAACGGAATGGCTGCAATGGATCAATAGTTGTCTTTAAAAAATAAATACAATTTCAGACCATATTTGACGGTGAACTGAAAACGATCCTTGCACAACCATTTATTTACTTAAACCCAGTAGGAACTGCCAAGCTATATTAGAGCTAGATATAAATACTAGTGCCACGCTATTATAATCAGGTACAGTTGGCAAAGAGCTTTTTTTTGTTTTTTTTGTTTTGTTATTTCACGATTCTCACATCTCAGCCGTAACCCTTGGCCAGCTGTACAGAAATGATTTCCCTTCTTCTGGATGTTATTAGATGACTTTGCTCATTTCAAAGCCACGACAGTAACTTTGTTTTTCTTTCCCCTTTTCCCCCTCTTCTTTTTTTTAAACTCGAGGTCAAGCAAGGCGGTTTGTTCCTTATGCAATTCATATGACATTACAAAATAGGCATATTGAATTTGGCTCAGGCTTGCCTTAGAACCATCCGTCTTTATTAACGGAGAAGTCAAGGATTTGGGAAGGAGAGCGCAAATTATTTGAACAATGTGTGACAGGCCGAGCTGCATCCTGTCTGTCAAAGTGAGGCGAGGAGGATGGACTGACAAGAGGTACTGGCTGAAGACAAAGTCTTCGCCAGAAGATGGCAGTCTGAGAGTACAGATTACTAACCTGCCATCCCCTCACACACAAAACGAGCTGAATAAAAATAGATTTTGACTTGCAAGCATTTATTAAGTAAGCCATTAGCCGTAGGATTGTCATGGAGCCAGCCTCCTTCTCCCTGAAGATTTGGCAACCCACAAGTGCTGGTTAACAAGTGCTCCTCTCTTCCCCACTCCCATCTGAAACAAAGGTTGCAGTCCTATGAATGCTTACTTGGAGGTAAAACCCACTGGGGGAAAAAATCAGTGGAACTTCCTTCTGAGGAAACATAGTTAGGATCGGGCACTTTGCCAAAGGACAGTTTAAAGAACAACGTACATGTTCTAGAGTTACTTCACGCATTCAGAGCTGCACAGTCAGCCTTTGCATCCCACGATGCCTCAGGAAAAATGGCTTAGTTTTTTCACACAGAAAAGAGCCGTCCCTAAGCCATCCATGCCATGCATTCAGCGCCACTGCCCGCACACCAGAAAACATTGGACAAACACGCAAGCGGGATATATTTAGTTCCACCTCATGCATTACAAGGAACTAGCACCCACAGCCAGTCTGTTTCTCTCCTCCCCTGCGTCCTCATGGAAATATTTCATCCAGGAAGAACAACATAATGGCCACTTCACTGGCTGGCATTTGCTACGGGGGTGGGGGGAGGGGGCACTCTATGTGCAGTAATATCATGTCATTTGACCTTTTTCACCTAAGCAATATTGAAGAGCGGCAGCAAGGAGACTTTGGGTTCAGTGATGCGACTGCGGCTGCTCAGGATCAAATGACTGCCCAGAGAGTGGCAGTTGATGGGGCCAATGCCAAACAGGCCCAGACCAATGTCAACAGCTGGACTGGCATAAGTATTCTGGGACTCACTGGGCTGGAGCTGCTCGCCAAATAATCCTTACTTCTGATTTAAACACACACACACACACACACACACACACACACACGTTATAGTAGGGGTAGGCAGCTTGGTGCCTGTGGGCTCCAACGTGCCCCTGGGCCCCTTTCTTGGTGCCCACTAAGTTCTCCCACATTTTATTTTGATTAACTACTTTTCTAACCAGAAACTGAGATTGCTGAGAAAAGGTTTTTGCTGGTGCTGACAAGTGTGGGAAGGTAGAGGAAAGGGAGACGAACTCTGGTGCCATGTATAGATGAACAATGAACTTTTTATTTTTGTAATGATATATAATGAGTATTTTCATATCATTACAAAAATAAAAAGTTCATTGTTCATCTATACACAGCACCAGAGGTCGGCTCTTTCCTCTACCTTCCTACTGGTGCCAATTCCCTTAATCTACCGCTGACAAGTGTGGGCTCAAAGGATTTGCTTATTGTGTTGGCGCTCAGACCCTGCCTCTGCCTTTTGCCACACCTCTCATGGCAGCCATTTTGTGGTGGCCCCCAGGAAAGTTTCTCAAATTGCCAGATGTTTCCACAACCCAAAAAATTGCCTACCCCTGTGTTATAAACAGGGTGAAGGCTAGGCAGGCGTGTACATGGTTACAGATTATTATTATTATTATTTAAAAAGATATCCTTTTCTACAGCAAATTGTGCTTATTCTCAAGTAAATGTGTTTAGCATCAGGGCAGCAGAAGCAAACTCCACATTATTTCTATAGTCCTGATGGTGCTATTATTTAAGTGAGTTTAAGCCATTGTAAAGCATGGACTGGTGGTGGTGGGGGGAGGAGAGAATGATGACGCTTAGATCAACTCTAAAGGGTGGGCATATATGTAAGACCATTAAGTGCAGCAGGATATACATTAAAATGGACTAAATGGTCTTCACCACTGATTGGGCTGCTGCTTTTAGGGGCAGACACATATTGTTTGTAATGTACGGCTGGGCCTTGGCTTACAAACAGATTCACAATGGGAATGAAAAATGCTTAGTAGACTCACTTCTTAGGGCACAGAGGTGGCTGAGGAATGGGAAATTGGTGGGATCGGTTCACACTAGGGACGCTTGAGACATTCGATCTTTGTGAATTCTAATACAGGAACACAGGAAACTGAGTCAGGCCACTGGTCCATCTAGTCCAGTATTGTCTACACTGACTGGCAGCAGGTCTCCAGCATTTCAGGCAGGAGTCCTTCCTAGCCCTACCTTGAGAAGCCATAGATTTAACCTGGGATATTCTGCCTGCGAAACATGTGCGCTGCCACTGAGCTGAATTGGCCTGATCTGCACTTCCCAGACTAATATGGAGATTTGAACTTGGTCGTCCCCTGGCTTTCATACCTCCATTGGGGGCTGGTGGTTCCCATGTTGATGGGATGGTGCATCTGCTCTGGGCTTCAGTCAGAACCAGTCAGAACTTCACACCTTGGATAGCTCCTTTAGAGTTCTAACTGATTCTGACTGAAACCCGGAGTGGTTTCACTACCCAAATGACATTGGACCCACCAGCCTCCACTACATTTGCCCCAAATATTCCAATTTAATTATTATTATTTTTGCAGTTTTTGGCAACAAAACAAAAACAAACAACATCAAAGTACATTTCAAAATTCACATTTTGAGAGAAAGTCCATTTTTAAAGGTGTGTTTTAAAAGTGACCCAGACCAGAAGGCTATCAATGGCTACGAGCCCTGATGGTTATGTGCTACCTCCAGTATCCGAGGCAGTAATCCTGTGTGCACCAGTTGCTGGGGAACATGGGTGGGAGGGTGCTGTTGCACCATGTCCTGCTTCATTGGTCCCTTGTCAACAGCTGTTTGGCCACTGTGTGAACAGAGTGCTGGACTAGATGGATCCTCAGGCCTAATCTACATGAAGCAGGATATTGCACTATGAAAGTGGTATGAAAGCGGTATATAAAAGGCAGGAGCCACACTAAGCAGGATATAGCAGTATGAAAGTGGCATGTGGTATGTGTCAATGGGCCCCAACACTTGTCAGTGTACTTCAATACTGCTATAAAGCAGTAGTGTGGCTCCTGCCTCTAATATACTGCCTCTTTCATACCGCTTTCATAGGGCGTTCCTAGACGAGGCCTTAGCGCGCCTTGAGACCAGGTTTCCCTGCTGTGCGTCCAGATGACGCACAGGGGAATCCGGGCCCAGGCCGCACTGAGGCCTCCTCTAACGCGCCATAAGCGAAGTCGTTTATGGCGCGCCTTTTTCGCAGCCCCGGCCTCAGGCCGGAGCTGCGAAATGTCAAGGAAGGTCTGTGGCTTTTTGCGGCTACTCACTTACTCACGAGTAGCCCATAAAAGCCATGGACCTGGCACAGCGCTCATACGAGCGCTGTGCCCATCGGCCGGGGGGGGGGGGGAAGAGAGGGGCAGGGGGAAGGATGGCAAGGGGGGATGGCAAGGGGGGAGGGTGGGTGAGAGAGCTAGCGCCGGGCGCCGCCGCCCAAACAAGCAGGCGAGCGGCGCTGCCAGGGCAAGGGGGGGGACAGGGAGGGGGGGCTTCATTTTTTTTAAAAAAAATGGACTTACCTGGTCCGGAGTCTTCGGGCCGCACGTGGCCCCTTTAAACTAAAAAAAAAAAATGGCGGATGCTGCAGGGATCCTGAAGTCCCTGTGCGTCCCGCGTCTGGAAGCCGAGGCGGCGCACACTAACATCAGCGCGCGGTCGCCCCGCTTCCCTGCCGGCTTATCCCAGCAGGTCTAGCAAAGCCCACAGTGCAATTTCCTGCTTCGTGTAGATTAGGCCCTGGTCTGATTCAGCATAGCACTACTTATGTTCTTATGTACTTAAATGCACTTTTTGGTGTGGCTATTTAAAGTCACAGATGAAATGCAGAGACTGGACAGAGGACCAATGAGTGAACACATGCAAAAGTGACCCAGACCACAAATAGACTCATCCAACTCTAGTACCAGAGGGGCATGATGGAGGCAAGGCCAAGTCCGCCTATTGCATGCCTGCATACTAGCAACAATCCTAACAAGAGTCAAAAGAAAAGACGCAGGCACGGCCAGAGCCCCCACGGCATGCTCCACAGAGCACCTCTTTAATTACTCAGCCACAAAGGAGAAGGGCGCATGATGGGACATTCTCTGTTGTCTCTTGGCTACCAGCCCTCAGACCCAGCGATCGCCAAGGAAATTGCATGAGAAGTCTGTTCAGTGTGGAACAGCACGTGCAGGAGGTCCTACGTCCAAACTGTGATCTTCTACTAGAAAAGGCTGGGGACATTACCCTGGGCCGCCTCTGCGCAAAATCATAAAACAACAACAGATGGGGCACTGGAGCACCAGATGGGGTAGGCGGCTCCTCCCTCCCCTCCTGTCACAACCCCCATGCTCTCTCCTTCAGCCACTGGGCTGCCTCCCCACCTCCTCTGGGGAGAGTCAAGATCAATTTATAAGAAGAATGGAGGAGAGCTGCCAAGCACTTAAGGTCTTGAGCCAAAGGTAACCAAGTGAGAATACAAATCTACCTTTGTAAAATACCCACAGAGGCGAGCAAGGTAAAGGGGGAAACAAGGACGGAAGCGCTGAGCCGCAGCGGTGCACATCCGGTGGTGCTGTAGAGTGGTTCCTCCCTCCCCTCCTGTCACAACCCCCATGCTCTCTTCTTTGCGTGGGACAATGCGAAGGAGTGTAAACGCGGTGGTTTGAGGGCTTGCGCCACCGTCAAGACATGGCCGTAGAAGCCATTTGTATGCAAGGGATTGAGGGAGCAGGCACTCCTCGTTAACCTGAGCTTTATTCATTGCAGCAATATAATTAAAGGGAGAAGAATTACTTTGGTGCTGCTATTGCTAAACCCTTTTAAGTCAGACATCCTTGCCGATCTGTTTCAAATCTCTCAGCGATCTACCAGAAGATCCATCATGACCTTCTGCCACTCCTTTATTTTCACTTCTATGTGTAACGGAACATGTAAAAAGAAGAAGATACAGCTCCGTGCTATGTGCCTTATCACTTGAGAAACCCTGGAAGAGGTTCATACCTTACTATGGGTATTTCTAGGGCACAATCAGGCAGAAAAAATGTCCTACAACTCCCAGCATTCCCCAGCCAGATATTCTGAATGGAGAGTGCTGGGAGCTGCAGGACATTTTTTCCTGTCTAAACATGCATAGGATTGTGCCCTTAGTTATTCATTTGAGCTATTGATTTAAACCCCAGCCTTTAACAGGTTCCCAGGGCACCTTGCAAAAAGTTAGAATAGTAACAAAACAGCTTTTTTTAACACACACACACACACACACACACACACACACACATTACAATGAGAACATTAAAATACCACAGTAGAAAAGAACAATAAAAAGCAATCAACAAAACTAAACACAAACTCCAAGCACTATGAAAGCAATGGGGGTATTGGGTTATTGGGTGCAAATTTAGTCTGAATCCTAAAGCCATTTGTGGCAAGGTGGGCAGAGTGGGAGAAGTTGGGTTGAGTAGGGGGTCTTAGCGCTCCATTGGTTCAGACAGTGGTTTTTAATTTATACTGCTTCTTCTACCAGGAGTTGAGCCTGAGAGAGTATAGGATTAATGCGGAGCCTACTTCTACCTCATTATGCCCACTGATGCTGCCCATTTTTATCTGCTGTTGTGCAGACACACTGGCATCACTTTCTGCCAGTATACGGTCCCTGGCGGTGGCGTATCTCCAGGATTTGCCAATGCCACTGCAGATAACTTAATGCCAAATCTTAAAATGCTGCAGCCATTTTCAACCGAGCGTAGGATTGTGCCCTTATCCATGGAAGTATGTTGCCATTTTGTTCTTCAGTGAGGTAGTGGTCTCCTAAGGGCCAGATGAATGCACTGCCATTAAAAATAAATAAAAATAAGCAGTATTCATTTCATTCCCAGGATCCCACTGAACAAGCATAATGTCATCTTCTGAAAACATTGCAAGATTTGATATATTTTGACTATTTATCTTGCAGGCAATAAGTATCTATTTACCAAGCACGTTTCATATATTAACTCAAATTACATTTGGGGCTGCGGCTGCAAGTCCTGGAGAGGAAAAGGTGCCAAACGTTTGATACAAGAGAGCATCACATTTAACTTCAGGGGAGAACAGGACTTGCGATTCTGTCATCTAAGGTGAAAGAGCCATGCTCTAGTTTACGCTAACATTGAGCTATTTGTCCTGATTTAGCTGTCACTTTTATTACTGTCTGCGCTACACATGACAAAAAATTCAGGCATGCTTTAAAATAAAAATGAATTTGTTTCATACATACGTACCGCCTATATATCAAAAAGTTCCTTTTAACTATATGATGCTGCTTTTTGCTCTATGAACTTGGGCTGGGTTTTCTTCTATGAATTCTAAGCTAGTGGTAGCAGACACTGTTGTTCACTTCATACTATGACGTTTGTGAGGGTGAGCAGGGATTGTTGCATGCAAAAATTTCGGCCAGAAAAACTGGGGCTCATTGAGAGAACAATGAAAAACAGTGATCAGCTTTAAGCTATTCTGAAAATGGTTCTGCACTGACTGGTTTTAAGGCACAAAGGGTGCCATAATGGCACAGGAAGCATTTAAGACAATAAATTCAAGGTAAAATCCTGAAAGTAATGAATATATTTGAGTCAAAACAATTATGAAGAAAATATCTCAATGGAATTGGAAATATACTAATGGAATTAGGAATATTTAATATTTTTACAAGTATACTGGTTTATAACTTGTTTCAAACACTTCTTCAGAAAAAATAAATCCTGAAGGACTTCTTTAGAAAACACTTCTTTACATTTTTCTTCAGCAAAATACTTCTTTGTAGTTTTTACAGTTCTGACTGAAACCCAGAATGGAATCACAGCCCCACTGAAAGTGGATCCACCAGCCCCCACTGTTTGAACAGTGAATCCTCCCAGCTAGCTAATTAGCACAACTTTTTCCTTTCTGCTGCTGTTATGAAGGCCATGGTGTCACCCCGAGTCTTCATCACCTGCTCGCTTTAAAGCTCATAGAAATTAGCATCAGGCAAAGAATTCTGGGCTCATTTTCTCCATGATCTGCTAGTTTTCTATGTGCAGGGAGCCTTTAGTTAGTGTGTGTGTGTGTGTGTGTGTGTGTGTGTGTGTGTGTGTGTGTGTTGTACCTTTCAGATATCTAACTCACTGAGTGTGTTGTACCTTTCAAATATCTAACCCATCTTTCTGCGCTATTCTGCTGATTTTGCGAATAAGCTCCCATAGCCCAGCTCGGGCAGCCGATACCATAGCTTGCCACAATCAGAACATCATGCCGGGGAGAATGGTGGTTGCAAAGCAAATAGCCTGAGCTGAGCAGCTGTCCGACAATCAGTCTCCTGATGAGCTTCGGTCCGAATACTCTTCTTTTTCAGCTGATGTCTGGCATAGCAGCTCTGATGGTTAGTAGCAGATTGCCACCGTGAAATGGCTGCCGTCTGGCTTGGTTCTCCTAGTGGCCTCTACACAGACTGGAAATATGGTACATGTGTTTTCTTTGGATGTGGCAAATGGACTACTGTTTTCCCTGTACAAATTACAAGGCCAAGCTGTTTTATGATGAATGGTAGATGTCTAACCTCCCTTACACTTCATAGTCATAAGTGAATATAATAAAAGCCAGTGACTTTTACTGCAGAACAACAATATGACTGTCTACAGTGTGCTCTCAAATAATATACTCCTAGACACTTCTGCCAATCGACATCTTGTGATGCAGCTAGTTAACCCAGATGGTCTTTTAAATGTATAGTTGCATACTGAGCAACTCAACACAATATTTTGTCAAATTCTCATTTCATGCAAGAAGCACAAATTGAGACTGGAGGGGAGTCTGCTTGGTCTAGGGCATGACAACGCAATCCTATATATGTCTACTCAAAAGTAAGACCCATAGACCTCAATGGAGCATATCCCCACTTGTATGTATAGGATTGCAGTCTAAATGTGTAAAGGCACCAGAACAGAGATATAAAATAGGCAAGCTGATATGTTTATCTGTTGAGCTTCTATTCAAATAGTTTTCACATTAGACTTTTCTTCAATACAAAGTTATTCCAGATCTACACCTTTTGTCAAATCATTACGAATGTGCAATAGGAAGCAGGAAATAACACGATGAAAGCGGTATCTGGAATGTGGATTGTGTCCGAACAGTTATCAGTGCACTTCAGTACCGCTATAAAGCAGTAGTGTTGATCTAGCCTCAGTTAAATTTCTAGCTATTGATAGCAAGCAAGGGAGAACAAAATTAACACTACGGCAAATATTTTTAGTCACATCAGTTGGGTGCTGACTAGTTACAAACCATTAAACTCTTTGAAAACATCACAATCGATGTAATGGGAAAGCGGGTACTTACAGAATGGGTCATTCTTTCTAAGGAAGTCTATTTTGTAACTCAAGAGCTTTCATATGAACTTAAGCTGCCAGGCAAATTACTCTGAGAGAATTAGATAGCAGAGGGTTTGCTATTGCTCTGTGTTTCGGACAACACTTAATTTTAAATGTGCACTCCACTTTTGGGCCTTCTAGTAGCCCTTAAAATAGATAATATCATAAAACGATGACAAGGGGCATGTCTAGACCTACCTGTGGAGGGGGGAGGATTTCACAATATGGTGATTGCGAGATCCTCCCCCTCAGTCGACACGTGGTGCGCAACCTCCCAGGAGGAAGAGAACGTCGCGCCAGCCATTTTTTATAATCGAAACTGAGGGCAGGAGCACTCCAACGCAAAAGGTTTTTTTTTTTAAAAAAAAAAACACCTCCCGCTTCCCCCCCCCCCACCTGTGATGGGCACGGAGCTCCTGAGGAGCTCCGTGGCCCGTGACTGGTTCCCGGCTCCTCACAGTTATTCGCAAGGAGCCAGGATGAAAATGGGATGCCCGGCCACACCTCCTGTGGTCTTGAGATCATCCCGGGACCGCAAGAAGAACCGGGATTAAAGTGTAGGGCTATATCCCAGGGAAAAGGAGGTATCATCACTCCCTGCTCCCGGGATCCCCTGTGCTTCATGTGGATGCACAGGGACAATCCCAGGATGATCCCTGGGATATCGCCCCTTCTAGACATGCCCAATGTTTAAAACCACATTTGGAAGCAATCTCCTGTATCCAGCTGTGCAGCTAGGGCTGAACTTTGGTGCTGAAGTCCGGGGTCCACATTTTTTTGGGTGTGGGGGGGAGATGACCACCCAGAGAGTGGCAGGTGATGAGTGCAGTGGCAACAGGTCTAGCATCAGCAGGGGTGGCCAGCTGGACATATACATGGTTACAGATGCTCATTTTATTATTGTTACTTTAGAATAAATTCTTTTTGACAACAAAATAGTGCTTATTCCCATGTAAATGCAGGGCAACAGAAGCAAGGGCATTATATTGCTTTAGTTACGATATTCTAGGGTTTAAAATGCAAAACTGCTCATGCTCAGAGTATTGCTTCTTAATCAGGGTTTGCAAAAAGGTTGTGTCTTTATTTGTAAGGGTCCCCGGTAATGTCATGAAGTTCAAGGTCTAAAATTGCCTACTGATCAGGAGCATCTGTACCTCTGGCCATTCTGGTGACTTCAGGGATAAAGTAATCATTCTGCTAATCATGTATAACTCTGCATGATTGACTTACTTGCTTACTTTAGTGTAAGTGAACATGGGCCGATTTTTATCAGGACTGAGGCAATTTGGGAGAGGGGATTTAAGCTTCCCCCTCCTACTTTTGCCCCCAAATTCCACCCTCCTGAGAGTGGGTGGGGGGATTAAAAAAAGGGGGGGGAAGTCTCTATCGGATTGGGACTGCACATGCTTACACTAAAGTAAGGAAGCCAATTAGCAGTATGTTTAGCTTGGTCTTAAGCCTTGTCTTATGATGATCCAATTCTGAAGGGATTGAATCGTCATAAGACGAGTCAGTGGGAGGTCAACTCCAATGGGACAACTCAACTCCAATGGGACATCAGTCCACCTGGTCAACATGAGTCTGTTGAATCTGTGTGCTCATATTTCCCACCCAACTCCAATGAATTTTTATGGTGCTAGATGGTTGGATGTTCATTCTTCTGAATATCAAGCAGAATACAAAACATAGACATGCTATACGAACAATTTCTTAATTGCAGGATTCCCCCCCCACAAAAAAAAAATCAGGTAGAAATGCCGACATGTGAATTTATTAATCCCTAGGCTACCCAGCTAACGAAAGTGGTGTTCAGGCCTTGAAGGCATCTTCCTGCCTAGTTCTGCATCAGATTGTTGTAATCAAAAGTGAAAATCCCAGACCTTAGCTTGAACTAATGGTGGCTTTCAGAACTGGGGGGACAGCATTAACTGGGCAAGATACAAAAACACTCTTGAAAAGTCATAGTTAACATATTTCCCCCCTGGGATTGTTTTGAAGGCATCATCTGGATTTGCCAGTGGGGTTAATTCTGTGGCTGTTCTGTCAAATGTTTGGTTCCAGTACAGATATTTGTGTATATATGAACAACTGTTTTTTTAATAATCTGCCAAGAAACTCTAATCTTCCTTCGCAGTTCTCCTGGGATTTAATTAGAATGGTTTCCTACAGCCTGACATGTTTATGAGGCATAGGTAAAGAGACAGTTCATAAAGCTGTCAATTTCCTGAGAAATTAAAGAAAAATTGGGCTTCTTAGTGCCTGGGCAATTCCATGCTGCTGATATAGTAGCCTTGCAAACAATGAAATCAAAGGTGCCATAACAAGATACTGATGCATTAGGTATGGGCAGGGTTTAAAAACTATATACAAGAGCATTTGTCAATTTGAATGCCTAAAGAGAGAAGTATGGGAAGCAAAATAGAAAGTCAGGTAGCTTCACACTAGACTGTTCAGATTTCAGCAGTGCAAGGATGAATAATAGCTGCTTCATTGCTTCAATGATAGCTGCAAATTTGCCTTTCATAAGACAAGTCTTAGGGAATCAAATCTGCAAGATGAAAAGGAATGGCACTGATAGCTCAGATTCCCTTGCTACCTGCACTTTTCTGCTTACTTAAAGCCTGCAGACTTGGATATTATAACTAATGGCCAGTTAAAATAGAAGGCTTGGAATGGGTGCAAAGCTTATATATGCTGTTGCTACAACTACTACTACTACATGATGGGAACAATATAATAATAATAATAATAATAATAATAATAATAATAATAATAATGTTATCATGATATGATATGGGTTGTATCTAGATTTAGTCATACTTAGAACAGACTAATTGAAATAGACTTAAAAGAAATTCAAGTTAGTCATTGATCATGACTATTTTAAGACCACTTTATTTCAATGGGTTTACTCTTAGTTTGACTAAATCTATATCCAGCACCATGTGTATATTTACTATTTTATTATATCTTCATATATCTCAGTAAAGCAGATTCATTATTATTTCAGTAAACTATTTATACCCCATCCTTAAGTGTGAATATTATCAAAAAAAAAACTATCCACAGTGAAACAAAGCAGATTTAAAAGCAGAGAAGAGGCTAAAATAAATGTCAGCTAACATCAAAGCGATCTTTTTATTTTTCTGGAATTCTTTTTAAAAAAATGTAGCTGGAATTTATTTATCTGCTGCTCTGAATTTCTTTAGGGAGAGTATTCTATAAATGGGGTGCTATAGCCAAACTTTCCCTGGCTGTCACCCGTGTAAACTCAGATGGCAGAGAAACATGCAGGATCATCAGATGGGGGTAAATCGCATTTCCCTACTGTCAAGTACTGTTGCTGTGCTCTCTGCTTCAGTTCTGCATTGGGGACGAGCTCAAATTACACAGGGGAGTGTGCAGAGACCAAGGGCTTTGCTAGACCTACCGGGTGTTCCGTCGTTGAGGAGCGGTGAAAGCGGATTTTCCCGTTCAGCCGTGACGCCTCATGATCCACACCTGCCTTCGATTTGTGGCGGAGTTTGCACCGGTTGTGCTGCTGCCGCCGCGAGCACGGTTCCGCAGCCACACTGGCCTGATTGCTGCGGCTTTTTTTCCGCTCGCTGCACGATTTGCGCAAGTCCGAAAGACCGCAAACTTGCGCAGCCATCAGCGATGCCGCCGCTGGCGGCGGCGACAGTGCCAGTGCCAGCTGAAGTGCTGCTGGTGCTGTTGAGGGCATTGATGCGCTCACTTCCTGATGGGGGTCGTGGCGGGTGTAATATGACCCGAGGTCAATCGTCTGCATGGGCACTCTGTGCCTACACCCATCATGCCTCTGAGGTGTCAGCGGCGATGACCGCCTCTGTGCCCCATCCCAAGGAGCCAACCCACATCTGGCCGTAGCCATGGCAGCAGCCCACAAACAGCTCTGCCCTCTGCCAGCCTGGTACCCACACTAACAGGCAGCGTACAGCACCGCCATTATGCGGCCACGGTAGCTGCCCACTGCAAGGAGTCACCAGCCACTTTTCCGTTCCTCCGTTCCTGCGCAAACTGTCACTGGGGGAATAAAAAAAAAAAGCCGCTCTGCCGCGCTGCCCCAGCTGGCGGGCTGGGCGCAAATGGCGGAGGCGGCTTGACCGAAGCTGCTGACCACTCCCCCTTAGCATGCCTTTTCCTGCCCAGTGCGGACCGCAGTGACCTCACATCCTCCCACACGTACTCCGAATTACCGCGGGACGGCAGGAAAAGGCGCACTAGAACTCACTTTTTTAAAGTCGGGAGAAAGAGGCTTCACCGCAGGATAACGGCGGATCCTCGTGAACGTCATCTGGAAGCCTCGACGTGACTGCGGAAGGTAACGCGCACTAGAGCCCCGTCTAGTAACGCCCCAAGAGCGTCATCCCACATACCTGTTTCCCTAGAATTATCCGCATAGCGTAAAGCTGTCATTGTTATTGTAGTTGTTGTTGTTAGCTAAATCACATCCCGGGCGGTGGTTCTCCTAAGATCCTTTGCATACCAGGAAAAGGGTTTAAGGGGGGAAATGTAAAAAAAAATTTAAAAAATCAGTGGATGACCCAATCCGATTCAAATTTGGTATGCTGAAAGCCCTCCTTAATATCTATTACTGTGCCAATTTTGATGTCTTTATCTTTAAAACTTACGCAGATGCAAGCATTTGTTTAATTTGAAGTTTAAAAATATCAAATCATTCTCCTGTGCCCCCAGTGGCCGCTAGGAGAACAACAAAAGATTCGTTCTTAAAGGAGTCCAAAATAAGTCGATTCTTTTGGCTAAGAAGCACAATTAAAGCAGGATAAATGGGAGTACAGCTGGAAAACTTCAGAGTCCTTTGCACGCAATTCACAGTGATTGCACAGTATGTCGCTGGTGTGACGAAGCTACAAGTGGTCCCTATAGAACAATGGGAACTTATAGCAGAATTTTCCTGCACATGGCAGAAAATCCCGACAACTCCTGACTTATTTTAAAAAAGCCAGGTTTTGTGTGGCTTATTTTAAGACGTGAAAATAGGGGAATGGAATGGGTGATGCGCGGCAGGATCATTGTGTTGTCGAAATGAAGATCCGCAAGTGGGCCAGTTGTAAGCATGGGATAAATCCGCTCTGATGATGCTCACAGGGTTCTATCCAACGTTTGTGTGCACAGAAGGCAGCTCTTGCAACTAGTTTTTCTCTTCCCCTTCCCCCCCCCCCCGTAGTGCCTTCTACCCATCCGCCAAGCCCCAGAGGCTTGGAGTGTCCCCTTAAACTGTGGGAAGGGGGAATGGCCCAAAATGGGATAGAGGAACTTTGCACCAGTGGAGTTCATGCAACCATTGGATGCAACCCATAATGCTTTACAGTGTTTTATAAGTTAAAAACAGACCTCTGCCTCAAGAGAGCTAGTGGGAGTTGGGCATCTCAGCCATTTCTAGAGGGGCACTGGTTGCCCATTCCCTGATTAGCTGATCTGAGAATTGACCTGAAAGTTAACTTCATTAGCCAGAGGTTCAGCTTTTTGTGGGTTCATTTTGTGAACTCCAGGCTACGACAACCATTAACGCTGATTCATATGGGGATTTCCATGTTAGTAGTCCCTCCTCTCCTCCAAATTGACAAATGCATTTTCCTCCCTTCCAGCTATCTGAAAGCAGTGCAGAAGCACTTCTCCCTATTCTTGACCCTGAGACATGGATTAAATAGTGCCAGCAAATATTAGCTACCGTTTAATAGGAACTGTGAAATCACCCAAAGGTTCCAATCCTCCTCTTGCCCCACAATTATTTGGGATTAAGCCCCATTGAACTCTATGGGACTTATTTCTAAGTAAACCTCTGGGCTGCATAGTTGGTTTTAGATTACAGAATGATGCCCATTTTGAGTTCTTTTGCCAGCTCTTTTTCTTGTCTTCTTCTGACCCATATACAAAAATGCAGTGGGAATTTGTATCCGCCTGTGCTCTGGTTGATCTGAGGATAGAGACTGAATTATATATTTTTCAGGGGTTCTTAAACTCGAGTGCCTTTCTACACCTAAGGATTATCCCAGGAAAATGGAGGGATCGTCCCTGTCTGCTCCCGGGATCCCCTGTGTGTCATTTGCATGCACAGGGATGATCATGGGTCGATCCCTGGAAAAAAGGCAGGTATAGAAACGGCCTCTGACACTAAGGGACTTCTGGCAGGTCCCTTTGTAGAAAGAATCTGAAAATCCTTGATCCATTGTTTGAACAGAGCAGTAACACATTTGTGCACTTAATACCTACAGTTTGAATGGATGCTGGGTGTTATTTCTCCACCTTGTGCTTTTTTGTTGTACTCCTCTGCTGTGCCTGCCTGCCTTCCTTACATGCATTTGTCTTCATTAAAGTTCCTTCTCCTTTTTCCCCTTCTCTGCTAAGAGTCCTTCTCTTCCTAGCCTTTAAAATTATAGTCATTACTCCTATAAAAGATATTGTAAGAAGGCATCAGATACCAAGTTCCTCCAATGTGTCTCCTATAAACCATAAAACACCTGAGGGAGAATATTTTCTCTGTCCCCAAACATCATATTTTTGTCTCTTGCACGATTATTTTACTTCCTGTCTTTTTCTCATTTCTTTCTAGGTTTCTAACACACTTAGTGGCTTGTTGTTGTTGTTTTTAAAATATTATTTCTATGAAATAAAACCTTCCATGGCATCAGATCTAGTTTTCTTTTTCTATATTCTAACACGTATATGATAAAAAGGGGGAAATAAAAGTTTATAGGCAGAAAATAAAACAGAAAGGTGTGGAAGACTAAAAGAGGCTGTGCTATAGGTCAGCAAGGTAAAGCTGAGATTGAGTGCAGATCAAAGAAAGTTAAAAATTATTTGACAGCACTTGATTTAAAACAGCCACTCTTGGAAGCTTCTTGTAATAATCTACCCTAGCACTCACTTGCAGATTGCTGAGCTGTCATGAAAGAATTCAGGGACTACTGAGCGTGGGCATGGCTTTCACTAATGATTTCAGAGATCATAAGTGCAATATAATGTGTCGATATAAGATCAAGATGTCACTCGCAGAACTAGAATGGGCCTGGCTGATCAAGGCTTTTCTTCTTCTTCTTTTTGAATCACCTGGGAGTTCATGAAAAGCAGCCACCATCTTTTGTCCTCCTTGAGATTGATGGAAGTTTGTAACATGGGACACAATTCCTCTTTCTCTGCTGTTCAAGTCTCTTCATTCCCCAGTTGTTCTGTTCCATTTCATCCTCTTGTAGCAGACCATTTAGTGTGCACCTTTCCACCCCTAAAGGCATTATATTACGAGCTTTATCACACCAGCGTTATACTGTGCAATCATTGCGAATTGCGTGCAAAGGACTCCGAAGTTTTCCAGTTTATAATCTGCTTTGACTGTAAAGTACTCCTATGCATCCTGCTTTAATCGTGCTACAAAGGGAAAAGAATCGAGGTATTTTGCTAGTACTTTTCGAGCGAATCATTTGTTGTTTTCTGAGTGGCCACTGGGGCGCAGGAGCAGGATTTGAGAAAAATTAAACAAATGCTTACATCTGCGTAAGCTTTAAGGATAAAGACATCAAAATTGGCACAGTAATAGATATTAAGGAGAGCTTTAAGCATACCAAATTTGGGTCATCTGTTGATTTTTTATGATTTTTTTACATTTCCCCCCTTAAACCCTTTGCAAAGGATCTTAGGAGCGCTGCTGCCCAAGGTGTGATTTAGCAACAACAACAACAACAACAACAACAACAACAACAACAACGCTTAGTGCTGTAGGGGATAATTCGAGGGAAACAGGTATATGGGATGAAGCTATACAACATCCTTTTCCTCAGAGACATTCTACTCCCAACAAAGCAATGTGAGCTTACTTAAGAATGCAATCCTATGCATGTTTAGACAGAAAAAAGTCCTACAATTCCCAGCATTCCCCAGCCAGACATGTTGGCTGGGGGATGCTGGGAGTTGTAGGATTTTTTTTCCTGTCTAAACACGTATAGGATTGTGCCCTAAGCATATGTAGCAAATGTGTTTGCTCATGCTCCTAGATGTACGATACTACTATCATGACTAATAGCCATTGATAGATTTATTTTTAATTGATTTCATCCTTTTTAAAGCCATCTAAGTTGTTGGCCTTCACCACATCTTGTGGTAGCAAATTCCATAATTTACTTGTGCACCATGTGAAGAAGTACTTTGTTTTGTCTGACCTACCATTCAGCTTCATGAGCTGACCAGGTTCTATTACTGTGAGAGAGGCCTAACTGCTTTCTCCACACCAGATGTATAATATCTTATTTATTATGTGTGTGTCCCCCCATCACATTTTTGTAAGCAAAATATCCCCCGAATCTTTCCTCATAGGGGAGTCATTTTGGCTGAGAGCAGTCCTAACACAGACCCATACAAATGAGTCCCTATGATGCCTCTTCCTTCCCACTCTAAACTGGGCATGTTCCCATCCCACTTGCTGCCTGGCTGAGAAGAACTGTCATTACCCAACCACTTAACCCCTGCAAACCTTAAGGCTGACTGTTCATTTCGATTTCATTTTTCTCTAGAACTCTACTGAGTGCAACCCAGGGAACATCATGTGTACCCAAGACCTACAGAAGTGAATTGCAATCAAGCACACCGAATGTTTTCTAAATTACACAAAAAGCATAGGTAGCTCTCTGGCTATAAGAACCCCCCCCCCAAACCTACCATATTAGTGTAATAGCTTTATTAGATTCCAAATCACAACTTTACATTTCAAACCTAAATGTAAACTAAATGTAGCAGCTGTCTGGTCTCACATTATGACTTTTCTGGCACAAGCGCTCACCTTTGCTTGTGACTCACCCTGTGTGATCTTGACATATGCTGAAGCTGTGACTCCACATGAACTGTTATTACCCAGTAATTCCTGGGAGGGGGAGGGGGAGGGGTGGGGGAGGGGGTCACATCGAAGATGCACAACACACAGTGGTTTTAAAAGCAACTACAGTGTGACTTACGCCTTCCTTTTTAAATGCTACCATGACCTCTTGGCAACCAGATAGCCCAAAGCATCTGGAAGCATTTGTGCCTTCCACAAGGTTGTTTTACCTGTATCACAGCGATTCCGTATAAAACCAATCACATTCCGAAATTGTGGTTGTTTACAGCTGTTACATTTAGGTTTGAAATGTAAAGTTGTGATTTGGAATCTATAAGATTGTAATGCTGAAAGGAGCCTTCCAAGTCACAGTCTGTCTCAGCAACAGCACAGTTCCTTCATTGTGTAAGCCCAAAACCTTTATAATTAACGTTACTAAAAATGGAATACACATAGGTATAATAAAAGGTAAGAAATGAATTCCATCTAGTCAAAAAACAACAAAGCTTTATTATCGTTAAATAATAAGCTGAGCTAAGAATTTGAATTTCACAAATATTTTTGAGCCCCTCAGGAAGCACTCCCAATAGTCGACATTCGTTTTGGTGGGAAGGCAGCTGAAAGGCACACAAACATTTGCAGAAGGATTTCCAGGTTTTATTTATTTTTTAACCTGGGCATTTATGCATCTTGGTGCACAGCAGTATGGCTTAAAACAGTTTAATTTTGCAGATATTTACGTGAATCTGCTCACAGCAATGGGAATGACGGAAAGGCAATTCCTTTCAGATTTTTTAAAAAAATGGTGCAGAGGTAGTAGCAGATCTGAAAAGGTGTGGAAAAAAATGGCAGACCTTTATCCAGCCTTTGAAATAGCAGTTTTTGCATCAAAAGTGGAAATTTATGAAAACTGGGTGCAGCACTAATATAATGACAGTTGCATGAAAACATATTTCAGTATAAAAAGGAAGAATTTATGTATTTTAGGGCGCAATCCTAAGCATATTTAGACATGATGGCTCAGGCATGCTGTGAGCTGTAGGACTTTTTTTCTGTCTCAAATGCATAGGATTGCATCCTTAGTGCTTCTTTAAATAAGCAATTTATACCGCGCTCATGTATAGCCACTCATGGAAATTTGTGGGTCATTTTGACGATGTCGTGAGCTTCCTGCACTTCTCCCTCTCCTTACTCCAGTTATTCCATTTTTTAAAAAAAACAAAACAAAACTTGAATATCCTGATTCTTCTGAAATATCTCAGGATTTCCTGCTGCGTACAGCTGAAGTTGTTCTACAAAACACCCACTAGAGGGCACTGTCTCATTCAAGTGAATGAGCAGGGAAGTTTTCAATTACAGACCAAGTGGTCACCTCTCTCTTCCCATGTAATTCAGCTCATTACAATTGCGGAAGAGAAGCAGGAAGCAAAGGGCCAGTAAGCAAACATGATTTCCCTTTAATCTAAAGAAGCCCTTAGTAGCTGCAGCTGTAAATCCAGTTATTTTGGGGACAATGGTCATGTTTATACCCATATAGTAAAAACAAACAAAAACAAAACTCTGTTTTAGCTAGCATGACCATAGCAGCAATCTGTTTTGAAATTGGCTCTAAAAGATATGTGGTCAAGATCTGATGTAAAAGACATGAGAGTAACATAGCTCATCTTTTAATGGATAACCGTGACCTGAAAGAGAAAGCCCCTCGCATACATCAAAATCTGGTGACTCAGGCCTCAGCTAGACCTACGGGTGTAGTGTGACGGAGGGGTGAGGATTTTGTGATATTGTTATTGCAAGATCTCCCCCTCTGTTTACATGCGGTGCGTGACGACCTCAGACGAACAGGACGTTGCGCCTGCCATTTTGTATTTTATATAAAAAAGAATGAGCGCATGAGTGCTTGTGGCTGAAAGGTAAGTTGTTGTTTTTTTAATAATTTTCCCACTTCCCCCACCCTAACCCCGATGCATGGATCCCACCCTGTGCACGGATTCCCCCACCCCACCCTATGCACGGATCCCAGATCCTCACCCCACCCTGTGCACCCTGTGCATGGATCCCAGCTCCTCGCTAGTAACTGCGAGGAGCCGGGACAAGCCATGATGGTGGGCCACACTTTCTGTGGTCTCGGGATCATCCTGAGAACATGGAAAAATGCAACTAAAGGGTAGAGTGATATCCCGGGGAAAGGGAAGGATCATCCCACCCTGCTCCCGGGATCTCCTGTGCTATGGGGCAGTATATAAATTTAATAAATAAATAAATATAAACAAATGACACCTGCTGAAATTCCCTTTTCTATGCAACTGTTAAAGACACAGGAGCCCTGCCCTCCTTTTCATATGGTCACCCTATATAAACCAGGGGTGTTGAACCTTTTTCAGCCTGACTCCATTTCGAGATGTTCTCAGGAGCCACATTCCAGGGGAAGGGCTGAACTAAGGGCTTCCACAAGGGAAGGAGCATGGCCTTGTGGGGAACCCTAGATTGACCCCTGGAGGGCTGGATTTGGCCCCTGGGTCTGAGTTTCTGAACCCCTGATGTATACTTTTGGCTAAAACTTCCTGGAAATTCTTTCTTTCCTTCTTTCCCCGATGTGCTCCAAGACATAAGATACTTTGATCTGGAAATAAAATATTTTAGTGCCACAAAAACACTTGATGCATGCTGTATTTCTAGGACTCTGACAGGTACTGTGATTGTTACGGAAGATTTTAAACTTGAAGGAGATGAGGTGTATTAGCGAGGGAAGAAAAGAAGCAGGCACAAAAAGGCCGCTTCCTTTTTTCTTTTCAAAGGAAGGGGCTCTGAATACCTTCTCTTGAGGAATTCAACTGCATATCTGTGGTGGGAAAGTGGATATAAGAAAAATGCCACGGGTATGGAGAGAATGGGGGGAAAGGCCATATATTTCAAGAAAGAATATTGTTTACAAGGAGTGTTAATAGGTTTCAGGGGAAATGTTAATTTTTTTTTCCTAGGCTGAAATAGCTACTGTAAGTTTTTAATGGTTAATCATTCATTCTTGAATTTTTATATTAAGCATTTCATATTACTTTATTGACTTAACTTTTATGCTCTTCTTCATTTTGACAGTAAAGAATGACCAGGCAATACTCTTTGAAAATTGGAGGCCATTTGCAGCTGCTCTCTGCTGAGGGAAGTGAATAATAGGGTGCCCTCAAGGAATTTCAAAGGTATCACTCAACAGAAACTTTTGTGTCTGAAGAAAACTAGACCATTTTATCATGGGAGGCATGCTGATATGTTTGCTTTAATAAAATGCCATATTTCTGCCTTTAATCTCTTGTCAACCAGCTATTAAAACCCCAAAGTATATGCGTGCAGCACATGTAAACACTTTGTGGTTTACTGAAGTAGCCACAGAACACACCAATAAAGCCTGCAATTTGTATTTTGGTTAGCAGGCTGTAATAATTTTCTTGAGTAATGGAAAAAAAATAAGAATCTTCCCCCATCAAGCCAGAAAGCCAATTTGATTTAATTCAGTGACCATGCAATTAAATGGGAGAGGTGGTGGTGTAATGTACACCTTATGAAAACCTTCCATGAGCTATAAAACAATGACCTGGAAAAAATGCTGCTTAGTTACAGATAGTAGCAGAAAACTGCCATTTGTGAAAACTAGTCTCATGAGGTAATTATTTATGTGAGAATCTGCCCGAAGAGGCTTCCTTGTTTCCATACTGGACCTCTGTGCATTTCTGACTGCTGTGAATTCTGCTTATTCCTCGTTCTAAAACAAACAACTCTGGGTGATACTCTGCTCTACTGAATTTAATGGCAACATTAACACTGATTTTAGAGGGTTCAAGCTTTTCCTCAACCAATTGTTTGCTGTCATTTAAGGATGAGCCTGAAAATCATGACCACCAGAAGAACATGTAGATAAGGTTACTTATGACTAATAGAGCAGAGAATCCCTTCTTTGTTTTGGCAGGCGGGTGGTGGTGGTTGTTCAGGAATAAAACCAGCAGAAGTTAGCCTTGAGGGCATAGGCACTCCACGGGGAGCTATCTGGTGGCGAAGGCTGAGACCTTGCCTGTTTCAGAATGACCTTCTCTGAGCTTGTTAACCGTCCACACCTGACTTAGCAGCATTGGCCAGGTTTATCCTGAACTTTGTTTAGGAAGCCTATCATTTTTGTGCTTATGGCCTGTCCTTTCACTTGTCTAACAAGCCATATCCCTGCTGTTGCTATGCAGTCTCCCTGTGTGTTTCTGTTTACATTGCCTCTGCCAATATTTTGCTCCTGTATGGGTCCCAGTTTTAGTTTTGTCTTATTTTGCAGGCTCTAACTCAGTTTTAAGCAGTGAAGCTTGCTACATAGGAACCTGCCTTATACTGGCATGGAGGTAATGTGAAAACCTGCTACTTTTCTGCATGGCAAGACCAGGGCCCAAGTGGGGGGTGAGGTACACTTTACCAGGACCTAGTGATCCAGTAGGGAGGGTGGCCCAGACCTCAGCCCTATTACTGTGAGGAAATAATTTGAGGCTAAATTGTAGATCATGGTTTAGGATACCTATGGAAATGTATTTCTCTGTATTTCTTTCTGTTCCTATGTTCTAGATCAGTGGTTCCCAAACTTTTTCAGGTAACCGCCCCCTTGGTTCCACAAACTCATGCCCAGTGCCCCCTACCCTACACTATAAAAATCATTATTCAGAATAGCGGTTTTCAACGACCCACTAAGGAAGATAATAACAATAAAATTCAAAAGAGTAACAATTAATTGAATATTTATTCAAAATCCAATTGCATTTTTTCAGTTTATTCAATTAAACATAATTGACAAACTTGATCCAGTGATATCATCTTTTCAAAGTCTGATAGTAATTTAGTAAGAATATTAGATATCCCATTTAGTAACTAGGGTAGAGTACCTCACTATTCTGTAAATTTTTAATGTGATGGATGGGCTTGATGAAGTGATACCAGTTTCCCAATGTCTGGTTTAAAGTCACTTAACATGAGTCTTAAATCACCACATTTAGTAATCTGGAGTCAATTTCTTTGCTTGGAGAGAAGTAGGCAGATCACACTAAAACCACATTCCACCAAATATGATGTTGCAAATTCAACCAGGAGCTTCTGAACCACTCTCCATAGTGCCGGATTGCGATCAGAAATTTCCTTCTGTAACCAAAACTCCTGGTACGGAAAAGACCACCTCGAGTGCCCCTCTGCCGCCCCTTTGCCTCTTAACGCCCCCCTATGCAATCCCACCGCCCCCAAGGGGGCGGTACCACTCACTTTGGGAACCACTGTTCTAGATCTTGTGAGATTTGCTAGAGCCAGGGAATGTCATCTGCCCCCTCCCCATTCTCAGAATTAGGAGTATGGGAAAAATCCACAATGGATTCAGATGAGTTCAGATATCTGTGAGTCTGACCTGCAGATTCTACAGTTGACCAGCTTTTTCTGGGCTGCACGGATTCAGTGGACTTGTGTACTGGTTTGGGGGTGTTTTTTGGGGGTGGGGTTGTGTACAATTTTTTTTGTACAAGTATTAGTGCAAGTGTACTAATGCACATGAATGAGTATTTGTGGAAATGAGCCCTAATGCTAATACATGAATACTAATGCTCATTAGTGCTGATGTGCACTTGCACTAATGCTCATACATGCCTAAAAAAAACCCCAATTCAATCAATGAGCAGGCGATGGAATGAAAGGCACCCAACAATTCGCAAGAGAAAAACAAAATAGATTTAACAATATCCTTACTTTGAATCCCTGTCCCCTCTGAGTTTAGGTGCAATTTTCTTAGCAATAAGATATTGTTCCCTGTTACAATGCAAAGTATGTTGCGGTGACTTGGTTTGAATGGGCAATTAAGCCCCATTTACTTTAAAGAGCTACTCCTGGTGAAGATGAAAACTGTTAGAATTGATTTGTTGATGTGGATCAACACAACTCTCTGCATTTTGGCCACTCCTTGGGGCATATGGCTATTGAAACTGTCATGATGACCACCAGCATTTCATCACTTTCTGCAAGTCCCCTTATACCAATGTTTCCCATACTTCTGATAGTGGCCAGCAAATATGTATGTGACGTTATTATTACTGTGATTCCTTATATGCACCTCTCTAAGAGCTCCATCACACTGGGGGTTAACAGGCTCCCTACCTCGCTTTTCCGCCCGTGTTTTCGTTCCTCAGTTACTTCCTCTTTCAAAAGAGGAAGTACACAACGAGCACAAGGCCCATTGAGCCTGCTGTTATAATGGTGCTGCCTGTCCTGCACAAAGCAGTAGAGAGCAGCAATTCTGTGTTTAAAAATACATTGGACTTAACGGGGGGTGGGAGGTGAATTGTTGTGCAAGGAAGGCCAGAAGGTGCGCGGGAGGCAGATGACATCATGTGAGGGACCTGAGCAAACTCCGTGAGTGTTCAGTAACGAGCGTGCAATAAAACGCTTGTCAGATGGAGCTTTAAGTATGTCTATGTAAGTTTGTATAACTGGGATGGCAGTTCTTCCTGACTTATACAATAGTTATTTACTTATGCATTTACAGTATTTACATAGGTCACCCAATGACACTGTTTTCTGGTGTCTCATAAACCTGATAATAAAATAATAATAAAATAATAAAAGAAAATTTCAGCGTAAAATTGTCAGAAAACTAGTTTCATAACATAGCTAACAACGCAGAGCAGATAAGCCATAGATTCAAAGTGAAGATCCCAATTTAAAAGGCCTGGGAGAATAAATAAAATCTTCATCTGGCCATGAAATGACCATACAGAAGGCTCCAGGTGAGTCTCTCTGGGGAGGGGATTCCCCAACTGGGGTCTGTCTGTTTTTATTTCTTTTACCTTTCATATGGCGATTCACATAATTTGTACTTTTGTTTCACTGTTATCTTCAACTGAGTTGCAGCACAGTCCACAATTCAGTCTCACTGGTTCGTTGATCTATCCTCAGCATGTGTGATTGTCTTGCTCCCTCCCTATACTTTTCACTCTTGGATCTTGGAAATTCCGTTGTTAAATGTAGATCTTTGTACTCCTTCTGTTGAAAATTCTCCGCCATTTAAATTGGGAGCCACTAGGACTGTCGTTGCAAGCTCTATTCCTCTTTCTCCATCACATTCCTTAAGCCAAATTGGTGGTGTGCTTCTTCTTACTGGTTTATAGTGGTATTGAAGTGCACTGATAACTGTTTATTGATTGATTGATTACATTTCAATCCTGCTTTTTTCCTCCAAGGAACCCAAGGCAGTGTACATAATCCTCCTCTCCATTTTTATCCTCACAACAACAACCCTGTGAAGTAGGTTGGGCCAAGAGTCTGAGACTGACCCAAAGTCAACCAGGCCAGATCTACTCCAAACAGGATATGACACTTTGAAATGGTTTGAAAACTGTATATGGAGTGTGTCCTGGGCCCTAACAGTTGTCACTATTGTTATAAACCACTTTCAATCAGTAGTGTAGATCCTGCCCTAGTGAGCTTCCATGGCTGAGTGGGGTCTAGAACCCAGATCTCCCGACTCTCAGTCCAACACACTAACCACTACACCACATTGACTCTCATTAAAAATTTTATATAACGCTTCCATGGTGTTATTTCCTGCTTTCATTCCACATTATTTAAAATATCGCATCAAATGTTCTGTGTCCTATGAAGTATAAATGCGGAAGAGAGATATAGAGTTACCAAGATGGATTCATAATGATTTGACTTAAGGTGTAAGTCATTGGTCAGGCAGAGATAGCGTATATGTGGCTTTGGTGACTAGAACAGCCACTGCTACAATCTCCCTTCTTCCTTCCCACCCATCCATAAGTACAATAACCCTGTTTTGGCTTTGGAATAATTAAGTCCTGTAATGTTCCTGTGCTGCTACTAAAACCAACAAAACAGTATTGCCCCCTCCCTTTGGCTGAAGGGTTACATGAAGTCTGGAAACCGTGGCAGAAGGTTGACAGGGCAAGGCCCACTCATCTTGGTAGATGAGCACCCTTCTGAATGATCCAGACTTACCCCTGGTCCTGAGTTGAAATTAGAGCCAATAGAAGGTTACTTTTATTGTGTGTAAATAAAAGAAACATCACCCTATATGTTTCTGGCCCTGTTCAGAAGACACCTTAAACCATTAACCACTGTGGTTCATGGTGTCTTCTGAACAGGGCCTCCGTGCAAGTCACTAATTGGGTAATAACAACAACAACAACAACAACAACAACAACAACAACAATAATAATAATAATAATAATTTATTTCTTACCCGCCTCTCCACCTGGATTGAGGCGGGGAACAACAGTGAAAATAAAACACATAAAAACGGATTAAAAACATAGTATACGTTATCAAAACATCCTAAAAACATTCTAAAATTCCACTGGATAGGCCTGCCGGAATAGATCAGTCTTTATTGCTTTTTTTAAATACTAAAAGACTGTTAAGTTGATGAGTCTCTTCTGGCAGGCCATTCCACAGTCTGGGAGCAGCAGAAGAGAAGGTCCTCTGGGTAACTGTTGTCAGCCTAGTTTTGGCTGATTAGTGGATTCTTCCCAGAGGACCTGAGTGTGCAGGGCGGATTGTACGGGAGAAGGCGATCCTGCAGGTAACCTGGACCCAAACAATGCAGGGCTTTAATGGTGATAACCAACACTTTATATTTCGCCCGGAAACTAATTGGCAGCCAGTGAAGAGATTTTAAAACTGGTGTAATGTGGTCACCCCTAGGTGTACCGGTGACCAGCCTGGCTGCCATAAGCTCAGAAGTACTCATGTAGGTGTGCAACAAGCAGCCTCCTATTAGGGGGTGGGGTAGTTCTGCTACATTTCTGCCTAAGGAATAACTGGATGAACCAATTGCATCTGATGCAGAAATGCAGCAGAAATACCCACCCCTCAGCACAGGCTGATTAGAAGGAGGCAAGACCAAAGCAGTGAATCATCCAGAGATTCAGCAGGCAGCCCCCTCTTTGGATGGGTGCTTTAGGCTTGCAAGGGGCTTTTAATTATTTCATTAATTTCTCACAGCGTAGTAACAGCTGTCAGTAAAGAGCCTCAGCATGCAGTTTGGGAATTACTGCCTTAGTGTAGTACAGAGCAAAATGGAGCAAGCAAGCACCTAATCATTGTATGCGTCCTGGACGGAGCCTCCAGGGCAGTCTCAAAACAAAACAGATTGCATTGCTGCTTTTTTTTCTTTTTTTAAAAAATACCTCTCCACAGATAGATAATGCAACCTTTCAGTCATAGGATTTCTAGTGATGATGAGGAAAAGCGTGCATCAAGTGGAAGCCAAGATGGGCTCTTAAGTAAGTGCACAATTGAGTATTACGCTTTGCAAGAAAGGTCAGAAAGAAAGAGCAGACCATCGGAAATGAAGAGGTCTTAGCCTTCTCTGGAGTTTTCAAAGAGATAGATCTGGATTTAGTCAGTACAAAAGTCTTTCACAGATCTAAAGTTCAGCTTTGTAGAACCATTCTGAGGACTTCTGTGGAGATGTCGTCAGCCCATCAGAGCTAGGGAAATGTTATGAAAAACGAGACCTGGAAAAATGGGTGAATCCTTGTGCTGACGGCGTCAGGGCCTACATCAAAATTGGGATCTTCCAGTGATTGAAATATATTTATACTTTTATACCCCACCTTTCCTGCAAGCAGCTCAAGGTAATTCTGTACCCCCATTTTACCTTCACAAAATCCCGTGAAGTAGATTGAGAGATGGTGAATGGCTTAAGGTCATCCAGTGAGCTCCGTGTCTGAATGGGGATTTGAACCTGGATGTCCCAAGTCTTTGTCTGAGACTCTAAACGTTACAGCATTACACCACACTAGCTTTGCTTAGCACTCTGTGAGGACTTGCCATAATGTTCTTAATGTTGCAATTAAAGCATGTAACACCTTTGCTGAGGGAACTGCACTGGCTGCCTATTGGCTTCTGGACCAGGTTTAAGGTGTTGTTCTAGTGTGCAAAGCCCTAAACTTCTTGGGACCAGGATACCTGAGAGAGTGCCTTCTCCCTTAACAACATGTCTGGTCATTGAGGTCATTGGAGGACAAGTTCCTGGTGGGTCCACATGGACCTTTGGCCCAATTGGAGTCCACCAGGTGAAGAGCCTTTACTGTGGTGGCCCCTTCCCTTTGAAATTCCCTCCCCCTTGGGGGTCAGGCAGACACCAACACTATGCTGCTTCTGGTGCCTCCTGAAAATAACTGTTTTTCATGAAACATTCCTCAACTGACCAGCCACTGTATTTACTGGTACTTCGTTTTAAATTTAATGATTTTAATTTACCATTTTTAATCTTTCTTTTTACTGGATATCATCAGATGAGTGTTTTATTGCGCACTCGCTACTGCTCACTTATGGATGTTCGCACGTCCTTTAGACGACGACGTCCGCCTGCTTCCCAGTCCTTCCGCTCATTTTTCCGTCACAAAATAGACCCCTTTTAATCTGACCTTAAAAAACACACACCACGGATTGTGCTGTGGTCTCTTGCTGTGTTCAGGAAAAAGCGGTGCAATAAAAATGCCCCCTGAATGGGCCACATGGTCTTTGTTTACTTCCTCTTGGTAAGGAAGTGGGGGTGGAGAAGTGACAGCAAAGAGGTGTGATTTTCTACCATGTGATGATGCTCACTGTTTTATTCCTATGTTCACTGCAACAGAATCTACTTTAGATATGGAGTGCGGTATATAAATATTGTAAATAAAATAATAATAAATCAATAAAGAATTAGGCTGATGTGTGTCCCCAGCTTTCAAAACAGAACAGCCTTGTTCTCATAGATATTAGTAATGGTGAATAGCATGACTTTGAAAAGGGAGGAGAAAGAGAAACTCATTGTACTGTTTTAAGTGACCTTGGAAATGTGTATATCAATTAACAAGCATCTGCCAAGAAGTTATGTTGTAACCAGGAGTTTGCAATAATGTCTCTACCCGCCTTCCCTTCTCTTTTTGAACTTGATAGTTGGATGACCACGTGAATGCATTATCTCTACCAAAAATGTGTGTGGTTTTTAATCTCTTATCGGATTTAGCAAAATGAAATTAGTCCGGAGTGAAATACTTTAGGAAGGGAATCAACTTTTTGAAAATCAATGCATCTGCTATTTCCAGCAAAGTGCAGAGGTCAGAGTGGGGAGACGTACGGCTGCTCATCCCAATTACCGCATTTGTAGTAGTAATGCTTAGCATAGGTTTTGTTTAGTTCATGCGGTGTGTGGCTCAATGTTCCATGGAGAGCAGCTGCAGGAATAATGTGTGATAACTTTCAGCTCTCTCTTTAATATGGTTACATGTAGGAACCTGCATCTGGGAAGAGTGTTGACATGACCACAGAAACCCAAAGATACAACACTGCACATCTCCACATCGAGAGGTTAGGATAATTGTCTTAGCCTTAGATTAAGTTGCAGCCAGGTGATGTCCCCACTGTACAGCAGCAAATGAAATCCTGGTTTACTGGTTTGTACACCCAAAAGGGAGCCACAATCAGTCTGAGTTCCATTGTGGAGTTCCACTGAGTTCCACCATCATGGTTTCTTCCCTGCCCCTGTGCACACTTTGTGTGGGACTACAATTTGCATAATTACCCATGGTGCACTGCAGGTTGCTGTGTCATTTGAACCTGGCATGCAGTGCAGCTGGGTGGCTTCTTACCCACCCCACAACACGTGGCAATTATTATGCATCATGGGTAATTATGCAAATCGTTGTTGCACACACACCACAAGTTGGGGCTGATGAATGACACACGAGGGGTTCTTTTGCCCCTACGATCGTCTGAACATGACCATTATCTATAGGGGGAACATATCTTACACAATGTTTGTAGCATTTATGTGTTAATTGTACATGTAAAACATCTTAGGTTGAAAAAAAATGTAATGTGTGATGAAGCCTTAATTGGGCCTTGTGCAAATGAGCATAATAAGTCAGGATGAATGAGCCATCCCTTGAAGAAGTGTAACCCAATATGCTTATTTTAAAGTTCTCCTCACTGGTATCATGTGTGAATGCCAATTAAGTGTCAAGATCAATACTTTGTCGAGATCAATACTTTCCCAAGAACAGTGATAGGCAGAAACACTGATATGCTTATGAATGCTAAGGTGTAATGAATTTTCATCTCATGCCTCATCAGTCTTCCTCCTGACCATCATTGTGATGTTTACTGTTTGTGTGAGAAAGACTTGATGACATGATGTAATGTGTAATTGAAAGAAGGCATGGAAATATGGCCATGCTGTAAAGCAGCTTTCCCCAATTTTGTGCCTTCCATATGTTTTGGACTTCAACTCCCATCAGCCCCAGCTAGCATGGCCAATGGTCAGGTATGCTGGGAACTGTAGTCCAAAACATCTGAAGGGAACTAGGTTTGGGGAAGCAGAATTGTAGAGGTTCACAAATGAAGGGAATTTCTGTTATCTTTGATGAGAAAGAGAGACCTGGTGACACTTTACACATGCATGCCCATCAATTAATTTCTTATCACATGCAATGACTACAGATGAACATTTACTAATAAATAATCTACCATGGAATGCATGTACTTGATAAGCCAGTCAGTTATGTTGCCTTGGTGAGGAAAATTATTACAATGTGTCTGAACTTCATCAGAAATCTGGAGAAACAGGGGAATGATACCATTCCCCTTGCCACATGAGAGGACCTTATCATGGTGTGCATCCAACCAGTGGGTAAGCTGCCTGGCCATTTGGTACTGGCCATTTATTTGACACTTGATGAATGACAGCTGAATATGTGGACTGTGTCTGTCAAAAAGAAGCAAGTTTGAGTGATGCAGTATGAAAGTGCTGTCCAAGATGTGACATTTCTTCTTTCAGATGTGCAGGACACCCTTTGATACTACTGTCATCAAGTGTTGAGCATAGATTGTGAACCAACCCCTCAAGAGGACTCATGCATTCCCCAAAAGAGAATGGGAAGTCTGGAGAATATGGGATGCCATGGACCTTAGAATCTGGATAGGTATTGAGGCCATACATGTTTACAAAAGAGCTGCTGTATAAACAACTCCTTCCATTACTGCCTCGGGCTGTTTCATAACTTTGAAAGCACTTGCCCTAAATCAGGGGTGCAAAACCTTGAGCCTAAGGGCCATATTCTATTTCAGAGAAGCTCTTTTGAGATGCTTTCCAGTGGTGAGCAGGGCCAAAGGGAAGGGCGTCCCCTCCAATTCCAGCATATTTTACCTTAAAGCTTTAACTACCAGTAACTAAGCCTTACGATGGGAAAAACTTTTAGGATGAGGAAAAAACCATACAAAAGCTAGGGAACCACCAAGCAACCAGTGGTTGAGGGAAAGGGGGTGAAGCCAGGGCAAGGGGAGGGGTTTTCTGGGAACTGTGGAAGGCTGGATTTACATCCCTGAGCCTGGGGCTCTGTACCCTTGCACCAATTCAGTGGAGGGCAACTTGGTGTCTGCAGGCACCAATGTCCTGCCTATCACCTTTCTTGGTGTCCGGACCTCCCTCATTTTAAAAAAAGAAAGAAAGAAAAAGAAATTAGCACATTTTCTCACTGGCAGCTCAGATTGGTATGAAAGAGGTTTCTGTTGGTGCTGAAAACTGAGGGGGTTCAAAGGAGTTGTTTAGTGTTCTGGGGCTCAGACCTCACATTTGCCTTACAGTCAGTCTTTTGGGCAGGGTACTTGTCCTTTGCCATGGCACCCATGGCAGCCATTTTGTGTGCCCAGGACAGCTCTCAAATTGCCAGGTGTTTCCACAGCTTAAAAAGGATGCCTACCCCTGTCCTAAATAATATAGAACTCGAGTTCTGTTCTTTTGAGATCAACATGAGGAACCTCTACTATAGGACTTGTCTTAAAAGAGGTAATATTGCAATGTAGTACAAATGTATCTTACCTTAGGTACTGTGTTGCCTAAGGCTGCCCTGAGATTCTTCTGTGTGGATTTGTATAATGTAAGCCTATCAATTTATGTAGACTAAAATGAATATGAAAGGACAGACAAACCCTTCAACTGAGCAAAAATGGCCTTCCTTCTTGTGGTTTATGATGATTTTAATCCAACACTATATGCTTCCATTAATCTAATTCTCAGACTTTGGAGGAAGAGACCCACAGAATTTAGAATCATTAAATAGAATATTGTGTGCTGGACACTTCTTTCAGTGTGCCAAGGCACAGGTTAATAGCTTACGGCAACAGGACACAATTTAATGGATTGAAATGTATGCCACTCATAATGGTATCTAGGCCAAACAGAAGTTCTACTTCATTTCTGTGGAGAAAGTTCCACAGAATTGCTCCTTTGTTTACTACTCTAAGAACTGACAGTGTGGAAACAGTACTGGGATGCATTTACAATTTTACACTAGCCTCTGATACAGCCTGCAATATAAAATACCATACAGAACAGTCAAATCTTTAAAGGAAAGCTCTAGCCCCTTCTAGATGCACCTTTATTATAGAAAACTGCTAACAAAGTTTTTTGTTTGTTTGTTTGTTTTGCGGGGGGATCTGCTAATGTTACTTCTTGCAACACTGAACAAACTCCATTCTTAGGACTTGGGGAAGAAAGATGATGACCATGTGCTTTCATGCCATTAAAATCAAAATGTTTATGTAGGTTTTCTGGGAAATCCTCAAGCTCCAACCTTGATCAGTGTCTAAGGGTATTTTGGGTTGATTTTAAATATCACAAATGGAATGTGAGGAAGACTTTCATTAACATGTAAGGCAGAGAGCCAATCTGGTGTACTGGCCAGAGCAGACTCCCTCAACCTGCTGCCCTGAAGGTTCATTGAACTACAACTCACATCATCCAGGCCATAAGAGCTGTAGTCCAATGTATCTGAAGGTGGTCTGTTCTACTCAGTTTTGCAAAATCTCCCACCGAAGGGCCCATGTTGTCCTCTCTCTTGCCCGGGCGTTCCATTTCCCCTCCACCTTCAGTGCCTGCACAGTGCACCACTTCAAGTAGCCAATTACATTGCTCTTCGCCTTTGGGGCTCCTCCCCCACCACAGCTAATTGGCTGATGGCTCCCACGTTCTCCTTTAGCCTGTGTCACCTTACAGTTGACAAGAACAGCAGGTCTCCTGTCTCCACACCCACAAAGCCATCTCGAATAGCCCATCTCACAGCAGCTGGCCTGCTGAGAGTGAGCGCTTACTGAGAGAGAGGGAGGGAGGGGCAGAGAACTGCAGTTGAAGTGAATGGGAGACGTCAGGGGCTCTTGTGACTTGCAGTGAACACTGTCTTAGTGAAAGGGTAGCATATAAATGAAATATTTGTGGTTCACATTTTTTTTAAAAAAAAATCTGCATAGAACTGAAACATGTGATTTCTGCAAAGATTATTGCTTTCGTATTTTGCTAGACCTACCTGATAATCCGGTGGTGAGGAGGGGAGAGCCTGCAATGCAACTGTCACAGGCTCTTGACGTAGTCTACATGTCAGGTGTGATGAGGTCAAGAAAGGACCCTGTCGCGTCCGCCATTTTTTCTTCTTAAAGGGGTGATGGCTCAGATATGTGGCTTTTAAAAAAATTAATCACTTTCCCCGCTCCCCCCCCCCCAGCCCCGTCCATGGCTTATCCCGGCTACTCGCGAGTAATTGTGCTAGCCGGGAAAAGCGGCGGAACGGGCTACATGCACGCGGTCTCGGGCTCAGCCCTAGACTGTGGGAAATACCGGGCCAAAAGTGGTGCTCATTATCCCGGGGCAAGGGAGGGTTATCCCTGCCTGAGCCTGGGATCCCCTGTGCGTCATCTGGATGCACAGGGGCGATCCTGGGTATCAGCCCAGGATAACCTCTCGTCTAGCTAAGGCCTAAGATGAAAAGACTACATTTATCACATGAAGCGTGGTTTTAATGCAGGCCTGCACAACATGTGACCCACCAAGCAGGATGGAGCCCCCAGCCATGTACTGTGTTCCGCCAGGGACTTGATTGATAAGCCACCTGTTTTTCAGCCTAAGCCTGTTTTTTGGGGTATTTTTTTTTTTAACGGGGGAGTATTGTCAAGCAGCTGGAAGTCTAGTGGCTGGCAGGCTATCACACATAACATAGATGTTAGACTGCATTCAGATTGGTTGGTTACAGATTATGCAGACCTCTTTAATGTATCTATTACTTCATTATTTGTTTAAGAGATTTTCCCCATCCTCCAAAACAACGAAGCTCATCAAAGTAGCTTACAAAGTGCAAAAGCATAAAAACAACAATGTATTAAAGCATGAAAATGTATTAATGAGCTAAAAGGAGCAGCAAAATCCCAAACAGACAATAAATACAAGTAGGACACACTCCCATAGTCCTGGGAGAACATCCCAGGAACTATAGGATTTTTCGGGGTCTCTCTCCCTGAAAAGAAACACTGCAACTGCTTCCTGAGGCCATAATGTGACTTTGGGGACAGGAAAAAAGGAGTTTCTTGATGGGATTATTTAGTAATGATGCTTCCTGTTAGAAAGGCAGTTAGCAGAGATAAAAACGAAAGACAGAACAGAATGAGTGTTTACTACACAGCTATCTTAAAAACAATAAAAGGAGACCACATCCTTCTTTGGTGAAGAAAAGGCAAATTGGTTTCACTCACAATAATCTGACATAAAAATGCAGATAAAGTGTGGAGTTTCAGAAAGACTTTGTTCAGTTCATTTTGGGTTCCATTACATAGGCAGGAGCAAGAGAGCAAACACAAGTACTCCCAGCAATAGTGGAAGTCCGGGTGGGGGGGAGGAAGGGGAGGAGCAATAGGAAGTAATCACTGGAAACAACATTGGGCCTATTCAGACAACACACTAAGCCATGGTTAGGACATTAACCCTTTTGCAACAAATGGTTAGTGAGCCTGATTAAACCATGGTTATGTAGCCATCATGGTTAGGAATGGTTCACATGACACACTAGTCATGGTTCATATGACATGTTCATATGACATGTTTAGCTCAAAGTGCTTAACTGCTGTGGTTTAGCATGAAGTCTGAACAGGGTCAACGTAGGCTATAGAGGTTCTAATTAGGCATGTGCTCCGCTCCGATTAGAAGCGCAGAAGCAGGAGCGAATTGGCCTGCTCCGCCTTGCCCAGAGGCGGAGTAGAAACGGACCGCGGACCCCTAGAAGCAAGGCGAAGAGAAGCGCCCATTTTCGGAGCGCTCCGGTTTCCGCAGTCCGATCCGATCGCCATCTTGAAACATTTCGCCCATAGGATTGCATTGCGGAAAAGAAAGGGGGATAACTGTGTTGTTTTTGAAGCTATCTTTCTGAAAATTCTTGTGCTTGGAGAGTCGTGGATGGGGGTCATTTTGAGCCTACTCTCAGCTCTCTGCATGCTGCAGTTCGTGTGCTAGAATTTTTTTAAAAACCGGCGGGAAAATACCTTTTCCGAAGGGCTGAGGGGCAGAATCAACTCCCGGTCATGATCACATGCTCCCAAAGTTGGAGGAGGGGATAGGCAAAATGGGTAACTTGGGATTCTGGGAACTTCTCTTTCTTAGTCTGAACGGACTTTTCCCAGTGTTTTTTAAAACAGTAGCTCCACCAAATGCACAAACACAACCTGAAATCATATACTAAGCCAATAATAAGAGATAGAAAAAACACAGCACTGCTACCCACCCTAACTTTGGGGAACAACTGAATAGATGTGGTGCAAGGGGATGAGCTCCCCTAGGGTATGGACGTGCCCTGTGCACTCTCCTGTCCTTGGAGGGCCATCAGAGCCCTCCAAAGGTAAATCTGAGAATGCCTATCATGAGTTGAAGTGATCGTTTGCTTCTTAAAGACTTGTACCTAGACAGGACCAGTCAAATTGGCAGATGATTCCCCCTCCTCTTGGGCACGTCCACTCCCCTCTTACTGGTAAAAGACAGATATAGCCTTTTTAAAAAAATTCTTGTTGTTTATTCAGCAACACTGCTGCTTTTAATTCCACCCCTCCTTTGTTTATTTATTTATTCCATTTTATATGCATTACTGGCTTTGAAACTATCCTTGGCTCACTTCCTTGTGCCCCCAGAAATGTCTGCTGCCTGCCTGCCTTCCCTCCCTCCTCCCCTGCCCACCTCGCAGGGATGGTTTTTGTGTGTCTTGCTTTGACTCAGGGGAGAAGTCCTTCCTGTGCTCAAGTTCCAAATAAATTTTTCAAGTATGGAAGAAGATTCATATTTAAGTTTATCTCTACTCCCCAATTCATGGCATGTTGGGATTTCCTTTGAAATGGGCCCATTGAGCTGTCTGGGATGAGCTCCCCTAGTGCATCCCATGTGGATGTGCCCCCACTCTCTCCTGTACTTGGAGGGCAATCAGAGCCCTCCAAAGAGAGTAACCCGGTGGAGCAATGCCTATCATGAGTTGAAGTGACAGTTCTACTCTTCAGCTCTCGTGGTGAAGCAATGGCTTTCATGAGTTGAACTGGCAGCTGCTTCCCCCTCCCCTGGGCACGTCCCCCTATTGCTGGTAAAAGACAGATATAGCCTTTTTTAAAAAGTTCTTCTTGTTGTTTATTCAGCAACACTGCTGCTTTTAATTCCACCCCTCCTTTGTTTATTGATTGATTTATTCCATTTTATATGCATTACTGGCTTATCCTTGGCTCACTTCCTTATGCCCTCAGAAATGTCTGCTGCCTGCCTGCCTTCCCTCTCTCCTCCCCTGCCCTCCTCGCAGGGATGTTGTGTGTGTCTGGCATTGACTCAGGGGAGAAGTCCTTCCTGTGCTCACTTGGAGTTTTGGAAGTTCCAAATCCATTTTTCAAGTGTGGAAGAAGATTCATATAGGTTTATCTCTACTCCCCATTTCATGGCATGTTGGGATTTCCTTTGAAATGGCCCCATTGAGATGTCTGCAGGTTTAAGCCCCGCCAAAAAACAGGGGATGATGGGACTGCCTTGAGTCTGGGCGTGCGTGTGTATCCCTGGATAAGCTATCATGGTGGTGAGTTTGAGGTTTTTAACGTGCAAATTGACAGAGCTATCGAAAGGGGTGTGAATTGGGTGCCCGATTTTCATAAATTCCCCAAAATTCAGGGGATGATGGGACTGCCTTGAGTCGTGGCGTGCGTGTGTATACCTCCATGAGGTGTCATGGTGCCAAATGTGTGGTTTCTACCTTTCACAGAAAAAAAGTTGTATACTTTTTAAGCTTAATGCAAGCCTATGGGGGGGGGGAAACGGAGCTTCGATCCGGATCCGGAGCTCTGCAGCGGAGCGGAGCGGACATAGGCGGAGCGGGGGTGGAGCGAAGCGGCCCGATCCACAAATCGCGGATCTGGAAGTGAAGCGGAGTGGGGGGTCCGTGCACACCCCTAGTTCTAATGCTAGCTGTGGTCAAAATTCCTATGAACTGAATGTAACACTGCCCCTTTCCAGTAACTTGCAGATGATGTTGCAATATTCCTAACAGTTCTGGTGGGTGGGGAAGGGACGTAAGAGCAGAAGCCAGAATAGGCTCTGTCCTATGATTCTTCCAGCCCTGGCCCTGCAACTTCACCAGATGGGTGCAGAATCCTGTCTAGAGGGAAAAAAAACTAGAAGGAGGAAGAAGAGATGATAATTTCCTCTGTTGCTCCACCCACCCTGCTCGCAGTTGCCTGCAGGACACTGGATACCGATCAGAAGTTTCCATTTAGTGGGTGGCAACCTGATAAGGTTCCACCCTTAAGCAACAACAGAGTCAAATGGTTGTTTAAAGCCTTCATTTATCAGCAGAACACAGATAAAGAGGAAGATGACCTAACCTCTTGAGTTCCACAGATGGGGAGTGGCCATCAAGAAAGCCGTCCCAACTGAAGGCAACAGCATGCACTGGAGAGGCACAACAGCTGATCTTAAAGGATGGGAGGAGTCAGTTCTTCGAGTAGCCAGGCTCCAAAACATATATGGCTGTAAAGGTGGTAATGAGCACCTTGACTTGCACTTGGAAATAAACTGGTAGAACATTATGTATTTCTAGACAATTCTTCACATTCCAGGCAGAAATAAGTAACTTCAAGTAATTGTTTTGCTAGAATTGGAAGCTCAGAAAGGCAAGATGAATGATGAATCAACAGCCTCCAATGGCCTCAGATGCTCAACTATTCGAGGGTACAGGGTTGCTATCCCATGTCTAGCCTATTAATACGGATGAGTACACATTTATTTTTCTTGCTCTCATATTTTCCTGAAATGTGCACATAGTTGAAAACTCTACCCATAGGACTAACTTAGTAGTTAAAGGTTACACTTTAGTTCTGGAAGGGAAAAAAAAAACATTTTTGAGCATTGATTTGGCAGAACAGTAAACAGTATTATCATCCAATAGTTGCCTTGCTTCTCTGTCTGATCCATCCGGTCCCTTCGGATAGGTCCTGCAGATCACTATGGGTCATAAAGTATGGCTTTGTGTATGTTGTACATTTCATCATGCACATTTGGCTTACTTTGATTGTGCAGCGTATTGGTACCACTTATTCAATTAAACATCCAGCATCTTGTAGTGACAAGAACATCCTTTTCATTAAGTTTTCAAGTAAATTTGTTACTTTGCCTTCCCTGTTAAGTTCAAATATACATTGCCAATTTTTACATGTCCAGAAAATATTGTAATGCTGAATGTGTGTTACATACTGGTACCATGCAGAGGAAAAAGGAGTGAGTAGTAATACACATGTATAACGAGGCAATGAATATTTTGAAACAATGCGTGTACTTCAGAGCCATTGACTTTGTAGGTTTCATAATCCTTTTTAGCCATCTCATCAATCCCCTTCCAACAGCACATGGCTCACTTTATCTCTAGACTTTATCAGATACTTCCCTTAGTAAAACTCTCTATTCATTCATTTATTTATTTATTTATTACACTTATATACTGCCCCCATAGCCAGGGCTCTCTGGGCAGTTTACAGAAATTCTAAAATTAAGATAAAAACGAGTATACAAAATTTAAAGTTCTAAAACACAGAAACATACACACATAAAGCATTAAAAACCGTTAAAAAACTAAACATGTGGGTGATTAAGATGTGCCGCCATATGCCTGGGCAAAGAGGAAAGTCTTAACCTGGCACCGGAAAGATAGCAGCGTTGGCGCAAGGCGAGCCTCGTCAGGGAGATCGTTCCATAGTCTGGGGGCCACCACCAAAAAGGCCCTGTCCCTCGTTGCCACACTCCCAGCCTTCTATTGCTGGAGGAAAAGTGGAAGGGGAATAGTAATTGCGAATAGGTAGACCATGCATATATGTGCAGACTGTGTAAGTGTATAACTATCCTAGTGATGCTGTCAAAATTCAGAATTAGGTGCCTCATTAGTCAAATGATATCTGCTATGTTTGTAATGCTTGTATGTGTACTCAGCTTGGATGGCTATCCAACAAACTTTCCTTATTCAATTTTAGATTGAGTAGGAGCAGCTGCACAGTCTGCATGATTTTTGTTTCAGCCCTTTAACCCAGGTTGTACTTCCTTGAATGTCCATGTGATGATGCACTTGTGTGTGGTCACATGTGTATTTGAGGAACATTCTCTGCACAGATAGCATTTCAGCTTGGCAAGCACTTCCTGGAATTCCTATGTATTACGCCCTGGTGTGGTCACATGACTATTCCAGGAAGTGCCTGCTGGGCTGAAATGCTATCTGTGAGGACAGCTGTGCCTACTATGAGGGTTAGCACATGGCATTTCAAGGAATTGGAGGTCGGGCAGGGAGAGATTCAGCCTGGGGCAGCGGGCTGGCAGCAAGGAGGAAATCTGGGCTAATGGAGAACTTTCATCTAAGATTGGGCAGAGGAATTTAGAACCTTACGCGTAAATACTAGTTTCCATTGTGTTAAGCTCGCCCATCACTAAACTACACCTGACAACAGTCAACACAATTTTCCTGGTGTTCGGCTCAATTATATGTAATCCGTACTTTGCCATTCCTATTAAATTCAATTATATATTGTCATTTTTCTCTGTCCACTCCTGGGGTAAACAGAAGGACTCCCAGAAAATATTGTAATTGTAAATATTGTAACCCTCCTCTCCTTTCCCCCCTTTCAGCCTACCTCAGCCAATGTTTATTGAACTCCATGAGTTGTCAAGACAGTATTTGTAAGTGGAATTTAACCGTATGTGAGCTGTACAGATGTAATAATATTACCCAACTCTTGTTTAATTTTGAAAGCTCCGTCCTTGACAACACGGCTCATAAAGGATAGTTCAGGCTGAATTATCCATTATTGCTCCCAAAGTCTACAATTAAACTATCGATCAAAGCTGGCAGAGAGCGAGCGAACGAAAGGGCTCAGGCGGTCGGGGTGCTGCTGATGCACCGCTGACTATGTCAGACACACCGCCTGAGAGGGAAAGTGAGGCCAGAGGCTGCCTTCAGCTAATCCTCCTAGTTCCAACTGGCTTGAACGGAGCCATGATTATGTATCATGCTTATGCAGTTTTAATAGGATAGGTCTTATGCAATTTGTGACCTCCAGTTTTGCGCAGGAAGACTGGGAGCTTTACAGGTTCGGATCCGTGGGGAACCAGCATTGGCTCGTCGACTTCTTCAGACACTGCAAAATGCATCTTTTCTGGGGAATTCCACAATAAAATGACTGTTATTTATCATTACAAACCTCTTTATCATTTAGTCAATAAAAGGCCTCTCTCCCTCACTTTTTTTTTCCTGTGGTGTGCTCAGAGTCAGAAATCTGTATTAGTCTCCGCTGGCCTGAAGGCAGGAGATGTCAAAAGCTAAATCATGATCTGCCCTGGCTTTCTGGCTAAATTGTGTATGAAGGCCTGAGGCAAAAAGGTGCACATGCTCATTATTTGAAATAGAATGATTTCCCCCTTTCTTTTCTTTTCCTTTCCTTTTTTGTTTTTGTTTTTTTGTTTAAACATACACACACATATTGAGACGTATATGGTAACATGAATACAATATATACACCCCAACAAAGTATGAACCTTCAAAAACACACAGAAAACAACAACAACACAAGGACTACATATGTGAATTCCATGTATTTTTCTGATAGCAAAAGTGAAAAGGATAATATCAGGAAACAGTCTTCTTTAAACCTGTCTAATAGCAACAAAGGGGAGTATTGAGATTTCACATAGCTGAAATTCTGAAGGAAAGAGTCAAGCTGTGAACAGATTATTTTTATTGTAAAAAAATTACTGCATTCTATAAACCTTTGGTTGCAGATCAGGCTATAGCCTTCTTGGTCCTCTCTGGTTGTTGGGAGGGGCACGGCATTCACAAAGCAACTTGAGCCACTGGCTAAATGCACTTCTCCCTCCAGCGGAGTCCATTTGCTCTGTGCAAGATGGTTGTTGTGCAACTGTCACAGGCACCCGAATGAGCAGTATGTGTGACATCACCAGTGTTGTGTGACATCACCAAACATCCCCTCTTTAGCAATGCATACTATGTTAATACAATGTTTTGCATTTTTGAGGATTTATATTTTTTTAAAAATTGGGTGACTTCTCAAGTTAAAGTTTTATCTCTCTGCTTATAGCAACTGTCAATATGGTCACTGTAGAGTCAGACATTCATTCTTCATCGTGCCAGGCTCACTGTGATGCTCAGCATTGAAGACAGATTTAGCTACGTCTGAACCCAGCCCTATTTTCTCTTTTGTCACATATTGCATTGATCTGTATGTGGTAGGTGGATGGGTGATGCTGGATAGAATGCTCTTCACAGCAGGGAGTTGTGCAAGGCCCAACTGGGAGGGGGGAAAGCGCACAGGGGAATCCACATAGTTATCTCCAATCTCAGATCAGAGATAACATCAGGGATTCCTCCAGGGGATGGTCCTGCAGGGGACTTGGCTTGAAAGCCAAGCCCCAAACTAGGAATGTATGGATTTTGTAAAATCTGTTCCATTTGCGTTTCATGGACTGTCATTCATTGGCAGAATCACATTCCCCCCCACCCCGATTTTCCAAATTTCCCATCAAGCCCTGTATAGCTCCATCCAGGCCACATATTGACATCCTACTTTATTCCTAGGAATTGGCTCTAGGGCTTAGGGATGGAAGGCAGAACTGAAGGTAATGTGGACCTGACAGACTTGAAGGCTATATCTGTAGTATTCTTTGCTAAACTGATCAACAAACTAAATTAAATAAATATTGTTAAGTAGTATATTTGGAGTGTTGTTCCCTTTCCAAGCTCTTAAAAGTGAGAATGTAGATTTGGGATTTTCATCCCAGGTTTGATTTGCCCTAATTTTAGCCCAGAGTGCAGAACCTCAGGGCTGGCAGCTAAATCTGGCCCTTTTGGGTTCTCTAAATGGCCACACCCTTTCCTCTGGCTCCACTTCCTTTCCCCTGACAGCTGATCATAGTAGTTTCCAGGCTTTTGTGCAGTCCTCCCACCATTCTAAAAAGTTGATATGTCTCCCTTAAGTTATTGGCAGTAACAGCTATAAGCTAAAATATGCTGCTATTTTTGCCCCTGTCCACTACTATAATATGATTCCCAAGAGCTTCTCCAAAATGGAATTTGACCCATGGGCTGAAAGAAGCCCAACACCTCTACTTTAGATCTCTCTCTCTCTCTCTCCCTCTCTGGGCATGGCTAGATGAGGGGTGTGGAGGGGGATGATCTCACTATATGATGATCGTGAGATCGTCCCCCTCAGTCTATGTGCGACGTCCCGGGAGGAAGAGGACGTCGCGCCTGCCATTTTTTTTTATCAGAAAAGAGTGCACAAGCACTCAATTGCAAAAGTAAGTGGGGGGTTTCTAAATTTTTTTTTTATTCCTGCTCCCCCCCACCCCACTCCCAGTTACTCGTGAAAAGCCAGGACAAACCAGGACAGCCGGCCACCTGTCCTGCGGACTCAGGATGAGCCTGAGACTGCGAAAAAAGTTGGGATGAAAGGGTATGCCCTTTCTTGGGGATCATCCTTCCCTACTCCCGGGATCCCCTGTGCATCATGTGGATGCACAGGGGCGATCCCCGGGATATTGGCAGGTCTAGACATGCCTCCCCTCTCATATTTTAAAAGTTCAGCAAGAATGTTATTTCATTGGGGGTCAGCCCAGGCTGTGTTTGATGTTCTGTGCACACAGAAGACTCCAGGAGAGTGTGGTCTGGATATCAGGCAAGTAGACCTATATAGGTAGGGATGAGGGCTTACACCATGATAGGTGTGGGGCATGTGAATGAAGGAAGAAGAAACTGGCATATGAAATGAGTTGTAGGATGAGTATTAGGAGGATTGTAAGGAAGGGGAGGCTGAGACAGTTCAGTGTTTACAGGCTCAATTCAGTCCTCCAGCTTTTATTACTCTGATGTTCTGCTGTACTGTTACATCTTTCCAACTGAATTGTTTGAGCAGATATCTAGTTTCAGTATTGTATACAAAAAAGAAAAAAGAAAAAGAAAAAGAAAAGAATGTATGTAAATCTTCAGTGATAACAGAGAATAAGGTTTGTTCTCCATCTGAGATATAATTAAATTCATGAGGCTAGTTTTAATGCCAGGCAATACCTTACAGTAAAATATATAAAGAGAATGAAGAAAGCAGTACCACCAAGATATGATCTTAAGCAATCATATTAAAGACTATTCCAGCATAACAGGAAAACAAGGTTAGTATTCATTACATTTTTGGTATATATAGTATGATGTAGTGTTTCTTTTTCAAAGGAAGACATTGCTTCTGCAGTAAAGGAATTACTATTTATTCTTATTTAATGTGCTTTATGGAAGAATCAGATGTGCACAAAGTATTTCTTTGATATCACTTGTCATGTGATTATTATTTTTTTGCCACTTCCATGGTGTCTCATATTGCAATGGCCTTTCCTAGATCTTTGAAAGCATTCTAATTTTTAAGTGTTTGGATATGGATATATATTGAATGAAAATTGCCTCTGCCCAAGAATTCAACACTTTTTCTCATTTCATGTTCTTCCCCCTCTCCCAATGCATAGTCCTATTATGCACAATATAATGAAACTGGATAATATATATTCTCCCCTCCATATTGAAAACTAGATGTCAGGAGAAAGCTTGGCAAGAGCTCTTTCCCTGGCATCTAACTTTCAGAATTGGTATGGGGTCGGGGGGAGCCATCACCTGTAGTCAGAAACTATAGAGCCCCAACACAACTCACTACTTCAGTAAGAACTGGACAAATAGCATCTGATTGTATGAAGTGACTCTGTTGGAAAGCATTGCATTTGAATGACACGGAAGTTCTAACTCTGATGTTCCAGCTGCTTGTGCAAGTCATCCCTAAACGTTGCAGGCATAAAGCGATGAATGTGTGAAGCAGGCTGAAGAATTGATCACGTTTTGAATGGAGAATTCTCCTGTATTCCTAGCACAGATGCGTCCATAAGCTGCTGCAGACTTTGCAAAATTTCAGGTCCGTGTCACAGTATCCCAGATCATATAAAACAGACATAAACCCAGTGCTTTCTGTTTGTTTGTTTTTGGTTTTTCACACCAGGATATTGACTGGGTCTCTTAGGTGATGAGCAGGGTAGAAGGATGATAGGTTGATTACCCTACTCTTGTGTTTATTGTGCTGCACTGATGCATCTTTCACAGTTTTTACTATCGTAGTCCAACATTGCTGTGGAGAACAAGCAAGACCCATAAAGATGACATGTTTGCTGTCCTGCTCCCTGACGGGACTTCAATGTATTACCTGGATCTAATTATCTCATCTTCAGCTGACAGAGAGGCTACCATGGAACATTTTCCATCACTGGGGGGCTCAGCCAAGCTTCCAATGGGCTGTCTAATAGCATGATATATTTTTGGACCTCCCGCTCATTGGATGAACAGTCTGAGGTAAATCATGTATTGACCTCCAAGCATTTATAAACCGTGGAACATCACATTCTCATCAGAGCCACAGGGGCAGTAAACTATAGTTTCTCGGCTGTGAAACATGGTTTTGGTTATGCACTGTGTTACTAGGGTTTGTGCCTAAACAACTATACATCATTTGTGGCACTTGTCGCCTTCTTTATTGAAAGGCAAAACAAAGAGTTGAGGACAAAAATCATTACTACTTTAGCAATTTTTCACAAAATGCTTTTGTTTTGTACTTGACATACAGATGGGACATTGTACCACAGTACGAATGATGTATGGTGGCGTGACAAATTTCATTTCCTTTATAAAACAAGGATCAGAAGAGTGTACAAATTTGGGGGAAGAGATTGCATTGGGGCTTTTTGTTGGATATGGGAGAGAAGAATGTGTTTTTAAAAAATTTATTGGCCTTTATTTTATTTATTTGGATATTTATAAACCACCCCAGATGGAAAGATAACAGGGCAGTGAACAATAAATATGTAACAAAATAATAATATAAAATCATAAAACAATAAAAGGCTGAGGGTTTTTTAAGCATTAAAAAGACTGACCAACTTAAAATGCTTGGGCAAACAGAAACCTTTTGGCCAGATGCCGAAATGATTGCAAGGTCAGGACCAGTTGCACCTCCATGGAAAGAGCCTCCCCTGCAGATAGTAAGATGTAAGCAAGCTGGTATAAGAAGAGCTGTTGAAGGAACAACATGAAGGATGTATTTGTGTCCCAAGCTATTAAGCATCATCACCTTGAATTGGTCCCAGAAACAAAGTGGCAACCAGTACAACCCCCTTAGGGTTGAAGTAATGTGATCCCATCTGGCCACACCCATTGATATTCTAGAAGCTGCTCTACTTGAAGCCTCAGGTTGTGTTCAAGGGGAGCCCCACATACAACATATTATAGTAGACCAAGGAGGATGTTACCAGAGCATGGACCACTGTGGACAGACTGTCTAGGAATAGTCATAGCTGGTGAACCATCCAAAGCTGGTAAAAGGCATCCTGGGCCACCGAGAGCCACCCGGACTCCCAGTGACAAAGCTGGACCCCCAAGCTAAGCACCTGCACTTACAAGGGGAGTGGATGGAACTTCATCTAGAATAAGCAGCACACCAATTTTTGAACATGAGAACCACCTAACCACAGGGCCTCCATCTTGTTGGGATACAACTTCCATTTGTTGGTCCTCATCCAGCCCATTACTGAGTCCAGAAAATGGTTCAGTACATGCACAGCTTATCCTGTCTCAGTTAATAAGGAGAAATAGAAATGGTTGAAAAGTTTAATTGGTTTTCTTGTCTGATCAACTCCAACTGAAGCTTTCATTGATAGATCAGCAGTGTCCAGATTAAACTAGTGGGGATGTGAGTTAAGAGAATACAAGTTTATTTGGAGGGATTCTGGTGGGTATAATATGGAAAGAAAAATAAAATATTAATAGATGGCCTTTCCATCTAAAAATGAGGGTTAGCTTTCATTTATTTGATACATTGTAAATTATTTCATATTCCTTTTAATATCTTAAAAAGTACTTATACTGAGGTTTTGCTAATATAAATAAATTAATTAGCTGTCTGAATAATTTTATTTAATTCGTTAAAAGGAAGGGATCAATTAATTAAAAATTGTGTTTATGGCAAAGAGTAAATTCATTTTTAAAATACGGGCTTTAAGGCATGACCTCCCCCCCCTTGGGATGTGGTTTAAAAATATTTGAGGTGTTTAAATGTTTTGGCAGATATTGATTAAAGTGTTTAAGTGGAAATATTGGAAGCAATAGAAGTAGCTTGTGTTTTGTATGACCTTGGTAGTTATAATCCTTGAGTGAAGAGGAAATTAACGTAAGGTGATGCAATGCAAAATCTCAGTGTGTACTGTTCGGTTTGTGTGCTGAAAGTCCAGACTAGGATCCAAAGAACTGTATAACTTGTCCCTTGTTAGGGATGTACAAAAATTTTGTTTGAGGTCACAAAACAGTTGATTATGTCCTGTTTCCAACTTCAAAAATCTATAGAGACTGACTGCAATGCCTAGAGCGTCAGTGGAAGTGGCAGACGCTCTGGGCATTTTCATGTGGAATGCTCATTTTAAACCAGGGGGAGCCTGACAGATGACACAGTAGTCACTTACCCCACTACAGGAAGGTGGTGACCTGGGATCATTAATTACCCATCACTGTCAGGTTTCTCTCTCCCCACATGACATGCTAAGCCATGATGGTTCATTTCCCAATGCTGACCACCATTTCTTAGTCTTACATGTAAACAGGCCCAGTGTCTACTTTGGCCCTGAATGTAGTTTTTACTGTGGAATAGGAGATGATGTAGAATAGGACCATTGTTGGTCCTATTCTACATCATCTCTCACCACACCACCCCCGCATTTCTGTTCCTCTGTTTTAGCTGCAATCCTCATGGTAGCTGGAGGGGACAGGACACTATATTGTTCCCCATTATAATGCAAATATTTTTGGGTGAAATGGTCTCAAATGGGCAATCAAGATCCATCAGCTTTACAAAAGACCTGTTCTTGTCAGAAGTGAAATCTGCTAGAACTGGTTTGTTGAAATGGATCAACACAGCTGCCTGCATTTTTGGACTCTCCTTGGGTTATGATGAATGCCTGCAGTTCAAAATTGTCTACTACACCACTGGAAAAAAAGTTGTTCAAATGGAATATATATATATATATATATATATATATATATATATATATATATATATATATTTAAAACCCCATTGGGCACAGGCATACCCCTTAACTCACCATAGCATGTGATGGTTGGTTGATCCTGTCACTCTTTTTCAGAGGAATCACAACAATCCTACAAAATAAAATAGGAGAGCCCCCATATATGCATTTCTGAACTCTGGAGGAAGAGTGGGATATATACAGGACAAATAAATGTAGAAAACAAATACAGAAATTGAAAAAGGCTGTTCTGCACTTGTAGATATTTTTTTCCTATTCTGGTTTACATAAACATTTTAATTCACACATCCTCCTTGGCCTGGTGACATGTAATTTCTTCCGTGTTTTAATTCCGCCTGTCCCAAAGAGGTTACAGTTGCTTCGCTGTATGAAAAGACTGTAGCTTTTCGCCACATATTTTTGAAAATATCCTGGATGGGAGATGCAAAAATGCATGTTGAACTACATCCTTGTTGAGTAGTGAACCATCTCTTGACAGAACTGTGAAGTGGATTTAGTCAACATGGTTTTCTGGTGAAGAATATCATCTGCTAGCATACAAATGTGGCCATTTGTTAAGATCAGTTTGGCAGGGACAGGGCTTTGTGGGTGGTGGTACCTCAAATGTGAAACTCTTTCCCCTGGGGAAATTTCACCATGTCCCCGCCTCTTTTAGACAGGTTTTGAAAACCATTTCATTCTGTCAGGCTTTTAATGCTTGGTTTTATTTACTGACTGCTGGCATTTACATTAGATTTTTATTTTGATGTGTTTTTTTATACTATTTGATACTATTTCATTTGAAATTATTTCATTGTTCCACTATTTTTCTAAATTGTTTTGGATTCTTTTATTTTATTTTAAACAGTAGGATGCAAATGTCGAAAACAAATAACCATAACGTTATTCACCAAGTTTTTGAGCCTACAAATACACATGCAATTTGGCCAATCTCTCCATGAAGCATTTGGGAGATATCTAAGCAACAAGTTCACTGAATATTTTGTTCATTGAATATTCTTTCCCATTGAATCTAAAGCTATATGACTCCATAAACATAGATTTTATAACATATGATATTAGTGTACCAGTTTGAAAAAGGATGAGGCCTGGCTGATTGGCTCAGATTCAATATCATAAGTTCTGAAATTCAGATTAATGAAGAGAAGGTGTTACTGGGTGTGCTACCTCTGCACACCCAAATGCTTATGCATTAAGGAAGGACTCCAACTCTGATAAGCCTCAGCCAGTATGGCCAACAATCAGGGATTATGGGAGCTGTAGTCCAAAATATCCGAACAACTCCAGGTTTCCTTCCCCTGACCTATGTCACCAGGTGTCTTGAAATTAGCTTGCTCACTCAGTGCCATCTAACATATACTCATTGTTCCCATATGGTCATTTCCCCCTTCTTGGTCCAGAAGATGGAAACATATATTTTCCAAATGAAAGTAGCAACTCTTTGCCTGCAATCCAATACATATTTACCCAGGAGTAAGTCCCCCTAGGCTTGCTTCTGAGTAAGCATGTGTAAGATTGCACTGTTAGTATTTAAATGAAAACCTACAGGCTACAAAAAGAGTCAAGAGACTCTATACACTCTAACATATATCTTTACATCCCAGAATAAAACTGAGACATGTGATCTAGCCAAAATTAAACATAACGAAGTTCCATTTATTTTAATGGAAACAATGTAAGCACCCCGTTAATTATTACATTGAAATTATTGGAAGAAAGCTCAACTTTGGTTGGGTTGGTCTCTTGCACAGTACATATTAAATGTTAGGAATAAGAAAAGCTGCAAAATCTGAATTAGAAGTTTCACTTCGCCATCATTTTATTTTGATTCATCAATCAACAGCATTATTATCTTGCAATATTATGATTATCTTGCAATATGATCAGAGGAGTGCAGTCCAATACAGTACAATACCTCTTTGTACTGTCACCCGAGATGATACTGTTTTTAATGGATGTGTTCCTTGCAATGGATTCTGGGCACTAATCTGTGTTCTATCTCTCAGTGTGTGTGTGTGTGTGTGTGTTTTAATACAATGTATTTTTACAAACTATACACAAGACAGATAAATTCACTTTGACAATTTAAAATTTATTTGCCATGTTTGTGAACTTCCTCCCGTTCCACTGGTACTATTATACATTTCTTGCCCTCTCGCCATGCTACAAAGAAATCCAGTTATTTTACTCTGGGACACAGGTGACTGAACTTATAAAAATCACTACAGGACAAGATGTATTGAGGCCTGGCATGGAATGACAAATTCTGGCGAGGTTCACTAAGAAGAGACATATTGATTTTTAAATGATTAATAAGGAGAATATAATTGTATTTCATTAAGATGGATGGGATTTCATTTAGTCCGTCTTTCCTCCTTTTTCCACTTCAGATGCAAAAGGAAATCAAGTTATCATCAGTGGAACCTCATGTTAGCCTTCCATGGCAACGAGGTCATTGATTGAATAAAGGAAGTTTTTGAGAGGCTGGCTTACCCTGTTAATAGAGAGTACAGATAATGTGACACAGATAATGTGAACTCTGTGACAGCTTTAGAGAATCTCTGGGGAGAAGGGCGAACATCCCCCCACCTTTCTCTGAAACCAAGTTGCAAATTGTCCAAGATTATAATTGGTTTGGGCTGAAATGCAACGTTTCACAGTTGCATGTGTCTTTCCCCTGATTTGTGATGCTTTGAGTTTTAAGTTGAAGAATGGCATAGAGAGGAGCTGTTTAATATTGCTCTCCATTGTTGTTTTCTGTGAGGGAAAAGTACCCCCCCCTCTCCCCATCACCACCCATGGATGGAAAAATAGTTGGAGGGAAAGTAGACCTTACCCTTATTTTTTCACATAAACCTGAAGCATTATTATTATTATTATCATCATCATCATCATCATTTATATACCACCTCATAGCCGAAGCTCTCTGGGCGGTTTACAAAGATTAAAAGACTGAACATTAAAAATCAGTATACAAAATTTAAAAACATAACAACAGCTTGTTTCTCACAAGTAAAGGAGAGCCATTGCGGGAGAACCTGTGCCCCATGATGGCGGTTCGAAATGCGTATTGGCAGAAGTGGGCAGGACTAGGCAGATGGGTACAGGGCACGAAATTTATTATGAAAGAACTCCTGAGAGATGTGCAGCAGTGCAGACATGTAGCAACACAAGAGGGGGATAGGTACTGGGTTGAAAATGCATTGCTGCGCAGAGATATATTTGTTTAAAAACAACACTTGGTGATGACACACGCCAATGTCCATGCACATGTCCCTGACAGCAGGCTGGCTGTTCACTGATCGAGGAGCTCACACTGAACAGCAACAGCTTCGCAAAGGGGGACACACAACAGCCACAGACTTTGGGGTTGTTGCGAGGGGGCCAACACAACTGTGACAAAAGCAGTCAGCGATATTCCTGATTAACTGAGTGGTAGGCACGAGATCATAGCTGGATCAGTTGTGTGTCGATATTATTCTAGGATAAATGGCTGGTGTAGACACAGCTGTGTGACACGCAGAGATGCATAGGTGGAAAGAATGGTGTATTTTTCTCAGCTGGGACACTTTGGACTGGTATTTTAATGCATATTACACTGGACAAGTTTTATTATGAAAAGAAGCTATTTCCTAAGTTTCTGTTATTTTTTCTTTTCTTCCTACCCTACCTTTTTCATTTCAGTCCATAATTTATTTTTATTAGTTGCTAGTGAAATGGTATGCATCTGAACACAGCTGCTAATATTGCTATGACCGCCACATGTTAGTGCCAAAATATGTACAGTAATTTGCTATAATGACTCCCAATTGGCTTTCCCTATTCCTCTTTTTAGACCTGCCTTGTGACTATAGCCTGGCCTGACAAGACCCAAAACCTGATCCTAATTACCTCTTGCCAAAAATGCTCAAATAACGAATGTGTATGAGTAACAACAGTTGCAGTGGCTAATTTCATCCTTTCAGGTTGCTGATTGTAAATGGGCTGCCTGGGAGAATAATACTGTAGTCTTGGTAGAAGGCTAAGCTACCCATGGCCTAAAAAGGAACAGAACTCTAGTGCAATTCTTTCATTCGCTCATTCAGCTTGCTTATGTGCTAAGGAAGCACCAATTTATAACATTGCTCCAAATGGAATGGTCCATAACCAACCCTGCTGAAAACATTTTCAGCAGTGCAAAATAACTTGCCATGCCAATAATGCTAGAAAGGTTCCATGGTGTCTGTACATTTGGAGATGCTCCCCCCGCCCGCCTGAAAGTTAAGCAGATCACAATAATTGTCTTCACAGCTGCTTTGGAAGTCTTTTCACAACTCAGTAGATACTTCCATGAATGAATGTTTGGAGTCTCTTTGCAGGTTTAGGGTGATTTATGAAGCCATTAGTTATTTCATTTTATAGGATGCTTTTTCTCCCAGTTCAAAGAATCTGTCCAAGCTTGCTATTCAGAAAGTATTCATTTCTGTTAAGCCAATGTTCTTTAATAACATTTTTTTTACATTTTTTAAAAGATTACAACAGAAACAAACCAAACCTGTTTATATATTATGTAAGCGTTTGACTCATCTGTATACTAATGCAACTGGGTAGGAGTTAATCCCATGTGGCTCTATCTCATGCTGTAACAATAAGGATGGTTTTAGGAAGTAGAGATGTATGAGAAATTAGTTTCAGTTTGTTTTTGATCAGGATTTTACCCAGTTTGCACCTTCCAGTTTGACATGACATGACACAGAATCGGTCACAATCTGTGGTCAAATTTCTAAGCCCACAGTGTGATTTGCAGACCAAATAGAAAGAAAAGAATCATAGGATCATAGAATAGCAGAGTTGAAAGGGGCCTACAAGGCCATCGAGTCGAACCCCCTGCTCAATGCAGGAATGCAGGAAAGCATTTGACAGCATACATGTTTTAAAAATGCATCAATTTCAAAATGAGTACATTTCAAAAATGTGTAGAAATATGCTTTAATCAACGGAGAAACATTGTACATTTCAAAATGCGTACATTTCACAAATGTGCAAAGTACATTTTAATAATGGGAGAGGAAAGCATGCATTTCAAAAATGCACACAATTGATGCACCTATTTGGAAAAAATGTCCATGGAAATATGCATGGATTTTCATGCGAAAAGAAAAGAAAAACAATGCTCGCAATTTGAGACGGGCTCAAATTGGAACGAATTTTGGAATTTGGAGAAAATTTGGAATTTGCTGATTTGCACATCCCTAGTAGGAAGAAATCATATATATCAGACAAAAAATATGGTTTCTTTTCATGTTCAGGCTCAATAATGCAGTTGTTGGAAGGAGCCACATTTTGCCCTTAGACAATGGCCAACGTGTGAAAATTAATACTAGGGATGTGCTCCACTTCTCCTTGGACTGGAGAAGCAGGAGCGAATTGGCCTGATCCGCCTTGCCCAGAGGCGGAGGAGAAGCGAGTCAGGGGCCTGGAGGAGCATGGCGAAGAGAAGCGACCATAAGAGGAGTGCTCCTCTTTTCGCAGAGCGATCCGCCCGCCATTTTGGATTTTTTTGCCCATAGGATTGCATTGCGGAAAAGATTATCGAATAACTTTTTTGTTTTTAAAGCTATCTTTCTGAAATTTCGTGTGCTTATAGAGTTGTGGCTGGTGGTCATTTTGAGCCTACTCTCAGCACTCTGCGTGGTGCAGTTTGCTTGCTATAATTTTTGGGAAAATAGGGTAAAAAAAGTGGGAGAGGTACCTTTTTGAAGTGCTGAGAGGCAGATTCAACTCCCAGTCATGATCACCTGATGAAGCATCCTCCAATCCCAAAGTTGGAGGAGGGGATAGGCAAAACGGGATACTTAGTAACTTGGGATACTGGGAAACTTCTCTTTCTTAGTCTGAACGGACTTTTCCCAGTGTTTTTTTAAACAGTAGCCCCACCAAATGCACAAACACAACCTGAAATCACATACTAAGCAAATAAATAACAGATAGGAAACACAGCACTGCTACCCACCCTAACCTTGGTGAACTACTGAATAGATGTGGTGCAAGGGGATGAGGTCCCCTAGGGCATGTGGACGTGCCCAGTGCACACACACTGTGTCCTGCCCTTGGAGGGTAATCAGAGCCTTCCAAAGAGTAACCAGTGGAGACTAATGCCTGTCATGAGTTGAAGTGACAGGTAGCTTCTTAAAGACTGGTACTTACTTAGGGCAAGTCAAAAATTGGCATATCTCCCTACCCCTGGGCACGTCCACTTTCCTCTTACTGGTAAAAGACAGACATGGCCTTTTTAAAAAAAATCTTCTTGTTGTTTATTCAGCAACACTGCTGCTTTTAATTCCACCCCTCCTTTGTTTATTTATTTATTTATTTATTTATTTATTTATTCCATTTTATATATATATATATATATATATATATATATATATATATATATATAGATACACCCCATAGCCCAAGCTCTCCTGGTTTTTCCTCTTCAGTGAAGTCAGGCAGGCTGTCATTGTGGTTCAACTCCTTATTGTTGTTGTTGTTGTCATTATTATTGCTATTGATATTAATTAGTACTGCTATTATTAACATTACTATTGTTCTTGTTGTTGTTTAATAATGGCTGTGATCACAGTGCAGTCAACCAACACTGAAGCAAGGATCACAAAGCTTTACTCTTATCCTCCTAGCCTCCTAGTAGTTATGGGATGCAAAAGAAAAGGCATCTCTCTGTGCTGCTCCCTCCTCACAGGGATGGTTTGCATTACTGGCTTTGAAACAATCCTTGGCCCACTTCCTTGTGCCCCTAGAAATGCCTGCTGCCTGCCTGCCTTCGTTCCCCTCGGGGTGCTGCTGTGGTGGGGCATCTGCCGGGACTGACTCCCCCATAGGTCTATGGCATATCTCTGCCTGCCGCTCTGCCCGCCTGGTGCCGGGGAGATGGGCTTTGTGGTTCGTGCCCAGCAGCCTCCGGCATGCTTGCTCCCAGTCATCCTCCTCTGTGCCCGCCTCAATGCGTTACTGCTGGCTTGGAAAGAAACAAGCCATCCTTGGCTCACTTCCTTGCGCCCGCCTAACAGGGTTGGTTTGCAATGCGTTACTGCTGGCTTAGAAAGAAACAAGCCATCCTTGCCACACTTCCTTGTGCCCCCAGAAATGTCTGCTGCCTGCCTGCCTGCCTTCCCTCCCTCCTCCCCTGCCCTCCTCGCAGGGATGGTTTGTGTGTGTCTTGCTTTGACTCAGGGGATAAGTCCTTCCTGCGCTCACTTAGACTTTTTGAAGTTCCAAATAATTTTTTCAAGTGTGGAAAAAGATTCATATAGGTTTATCTACTCCCCAATTCATGGGATTTCCTTTGAAATGCCCCCATTGAGCTGTCTGCAGCTTTAAGTCCCTGAGATACTGGGGTGTCCGATTTTCAAAAATTCCCCAAAAATCAGGGGAGGCTTGGATTGGCTTGAGGCTTGGCATGCATGTGTATGTGTCCATGAGGTGTCATGGTGCCTAATTTGAGGTTTCTAATGTGAAAATTGACAGAGATATAGAAAGGGGTGTGAATTGGGGTGATGCGTTAGAGGTTAAAGGCCCCCCCAAATCAGGGGATGATGGAATTTGCTTGAAACTTGCCATGAATGTGGATGTGCCTGCTTCCAAGTTTTTATCTGTCAAAATGTCGGAGAAAAGCCCATGTCTGAAAATGAGGTGCCCGATTTTCAAAAATTCCCCAAAAATCAGGGGAGGCTTGGATTGGCTTGAGGCTTGGCATGCATGTGTATACGTGCATGAGGTGTCATGGTGCCGAATTTGAGGTTTCTAACATGAAAATTGATGGAGATATAGAAAGGGGTGTGAATTGGGGTTAGGGGTGATGCGTTAGAGGTTAAAGCCCCCCCAAATCAGGGGATGATGGAATTTGCTTGGAACTTGCCATGAATGTGGATGTGCCTGCTTCCAAGTTTTTATCTGTCAAAATGTCGGAGAAAAGCCCATGTCTGAAAATGGGGTGTGCAATTTTCAAAAATTCCCCGAAAATCAGGGGAGGCTTGGATTGGCTTGAGGCTTGGCATGCCTGTGTATACATGTATAAGCTATCATGGTGCCAAGTTTGAGGTTTCTAACATTAACAGAAAAAAAGTTGTAGGCTTTTTTTGATTTCAATGCAAGCCTATGGGGGGTAAAAGTGGAGCTCCGATCCGGATCCGGAGCTTCGCTGCGAACCGGAGTGGACTATAGGCGGATCGGAGCAAAGCGGACCCGATCTGGAAGTTGCGGATCTGGAAGAGAAGCGGATTGGGGGGGGGTCCGTGCACACCCCTAATTAATACTTAATGGGTTGTCTCCAGTGGGAGGTAGTCATGCTTTAGTCCTACTGAAATCAGTGGGAGTTCGGTTCGTTATGATAAAGTTTTCCCATTGATTTCAATGGGACTAAAATGTAACATTCTTCCCCAGGAACCAACCCAATAATTTCACTCAATTACAAGCATAATAATAATAATAATAATAATAATAATAATAATAGCAATGTGAATATGATTGCAGAGAAATGTGGTAGATAACAGAAGCCTTTCGACAAGACAATTATTTACTGAACTACTCAGAGTAGAGGCTGGTGTTTTTCTACTTGCAACCTTATATTTATGTTTGCCTTCCTAATCTGTATGGCTACACAACACAAACTAAAATTTCAATGACTATTTTCTTATGCTGGCATGTGGCAGCCCCTTCCGGTGTTCTTGAAAGGTTCCAGGGTATAGTGGAAAGACTTCACACTGTTAGCTCACTTTGTTAAACAGAAGTTGATTTTGAATTTAGCTGTACACATAGGATGTGTGATATAGTGGAAACAAATCTCTCCGGTAAACTCTGCAAGATGAATAATTCCTGCTGAAACCAAGCAGCCAAAGCTGAGTGCAAGATTAATATGCACTCCCAACTTATGCATCCTACTACACCTATCGATTATGGGGAAAACACACAAAAAACACACACTATGCTTTCTGGTTTGAGTTTGATTGAGCCTTTTGCCTTACCTGATCTTAGGTTCAATTTCTTTAAAGAAATAATTTGTCTACGATACGAACTGGATTTCCCCCCCTCCCTTTCAAATTTGGGTCATATGTTTAAGTGTGCAAATGAATACCAGGACTGCAAGATTTAATTAGCAGATTCGTCAACTACAACTTTAGCTGGCTAATCAGTAAAGGCAACTTTTAATTGGCAAGCTTCAGAGCATGTTTAATTTTGGAGAGTATTTTGATTCTGGGGTGTTACTGTTACTGACAATGAAAAAATAAAGGAAAAAATAAAGATGGCCATACTTCAAATAATGAGTTCTAAAATACATTTTAAGTAACAAAACCTATATTTCCTTCAGTACCTCAAAAGGGTGTATCTATTGACAAACTGGCAATCTCACCCTTGCCCACATGCTTGTTGACACTGTCATAGAACTCTAAAGGGTTAGTGAGGAAGGGTTACCTTTGCATTAGCCATCCTGACTGTTCTTCAGCAAGAACTGTCCTATATGCCTGACAACGATACCTTTAATAATACTTTCCACCGATTTACTGGAACAAATGTTAAACTACAACTGGTCTGTAATTTCCAGGATCACCCCTGGATCCCTTTCTTCACTTTCAGTTTGTCATTAAGATCTAGAACGCCATCTCTTGTCACCATGGCCGTTTCTACATCTGCCTCCCCCCCACCCCCCGAGATCGTCCCGGGATCATCCCTGTGCATCCAAATGACCCACAGGGGATCCCGGGAGCAGGCAGGGACGATCCCTCCATTTTCCTGGGATAATCCTTAGGTGTAGAAAGGGCCCATGATTTGCCTCAGTTCCTCAAACTACCCTCCTGATTATGTCAGCTAAACCATGGGTGTATAACCTATAATTACTGTAATGCTCACCACATCTATTTTCTCCTTTGAAACCAAGGATTCCAACTCCCCCATCTTGGCTCAGAGGCTTCTAGTATTGGCATAGGAAGATCTATCATCGTTCTCTCCAAAATATCTCTGAACTGTGAATTTGCATCTATGGGCCTTTGGTCTCTTTGACAAGCTAACGTGTTCTACTTTATGCTCATGGCCTGTTTCTGCTCTGTCTCTAAAAAATCAAAACAATGTCAACCTTACCCTAGTGGTGATTCATCCATAATAGGAAGCTCCCCATTCTCCTTTTGGCTTTCCCTCAGGACTCAGTTTAAAGGCTGCTCTGCTACCTTTGGATGTTAACCTCCATTTTGTATAGGCCAGAAATGTCCCCAGTGTCTAACAAATCAAAATGCCTTTGGTAACAAGTGTCTACCAAATCTAAATCTGCCACTGTCTCATCACTAGCTGGCTGTGCAGATGGACAGGGTAGCATTTCAGAGAAAGATACTTTTGGATGCCCTGGCTTTCAATTTGGTTTTGGTTACCTAGCAACCAGAGTTTGGCTTCCAGGACCTCCAGACTACATTTTGCTATGTCATTGGTGTCAATAGGAACAGCAGCTACTGAGTCTACCTCAGCATTTATCTGCCATGCTATGCAATGTTTGCACCAGGCAGCAGTGATGCAGCTAGGACTGGATCTCAGGTCTGAAGTCCAGTGGTGAAAATGACCACACAGAAAACACTGATTGATGTGGGAAACAGAAATGTATCACTTCACAACTGAAGTCATACAACACAGCTGTGTAAAGGGTGTGGTAATAATAACACCATTACATCCAGGCTAAAAGACAAGACTTGAAAGCCTTATTCACCAACCTCTATGGCTCTCTTAGGCCACAGCTAGACTTAAGGTTTATCCTGGGATCATCCAGGGTTCGCCCCTGCCTGAGCACTGGATCCCCTGTGTGTCACCTAGACGAATAGGTTTGACCCCTGGACGATCCAGGGATAAACCGTAGGTCTAGCTATGGCCCAAGTCAGCTACCTTGCTCTCAAGGGAACAATTTTCTTTCCCGAGAGCCAAACACTCATTACACTGAGCACATCCCCTCAATGTCTGTCTGCGAAATTCACATGGGTGTTTAACTCGTCTGTCTGCAGAACCTCTTATTACCTTGATACTTCGTCGCTGGAGCTGATATTTATTTACAATGTTTCTATACCACTCCACGTCTGAACAGATTCCAGAACAGTAAAATACATATAAAAGGAATAAAACACCAATAAAAAACATGGGTGATCAATCAAGGAAGGCTTGTTGAAATAAAGATGTCTTCAGCAAGTACCAAAAACAACACAGTGTCTGACTTCCACAGGCAGGGAGTTCCACAGAAATGGAGCCTCCACACTCAAGGCTGTACTCCATGTAGACTCCAACCGGGCCATAGGAACATCCCATTTGATGACCTCAGTGATATGTAGTAGTAGTAATTTATTGTTGAAAACTACAGGTCATAACACAGTAAATCAAAATATACACATAAAAACAATATAGCATACATAAAAAGAACAGCAATTAATTACTAAAATGTAAATAGAATCATAAAAACCTGGATGTCTAACTGTGATTGCAGCTATATTGAAAACAATTCTAATACTAAAACTAATTCTAAACTACAATTTAGCAAAGTGTCTTGACAGGATTAATAGAGACAGTTCTCTCACTAATGTTATAGTCAGCAAGGTCAAAATGGCCACTTGATAGCCAACACAGAGAAGTGCATCCACTAGCAGATCGTACACTCATTCCGCTTCACAACCTGTGAATTTGGTGATAATCTGGCCCAGCATTTTACCACTTCCTACTTCATAAAATGAGCAATGTAGGACATAATGTTTAATGTCCTCCACTTCCCCAGGCCGCAGGGTCAGAGGCGCTGCTCCCTGGGGACTTTGTGGAATTTGCCCTCGAAATATGCCAAGGGCATCATTTGGGAGCGCAGACTTGTAAATGCCTTCCTTAGTGGTGCATCTGTAAGGTTGAGTAAATACTGTGAAGTGAATTTATTTTTCTTAAAGTGAGGGTATCACAGGAAGAACTCTGAATGCTGAATCAAACCAGCATCTTGAAATATGAGACAACGTATTTGCCCAATGATTCCCCTCCCAGTAGTACCAGTAGCAGGATTTAACTAAATGGTCTTCCGGAGTAGTGACAATTTTCTTGAAGTATTGTAGCAATGTCAGATGGACTTTTACAGAAATTGAGGGCAGCCCCTCCTCCATTGTTAGATGGCCAGCATGGATGGCCTGAGGGAGACCCAAAATTTTCTTTAAGAAATTATCTGGGCGACAACCTTCTCATTCCAACCACTTCAGTGATATGCTTTCATAACTGGGGGTCAGGGATATACAGATTTTGTTAAAAACATTCCGTTTATGTTTCACGAATTGTCTGGCATCCTCCAGGCTGTCGTTGGCTCATTGACAGAATCGAATTTTATCTAGAGATGCATGAGAATTTTATTCCTGTTTGCAAATGTGCATTTACACTTATGCTAATCATGCACAAAAGTAAAACCAAAACCCAGTTGGCCCAGAAGTCCACAGAATTCACGGAATTCAGAAAAGCCAATCTGCTATGGAATCCACAGGTCGGATGCATAGAAATCCAAGCTCATTTGGATCTGTGGCGGGTTTCTCTGATATCCCTAGCTGGGGGTCCCCTCATGTGCGTAGAGCTCAGCTGGCTGCCTCCCAACCATGCCATACGTTTATAGCCCTTTCCATGATCCCAGAGTAGAGTTAGTGTGGTGTCTCATAGTTACTGCTAGGATTAGCTGAAATTAGTTCGTAATGTAGCGCATTTTTATCTTAGGTCTGCATTAACAAAGTTTGGTGATATTGAATTTCTATTTATGACTACTGTTGCTGTTGCTGCTAATGCTGTTGTTAATAGCCATTGAGCAGAACATAGACAAAGACATAGTTACCTCTAGAGAGTGATTTTGAGTGCCAGTTTGATGTCTGCTGTGCACACGGTGCCTTGGGCTACGTATAAAATCACTTGATAACCAAAAACTACGCATGCAGAAGAAATCTGAAGTACCAGAATTAGACCATCGCCCCCTATTCCATTATGCAGCATTAAGCAAACAATTGTTTTATTGCAAATCTTTTCTAATTAAACATTAGTCACACACTCTCCCTTGCCCTCTATTTTCTATGTTAAAAATTGGAATCCTAAAAGACAACAACACCTCAGACCTTCCATGAATAGCCTAATTAGGCATTAGGTTGGCTAGGTTGGCCTTATGAATACATTAGCCAAAGGATACATTAGCCATTTTGTTCTTTCTACTGCAGCGATTATTAGTGGGCTATTCCACATTCCATCGAAGGGCAACCCCTGTACAAAATTGTGTGCGTATATAAAACATTTCACAACCTCGGTCCACCAACAGCTCTTCAAATGTGTGCAATGGGGAGTGAATGAAGAGCATGTACCAGAAGAGGGGTGGGGGTGGGTGAGAGAAAGGAAAACAATAGGTACAGATTTCTACCAGTTTCCTCAGGCATCCATAGCAGCTGCTTAATGATACATGTATCATTATATCCTAGAGTAGTTGGAGGGCAAAAACAGAGTTGATTACACTACAGACAATTGTTTCACAATAATTCCAGGCCATTTTTCATTAGCTGCCTCTCCTCACAGCAAAACCGGGGATAATTTTTTAGGGGGAAAAAAACTTCTACCTCTCAAAGGTTGTCCAGCAGTTAAAGATTTTTAATAATTCATCATGCGAAACATTGAGAGCTAAATGCTAAATTTCCCAGCAATAACAACAAAAAGATGAATGGAAGGGAGCTGAGGTTAAGTTGCTTTGATAGAAGCAAAGGGGTAAATAAAAGGAATTGTGCTATCGCTTTCCCATGATTTATTGGTACAATTTTTTTTATTACTCTGCTCTGGTTTGAAATGTGTTGTCACTCAGTCCGTTGAGTCAAACCAGTTCATGCTGAGCAAACTGATTAAGTAACTGATTAAAAACAAAGGAGTATCTGCCCTTAATCACTTCTGCTATCTGGCAAGTGGTCGTATCACTTCTAAGTTTACCTCTAGGAAAGGTAGAGAATTTGCTTTGCCGATAGGCCTAACTCATTAGATTTACACATTAGATCTTAATGTTGATATTTTTGTTGCCTGTAGGGAGGTGTGTAACCCACCCACCCCTATACACAGTGCTGAAACATTCTGCTAGTCTTACAAAAATTCTTTTTGTGCTCCCTATCCCAAACTAAGCTTCTTCTACACAAGTAAGCTTTCTAGGGATACTTCCTTAATTTACACCAGATATAGGTGTTACAAAGGATGAAATACTGCCACAGAAAACATCTTCTCTGTCCAGAAATGTATGGAAAGAAACACTTCTGATTTCTCCTGCATGTGGAAATGGGAATGTTTTGTATTACTAGATGTTATAGGAGCTGTAGTGTTAAAGAGGCACATGCCACCATGCTATTGAGCAGTAACTAGAGAGTGACCTCTGACCTGGATGTCCCTCCTTTGATTATGTTCTTCCTGCAACAGGCTAGGAACTTTTAAGGACCAGACGTCTATGATTACTTCACAGGGGCAACAGATAGAGGAGATATTAGAATGCTGATTTCAGCAGCAGCCACACATGTGCAGTATTGTTATGGGTTATTGTCGCCAACCTTATGAGATGGGGCAAACTGGACAATTGAATGCCTCAATAATAAATACATGCTTCTTTAGATGTGTGTTACACATTGAAGACAAAAGTGGAAAGGCCTTCAGCCCAAGAACTTCTATGCTATTAAATTGGACAGAAAAGCCATAGTAATGAGTAATGGGTTGTAAATCTGTAAATACTATGATCTCTGTAGCCCTTTTCAAGCATACTGCTTCATGGAATAACAAACTTGCAAAGTAGAGAGCGAAGATGAACACAAAAGCTCTGCCTTCATCCATCATATCTTCATCGCCCTCCACATGCTGAGGCTGAAGGTCTCTGTTGCTGCAGAAATGGGAACCAATTTTCTCCTGATTTCCTTGAGGGGGAGAAGTTTCTTCCAAAAAAATTCTGGCATGTGTCTCTGTCATTGCTTCTCTGACTTGACCTTACAAGATGGCCAAGGATGTTTTAATTTCCCTTGCTTTTTATTATACATTTAAAGAAGTGCTGCATTGCTTTCCGCCATCTAGATTACCTGACATGCCATGGGAGGGATGTGATGTGGCAGCCTTACTCCCAAGCCATTTCAGGAACATGCAGTGAGAACTTCACACCCCTGTGAGAAGTTAACAAAAATGGAAAACCTTGACCACCTTGTAAGGCTAGGTAAGGTAAGCAGCATCCGATGGATGATTTCAGATAAATTATCTTTCAAGGGAGTTCAGTTTTTACCCACCCAACAAATGGTTGGAAAATAAATGTTCAGCCCACAGTTCCTGGTTCATAGGAAGTGACAAACTCCGGTTAGATTAAAACAGAAGCAGATGCTTCCATTCTCCTACTTGCAGCCATACCAGTGGATGATAGGGATGAGGAACATGGGTGGGAGGGTGCTGTTGCACCATGTGCTGCTTGTTGGTCCCTGGTCAACAGTTTGGGAAATTACATAAACATGCCTCCAGGAATGCGATTGGCTAATTAAGAACTACAGGAAACCCATTTAATATGATGAAATTGGCCACATCATACAAAATAGAACAACTTATTTCAGAGAAGTTCAAAATAAAAACCGGAGAACAGACGACAATAAAACGTCACAAACTGAACGTCATGTGGTGAAATACTACCAAACGCACACTTAAAAACGGTAAGACACATTCTAACTTGACTAGTGTAGATCCCCTCTTGGTGGATGATCAGAACTTGCCAGATCAACAGGTCGCAACTCCACCTGGTGCAACTCACTGACCTTTATGGCCGAGTGGGGATTACAACAGAGGTCTTCTACATTCAAACCCAATGCTGTAGCCACTAGACCTCACTATCCCACTTGACTCTGCTTTCTGGCCATTTTCCTTTCCAGGAAAGTTGCGGTGAATGTGAAAGAGCTTCCAACTATCGAGTGTAGCAAATTGTAAAGCATCTTGCTGTGTTTCCTTTTTCTCCCCCAGTAATTGATTGCTTCTTCTCTTAGCCGATGAGTTATGGCTTTGGAAATGCACCGCACTGCCAGATTTTGAGTCAGCAGTCATGTGCTGGCACTGCAAAATGACAATTCTTATCTGCTTTTTGTGTGTGTGCGTAGCTTGACATTTTCAGTAAGGCCTGGAAGGTTTTGGTTAATAGGGTTTGTCATAAGGGGAGGTACAATATAAAAATCCCTGAATTATGGAATGAGAACCGAATGGTGAACCCCATGTCACCTTAAATGTTACCCAAGCAGTTTCTTGGAAACTAATTATTCACAATAGATAACTAAACTGTAAATCTTCGTTATGAGTGGGAAATTGAAGGCAGACATTTCCTTGGAAAGCATTTGGAAAGTCTCCTATGCTAATAGCTAATTCAAAAGGAAAATGGTATATATGCCAGAGGCTGTGGAAGATGAGAGTTCACAGGATGAAAGTAGATTAATCCCTGGACTCATCCACAGAGTTGAGTCTTGGCAAGACACATTTCATCATCAAGTGCTTGATAGCCTTGATAACCAAACAAGGATATAGTTCACTAATAAATTAAGAGTGGGCTACCTAGAGTCTAAGAAGATAAAAGCAGCATTTTATGGAAGGGAAATGGAAAAAATCCTCCTCCTTTCCCCCAGTTTGGTGTAGGTCATTCCATACAATGGAATGACTGTAGTCCCCCCACCCCACCCTGCACCACAATCAATGCAAATAGCAGCTGGGGGAGGGAATTTTTCAACAGGAAAACAGCATGTGGGAAGAGTTAACTCTTTCCCTGCTACTGCAACACAGTCCCAATCCAGATCTGGAGCCTCCATGGCTGCCTTTGAAGGCAGCCACAGGGTCCTCAAAGCTAGACTGGGACCACACTGCAGTGGTAGAAAGAGGTAGAAAGACCCTTCCATGGAACTCCCACATCATGTCTAGTTTTCACTAGGTGCACATTGCTTGTTACAGTTCGGTTCTTATAGAAAAGGAAGAAATGGGGAGGAGAGATCCAGAGAAGGGGGAAAATAAAGAGCTAGAGGAGAGAAAAGAGAAGAACAGGAAAAGAAAGAGAAGTGAGGTAGATGTTGATGTGGTGTAGTGTTTCCCAGTTCTTATCGGCACATGGGAAACATGTGCACTTCCAGATGTTGGAATGCAACTTCTATCAACCCTAACCAGCATAGTCAATGGTGAGGGATGACAAGAGTAGCTGTTCAACAACATCTGGAAAGCTACTTGTTCCCCATCCCTGGTCTAAAGAGATGCTTCAATCTGTAGTCCTAGTGGTGCACCATGCAGGGCAGGTGTCCAGAAGAGCTGTCTGTTCTGTGTTCTAGCTTTGGTAGCTCTTGACACATCAATGGCTAACAGCTATTTTTAGATGTCCTTTCAAAATATGGTGGGGGAGACGGAAAGGCAAGATTGCACCAACCTGATTGCCATACATTCATGTGAAGGTCTAAACAGAACCTATGCGCCTTCATGTGTATATGGCTATGCTTTACTCTGACCTTCAAATGAATGCAGAGGTAGGGAGCAGGAGCAGCACGCATTATCCTGCCATCCCTCCTCCCATGTTTGAAAAAAAAATATAGTTATGGAAGCATTGGGCTGGGGTCAAATTAGTAAATTGATAGGCTGTTTAAGATTTGCCCTTAAATGATTTCCAGAAAGACCCTTAAGTTCCACTAATAAATGATTCAGCATTTGTATTTGTAAAGGAGAAGTCATCGTCATCATCATAATCTTCATTATTTCTCTCCCTCCCCAAATGCACCATCATGTTCAGAATTAATCTGTTCCAAGGAAAGGAACTGAAATTACTTACTGGCATGCAATAATTCATTTTGTATTTTACCAACAATAATTAAATTGCCTGGAACTGTTGTCATTTAACAGGCTATTAATTGACTAATGTGCATTACTTGCATGCGGACCATAGGTAAAAATCCAAGGATTAAGAAAGAAAGATATCTTTCAGCATATCCTAATCATCCTGGAAAATGGGTAAGTTTACCTTACACTGGAGTATAATTTATGACAGCATTAATGCCTCGTGTCTTAGCAAAGGCATATGCAGTTCCATCAAAGATAGCCTTAAAGAAGTGATGGAGCAGCTACATTTTTTACATGCTTGTGATAGCAGCTAAATGGCTAATTAACCATAGACACTTCTTTGCTATCAGATGAGCTGACTGTATAATTCTGCCTCCTTAATATGTTCAACTTCAATCCAGGGCTTATCTGTTCCCAATGCTCAGGTGAATATTTTGCACCTTTCAGTTTGGTATTATAGCATTCTGGATTCAGGGGGGCTTCACATAATGGCACATGTTGTTTGTTTGAAAGTGATCCCGATCTCCCCATTCTGTGTATGTTTCCTGCAGTAAGATTCCCAACTGTTGAATAGCCTTAACAAGTCAAACACTCGTCAGAATGATATTTATACACAACTGGAAATAGAAAAAGCCAAACAACATATTACAAGTGAATATCTCTGAAGTTAAGTAGCCCCGGGGAAAGCATGAGCACAAGAGAGGTGTGTGTGTGTGTGGGGGAGAGCATTTCTGCACCCATCTGTGGTCAATGATCAATTTTTATGTTATATTTGGCTGCTGACGCCAGTCAGTGTTGACAAAACTGGGTTAGATGGACCAATGGTCCTACTCAGTTCTCTGATTTCAGCCTTGGAGCTCTTTCCAACTTGGGTACGGATTGAGAATGTCCCCTGCTTCTCACATGCAAATTCATATGTATTTCCATCCACACTTTTCTAAATGTGTGCATTTTTCTTGCACATTTTGGAAAAGCATGCGTTTTTCTCCCATTAACTAAAGCATGTCTGTGCACTTCCCCCCTCCCCAAATGTACACACTTTTTTCAAGCATACCTACCTTTTGAAGACATTTCTTTGGCGCGCAAATCAGATCGCAAGCACGTGGATTTCCAGTCGCAGATTGCATTCACTTCTGAGACGTGTGAATTGCGTGAACTTGTATGAACACAATGAATTTCTCTCACATCCCTACTCTCAATGGGCTATGTTGGAGAAAGATACTCGGCTGATATTTTCAGTTCATGTCTTTGGATCAGGTGCAACTTGCCAAATACTTCTAAATGTAAAAGTTGGTAGTCATCTCTGTATTGCAGAAATTCATAGCGGGATAAGCTGCAGTTTGAACCTTATTACGGTAATTGGGCACTCAGAACCCCTAATGAGAACGAAGTGTGTTAGGCCCAAAGCGTTATCCACTGAAGGAAAATTTTAGCCTTTGCTTTCTTCAAAACCAAGGTTGTACCCATGTCAAATTCACAGTAATAGCTAGCCCCAATATGCTTTGGCACGTTATGATCCAGCTGCAAAACGGGAGCATGGGCTTTTGGTTGGGAATGCTGCTAATGAGGGAGAGATCAGTACATAGTGTGCCATTGTTTTGTGCCAAAAAGTGCAGGTGGCTATAAAAAAGACACAATGGAGTGCCAGTAGGGAAAGTGAGAGGGCTGAAGAAGCAATGACCACCAAGGCTAATTAAGTCTGGCAAAAATGACTGAAAGGGTTTTATGAGCTCGGCTGGGGCCCACCCCACGAGCACTCAGGCCACGCGAGCCTCCGCTGAGCTCTCATGGGGCTTGTGACCACCTCAAGGCCTAGGCAACTCCCTGCCCTTTTCTTCCCTCCATGCTAATGGCAGCTGCCATTGGCATAAAAGGGGGAAATGTGTGGTTTCCAGAGGGTCTGGGAATTGCATATCCCCCCGGCTAATGGTGCCATTAGTGTGGAGGAAGGGAAGTACGCAATATTCAGACCCTCTGGAAATCACGCATTTCCCTCCCTTCTGTTCCAATGGAGGCCTTACAGGCCCTTAATGCAAGGGTACCCTTGTATTAAGATGGCCTTTAAGGCCCCCATTGTCTCGGGGAGATGAGCTTTCTGGAACCTCTGAAAAGTGCGCATTTTCCCTTGGCACGCTAATGGCGGCTGCCATTAGCATGGCCAGAGGAATCACGCACTTTCTGGAGGGTCCAGAAAGTGCACTTTCCTGCCCCAGACTGCTCCATTTGGGGCCTTATAGGCTCCGACTGGAGCAGTAGGGGAAGGGAAAGTGCACTTTCCCGAAGTGTATAGTAATCAGGCACTTATGGGCGCCTGTGAGCACTTGGATGTGGGTCTGCCCTTGCTCTGGGCGCATCTGGTTGAGTCCATGAGGGCTGGACGTGGGTGTGTCTTCTGGCCTTGCAGACCCAACCGGAAGGTCATGCCAACCCACTCCTTTATTTCCACAAGGGGTAGAGATTGGAACTCATTGGGCTGCTGTAGCACTAAGAATGTTGTGGTGTAATGTCATAAGCGCTTGCTAAGCAAAGGGAAAAAGTAATGATTTGCTGCTGAAATTCTGTGGCAAACCACACCACCAGAATTAGCTGGCAAATCACTACTTTCCCCCTTTGTCTACCAAGTATTAATGATGTTACACTTGCATTGGTTTATGCTACTGCGCTGTCATTAGCACTTGGGCTGTGTGACAGCATTGGATCCTGCCCATTGATTCCATGGATCGCTTTGTGAGCCCATTCAGGCAACTGCCTCGGTGCCAGCCCCACACTTGTTTATAGTATACCAGTTTGTTTCACAGCCTTCTGATTTATTTCTAGCTGCTCTTTGCTCCTTTTATATGATGTTGTGCTAAAAGGGTACAATAGTTATATATCCCAGTACACTAGAAACTTTGAAAAGGGAAGTTGCTGTTGTTGGACGCTTAAAAGGCAAAAGAAAGTTTCATATCTCATTTTGTGAGTCAAATACTCAACTTGTGACCCTCCAAGCTGAACACAACCTACCGGCCATGTATTGGGATCCCCCAAGAGTGCTGATGTCAAGGTCACTATACATGGCTGGTCAGATGCACTTGGCTTGGTGAGTCATTGGTTGTGTAGGGCTGGTTTAAATAAGCCCTAATTCTTCTTTCTATCTTTGTTTTAATACTAAAATATTGAAAGGGTGATTTGTTTCCCCTAGTTTTTCCCCAGAACACTCTTGAATACTGGCTAAGATTAGGAGTGCTGGTTCTGCTCCCAAGCCCTGGGCCTTAGGCAGTTGTTTCTGCTCCATGCAGTTATTCCACATGATAGGGGAATGAAGCATCTGTTGAATTTCTACCTGCTGTCACACTGTTGTCAAAGGCATAGACAAAGCTGGAAATCCTACCAAATAGAATCCATCACAAGATAAATGCTTTTGAAATTCAAGCACTTTAAGCATGTCTAGTATTTCCCAGTGTTGCTTATCAGAGATGTCCTTCTTTTGAAATTAGAGGCAGGGAAAATTTGTTCAGTTCTCATTTTAATGCGGGCTTACTTAATTTCACACTTTTGAATCACTGTGCAAAGCAAAACTCAACTATCCTTGGAAATGTGCACTACTCTGGATTTTGCAAGGGTATTCTACTGACAAAAATGGATTAAAATGTTCATCTTAGGGAAACTTGCACACACAAATGCATATATTCATGAAAATAATGTTAACCTGCATTATATTAGGAAGGTTGCTTACAAAGATATGTATATTAGGTAAAAATTTTGTACAATGCATATATTTGGAGAAATTCAAACAAAATGCATCCACATTTTCATGCAAACATTTGAAAACAGCATTCTCAAAGTTTGGGGTGAACCAAAATTAAGAGTGAAAAAATGAAAAATGGAAGGAAACGAAGAATTTTCCACCCCTGTATTTGTGTTGGAGAATATCTGAAAAGAATATTTTTTCTTTCTTTGTTAGTAGCATTTCATTTGCATATAGGTTTGCCAGCTCCTGTGCCATATGATCAATTTGATCTGCAGCAATTAACAGGTGATAACATTTAGCAGCTTTCTATGAAAAGCTGCTCCTGCATATGTAACTTCTATTAATGGCACGGGAGTTTATTTGGTGTTCTTTTCTTTTTTGGCTAGTAGGCAACCCTACTGCAGGAATTCATAACATAAAGCTAGCCATAAAATGAACTGTACCTTGTTCAATATTTATTTGTGGCATTTAATTCTGGATTGCACTGTTTTGGAACCATTTAAGTTCACCAGATGTGGATTCCTGGCCAAGGAAATGTAGGGACTACATTGTTATGGATTGGTGGTGGTTGGGAGAGATAATAAATTTTTATTAGATGAAGCAAGAATACAGTCAGTTTTGTGATACAATGATATCCATGTATTATTTTCTGGATAGATGGTGGTTATAATTATGGTTCAGTTTTATTAATGTAGACCTGGATGTGGAAAGAGCTTTTGGTTTACCTTACAGCAGGAATGGACATAAGGCAAATCTCCAGATGTTTTGGACGTCAACTCCCAGAAGTCCGTGCCAGCATTGCCAATGGCCAGAATGCTGGGAGTTGAAGTAAAAATAAATAAATCTGAAGGTCTACTTTCTGCCCACCCCTGGCCCTAATGAACTTTGGTAGTATTTTCCCCTTATTTTGAAGAAAAAAATGTTAAAAAGAAATAAACCGAACCATTTCAAATCTGCCTTGCCTTTAAAGAAATGGTTAAAGTTATACTCTGCTAAGTTACTAAAGCATTTCTGAAGTTTTCCAAATAAATTACTAGGTATGTGCCACTTAAAAAAAAAGGCTGCTAATTTGCTACCCAGACATTCAACAACTTTCACTACCCATAAATTTAATAGCATTAAGCACCTGCTGGCTTTGAGTAGCAGAGCTTGCCAAAAAGCAAAGCAGGAGCATTGAGATACACTCCTAATGTGTTCCTTTCCATACCATCAGAACGAAGGCTGGGAGTTGGTGCCCAGCACAACAGCAGCACCCCATGCAGAGCATGTTTCTCTGTCTTTGTGCCTTAAACTCTGGAGTACTACTTGGAGCAATCCTTGCCTGCCAAGAAGTAAGGCCACGGGGATGGAGGGTATTCTCCAGCTGTTCCTGAAACTCAAGGAGCCTTCAACTCATTAGCTGAAATTTCAGAAAGTGCTGGAAGGCAATGCAATCTAATTGAGGCCAGCCCCTCATGTGGTGTAAATCTCCTTAAACACTGAAAGCCAATGGGACCTTGCCTGATTTGACGTTTGCTTGAGAGGGTTTGGCCCAGTATGTTAGGAAGAGATTAGAGGTTCTGACTTCGATGGAAGGGCACCATGTTGGTGATCTTCAAAAGGGCAGACTCAAAAAACCTACGAACCAACAGTCAGGAGAGCTGGCTGTAGGGCTTTTTTTTTAAAAGCACTTAAAACCATGGAATGAATTGTAGGCATTAAATCAAAGCAGGTGCATGAAGGAATTTGGAATTAAAATGGAACCACCAATAGCCAAAAAACTGGAGACTGACCTTGGTCAAATCCAAACCCTCAGAAATTTGCCTACAAATTAAACTTGCTGTTTTCTCTCTAATGGGGCCTTGATTCCTGTTGTACATCACTTCAATAATTTCTTACTTCAGATGCTTTTCAGAAAGTTGGACCATTTGTCGTGGCATAAATGTTTGTATTTTTGAGTCCCCTTCTTGAGAGCTGGATTCTAGCCACTCTATCCAACACAACCAGTTCTGCTTATCTAAATCTTTGAACAATTGTGCAGCAGGATCCTAAGTGTTTAGACTTAGAAGTAAGTCCCACTGTGTGCCATGAGACATGCCAAAGTAAAGCATTTTAGATATCTTTTCCTCTCGTCTTGCATCATAGATAGTAAGACGTCTCTGATTTTCATCCCCAAAATAAATCAATAAGCACATTTTGAGAAAGGATTTAATTGTGAACCATTGATTTGATAGTTGGGACCAATTCTGACATAACATTCTTCTTTTGCAACTAGTAGTGCTGGAAGAATACATATCCCAATGTAACCTCCAATTGGGATTTGCAGGAAGGAACAGTTAGCAATTTTTCATTATCTATGGTGGAATATAAAATCTGGGACAGGGGAGGAAAGCCTCCTTGATTCTTCTTTCAAAATCTATTTGGATATCACATTTTGACATAAAGCTGTTCTTCTAGGGTAGCAAATCAATGGAGGGGAAAAAGTCATATTCAAATAGGTGCTTTGTTGGGAGTGCCCCAGCCATAGGTTTTGAATGTCTGAGTCTGCTTGTTGCATCCTTTATGGGATGTTTGTCGATGGAAACCCATGATGTTATTCTTCTTACATATAAACTAGTTCAGATGATATTTCAAAAGAAAAACTGGGTGTGGGAGATGATGAATAGCAGACAAATTATATATGTTCAAAAAAGACACACTATTATTGTATACCAAGAGTCTAAAAACTGCCCTGTTGACTTCAACATCTACAAAATAGTAATATGGATCAGGTTTGCAATGGTCCTTCCTCTGTTTGGGTTTTCTTTGGAGGCAGCAGCAGATGCCAGTGGTCTTGGGGGCCACCAGAAAGAGCCGAGGGGTACCTGTGGCCCTTGAGCTGCACTTTTTGCAACCCTGCTTTACATGCTTGAAATTAAAATGTTTGAGGCTATAAGAGAAATGTGTGTCTTTTGATTTTCATCCTGCTGTAAGCAATCTGACAGACACTGAAAAAGCTACCATCTGCATTGGGTGGCAGGATTTGGGTGCCATTAACAAGGCACAATGACCAGATGGTGATTATGTTTTACTAGGCTGGCTCTGGGTCCTGGAGACACCTCATATATCAGGTACACATGACTACTGATCTAGGGAGTTGCGAACCAGCCCTTTGATTTCTATGGAGCTTTCCCTATGAGGGAAGGTTACAACAACTGGGATTGTTTAGCTTGGAAAAAACGAGGCTAAGGGGAGACATGATAAAGGGTTACCAAATTATGCATGCTATGGAAAATGTGGATAGGGAGACATTTTTCTCCCGCTCTCAAAATACTAGAGCCCGGAGGCATCCCATGAAGCTGATTGGTGGAAGAGCCAGGACAAATGAAAGGAAGTACTTCTTCACACAGTGCATAGTTAAATTATGGAACTCACTACCACAAGATGTAGTGATGGCCACCAATTTGGATGGCTTTAAAAGGGGTTTGGATAAATTTCTGAAGGCGAAGGCTATCAATGGCTACCAGCCCTGATGGTTGTGCACTATCTTCAGTATTTGAGGCAGTGAGCCTGTGTGCACCAGCTGCTGGGGAACATAGGTGGGAGGGTGCTGTTGCACCATGTCCTGTTTTGTTGTTCCTTGCCCGACGGCTGGTTGGCTACTGTGTGAACAGAGTGCTGGACTAGATGGACCCTTGGTCTGATCCAGCATGGCTCTTCTTATGTTCCGTTCTTACATGGAGGCTGCAAACGTCTTCAGAGGAGCGCCTTGTTCAGATATGCTGCAGAGCTGACAGGAAAGCTTGTCAATTTCATCTTTGTTTTTTTGCAACCTTTCCCCACAATTCCCAGAGTTTAAGCACAATGTTGTGCCTTATCTCTCCACTGTGGAGGTGAAATTGACAAGGAGGTTCAAATGCAATGCCACTCTTTGTCGCCTTTGTGAGCAATTCTCCATGCTTGTGAAGTTGTTGCACATCCAAATGTTGCATATCTAGTTTTTCCTTTCTCTTACCCATTTGCTCATCCAGCTGCCCATGTTTGTTTGTTTTTGACCAGCAGATGCAAGAGTTGGTGAATCCAGGTGCTGATTGTTTCCCTCCTCTATGAAATTGAATCAGAGAAATTCAGACACAAGGAGTATCTGAGATACTTGTCTTCACCATCACAACTATTGTATCTGCACTGACTATCAAACTTGACAGATTGCCATATAATATAAAGGACACTAGTATATCTATTTTTGAACTACGGACGTCACTTTGAAAGTTGATGTGTTTACATAAGCTGGTTTGGAGTCTGATATTCCACACCCTTTATGTAAAATAACTTCAGTACTTAATTTATTAATTAAAATCCTAAACAATTCATACATGACTCTCAGGTCCTAGTACCTGTCTGCATAATTATATTGTGTGTTTTGTATAATTCCTCTGTCCCATGAACCTATTTTAGGAGGCTACTTCAGTTGCAACAGGACAAACATCTGCTTATAGCACTGTAAGTGGCCGTGTCAGATCAGGTCAAAGTCCTCAGCTATTTCCACATACAATTTCTGTTTTTATTGTGGCATCGTATTTTGCTAACCATAAATTAAGTTGTCATAGGACCACGCAGTAGCATATTTTGGTAAATGAAACAGAACTATGAAAGCAAACATGCCGTTTAGTGTTTAGGGAAAGCAGGATTTCAAGACGTTACAAAAATATCCCCAATATCACCCCCCACCTTTCCAACTCAAGGTTGATGCTGCAGTTCAGACGCAAAATCACAACAAATGTTCCTTAAGAGACTTGTAGTTGGATGAAAGGTTGCTTTCCTGCAGGAAATGGGAATGAAAGGTCAGAGGGTCACTACATTTTAAACAACCTTTGACCCTGCAGTCAATTGCCAAACGGCATCCAGACATGGAAATAGAACTGGCTAAGAGCATAGCTAGGCTTTATTTCAGTGTCTTCCTTTGTTCAAGCTTCATTGGAACCTAATAAAGCCAATGAGGACAAAGCCCATTAAATGGGGCATATTTACAGAGTATATAAGATGACTTCCATATAACACGATTTCAAATGAAAGTAGGCAGAATTTCAATGACAAAAAACACATTTCCCCCAAATATTTTGATATTTTGAAAATGCACACATGCATACATCTTGATTGATTTTTGAAAATGGAGCATGGAAGGGAATTTTGTCTTCATAAAATGTTTTGGGAAAGTCTAGGGAGAAATTGCCTCTTTTAATCCTGGACCCACCGAAGTCCATGGGACCTTTGTCATTGACATCTCTGTTTGACATTATGTGAGACAGGGAGCTACTGACATTCTGTGTCTCCTCTACCAACGCTTTTTTTCTTATAGTGCCTGGTTTAACATGATAACCCTGTTCAGATGACATGCTAAGTTGTTGTGGTTAAGCATCTTGAGTTAAACATTACGGGTTAGAATGTTGTGTGAACCATGACTTAGCATGTCTTGTAAACCATTCCTAACCATGGCGGCTACATAACCATGGTTTAAACACCCTCACTAACCATTTGCTGCAAAATGGTTAATGGCCTAACCATGGCTTAGCATGTCATCTGAACAGGCACAATGTGTGGTGTGATGCCATCATGGTTGTTATCCCACCCAATGGCCAATAGCCAATGATGCGAGGTTGGGATGGATCCACAAACAGTGTGATGACATCACATCACGCTAGGCTGGAGGAGGAAGGAAGAGAACAACAACAAAAACCATCCAGGGGATATGCAGCAGCAGCTCTACATCTCTCATAAAATCTACTTCTGTCCTTACTCTCAGGTAGGTGTACAGTTGTTTGTAGCCTCAATCAAGAAAACAAACAAAGTGTTGTGTATGGGGGGGGAGACCCTATTCATTGTGGTGTCTGTCTGAAGGAACTCCTCTGAGAGCCAAGCACACACACACACACACACACACACACACACACACTAAACTTAGTGATAAGATTGGTCTTGGGCTCGCTAAGGTTGTTATCGAAGGATAGTTTTACTATCAAATATGATAATTTGAACATTATAGCCACATTGAAGATGTGCATAAAATGTGTGACTGGGCTACCCTCTTCTTCCTCATTGTATTTTACTGCTCTTCCCTCTAGATTTTGAAGTATAATGCTAGTATCCTATGTACCTACAAATAATCTATGGTAAACCATTAGCATGTAATCTATTCCCCATGTTATGGGGTTTTTGAGCAGCACACAACAGGAGGGCATATTCCTGGTGTCCCTGTTGTGTTATTTACCTCTGAGCTTTTAAGACCACCACATCCATTTACTAAATGATCAGTTTTCTTATTGGCCCTAAATTGTGCCTAATTAAAAATCTGACCCCTGCAAACTAGTCCTCTTCCTAAAGAGACAGAACGTAAACAGGAAAAATCAGCTAATTGCTGCAAAAACTGCGTTTGTGGCACTGTAATTGGACCTCAGCGAAACAAATGAACCCACTGGGGATTCCCTAATGAATGTTTAACTGCAAACAGTAGTCAGGCACTTAAGCAGCTCGGCTGACGGTCCCTAATGAAATCAAATAAAATCAAATCAAAGAATCTGGCATTTTCACTAACCAGATTTCTTGGCAAGAGACATGAAAAATAATACATAAGGATAACTGTGGATGGTTATGGATGAGGCTGTGAAAGCGTAGGCTTGCCCAGCTGGTAGGTCCATGTTTAGCAACCAATTTAAAATGGCCACATAATTCTATGGCAAATTCCCATGGACATCAGTGAGCTCAGAACTTAACACAAGTCATTTAAGTTCTACCCCAACCCCTTCTCCATTTTTGGAGCCAAGATGTTTCACATTACATTTTGTGGGGGAAGGAAATCAGCAAGATGTTTTTTAAAAAATCAAAATAAAGTTGGCAAGTTATATAAAGGAGTTGAGTTATATTATTATTATTATTATTATTATTATTATTATTATTATTATTATTATTAAATTTATTTATATAGCACCATCAATGTACATGGTGCTGTACAGAGTAAAACAATAAAATAGCAAAACCCTGCCACATAGGCTTACATTATCTATGTAGCCTGGAGGTTATTTAAGCCAGGGGTCTCCAACATAGGGCTCAGCTTCACCAAGCAGGATATTGCACTATGATAGTGGTATATAAAAGCAGGATATAGTGGTATGAAAGCGGTATATGGTATGTGTCAGTGGGCCCCAAACAGTTGTTAGTGCACTTCAATTCCACTATAAAGCAGCAGTGTGGCTCCTACCTTTATATACCGCTTCCATACTGCTTTCATAGTGCAATATCCTGCTTGGTGTAGATGAGCCCATAGTGTCCATGTGTGCAAATGTACCTGCGGACACATCTCTTGGTTCCTTGCCCCTCCTGATTTTTATTTTATTCCTTGAGATTTTAAAAATTAATTATTTTTCACTGAAAGGCTGGCATGCTGCAAAGTGAAGCACTCCAGCACTATCTTTCTTTGGGTGCAAAAGAGCTCAAACCCCCACCTCCACCTATTAAAAATAATAATAATAATAATAATAATAATAATAATAATAATAATAATAATCTCACCAGTTTGTATTCTGGGAACTTAGTGTTTTATGACTGACCAGGCCTACCGTGGCAGTCAGTTTATGAATGGACAACCCTCACTTCTCACGGCAGCTATTTTATGAGAGTTGCCATGACACGGTCTCAAAATTTCAAATGTGTCCACTGACCCTAAAAGCATGTGGATCCATGCTTAATAAGTGTATAATTTAATGAAGCTGTATCCATATTTCCCATACTCTGAAGTAGGCTATTGGCTTGCATTGTCCTCCTCATACCCAATTGCAGTTAAGCTGGTGACTAGGGATGTATGAGAATTTTGTTTTTGCTCACGAAACATGTGAGCGTGCCCCGTTCGAAGTTCTGAATGCAAGCACCGGCGTGTGTCCACCGAAAATATTCAAAACTTGCCAACCATATTCATGTTCATCTTGTTCCTGATTCCCACTTCGAGTTGCAGAAATTTCAGTGCTGACTGCTTTGGTTTATGGAGGAAATTTGGACAAATTAGGAAATCAGTGTAAATTTGGGGAGATTTGCACACCTTTGGGGAGGTTTGCATAAGTCTTCTATTCGATTGCTGCTTGCTTTACACAAGTTTCCCATTTGCACAGAGTGAGCAGCAATCAAAAATGTGAAGGGGAATTGGGCACGCAAGCAGTGGCAAGAGAATGTTCAGAGAATCCTAGAGATCTTGAATATTGCTTGATAGCACTTCATGTCATGCTTGAGATGGAGCTAATTCTGAAAGTATGTTGAGTTCACCTCTGTAACATCAGGGATGTGTGAATCAGCAAAACATGAGCTTGCTGAAATTTTTTTGCAAGCTTTGCTTTTTTCTTTTCACATGAAAATCTTTGTGTATTTTCATGTACAATTGTGCACTTTTCCCTGAAATGTAGACATTTTTAACCCATTGATTGGAGCTAATTTTCAAAAGTATGTATTTTTTTGATGTGCATTTACAAATGTAGGAATATGTTTGGGGTCCGCGAATCACATTGCAGGCTCGAAAATGTCTGGACTTCAACCACTGATTGCATCTGATCCATGTTTGGTCCGGAAGGTTTGAACTGGGTAAAAGCTTGATCAAAAATGAACTGAAATGGATTTCTCATACATCCCTCCATAACATGTGGGATCACCTACTTCATGTCATATGGTAATGCTACACATTTCCCCTTTCTTGCTCCATTGTCTGTTTTTTCAGGGGCAAGAAAACATACAAGATACCATCATGAAAACATAAGAACACAAGAAGAGCCCTGCTGGATCAGACCAGGGGTCCATCTAGTCCAGCAGTCCACGCAGTGGCCAACCAGCTGTCAACCAGGAACCCACAAGCAGGACACGGTGCAACAGTAACCTCCCACCCACGTTCCCCAGCAACTGTGTATATAGGTTTACTGCCTAAATAAGTGATCTCTACACATTAGAAGGAAGAGTGGGGGAGAACCCAAAACAGATATGCTTTATTTTGGCAGCAGCCCTATGTTAAGCATAACACATATAGAAACATATATGTTATGCTTTACAGAGTTGGAGAGGGAGGCCTGTAGGCCATCTATCCAACTCTTCTGCTCAAATGTAGAAAGTCTCCTTGCTCAATGCAAACATGTAGCCCTAAATTAACTAGAGATGGAGACATCTGTCAATTTTGCTTTCTCCTGCATTCAATTTCTTTTTTAAATCTCAAGTTTTTAAATTCCAAATATAGGGAACTTGCAAATTTTGCTATGTTCTGATTAAAAAGTGAACTGAAACCAAATTCTCACTCATCTGCACCTGCCAAATTCAATAGCTATTCCCAGCATGGAGAGGACCATGATGCCTCTGCAAGCCATTTAGCTGTTAAAAAACAATGAAAAAAGGAAGTGGCAACTCTAAGTAAGCACTAACATGGTTGAGTCACACTAGGATTCAAACCCAACTTTTAAGAGCAAAGCCCTCAAGCCTGGATGGATGAATCTATTTGTATTTTTGTCATCTCAACTTCGTTTTGTCTGAAATATGGAAAAAATGTGGATTTGTGTAAATTTTTACCAGAAAGGAATCAAAATGAAATTCTCATCCATCCCTAAAAATAACTCGTAGGAACCCAACAGCCATGTTAAGATTCCCCCCCCCCCCCCGAAGTTCAAAGTGAAACAGACACAGGAGGCAAAACTGCACAGTGGGGTTAGATTTAAAGGAATAGAATATTACAGTTCTACGATATCACCCAAATTGCTAGTGGAATGAGCTCCCTAAGGAGGTTCGCCTGGCACCTACACTATATTCTTTCAGATGCCAATTGAAGACCTTTTTATTCTCTCAGCATTTTAACAGTCTATAAATTAATTTTAACTTTACCGTTTTAAATTTGTATTTCTGCACTGCTGCTGATGTTACCCTGGTTATGCTTTTATGTTGTATTTTATATCATGTTTTTATACTGTTGTTTTATACTTTGAATGGTTTTAATCTTTGTGAACTGCCCAGAGAGCTTCAGCTATTGGGCAGTATAAAAATGCAATAAACATATAAATAAATAGCCAGTAGATGTCATTTGTGGCTCCACTTATATCAATAGCAAAACCTGGTGAGACTTCAACGAAAGCTGTTTGTTTTGGAAGCAAAAGTGCCATCAACAGATGCTCCCCACAGGGAAATACCATGTTCACCCTAAATCATTTTTTTTTTTTTTACAATTAACAGAGATTGTGTAGTAATGCTATTTTCCCCCTTTTAATTACTGGTGTATTGAATTAATTACATAATTTGGCTGGTCAATAAGTCATATCCCAAACCTAAGTTAATATGTAAATTGATACGAATATTAAAATATTTGCGAAGGCTGTGCAATAAACTAGCTGTTAATTAATTTTTAGCAGTTAATACATAGATGCTAGAACTTCACGTATAAATGATATAGCGATGACACTTCACACGTGCCACCTGGTTGTTATATTTTACAATGTATAGCAATGACTGTTTAGCTGAAATTATTTGTGAGAGAATCCATCATAGTACATTAGTAAATATTCTGTAACTCTTCACAATTAGAATTAATAATGAAATCTTTGCTAGGACTGAAGTGAGATCTGGGGTTATTTTGTGAGAATTACTGCTTTCACAGCTTAGGGAAGTGAGAATTAGTGACTTCAATTTAATTTTAAATTCCCTATGTGCTATAAATAAATGCAGTCATTATCACTCATAGTATTCATTAGTATTCATTACCTAATGTGTGTATGGGTAGAATGTAGATATAGTTCCAGTCTGTATTATTCATTTATTTCTAAATAAGTTTACTACCTCATACATTTCTTTATAATACTTCTAGAGTTTTGCAACATGTCCATCCTTCCTTCCTTTCTGCCATAATGTTATGATAAAAACAGTCCTGTACCTTCTTTCTCCCCACATTTCAACAAGGGAGTTAAGAATGGTGATTTCTTTTTGAAGGACAGACATTCCAATTTGCAGGTCTTTTGTCATGAACCATTGAGGAATAGCTCAGCGACAGAGCACACAGTTGCATGCAGAAGGCCTGAGGTCCAGTTGCTAGCACCTTAAGTTGAAAGGATCACAGGAAATAGGACGAGGAAAGACGGGATACCTTGGGGAGCTGTTTCCAGATACTAGTGTTGTTTGCTTTGTTTTGCAGTTCCCAAACTAGAAAAACAACAACTCACCATCTGTAAAACAATACAATCTAAATAAGCGAAAGAGCAAAAAAGGCAAACTAACAACAAGGAACACCACAATAACAAAAAGGTTTTAAAAAGAAATTGGTTGCTTTTCAAAGACCAATCAGATTGGTGGAGAATGCCACAAAACTGAGGCTGCTACAGTGAAGGCCTTACTAGCCCAGGCTCCTCATAAGATGGAACTCAGAGCAGGGCCTTATTAGAGAAGGTTTTAAGTGCAGGGTGACTGGGAAGGGTGTGCTCATGCAGCAAAAGCATTCCCAGAGATAATCAGGGCTGAAACTGTTTAGGAGGGGGTGGGCACTATGCAGCCTGCAGCTTGCGTGCACCCTCCAGCCCTCCCGAGTGAACCCCCAAATTTAGGGAGACCCCCCTAAATTAAAAAAATGTGTTTTTTTCCCAAAAAGAAAAAGAAGAAATGGCTACCACAGCTGCTAAGGAGTGGCAAGATGGTAAAATTAGTTAGTTTTCAAGCTAATTTTGACCTTTTGGGGGTTCCATAGCTGCTACAGAGTCCCCAAAATATCAGAATTAGCATGCAAACAATCTGATTTTGACCCTCTTGGTGCTCTGTAGCAGCTCCAGACATAATTTTAATTTTTTTAAATACCCCTCCCCATTTTGGCACATCTGGTTTGGCCCACAGAGTGGGGCAGGGTCCCCCAGAACTCCCCCAGAGTGGGGCAGGGTCCCCCAGAACTCCCAATGTCACCCTCTCCTGGTTTAGGGTTTTAAAGGACAGACCAGTACTGAACTAAAGTAAGAATAAATGGGTGGTCTGATTTAGTAAAACATACTGCTCATAATGGCCCTGTTCAGAAGACACCTTAAACCACAGCTTTAACCACTGTGGTTAAGCCAAAAAGCCTTCACCATTGTTAAAGCCATGGTTTAAGGTGCCTTCTGAACGTGGGGCAATGTTTCTACCCCTTAGCAGCTGCAAAAATGAAAGACAATCTGTTCAAAGGTTAGCTTAAACGTATAAGGAATTCATGTCCTATGGATAGTATTTTTCTTATATTTTGAGGTTCTCCTGTCAGGCCTATCATGGAAGTCACAATTCTTTCCCATGTCTATCTGAGATAGAAACTTTCGAAGTGTAAATATCTTTCAGCCTTTGCAAGAAAAAATGTAACAGCTCTGTCTTTGAGTGTGCCATTTAGCATATGGATTTGCTGAACACTATGGTGTGACTTCGCATGCCGGCATAGTGATTAAAAAGGATTGGCCCATTATGGTGATATACAAGTGGGCAATCTTCGAGGCCACTTTCATGTAGGTAATGGCAGCGGAGGAAAATGAAAACTCCCTCTGTCGATGATTGCCTCAAAAACGGCTGCTAAATGCCATCATATTCAGAATAAATGACACTGCCAATGTATGTTTAACAAAGCTTTTCGCCATCTGTCTTTGGCAATAGATTATCCTTTCTGAGCACTTTCTTCTTCTTCTTCTTCACCCAACATCCTATAGCGCTGGATTTAACTCAGTGAACTTAAACAAAGCAGTTCTGAAATGGTGAGGCACATTCCAGCTACCAAGCAATGTTGTTTTTCTCCTGTCTAAAACAAAGCAATTCCAAGAGTGGCAAGAGTTAGGGGGAAAAAAAAATTATGAAGCATTAGCAGACAGTTCATGAAGGGATGTACTAAACAATTCATTTCAGTTTCTCTTAGTTTCTTAGTTTTATAATCTTAAATTCAGTTCAACTTGAACTTTGAGAATTCATTGTATGTTTATGAATTGTATGTCTGCTATATTGTCTTCTGTTATATGAAAAATGCTCTTTTTTTTAAAAAAAAAGTTGACATCAAAACCTGTATGCCTTTTTGTGTGTGCATTTCTTCTAATATATCCATTTTGTACACAATTTTGCCTGATATACACATTTCCCCAAGCAATTTCCCCAAAATCATTGAATGTTATATTTTTTACACATATACACATTTTTGGTGTCTGCTTTTCTCTAACCTATGCATTTTATATGCATTTGTTGATTGGAGAACTCCATTGCAAATTTCGGAGAAGTGTGACTTTCGAATTTCAAGAGGATAACGAAGTTTTGGCTCACATATTGGTTCAAAATGGGTACGTTCTCATTAAAATAAGAACTGAATTAATTTCTTCGCATCCCTAAGTTCATGGAGCTGTTTGAAGGATGGAAAGGATACCAGAAGGAAACTTTCAATGTAGTTGGAGGCCTTGAATGCCAGTATTAATTTGTTTCTTGTCCCTTAAAGATTAGCATCCAGACACAAGCTATTATAAGGCAGTTCACACACCTGGAAGATTGTTATAAGGTGTGCAAGAGTGCCAATACAATAAATGTTGTTTTATTGTATCATCTTTATTTATTTTTAGACCTTCCAGAGGGCTGGCTGTGTTAGACTATGGCACCTTGAACTCTAACAAATTTGCAGCCTGTGAAAGCTATTGCCATACTCAGCTTGTCAGTGTTGATGATCGAGTCTCTCAGATTTGCTTTCTTTGGCCCGCAAATATTTTAAATCTCAAGTTCTTTCCTTCTAGATTATGAAAAAATAACAAATTTTGGTTATTTCTAGAACATGGATTATATATCTTAAACTAATTCTCACCCATCTGCACTGGCCAAATTCAGTAGGTGCAGCTATTACCAATATGAAGAGGACCATGTTGTATCTGCCTGTTGTACAGCTGTTGAAGATGAGGACCCTGGTTGAATGCTCAGGGCTGAATACACAGGGGTGGGGGTGAGGAACAATAGGAGTGAGGATTTACGTCCAAAGCTCTTGCCTGCTTGTTTTTAGTAAATGCCAAACCATAGTTTATCACACCCTTCCCCAACATGATGTCCTCCAGATGTTTCAGATCAACTGCCCCAGCTAGTATGGGTAGTGGTGGAGAATGTTGAGAAGTGTCGTCCAATGGAGGCTAATGGTCTGATTTTGATGTGGCTGTAAATCCATTTCTGGGTTTTAATCAGAAGCAGCCAGAACTCTAAAGGAGCTATCCAAGATGGTGAGGATAGAATTCTAGCTCTGTTAAAGTTCTGACTGGGTCTGACTAAAACCCAGAATGGATTCACGGCTTTACCAAAATCGCAACCACCAGCCTCTAATGGTGTAATCCAAAACATCTGGAAGGCTCCAAATTTGGGACAGCTGGTTTAGTAATACAATATTACCCTCCCTTGCCCATGAATACACTGTTTTTGACTTTTGACTGCTCCAGACCTATTGTAATGTCCCGTTCTGTTCTGACAAAATGCGTTGAGATTCCGTACACATTGCAGGTATAAATAATTAAATTAAAGAGCCAAGTAGATTATGCTGGCTGTAGATGTTTTCAGGGGCATGTTGTAGCCATTAGAAATGAATTGGAGTCTATTATCAAACCCATTTTTGATTTGCTTCCTTTTTGGCTTGACAGTGAAACATATGCAAATCAATGGTAATGAAATCATGGCAATTTGTGCGGCCACTTCAGGTCATTTGCTGCACTAAAAAATAGGCACGATGTTAGAATGGCAGTTTAACTATGCGCCTTCAGAATTCATCCACACTATCAGTGACTGATACATACAGAGGCCTATTGGGGAGTTGTGCTGGGGGCATGGAAAGCCCATGGTATGGTTATTTGAAACCACGAACCAATAGAAAATATGACTCACTGTAAAAAAAACAGGCATTTACTATGGAAAGCTGCTTTATTTAATATGGTGGCCGCCATTAATGCAGCGGGGAAAATACGCAATTTCCCTAAGGCTGGTGAAATTGTGTATCTTGTCCCTCCACTCTAAGGCTCCCATCGATGGAGCTCCTCCCCCTCCCTCCCGGAAAGCCAGGAGATCGAGACATTCCCAGAGTGTGCTTTTTACAGCCTCTGGAAAGTGTGTAATTCCCCTGGCCATGCTAATGGTGTGCTGGGGGAATTGCAGACTTTCTGGAGGCCCTGGAATGTGCACTTTGTCAAGCGTTTGGCCCAGCCGGCTTCTGGAACAGGGCTGGCCAAGCAGCACTTGGCAAACTTGCTGGGCAAACACCCTGTAAGTTCTCTATCCCTTCTCATTTGCCCACCTGTGAGAGCAGTTAGGTGGGTGTCTCTGCGGTGGCTGCAAACCTCTGGAACAAACTTCCATTAGAGGTCCACCATGCACCATCCTTGCAGGCTTTCAAGAAGGCCTTAAAAGCATTTTATTTTGCCATGGCCTTCCCATGATATACACTGTTACTGCTGCAGCTGTTGTTTCAATTGCTATTTTTATTGTTTTAATTACTATTTTATTGTGAACGTGTTTTATATGCATTTAATATTTTATAGCCTTTAATGTTTTATGTATTTTATTGTTGTAAGCTGTCTTGTGAGGGCCTCTGCCCTGAACGGTGGCCAGGAAATGTTTTAAATAAATAAATAAATAAATAAATAAATAAATAAATAAGAGCTTCGGCTATTGGGCAGTATAAAAATGTAATAAATAAATAAATAAATAAATAAATAAATAAATAAATATTCCCTTAGTTAAAAAAGGCTTCATTTGTCCACCTCATACTCTGGGTGCTCTAGAATTTGTTTTGGTGGTGTTTCCATTTCCTTATCATTGCATAGTGGCAAAGAGTGCTGTGTGTTCTGTCTTTCTGTTACACACATCTCCATTGCCTTGCAGATACCTCAGCTGGCCACACTTCCTGAGCTGAAAAAGGCCCATGAGAGGAGATACCTCATGACATTTTCCCTTAGGCTTTAAAGGAAGTGTGAGAAGGCCTGGGGGCTGAAGACCAATGGAAAAATCATTGCACCATGAAAGACAGGGCAGTCTTGGACAATGAACAACAGGCACACCCCTGGGCCACCTCATAACAAAGGCAAAACCCCCACACCCCACCTACAAGGACTTCCCCAAAATGTTCTTCTCTTTTCATTTTTCCCTCAAAAGCAATCCATCAAACTGAGAATGATTAATTTGTTGTTGTTGTCTTCTGGCACAGCACTGGAATCCAGAGGTCTTCCAGTCAAGGCTTCTCATTGTACCAACAATCAACTACATAGAGGCACACTGGTGGAATTCAGCCCCAGAGCCATAGCTGGTCCCAGGAAATGAGACCAAGACAAGCCCATTCATTTTCAGGATCCAGGCCCATTGGCAATAAGTCATCCATTTTCAGATGATCAGACAGGTAAGATCCATATAGGGCAGAGGAGGGTAAGCAGATCTCCAGGTATAAACAAACAACATCTAGGATGCAGGATTCCACAATTCAAGCTGGTACAGCCTCAAGGCTTAAAGAAAGTGGCAGGAAAGCGATCCAAGAGACAGTGTGATGTGAATAGACAAATCCAATCTGGATGCTAAAGCTAGCTGCACCCGCCCCACCCCCCACCCCCCCAAGAGTCCAGACATTTCATTTCTATACTGCCCATTAGCCAAAGCTCGCTGTGCAGTTCACAAAAATTATAAAACATGATATAAAAAAGTAACATAGAAACTGTAAAAACTATTTAAAACAGCTAAAAGCAGTTACAATGAGATACAGGACCCGATACAACGGCTGACATGAAAATCCCATCATATGCCACCAGACGCCTGGGCATAGAGGCCAGTTTTAATGTGGCACCATAAAGATGGCAATGTTGGCACCAGATGAACTTCAGTGGGGAGATCCTTCCACAGTTGTGGGGCCACCACTGAGAATGTCCTCTCCCTTGTTGCCATCCTCCAAGTCACCCTTGGATGAGTCATCCAGAGGAGGGCCTCAGATGTTGACCATAGTGTCTGGGTAGGTTCTTGCCAGGAGAAGTGCTTCATTGGGTATTGAGGTCCCAAGTTGTGTAAGGCTTTCCAGGTAAAAAGCAGCACCTTGAATCAGTCTTGGAAACGTACAGGCAGGCAGTACAAGTAGGCCAAAATTGCTTACATGCTCAGGCCTCCTGGTCCTTTTTAGCAATGTGGCCGCCTCATTTTGCACAAGCTGTAACTCCTGAATGGTTGGCAAAGGCAGTCACACACAGAGCACATTGCAGTAATCTGACTTGGAAGTTGCCAGAGAATAGATTACTGAAGGCAGGTTACAGTCCAGATGGGGCTGTAGCTGGACCACCAGCTGAAGCTGGTAGAAGGCCACTGTGGCCACCTGAGCTTCAAGTCACAATGACTTTAGGAATTCAGTTCAGTTTGCATCTCCCAGAACGGAACATACACATGAAAGTGGCTGAAGTCTGTACATTTCTGAGCTTTGCCCAAGAACAAGTAAAAGGCGTATATTTCAAAAACGTGCATGAAAGAATGTGTGCTTTTGAAAAATGGTCAGAATTGGTGCACACATTTGAAAAAATGTGCACAAAAATACACACAAATTATTGTGTGGAAAGACAAATCCTTGCACTCTGGTATGGACTCAAGTCAGAACAACCTTCGAGGTGTCTAAAGTCCATCAGAGAAGTGCGCACCTCAGATAGGGACTTTGTAGTTGTGGCCCCAAACCTCTGAAGGAAGTGTGTATGCCATCTCGGTTAGTTTTTAAATGCGCCTTAAAATGTTTCAGTCTTCATTTTCCTATAAGTGGTATGCTGGGTTATAAAGTGCTGTTGTTTTTAATTTTGCAACTGCATTGGTGTGTGTGTGTGTGTGTGTATGTCTGTAAGCCACTTTGTGAGGTCTTTGCCCTGAAAAGCAGCATGTACATTTCTAAATAAATAATAGAGGACGACCAGAAAAATAAGAGGCAGCTGTTTTAATCCAGATGACCTCTATCCATAAATAAGGAACCTGTGGACAATTTTTGGAGGAACTAGTAGATAACTTAACCATAGTAAACACAATGTGGCACAATAATAAAGGCTTTGCATCTGTGAGGTTGTATATTATTTTAGACTTCTACAATTAATAAGCAATGGGGGAAATGATAGCCAGGTTTTTTTTTTTTTAATTCCATGTTGAAAGGCTCATTTGCAAAAAGGGAAAGTAGATGGAAGGGAAAAAATAATTTATGCAGGGAACTGCTAATCCAGCTGTTTTGCTTCTGGGCTTAATTGGATTTACCTAGAATTGATATTTGCTGTCAGCATGTGTTATAGCATCAGCAAAAGCCACAGTTACTGAAGACTATATTGTAGTCACTTTCTATTAACGTGTTTTAAATGCTTAATGCTGTCACTTTCCATGTCCTCAATGTTGGGTGGATGTATGTTGCCTCCTCTTGATTATTCTTTTTTATATTTCAAACAGCTTGGCAATGCAGGATGGAATTAGACATGATCATGGCAATAAAACACATCACACACACACACACACACACACACACACACACTTCTTGTGTGGCATCGCTGCTCTTGCAGCAACACAGAGGGCACAACCTACTTGCAATTAGGGCTGTGCGTCACCTCAGGCTGAATTCCCAAATCTGTGCTGAGGTCGTACCAGGTCGGCCCAAGGTGCCTTGAGGCCAAAGCAAATCGGCACTGAAGCGTCAGGGTGCCTCTGGCCAATTTGGGCAGTGCTGGACCATCCCCCCCACTCACCTGTCAGGTATAGGTTTCAGCAAGGCCATGGAGGCCTTGCAGGTTGTTGTTAGATTTAATGAGAACTTGTCTGGAATGGCAGAATCTGTGCAAGTTTATCTTTGTCAGGATTCTCAGGGAAACAGTTCACACACACACACCCCAACCCTCTGGCCTTGAGCCGGTTAGAGTTCCCTGGGAAACTGATAGACTGTGGATTGTGTGTGTTATCAACTGCTCAGTGTAAGGGTAGACTGGGGTTGATAACACACACAATCCACAGCAAATATGAGTTCAAGTCTATGAAAAACCTCACAGTACTTTTTATCACACAATCCTTAGAAAACCAAAGTCCAAATTGAAGAGAGTCCATGTGTAGAGTGCTTTCAAAGTCCCAAATGGTGATGGATCCAAACAGATAGGGGTTTCAGGCCATGAGTCGAAAGATGATCCTAGCAAAGGCTTCTTGCTTTTGCTCCAGCTTATAAAGGGAGACGTAGGCCTATTCAAAACCACTTGACAGGGGCTCAGCCTGTAAATCATGCCTGTGTCCACACAGGGTGGCACTGCCCAGCCCACCAAGATAATGCTACAATCTGAGTGACTCCTTCAAGAATGCCCCCACCTTTCTTAACAGTTTCCCAAGGAACTCTAACTGGCTCAAGGCCATAGGGTGGAGTGGGGGGTGAACACTTTCCCTAAGAATTCTGACAAGAGATAAGCTTGAACAGATTCTGCCATTCCAAACTAGTTCTAATTAAACTTAACAAACTTCATGGCCTTAAACTTCATGGCCTTGCTGAAACCTATACCTGACACCACTGGGAAAACCAGTGCAAGGCCAGCCATGAGTCCAGGTGAGTCCATTGGACTCACCAGACTCACCTCATTTTCACTCCCTGCCCTCCTAGCCCCCTATTTACAGGGACTTACCTGTAAATATGTCCTCTTCCAAGAGAGCCAAGCTGCGATTTAAAGTTAAGATCATGAGGGCACTCTGTTTTTACCATATCTATGGCTGTAAACTGGTGGCTGTAAAGGGAAATCCCCTCTCTGGGAGGAGGATGTGATTTACAAGTAAGTTCCAGTGGTGGCAGCTCTGGGTTGGGGGAGTGATGAGGGAAAGGGGCAGGGGAGTGAGGGGGTTGTGAGCAGGGAGCGTCGAGTCCCAAGGACTCCTGGTAGGCCTTGCACCCAGCTTCCCTGGGTGCTGGCAACATGGCCAGCACCTACGAGCCTGGAAGGCTGATCGACTTGGGGCGGGGGGGGGGAATTGCATTTTGGCTTTAGCACTGAAGTGAGGCAGGTACCCCCCAAAGTGCCCCAAGTTGAATTGGGGCCATTTCAGAGGCTCGAAAACAGCCTCCAAGGCAAGTCAGGGGGCTGTGCACAGCCCTAATTGCAATTCCACAAAAATGGCCCAAGGTGCCCTCTTGCAGCAGAACTCTGGGAATCTAGCAGCTGGTCCTATGTGCTCTCACTGGCTGAAATTAATTTCAGTTTCTGTTGGACTAGAATTTACCAGTTCATAAACTCAAACACAAACTCAAATGCCATCTGCAGCTAGAGTCTGCACGTTTCCAAACTTTTAAAAAATACACACATAAAGTACACACATAAAGAAGTGCAAACTTTTGAAAAAATACATACAAGGACGCTTGAATCAATGGGAGAAAAGTGTACACTTTTTTTAAAAAATGTGCATATATAATGTGAACCTTTGGGAAATGGTCATCAAAGTGTGCACAAATTTTTGTGCAGATGAAAAAAGAAAAGCTCACCATCTGTTACTAGGGGTGTGATCCGCTCCGATTAGGAGCGTAGAAGCAGTAGCGGATTGGCCTGCTCCGCCTTACCCAGAGGTGGAGTAGGAGCGGACCACGGACCCCTAGAAGCAAGGCGAAGAGAAGCGACCATTTTTCGGAGCTCCTAGTTCAGGCAGAGCGCTCCGGTCGCCATCTTGAAAACATTTCGCCATAGGATTGCATTGCGGCAAATAATCGCGGATAACTACGTTCTTTTTGAAGCTATCGTTCTCGAAATTCTTGTGCTCAGAGAGTCGTGGATGGGGGTCATTTTGAGACCACTCTCACCTCTCTGTGTCGTGCGGGTCGCGTGCTATATTTTTTTGAAAATCGGGTCAACCGCGCGGCTGAAACGGCGTTTTCGGCTTTTCGCCCATAGGATTGCATTGAGGGAAAGACTCGGGCATAACTGGGTTGGTTTTTAAGCTATCGTTCTGAAAATTCTTGTGCACAGAGAGTCGTGGATGGGGGTCATTTTGAGACTACTCTCAACTTTCTGCGTCGTGCGGGTCGTGCGCTAGAAGTTTTTAAAAAATCGGCGGGAAAAATACCTTTTTCAAAGGGCTGAGGGGCAGAGTCAGCTCCCGGTCATGATCACATGATCCCAAAGTTAGAGGAGGGCATAGGCAAAACAGGTAACTTGGGATTCTGGGAAACTTCTCTTTCTTCATCTGAACGGGCTTTTCCCAGTGTTTTTTTAAACAGTAGCCCCACCAAATGCACAAACACAACCTGAAATCATATACTAAGCCAAGAATAAGAGATAGAAACACAGCACTGCTACCCACCCTAACTTTGGGGAACAACTGAAAAGATGTGGTGCAAGGGGATGAGCTCCCCTAGGGCATCTCATCGTGGACGTGCCCCCACTCTCTCCTGCACTGGAAGGCCATTAGAGCCTTCCAAAGAGAGTAAAACGGTGGAGCAATGCCTATTATGAGTCGAAGTGAGCGTTTACTTCTTAGTGGTGGAGCGATGCCTGTTATGAGTTGAAGTGAGCGTTTACTTCTTAATCTCAGAGCTGTTGGTGGCTGTCTTGAGTTGAACTGGCAGCTGCTTCCCCCTCCCCCGGGCACGTCCCCCTATTGCTGGTAAAAGACAGATATAGCCTTTTTTAAAAAAATCTTCTTGCTGTTTATTGAGCAACACTGCTGCTTTTAATTCCACCCCTCCTTTGTTTATTTATTTCTTTATTCCATTTTATATGCATTACTGGCTTATCCTTGGCTCACTTCCTTATGCCCCCAGAAATGCCAGCTGCATGCCTGCCTGCCTTCCCTCCCTCCTCCCCTGCCCACCTCGCAGGGATGTTGTGTGTGTGTGGCTTTGACTCAGGGGAGAAGTCCTTCCTGCGCTCACTTGGAGTTTTGGAAGTTCCAAATTTTGCAGGTTTAAGCCCTGCCAAAAAACAGGGGATGATGGGATTGCCTTGAGTCTCGGCGTGCGTATGTATCCCTGGATAAGCTGTCATGGTGGTGAGTTTGAGGTTTTTTTTTAACGTGCAAAATTGACGGAGCTATGGAAAGGGGTGTTGAATTTTCATAAATTCCCCAAAAATCAGGGGATGATGGGACTGCCTTGAGTCTCGGCGTGCGTATGTATCCCTGGATAAGCTTTCATGGTGGCGTGTTTGAGGTTTCTAACGTGCAAATTGACGGAGCTATGGAAAGGGGTGTGAATGAGGTGCCCGATTTTCAAAAATTCCCCAAAAATCAGGGGATGATGGGATTGCTTTGAAACTTGGCATGCGTGTGTATACCCCCATGAGGTGTCATGGTGCCAAACGTGAGGTTTCTAACTTGAACAGAAAAAAAGTTGTATAATTTTTTAGCTTTCAATGCAAGACTATGGGGGGGAAAAAACGGAGCTCCGGATCCGGATCCGGAGCTCGGAGCGGAGCGGAAGTGGGCGGAGCGGGGGCGGGGCGGAGCGGCCCAATCCGGAAAATGGCGGATCTGCAAGTGAAGCGGAGCGGGGGGTCCGTGCACACCCCTATCTGTTACAGATACAAACCAGGACAAGCTTTGAGGTGGGAATCAGAGAACCTTAGCAAACTTATAGGTTTTCACATCCCTACAGGAGAGTATGGACTTGGGGTGCAAAGTTAGATTTTTGTAATCCATAATCTAATGGCTGCCTCTGAAGACTGCTTAGAAATTTCAACTGGTTCAGAATATCACTACTAAGCTGTTAATTGAGAAGGGCAAGAGATAACCTTAATCTGCTTCACTGCCTTAAACATCTTGATCACCAATTTATTTCTGGGTTCAAAATACCTTTGACTTTTAAAGTCGTATATTGTGTTAATGGTTTTGTTGTATTTTTTATTGTATAGCTGTGATTTTAGAGTCATTATTGTAGTGTTGCTTATATGGTGTACTGTGTTTTGTTTGCACTGTTAGCCACCCTGGGTTTTGTGTGAGAAAGGACGGGATAGAAATCAAATAAACAAACGTTTTGGCAGTATGGTATCCAATTCCAGATGAATCTTCTCTACTATTAAGGTTGTTGCTGGAAGATCTACCTGGTATGCCCAACCTTTTGTGGTGAGGTGGGTGGCATGGCTACCAGGGACAGGACCTTCTTAGTGGTGGTATCTCATTTATAAAATTCAAAATGTCCATTTGGCCCCTATGCTGATAAATGTTTGGCCCCTATGCTGATAAAAGTAAAAGCATGGCTGCTCACTCTGGCACTTAGTGTTTATTTTAGTATAAGCTCTTTGGTGAGAATAATATCACAAGATTAATGCCAAAGCTAATGACACACACCAAAAGATAGCCAATTTATGGCTCTTGAATTACCTGCCAGTTGTTGGGCTGGTAAAAAAAAAAGATAAATCTAGAAGCTCTTTTTTAGACCTGGGGCCTTGCTAGACCTGCCGGGATAAGCCGGCAGGGAGGCGGGGCGACGGCGTGCTAAGTTTAACGCGCGCCGCCCAGCCTCCTAGACGGCCGACCCGCAGGGACGACGGAAGCCCTGCAGCGTCGGCCATGTTTTTTTTTTTTTAAAGGGGCCATGTGGGGCCCGAAGCCGCCGGAGAAGGTAAGGGTTTTTTTTTAATTTAATCCCCCCCATCCGCCCCCCTCGCCGTCTCCTTCGTCGCCCTCCGCCCCCCCACCATCTCCTTTGTCGCCCTCCGCCCCCCCACCATCTCCTTCGTCGCCCTCCGCCCCCCCACCATCTCCTTCGTCGCCCTCCGCCCCCCCACCATCTCCTTCGTCGCCCTCCGCCCCCCCACCATCTCCTTCGTCGCCCTCTGCCATCACCTCATCGTCTCCTTCGTCGCCCTCCGCCCCCCCACCATCTCCTTCGTCGCCCTCCGCCCCCCCACCATCTCCTTCGTCGCCCTCCGCCCCCCCACCATCTCCTTCGTCGCCCTCTGCCATCACCTCGCTGTCTCCTTCGTCGCCCTCTGCCATCACCTCGCTGTCTCCTTCGTCGCCCTCCGCCATCACCTCGCTGTCTCCTTCGTCGCCCTCTGCCATCACCTCGCTGTCTCCTTCGTCGCCCTCCGCCATCACCTCGCTGTCTCCTTCGTCGCCCTCTGCCATCACCTCGCTGTCTCCTTCGTCGCCCTCTGCCATCTTCCCCCCCCCCGGATCACCCACCTCCTGGCACGATGGGCACAGCGCATCGTGCCAGGTCCGTGGCTTTTCGCGGCTCCTCGCGAGTAAGCGAGGAGCCGCGAAAAGCCGCGGAACTCTCCACACTTTCCCCAGCTCCGGCCTGAGGCCGGAGCTGGGGAAAAGGCGCGCCATAAGCGACTTCGCTTATGGCGGGTAAGACCAGGCCTCAGCGCGGCCTGTCTGCGGATTCCCCTGTGCGTCATCTGGACGCACAGCAGGGAAGCCGGGACAGAATGCGCGCTAAGGCCTCGTCTAGGAAGGCCCCTGATCTCTATATGCATTTACAGTTCTAATAATGGGAGGCTTAATCTTCTTCTTCTCTGTACTGCTGTTTTTAACAACAGCCAGCTTTCTTGTCTCTTTGGAACATTTGCTCTACCTGGTGTCAGATCTGTCCAGGTGAGTTTTACAGAATTTGTGTTTACAGGAAAATGTCACCACAAGGTGAAAAATACCCATAATTGTTCAGTGACAACTGGCTCTCACACATGTATTCCAATCTCCCCCAATAAGCATTGGACTGCAATCCCCATCGTCTCTAGCCAGATGATTGTCATTGTAGTCCATAGCGCCAAGTTGGTGAAACTGATGTATCCCATGTAGTAAAACACACAAACAGGCATACAGAATTCCTCCACTGAAAACCAAAAATGTGTTTTATATGTTTTTTATAGCTACGCCCCTATCTGAACAGGGATAACCTAGCTTCAGTCATTCATGCTCTGGTAACCTTCAAATTAGATTACTGCAAAGCCCTCTACATGGGGCAGCCTTTGAAGATGGTTCGGAAGCTGCAACTTGTGCAAAATGCAGCGGCCAGATTGATAACTGGAACCAGACGGTTCGAACATATAACACCGATTCTGGCCTGCTTGCATTGGCTGCCTATATGTTTCCGAGCCCAATTCAAGGTGCTAGTTTTAACCTATAAAGCCTTACACAGCTTGGGACCAAAACACCTGATGGAACGCCTCTCCCGATATGAACCTACCCATACACTGCGCTCAACATCTAAGGACCTCCTCCGAGTGCCTACTCCGAGGGAAGCTGGGAGGATGGCAACAAAGGAGAGGGCCTTTTCAGTGGTGACCCCCCAATTATGGAATGATCTCCCCAATGAGGCTTGCCTGGCGCCAACATTGTTATCTTTACGGTGCCAGGTCAAGACTTTTCTCTTCTCCCAAGCATTTAACAGCATTTAACAATGCTAAGTTTGTTTGTTTTTTAACGGACCCCAGAACTGTTGTTTTTAAATGGATTCCATTGTTTTTATACTGTTGTTTTTATGTTTTTGATGGTTTTTAAATTTTGTATACTTTTTAATGTTCACTGTTTTTAACTTTTGTAAACCGCCCAGAGAGCTTTGGCTATGGGGCGGTATATAAATTTAATAAATAGATAAATAAATAAATATTTACTTCAAGCATAACTGAACGTATCCTCCTGCTGCTTGGGAGCGTGTGTCAGTGACCCTACACAACAGTCTTGGCTCCTACAAACACTCTATGCAGAAGCTCTTGTTCCAGGAGTATTCTTCAAGTGTCACTAAGATTCTGTTGGAGATACAACCTTTCAAATTACAGAACCTTCCATAGGCAATAAAAAAAAGAAAGTTATTGTTTTAACAACTAAGGAGTGGGATGAGTAAGCCTGCAAAACATGGGAAGAAGTCTCTGTAAGGGTTCATTTTATGAACTGTTCCCCATGAGCAACTCCTTAAGAATCTTTTGCCTCCTTAAGAGTCCCACCTTCCTTCTTTTACCTTCCCCTTCTCAATAACATGGGTGTTTAGGATATAGATATGGGGTGAGTGACACCCCAGACATTTTAGGTTTAACACAACAGTTTACTAGAATATTAAAACAACCAAATTACGAGTAAAGGTATTTAATCAATAGAGCTGAGTCATATAAAGGCATTTAAAGAAAATAAAAATTGCAAAAATGCAAGTCCTTTGCCCTAGTTGCATTTAGGCTTTTTTAGCTGCTTCTTTCTCATGCTCTCCTCCTTTCCTGCATCCCTGGCTAGCTCTCTCGTCTCCTTTTAAACCCTCTTTCCTGAAATCATAAAGTAATGTTTGAACCTTGGAGAAATGAAACTTAATTGGGAAATGAAAGTATTCCTCTCAAGGATACGCCCGCCCAACAGAATAACCCCAGGCCTCTATGGTCTGACCTTTTTACTTTGCCTCTGTAGGCCTCAAACCTTATCAGGGCTCATCTACACCAAGCAGGATATAGCAGTATGAAAGCAGTATATGGTATGTGTCAATGGGCCCCAACAGATGTCAGTGCACTTCAATACCACTATAAAGCAGTAGTGTGGCTCCTGCCTTTAATATACTGCTTTCATAGTGGGATATCCTGCTTGGTGTAGATCAGCCCTAAGTCTCATTTACCACTTACTTCTGATTACTTAGGGATGGATGAATCTGTCTGTTTCTTTTAAAAAAAGTTCTTCTCCTGTATATGAAGAAATTTGAGAATTTCATAAATTCTCACAAAAATGAACCAAAATTCTCACCAATCTGCACTGACCAAATTCAATAGGTACAGCTATTCCCAGTATGGAGAGTGCCATGCTGTACCTGCCTGCCATGTAGTTGTTAAAGACAAGAACCTGTCATAAAAAAAGAGAGAGGCAACCCTAGTTCAGTACAACAAACATAGCTGAACACAAACTTCTCACACAGATTCAAAGCCAAACTTTGAGGAGCTAAGCACTCAAAGCATGGGATGAGTTAATCGGTCAATTATGGTTTTCCTAGTTGCTTATTATTACAATCTTCAGTTTGGTTCATCCCAAACGTTGAAGTTTGTTTGAATAAGAAATTCATATGAAAATGTATATGTATTTTATGCAAATTTGCCTAACATTATTATTATTATTATTATTATTATTATTATTATTATTATTATTTATTTATATAGCACCATCAATGTACATGGTGCTGTACATATATACATGCAAGTAATCTTCCTAATACATGAACATTTGCCTGTCTATTTTATTTATTTATTTATTTATTTGTTTGTTTGTTTGTTTGTTACATTTATATACCACCCCCATAGCAAGAGCTCTCTGGGAGGTTTACTATTATATACATTTTTTGTATGCACTTTTTTTAATTATTGGAGAACTTCATTGCAAAATTTGGAGAAGTTTGAATTTTGAAGTATAACTGAGTTTTGGTTCATATATTGGTTCAAAAATGCAAAATTGGGTAAGTTCACATTAAAAAAGCAAACTGAACTAATTTCTTCTGCATCCTTATCTCTCTCTGTGTGGGGGATAGTTGTCTATAGCCTCTTATTTTTTAACCCTTTCTGTTCACTTCTTGAAAAAAGTGCACTATGATTCCAATAAAGTGGCCATTTTATTTTCCTTTTCCTCCAGTTCTTCTGGTTCATGCTATCAGTCTCACATGCTGTCCTTTCAGTGTCTAGCTTAACTGGAGATTTCAAGATTGTAGGATGTTCAAAATCTCCAGCTTAAAGCCCAGATCATTGGGGAACTTCTGCACCTCATGCTACTTCACACCAAGGAGCACAGCCAGCCAACACCGACATTGCATCTCCGCAGGTTATATTCCATTGTGGGTTTAATTAGTTTGACCCTATCGAGGGTCAAACTAAACATTCTGCTACTTGAGTGTAAACATGCATGGTCCCAATTCATATCAGGACCATGGTGATTTGGGAGGGAGGTATTTAAGCATTCCTTCCCATCTTCATCCTGAAATTCCACCCCCATGAAGAATCAGTGCCATCCCGCCCACCCCACCCCTAAATTTAGGCAATAGGTCAAAATGGCCTTATTTCAATTTCCTAATACTGTTTCTTGGTTGTGATGGCTTTGAGTTTTATTTTGTACAGTTGCTACTAGATTGTTTTCAGTGCAGGTTTCACATTAACCAGCTCAATTTTCAGTCAATAGGGGAATCCATCTAAATATTCCCCTGCTGGTAAGAAGCTGAATGGCTAGAACAAGGGGGGGGGCTGTTTGGGCTTGGCAAATGCCTGGGCTTACCGAATATCTATCTCTCATGGGCTGGCATGTAATCTTGGTTGCCCTACAAAAAAACCAAAAAACAAACCCACTACTGATAGCTGGTGGGTGTTTATCCTTAAAAATGTGAATTATGAATCCCTTTGAAACTATCAGGGCTCTCAGTATCCAGTTTTGCTGTCCATCTGTTAATCCCCCACATTGAACCTTTTAAGCAGATGGAACACCGTGCGATTTGTGAAAAAAACAAAAAAAACTCCTTTGTTCCTTGCATTTTAATTGCTGTGTTAAATCTATGGTCATGTTGCTTGTGTTACATTCTCTTTTAGATTTCTTATTTTAATGTATGTTGCCTGGAGAACACGATTGTGTTTGAAGGTTCAAAAAAACACAAATGGATCCTGCATGGAAACTGGTTGCTCAGCATTTTGCCCAGGGATCAGAAAACTTGCTGCAACTTTCACCACCAGCCCATGGGCAGAACTTTCTTACGTGATGGCAGGTCGGGTTGATTTACCTGAAGGGCTGCTGTTTAAAATGTAACACGGAAGGGTTAATACTTCTGTATTATGTACAGACCTCAAGGAAAAAAGGAAGGAAAAAGGGACCCAAATGAAATGCTGCTTTAAGTAACAAGTTTTTAATCTTCATTTATTTACAGTTTTGACTCAAGTAGCATTGCGTATTCATCCATTTTGATGGGTTTTTTTTGCTTCTGAGAGAGAAACGATAAATTTTCCTGACGTAGATCCCCCAAATCACATTTTTATGCTGTTCAGTGGCATTGTAGCCCCTTTTTATTTATTACATTTTATACCACCCAATAGCCAAAGGGGTGGTTTCCCTTACCTGCTTTTTCTTTGGCGGGCCTTCCTTGCCGCCGCCGCTTCTTCTTCTTCTTCTTCTTCTTCTTCTTCTTCTTCCTGGATTAGTCACACGAGTGTTTTCACCCAATCCAGTGAATGAACAGGATGTTGTCACAAAATGCCAGCCAGATTAGGCTATGTTATGATGCCATTGGGGGCAACCAAGGACAATGTAAACTCCTTTTCACAAGGAGTGCTGGAAAATAGTAAAAAGAAAAAGAAAAAAAAGGGGGGGGAGGCATTTTTCTGCCCAGGCAAAACACGTCCGTGAAAAACTGTTACTTGTCTGAGCTCAGCTTCAGTTTTGATATTAACTTGTTGTTCATGACAGCTCTATGCCAGCCCTGGGGTGCAATTTATATGCCTTTGAATTGATCAAGAATAGTCTCGGCTATTAAACTGTGTTGTGGAGGAGCCATTGTCTAGGTTGCCTCTGCATTGCCCAGAGCTGCAACATCTCTACAAAACCTATAGATGGCAGCATCTCACAAAGAACTCTCTCCCTCCGGCCCCCACTCCGCCCCCAAAGAGAAAACAGTTCTGTAATCTGTTGACAGGATTAAGAATTCCTGTTGTTTTACAGGAAGTAAATAAATCCTCATGGTCTTTTGGAAGCCTCATAAGTATATGAGAATGGTTAAAAATTGTTTATACTATGGTAAAAGTATCAAATGGATATTTACAGCATTTAAACCATTACCTCAGATTGATGTGGATTGGTCTGAAAGGCCAGACTGTTCACATTATCCCATTTAGGAACATCTGTCAAACTCTTGTGTGATGGGTATAATTGTCAGGGCTTAGGGTTTTCAGCCGGCATGGGGTCTACTCAGCTCATAAGGAATAAGGCACATGGTAACTGGGGAAGGTAACTGTCTTTGGTCTGAAATGCAGTGTGGAACAATTCGAGAGAATAAAATAGAATTAATGTACTGTCTTTAGAGACACAGAATTAAACTGTATTGAGTGGGCTGGGGGGAGCGACGTGAGGCTTGGAGGCTGCAGGGGCCTCCCACCGTCATTGAATTTGCTGTGGTGGTGGCGGCTGGTCCAGCAAAAAGAGGTGGCTGTGACATAACCAACCCTTTCACTAGACCCATTGCATAAACCCTTCTCAGGCCAAGCATCACCACTTGAAAACCCGAGGGAGGGTTAATTAAAATGTTATCCCTAGCTATGAGGGAAACAGGTTTAATACAGGATCTGCTCCAAATATACTGTGGGTATAACCTGGTGTGGTGTTTAATAACTGTAAGGCAGGTAAATAATGCCAAGCTGACATGTGGTATTTGGTAGCTAACAAAATAATAATAAGTTTATTATTTAAAAACTTTAAATAAAAATTTAATACTTTCAGTCCTGCCTAATCAAAACTCTTCCACACACCAACCAACTCTCTTTCTTTACACCAATCCGAAGTCCCTAGAATCCAACCTCTTCAATAAACAACTCTCCTCACATGCACTCTAACTCCCAAACTCACATACCTCCCAAACTCCCAGCACTCTCCTTATATACTCCTTCCCCCCACCTATTACATCATAAACCACGCCCACTCAGTTCTAACATTCCATACTTACCAGACATACTAAACCAGACATATACAATATAATCAATTGTGGGGTAACGCCACAGTGGGCTGCCACTAATTTCACAGCAAAACACAACAGTGTCCTGAAAAGGCCAAATTTAGCTTTAAGCCAAGGCAGGCACCTTGTTTTAAAGCTAAAATTGGACTTTTGAGGCCACCATTACAGTTTGCCACCCAAGTTTGACCAGGGGATGTGGCCCCCAGGGAGTTAACGGAGGGTTGAAATTGTGCCCTGAAGTCCCTGTAATTGCCCACCCCTGGTATAGAGGAGGATGTTTCTGAGCACACACAGAGTGCCTTTACCTTGCAAAGCTAAGTTAATGGCTGTTTCCTCATATGTGGCATTAGACTACAGGCTTCTGGGTCAAGACTGGGCCCTGGTGTCTTTCGTTTTAAGAATTAAGCTGTGTACACACACTTTTAAGTTACACAGGATTCCTCATCCAGCAGAATGGGAAGGTAGAAATTGTCAACTATAATGAAAGTGGCCTAGCAACAAACCTGCCTGCAATCTTAAAAAGTGTACAAAGTCTGGTAACACCTGAAAGTGAAGAATTGACTGGTAAGTTCCAATCAATACAGGGAAGTCAGTATCTCATCCCTTTGCTTCTTTATCCATACTGCCCTCTTAAGATCACTAGGTCACAGTGTTGCAGTGATCGCAGCAGCAATAGCTAGCAGAAAGTCTGCTTACTTCTCTGCAACCCTAAAGGCACAGAAGATTAGTGTCCAGGGACTCGTCAAACCCCTTTTGATGCTCCAACCCACAATATGCAAGCCTTTTCCTCAGCCCTCTGTCTCAAACCTGCTAATATCTCAAGCTCATGTATATCACTCAATGGTTCGGTCTGCTCCTTTCCCTCAGCATACCCCCCACCACCCGCCTCTGAGCAATCTGCTTCTTAGGTTTTCAGTCCTCAACCTACCATAGCCAGCTCCTCCGTTTGGGGAGGCTATGTGAGCAGCCCTCTTGTCTCATAGAGGTTGAATAGAAAACTTTTGCTTCTGACAACTTTCTTCACTGAGGAGTCCAAATCTTCCATGCATCACGGCAGCTCAGCCAATTGGATGCCAGAGGCATCCAGTTGTATGTCGGGATTTTGTGAAATCCGTTCCATGTGTGATTCATGGATTGTGCAGTGTCATTCATTCCAGCGTCTGTTCATGGATGGATTTGAATGGTGTGTTCCCCCCCCCACACATTTTGCGTAAAAATACGCAAATAATTCTGTAAGAAAGTTTGCAGCAATTTACATAACTTATGTTATTACATAAAATTTAGCACAATGCCCCCATTCCATTCAACTTTTCCCTGCATATATTTTCAGCATGGCATATTTCTCGGGAGAAACTTGTGAATGAATTTGCGTAAATTTTGGGAAACTCAAAAAGAATAATCTGGAAATGTGTGGACTCCGCACAGTCTGGGGAGACCGGTCCGCACTGGATTCAGCAAGTTGGATTCTTAAAAATCTGAATTCATTTTAATCCATCACAAAGTTCTCCAACGTCCTTCTTCACAACCAGAAATGCTATTGAGAATCGATGTGATGTGTCAATGTAAGGCCTTTCCTGCTGGATCCAGTGATGAAAGTGTGTATGTGAATTGTTGTTTTTCTAAAGTATGCAATTTTCATGCACATTTTCCAAACAGATTTCTTTTCTTACGCAATTCTCATCAAAACCTCAGAAATATATGGACTTCGACTGCAGATTGCATGCAGGCCCATGTTCGGTTCTGAGAGGTGCAAATGTTCATACATCGCTAGGACAGAGGAGTCACTAGGGCAGGATCTACACTACTGCTTATAATGGTTTATAAGGGTTATGACAACTTTTCAGGCCCAGGACACATTACAAATACCGTTTTCATACTGTTTTAAAAGTGTTATATCCTGCTTGGTGTAGATCGGCCCTGGATCTATCTTGCATGAGATCAATGGGTAATAGCTTCCCGTCTTATGATTTCTCCTATGTTATGCAGATATGTGAATAACTCCTGAAGAGCTATAAGAACATAAAAAACAAAACAAAAAAACGCCGCTCTGGATCAAACCAAAGGTCCATCTACTCCAGCATTCAACATTTTCACCCAGTGCCCAAACAGTTCCCAGTGGGAAACCCACAAGCAAGACATGAGTGGAACACCACCCTCCTGCCCATGTTCCTCAGCATACTGCCTCAATGGCACCCCCATCTGCAGAAACCTGGTCAAAGTGAAACATAGCAGTACAAGCTCCATGTGCAGAGGGTGTGGATTATACAGCAAAATTGGGGGGGAAAGCCTGCAATCACCTGCAATTTCCTCATGCCATCCGTGATCAAGGAAATATGGTAACTGGCTTTCCAATATTTTGCCTCCGTGAACAATTAAGTGAGGTTCAAACATTAAAACCTGTCACGTGGCTGAAGCTGTATGGCATTTAACCCCCCCTTTTTTTTTATTCGCTGAGCCTTGCTCAGTGTGATTAGAAAAGTAAGCAAAAGCATTTTGGCTAATTTTATTTCTCAGTGGGAGAGCGGAAGGCTTCCATTGGAATGCTCTTCCTAGCGGGCGGAATAACTAATTCTTACTTACAAATTTCCCCCTCCATTATTTCATATTTGAAATACTATTATGATTAGGTAGCCTGGGAACCTATTTAATTTTCCAGTGGTAGCTCTTTTTAACTCTGGCACTCTCTCCCTCCTGCCAGAAAGTAACTATTATAATTTTGTAAGAGGAAGAACCTCCTGAGAATACTTTTAGTTGTGCATTTATAAATTATAATAGTTACTTTCTGGCCTTGTTCTACAACTTGTACAAATTATGCACTTCATAAAAATCGCATAATGCAGATTCAGTGCTATGCATGTTGACTCAGACATTCGGTCCTGCTCTGTTGGGTGGTGCTTATTACAGGTTAAGTGTTCACAAGTCTGTAGTCTTCTTCTGCTTGTGTGAAGACGTTCTGTGGCAACATGTCATGCATGACACTGAAGCCTCACTCTGACTACCAGCTTTTTTGTATTTCTAACACCCTTTCAAGCTTATGTTCTCAACCATAAGGTCTGCAATATACTCTACGGCCATAGCTAGATAGGGCTTTATCCCGGGGTGATCCCCGGGATTGTCCCTATGCATCCACATGATACACAGGGGATCCCGGGATCAGGGAGGGATCATCCCTCCCTTGCCCCAGGATCTTGCCCCCCTTTAGGCCCGGTTTTTCCATGGTCTCAGGCTGAGCAGAATGTGTGGCTGGGTTTGTCCTGGCTACTTGCAGTTCCTCGCGAGGAGCTGGGACCCATGCACAGGGCACAGAGCTCCTCAGGAGTACTGCGCCCATGGAGGGTGGGGTGGGGTGAGCGGGGATTTTTTTTTTAAAAAAACAACCACTTACCTTTTGCCCCCAACGCTCATGCGCTGTTGGCTCTTTAAGAAAACAAAAAATGGCGGGAATGAGGTTGTCGCATGCCGCGCATGAATTGAGGGGGAGATCTCGCGATGAAAAAATCATGAGATCTTCACCCCTCCATCCCGCTAGGTCTAGTTAAGGCCTATGTGGGCTGCCGTTAAAGCTGCTTCGGAAGCTGGAGCTAGTGCAGAATCCAGCAGCTCAGCTGTTGTCCGGAGATGCCCCTTTTCAGCGTGCAACTCCTTTGCTGAGTGAACTGCACTGGTTCTAGTACAAGTGTACAAAGCCCTAAACAACTTGGGAGCAGGATACTGGAGAGAGCACCTTCTCCCTTACCAACCTGCCCAGTCACCGAGGTCATCAGAGGGCATGGTCCTGGTGGTTCTGCATGGATTTATGGTCTGATTGGAGTCCACTAGAAGAAGAGCCTTCAGTGTGGTGGCCCCTTCCTATGGAATTCCCTGCCTTTGGAGGTCAGGCAGGCACCAATATTGTGTCAGGAAGCTTTAATTGAGTGACTGGCCAGGGTTTTACCAGAACTCAGGTTTTATCAGAAATCTGTTTCTTTTAAAAATATTTTTTTAATATGGTGTTTTTATTCTTTTATCCTTTCAGTTGTTCACTGCTCTGAAATCTTTTGGATGTGGAGCAGTATATAAATACTGTAAATAATAAATAAATAAAAAATAAGGATTAAAACTTACTATAAAAAAGTGCAGCAGGAATTATCAGAATGATGAATGTAGTGGTCAGTATCAGAGACAATGTCTTTCTGAGTTTGCACAGAATTGCAGAATGCATATAGACCTAAGTGCTGTTCTCCTTTGTCTGGAAGAGAGAACTAGCAGTGTGTGTGTGTGTGTGTGTACATATATGTACCAGGGGAACTTTGGAAGTTCTCAGTTTTAGGTACCTTTTCTCTGCCGGTCTTTCTACCTTTTCTAAGTTCCTAATGGTAAAGGCTCATTATAATCTCCAAAGTAAGAACAATAAGACCTGGAAAAGTGCAAGATGTGGAGGGACAATGTTTGGGACAGTGTTTTGCCTTTATGCAGACTTACAAGTCTGTCTGAAGCTTTAGGGATGAGGCTAGGGAATGAGATTGTAAATATAGGAAGTGCAACCGAATCGGCGGGAGCATAACAGAATCAGCAGGCACATGAAGGCTCCATTGGATACTGCCCAGAGAGTCTACTCTAAGGGCATGGCTAGATGGGGCGATATCTAGGGGATCACCCCTGTGTGTCCACATGATGCACAGGGCATCCCAGGAGCAGGGAGGGATGATTCCTCCCTTTTCCCGTGATATTGTCCTACCCTTCCATCCTGCTTTTTCCCGCAGTCTCGGGATGATCCTGAGACTGTAGGACATTTGGCCCGCTGTCGCGGGATTTTCCTAGCTCCTCACGATTAACCACGAGGATCTGGGAACCGGGCACCCCCCATCGGGGGTGGGGTGGGGGAGCGGGAGTTTTTTTTTTTTTAAAACACATTTTGTGCAGGTGTGCTCTGGCGCTCTTTTCTGATTAAAAAACAAACAAACAAACAACAAAAATGGTGGGCTCAACATCCTCTTCCTCCCAGGACATCCTGTGCACATGGAGATGAGGGGGACGATCTCACGATCATAAAATCACGAGATCATACACCTCCACCCCCCTTGTCCAGACATGCCCTTAGCATGACTAAGCCTGGACCCAACCCTATATAAATTTTAGTAGTTGCTTGGGACTAGGTATGTCATGAGTGCCTAATACAGGAGTGAAGCCACCCATTTGTCTATGTGAGCTGCCATTTTTACCCAAGATGGCAGCTCCATAATTTTCATATTTTTAATGTTGCACAAAAGGGCATAACGGGGCCCTCTAGGGGCTTGCATGGCCCATTGAGTGGGACAAATGCAGGTGAGCAGAGGTGCCCATCAAGCATGGGCGCAGATGAATCCACCCATCCCTACTTAGTGCCTACTTGGGATGAGCAAATGAGCGGCATTAGAGATTGCCAGGCTACTGTGAACATCATCATGCCGCTCGGCTCATCACCGATTCCTGTTCACATTTGCAATTGCTGCTCACTCTGCACAAATGAAAAACTTGTCCAAGTAGAGCAGCAATTGAACAAGAGATTTGCACAAGCGTCCCCCAAATTTGTGCAAATATCCTCCATAGACGAAAGAGGAGCTGAGTTAATTTTCCCAGATTAAGAACTGTGACCAAATCAGACTGGGAATTGGGAATGAGATGAGTGTAAGCACGTGTCCAACAATTCACGAACTTTTTCTGCAGACACGTGCTCACGTTCGGAGTTCTGAACAGGGCATGCTCACCTGTTTTGAGAGCAAAAACGAAATTCTCATACATCCCTAAAATTCAGCAGCACAAACTAGAATCACATCTGAGTGAAAAGTATATGTTTATGATCATGTTTCAAATATTTTCAGGAGCCTATATTAAATAGTGGTGATAATCATTTTTTTAATAAAAAAAATACAGAATCTACTAATTTCCAATATTTGTCATGAAAATAGCAAAATTGAACAAGTGTGTATATGGAGCAGTAACTTGCTGACATGCACCACTTTTTATTAATCAGTAAAAGTTCAAGGAATCGTCAATCCCCTATTCTTTTGAAACCAGGGCTTACAGGTCTATAAGTTGCAGTGAAAAACATGTTTGACTGCTCAGCTCACTTTTTGATAGGAGGAGACTTTGATCATGCGTTTGACAATGAAGATAGGATGGTGGAGGTAAGGGCTGAGTTGCTGACATAAGCAAGCTGGTTTTCCTCATGTCTCTAAGTGAAAGCTTATGATCATGTTCTTAGATGCTTTTTCTCTGTCTCTATCTTTTCTTTTCATCTAGTAGTGACTTTTTAAAAAGTTGGCATATGACTGAAATCATGAAAATGGATTTCTTTATTTTAATAGGAAACGAGGCTGCTGTTTCAGATGACTCTCTCTCTCTCTCTCTCTTGGTTATGACAAAATTGTCAAAAGGGATTCAACTTCTTTTCTTTCCAGCTCACATGGCTGATGTAAAAACACCAGTGCCCAGCGAAAGAATTCCTCTGACTGTTATTAAAGACAGATCTGATCCTTGCAAAAACCCTGTGTTATTTTTGAGATAAGTAAATGGCACAGAAATAAACAATGTGACATTTTACTTCTTCACTCTGCCCAAGACGCAAACCACATACTGCTTTGGAAATATGAAACATGACAAATCACTGTTTTGTTTTGTTTTTAAACTTCAAACCGAAGAAATTGTACACTTCCTGCTGACTATACCACTGAGTTTTCGTAGGTAAGCTGTGGTTCTTTCTTTGCTCCGAACATTGCCAGGCCCAGTTCAGGACATCTGCTTCAAGCAAGATGATAATACACATTTTTCCATGATCTTTTAAAGTTACTACTGGAAATAAAGCTTGGCTCTTAGAAAATAAACCCTTAAATATTGACTCACCAAATTAATCAGCTGAAATATTCTTATATTAACGTGTGATCCACAAATCTCTTGGGCTGGATCTACGTAAGTATAATGATTGACTCCAATATCATGCTGACTTGCATATGGCAATGAGCCATTAGCCCCCTTCAGAAGTTACTCTCCATGCATTCCGAGAATGCATGGGATGCATGGAGTGGGGAGCAGGGCTTTACATGCTCCAACATTCCCATAGACTCCACCTGGTGCATTGGGCAGAAGGTACGAAGGCGGAACCTATGATCACTTGGCTAATATGTATTGGCTCTCCCATCTGTTCTGAAATCCTGCACAAATGGGGATTCCCATTTGGTCACATAGAGGACAATTCACATGTTCAGTGGAACATGGGCAGGTTTACTATGCACATGTGGACATGGTAGAGGGGGACAGGGAAACTGTGGGTAGGGCCAACATGTTCCTCCCTCTTGTGAAAGAACAGAACTGCTTCCATAGAAAAGGGGGGAATTTTTACATAGAGCCCAAACACTACTGTGTGAACTTCAATCTCAAAATGTGGGTGGGATTTTCGACTGAACTGGGTTACATTGAATATGTTTTGAGAATAAGGTTTGTTACCTTTGTTCCTTAAACTAAAAATCCCTTACAGAGCATGATAATTCATGTTTGACATGGCCTTAACAGATTCCAGCATTGATCCCCACTCAGCATATGGGTGAATCCAAATATCGCTAAATCAGTTTCATCCTCAGCTTCAATGGATCTAGAACTTTTTGATTGGGGCACCAACTGAAGTCTACTCAGGCATTCATTTTAGGGATAGGGGGAATGGACTTGTGAAGGACAGGGGTGCAAATCTGTACCTTTAACTTGCTGTTGCTATGAGGGTGTAAGGTCTGCCCCTAGGTAGGATCTATGGTCTATTGTTCAAACTGGCTGTGCCAGGCTTTGGTGGCCACCAGCCAAGGTCATTCCTGTCCCGAGCCAGTCCAACTCCCACCGGCACCTGGAGATTATCAGGGCGTTGGACAAACTAACGGGATTCAGCTGTGGGAAAAAGAGGGGGCTTGGCCCCTATGGGAGGGGGCCGGGCTGTAGCCCGGGAAGGGCACCGGTTGGTTTACTCAGGTCATGGGACCAGGGGTCCCAAAAAGAGATAAAAAGCTTTATGATGAGGTTTCTTTATCTTCCTTGGAGGTGCGTGCGTATGTCAAGTGGGAAGGTCAGGTCCGTGGCAACCATGGAGGTTGCCTGGAGTTAGAAAGGTTTTTTTATGTTTTAACGTCTGTGGGTATTCTGGAGAAGGCCAGCTGGATTTCGGCTGGGTGTGGGGTCATATGAATGCTTCTTGGGGAAATGGCTAAGTATTAGAGCTTTCCCTCACTTCTTTCCTCACTCTTCCTTATCCACATCCCCTTTCCCTCCCCCCCTTCCCTTATACTCCCCCTTCCTACTTTTTAAGGGGCTGTTTTATGACCAAGGCCCTACGTGTTAGTTTTAGTGATTGCAATAAAGTTGCTTTGGTCCCTAAATGTGTGTCTGTGGTTTATTCCCATGAACATCTGGCTCATCCCAGTTGTGGACAGGGCAGGGAGGTGGGCAACTGGGAGTTCAGGACGTTTGGTCCAGGAGCCTACTTTGCAGGGTTGTCAGATGGATCCTGGCTTCCTTTACAGGACTTACCTCATTTTGCACTTCTGAAACTCAGGCCTTAGCTAGACCTAAGGATTATCCCAGGCAAATGGAGGGGTCATCCCTGTCTGTTCTCGGGATCCCCTGTGGGGCATTTGGATGCACAGGGATGATCCCGGGACAATCCTGGGATATAGGCCTGGTCTAGCCATGGCCACTGTTATTCTTTGAAATTTCTACAAACTTTTCAGTGGATTAAGATGTGTACAAAATATGTTCAACAGGGAAAACAAGATGAAAGCATTTTGGAAAATTGCTTGCAAAAATGTGTATATTAGGCATGTATTAGGAGAAATGTGTGTCAGGGCAGTATGGCTTGTATGTCTTTTAATTATATATGAGAGTCAAATGCCTTTTAGATGCCATCCTCTGTCTCTGGGAGCCAGCATCAATTCCATGCATTCTGAAATTAGAGGCCTAACTCATTTAGACACGTGTTTTCAGGGGCCTGTAAATCCTATTAGCAGCACAGGCTCCAACAGGATATCAGGGAGGAACTATTTGGCATGTGAGTAGAGATGTTGGAGAAATCCATAATAGGACCAAATGAATTCGGATTTTTATTAATCCAACCCACAGATTCCACAGCAGGCTGGCTTCTCTACTGTTGGGTGGATTCTGTTAGGGTGACCATATTTTGGAAACCAAAAAGGAGGACAACATGCCCAGCCCCAAGGGGGCGTGCCCACCAACATGCCCAGCCCCAAAGGGGCATGCCCACCAACATGCCCAGCCCCCAAAGGGGGTGTGCCCACCCAAACATGGCCTTGGTCACATGTCTAATTTCACAGCACACAATTAAGACAAACCTGTTATACATAACATCTTAATGTGAAGTTCATTGCACATGTGTTTTCACAGCATACTGTATTATATTTCATGCATTGGTTTTATGTATGATGTTCCAGAATATTTTTCACCTTTGATTTATACTTGATTTTGCCTAGAATAGTGTTTCCCGTGCTTCTTGAGCTTGACCCCATCTTTCCGAACTTCACTCTCTGGGCTCCCTGATCTAGCGCTGATGTGTGTGTATGCATAGATCCTTGCATAAAGTTGTTTGGATGCAGCTTCCTGCTGTGCACAGGGATTTGTGGCTTGGCAGGCACCAATCCAACACTGGCAGAAGAACAGAACAGGACATTTCTGAACTTTACTAAAACCATACACAGGAAAATGTAATTAAAACAGAGCAGCAGCTCTTTCCCAAGGCAGGTGGGGATAACAGAGCAAGTGGTGAAAGCAAAGGGACGTGGGAAGGGAAGAAGCCCATTTCACAAACAGGCAAACTCAGGCAGCAGGCAAATAAGGGTCAATGACTACAAGAGAGAATGTGTTTGGGTGACGTAATTGCAGCATAGTATCTTCCCAGAACCAATAGAGAGCAGTGTCACAACACAGAGAAAGGCATTTATAGACAAGACCACTTCTCCAACATTTAAGTTAAAGCGAGATGGGAGACCAGGGAACCCATTTTACACATAGGCAAAGTGAGGTAGCAGGCAAATAAGAGTCAATGACTGCAAGGGAGAGAGTTTGGGTTACTTAATCAAATGTTTAAAGGAAAAAAAGAAGTGGCCCATCAAACAGGAGGAATTTAGCCACGAATATATGTTAACTTGCACCACGAAAAGGAAAGGAAGGATTTTTTAAAACCACATGCTCACAATATAATTGAGATGCATTATACAGCAAAACAAAATGGATTCTAAGCCCAAACACACACACAAGAATTTCTTAATCTTTAAATCACACACACACACACAAGCCCAACACAGCAGCAGAGACTTAAATGTATTGGCTATTTAGTCACAACCCTATGAAAAGATTTTTACATGAATCTATTGGGCTCTGATGGGAATAGGTTTTGAGGGAAATGATCCCCTACCCGCCCAGAATTGAACAAAGGAGATCAGCAACCGGCAGTTAGGCTGCTCTTTCTTTAGGAAGCCTCAGCCTAGCCTGCCTGGCACATGCTCGCTCTCCTCTTTGCTCTTGTGCGTGCGGGTGCGCGCACACACTCGTTCCTTCCTAACCTTCCCACCCTGCCCCCTTCTTCCTAAAACAAGCCACATTAATCGCCATGACTAAACGTTTCCTCCCTCATCAGTGGCCATGGTGTTAAAGGACTACATTTATAATAATCCTGGCTGCCCACACTCATTCGGGCCAAAACACAGCCCACCCAGCCTCCCTCACTTACTCACATGATGAACTGGCAGCGGCTCCAACGTGTGCTCGCTTCTCTCAAGGCAGCAGAACCCCGGATGGGCTGCAGGAGAGGCTGGAAAGGCCCGTTTTCGTCACTTCCAGAAACAGGCTTCTCCAGCCTCGCCCAGCCCCCATCCAGGTTCCTTCTGGGTTGTTGCCATGGCGACGACCTAACAGGAGCCTGGATGTGCCATGGGTGGAGCTAGAAAGGCCGTTTCTGGAAGTGATGAAAGCGGCCCTTTCTAGCCTCCCCAGAGCAGTGATCTAGGCTTCTGCTGTGTTGTCGCTGTGGCGATGAGGCAGCAGAACCCCGGATGCGCATTGGGAGAGGCTGGAAAGGCCCATTTTCATCACTTCTGGAAACAGGCTTCTCCAGCCTCGCCCAGCCCCCCATCCAGGTTCCTTCTGGGTTGTCACCATGGCGATGACCCAGCAAGAGCCCGGATGTGCCATGGGAGACGCTGGAAAAGTCTGTACCCGGAAGTGGTGAAAATGGGCCTTTCTAGCTTCCCACATAAGGTGATTTTTCCAGATTTGGGGGCAAATTCCGGGTTTTCCCCCCAGACCCGGTTTTGGCCCCCAATTCCTGGGCATGTCCGGGCAAATCCGGTCATATGGTCACCCAAGATTCTGTGGACATGCAGAATTTTTTTTAACCTTTGGAGATTTTGCACAAATTTCGTTGTAGAATAATACACCCTCCCCACAAAATGCCCAGCCCCAAATGCACATTTCCCCCATAGGCTAAGCATAAAATGCATATTTTGGGGGAAATTGTGCATTTTCACATGTGAAAATTGAGAAACAGATCCCCATCCCGATTCCGTCAAAGGGCGGACAGTGGAATGAAAAATACTTGGCAAACTGTGAAACAGAGACAGAGTGGATTTTACACAATCCGTACATACCTACATGTGAAGGATATTTCTGAATCTGTTGGAAACTTCACTACTGTCCGTCTGATGTCCCATCTTGCCTGTGCACAGGAAATGCTAGCAAGAACTAAGGAACTCTGGACTTGTAGTTCTCAAGTGAGCATGTTAAACTACAAGTTCCAGAGTTTTCAGTACAAGTTCTCTCTCTCTCTCCCTCCCTCCCTCCCTCTCTCTCTTTCTCTCTGGACTGCAGCAAGAATGGAAATCATGTTAGTCTGGAAATCTACGAGCGGGTCATCAATTGAAAGCTGGGAAGGGAGACTTTGGGATATTGCCTTACTAGAAAAATTACTCAACGAGCCTAGGGCCATGTGCAGTAACGCAATTGACAATGACTTTAACACATGATGGCAAATCCGGATTTCTTTAGCCCATCAAAGAAATGGGTGGGTGGGTTTGAAACCTCCACAATCACATGTAACCATCTGGAAAGAGAAAATTAATGCTTCCTGGTAAATCTAGATTGGTAGACCCTCAAGAGGAAGTTTAGCCCTACAGTTTTATATAGTTGTAGACTATATAAATGCAGGTCATTGTTGGTAGGTTATTTCATGCTTTGTGTCAGTTGTGTTTTTATGCTAAATTGTTGGTTGATGAAATAATTTCTTTTTTAAAAAACCCAACACTAGTGGGGGGAAAAGTTTAGAGGAGGTCTAGCAGCTCACTGTTCAGAAAATGGCTTGTTCCATTCAAACCCTGCTTGTGATTGGCTTCAGCAAATCTCCCAAAATTGCACAAGTTCCAAACTTATACCATGTAGATACGTTTATATACACACCACCAAGCATGATCTACAATCCAGTCTCCATGTTTTCCCTCTATGATAATAGGCTTGTGCTTGACTGGCCTCCCCTGGACCATTGGTTCTAGATCATGTGTCCCCCTCCTCCCTCATACTTAGGGCTGGAGGCCAACTGAGTCATGCAAGCTACCTAGGGGACTCTGTGGAATGGCAATTGTGTGTGCATGTGTGCCCTCAAAGCATCATAAAGTTGAAGAACTCTGCCCATGGATGCCTTGCAAGATTGCTCATGGAAGCACAACTCTCAAGTCACACACAGCTGCCCATGAACCAAAGAGCTGATCTCCAGCATCTTTTGTAGTACTGCAGGCCAGGTCACACCACCTGAATTATATGATTGCAGCCACTTAGGAAAGGAAAATACCTTATATAATAGCTCAGCACCTAGTTTTATCAAACGTAAATCCTCCCATTCAGCTTTCATGGGTTCTTTGATAGCAGGATATTCAGTGTTTCCTGACATTGATCACTCCCCAATCTGATATATGATTCATCTTTATGCAGCCAGCACATGCCATAGATTGCTAATTCCTTCTCTGAACATTAATTAGCCATCACTGAAACACCTTTCAGCAGCATAAATATATTCTTTTGTGCAGACATGCAAAGAAGAGCTGAAATCAACGCCACACATTCTCAACTTCTCCAGAAGCCAGAAAGATCTGAAAACAAGCCTTGAGTGACATGAATTTTAGATGTGGGAGTGGCTCCAATTCAATGAGCAGTGGCAGGATCCACACTTTAAAACGGTTTATAACAGTAGTGACAACAGTTGAGTCCCTATCTTTGCAGATTGATAGTTTTGTAACCAAAGAAATGCATGCTAGATTTAAACAATTGTTTGCTTTTGGAGAGGATGTAGTAAAAAATGACACCCTTCATTTTCACCGTGAAATATCTCTGCTTTTCATGAAGATATGATTTCTGGATGGATTGCCACCTGCCAAGGATGCCATACATGTTTATTAGTTGTAAACTGCCCAGAGAGCTTAGGCTGTTGGGCAGTATAAATGTGTAATAAATAAATAAATAAAATTGTTTTGTATCTCTGCAGCAATGGCAGCTTAGTTTTGTACAGTTTTTTTTTTTAAAGCCACTGGACATTTTAATCTCTCCCCTCCTCAATTTCCCCCTTTTAATTCTTTAATGGGGAATAAAAAATGAGATACACTGTAAACTATCTGTGTAAATGAATAATTACAATTGTCACAGATTTCCAAGTCTAATTAGATATAATTATGCGGGGCTGGGGAGTTTTGTTTACATGTCGCAAAACATGAAATTTGTGCTCTTTACCGGGAACCCGCCCCCCATCAATAAGAGTTCTGCATATACTTTTACCTTTTAAATAATCCAGAAAAATATATATAACAACGGCTTAATTAGCTGTAAATAAATAAAGATGCTATAAATACTAGGCTTGTAGCAAAATTAGAGGCACATTAAAGATAACACACTTTGGGGACTTGCAGATCGGTTAGCAAGTCGCTGAGCGTTGCAAGGAGAACTGGCAGCTGCTTTGAGTCAGCATAGCAACCCAAAATGCTGTAGGTACAGCGATGTGCGTGCTGATCGTTTAAAGGCTCACTTTACCTTATTTACATTTTCAGCCCCTTTGGGACTGAAAGAGCCCTGCTTGGATTCAGGAAAAACCGCTGTACTAAACAGCTTGCCTGGTTTCTCCCAGTTGCAGAGGAATTTTGCTAGGCTATTGAATGTAAATGAATGAGGGCTTGTTTACCCATTATAGCTCTTACTTCAGGACCGCTTTGCTGGTGGTTTCCCCCCTCTGCTTTTGTTGGGGAGACTTTATAACATTTCTCTCCCCACCCTGACATGGCCAAGGACAAACAACCGCTTGCCAGAGCTGTCTCAGGTCCTGGGAACAATGTTTCATCGTATGTAGAGGGAGCTAAGAAGAAGCACTTTACTACCGCCCTCGCCAACCTCCTCCCACTCCTAGACAGCGTGGTCTTTCCCACCCTAATTCATATACACACAAAGTGGAAAGTTGGGACAGGTTTTATGAACTTCAGGAAAGCATGCCCTTGCCCAAACTTTTGCTCAAATTCAGAGGCTGGTTCACCCCTTGTTGGAAAGTCTGATGTGGCTTATTTATTTATTTATTTACAATATTTATATACCGCTCCTCCTTCAAAATTTCGGAGCAGTGTACAAGAAAAAATAAAAATAAAAATGGAATAAAACACTTTAAAATAGATTTTAAAAGAAGCAAAATGAAAAGTGAACCGTGGCTGGTCATTAAGGAAAGGCTTCCTGGAATAATGACATTTTCAGGAGGCGCCGAAAGGACTACAAAGTTGGTGCCTGCCTAACCTCCAGAGGCAGGGAATTCCATAGGAGGGGGGCTACCACGCTGAAGGCTCTTCCCCTGGTAGACTCCAATCGGAGGATGGGTCTATGTGGAACCACCAGGAGCAGGCCCTCGGATGACCTCAGTGACCGGGCAGGTTGGTAGGGGAGAAGATGCTCTCTCAGGTATCCTGGTCCCAAGTTGTTTAGGGCTTTGTACACAAGTACAAGAACCTTAAACCTGGCCCGGTAGTGAATAGGCAGCCAGTGCAGTTCCCTCAGCAGAGGAGTTACATGCTGGAAAGAGGCAGCTCCAGACAACAGGAGGCCCAGTATTGGGCAAAAGGTGGGATAATAATAATAATAATAATAATAATAATAATAATAATAATAATAGCCAAGCTGCAGCATTCTGCACTAGCTCCAGCTTTCAGAGCACCTTTAAGGATTGGATTGCAGTAATCCAATCTTGAGATTACCAATGCCTGTACCACCGTGGCCAAGCTAGCCCTGCCCAGGAGAGGCTGTAGGTGAACCAGCCAAAGCTGGTAAAAGGCACTCTGAGCCGCCATGGCCACTTGAGCCTCCAGCGACAGAGATGGATCTAAGAGTACCCTCAAACTACAAACTTGTTCTTTCAGAGGGAGTGCAACCCCATCCAGAACAGGCAATGAGCCTATCTCCCAGACTCGGGAACCACTCACCCACAGGGCTTCCATCTTGCCAGCAGAATTCCATTATATAGAGAAAGCGTGGCAACCTGCAGAGCCTTCCTGGATTCCCCCAGAGAGGGCAGGCCTGTTCCACCCTCAGAGACGAAGCCCTGCTGTCACTTCCGATCCATGAACAGAGCTAAAAGTGGAGGATATTATACATTTAGAAGAGCCAGCACTAAACTGCAAGCATCAGCTGGGATTTAAATACCCATGTGCCCAAAGTCCAGGACTCGGCTCAGCAACCGAACTACAGCAGAACTGGAATTCTTGAAAGTTGGGTAGACTTTCAGCAGCCATGGAATAACTCCCTATATATCCAGAAAAAGTGGAACGGCGAGGTTTGGCATGTCTAAATTTTAAATGGCACCGTCAGTGTTGCCTTATTGAATATTTGCACACGCATGCACACCCACCTCAGGTTTTCCATGGTCATGGCACCCACAGTTTCCACTCTTCTCTGGTGCTGTGTGTTCTGTGTCGAAACAACTTGGCCTGCTGCTGGGCTGAAAAACAGTGCCGTTTAATCAGGTGTGGAACGCTGGCTTATTACTTTTGCCAGCAGCCTTGTTTTTTACTTGGATTGCATAGTTTTGTAGGGATTCAAATGCTATTGCAATACTGCTGAAGAAGCTTTCTGAGATGTGTGGCTAACCAGAACACTGTGTCTCCAGGGTACTAGATGAATGGCAGCAAACAAACGGCACTTTTCTCCCCTTTTCCTAGGAATAATCAACTAAGTGCTGGATCCTTCTTCACTTTGAAACAAAATAAAAACCCTGATAGCATTGCACAGCCCGTGTAATGGCATTTGGAAATGTAGACCTAGTTACAGGACATAGCTTTTAGCTTACAACACTTTTGAAAATTCGTCCGTGCGGCAAAATCTCACTTACCTGAATAGGTTGGAAATAATAATAATAATAATAATAATAATAATAATAATAATAATATATTTCTGACCCGCCTCTCCAGTTTGATCGAGGCAGGGAACAGCCGTAAGTATAAGTACATAAAACACTGATTAAAAGTATATATTGTTAAAACATCCTAAAAGCATCCTAAAAAAATTCCACTGGATAGGAATTTGTGTTTATATTCTCAGAAACTCAAGTGAAATGGTGAAATTTATATGTGGCTGGACTGAAGCACATGATGGATGCATGGAAAATGGGGATGGTGGTAAGCTGACTGCCTCAGACCCTTACAGACTAATGAGGTGGAGGGGGGTGTCAATCAAATTGAGCATGTCCTCAGATTCCATATCTATGAAAGGAAATCCTTTCCTGCTTTCGGATGCCCTAAGGAAAGCTTGCATCCCCTGGTTTTCAAAAGAGCAGGCTTGCCTTCTGCAGTGGTGCTGCTGTGTGTGGACGGAGGAGAATAGTGCAGGCTTGCTGCATATCTAGGGTTGTGTATATTGAAAGACAGGCAGGGAGATCCTAGGTTGGAGCACCTGACATCCCCAGCACCTTGTCGGGCTCCTGCCAGCAGGGCAGAAGTGAGGAAAGAGCTTGCAATAGTGTATAGGACTTGGTTTTGGAAGAATGGCGAGGAGTCAGGTGTGAGCTTGCACAGAGGCATAGCATGTGAGCATTTATTTGATAGAACAGTTGCCAACTGTTACGAAGTTAGAGTTGGATTTCATAGATGTAGAATGAAATCCAGCGTGTTTTGCTACTAACAAAAGCTAGATAATGCACGGTAGCTGTTTGTTCTGTCCGTAACTTCCTTCTGATAAGAATGTTCTTTTCTCTGCTGTGAGAAACTGTCTTTCATGCCAAGAAATTAAGGCTTCCCATTCTCCTCCTTGGTGAAGAAAGGAAGGTGCATGTGCGAGGTTCATCAGATGAGCATTTTATCACACGCTCGTTACTAGTGGTGTACTCTCTGCCCCAGAATTTTCTGGTAACGGTGAACATTTGCGGAGCATTCGATCTTCCAGAGCAGAGATTGGCTATCAAATAATCTCAGAGTGGAGATGTGGCTAATCAGTGCTGTTTTTTGTGTGTGGTGTGTCTAATTGAAAACCTCCCAATAAGGAACATGGGGTGATGAGGTGGGGCAGTTTTGCTAACTGATGTATTATTGACATCTGTGGCTAACCAATTAGGAATTGCCACAACCCTGTCCATGATGGTCTTCTGTTCTCCTCCAATCGCAGTGTTTGGGGGAGGGAATTTTCTCATGGTCCTTGATCCATGCGGATGTGGAAAAAGAGGGGGAAAGCACCACAAAAGGGCTATGAGGAAAAGAAGAGACTAGTTCTGCTAGTCTCTTCTTTTCCTCATAGTCCTTGATCCATGTGCTCATTGCTGTTCTTGGTCTTGCGGCATTCATTAGGAGAGAGAGAGAGAGAGAGAGAGAGAGAGAGAGAGAGAGAGAGAGAGAGAGAGAGAGAGAGAGAGAGAGAGAGAGAGAGAGAGAGGTTCTTTTACCTTTGCACACATAGTCCAGAGTGAGATGTGGTGTTTTTTTACAAAGTGAGATTTAGAGGGGGAGAGCGAGGGACGGAGAGCGAGAGATCTCTCGAGATGACTCTGTGTCTTTGCAGAGAGAGAAGGAGAGAGAGAGGAACCTGTTTCACCTGTTCCATCCCCAGGGTATGCATGTGCGCCTGCCTATTCTGTTAAAGCTTTTCCCACCAATGTCCCTTGCAGGGCTGGGTTGCGTGATGATGATGATGATTTTCCCCTTAACGGTTTGATGTGCTGTAGCTTTCCTTCCTCAAAGTTGAACCTTCCCAGCAGCACTTGGCTTCAAAGTTACAAGGGTCTTCTTCTTGTACTTGTATGTTGGGTGTTTTAGGTTTGTGCAGTGCACACAAGCAGTACACAATTAATAAAGCACACTTCGATAACATTCCATCATGTGGCATGGGAAACACTGACTGCTGCTGTGCTGGTTCTGGCTGTGGCGGGAGAGGGAGTGCAGGGCTGGTGGGTTGGTTGCACCTTTCTGCTTGGACTCATAGAAGTCAGCCACAGTGTGAAAGTGCTGCTGGGCTGGCATCGTCAGTGAGTAAGCTTCTACGCCTGAGTCAGGCAAGCTGTTTACTTCTCAGTTAAACTATTACTCCTAGTGGCTGGCTGGGTTTCCAGTGCAGGGCAGGGACGTCGACGTCGACATCGCTGTCCTCCTCCTCCTCCTCCCCCTCTCCCTGTGTAGCCTTCTATGGGGAAACTGATGTTGTTGTCTTGACTCAACTTGCTCCAATGTGCCCGACCAACAGTGAGGGAGGGGTGCCTCCTTCTCCTCGTCCTGCAAGCCTCCTGTCCTCTCTGAGGTTGGGCAAGCTGTGTGCTGCTGTAGTGCCATTTCTTAATATATTTAATTATTTATTATTGCACTAAGCGTTTTCCTGCTGCTTCATTTCCCTCTCCCCTGCGAGAGGTGCCTGAGAGAGGACATTTGAGTTCAGTCTTAATATCCCCCCCCTATATATCATGGCATACAGGGACCTGCTCCAAAATTGGCATGCCTAAAGCCCTCTTTAAAAGCTGCGATGGAGCCAATTTTCATGTGTTTATCTTTAAAACTGAGGGAGCTGCAAACATGTCTGTTAATTCGAGTAATGTACTGGTTACCCGAAAATGGAACGGTTCTTCGACGGGTAATTCGACGAGGCGGAGCGAGGGACCCACTCTAGAAATCAAGGTAGAGAAATACCTCTATGGAGCTTCGGATTGAATTTTGAGGCAGAGTAGACCCACTTTGTACACCCCTACTTGTAACTGCCCACTCACGGATGTGCATGCATCCTTTAGACATTGTCATCTGCATCCTGCATGCTTCCCACTCCTTCTGCTCATTTTTCCAAAGCAAAATAGACCCCTTTTAAACTGACTTTAAAAAAAATTGAATATGCCATAATCTCCTGCTGGGTGCAGGAAAAGTGGCAAGATAAAACCAGCCTCTAATTGGACCACATGGTCTTTGTTTACTTCCTCTTTCTCCTCCAGGAAGAATGAGGAAATGCAGAGAAGCAACAGTAACAAAATGCGATTTCCTTCCTTTGTGTATGTGCGTGTGCCTTCTGACAGTTTGAAACTAGGTGAGACTGACAAACCCTATAAAGTCCTGTTCTCATCTGAAGGGGGGAAGATGCACCTGCTCACGTAAACAGGCCCCGGGATGGCTCCTGTTGATTCTAGGGAATTGGAGCAGCTACATCTTTGAGCTAAGGTGCACGTGTAAGCTTTTCTTTTCTTTTCTTATCTGCATCCATTTCCCATCAATAAGCTGTATCATTCTTTCACACAAATGGGCATGAATCGTATTGGCACTTTCAAATCTCTTGAGTGTAGCTCCTGGCTGCATCAGGCCCCAGGTGTAAGACACATGGGAGGACAATTCTGGACATCACCTCCAAGGCTAGTATAATGTTTTCCCCTCGTTGATGGTATGGTTGGAGGCTGTGTGGGCCAAAGCCTCTCCCACTCCACCCATACCATGCTCCTGATCCTCCTCCATTCTTCCCTCTCTGATGTCAGAAGGGTGAGGTATGCAGATGTTTTGGGGTTAGGGGAGGGATCCAAGATCATATCTTCCCTCCGAGGTCATCTCTCTCTCTCTTTGACCATGGAGGGCAAAATGTGATCTTTCAAGACGTGATTGCACCATAACCACACCTCAAATTGTTAGCCTACATAATATGTTAACTTTAATCTCGCCTTTCTCTTGGTCCTTCTAAAATACCACACACTGCCTCACTCTCCATAGACTTGACTTCCAACTGTCAATTGTCATACTTTAACTGTTATTTACCAACCACTCTTTTCCATCTAGCTAGAATCCCTAGTCAATCAGAATTTACCTGACCCAGGCTCTATCTAAAAATATTCATAGCAATTGCCTCTTTCCCCCCTTCAGAATGTCACTAAGCAACTACTACACAGGCCTTTGACCATAAGAAAACAAGGCCTCGTGCCTACTCAGATACACTGAAGCCTCACAAAGCCCACACAAAGTAATAATTCAGAACAACCACATTTATATATACAGGGCATTTCTTCACATGGGGCTGGTGGATAGATTATTCTTCCTCATCATAACAGGATATTAGACCAGATGGAAGTTAACAAAATGAGAGCTCCAAGACCCAACAACTCCAACCTTCAGCCATTGGATATATTAATATAATTAAGTAATAGGTATTTTGTGATTTCAAAGCCTTCACATCATCACTATTACTTTAAGACTGTTAAACTGTTCAGGACAGATCAGATCTTCCAAGCAGATGTCTTAGAAATTCCTGAAAGCTGGCTTATAGTATCACACTTTATGATGGCATAAAAATCCAGCAGTCCGTTTCTTACCTCATCATGGCATTCCACCTAGGGATGAGAGGAATTAATTCAGTTTACATTTTAATGCCAACTTATCTGATTTTCTTCTTTTGAAACAATGCATGAACCAAAACTCAGTTATTCTTTCAAATTTGCACTTCGAATTTTGCAACAGAGTTCTTCAATTAAAAAAAATGCATACAAAAGTATGTATCTTGGGGGGGGGAAGTGCTCATGAAAATGCATATGTTCATAAAAATAATGTTACAAAATGCATTATGTTAGAAAGATTGCTTGCAAAAAATGTGTATATTAGGCAAAATTGATTATAAAAAGGTGTGCAGAATTAGACAAAATGTACACCAATTTCCATGCAAATGTGTGTTGTTGTTTTAAATCTCAAAGTTCAGGACAAACTAAATTCAAACCTGGAAAAATTAGAAACTGAGAGAAACTGAAATGTCTGTGAATCAATATCTTTGATATACCTGTTTTCATTTACAGCTCACTGCTAAGACTAGACCAGAATGCAATCAGTAGCAATAGACCATCTGTTTCACTTTGACAATAACTCCGTCATATCATTCTGACTTCACCTCAGAGAGATGAAAGATCATGAAGTCTTCTTGTGCGCAGCACCTTTTATAACATAGACTAAACATGCCTACTTAATTTTCCAAAAAGGAAAAAGGAAAAAATAAACTGCTAAATATTACTTAATATCATAAATACATAGATTGCTGTCATTCATCTCCATATTATTTCCTGCAGTGGAAAGGTGGACTTTATGATCAAGGAAATGTTCATAAAAACCAGCCAACGAACCAACCGCTTTCTGTACTGTGACAAAAACCTTGCTCAAATATCACTTTTTTCACTATCCGCATCTAGACGAATACAGTTAAGTAGAAGCCACAGCAGATTAGATTTCCGTTTTAATAATTATTCATCACCAACAGCAAAAGCATTTTAACTTAAAATACTTCCAGCACATCAGTATGCACTCGGATGAATTATTCATGAGATGCAAGATTAAGCAGAAGGACCAGTGGGAAAAGACCCACAATTGACAATCGTGTGCCAGCATGTGGTTATAGGAGACATTCACTTATGAAATTTAATGATGGTACGTATCATTCAGCTATGGAATCAGGAACCAAAATTCTCCTTGGGTGGACTGTTCCAGGACCCATGCTCAAGTGTGGCATTATGGTAATCATCAACTCTGAACCATTTCACGGCTCCATACGAGCAACTGGCTTAAGGCAAAACTGGCATGTAGAACGTCTTTAACCACTAATGGAAACTCTGAGCAACATGGAACTCACACCAATTATCACATTTGGATGACTGAATCTAAGCAATGAAACCCACATTTAAATTGTGAAGGCTGCTATTCTAGATACATGCACTCATGCACGATGATAGTCACTGGTGTCAGTGGAATTTACTCATATGGAAGTGGGGTCAGTAGTCGGTGTAAAGTGATGCTTTACATTTTCAGTTAATATAATGTGTAGCACTTAAAATAGTTTTGTAACTCTTAGAATATTGTATATGTTTTATAATATGGTGTAGTGGTTAGAGTTTTAGACTGGGGAGATCTGGGTTCTAGTCCCCACTAGAATGGATGATGTTGGGCTGGTCACTGAAATGCAGCATAAGCTACCTTACAGGGCTGTTGTGAGGATAACATGTAGAGGATGAGGACATGTAAACAGCCTTGGGGTCCTTGCAAGAGGAAAATGGTGGGATATAAAAGTAATAAATTAAAAACACATCAGATTAGATCCAGACATAGGCCATAGCTTAATGGGACTTTAATCTACATCTACATCTACATGACGCGCAGGGGATCCCAGGATCAAGGAGGGATGATCCCTCTCTTGCCCCGGGATCTCATCCTCTCTTTTGGCCCCGGTTTGTCCATGGTCCCGGGCTGAGCCCGAGACCGTGGAACGTGTGGCCTGTGCCGTGGGTTGACCCGGCTGCGCACGATTCCTTGCGAGGAGCCAGGAGCTGCGCACGGGGCACAGCACTCCTCAGGAGCGCTGTGCCCATCGGGGTAGGGTGGGGGGAGCGGGGAAAGTCATTTCAATTTAAAAAACCACTTACCTTATGCGCACAAGCGTTAGGAACCAAAAAGTGATGGAAAGTGGCTTCGGTTTGGCGAGCTGTGTGTGGGGTGGGTGTGGGGTGGTTCACTCAACTCTGTTCTCCAATACCCTGCAGTTGTTTCTCAACACCAGCACCAAGTGCCTAAGACAGCTGACTCACTCTGCTTCATGGTAGGACCAGCCCTGTTGCTATTCAACATATCCCTGTCTTGTTCTAAGAGCATGTGCAAATTAAGAACTCGAAAAGGAGTGTTCTGTCATATTTGGGAAGGGCCTTAGCTCTTCCCAAATACATACAGTAGAGGCTTTCCATGCAAAAGCTTCCAGGTTCAATCCCCAGCATATCCAAGCAATACTGAGAAAGTCTCTGGTTTAAAAACCTGGAAAACTGCTGCCTAGGGTGACCATATGAAAAGGAGGACAGGGCTCCTGTATCTTTAACAGTTGTACTGAAAAGGGAATTTCAGCAGGTGCCATTTGTACGCATGCAGCACCTGGTGAAATTCCCTCTTCATCACAACAGTTAAAGCTGCAGGAGCCCTGACCTCTTGACCAGATACAAAAGAGGGCAGGGCTCCTGCAGCTTTAACTGTTGTGATGAAGAGGGAATTTCACCAGGCGCTGCATGCATACAAATGACACCTGCTGAAATTCCCCTTTCAATACAGCTGTTAAAGATATAGGAGCCCTGTCCTCCTTTCCTCATGAGGCATGTCTAGATGGGGCGATAGCCTGGGGATTGTCCCACATGATGCACAGGGCATCCCAGGAGCAGGGAGAGACAATCCCTCCCTTGCCCCGGGATATCCCCCTACTCTTTTATTTTGATTTCCCCTGCTATTTTGGGATGATCTCGATACCGCGGGATGTGTGGCTCGTGGTTAAGGTTTTGTCCTCGCTCCTCGTGAGTAAATATGGAGACGTGGGCATGGAGCTCCTTAGAAGCTCTGTGCCCATTGGCACAGGGGGTGGGGTGGGAGGAGCGAGTTTTTTTTTTAAACACCTCACATTTTGCACAGGAGTGCTCCTGCACTGTTCTCCGATTTAAAAAAAACACACAAAATGGCGAGCACAACACCCTCTTCCTCCTGGGACATTGTGCTCCATGTGTAGACAATGGGGATGATCTCATGATCATAAAATCGTGAGATCATACACCTCCACCTGCCACGACACAGGCTCTGAACAACAGACCCGGCCGCGGCTACTCCCTGCTCAAGCCAAGCACTACCGCTTGATACGCCTGAGGCAAGGGATAAAAACTACCTTCCTCCAAACTATGTGGAGAAAGGGGTTTAAATGGAGAAGGATTTTAATATATATAAAATAAAACACTGTGAGTTATATCTGCTGAGGTGAATGATTGTCAGAGTGGGTGCTAAATGTGTAAACCTCCGATGATAAATGCCAAACAGACACGTGGGATTTTTGTGGTAGTTAAAAACAAAATAATTAAAATTTATTTTTTAAAAGTTCACAAGCTTTGTTTCAGATAAAACATTTAAAAACCTTTTTGAAACCTTTCATCCAATCCTTTCACCCATTCACATACACGCTTTCCTTTTTCTCACACAATCACTCTTGAACTTTCTTTATTATCAGTATTGATTAATATACATCAACTACGTGCACACCACACTCCAAAGACACCACTCTCTACACTGACCCTCAAATTTCCCAGAACTTAAGTACCCTAAACACAGAGAGCACTAAAGACTCTAAGAGTACCTAACAAGTCCGTCACAATCCCTTATATATCACTCCTCCCCCTCCTCAGACATTCTAACTCCGCCCACTCAGGCCAACGTTCTAAAAACCACAGACTTACAAACTGCAGACATACATTCGGGAACTGACTTGTGGGGTGTAACGCCACGTCACCACCCTCATCTAGACATGCCCATGGTCACCCTAAGCACTGCTGCCAGGCAGTTTAGACAATACTGAGCTAGATGGGCCAGGGTTCTGGCTTGGTATAAGGCAGTTTCCAATGTACCTATGCCACATCTTATTCAATTATATATACTGTCCTGTTTCAGTATATCAGGATACCATAATGGCGTTTAGCTGAAAAGGGTTATGGTTTTTCAAACGTTGGAATGACTACTTTGCAATATTTTTCCTTATAATACTATCGTCTGTAAGATGTAGATGCGTACTGGTGGAAAGACAGCCAAATTAAAAGTGTGTTGATCCAGGCCTGAGGTATATAAAAAAGAAGCAGACTGGCAGACCCTGATGAAAGATGGTAAAACATATAACACAATTATAACAAATGAAAAACAAAACAAAATGAGTGTATAAAGATGGAGCAATGACAAATTTTCATGCCATATGTTGTTACGCCAGCTGCCATTGCTGCCAACAAAAGAAAATCTAGTTTTGTTCCTTGGTGGAATACTTCAATACCAGTATCCTTTAATTATGCATGAAGAGATGTACAATCGAGCAACTTTGTAAAAGTCCTAATATTATTATTTTTTAAAATTGCTGATGGAAGATATAATCATTCAGTTATATTTTCTCTCTGTGTGTGTGTGTGTGTGTGTGTGTGTGTTTCATTGTGGAAAATAAGTAGAATTGGTCATGAATATCTCTTGTCAAATAGCTTTCTCCGTTACCCAATCCAAGAAATGCGGATATATTTATGTGTGCAGATTGTACAAAATGTGCATGTCTGCTAGTTTCTTAGCAACCTTTCAGATTATGCCTTCACCTCTTATTATAAACATATCAAAATAGTGTCTTTGGTGAGTTTTTAGAGACCAGGGCCAGAACTACACCAAGCAGGATATGACACTTTGAAAATGGTTTGAAAACTGTTTATGGAGTGTGCCCTGGGCCCCAACAGTTGTCACTACCACTGTAAACCGTTTCAAAGCAGTAGTGTAGATCCTGCACAGTAAGTATAATCGCACTAATAACATCTTTCACGTATAAGACTACAACAATTTGTGTTATTTATTCAGAAGGTCAACTCTAAGTTGTTATTATTTTTGCTCATGTGAGTCATCAGAGAAATAGCAAACGTAGTTAACTATTATAACTTACTTTGCAACTTTAGACATCTTTCAGTTTTAAACAATTATAGCACGCTAATGAGTTCTTTTAATAATAATGACGAATAACTTTTAGAAATGGGGATATGGGATGGTTTTCACATTCTGTTGGAGGTGGGGTCATAACTGCCCAGAGAGCTTCGACTATTGGGTGGGATAGAAATGTAAGAAAATAAATAAATGTATTGATAAAGGCTCTTTGCTACTTGTATATCCATCATATTATGCAAAACATGCCAGTGGGACCATGCTAAGCCATGGTTAGGCTGCTAACCCTTTTGAAGCAATTTCTTAGTGAGTGTGTTTAAATAGAGGTAATGTAGCCACCATGGTTAGGAATGGTTCACATGACATGCCAAGCCATAATGTTTAGCTCAAAATGCTTAACCACTGTGGCTTAGTGTGTCGTCTGAACAAGTCGCTGTGGGATAGGTTATAGAGTTGAACTGGGACTTGGGAGGATTGTTGTAAGGATATACTGAAGAGAAGAAGGACCATGTAAACTACCTTGGGCTCCTTGCAAGAGGGGGGAAAAGGCGGGATGTAAATCTGTCCTTCAGTATGGTACATAAAACATGTTGGATGATGAATTTTGGCTTATATGATGAATGTTTGAAAAAAAAATAGTTCCACACTAAGTATCCGGTAGGTTTGAAGGGAACCTTTGCAGTAGGGTTTGTTGAATCTCCATTTTAGGATTATGCTGGAAGAAGCCTTGAAGCAGAAGTGATGTCATAGGGCTTGTAGCTACATAAGTTGGCAACTGGTGGAGTCCACATTTTCTTAGCAATGGATGAATCTGTTTATTTTTAGTCTGTGGCACTTTTGCACGTTTTTTAGCACAAATTCTATTCTGTTGCCATGGAAAATTTAACCACCTGGGAGAGGGAATTTGGCAGCAGTGGTGGTGGTTGGGTGTATGTTTCAGAGCACTCATGGGAGGGGTGAAATTAAAGCCGGTGGGGCATATGTGGCCCCTAGGCTGCAGATTGTTTACCCCTGAGGTTTAGCATCCCTAGGCCATAGCTAGACATAAGGTTTATCCCTGGATCGTCCAGGGGTCAAACCTGTTCATCTAGGTGACACACAGGGGATCCAGTGCTCAGGCAGGGGCGAACCCTGGATGATCCCAGGATAAACCTTAGGTCTAGCAGTGGCCCTACACATTCTTCACTGGCCAAGCAGATTCCTCCATCAGACAGGCAAGGAAGTGAAGTTGAGGCTACAAGTGTATCACTTAGGGCCTTGCTAGACAAGGCATTAGCGCGCTTTGAGGCCCGGTTTCCCTGCTGTGCATCCAGATGACGCACAGGGGAATCCGGGCCCAGGCCGCACTGAAGCCTCCTCTAATGCGCCATAAGCGAAGTCGCTTATGGCACGCCTTTTCCGCAGCCCCGGCCTGAGGCCGGGGCTGCGGAACGTCTAGCAGGGTCCATGGCTTTTTTGCATCTACTCGCTTACTCGCGAGTAGCTGGGAAAAGCCATGGACTGGGCACAGGGGGAGGGATCCCGGGGGGGAGAGAGGGGCAGGGGGAAGGCTGGATCCGCCAGGAGAGAGGGGGGAAGCCGGACATCAGCGATGGCAAGGGAGGGGGGGAGATCAAGACGGGGCTGCCAAGGGAGGGGGGGCGAAGATCGGGATGGGGCTGCCAAGGGAGGGGGTGAAGATCGGGACAGGGCTGCCTAGGGAGGGGGGCGAAGATTGGGACAGGGCTGCCAAGGGAGGGGGGGTGAAGATCAGGGACGGGATCGGGGATGGGGGTAGGATGAGCGAGCAGGCAGGGGGCCATGGGGAGGGATCAGCAGCGGGTGGGGGGCTTAATTTTTTTTAAAAACCCACCTACCTTTTCTGGAGTCTTCGGGCCGCACGTGGCCCCTTCAACAACAACAAAAAAATGGCCGACGCTACAGGGCTTCCGCAGTCCCTGCGCGTCGGCCATCTAGGAGGCGGGGCGGCGCGCGCTAAAGTTAGCGTGCCGCCTCCCTGCCGGCTTAACTGGCAGGGTCTAGCAAGGCCCTTAGTCTACAGGAACTAATTATTCTGATCTGATAATGGGGGGGGGGGCATAAACTGCAAGTGGAAATTTGCACATCTCACTACTGGCAATGAAGTAGTCAAACTGGTTGTTAGCTACTCTCATAAGGCAGCACCATGAATGTGAAGCTTGTATCATATATTAAATCTTAGGAAGCTGAAGGAACGAATTACATTGAGAAACCCAAGATTCACACACAAACAAGGTTGCTGGCACCCAAATTATATGGTAGTAAATAGAAACGTCGTACAGACTCACTTGTATTATTGCACTATGTGGAACCGACCCCCTCCCCACACATTTTATTTCCATGTTGCAAACAGCTTGAACAGATTCAGTTGTGGAACTACTGAGTCACTGAAAAGAATTGTTGTGACTGGTGGCCTCATCTGATGTCTTTTTGGAGTTGGCTTCAGTTCAAACAAAAGCACATTGGCTCCAAACCCACATGTGCCTAATGCCATACTGAGGGAATCATCAAGTCTTAGCAGTTCTAACTAGGCACAATCATTTACTACACAAACTTGCTACCCCGTGTTTAAAAAATACAGAACACACTAGCGCCAACTCTGTTATTACTTTGCGAACCATTATGACACTTGTCATCAATTCAGCAGGAAGCCATTTTGGTGCTTCTGTGGTCGGTTACAAACCTGACAGAAAAGGTAAAGTATTTCTGCATCTATGGCTCTGCTTTTACTTACTTTTTGTGAAAGCTGTATCAAAGTCTAAAATGACTCTTGCGAAACACTAAAAAGCCTGGTTTATGTTTAAACTTTGGATGTGTTGTAGCTGCTTTTTCTTCATTTTCAGAAATAAAAAGGTACAATTGTAGCAGTCCATTGGATTACTGTACAGATGCAATAATTTATGTCACGAGCAACAGCAATATATGAACAAGAATATAGGTCCTATGAGTTTTATGGTCTTGGTCTTCTATAACATTGGACGTGGCTGCAGGAAGCATATTATGCCTGTGCCTCTCTAGTAGTCACTTAATACACACTTCTTCTGGTGTAAGGCAAGGTATTCAGTTAACATATTTAGTCTCAAACTAGTAAGTTGTGACCTACAAATGGGCCATGTCACATCCTGACTTGAGATTGGATCAGCAGGACTGTCACTATTCCAAAGAGAAAAGTGGAGGGTTGTTTGTTTTTAAAGAAGAAGAAGGAGGAGGAGGAGGAGGAGGAGGAGGAGGAGGAGGAGGAGGAAATCATACAGACACAAGATCTGGAGGCAAAAAAGAAGTACATACTATTAAATTCACCAGTGAGCACCATATTGTAAGACAATGTTAAAGGTACCCCAGGATTGGATAAGTTGAAGTTGGAGATTTGGAAATGTTGAAGAAGCTTTGGAGCTGTGCTATGTAAGCAACCCTGAAACAGACACCCTCTGGATAGAACCTGGCGGAGATTTTCCAGGGGTAAGCAACCCGGTACCCTTCAGATGTTTTGGCCTGTAACTCCCACAATCTCCAACCGTTGGCCATGCTGGTGGGAACTCATGGGTGTTATAGTCCAAAAGGCTGAAGCGCAAAAGGTTGCTTTCCCCTGTTCTACACGAAACCACAACAACACAGGGGGAACTAAATGGGGTTATCATTTACAGAAGGTTGAGCAGAGGAAAAACAGATATAAATGTGAAGACTAATACAACACAACATAACAACATAACATATCCTTTGCCCTCTCTATCTCTACACTGACAGTTGGGCCCTTTCCATTAGCCGGTGGGGAGCATGGCACTTTCAGAGCGATAGACCTACACTGTGTCCCTGCAGGCTACTGCAACCCTTATGCACACCTGAGGATATTGAAATGAATGAGCTGATTTCTGTAGACAACTTCTGGATTTCATCATAAAGAGGAAGGGAGCACGAGAACATGTGTTGCACACAGTTTGCATTCAGTGAAATGTGATCACACTTACAGGCTTCTAATAGATTGACATTTCTAATCAGTGTGCCATATTGGATTAGCAACTCCTTCTGTCTTCAATACCTTTTCACCAAGGCCATTCTCCATTGCTTCTATTCATATTTTCTATGGGCAGGTGGGTGTTGTTGTTTTTTAAAAAAAATAATCTTAAATTAATATGCAGTATTTAATTTAAATTAGTCCACTTTACTTTGCATGTCTGAACCTGCATACTCGGTATGTGCATGATTTGAAATAAGCAGGCTCCAAACATTCAGGTATCTAAAATCTTGTTAAGGCTGGGCTATTCTGAGCTATGAGCCCTCAGTGTGAGAAGAAAAAACCCATTGCTACTGGGGAGCCTGGGAAAGGGAGTTGGAAACTCTTATTTGCCAGGACTCCCTGGCTGCAATCTGAACATGTTTGGGGTAAAACTGCCTATAGGCCTTCAGTATCAAGCTTGGATGGTGTTGCAAATCCACCACATCAGCTCTCCCTCCTGGGCCACAGCTAGACCTAAGGTTTATCCTGGGATCATCCAGGGTTCGCGCCTGCCTGAGCACTGGATCCCCTGTGTGTCACCTAGATGAACAGGTTTGACCCCTGGATGATCCAGGGATAAACCTTAGGTCTAGCTATGGCCCTGGTGTCTGTCTGCCCTTGCCAGTATAGGTTTTGAGAAATGAAGAACCAGCAGGGATGGAGGTTGCTTGGTGTCTCCCAGGCTCCCAGAGTCTCCTGATTTTTATTTTTGAAGAGCTTCCACCACCCCCCATGCTTCTTCATGAAATTTTATTATATTTCGAAATAAAGTTAAGAAAATAAGGACAACAACAACAACAAAAGACATACGTACATAATAATAAATCAAGAAAGAAACAACATGCTTCACCACAACAGGGGGCAATGGGTTATAGCCCCAATTTGCCCCCCTTAAACACGCACACATGTCCCAATGTGCATCAGGTTTCCTGGACTTATTTTAGATTAAAAGGGAAGGAAAAATAACATCTGGTTTGGACTATATTTGCAGGTAACACATATGCCTTCATATCTGAAGACAATTCTGGCTCTTCCTGAGGGTGACCATGTCCTCCTCCTTTTTCTCACCACTATTGCTGCTGCTTGCTTGCTTGGCGAGGACAGATGAAGAAGTAGCAATGGTAAGAAGACCCCAGGAGGCTTCAGGGATTGGCAGAGCCACTCCAACTGAGGTATGGACCTTGACAGTTACCCAGTAATGCTGAACCCTGATGCTAGCCCTTCCTTTGAAGCAAAATGAATGGTTTTGTGTCAGAAAGCCTACAAGTTGGCTTGCATTGAGCAGGGGGTTGGACTCAGCCTTGTAGGTCCCTTCCAACTCTGCTATTCTATGATTCTATGATTCTATACACCTTAACCTCAATGTAGTTTAGCTGTACTTTTTTTCAGTTATATCTGTTTGGCCCATCTTTGTATCATGATGTAAACAATGTAACTCATACATTTTGATAGACATTATCCTGTCTAGTAAAATGCTCTTTTAATAATACATGCCTGGGCCTATCAGCAATGTGAAGTTTCTTAAAACATGTTTTGGCAATGAAATGATGAGACATCAAATTGTTTTCCTGCCTCCTCTCCTGTCACTAGGGAAGACTAAAAGCTGGGGAAACTCCTACCGTTTAGTAACATCCATATTACAACATCCATGTTCATGTGATAAGCAGCAGCATTGAGCCAATCTAGAGTTCTTTCTGATTCTTATGGATTCCTTACGAAGAACCTGACCTGGGAAAGATTCAACTGAAAGCTGCCTGTTCATGGAAGAGGCTTAGGGTTGAAAGACCAAAACAAACTATGGGTGCATGAAGCTTAACCTGGAAGTGAGAAAAATATTAGGGATGTGCTCCGCTCCGATTAGAATCGGAGAATCAGAAGCGAATTGGCCTGCTCTGCCTTGCCCAGAGGTGGAGTAGAAGCGGACCGGGGACCCGTAGAAGCACGGTGAAGAGAAGCGCCCATACACGGAGCACTTCTCTTTTCGCGGTGCGATCCGATCGCCATTTTGAAAAATTTCGCCCATAGGATTGCATTGCGGAAAAGAATAGGGGATAACTGTGTTGTTTTTAAAGCTATCTTTCTGAAACTTCTTGTGCTTAGAGAGTTGTGGCTGGGGGTCATTTCGAGCCTACTCTCAGCTCTCTGCGTGCTGTGATTCGCTTGCTAGAATTTTTTGAAAAAATCGGGTAAAAACAGTGGGAAAAGGTACCTTTTCAAAGGGCTGAGAGGCAGAGTCAACTCCCGGTCATGATCACATGATCCCAAAGTTGGAGGAGGGGATAGGCAAAACGGGTAACTTGGGATTCTGGGAACTTCTCTTTCATAGTCTGAACGGACTTTTCCCAGTGTTTTTTAAAACAGTAGCCCCACCAAATGCACAAACACAACCTGAAATCATATACTAAGCAAATAAATAACAGATAGGAAATACAGCACTGCTACCCACCCTAACCTTGGGGAACAACTGAATAGATGTGGTGCAAGGGGATGAGGTCCCCTAGGGCATGTGGACGTGCCCTGTGCCTGTCATGAGTTGAAGTAACAGGTAGCTTCTTGGCATAGAAGCAGCTGAGCTAATGCCTTTCATGAGTTGAAGTGAAAGGTGACTTCTTAATCCCCCTCCCCTTGGGCACGTCCACTCCCCTCTTACTGGTAAAAGACAGATGTAGCCTTTTTTTAAAAAAATTCTTCTTGTTTTTTATTCAGCAACACTGCTGCTTTTAATTCCACCCCTCCTTTGTTTATTTGTTTATTTATTTATTCCATTTTATATGCATTACTGGCTTTGAAACTATCCTTGGCTCACTTCCTTATGCCCCCAGAAATGTCTGCTGCCTGCCTGCCTTCCCTCCCTCCTCCCCTGCCCGCCTCACAGGGATGGTTTGTGTGTGTCTTGCTTTGACTCAGGGGAGAAGTCTTTCCTGCGCTCACTTAGACTTTTGGAAGTTCCAAATCCATTTTTCAAGTGTGGAATAATATTCATATTTAGGTTTATCTCTACTCCCCAATTCATGGCATGTTGGGATTTCCTTTGAAATGGGCCCATTGAGCTGTCTGCAGCTTTAAATCCCTGAGATACTGGGGTGTCCGATTTTCATAAATTCCCCAAAAATCAGGGGATGATGGGATTGGCTTGAGTCTTGGCATGCATGTGTATCCCTGGATAATCTATCATGGTGGTGAGTTTGATTTTTCTAACGTGAAAATTGACGGAGATATCAAAAGGGGTGTGAATTGGGGTGAGTTAAAAGGTTAGAGCCCCGCCAAAAATCAGGGGATGATGGGATTGGCTTGAGTCTTGCCATGAATGTGGCTCTAGATGGCATCTGTAGGGGTGCCTGCTTCAATTTTTTTTATTTGTCAAAACGTCAGAGAACAGCCCATGTCTGCAAATGGGGTGTCTGATTTTCATAAATTCCCCAAAAATCAGGGGATGATGGGATTGGCTTGAAACTTGGCGTCCATGTGGACACATGGATAAGCTGTCATGGGACTGAATGTGAGGTTTCTGACATGCAAATTGACGTAGTTGTAGCATGGGACTTGATTTGGGGTGAGTTAAAAGGTTAGAGCCCCGCCAAAAATCAGGGGATGATGGGATTGGCTTGAGTCTTGCCATGAATGTGGCTCTAGATGGCATCTGTGGGGGTGCCTGCTTCAATTTTTTTTATCAAAACGTCGGAGAACAGCCTATTTCTGCAAATGGGGTGTCCGATTTTCATAAATTCCCCAAAAATCAGGGGATGATGGGATTGGCTTGAGCCTTGGCATGCGTGTGTATACTTCCATGAGGTGTCATGGTGCCAAACGTGAGGTTTCTAACTTTAACAGAAAAAAAGTTGTATACTTTTTTGTATTTCAATGCAAGCCTATGGGGGGGGGGAAAAGCGGAGCTCCGATCCGGATCCGGAGCTCCGCAACGGAGCGGACTATAGGCGGAGCGGGGCGGAGCGAAGCGGCCCGATCCTCAAATTGCGGATCTGGTAGAGTTTTAAACTATAGAGTTTTAAAATCCTAGACAATATTAGAATTGTCCCCTCTCACACAAAGGACAGCAGGATTAGGAATTGTGTTTAGGCATAATTATTTATTTTGGGCACATGCACAATATCCTGGAAAATCTTGAGGCTGCTTTAGAATTTGGGTCTCGAATAACCTCAGCTTGCCCCATAAATATGTCTAGAGCAAATGTATGAATATTTTATATGATTTACATACTGCTTTGGCTAATCCTGGAGAAGGGCAAGAAGTAATAGTGCAGATTCTGAAATTTGCTTGAACCCTCCAGATGGAAATGTTTATTTCCCAGTTAATTTCCAGCTGCTGATTTTAATGAGTGATGGACAATGCTGGTGTTCCTTGCGGAATTTGACATTTGTGAATTCTGGGGTGAAATGACCTGATCCACAAATGTGTGGATTGGAGCATAGCATTCTACCAGCTTTCAAAATTCCTGAATGCTTGATCAAAAAAGCATCAAAACGGATTTTGGAAGTCGATATAATTTCCACTGTTTTGATTTATTAATGCTTTTATTTTTCTGATGCGTATTATTTTATTATCTGCCTTGAATTCCTTAGAGAGCAATTCTATGGTCCCTAGACAGGCAAATAGTTATTTTATCACAAATGTATCATGCTTCCACCAACTCACCCTTGCCTATAAGTTGTTTTCTGAACCAGTAGAAGTTTCTAAATGGCCTACTTTAAAGATTTTGGTGCTATGTGCATTGGGAGAACTTGCACATGTCTCCTGTGACAAGATGGGTGAGCTGTACCCACATCTGGATCTTGTTACCATGTGGGAGATGTGCAAAGTCCCTGTTTCTACTTGTCACTCCTTCCTTTACCACATGAAGCTTCTATCAGGCTTTCTTTCTAGCAGTAAACCTTCATCAGTAAGTATGTATTAATCAGAGAGCCGCCTTGAGAAGGGATTACAGGTGGCAAGCAAATCCCATCACCGTAGAGCAGCCTGCTAGAGGAACCTGTTGTTTCAGTTGCAACATCCTCCTCATCTTTCTCTCTCTCTGGGTTGGAATTGGGGGAGGGCCAAGGCATCACCAGCTGACATGGGCCTGGATGTGGCCCAGGGGCTGCCAGTTGCTGATCTCTGCCATACATTCATGAAAAATGTCAGGTCTTGCTAATGAATAAGAGCGTGGCTCTTCCTGTACTAATGTCCAAGCTGCAGTGTAGCCTCATTTGCATCTCTCTGCTAAATGGTTTAATTAATTTTCCATTGTGCTTACAGACTAGTTTTAATTAGCAGTTAAATCCGTTCAGTTAACAGGGGCGGGGCGGGGGGGGGGGAATGTAAGGTGTTTACTTGCATGCAAATCACAACGGTGTCTTCTCAGGGCTCAATTCAAACAAAAGTTCCAAACCATTGATTCTGGATTTCTGAAGGCCTTACTCAGAAAAAAAAAGTGCCTCTACTTCTTTTTTCACATCGATAAAACATAGTGTTTTATGATTCATTAACTAGTACACCCCTCCTCTTTTTTTTTGCCTTGTTCTCCTTGTTCCTCTGTCTCTTTTCCCCATCTGGAGGGAATGGTGCCAAATGAAGTGAAAATAAGGAATGAACACCGAAAGAGCTAGGAGAATGGAGCGTTTTGCCACGCAGGTTGCCAAAGGGTTCCATCACTGGTTGAGCATACCACAGAGAACTACAAGGGATGAACAATAACATGGCCGATTGAGACGTAGGACTAAGGTGGTACTATTGCCCCACTATGCCCCATGATACTGTTGTTTTTATGTTTCTGATTTTTTTAAAAAAAATTGTATACTTTTTAATGTTTACCATTTTTAACTGTTGTAAACCGCCCAGAGAGCTTCAGCTGTGGGGTGGTATAGAAATGTAATAAATAAATAAATATAAATAAATAAATAGTGATCATGTGTTCATAATCCTGAGGTTTGTGTCCCCTCAAAACTCATACCACATTTGTTGAAATCCCAGCTGCTAGTTACCGAGCTGAGTTGAGTTTCGATTCCCACAACAATGAGGGCATATCTGCACCATGGATTGAAATGGGCTTAATTATCATTCCTTCTCCACAGAGCTCTCTGAGATCCGTAGTTCCATGAGAGCTAACAGAGAATGCCTAGCAGTCTTACCAAATTACTATGTGTTTATTTTATTTTATTTATTCTCTGCCTTTCTACTAGGAAATGGTATTCAAGGCAGCTAACCACAATGGAAGACGACAATTAAAAAACAAACATAATTAAAACAACCATAGGACAAATATATTAAAAACACAATTAAATTCCCGTGGATGAAATGTACAGTGTAAAAATGTCTTAGGTTAGGAGAGTTGAATCTGTCAGTTTCACTTTCTCCCACATTTTTGTTTAATCTCAAATTCTTTTCATCCTATTTATTATTTTTATTTATGTGTTGGTTATATTTATATGTTGCCTTTCCTCCATGGAGCTCAAGGTGGCATACACGATCCTCCACCTTTCCATTTTATCCTCAAAACAACCCTGTGAGGTAGGCTGGGCTGAGAGTCTGTAACTGGCTCAAAGTCACCCAGTGAGCTTCAGGGCCAAGTGGGGACCAGAACTGGGGTCCCATGAGTCCCAGTCCAACACTCTAACTATGCCACACTGGCACTTCTGAAGAATTTAGCAAACTTTGGCATGTTCTTTTAGTTAGTTCTCACCCATTCCTAGTCCTAAATTGATCTATCAGTTAGTTAAGTTCAATGTCCCCATCATAAAGAGGTAGAGTCATAGTAAGATAGCAACAATTTGTGGTAGTATGGAGATTCCAAAAGGCTAAATTGAACAAACATTTTACCCCTTTGCAAAAATTGTTCTGTACATGCACAACCCACCACCCTCCTCTCTTCCCAAGAGAAGATCATAGACAGTAACGTAATTGGTGTGACTGCTAAGGAAAGATCACGGGTCTAGCCGCCATTCCTCTGGAAGAGTCGGGCACCTTATCCGCCTGCAGGGAGGTATTATTCAGCCATTTACTACAGATCAAAGACAGTAAGTGTAATTATTTTAGGAATTAAGTAGGTAATCAGTTTGGAAAACAAAAACACAATTAAAAAAGAAATAAACCTCATCTCGTGGAGCCTAGAGAATTACTTTGCTGGAATATTTCCCTGTCTGCTGCTTTATCCTAGTGTTAAATTTAATTTTATTAATATAATTTCATAAGCTATTCATGAGATGTCTTAAGCACATGTCACAAACAGTACTTGCACTTCACTAGGAAGGAAAGTATCTGTGTAGATTGTAGATGTCTTTTGGATGCAGTTCTCACAGATGGACTTCTGTGTTATTCTCTTAGTAGTGCTAAGATCTGAAGAGCTCCTATCATCCAGAGCTGATCACATGATGGACATAAATGTGTGTATCTGGATTCAGAATTTGGTGGACTGGATATGGGAGACATCAAATTACTGGTTCACACTGTTCCTTTCTCGAGATCTTCAACAACCTTAAGTTGAACCATGTTATATTTTTATCTAGCAGTAGGGTGGCCATTTTCTGCTTTTACAGAAGATTGTCCTGAATTTGAAGGGCTGCCAGAGAACCATCCTGCATTTTAAGGGTGGGAAACCTCAGGCCCAGGGGCCAAATCTGGCCTTCCAATCTGGCCCTCTGGTGTTCTCCAGACGCCCATGCCCTCTTCCCCTAGCCCCACACTCTTTTCTCTAAGTGCCGTTCGTTTGATGATTTCCCAGTTTTTCCGTGGTTTTGCCTCATTCTCAAAGGTTGAAATGCCTCTCCGAAGGCAGAGGCCAGATCTACAACTTAGGACAAATCATTACAAATGTGGAATTAAAAGCAGGATGTAACATTATGGCTCATCTACACCAAGCAGGATATTCCACTATGAAAGTGGTTTGAAAGCGGTATATAAAAGGCAGGAGCCACACTACTGCTTTATAGCGGTATTGAAGTGCACTGCAAAATCTACACTACTACTTTATAACGGTATAAACTAAAAGCAAAAACTGAATTGAAACAAAATATTAAAAAAGCAAATAAATTAAAAATACAATTAAAAAACGCAATGATAAGTGGTGTACTTTTGAGCAAATATGTGATGGATGTTCCTGCAGCGTGAGTTTGCAATGTAGGCCCATCACTTGAGAGCAGGGCATTGCATCATTTATGGTGATGCAGGAAGTCAGAAAGCGCAGCTCCTGCAGCTCCCAGGCGCCAGCAGTGCTTTCATAGGCCAGCCTTTCATTAAGCAAATTCCTAAATGTTGACCAAGTCCTGCCAGATCCAGGCAGCTAATGGTACAGGATGCATGTGATGCACTTGCCATTACATAGACACTGATAACAATCCTTTCCCAGAGAGTCTGCATGAATGGGGATGATTTTTTTTATTTTAAAAAAAGAACTTCTTTTCAGTGGTTTCTTTCATGACACAAAAAGGGAGGTCATGTGTTTTAGTTTAGCTGATACATTCCAATAAAATGATTTTCAAAGGGATAGGACAAATAATGGGTGTTTTACATATGGTGGCTGTAGATGTCAGATGGAGCTAATTTTGGTGTACACAACATATTTGTGATTCTGCAAGCTGGTTGTAATTCATTTGAGAGGTTTCTTTACTCCCCTTATTTAATTTTATCTAATAAACTAATAAAATGCCCCAGTGAAGGCTTTATGACTATCATAATGTGGTGATTGATTTAGTCTACCTTTCTTTAGGACAATAAAGATATAGAGGTTACCCTCATGGAAGTCCCACCCACCCACTCCACCATTTCAAAATGCCTTTTTAGTTTATGCGGCAAAGCTGCACACAGGAGTAAGTTCCATTGAACTGAATGGAGCTTAATTCTAGATAGACACTAACAGGATTCTTTGTACAATGCCTTTTCAAAGGACATCAATTGAATCAGCATTTAACAGAATTTGATCCTCCTCTTTGAAAATATCTGTGTGTCACATTTCTTTCTATCTTAAGCAGAATTTTGGGATTAATTTTACATGCACTTGATCTGGTTGCATAAAACTAGTAGGAAGAAATTAAGGCTGCAGTCCTAATGGGTATAGTGTAACTTAGTTCTGAGTAAACATGTCTGGGATTGTGTTGTACATTAGCAGTGATATGCGCTATTAAATATTATTTACGGCACCTTACTATATTACAATGTAATGAAACAGTAATAAACAATTTAAATAATTAAAACATTTTTAAAGTAAAAAGTGTGTGAGCGTTTGGCACATAATTAAAACATCAGTCAGCATAAAAACCTGTAGCATCGTTTATAAATCCTCTCTGCTCCTCATTTTCTCCTGATACATATCCTTGCTAACTTTGTGCTAGGAGTTTAGACCAGAATTTAGAAGAGCTACATCAGTTATCTAACTTGAAGCAGCCAATTCAGTGTCTGAAAGAGATTTAAGGCTGGAATTGAGGATTTCTTCATTTGCGTCATTTGTTGTACATGAAGCGAAACATGCCTAGGAAAATGTTGTCCCCTCATTGATGCCTGCTGTTTTCCTTTGATGCCCCTTGGGGTTGTGAGTTTGATCCTTCATGCCCACTGGCTGAAGTGAATTTGGGCAGTATACCAAGAAAATATTACCTTATTACCCTGCTTATGAGTTGCTGGAGGTATTTTGGGTCACCCCTGTTGAAAGCTGAATTTATTTATTTAAATCTTTCAAAATGACCCTGGTAGACTTCTAAACTAATGGTCACTTCATATATTCAGATGCCAATCACCAGAGCCTTATTCACATAAAATATCTGGGGACATGAACAGATGGCCCAGGGGTGGGAGCAGGAAGGAAACTGTGGCAGGATCTACACTACTGCTTTAAAATGGCTTATAATAGTAGTGACAACTGTTGGGGCCCAGGACACACTGCATATACCATTTTCAAACCATTTTCAAAGTGCCATATCCTGCTTGGTGTAGATCTGGTCTGTATCTACATGATCATCCAAAACTGAACAGAGCTTACACCCCTTCAGATATTAGCACTGTTTACCGTTTGGGAGGAATAAGTGTGTCAGGAGGCAGAAAGCACAAATCTTCTCGTACCCGCCCCACTAAACACACATACACACACCCCACAATGTAGTAGTAATTAGAGATGGGTGAGATTTTAATTTCAGTGATTTTTAAAATAAGAATTGATGAACATTCTCAAAATTCCTCATATTCAATATGGAAAGAATTTGAGTATTTTTGTTTTATTTCGGTTTTCAGGTTTTTAAGGATGTGGGTGAAACTGAAATGGATTTGCCCATCCAGGCCCATCCAGAGCTTCACTTTTAAAGTCTGGGTTTGAATCCCTGTGTATTCAATTTGGCCCCCTCATCTGTAACAGCTTTATGGCAGGAAAGTACAACATGGTCCTCTCCATGCTGTGAATAGCTGCACTGATTGAATTTGGCCAGTGCAGATGGGTGAGAATTTCATTTCTGTTCATTTTTGTTAAGAATTTGCCATTATTATTATTATTATTATTATTATTATTATTATTATTTCCCGCCTTTTGCCCAATGCTGGGCCTCAAGGCGCCAAATTTGCAAATGTCTTCATGCTTGGAAGAAAAGAGATTTTCTTTAAAAAATAAATGTATGTGGGAGAAAGCAAAACTGACAGATTCATCCATTTATAGTAGTTTTTTAGAATCATAGAATCATAGAATAGTAGAGTTGGAAGGGGCCTATAAAGCCATCGAGTCCAACCCCCTGCTCAATGCAGGAATCCACCCAGCATTGTTATGTTAGTATATAATATAATTGTAGCTAGCGATTGTTCTTTTAACTCAGCGATACCTTTGGATATGTATGTATATCACAGTTAATAATCAGCTTCCTGGAAAAGTTTGAGCCTCTACTTTCCGTGTGGCAACTTCCTCTCTCTTTCTTTTCCTGAAGACGACTGACAGGCAGGCATTGTCCCTTCTGTGAGCTCTGCAGTATTACTTTGACCCCCGTCCCATCAATCTGCCTCAATTGGATAATGATCTGTAATCGCTTTCTTTCAGGGGAGTCTATAAATTTGCCAAGGCCCCATGCTCCTCTGAAGGGCTCCTTATGTTTGCTCCCCTTTGTGCAAGCACTCTCTCTTTTACAGCACTAAATAGACAGGCACGTGGTCCGTTCTGTTCGGAGGCACCAGACCGTTGTTCGCTGTCAATTTTCCATGGCTCTTGCACTCAAAAAGGGAGGCTAGCCATGACATACCGGCACTCAGTGGGACGCTGGCCCAAATCATGGCACTTCAAGAGCAGCCGCTTTTCTCATTAAGGCTGACCCATCATTAGGTCGCTTTGTACAGGCCTTGTAATCGATGAGCTTCCCATGTGGTGCCTTTTAATTAATTTATTTATTTACAGCTAATGAGAATAAGAGCACTTGCGCAGGGACAGAGGGAAATGAAGACATTAAAACCCATGTTCATAGAGGATTCTGACTTTCTTTTGTGGCCCAAAGCCAATGTGAACAGGAAAGCTTCAAGGAAGCTAACAATGACCAGACTCTACTGCAATGTCCTGGATTTCCTTTTAAGTAATTCCTCAACCATACCTGGGGCTGCCCTCTTCATTGAATTGAGCCATCAAATCAAATGAGCAAAAGAAGAGTGGGGAGAACAGAAGAAGAGCCCTACTGGATCAGGTGTATCCAACAGTGGCCCTGTTCAGAAGACATTTTAAACCATGGCTTTAACCATGGTGTTAAGCGAGAAAGCCGGGCTGTGTTGAATAAGGCAAAAGGCCTTATTCAACATGGTTAAAGCCGTGGTTTAAGGTGTCTTCTGAACACAGCCTGGCTTTCTGGCTAAACCACCATGGTTAAAGCCATGCTTTAAGTTGTCTTCTGAATGGGGCCATTCTGTTCACATGATGGCCAAACAAGAAGCCCACAAGCAGCCTCCCATTCATGATCTCAGCAACTGGCGTTCTGAGACATACTACCCCTGATAGTGTGACTAGTAGCCATTGATAGCCTTCTCCTCTATGAAATTGTCTCATTCTCCTTTAAAGCCTTCCAAGTTGGTGGCCATCACTATATCTTGTAGTAGTGAACTCCACACACTGTGTGCATTATGCCCAGATCTAGCTTTCATTAAAGTCATTGCTCTTAAATTGTTTTCTGGGTCATACGCTCAGAGCAGGAATGATGCAAAAAGAGATAATGGTTTGCCTTTGGCGAGCGCTCAATTGAGAATCTTCTTTGCATGGTGATAGAGTGGCCATGTGACCCCACCCATCGCAATGGCTGAAGTGGGAGGGAAGAAATGAAGTGGGATCTGCATGCATTAAGAGAAATGTGCACAAAAATGCTTATGAAACGTTATGCAAACTTTTGAAAAAATGCTCTGTGTTTGGGACAAGCTGAACTTAAGACTGGAGACATTCTTAAAGTTCAAGATGAACCACACTTTTGGAAAAATGAGAAACGGAGAGAAACCAGAATTGATAGATTTCTCTATCCCTACATCAAGCACAACAATGTAAATGATGTAATAATATATGACTCGAGGGTTCCATGCATAAACTTGCATCTGCATAGATCCAGTTCTTATTACTCTTCCCTCACAAACAGGGAAGGATAGAAATCATGTCAAATTAGACCAATACACATAAAAGCTTGATGTCGCTTGCATCACAGATTCACTTATTACATGGTGTAGTCTCTCTGTGTGTGCATGTCTGTTTCTCCACCAGATGAAGTGGGATTCCCAGCCAAGTGAGTGCATGAACTGGCCTTTTGTATAATTCCATTCCTAGCTGAATCAAAGGGTTGAGATGCTCAGTTCAAAACAACATCTGTCTGATGTGTTGTCCTCAGCCGGCATTCTTTTACAGGCGCTCTATTTCCCATGGGGTTTTATAATACTGTCAAAGACCAGCCAGCCAGGCCTCCTTTGACTAAAACCAGAGCTGCCTTGCGGTCCGTTTCTAGTTGGTGGCCAACATTCTGGACAATATGCGTGTTCTGCCATTACTTTGTTTTCATCACCGCCAGGATTATGAATGATAAGCATCTCAAGAGGTAATTTGTTTCCACTGTGTTAAAAATTCCATTGGAAAGTTGCCTCCCATTGAAACTTATTAAACGCTTAGTTGGTATCATGTAACAAAAAGGAGCACGGGAAGGAGCATTCAAAGTCCCTCTTTGAATGCTTGGGAGTCCCAAGTGAACTGTAGTGGAAAGTGAGACCGTTGCCATTTCAAAGATCAATTGCAGGCTTCCAATCATTCATCATTGTTTTGATTCATGTGGGAAAACTCTTCTTTGAGAAATGCCTGAAAGGGACCCATGATCTGTACTTAGAGCAAGGAAAGACCACATTCCAAATTGGTCAAAAAATATGAAAAGTTAGTGGAAACCCCCCAATATTATCTATTTGCAAAATCAATGCCAGCTTTAGATAAATCAAAATGGTCATGGAGAGACAAATCATAGAATAGTAGAGTTGGAAGGGGCCAATAATAATAATAATAATAATAATAATAATAATAATAATAATAATAAATTTATTTATTACCTGCCTCTCCCTCTGGATCAAGGTAGAGAACAACATAAAACATGATAAAATACATAAAACTGATTAAAACATAAAAATAATACATTATTAAAATAACAGCCAGATATTTTAAAATTTGACTGGGTAGGCCTGCCAGAAGAGATCAGTCTTTAATATTTTTTTATATTCAGAAAGACTATTGAGTTGACGAGTCTCCTCCAGCAGGCCATTCCATAGTCTGGGTGTGGCAGCAGAGAAAATTCTCTGGGTAACAGTTGTTAATCTAGTTTTTGCTGGCTGAAGTAGATTTTTTCCCAGAGGACCTGAGTGTGCAGGGCAGATTGTATGGGAGAAGGCAATCCTGCAGGTAACCTGGACCCAAACCATGTAGGGCTTTAAAGGTAATAACCAACACTTTATACTTTACCTAGAAACTAATTGGCAGCCAGTGTAATGATTTTAAAACTGGTGTAATATGGTCGCCCCTAGGTGTGCCGGTGACAAACCTGGCTGCCATATTTTGCAATAGTTGAAGTTTCCAGACTAGTCACAAAGGTAGCCCTATGTAGAACGCATTGCAGAAGTCAAGCCTTGAAATTACCAGTGCATGCACTACCACCTTTAGGTCTTCCAACTCTAGGAAGGGGTCCAGCTGGCGTATCAAGTCTATAAGGCCATCAAGTCTGTCGGACTCGATGGCAATTTGTGATATAGTAATAGTAATATTGTTTTCTCTTACAGGGTCTTTAAACCTGTAGGCTGACGCTACAGATTATAGCAATCACAGGTAATCTTCTTCCACTGCCAGAAGTAATATGTTGCTTAAGATTTCTGACACATATTTTTCAACCATCCTCATTCAATTTGATAGGTTAAAAAAACTTTCAAAAAGAATTTCAATGGTGAAGAAATTTTGATGAAATTCTCATGGGTTGGATTTGGCTTTCTTCTCTTTACCTTAATTAGGATGTGCCCAAGAAGTGTGTCATTATTTTCATTGTACAATAATCTCTCTGGCAACTTGTAGCGTCCTTGACTTCCCACACTTCAATTAAAGCCAGGGGAAGCCACCATGAGTTAATTCAGATCAGGAAGCACAGGCAGACTAGGAGGCTAGTAGTGATTTGGTATACTCAAAACCAGCCCCCACATAATATCAAACATGCTGAAGCCAGTTCTACACCAAGCAGGATATAACACTATGAAAGTGATATGAAAGCAGTATATGGCATGTGTCAATGGGCCCCAACAGTTGTCCGTGCACTTCAATACCACTATAAAGCAGTAGTGTGGCTCCTGCCTTTTAAATACTGCTTTCATCCTGCTTTCATCCTGCTACATCCTGCTTGGTGTAGGTCTCGCCAATAAATGAGGCAGGACATTCATAAAAAAACATATCAACATACACAAATATAGCGTGATAAAAAGAGTCTAAAAATATTTTAACACAAAAAATTAAAACAATATAATCAGCTAAAACCACTTTTAAATAAACAATATTTAACTTAATACACCTGATTCAAAATAGATAGATGTTCATCATATATCATTAAATGCCTTGAAGCAAAGAGCAGAAAGATGACAGTGTCGGCTCCAGGTAGGCCTCAGTGGAGCACTCATCCCATGTCATACAGCCATCACTGAAAAGGCCTTCTCCCTTGATGCCACTTTCCGAGCCTCCAAGATGTTCATCATATTTTCCAGGTGTGTTCAAGTTAGGAGAGGCTTTCTAGCTGGTACTGCAATCCTGAGCTGTATAAGGCTTTATAGGTCAAATCCAGCATCCTGAATCAGGCTCAGAAACATACCGTCAGCCAATGCAAGTGGGTCAGAATTGGTCTTATATCCTTGGACCTTCTGGTCCTGACATTAATCTGTCTGTCACATTTTTCACAAGGTGCAGTTTCTGAACAATCTTCAAGACCAGCCCCACGTAGAGTGTATTGCTGTAATCTAATTTGGAGATTACCGGAGCATAGATGACTAAAGCCAGGCAATCTCTGTCCGGATAGGGGTGTAGCTGGGTCACTAACTGAAGCTGGTAGAAGGCACTCTGTGCTACTGAGCCTCAAGTGACAAAGATGGCTTCAGGAGAACCCCCAAGTACGAACCTGCTCCTTCAAGGGGGTGAAACTCCATCCAGAACAGGTTGCTAATCACAACACTGCCCCACTCAGACCTGCACTGTGGAGGAGATAAACTGGGAGCCAGTTTGCCAACACAGCTGATGTTGTTGCAGCACAAAGCCTCTTATGAAAAAAAAAGAAAGAAGTTGTGAGAAACTGTTGAGAATATCTTGCCCACATACAGGGTGGAGACTTTTAAGAGGCTATTTGCATACGCCTCTAAAATGTACTAAGGCAAAACCTGTGGCATGACATTGAGGGATGGGTGAGATATTTTTTCTATCTGATTTTTTTTTAATGTTCGCAGCTGTTAAACAAATGGATGAACCAGAGTTCTACACTGAAATTCATATTTCTTCAAATTTAGCACTACAGTTCTCCAATCCAAAATAAAAATAAAAATAATGCACACATCAGGGGTGAAATGTGCACAGGAAAAGTGCACAGTAGTGACAATAATGCACAGAAATGCATTTTTATAAGGAATATAGCTTTGCAAAATTAGCATATATTAGCATTTGGAAAAAGTCTGCAAAAAAAGTATGTACTAGGACGTGTGCACACAAAAACACACATGAACTTTCATGAGGACTTTTAAAAATAAAGTGTGTGCATTTATGTGAAATTGGGCCAAAGCGAACTTCAGGATGGAAAAATGAGAAACTCTCATAGGGAAGAAGGGGAGGAAGAGATGCGGGCTTTCTGATTTTTGTACTGGCTTAATAATGGGCTTCTTTAAATGGCCTATTAATAGCACGCTCGTGTTTGACCATTCATGGATGTTTGATGACGTTGTGAGCCTCCTGGATGTCTCCTGCTTCTTTTATCAGTTTTAGCATCAAAAAGTAAACCTCAGGAAACCTGACTCTTCTGAGATATGTTGGGTTTGCTAGGATTTCCTGCCGTGTACAGGTGAGGTTATTCTATGAAGTGCCCACTAGAGGGTGCTGTCCCATTGAATTCTATGGGTCTCTTCTCCATGTCATTCTGCTTGTTCCAGATGTGGAAGAGAACCAGGAAGCAGAAACACGATTTTCCCCCATCTGAAAATCTTCAATGGCTGTAACTAAGGACTTTGGAGAAATCCACAACAAAATCAAATAAGTTTGGATTTCTATGAATCTGACCCATGGATCCCGCAGTGGATTCTCATTTCACACATGGATTCTGTGGGCTTGTGGTCCATGTTTTCAAAAAAAGAAAAAAACTTTCCAGAATTTTACACAAATTTAGTTTCAGAATAATACGTAAAACAAGAAAATACTGGCTGAAAATGCACTTTCCACCCATAGGCTAAAGCATGAGAATGTGCATTGTGGAAGGATTTGTGAATTTGTGATGGGGGAGATTTGTGCATTTTGCAGGTGTGAATTTGTGCAAATTCAGCAAATTGATTCCGGCAATGAGCAGATGACAGAATGAAAGTCACCTGACAATCCACAAACACAGACAGAATGGATATTACAAGATTGGCACGTCCCTAGCTCTTATTAACATGGAGTTCCAACCCTAGGAAAGTATTATGTTACCTAAGTAACAAATTACTAGGGGTGTGCACGGACCCCCCGCTCCGCTTCACTTGCAGATCCGCCATTTTCCGGAGCGGGTTGCTCCGCTCCGCCCCCGCTCCGCCCACTTCCGCTCCGCTCTGCTCGGAGCTCCGGATCCGGATCCGGAGCTCCGTTTTCCCCCCCCCCATAGGGTTGCATTGAAAGCTAAAAAAGTAAACAACTTTTTTTCCATTGAAGTTAGAAACCTCACGTTTGGCACCATGACACCTCATGGGCGTATACACACACACGCCAAGTTTCAAGGCAATCCCATCATCCCCTGATTTTTGGCGAATTTTTGAAAATCGGGCACCCCATTCACACCCCTTGGGATAGCTCCGTCAATTTGCATGTTAGAAACCTCAAACTCGGCACCATGAGAGCTTATCCATGTGTCCACATGCACGCCAAGTTGCAAGGCAATCCCATCATCCCCTGATTTTTGGCGCGGCTCTACCCTCTAACGCACCACCCATAACCCTAATTCACACCCCTTTAGATAGCTCCGTCAATTTGCACGTTAGAAACCTCAAACTCAGCACCATGATAGCTTATCCACGTGTCCACATGCACGCCAAGTTTCAAGGCAATCCCATCATCCCCTGATTTTTGGCGAATTTTTGAAAATCGGGCACCCCATTCACACCCCTTGGGATAGCTCCGTCAATTTGCATGTTAGAAACCTCAAACTCGGCACCATGAGAGCTTATCCATGTGTCCACATGCACGCCAAGTTGCAAGCAAATCCCATCATCCCCTGATTTTTGGCATGGCTTAACTCACCCCAAATTGTCCCATTCTACAACTACGTCAATTTGCATGTTTGAAACCTCAAAGTCGGCACCATGATAGCTTATCCACGTGTCCACATGGACGCCAAGTTGCAAGGCAATCCCATCATCCCCTGATTTTTGGGGAATTTATGAAAATCGGGCACCCCATTCGCACCCCTTGGGATAGCTCCGTCAATTTGCATGTTAGAAACCTCAAACTCGGCACCATGATAGCTTATCCATGTGTCCACATGCACGCCCAGACTCAAGGCAATCCCATCATCCCCTGATTTTTGGCGCGGCTTAAACTTTTTAACTCACCCCAAATCAAGTCCCATTCTACAACTACGTCAATTTGCACGTTAGAAACCTATCCTTTGGTCCCATGACAGCTTACCCATGTGTCCCCATGGACACCAAGTTTCAAGGCAATCCCATCATCCCCTGATGTTAGGGGAACTTTTGAAATTCGGACACTCCAGTATGTCAGGGATTTAAAGTTGCAATTGCAGACAGCTCAATGGGGCCAGTTCCAAGGCAATCCCAACATGCCACGAGATAACCCTAAATCTTCTGGCACATTTGAAAAAGGGATTATTGAACTTGATAAAGTCTAAGTGAGCGCAGGAAGGACTTCTCCCCTGAGTCAAAGCAAGACACATCCACCATCCCTGCAAGGCGGGAAGGGGAGAAGGGAGGGAAGGCAGGCAGGCAGGCAGGCAGGCAGCATGCATTGTAGTGCCGCAAGGATGCTTGAGCACTAACGCATAGCAAACCAACCTGTAAGCGGGCGCAAGGAGCAAGTGAGGCAAAGATGGCTGGTTGTTTCTTTCTAAGCCAGCAGTTACGCCTTGAGGGGCACAGAGAAGGATGATTGGGAGCAAACCAGGCACCAGGCGGGCAGAGAGGCAGGCAGAGTAGGCGAGGAGTCAGTCCTGGCAGATGCCCCACCACAGCAGCACCCCGGGGGAGGCGGGCAGGCGGGCAGGCAGGCAGGCAGGCTGCGGGCATTTCTGGGGGCACAAGGAAGTGATGGCTGGTTTCTAAGCCAGCATTGCAGTTAGTCACGCATTGCAAACGCAAACCATCCCAGCGAGTCGGTCACCGAGGAGGACAGGCTAGCAGAGGGGCAGGCAGAGTGACATGTCATAGATCTAGTATTGGGGAGGAGTCAGTCCCGGCAGATGCCCCAACACAGTAGCACCCTGGGTGGGCATTGGAAAACGCCATCTTGTGGGTCAATACTTCCCCCACCCCATGTCCTGCAGGGTTGCCTGCCTAACCCTTGTGGGGATGGGAGATGGAGAGCTTAGAGTGGCAGTGCCAGCAGCAGCCTTCGGCTTTCCCCTGGAACCAGTCGCCTTGCCCGCCTCTTTCCCCAGCAAGATCGCCTGGTGCTGCCTATGAAGATGCATCTTCATGCTGCTGGTTCCATAATGCCCTGTCGATGAACCCCTGCTTAGGCTGAGTTTGCAGTGGCGACAGACAGCAAAGCGGGGATCCGCTCCCAACTCAAAGTGGTCCCACACGATGCTTGTCTTTTGTTTCCGTGGTGACACCACCAATTGCCCGCCTGAGCTCTCTGGTGTTGCCACAGAAACAGGGGTGTGGGATGAGACTGGGGAGAGAGCCTCGGCCTGCTGCTGCTCCTCCTCAGCCCCCACATCCTGGAGGCCCACCGCCTCCTCCTCCTCCCCCCCCTCCACTGTGCTGAGGACCTCGTCTAGGTCCATCAGCGGGCTCGTGGGCTGAAAGGAGAATGAAGGAGTTGGGGATACTCCTCCTCCTCTAATGGCACTGCTGCCACGTGCCTCTTGCAAACGGGCACTTTTCCCATTCCCACCCTCAAAAAGAGAACGCCGGGCACAAGTTGCAGAAGAGAGTGGCTCTGCCTGCTGCTTGTCCTGCTTCTGTTTTGGAGCAGTCAGCCAAGGAGTTGCCCGTTTGAGTTTCACAGGAGGAGAGGAAGCCTGCTTACTGCTGGCAGCCTGAGCCTTGCTGCTTTCAGCACGCCTGCTTCCTCTTTTCATGATGACTAACAAAATATTAATACTACTAATACTATGTATAAGGTACTACTAAGAATATGTATAAGAAGAATATAATATGTTTAAATGTAGGGAAATGGGACAAGAACAATAAAATATACTACTACTAATATGTATGAGAATATACTAATATATATATATACTACTAAGAATATCTACAAGAATATAATAATATGTTTAAGAATATTACTAATAAATGTAGGGAAATGGGACAAGAAATGGGACAACCACTACTATAAGAAGAACAAAATATGAATACTACTAATAATATGTATGAGAATGTATACTAATAGACTACTAAGACTATGTAAAAGAATATAATAATAATATGTTTAAGAATAGGGAAATGGTGTGCGTATGCTTTCCCCAAAATGCTCAATCTGTGGCTGCCTGTTGAACTTGACAAAAGCAGCCCACTCCGTCCAAGTTACACAGAGAAGAAAAAGAGAATCAATTTTTTTTGGTATATTTGGTATATAGAAGATAGAAGGAAACACAATCAGGATTTAAGAGAGGGGAGGGGGGAAAAGAACCAACCACTACTATAAGAAGAACAAAATATGAATACTACTAATATAATATGTATGAGAATATATACTAATAGACTATGTGAAAGAATATAATAAAATATGTTTAAGAATATAAATGTAGGGAAATGGGACAAAAAGTGTGTGTATGCTTTCAAAAGAAAGCTTTCACAAAAGCAGAACAGTCAGGCTTTAATACAGGGAAGGGGGGGGCAACCAACCCAACCAACCCAAACACACACTCCAAAATTCAAAAATAAAGTTTATATTAAATCAAAGTAAGGGGAAAACACAGGGCAAACTAAGCTACAAGTCAGAAAGAAGCAAACAAACACACACACGCGCCAAACTAAACCTATCCTAATCTATCTCCAAAGTCCAAAGCAGGAGCACTAACTAACTAAGTGTTCCCTCCACGAACGCCAACCCACAAAGAGACACAAAACAGAAAGTTCTCAGGGTGGGTCTGCCTTAGTCCCCCCTCCAACGCTGGGATTGGAGGAGGATGCTTTCTGAGGAGATCAATTCTCATCAGGATTGGGAGTTGAATGTGCCTGTCATCGCTTCCAAAAAAATAAAAAAATAAATAAAAAAAAACCCAAACCCCGATTTTTAAAAAAATATTGCACGTGAACCACAGCACGCAGAAAGTTGAGAGTGGTCTCAAAATGACCCCCATCCATGACTCTCTGTGCACAAGAATTTTCAGAACGATAGCTTAACCCCCCCCCCAGTTATCCCCGATTCTTTCCCTCAATGCAATCCTATGGGCGAAAAACCGAAACGCAGTTTGAGCCGCGCGGTTGATCCGATTTTCAAAAAAATATAGCACGCGACACGGACAACGCAGAGAGGTGAGAGTGGTCTCAAAATGACCCCCATCCACGACTCTCTGAGCACAAGAATTTCCAGAGCGATAGCTTCAAAAAGAACGTAGTTATGCGCGATTATTTGCCGCAATGCAATCCTATGGCGAAATGTTTTCAAGATGGCGACCGGAGCGCTCCGCCTGAACTCGGAGCTCCGAAAAATGGTTGCTTCTCTTCGCCTTGCTTCTAGGGGGTCCACGGTCCGCTCCTACTCTGCCTCTGGGTAAGGCGGAGCAGGCCAATCCGCTACTGCTTCTACGCTCCTAATCGGAGCGGAGCACATCCCTACAAATTACTATTATTACTATCTTTCTTTAATAATAAAAAAAGAAATCCTACAGACCAAACTACAAGTTACTATAATATTAGTATGTCATATTAGTCTGATGCAAACCATCCTTGGGGAGGGCGATTTGCAATGGAGAATTGGAGGAGCAAAGAGCATGCCCCACCCGCCAATTTCCCCTGCGAATTCCCTCCTCATCCAGAAAAAGCATCACCCCCACTCCACGGCTTCCAAATTGCCACCTCCCCACAATGCTTTTTAGTGGAGAAGCACCCGTCCTTCATGCTACATGTGGCTGCACATACGTAGTTTCTCGCTACTTGATCCATTAGCTCAAAATGTTTTTTCCCACTGCCAAGGTGTAAATAGCGTTGGCCTTACAACCAGCTCTCATCAGATGTTCCCCTCTGCTGTTTCCCTTTGACTGTTCCTTTGTTATTACGTTAGACATTTTGTTTACTCCAAAGCACATTGGGAACTATTGGTTATGTTGCACCACATCACAAAGGCACAGATGGCAGGCCAATGTCTCTGTGAATCTGCAGGCCGCGCTACGACCAGCAGTGGTAGTAGCAGCATAAAAAGCATTTAGTGGGTGGTCCATTGGGAAAGTAACAAGAGATCTGCAATATGTCCACTGCAATCAACAGAAAGGCACAATTGAGTCTCCGTTGGGAACTGGGAGGGAAGAACTTGTTTAAATAAAACTGCAAGGTTGTCAGAATGTTAAACTAATTCTCTAATGTTCTGTGCATTGTCTGGGGAGCTTAAGCATTGCATCATTTGATGTACTAAAGCAGTGACAAAATATTTTAATAGCAGTGCTTTGGAAAGTGTTAACATCTTTTTGATCATTTGAAAGACTTCACTGCGGGTGGTGTAAGCTAAAAATGCTATTAAAGGAAAGCGACTCATTCCAAAGTCTACCTTATTCTCTGCTCTAGCGGACTATGCCATGTGATTCTCCCAAGCTTGGGTAGACCTTTATGCTGACAATTAAACACAAGTCATTGCCATGTGTTTGGCTGTTTAGTTAATGTGTGTACAAGGCCTCAATGAAAATAGTTTTGATTTGTAGGATATTGCCAACCTTTTTTCTTCTTCTTCCTGTGTTTTCAAAGTGTTGTGACAAGCAGAAAATTAATCAGGTGAAACTTTTCCTCACATGGAAATATAGTGATGGGGAAAAGTTAAAGGTTTGGCATTCCTCCTAGTGTGTAGCTGAAAAGCGTGCAATAATATGTTGCCATGATGCTGGTTTTTGGTCCTCCATCCTTTTCATTAGCTATCGGTATGGAATTAGGGAAACACACATTGGGCTTGTTCAGACAACATGCTAAGCCATGGTTAGGCTGCTAACCCTTTTGCAGCAAATGGTTAGTGGGTGTGTTTAAACCACGGTTATGGAGCAACCATGGGTAGGAATGTTTCATGCAACATGCTAAGCCATGGTTCACGTGACATGCTAAGCCATAATGTTTAGCTCAAAACATGCTTAACCACTGTGGCTTAGTGTGTAATCTAAACAGGATCTATGATATAATGGGCCTGTTCAGAAGACACCTTCAGAAGCTGGTTAAGGCTTTTGGTTAAGCAGCAGGGTTTAAGGTGTCTTGTGTGAATGTGATGCATTTTGCTAAACCCTGCTCACTCAGGGCTTTGCTAGACCTAACGGGTGTTCCGTCATTGAGGAGCGGTGAAAGCGGATTTCCCCGTTCAGCCGTGACGCCTCATGATCCACACCTTCCTTCGATTTGTGGCTGAAGTTTGCGCCGGTTGTGCTGCTGCCGCCTCGAGCACGGTTGCGCAGCCACACCGGCCTGATTTCTGTGGTGTTTTTTTTCCGCTCGCTGCACGGTTTGCGCAAGTCCGAAAGACCGCAAACAGAGCAGATCGCTTGAGCAGCCGTCAGCGATGCCGCTGCGGCACCGGCAGCGGCACTGGCAGTGGCAGTGCCAGCTGAAGTGCTGCTGCTGCTGCTGCATACCAGCCCCCTCAGGAACCAGCGAGTGCCGGTGTTGAGGGTCAACATTGATGCGGTCACTTCCTGATGGGGGGCGTGGCGGGTGTAATATGACCCGAGGTCAGTCATCTGCATGGGCACTATGTGCCTACATCTCCCATCATGCCTCTGAAGTGTCGGTGGCGATGACCGCCTCTGTGCCCTCCCCCCCATCCCACGGAGCCAACCCACATCTGGGCGTAGGCATGGCAGCAGCCCAGAAACAGCTGTGCCCTCTTCCAGCCGCGTACCCACACCAACAGGCACACAGCCCTTCATGCCTGGACTGTCCCCCTCAGTCCCCGCTAGCCTTTACATCTTCGGTGCAGCGTACAGCACCGCCATTATGCGGCCGCTGTGGCTGCCCACCCGAGGAGTCACCAACTTCCCATGACTGTGGGATGCCCGCCTTTCCGAAAAGTGACCCACGCAGAGGTTGAAATAGGAAAAACAGGCGCACATCCCCCACCCATCCCCCACCCACCCCCAGCAGCACACCAGCCACTTTTCCGTTCCTCCGTTCCTGCGCAAACTGCCACTGTGGGAATAATAAAAAAAGCCACTCAGCTGCGCTGCCCCAGCTGGCAGACTGGGTGCCAATGGCGGAGGCGGCTTGACCGAACCCGCTGGCCACTCCCCTTAGCACGCCTTTTCCTGCCCAGTGCGGACCGCAGTGACCTCACATCCTCCCACACCTACTCCGAATTAGTGCGGGCCGGCAGGAAAAGGCGCACCAGAACTCACTTTTTTAAAGGCGGGATAAAGAGGCTTCACCGCAGGATAACGACGGATCCTGGTGAACGTCATCTGGAAGCCTCGACACGACTGCGGAAGGTAACGCACGCTACAGCCTCGTCTAGTAACGCCCTCAGTTAGACCGTAAGCAGCAGGGTTAGAAGCTCTAAACATGGCTTAAAGTGTTGTGTGCAACAGCACGGCTTGTGGATAGTGCTAACCTCAGACAACCATGGTTTCGCTAACTACAGAGCCTGAAGTGTCATCTGAACAGGCTCAATGGCATACGCTCCCCTTCCAACATACAATTGTATGTTCTTGGGATGATGTAGGGAGGGGAGACATAGGTCAGCAGTACCCACATGTATCTCTGTATCATGTTGTTCAGACCTAAAGGAATTACTCTTAAGGTAAGTGCTCCTGGTTTGGGTGTAATTATCTGTAGCCAGTCTAAACACAGTTTGGGTTGAGCTATGAGAGTAATGGGTTGAGCTACTAATGAGTTGAGCTATGACATGACTTTTATTTATTTCCTTATTTGCCATTTTTTTAATATAACAATAATATAACAAGAAAGAAAGAAAGAAATGGAAGAGGAAAAACATAAAACATATCCATACACAATAATTATTTATGTCACCCTTAATAAGAAAGTAAGAAAAAGCAAGAGAAAAAGGATTTGACACTTCTATTTCTAATATATCTCTAAATTAGCATCCTTATATTTTTATGGATGACCATGAACATATATACTCTGGGTGGCTTATTGAATGGAAAGTAAAATGCAATGAAATACAATAAATATTTTATTCAAAAATAGTAAAATGCACTCTTAAAAACCCCTTCTTTTTTAGCAGCCCAAAATAAGAACTCCCTCTCAAAGCTTGCTGTTTAAAAACATCTTCACCTGGCACCAGAAAGGAGATGAAGAAGATGCCAGTTTGAGGAGATATTCAACAGTGAAGGTGCCACCACTGAGAAAGCCCTCACCCTAATAGCCCCCTACATCACTTCACTTGGCAGGGGCATACAGAGCCAGGTCTCTGGAGAGGATCTTCAAATCTGGGTAGGTAAGGTGGTCCCAGGCTGTTAAGGGCTTTAAAGGTTTACAACCATCACTTACTAAAGGGTCCCAAAACAGACAGGGGTCATGTCTACACCATGTCTATATCCCGGGGTTGTCTCCAGGTCATCCCTGTGTGTCCACATAATGCACAGGGGATGCCAGGGGCAGCCCGGGACAACCAGGGACTTTCCCTGGGATATCTCAGATGACCAGGGACTTTCCATGGGATTTCCCGATAGTCCTGAGGTCCTGGGACCACCCCAAGGAGCGCAGACAGTGTGGCCGCTGCTCCCAGGTCATCCCTTCTTCCCCGTGGGTTCTGGGAATGGGCACGGAGCTGTGCGGGGGCAGTCCATGTCCATTGGGGCTGGGGTGGGGAGCAGTTGCAAGGTTGTTGTTTTTAAAACCTACATGCACTGGAACACAATTGCACTCCGTCTCCATTCTGGGGGGGAAATGGCAGCCACGATGTCCCTCTTCCCTTCCGGGAAGCTGTGCAGCCATCAAGATGCTGGGGGAGGATCGCAGAAGCAGGTAAATCCATGATCCTCCCCTCCCCCTACACCTTAGAGAGTGTAGACATGCCCAGGGAATCAGGGCAGGTGATAAAGCACTGGTGTAAGATGATTGAAACACCCAGTTTTGACATGAAGGTTCTATTACATCTAGGCCTCTGCTTGTTTCTCCTTTGGTTGTAGGAACATTTCACTGATCATGCAAAATATGCCATGCAAACCCAGCTTCTTAAAGAAATATCACAATTACAGACAGTATTAATCAATGCTCCAGTTCGTGGCATACACTACGTAGGAATTTCTAACTGACCTAAATTGCTTGGTGCCTTGTTGAGGTTGAACCATACCCTCTGTGGACTAAATTCATGAGAGAGAGAGAGAGAGAGAGAGAGAGAGAGAGAGAGAGAGAGAGAGAGACTATAGCATAGGTAGATTAATAAATGAGGAACACAAAGAGCAATTATGTTGATATGGCAGTGTTAGTATGATGCATTTTACCCATCCCATCTCCTGACACTCCTTCGTTAAGAAAGGAAATAAATGGGAATGGACAACCCAACTAGCTTTCAGATCCGTACATTCATTCCAGTGGAATGTGTGTAGAAATAGCACTCAATGAACTGCATCTTTTGGCCGCTGCCCAGTCATGTGCGTGTAAGCGCCACCCAATCAATGGCTTAAGCATGCATGATACTGCAGTGTAATTGGCTATGAATATCAATTGTGCTACAGACTGTGGACCACTCTACCTCTGCTGATTCCATTGCACTTATAAGACCCACTTCTCGTGGCTTTTGTGCTTCTCAAAATAATCCCTGAACTAAGTGGAAACTCTTATTTCTGGATCTGGACAGGTCAGGTGAACGCACTTCTGTGAGCTCCAGTGAACTGCTCCATTCCAGAAATGAAGTTTTCTGCTTACTTTGGGTTAGTTTTAGAACTTCTAAAGCCTTGTAGCACAAGCAGTGCATTCTTCAAGCACATGGGCATGGGACTCAGGGATGGTGACAACAAAAGTGATACAATGGTTGTGCCAGATTACTAAAAGTACTTTGGATTTTATTTATTTATTTAATAAACAGGCGTTTCTCACCCTTCAGTATTCCTTCTTCCAAGGTGGCTAACAAGTAATGAAACAGTTATGAAACAATAAAAGCAAGACATCCAAACAACAGATGAAACAGATGAGAACAGCAGAAGCAATCAAGGCACAGCAGCAGCTGAAATAAGAACCCATTTAAATTTATGTTAAAAAGCCTGAGAAGGTAAAAAGCTGCAGAAGATTTTCCACCTGGTGCTTAAAAAGGCACGAACGAACACCACCAAAAATATCCTTGTTAGGGAGAGCATTCCAAAGGCAGGGACCAACAATTGTGCTCTTTCTGGTTGCTGCACACCTGGAAGCCTTCGGCTATTGGGCGTTATAAAAATGCAATAAATAAATAAATAAATAAATAAATAAATAAGGCCCTAATGCATGGTCAGAGGGCAGAATTCATACTTCAAAAGACTGGAGTTGTTTTAAATTGTATACAGGATACCAGTCCGACAAGAGTCCTGGGCTCCCAAAACAAGTGTGTAATGAGACCACAATGGTCAGTGAAGTTGTAATTATTTCAAGGAAAAAGCCATATTGTAGTATGGAATTGAGTCAGTGCAGTATATAAAGTTGCATCCATGAAACAGCAGGAGTACCCCTGCCCCATGGAGATCAACTTCTGAAGCTGCACATGGTTAAAAAAAAGAAATAAACACTTGTTTGAAGAGGCAACATCTGGAGGACAAGAAAAAGAGAGCTTGAGCTTTGCTACTCAACCATTTTGTTGTCATAGTTCTGGTTGTGTATTATATCACACAATGTCCTTCAGCAGGGAATTAAGCTAGAAATGCTAAACTGTTCTCCAGGTTATCAGGGTTCAGAGTCATGAAGCAATTCATTCTGTTGTGACTTTTCATTTTACTTTATAACTGATCCCTTTACATTTAAGAACAGGGATGCAAAAAATCCAGTCAAATAAATGGTGCTGAATTAAACATTGGGACTGGCGATTAGTAACTTTGACTGCTGAAGAGAGCAGGGAGGTTCAAGCAAGCTTCTGTCATCCCCACCCCCCAAGCATTCAAAAAACACATGAGGAGGGTTAAAGTGATGGTACAGGATAGCTCAAACCCCTGACACTAATATAGCCATCAATCTGACCATGCATTATGGCAGCCATGCACCCCTGCAGCTGTCCATGCCAGAAGGAGCCCTATGTGCATAACCAATCAGGATTCCATCAGTGGAAATGGAATTGCCTTTCATAGAATGGCCCTTTATGGCCACTGTAGTTTGTGACCTTAGATCTAGGAAATGAAATCCCCCCCTCCCCATCTTTGTTTAAAATGACAGCTCTCATCAAAGATGGGCTGCTGCTGAATGGGTCATGTAAGTCCCACAGGTGGGGGAAGTGGCTCAGGGTTCAGAGGGTGAAAAGGGAGAGGGGAGTCCAATGGACTCCCAGTCAACCTTGCATCTGGGAACCTGCAACGGCCAACCTGCTTTGGGTGTCCAGATTTTGATTCAGATCTGGATCTGAAGTGGGGCAGCCTGGGCCTGAAGCAGCCCAAGTCAGATCAAGGCCAATTCATAAGCTCCAAATTGGCCTCTGAAGTGAATCGTGGGAGCTGTGCACACCCCTAGTAAAAACTGACTGGAAGAACATAAGAAGAACTATGCTGGATTAGACCAAGGCTGCATCTAGTCCAGCACTCTGTTCACAAAGTGGCCAAACAGCTGTTAACCAGGGAACCACAAGCAGGACATGAGTGCAACAGCACCCCCCCTTCCATGTTCCCCAGCAAGTGGTGTATATAGGCTTACTGCCTCTGATGCAGGAGGTAGCACACAGCCATCAGGACGTATCCAATCCTCTTTTAAAGCCATTCAAATTGGCGAACGTCACTACATATTGTGGAATTCCAAAGTTTAACTATGGCCTTAGCTAGACATAAGGTTTATCCTGGGATTGTCCCGGGGTCATCCTTGTTCTTGTAAATGACACACAGGATATCCCGGGAGCAGGCAGGGATGACCCCGGGACAATCCCGGGATAAATCTTAGTTCTAGCTAAGGCCGTGTCATGTGAAGAAGTACTTCCTTTTATCCATCCTGAATCTCCCACCAATCAGTTTCATGGGGGCCTTAGCTAGACCTAAGGTTTATCCCGGGATCATCCCTGCCTGCTCCCGGGATATCCTCTGTGTCATTTACATGAACAGGGATGACTCCGGAACAATCCCAGGATAAACCTTAGGTCTAGCTAAGGCTGGGATGACCCCATGTTCTAGTATTAGAAAAATCCACTTATCCACATTCTGCACACCATACTGAGTGTTTTGAAAGTTTGAGCGCTACTGTTTAATTGCTACTGGATGTGATAGTTAATCATGGGGCTGACCATTTGTTACATGTTTAACTGTTTTGGTTTTAAAATAACCATGTGTGTCTGTATAGTTAAACATTAGGGTGCAATTGAAGGGTGCAATTCTGTACACACTTCCTCTGGAGTCAGAGCCACTAAATCCAACTTACTTCTGAGTAAGTTATATATAGCTATGTATAGGATTGTACTGTAAATGAATAAAACAAACGCCCATAGTACAAGAATTTATGTTTAGACTGACTTTTTCAAATTATTCTCTACAATATAATTTCCAATGGTGTATGATGATCAGAACATTTGAAAAGCCATATAAACACCAGTCACAGTTAGGCATGTCATTGTCTAAGAGATGATGTTAAATCTTGAAATAAACCTTATTCCGTTCCCCCCTCCTTCCCTTTACTGCCTGGGGTTCTCTTCAGCACTTGGTGATTACAGCCCTGAAAATCTTCTCAGAGGCTAGTCTATTTTTTCAGTGTGCTAAAGGTGCTTGCTGTAGAATGATAAAAAAAAAACTACCCCAAAACCTCATATCAAAGTAATTAGACAAAAGGTCAGTGTACATTTTTCTTCCCCTATATATAGCTGCAGCATTATCATCACCTAAGTCTCTCTTACTTACAGTTATGTTGTGACACTGTAAAAGCTATTTCAGCTGCTCTGTTGTGATGGCTGCTATTTATGGAACATAAAAAGATACAAAAAGGTTTGTAAAGTCCAGGGTAGGATCAGATAAAGAAAATGGGAGAGAAACAGGCATCTTGGGATGGTAACTACCCTGCCATGTACTGACAGGGAGGTTGTATATTTTTAGAATATACTGGAAGGAATGGTGCTTTTACTTAGGTTTTTATGGTTTACCATGAGATGCAATTTTCTGGCCTTATATGCAGTTGTAACAAAAGTCAGAGAGGTTTTATGATAGCTGCCAGAGTTCATAAATGATGGCATACACTAAAATATTTATAGAACTGTAAAATCTTGATTTCTCTCTGGTTTAGCAGATGGGATCCTAAAACCAGTTTCTGGATTGTCACATTTCTTTACCCTTTGATGACAAAGAAGTCTATTATCACCCCCCCCTTCTTTCTCTCCATCCCACCCCAATCTCACAAACAAGCTCACTAGTGTAATGAAGATCACACATTTCCAATAAATCTTCAGAAGGGATCTCTCTGTTGGGAGATGCCATCCATAAAAGATCCGCAATTATTGAAAACAACCCCAGCTAGCATGGAAAACCCAAGATTTGTGCAATTTTGATGCAGCTCAAAAAATGTCAATTTCGCTATTGATTTTAAATCTTCTAGTATAATTCCATGCAAAGGTGATAGTTGGGGAAAACTCTTTCTGAATGTCCTCACTATTTTCAATAATAGAGATAAATCCTTCTTAAATGCTAAGGCCTGTCTGCCTCAATGCCTAATGTGTTAGTATGGCTATTCGTGTCTACTCAGGAGGGCAGACTTAATCTGGTCTAAATGAAAAATGGGTGGAGTTTAGGATGGGGTTTTAAAAAATATGTATTTATTTGTCACATTTACTCTGCCTTTCTTCCAAGGAATGTAACGGATTGCATTCCTATCTTTTCCTCACAACAACCCTGTGAGGTAGGCTGAGAGGTGGTGACTGGCCCAAGGTCACCCAGAGAGCTTCATGGTTGAGGAGGGATTTGAACCTGGGCCTTCCCAGTACTAGTCCAAAACTTTAACCACTACAGCAGTTATTTCCCCATCCAGATGGAAATGATAAAGGAGAAATTGACCCAGTTTGCATGATCAGACAAGTTATTGCAGGTTGATTAACCTATGATGAACTACAGTGGATGCAGGGCAAATGTGGCTTCTGTTTTAAACCTGCAACTCCCAGCTGGGAATTTCACCATGTCATGTGAACTTGGCTATCGTGGGTTATTTGAGGGTTAAACGACCCTTGCATAACCCAATGTTCATGCAAATGTTGTTAACACTTGAATAACCCACAATGGCTGGGTTTGCATGATACAGCGAACCCCCAATCACACTGATTGGTTTTTTTTGTTTTTGCATATTCAAAATGGTGGTCTCATGTGCCATGACACCATTGTAGGTTAAATAAGCCATGATGACCCAGCCGTATGGTGCAAACCTGCCCATTGTATTCCTAACTTCTCCAGTGTTACAGCCTACCAAGATATAATTTTACAGCTTACACATCTTCATACCAGGGTAGATCAATTTTGGTCTATACCAGGGACAGGTAATGTGATGCCTGTGAACCAATGCACCTCCGAACACGTTTCTTAATGCCTGCCATGGTTCCCTACCCCTTCCACTTAAACGTTTTCTTACTGGCAGTTGAGAGTGCTGTGAAATAGCTTTCTGTTGGTGGTGAAAACTGGTTCAAAGGAGCTGTATTTTGTGTTGAGGCTCAGACCACACCTTTGCCTTGTCCTCAGTCTTTTGGACAGGATACTTGTCCTTTACCTCACCTTTGATGGCAGCCATTTTGTGGTGGTGCCCAGGACAGTTTCTCAAATTGCCAAATGTGCCTCAAAATGTTGCCTGCCCCTCGTCTATATTGTAAGGGGTAAGAAACCAGGTGCACTCCTAATGTTTTGGATTGCAACTCCCAGAACTCCTAGTCATGGACCATGCTGGATGGGGCTTATGGGAGTTGGAGTGCCTCTGAAGGACACCAGGTTGCCTATCTTTGTAGAGATGAAGCTTAGGAACACAGGGAGCTGCCTTATCCTGAGTCAGACCATCTAGCCCAGTATTGTCAACACTGACTGGCAGCAGCTCTCCAGGGATTCAGGCCATATTTTTTTGCCCTACCTGGAGATGCTGGAGATGGAAGCTGGGACTTTCTGCATGCAAATGACATGCTCTGTCACACCAAGCCACAAGCTCCTCCCCATCTCTCACTCTTTCAGCCACACAGATATTTGCCATGGTTTTCCTCCTTGTCACACAATGTTTTCAACTTTCTATTATACTATAGTACAAAAAGAATTAGGACTAAGAATGTCGCTATGGGGATGAGGAATGGGAATTACATAGAAAGGGGCTGTTTACTCTCAGTTGCTCCCATTAATTTCTATGGGCGAAGGTAAATGGGCTGACACTTGGGACCCAGCTGAGAAGAGGTAACAATGAATTCTCACTGTAACCGTTGGTATCTGCAGTGGTGTAGGCAAGGTTAACCCATCCCAGAGAGTGTTCCTGAGTGTACATTCATTTCAATGGGGGGAAAGAAAGCAGAGGATGGTGAACATGGGGGCAGACACACACACACACACACACAAAGTTGTTGTAGGGCCAGAATTGCCATAAAAAAACCTTGGGTTTGTTCATCACATGCAACTTTTAAATATAAATGAGAAAGCATTCCAACATTTCATCCCACACCTGCAATTCTGTGGGGTTGTGGAGCTGGTATTTTACCTCAGAGCAAGAATTCTAGATGAGATTGAGAATTTGCCTGGTCCCCAAGGCTACTCTTCTCTTTTCGAAGCCTGAACTTATGTATAAAACAGTGTGGGGTAGTGGTTAGAGCATTGGACTGGGATTCAGGAGACCCAAGTTTTTGTCTACACTCGGCCATGGAAGCTCACTGGCTGACTTTGGGCCAGTCACTGACTCTCAGCATAACCTACCTCAGAGGGCTGTTGTTGTGAGGATAAAATGGAGAGGAGGATCATATATTCTGCCTTGGGTTTCTTGGAAGAAAGGAAGGATATAAATGTAACAAATAAGTCATTCTTTAGTTCCACTGAGTTCAGTGGGTCTTGTTTCTCATTAAATGTATAAAGGATTGCAACCTTTACATGTGTCAATTCATCTGCTTGGGCGCCATGTCATTTCTGTAAACCTGTCACTTCTTTTAATTTTTTAAATTATCCTTGCACTAGACAAGAAGACAGGACTATGTTTGGAAGAAAATAGGTGGACATTTTTCCACTCCAGAGCAATAGGTAAGTAATCCAACCTGTGTGCCAGAAATCAGGAGAGGAGAAAAGCTCTTCAGCTCCCTGAGGGAATACCATTAAATGGAGATGTGGAACACGCGTGCCAAGCGCTCAAGGTACGGCAAGCGTCTTCTAACTTCTTGAGGCTACTGTGTCCTCGGGGGACAGAACAGAGCTTCATTCTGGCATGATGAAAAATGAGGCATGCTTTGGGAACTGAATTGGAGACTGTGATCCAAGGTTCAGATGGGGGTGGATTAAGTGGTGGCAGTGCCAGCAATATTGTTCCAAGGTGAGCCCATGTGAGTCACCCAAAATGAGATGCTGCTTTCAATACTAGATTGTGTAGATTTTTCACAATAGGATTGTGTATGTGATACCTGCCTTTCACCTGGTGAGGCTCACAGAGGTTCCTGCTGCTGCTCCAACTGATAGATCCCTAGTGTTGAGCACCACAGGAGTGCATGTCCCATTTTTCTGCAGGTGGAGAACATAAGGGAACTGTAGCAGGATTGTGGTAGCAGAGTCTAATAAATATCACAGACATTGCAACATTTTTTTCAGGCCACATCCTTCCTCTCCTAAATGGTCAAGAGGATATTTAACATCAATTCCTCAATGTGTGGTACACAGTAACCCATAGAGGTGCACAGATTTTGTCCAATGCATTCCGTCAGTATTTCACAGGTTGTCAGGTGTCTTTTGTTCCATGGTCTGCTCATAGGCGGAATTTGATTATTATTTTTTTTAGACATATGTGAGAATTTTGTTGCATTTGGGTGCACATGACCACAATTTGGGTCAAACCCCTCCAAAATTATAAAACCTGTCCACAAAATCCATGCAACTTGGGAAAAGGTGGTCTGCTGTGGAATCTGCAGGTTGAATTCATAGAAATCTGAATTCTTTTGAATCTGTTATGTATTTCTCTGACATCCTTAATAGCCTGGAAAGATTTGTGTAGAACAAGGTAGTATGCTTAACTAGGAATGTGTGGGCAATGAGAAGTATGCAGTATACTCAGATAGCAATTAAGGATTTATTTTCTCAGATTAAACAGAGCAGTGTGTATTAGGAAAAAGTGCACAAAATGCATCTATTAGGGGAAATCATACACAAAATCTGTCTGTCTATCTATCTATCTATCTATCTATCTATCTATCTATCTATCTATCTATCTATCAAGAGAGGTATACATACATTTAGAAAATGCATACAAAATGCATGTGTTGGAGAAATATCCACAAAAAAGATGTACACATATTTACATGGAAGCTTTAAAAGAAAATTTGCAAACAGATATGGAAATTGGGTGGAAAATTTGTGGTGGAAATCCAAAGAATAGGACAAAAGCAAATTTGACAGATTTGCACGTTCCTAATCCAGAATAGGTTTGCAGATGTTAGAACCACTAAACACTGGTTCATCATGTAGCAGGTGACATGGTTGGTTTTCATACAAATACTTGGGCTCATAGTAGGAAAACAAGAGCTGTAAAAAAGAAAGAAAGAAAAGTAAGTAAGTAAGTAAGAAAGAAAGAAACTTGGAGGTGTGTATTGGATTTGGTTTTGGAAGAATGGAGAGGAGTCAAGTGTGAATTTACGCAGAGTCATATGCAATGTCTAGTGGTATACATATACTAATTTGGTAGAGCAGCTGACAATTCTTATGATTTTAGAGTTGGTTCTCATAGTTGTGTTCACATACAGTGAAGATCATAGCGCCTTGCTATTAGAAAAGCTAGATTATGTACAGTGACTGCTTTGTATGGTGTGAATGCTTATAAGAATGCTTATTCCTTTCCTGTGAGAAACTATTTTTCCTGCCAAGAATGAGAGCCCCCACCCCCACCCACTTTCTCCTTCTAGGTGAAGGGAGTAGTGTGTGTGTGTGTGTGTTCTGACACACTGAGGAGACAAGCCCTATAAAATAGGGTGACCATATGAAAAGGAGGACAAAGCTATTGTATCTTTAACAGTTGTATTGAAAAGGAAATTTCAGCAGGTGTCATTTGTATATATGGAGAACCTGGTGAAATTTCCTTTTCATCAAAACAGTTAAAGTTGCAGGTGCCCTGCCCTCTTTTAAATCTGGTCACTCTAGTATAGCTCCTCCAGCTTTAACTGCTGTGATGAAGAGGGAATTTCACCAGGTGCTGCATGCACACAAATGACACCTGCTGAAATTCCCTTTTCTATGCAACTGTTAAAGATACAGGAGCCCTGTCCTCCTTTTCATATGGTCACCCTACTATAAAATCCTAAGCACATTGGCCTGCTATCTGTCCTCACCTGAGAGGAGGCGGCGTGCCACCAGGTCAGGAAACAGCCCTCTTGGGACCACACTTGTCACTTCAGGAGAACCAGAGTGACTGTGGACTGTGAGTTGAGGGGCCTGTGTAAGTTTCAGCAATGCCTTATTACCCACATCCGTTTTCCATCAATAAACCATCGTTCTTTCACACAAGTGGACTTGAGTCATAGTGGTGTCTTCGAATCTCCTTTAGTGTGGTTCCTGGCTGAATCAGGCCCCAGATTTAAGGCAAGGTGGAAAATGGGAGAAGTCTGCAGAAAAGAACTGGCAACTCTATCCACCACTATCCCAGACTGGTCGAGTTCTCTGCGAGTTGTGCTTTCCATAAAGAATTGAGAACATTCCACACATAATACAGAGGTCATAGCTAGACGGGGCAATATCCTGGGGTGATCTCCGGGATCATCCCTGTGTGTTCACATGACGCACAGGAGATTCCAGGATCAGGGAGGAATGATCCCTCCCTTTCCTCGGGATCTTGCCCTGCCCTTTGAGCCCGCTTTTCCCACGGTATCAGGATGATCCTGAGACCACAGAACGTGTGTGTGGGCATCGTGTTTTGTCCCGGCTCCTCGTAGTTACTCACAAGGAGCCGGGAGCTGAGCATGGGGTGCAGAGCTCCTCAGGAGCTCTGCACCCATCGGGGGTGGGGTGGGGAGTGGGGAAATTATTTGTTTGTTTGTTTTAAGAAAAACCTACCTTTGAGCACACGAGCATTTGTGCGCATTTTCTGGTGTTTTTTTAAAAAAGAAAATGGTGGTCATGATGTCCTCTCTCTCCGAGGTCGTCGCACGCCACATGTAAACAGAGGGGGGATCTTGCAATAAAAATATCATGAGATTTTCACCCCTCCATCATGCAATACCAGGTAGGTCTAGCTGAGGCCAGAGGCTAAACTGGTGCAGGATCTACACTACTGCTTTAAAATGGTTTATAACAATATTGACAACTGTTGGGGCCCAGGGCACACTCCATATGCAGTTTTGAAAATGTTTTCAAAGTGTTATATCATGCTTGGTGTAGATCTGGACTGGATTTACCTTTGAGTATGCACCCATCAGGGAGGTGCAATCAGATTTGATGACATTAGGGACAGGCCTATATGACATGCATGTCTGCACAATACCATCAACACATCAATATTTTTTAGTGTATAACTGTCCATTCCCAGCAAAGATGAATACCCAGGAGACTGCAGGAAGCAGGCTAGAATTTGTCCTGGAACAGATAGAAAGCAGGAGTGGACAGACAGAGACTGGCAGCAATTCAGAAGGTCAAAAACTATAATCAGGAGGGAAAGGTGGTCAGAGGTAGGTCTTTCAGGACCTTGTACTGGTCCAAGGGAAGGAACAACTCATTCCAATGAGCACTGGGTGCTAACTGAGCTCTTAGCACCTAAGTCTCACTATCTCCTTGTGGGAGAATGGTTATCCTTAAAAGTCCAGTCATCTCACCTGGAGCCTGGCATGACCACTCCATTATCTCTTGCTGGCACTCTCTACATGGCGATGAACAGGTTGGGTCTTTGGAGGCAATGACGCTGATTCCTTGGTGGGTCCAGCTTAGGGGTTGCAATCCCTGGGATTCCCTGGCTTGGGGTGGGTGTCGCAGATGATCCTTGCATGCTGGGCACACAGTGTCAGAACCTAGATCTAGAGCTCCTAGGAATGGTGTTATTGGCTCAGTTGTTCCTCCAAGGCGATTTCCATATTGCCTGGTTGCCTCAGTCTTGACATCTTAAGTGTGATGTGTGAAGTAGACCTTGGATGACCAGCAAACAGGTGAAATATAAACAAACCGGTGAATCAGTGCTAACTGATTTCCCATTGGCTGCTTTTAGCTGACACTGAGCATGCTTATTTCTGTACATGCATAGTACCAATTCCTGTACATGGATGAGCTAGATTGGGAGACAGACAATGAGCTGGGGTTTCTCTTCTTATCTCAAATGTTCCAGGAGATAAAGTCATGATATTCCTCCTTGCAGTAGGGCAGGTCTCAAACCGGCCACACAATATGACTACACAGAACCTGAATTCTACACCCAGAAGCTCTACTAATTATTCTAATCACTTTTTGCATAGCTTCAGCAAATCTTTCCTCTCCCTCCCTCACTACTCCCCTTGCAGGAGCCATAAGTCCAATGCTCCCATTAACCCGTTTCTTGGAACAATGCGTTGCTGGCAAATAAGCTCAATTATTATTCTATTCCAGAGGAAACGTAAATGATTTACATTTATATGCCAACATTTTCCTCCTTGTTGCCCCAGTAAGAGCGGTGAAATGATTTATAAGGATGCAGAAGTGCTGGCACAGATGTTAATACAGCTTGAGCCTGTTTGCCTTGCACAGTGTGAGAGACCATTCTGAGCGTGTGCCAATGTACAGGTAGGCTATGAAATGACACATGTGCCAGAGGCATCCGTACAGTTGCAACACGAGGCCAGCGGGGAACTTGATGGTTGTGAAAATATTTTGGCACTCTTCCTTTAAACAGGGTGTTTCAGTGTGGTATAGATGTAAGAGAGAAGAAGGCTTCTTTCTCATAATTAGCTGGCTCATTTAAATTCCTAATGGACTTGTGGTTCATGAAAACCATTTTGCTGTAGAACGGTGGGCAGCTTTGGGTACTTTCTGGGGTGCATTTATTCTCTTTCTTGATGGAAGCTGAAAGACAGAACTGCTATGAAGAACAAAAGCTTATTATGCAATGGGAGCTTCCATGTGTGCTGTGGGAGGCTGATGCTATCTGGAAGACAGTATTTTTTGACAGTAGCAAGGAAAAGAAGAATCTCATACTATTGAAGAGGAGCTTTGAATAAGGTGCCCTGATAAGCATTTGTTTTACATTTTACCTATTAGAGTTTTCCTCCAAAGCAAAGATGAGCAATTTTCTGAATGATCACCTATCCTATTTGTTTCAAGCTATGGTTGAGAAGATCAGAGGACCCATATAAACTTGCTTCTTTTAATGGAGATTAAGTGGCCTATGCGTATTTATGATACGCTTAAGACCATAAGGCAATTAGGAGTACTGGATGATCCCACAGGATAGTAAAGGACAAACACATTTGGGCATGTCTATATGCATTTATTTATTTACTTTCTATACCACCCAATAGCTGAAGCTCTCTGGGTGGTTCTTTTCTGTGGCTGCTTGGAGGACTAAGAAATCTCATATTCTCCTTGGACTGGGACATGCCTTGCCTCATTAGATTCTGCATGAGTGAGCATGTGGTTCCAAGTTGAAGTCTTCCTAGAAACCATATTTGTTGCAGTCTGGAATAGGAAAGGGCAAATCTGTTCATTTTGATTTCTCTCATTTCTTCATTTTTCAGATCTTAAGTCAGTTCGGGCACGGCTAGACGGGGCGATATCCCAGGGATCGTCCCGGGATCGTCCCTGTGTCTCCACATGACACAAAGGGGATCCCAGGAGCAGGGAAGGATGATTCCTCCCTTTCCCCTGGATATCGCCCTACCCTTCTATCCTGAGACTGCAGGAAGTATGGCCCGCCATCCCAGTTTGTCCCATCTCCTCAGGAGCTCCATGCCCATCGTGGGTGGGGTGGGGGGAGTGTGAAGTTTGTTTGTCTTTTAACTTACTTTTGCGGTTGAGTGCTCATGCACTCTTTTTTGATTAAAAATAATAATAAAAAATGGCATCCTTGATGTCCTCTGTCCTTCCGGGACATCATGCGCCACGTATAGACTGAGGGGGGTGGATCTCGCAATCATCATATCATGAGATCCTCCCCCCTCCCTCTACACCCATAGTTGTAGACATGCCCTTCATCTCAAACTTCGAGAATTTATCCAGTCTTAAATTCAGTTCATCCTGAACTCTGAGATATTTTTTTAAAAAGTTCACAAGAAAATGCATAAGCATTTTTCTGCACATTTCTTCTCATATGTGCATTTTTGTATACCTTTTTCACTACTATGCACTCTTCTTGCAATCAAGTTTCCTAATTTAATCGTTTCTCCTGATCTGTGCTCTTGATGCAGAAACAGACAGACTGGGCTTAGCTTGAGCTTGGCTTTGCTAAGGCTTAATTTTGGAAGATGCTGCATGCCTCAAAGCATATGCAGAGCAAATTGTTGTTTTCACTGAGTAATCTTATTCCAAATATATGAGGTTGGGGACATGGATTCCAGACTAGGGATGGAGCAGAAATTCATTCAATTTGTATTTGAATATGAATTTACCTAATTTTATACTTTCAAACAATATATGAACCAAAACTTTAGTTATTCTTTGAAACTGAGTTTAAATGCATCTATTAGGGGAATGTGCACACAAAAATGAATATATTAATATTAGTGAAAAAAGCGAACCAAAATGCATATCAATAGATTAGGGAATTTGCTGGCAATGCAAATAAAAATGCTTTTATTAGGAGAAATGCCCATGAATATACATACATTTCTTCATGCAGACTTTAAAAAAAGGTGCAGAAATGGGATGAAAGAAACATAAGATATGAAAAACTAGAAATTGAGAGAAACAAAATGGAGAGAATTGTCCGTTCCTAGATCGTGAGATGGAAGAGTAAAACAGTTGTGTGCTTATTCAAAAAACAATCAAATTTGGCATGGAGGTAGACTAATACCTTTGAACAAATTTAGCTATTGGGCCATCATAGATACCCTGATACCTATGGCAGCCATCTTACAAAATGACCACCCGCTGTAATTGTTTTAGTTGAATATCTATTAATTTTTAAATTGTATAAATTTATAGCAAAAAATGTAGTAACACAAGTTAAATATATGTAATCTAAACTAACATAGCCTAGAGTTGACATACCTAAACAAAATGTAACTGATTACTTTTGTAGGTTCACAAAGTTTTCTAAACTAAAGTAATTATGCAAATAAGTAAATATTTAAATATAATTGTTTCGTTGCATGTGCTGCTGCTGCTGGTATTAGCTAACCAAGATGATGTTGAAAAATTTGAACTGGTTGACATGGATGGCATATAGTGGCTGATCAAAGGTGATGACGGGTGTCTGGCTAGCATCCAGGTGTTCAACAGCATGCACAAAAGTCCAGGAAACCTCAAAAGGGCTGGATTTTTTCAGTGATGGACATCCCTAGTTTCATGCTGTTAAACTTTAGGTGTTGGGTGTTGGGTGATGGTGAATGTTGTGGGGGTGGGGTGGGGAACTAAGGCCTTAGCTAGACCTAAGGATTATCCCAGGCAAATGGAGGGATCATCCCTGCCTGCTCCTGGGATCCCCTGTGTGCCATTTGAAGGCACAGGGATGATCCCAGGACGATCCCGGGATATAGGCTTGGTCTAGCCATGGCCATAGTCCTGATTCTTGTCTTTAATTCTGGGTCCTTTCACATGCTAAGGTCATCAGTAGAAGTGGAACAGATTGCTCTTGTAATCCATCTGGTAACACCAGTATGTATGTAGTTTCATCAAACATATGATGATGAATGATCTGTAAGTAGTATATTACTACTTCTGTGCAGGCAAAGTGCAACACTATCTGTATATAGTTCACAGGCTTTGGTTAATGCAGCACCAAGATCTTCATCAAATGCTAAGAGAATATCTCATCCCTTGTTCTGGGCATTCATTTCCAGCTCAACTATTCTATGATTATATGAACATGTGAACCATATTTCTGACTGAGAAATATGGGCTAGATTGCTTTAAAATGACAATGAACCACAGTAAAAATTTGGCTAATCTGCACCTAGTGAAACCAAATATTCCATTGATTACAGACTATGAAGTACTCCATACAGGAGGGCGGAGAGTGGCGTCTGGATTTCAAGAGCAAATTAAGGAGTAGTGACTTTGTATATTGGTATTCATTTTCCCCATGGCTCCCACCAAATTGCCTATCTTTCTCGTTCGGTAGAGAGAGATCTCACACGTTCTTAAGCAACCCAGGCATTTTAGTGCACTTAGATGTTTCTCCCAGGAGCTGTTCTTGGCTTGCATTTTACTGCCTTTATCGCAGCTTTAATCTTAACAGCATGAACCAGGTCTTGTTTCCATGTGAGCATGCGCACGCCGCACATGTGATTCCTAAGATGACATCTGCCTTTTTGGCAGATCGAAATGATACGCTGGAGCCTGAGTGCCTCTACTCCTTGCCTTTGCATCTTTAATTACTTGTTTTGCATTTTACTAGACTGTTACCTGGTTAAGAATTCTGATTGATCCATGGTTTTGCCTGGGACGGTAGCAGTGGTGAACAAAAACAAGAACAAAAAAGCACTTGGCCACTTTGGCTAGCCAGCTACTGGGCATCATTCTTGGGCAGTACTGAAAAAGTAACAATTACCAGAAATATGGAGGAAGAGAAGGAGAAAGAAGAGAAGGATTATTTTTTTAACAGCTCTGATGCCAGAGGTATAATTATTTACTGTAATTATGAGTGTTTATCAGAATTATCTTTAGTCACCTTATGAATTAAATATTCAGACTTCTTCTGTGTCTGGACATCATTTCGTCACATAACTTTGCCTTAAAGCATTTCCAGTCTTTTTGTAGCAAAGCAAACAATGATGAGTTCTGCCCATACATGCAGCTCCTCTCCTACCTCCATTCCAGCATGACTCACAAACAGAACGGTTTGATGTCTGACCAAAGTTTTCTCCCCACCCCCCACCCCTTTTGACTAGCTGGAATCACAGAGCAAGAAAACCCATTAAGAAAAAAGTAGACTTTTCTCTACTTCTCCTCCTCTTTCTCCTTTTTCAGATGCATTTCAGGAAAAGGGAGGAGGGAGGTTTTCTTGGAGAACCATTAACCTACTCCTGTACCACACAGTTGCACATGTATGCACTGCTCTGCTTCACAGTCGGGAGATGCTTCTGGTTTTGAGTCTTTGTCTGCAGCGTTCACGACAGCGTTTGTCTGCAGCGTTCACGACAGATGGTGTTTTAATAAAGTCCAGTAGGAATATTACTGTGAGTAAACAATCCAGGGCATGCCAATTTCATAATTGCTGGGTACCAACGCAGCCTTTTACCTGCTGAATCCAAATTGGGAAGAAACCAACTGTGCACGCACATACCTACTAGCAACAGCCAAATTCGCAGCTGTGGTACACTCCAACATTGCGCTTCACCACGGAAGGTAAATTGCAGCTCCAATCAGGCTCCTTGGCACTGGGTGCGAGGAACAACTGCCATCTGGCTTGTCATCAAAGCACGGTCACCGAGTTTTGTAGGAGATGAAATGACTTGCTTTTAAAAAAAAGAAAAAAACACTTGACGAGCAGGGAGATTGCTATCTCCACCATTACAGGTTCATTTTAAAATAACATTCTTGGCTTTCCTGGTAGATTACGGAACTGGGATTTTCTACTTTAAGTCATTCCCACGCCCTATGGGGGAAATGAGAGTCTAAACCTGTTATATGCTAATTAAGGATTCACACCCACATGACTTGTCAAAAAGATAAATCTTGTTCATTTGTTTTCATCATTAGCAGGATTTTTTTTAAAAAAGAAGAGTATCACTCCATTTTCAGTGAGTATACTCTTAATATAATATTGATGCTATAATAAGAGATGTTGAGGCATATTTTCAAAAGATTCTGATGTATCATTTGCATCTAAAGAAATTCACATTGTTCTGACTTTTTCTGAGCATTTAGGCCCTGGCTTTAAAGAAACAAGGGCTGTGGTTCATGTTCAGCTCCAAGGGGCCACATCAGAAAATATAGCATGAGCCAGAGGGATAGAGCTAATTTTAGATTGAGTTGCATACAATTAATGTAATTTCCATATCATTTTCATCAATGTGACAGGTGCCAAACGTCTGTGGGTGGACATGTTATATTTATTCTAGCATGTCTGTATTCTGAAATAGTTTGCCTCTAAGGAGAAAAACTCCCCCCTACAGAAAAAGAAAGAAAGAAAACAAATGGATAGATGGGTGCTAGGAAGTATAAATATGGTACCGGGGGGGGGGGGGGGCTATTGCTCAGGCTTCTTTTGACCCACTTCTCTCAGTCAATATTTCTACCAGGAAATTCAGTTTTATCCCTGTAACTGCAAAAGTTGGAATATTCCTGGTGGGGCAGGGGATAAGTGGAAGGTAGAGTATTCAGGAACAGTACATTTTAAAAATGATTTTTTAAAAATTGGAGAGGGTGGTGGAATGAACTGAAGAGGATACTTTTAACAAGACCTTTGCACCACTTCAGTTCCGAGTTCAAATCCTGAGCAGAAGTGGTGTGATTTGGACCAATCTGGTCTGAATTCACGTCAGGCCTGGATTGGTGTGGATTAGTCAAAAGCAGGTTTGGATTGGTCTGAGGTGCTTCAGGGTGCTTTGGACTGATCCAGATGATTGAGAGGCCCCCTCAGGGCTTCTGAATCACTTGCTCATGCCTGGGACTTACTAGACCCATCTTCTTACTCTTAGCACCCACCCACTCCTCCATGGGAGCCACCATTTCTACCAAAAATGAAGGCTTCATTTCATCATAGATCTACATTGTGTACAACAGTGGCAATGAAGGTCGATTTTGGGGTGAGTGGGAGGTGGGGGATTAAGGAATCTGAGACCTCTCTCGATCCTGTGCCTAGATCTGGATATAGAGTGGATTGGGTCACATCTGCCAGCTCCAAATTGGCCTCTGGAACAGGTTGAGGGTGGTGGTCTGTGCACAGCCCTACTTTTAACCACACAAAGTGCCATTTTGAACCTTTTTGGGGAGGAGAAGGAAATTAAACAATAAAAGTAGTCTTTCAGATGTGTTGGATGACAATTCCCATGCTGTCTGGGGATGATGGAAGTTGTAGCCAAACACAACTGGAGGTCACCAAGTTGGGGAGAGCTGGGATAAAGCATTACTATTACTATGACAAGGGCACTTAAACATTAGATGTGTTTTAAAGAAATGTAACACTTAATTGAACTAAAAATGCATAGATTATGAAAGGTTTTTGTTTTTATAAAACCCCACTGCTTTGTTTGGGTTTTATAAGCACTGTCTTTTCATTCCAAAGTGTCTTTTTCCATATCCGTAGTTGTAGCAGCAGCAGCAACAATAGCTGAAGAGTATGAAGAAATTTGTGTAAATTCTGGGAAAGTTATTTTAAAAAGTGGGGGGGATAAAAAGTCCACAGACTCCACTCAGCCTGGGCAGTCTGGAACGCAGCAGATTCTGCAGGTCAGATTCTTAGAATTCTGACTCATCTTGGTCCATCTTGAATTTTTTCAGCATCCCTATCCATCATCCCCAGCCAGCATGGGAATTGTCATCCAACACATGTAGAAGGCTACTTTATGGATCCACATGCCCTCAGTCCAAATAGCTGACTATGGGAAATCTACCATAGCGATGCTGCAAAGGACAATGGAATTTCCACTGCCTATATGACCAATCATGACACATATATGGGACCGCAACGGGTGGGGTACTCAGGAATACCTTTTGAAGCTGTTCTTCATGGAGAGCCACAGAGTCTGCATTGAGAACAGGTAACACCCACGGTAATTGTACTTAATAAAGACTGGGAAGTTTCAAACTGTGGCAAGATAAATAGCTTTGGCTATATGCAGAGTATGCATTACAAAAATAAATAGGTAAATACTTTGGCAAGAACCCAGTGTGGTGTTTTGCTTTGCTTTTGTTTTCCAGTTGAAGGAGTGTCAGCAGAACTGAACATGCCTTTTGGTGGAACTCTAAGAATTGTTTTTGTGTCTTGCAGACTGATTATATCGTTGATTCAGTGTTCTATTCAGCAGCAGAGCCTCAAATTGTACAGATGTACATAGCAAAAAGTATGCAAGAATGCTACCTGGATTCCATTTTGTTAAGACAATAGTAATACAGTGTTTCCTCTGTCCTGCAGGCAAGCCAAACTTTTGTAATGGCTAGCATCCTCCTGCACTGAGAGAAAAGGGTGTGTGTGTGTGTGTGTGTGTGTGTAACTAACAATATTATTTTATTTTTAAACAATAATCGTAAGTTATAGGTTGTTCTTTTTTCACAGATAAAGCAATCCTTTTGGGGAACAATGAAGAGAAATGATTAAGAACATAGATCTACCCAACTGGATCAAATAGATCTATCCAAATGGTTTAAATGAATTTAGAAAATGAATCTACCCAAATGGGTAAAATCCACTCAAAGTTACTTTAAATTTCCATCAATTTCAGTGGCAGAATTAAGCATCTGCATAGATATCTCTTACTGAAATAAATGGGAACTGAAGAACACAATCCTATGTAAGTCTACGCAGGAGTAAGTCCCGCTGAGGTCATTGGGACTTACTCCCAGGTCAGTGGGTATAGGACTGTTACCTATGGCACTTGCCTTTGGCTGGCTTGTGCTCTTTAACTATTAGAAAACAATGGAGCTTATTACAAAGCAGTTAAGAATTTAGATAGAGAAGGATAGTGCATTGCATCTCCACAGACTACACCTGCTGGAGGCTTCAGGCCAGGTGTGTGTTCTGCCCATCCACATGGCTGACAGGAAAGATTGTATGGCCACCATGGGCCATGTACTGTGAGTGGCCAATTTCCTGCTGTTGGCAAGCTGATTAGGGTGGAGTATTTATTATTATTATTATTATTATTATTATTATTATTATTATTATTATTATTATTATTATTTACATTTATATACCACCACACAGCCGAAGCTCTCTGGGCAGTTTACAGAAATTAAAAACAGTGAACATTAAAAAGAAATATACAAAATTTAAAACCATAAAAAGCATACAATACAAACAAAACCAGACAATATCCATTTAAAACAACTATTCTGGGGTCAGTTAAGAAACTCAGCATATGCTGTTAAATGCCTGGGAGAAGAGAAAAGTCTTGACCTGGCGCCAAAAAGATAACAACGTTGGCACCAGGCGAGCCTCGTCGGGGAGACAATTCCTTAATTGAGGGGCTACCACTGAAAAGGCCCTCTCCCTTGTCGCCATTCTCTGAGCTTCCCTCGGAGTATATCTGGCAGAGGGAGATGGTGCTTAACTTATTTCCTTAAACTAACTTATTTACTTATTTATTTTATTTATTTCTATACGACCCACTAACTGAAGCTCTCTGGGCGGTTCACAAAACTTAAAGCCATAAAATATGGAAATGTAAACCACAATACAATAATAAAACAGAATAAAACTGAGCAGCAATGCAGAGCTTTTATTCTACATAGAATAAAACTGGGCAGCAATGCAGAGATTTCAGATTTCAAATACAGATTTAAAACAGCAGAGTTGAAAGACTATGAGGCTAAAATGCTAAAATACTGGGAAAATAAAAAGGTCTTCAGCTGGCACCGGAAAGGGTACAATGTAGGTGCCAGGCGAACCTCTCTAGGGAGCTCGTTCCACAGCTGGGGTGCATGCTTCCTGTGCTTTCAGCATCTTTTATCCTGGTGCTTTGCCTTTTCACATGAGCTCCCACTCATCATCTGTTTCCTCTATCCATGTACAAAATGCCTCAAAAGGTCTTGTGATGCTCTGCAGAGTGGGCTATTATTATTATTGTTGTTGTTGTTGTTGTAGTAGTAGTAGTAGTAGTAGTAGTGGAAACACTGCACTAAGGTCCTGCAGGGCCCAATCACATTTTTTCCTATGTGTTTAGGTGGACTTGTTTGTTTGTTTTGAAGAGGCTTGAACAGGTACAAACTTTATCTCCCAATAAGTGCTCTCCCACCACGTCTTGGCATATGTCTGCAGGGAGGCTGTTGCGGGCAGAGAGGGAGAAGAGACATGCTCGTTCCCCATTGGGTGTGCTTTTGGCACCAGCAGCTGGGGGGCAGGGCAGCTGCACCTATATAAGGTGGCCCAGCCCTCCAGGCTCTTCAAGGCGTAGCTCCCTCCCTCCCTGTATGCAGTGTGGGTTTCACCTCCTCACCCTTTTGGGGGCTGAGAAGGAATTTTTGGCACATAGTCTGATTGGCCTGGGCTATGTGTCTTTTTGCTTGCTTCACACTGTAAGTTAGGGTGACCAACTGTCAGGATTTTCCCGGATTTGTCCTGGTTTTTGTTCTTTCCATGGTGTCAGGGGGGATTTTCTATAATTTTCAATAATGTCCTGGAATGACACACCTTCCCCTTTAAGGCTGCCATTAGCATGGCAGGAGGGAATGACATGCTTTCTTGAGGCACATCATTCCCCTACCCCGAGCTCCAATTGAGGTCTTAAAGGAGAAAGTGGGTCATTCATGGACATTATAGAAAAGGCCCCAATTGCAGTGGATGGTGGTGGTACAGAATGAAATCCTTTCCCCTCCTCCACTCCAATCGGGTTCTTTAAGGTGGCGGGGGAATAACGTACTTTCTGCAGGACTCAGAAAGCTGCTTCACCACACACACACACGGTGTCCTCTTTTTTGGTTTCCCAAATATGGTCACCCTACTGTAAGTGGGGAGAGAGTGTCTTAGGAATTGTAATATTTTGATTCAGCTTCATTTGGCCACATTTGGCTTAGGCCAGTACGGGCAGGCCGAGCACTCTTAGAGAAAGGGATGGTGATCATTCTGTGGTACTGTTGTTTGGTTACAGGTGATACCTGGGGTCTTCCGCTGAGGGTTCTGTGGCCCCACTGGGGGGATAAAGCCACCTGTTAGGCTGACTCTCATCACTCCAACCGGTGTTGTACAGCCTGGGGGTGAGTGGCATGGGTCAATCTACCCTCCCCAAAAGGGGTATGGCCTGGGTGTGATGATAATCTGACGCCACTCTTCACTGCTTCGCCCGATATAACACCTAGCTAGTGGCTGGCATAGAGTAGGGCCCACCCAGTTTCCCTTTGCAGATCTTTAATAAATGTGGCCCGAACTTTATATCATATACAGTTGTCTCGTCTCATTATTTCCCCTTCCTTCGCCCGCAACGGCCACTGCAGATAAGGTAATTATCACTGTCTGTGCTTTGTGCATTTCTGTTCCTCTGACCTCATTGTTTACAGTTATGCAAATAATGTTTACAGTTACACATACACGTGTATGCATAAACTTGCAACCTAGGATAACACTTTATGCATCTGATGAAATAAGCAGTACTCCACAAAAGCTTATGCCACCCTCAATGTGTTAGTCTTAAACATGACACAAGGCTCTTTATTTATTTATTTATTTATTTATTTATTTATTTATTACAATTATATACCGCCCCATAGCCGAAACTCCCTGGGCGGTTTACAAAGATTGTTTTCTTTGAAAGAGAAATGTTAATGAGACACCAAGTGCCACATAGCAAGAGAGCATCAACCCCATTACCTTAGCTATAGGGATATGTTCCCTCAACCATAGTCTCCCCATTTATGGCAAAAAGAAGGGAGAAACATATTTTCAGGATGCTGAACTTTTATTTGTAAAACTTACAAATAAAAGTTTGGGCTCTTCAACTTACAAATAAAAGTTCAGCATCCTGAGAATTTGTTTCTCCCTTCTTTTTACCCGATTTGGATGTTTTTCTCCCCTTGTTTTTGATTCCCCATTCATGGCTGCAGTTTATTCTTTCTTTTTTTTGAAATTTTATATCCCACTTTAACACAATCAACAGCATCACACTACGAACCAACAAGCTGAAAGACAAACACAAATGAAAACTAGAGGTTAAGAGGTATAAAGGACCAGGGCCAAGTGTGACTTTTCAAGACAGTTTAAATTGTAAAGTGCTTCTAATCACCATGGCAACCTGAGCATCTAAAAGCCGTGACAGACAAAGGAGCAGCCCCAAGCTGTGAACATGCGTCTTCAGTTGCTCCCAGTGATCTTGCCGTGTGGGCATACCTGATTGGTTACCCAGTGCCATGATGTTATCATGTTCAGTCACCAATCAGGTAACTGATTGGTTATCGGGTACCATGATGTCTTCAAGGTAATATGTGATTAGCTGTGATTGTGTAACAAAATAAATAAATAAATAAATACAAATCTTTCAAGTAGAAAAAATGCTTCAAGACAGTAGCAGTTTGGGGAAAATAGCTGCAAAAACTGCATGAAAGAGTAAAGACAACAATCTTTGGACCCTTTTGAACCTCATGGAAGTTCAGCACAGTATTGCATCATTTATTTACAGATATGCATCTCTTCTTCAAACATTGCAGGGTTTTTTTTTACCTGTAGTAGTACAATAAATAGAAAACATTTGTCATGCAAAGTGCGAATCAGCCCACAATTTTAAAATGCAAATTTACATTCCACTAGGTGTTTTGTTCTTGCTCTCCCCTCTTTTTATAGACTGTCCATCTCAATGAACTATAACAGATGCTTAACAATCTCTACAATTCCCCCGGAAAGAGAGGGCACTGTTATTTAAAACTAGCTAAGATCGCTTCTATAACTCATCTAGGATCTGCCAGAACTGATCGCATTTTGTTGGAATGCCATTTACAAGTATGGCCTAAATTATTCTCCAGAGTAGAATTGATACTTAAAGAGGATATATTTTCCTTTAAAAAAGAAGTGGGAGATGTACTGCTTTGCCTTTCAAGATGCTGGCTGACATGGGTATTATTATTATTATTATTATTATTATTATTATTATTATTATTATTATTTTATATAGCACCATCAATGTACATGGTGCTGTACATAGAACAGCAACACCCTGCCACATAGGCTTACATTCTAATACAATCATAATAAAACAATAAGAAAGGGAAGGGAATGCACCAAACAGGCACAACCAACAGCGTGAAAGTAAGATCACAGTCAAGTTCTAAATAGCAGTAATGTCTCTGAAAAATACTGTGATAATATCTCCTTCCTTTGCAGGGGAGGGACATTCTTTTGGGGGGGCTGATAACAGGAGGAGAACATGACATAGCTGGAAGACAGTTCCATATGTTTATTTATCTTTTGCCATTCTGAAGGAGTCCACATTGATTCAAAACTAAATGAGACATCCCATGGATTCAGGAAACTTTGGAGCACACATCTAGGAAAGAACCAGATGCGTGAAAGCAGACATTACGTGCACTGGTGTACACATTTTTAAAAGCGGGGAACTACTTTCAGCCTGCGGACCAAATTCAGTCTGGAAATGTTCTCAGGGGAGTGCATTCCAACGGCATGTCGGGCAAAGGAGTGAGGTCAAAGGCAAGTGGGCAAGGCCAAAATACCAAAAATGCCAGCATAAAGCTCTTACTGGCAGTAACTGAGACTTAGGCAAGGAATTTTATACTTATTGTTGTTCTTCACCTCGATCCAAATGGAGAGGTGAGTAAGAAATTATTGTTATTATTATTATTATTATTATTATTATTATTATTATTATTATTGAATGGGGTGGGTGTGGGTAAACACACTAAAGCTGGAAAGCCACCAAAGAAGTGATGGTCAAAGGAAATGGGGGTGGGGCCAAGGAAAAGGTGTGGCCGTATGGGAAATGACAGGGGTTTAGATTGGGCCCCTAGTAGGGTCAGATCTGGCCAATGGGCCTGAGGTCCCCAACCACTGCTTTGAGGAAGAGGTGTGCCCCTCAACCCAATGACAACCACACATTTCTTGGTGACAGAAAGGAGGCTACAGTAGACGGTGTCCACTGCCTCTTAAAAGGCAACTCATAAAAATCTGTCTCTATCTCTCCCTTCACTGCTTATCACAGCATGGGCATCAATAAAAGTTGAATAGATAGAAGTGTATGTCAGGCCTTGGGATGTACACATCAGAAGGCCAGTAGATTGGCAACACACAGGAGAGACAAAATGATCTTCCTCGGTAGCAAATAGATGAGACTGGAGGAAATCAACAGCTCTGAGAGATTCTATTCCAATGAGTGATGTCAGATTGGCCCTCTAGTGTCACCTGACTTCCTGAACCCTGAGGATTATGGACTGTAGGGTGGCCCCTTATGAATCACCATAGAAGAGGAAATGTATCACCAGAAAATAGCACAAAAGACAACACCAATTTGCATTAAATTTTCATATGATTTTATATATATATATATATATATATATATATATATATATATATATATAGTATATCTTGCCATAGTGTGGAGATTGTGCTCAGGTGACTTGTGTGCCTTCCTGTTTAGTCTGCTGTCCAGGTGCTAACTGTTGATTGGGATTTGTTCTTATGGTTTTTTTTATCCTTAAACTGGCATTGGACTGGGCATCCCTTTAAATGGAGGCCATCTTCAAATAGATGGTCCTCTGACAGCCCTTCAAATAGAGGACAGTTCTCTGGAAAAAGGACACCTGGCCACCCTAATGGACTATTGCACTAATTGTTCAGCTGGAATTATCTATAGTTTCAAGCTGATGGTCCATTAACACATACAGCATACCACTTGACGTTGCCCGTAACAGAACACTGGAATAAATGGGCCATTTCCCCATTGCTTGTAGTACTTTTCTATACTCCTTTTGTTACTGATTTTACTTTTTCTCCCTTATAAGGCTGTGTTATAACCTGAGAGTTTTTCTTTGCCAGGAAGCAATTCTTGACAATCAGGCTTAATGGCGGTTTTCTTAATTTCACTTCATTATTTTTAATTATGAAATCTTGCCACACCCAAAACACTAAATTGCAATCCTGCAGTTATTACTAAAGGCATAGTTCTGAATTAATGACTTTTATGTATGGCAATGTGGAGTTTCGCACATGGGTCTAATAAAGAGAGAGAAAGAGAAAGAACATCATGTACTTGAAATACCATATGCTAATTTAGTGTCAGGCAGAATGCTTTTGTTGGAAGCAAGTCCCACTTGTTGAAATAAGGTTCAGTCCCAAGTAAGAGATCCATCCGACGAGTGTTTTACTGCACGCTCGTTACTGGGCACTCGCGAATTACTCACATGACGTCGTCTGCCTCTCGCCATCTTCCGCCCCTTCTGGACATTATTGTGCCGCAAAAACAACAACAACTCATTAAGTCCGGTGGCTGCTCTCTCCTATCGGACTAAATGGGGCTAATTACTTCCTGTTTTCAGGAAGCTGTGACAGAAGAAGCGACGGGAGGCGCGCATTTGACTAGATGTGATGAAGCTTTCAGTGTGCGTAAGACTGCAGCAGTGGAGGAAGATCTGTGTGTATAATTCCAGGCCCCACAAATCCATGGCCTGAGAGGTGTGTTAATTTATGCACACAACTTAAGGCAATTAATATCAAAATGCCAGTAATACTCCACCTTTTGCCTTTCCTTCGATAAATTAAGGAAGGACAGTTTTCCATACTCATCGACTGTAACTCAGTTGTAGAGCACATGCCTTGTATGCAGAAGGTCCCAGGTTCAATCTCCAGTATCTCCCAGTAGGGCAGGAAAAACTCCTGCCTCAAACCCTGGAGAGTTGCTGCCAGTCAGGGTTGACAATACTGGACTAGATGGACCAAGGGCCTGAATTGGTATAAGGCAGCTTCCTGTGTCCCTATGACACATATGTAAATATGAATTGCCTGTTGTTTAATCCATGCAATCTCTCTCATGTCAGTGTGGAGAAAGCTCCACATGAAATGTTCATTTGCATCAGCTGTGACTGCGGAAGTGGTTGTAGATGGTTGGCATGTACAGACAAGTTTACAATGTGTTTCCTGCTGGACCACCCAAAGTTACAAGCACCAGTTTGCACCTATAAACAGTGTAATCTCCTCCTCCTCCTCCTCCTCCTCCTCCTCCTCCTCCTCCTCCTCCTCCTCCTCCTCCTTCTTCTTGTTGTCCCACTAGTGCATGAAGTTGGGCTCTTGAACATCTGTATCTAGGAGCAATTAATGTGGTGGTGCACAGATTTGTATTCATATTTGAATGTACCCTGTGATCACACATTTATTTGTTATAGTTGTATCAAACCCTTCCTTCAAATAGTTTGAAGTGGTGTACACAGGGGGTTCCAGATGATTTCCCATCTAGCCACAGCCCACGTTCAGATCAGTTATTGCATCATGTGCTTCAGATCTTCCTCTGAGTTCTGACACCAATGCCATAGTAATTTCATTGTATTTCCCCATTAATCTAATGACTACTCTAAAACCTAGCCAAGAACAACAGCTTGGGCTTCAACAAGTTTTTTTTGTGTGTGTGTGTGTGATAAGTTTCCATGGCCATTGTCCTTATTTGGAACACTGATGTATGGCTCTCCTGCCAACCACTGCTGTCATTATTTAGTGCACCGTTAGTAGATTCAAGAAGAATACTGCCGCAGACCTTAAATATCACAAAGACTCTGAGAACCAAACTAGCCAGTGAACATAGGGCTATCACTGAAAATGGAAGTCCCGTGTCAGACTCTTTCCTCCCTTTTCCCATAACTTCCATTGCTTGCATTGCTTGCCCTCACTCAGCCATGAAGCTCACTTGGTGATATTGGGCCAAAGATATCCTTTGTGCAGAAGATGTGAACAAGGCTAAGGATAGATCTACACTGCTGCTTTATAGCAGTACTGGGGTGCATTGATAACTGTTGGGGTGCAATCCACTGCTTGGAGGCTGTAATGGGCTGGATGAGGCCCAACAAACTGAAGCTGAATCCTGATAAGACAGAAGCTCTGTGGATTGGTGGTTCCCGAGTCTGGGAATTGGGTAAGCAACCTGTTCTGGATGGGGATGTACTCCCTCTGAAGGAGCAGGTGCATAGCTTGGGAGTACTCTTAGATCTTTTCTTTGTCACTGGAGGCCCAGGTGGACTCCATGGCCCGGAATACTTGGGGCCAGCTTCGGCTGATCCACCAGCTATGGCCTTTCCTGGACAGGGATAACCTAGCCATAGTAGGGCATGCACTGGTAACTTCCCAATTAGACTACTGCAATGCACTGTATGTGGGGCTGTCCTTGAAGACAATTTGGAAGTTGCAGCTAATGCAAAATGCAGCAGCTAGACTGCTGACCGGTACATCCCACAAAGACCATATAACACCAGTTTTAAAGGAATTGCACTGCCAATATGCTTCCGGTCGGAATTAAAGGTGTTGGTAATGACATTTAAAGCCCTAAATAGCTTGGGACCTCAATACTTGAGAGAGTGCCTCTCCCTATATATGCCTGCCCAAGACTTGAGATCTCTTGGAAGAGCTCTCCTCCATGTCCCACCAACGCAAGACATATGCTATGGTGGGACAAGGGAGAGGGCTTTCTCTGTTGTGGCACCCCAACTGTGGAAAGCCTTTGGAGGCCCAACCGGCACCAACGTTGGTGTAAGACATGGTTTTTTAAGTAAGACATGGCTTTTTAACAAAGCCTCTGATGGCTAAGTTCCCCAAGCTTGCATATTGTTTTAACAGTTTTAATTGGTTTTACTGCTTAAAAATTCTATACTGATTTTAGCTTGATGAATGGTTTAATTCATTCTTAGCTGCTTTTTATTCCACATTTGTAATGATTTGACACAAAGTGTAGATCTGGCCTGACTTTGTACCATAGGAATCATATATTTTGACAACTTCATATGCACATGTCAAAAATCCGTGTGCAACTTTCTTTTACATTTCGGAAATGTACAGTTGTTCTTGTCCTGAGAATCCTGATTTCTTTAGCGCGACTTCTCCCCATGGAATACGGGGCCCTGACACCGCAATGACAGACTACACATTCAGCAGCGCATCAGTCACGTCATGTTATGCCCCGTCGCATCACATCAGCTGACATGACTGACAGAACCCGACGTCTCATGTCACAGTGGGGAATATCACCTGGCATTGTGAGTTACAAAAACACACTTCCCAGCAAAGTAAGATGAAATGAAATGGGGAGAGATTTACTGCTCAGAACAGCTCATAATGAAAGCCTTTCAGCTCTACTCATATTCTGCAGGTGGACTTGAATAAGATGGACTTGATTCATTTACATGATATTCCATTTTTAATTATATAAGGAGCTTCCATGTACTAAATGAGGGTGCAGATGCTTTGGAAGATGTATGCCTGTCACCAAAAGAATTCGCCCACACCGCCTTCTCTTCTTTAGTAAAAGAGAACACATAATGTGATGTCTTCATATTTGTGCTTCCCAACCTCCACTCCACTTTATTGGCTTCATAGTACTTAACATGCTTTATCTAACCGGTTCCAGACAGCATGCAATGTGCTTTTCTCATTCTGTGTGAGCACCACCCTTGGTACTCTTAATACACTGAATATCAATTCAGGCTGTCTCTAAACGAGCATTTTATAGCATGCTCATGACTGGCCATTCATGGAAGCTTGTGGGTTGATTTCATGACATTGTCATCAGGTAGGATGTCTCCCACCCTTTCCCACCCTTATCCCGCTGTCAGAAAACACAAGGATAATCAGCTTTAGAAAATAAATCCGCCCCATTGCCCTGTTTTGGAGGTGTTGCACTAGAATCCTGCCACTAGATGGTGGTGTTTTATTGATTTGAATAGAAGTCCAAACTCAACACAGAGATAGGAAGTCTTCTATTCAAACCACGTGGCCACCTGTGTAATGAGGCGATTGCAATCTCTCTCTCTCTCTCTCTCTCTCTCTCTCTCTCTCTGTGTGTGTGTCTGTGTTTAATGTAGAAAAGCTCCCAGTTTTCCTTTTTTTGGCCCAATTCTTTCAAGTATACCCTCCTCCCAAATACAATTATGAAGGGATTCCACAGACACTCTGATTCCTATCATTTTAAAAATCATCTCAATGGTTGCAATGCACTTTGCTGGGAAAAAGCCTCATTGAACCCACTGATGCTCACTTCTTAGTAAACATGCATGGGATTGTGCTGTAATGATTTTTTATTTTTTTAAAAAATACAATCATATTTTAACATTGCTACCAAATATGGTACCTGTCAGCTGTGTCAGTTCCGTACTTCCAACAATTAGATGTAATAGTTCTATACTTCTTTTTTTGTCCATGCAGTCAAAAACCACTGACATTGGCAATCATTAGATGGATAACTGCCATGCATAGATGTACGAGGCACATCTCTCTTTCTCTCTTTCTAGATTGGGGAGATTGTTACCTTCTCCAACCATGCAAAATATATGAGATATCTAATCAATACGGTGGGTGGGTGGGATTCTTTAAAATATTCTAAAATGTTCATTCATTTAAACTTCTACCACACCACATCATCATTATATTTCCATAACGCCTTAAAACAACTAATGTATTTTATGTACATCAAAGTAATTTTACATTGTTAAAATCGTGATCTAGTACATATTCTACATTCTAGCTCCATCGGGCTACTGTTTCCATTCCAGTTGGTCATTATAAGAACTACTATGTAACTTTAAGGAATAGTTTTCCTCCTCCATCCTCATACCCTTTTCTTTTAGCGTCATATGTCTTTTCAATTGTAAGTCTGTGGGTGGGGACTGTCTTGTTTTTATTGATTTTATGTAATCCATTCTTGGAGCCTTTTTGGCTGCGTAGTGGAGAAAATAATGCTTAAAATAAAATAATATGTTTTAAATATTAAATATTTTTAAATATTAAATATATTCTCTCTCTCTCTTTTTGGGCTGTGAGGAACAGGACTTTATTATCAAAAACTAACACAAACAAAATAATATAACTGTTGCTTTACCAGGTTGTTTTCAGCTACTCCTTGAGAGCTCAAGAAAATCCAATGGATTGCTGAATGCAAATCGTACGGCTGAAAAATGCTATTAGAGAAATAAGAAAAGAACTACTCACACAAGCCGGCTACACCAGTATTAGACAGCATTGTATCATGCACCAAAAAGTTGCCCACGGATATGATTACATTAGTGAATATGAAAATAAGTTTCCTTGTGATCATCCAACATTACAAGTATGCCTGCCAGGATCTCATTCACAGTAGCTGTTGGTAATCCTTTAATTCATTTCCTGCTTTATATGCTGGCACGATCATCAGTAGAAATATTGTTCTCAATGCACATTTTTGTGACGACTGGTAATTTTAAAAGTTTTCAGTTGGCAGCCCTAGCCAGCTATTTCAGTGATTTTGCCATGGACCTAAAGCAATCTGGCAAACTCATTCCAAGCTGCCCAGCATGACTTAGGGAAGAGAAGAGTAGTTTGGAGGGAAGAAAGCGAACTGGAACTACCAGGGCAATATTGGGTGTTGAGTTAGGGTGGCCATGCATCCTCCTTTACAGAGGACAGTCCTTCATTTGAGCACCATAGGAACTGTTTCCTGTCCACAGTTAGGCAGGCACACAGGTGGCCATCTGGTATGGTATTCTATTTAAATTATAATAATAACTTCTAAATCTTCATTTATACATATAAATTACTGTATACAAATGTTGTGTGAATCACTGTTGTCCTTATTTTGGCTGATTCATTTCCTCTTTTTTGGCGATTCATAAGTGGCCACCCTGCCACTTTGCAATTCTACCAGTAGCTGAATCAATGAGTTAAAGCCTACTTACTACTAGGATACTATTAAGTACTTTAAAGAAGACCATAAGTAGCATACTCACATGACCAGGCTCTTGCAAAGAACACCCTCCCCTATTGATTTCAATAGGAATTTATCCTGTGGCTGGCCTACAGCTCAACATGGTGCTGAACTGAGACCCACAGTTGGGTATTTGGGCTTGCTGGGTTCTTTACAGTCCTCCTGTGTAAGCACTCCCACAATGGCAGTGAAAACCAGATGGAAGAGCCCCTTAAGCTGCCATACATGGATAGTGGGGCTATTTTGCATTGTTAGGTCGCAAGTTTGCACTCTTGACTTGAATGAACCAGGTAACATCTTGCCAGTGATGTTCTCTTGTTCGGTTCTTTCATTGTGTGCCTGCACAAAAACTCACCACTTTACACCTTTCCCTACATCCACTGGAAAATAAGTACTGAATTAAGGAGGCAACAGACATGAAGGTTAAGATGTGGTACTATTATACTTCGAAAAGAAGGCGGACGGTTACTTAGCGTTAACATCAGCCACTGTTTTTGGCTGGTAAAATGAAAGATGTAACTATTGCCTAGAGAGAATGGACAAGTTTGGGAATGACATTCATCAATGATGAGGGAGGATGTCAGATTGAGCTGCCATGTCTCCTATAGCGGAGCACCTCTCTTTGTTTATCCTTCAAATACAATCTATAAAGTGACTGCTCATCCCTTTGGTCCCGGGCAGGACACAGGATGCTATGAGTCAGACCTCAAATTTAGTTTGTCATTTGCTTTTTCAAAAAGAGATATGATTTATGTTTATGGTAAAATATTTGGAATGTCATTTAAGAGGAAAACAAATGGCACTCAGATTTCAGAGAGAAAGAGAGAGAGAGGAAGGAGGGAGGGGAGGAATAAAAGAGCCAGTGCGGAACTTTGAAAAAAGCATCTTTGTCTTCTTACGCTTCAAGTCACATATTTTAATTCTAATTGTAAAAATTATCTGTCTTTCGGAATGTCTTTCCCCATCTTTTCCTGAAAGGAGATTCATCAGTGATGCTAATGATGACACTGAATTTTAATATATACATTAATATACATTAAACATTTAAGTTATAATATGTTAACATGACATAAGAGGTGAATAATAACAATGTTTTATATATGAAGTGAAAACATATTTTATGTTGGAAATGGTTAGAATGCTTGGCAAGTGACTTATATCCATAACAATTTCATTTAAATATTGCTTTTGCATCCCATCTATCTTAGATGCAATTTTATAGTCCCTTTTTAAAAATTCATTTTGGCATGACCTCTTTGAGACTGCAGCTTAGTGCCTCTAGCCTACATATTCAATTGCACTTGTACTTGTTCCTGTTCAATTACATTTCAAAGTGCAGAAGCCAGTAAGTGCCTAGACATGAACTGCATTTACTATTCTTGGACTCTTCACGAATTATAACTTGTGTTCGGTTATGCACAGTAATGCGGGCAAAGAGCCGAAAGGAAATCCATCACTTTGTTCAAAATGATGGCCTGTCTGATTTGACTTAGAGCTTGCACAATTTGGAAAATATACCTCTGCAAGTCACAGCATTCCAAAAAAAGTCTGCCCGGGTGAACATGGATTTTGAATTAATGTGGATTAGAACACAGCAAATTTGTGCTTTCTCTAAATGCTCTGCCCCCTCTGCATAGCTTAAGTAGCACCTTCTACCCCCCTCAGTTCTTCCAACCCAACTCCATTCATTAAGATCTGTCAACAGTGGCTTAGATCTAGAGTCCTTGAGTGGTACTCTGCTCATGGGATGCTCTTGCTGGAGAAATAGATGGTGTGGATGTGTGGCTGTGGTTGGTTGGGTATTTCTGGTGGTTTCTCATCAATCTGCAGCACCCTATGACCTTTCAAAATCAGCTCCAAAGGGTTGCGTGACTCTCTAGAATAGTGTGGGAGGTGTTCAAGGGTGCTGCTTCTCCTTTCCTCCAGAGGGAGACCCTCCTGGATTGCACTCCACTTTACAAATGGAAGCAGCTCATCCATTTATGGAAGACCAGTTTAGGATCCACTCCGTGGTCTTGCTCTATTTCTCTGTGTCTAAAGAAATCATGACACGTTCCCCCTGCCCCTGCAGTGTCACTGACATTGTAGAATCTACTCCCTAGTGAGATCCATCATGTCACCTGTCTTAGTACCTTTTGCCACTGGGTCAGAACATTTTTTTTAATTTTAGAAAACTCAATAATTTTAAACACTAATTTTTTTAAAAAAGACTTCACTTTTCCTTTATGCTTTAAAATTCAGGTGTCACAGAATAACTACAGGCAACGATTATAGAGGGTATTATATATAATTTGAATGACTTTTCTTTACTTTCCCAGCTTTGATTTAGGATTGGCTCAATATATGGCTGATTTTGCATTAACCTAGGCAGTAGACAGTGCTACAAGGTGTTAACATGATGATCAGGTGATAATAATTTTAACATCTTGTAGCCTTGTCTACGTCATAGATGAATGCAAAATCAGCCATACAGTAACAATGAGCTTTCCCACCTTCAGTTATTTGAGTAGTATACTTATAGTAGGGATAGATGAACTTGTCAGTTTTGGTTTCTTGCAGTTTCTGATTTCTTGAACCTTACACTTGGTTTGTCTCAAAGTTTGAGACTTTTCATACACACTCTTTTGATTGGACATGACTGTAACATTTGGAGAACTGTGAATTTTGAAAGAGAACTGAGTTTGAGTTCATATCTTAGTTTAAATGTGCAAAATTAGATAAGTTTGCATTAAAATGCAAACTGAACATATTTCTCCCCCATTCTTACTTTATAGATGGGAAATGTGTAGTAGGTGAATTCATAACATCCTAAAAATCCCTTGTTCTTACAATGCAAAACTAATTTTAGCTGCAAGAAAGTCTTCATGCTCTGTAACATAAGATGAACCAATAAAAGAACATGTTTTTGTGTGACTAATGGAACCAAAGTTATTGTGGTCCTTCAACAACAACAACAACAACAACAATTCTGACTGCTTGTCTGGATGTTGCAGTTCATACAAGCAGCAGAGCCAATGCCCTCTTTTGAGGCTCTGCAGTGTTTATATTGTGAGTCTTCAAAGGAATCTAAATAAGTGGTGCCAATATCAAAGATTGTGTTGTCAGCTTGAATATTGTCCATTATCATTTCTGTTTATATCAAATGCCTTTGGCTAGAAACAGATGTTAGTTGAAGCTAGTATGAGAGGGACCCATCATTGCTCATCACTCTTGATCTTTTTTCTTTACTCTTTGTGAAGTACACAAGATGAAAACAAAACAGGCGCCCTATATATTAGATATGATTGTATTGTCCCATACTGAGACAGGCCATTGTGCCATTGTTATAGCCAGAGATCCTTCCCAGCGTTGCTGTCTCAGATAGACAAATCTGTCAATTTTGTTTCTCTCAGTTTCTTATTTTTTCCAGTCTTAGGTTGCATTAGTCATGAACTTTGAGAATTCCTCCAGTCATACATTCAATTCATTCCAAATTTTGAGAATTTTATTCTTAAAGAAAATCACATGAAAACTCATAAGCATTTTTGTGCACATTTCTTCTAATACATTCATTTTTGTATGCATGTTATGCTGCTGAATATACACATTTGTGCAAGCCATTATTTCCCCTTATATACACATTTTTTTAATTCCATTGCAAAATTTGGAGAAATGTGAATTTCAAAGGAAAACTGAGGTTTGGATTGCATAGCAGTTTGAAAAATATGAAATTAGGGAAATTCTCCCCCAGTCTTAGGCCTTAGCTAGACCTACCTGTTAATCTGCGACAGAGGAGGGAAGATCTCGTGTTGCGATTAACACGAGATCCCTCCTCCTTTTACACGTGAGGTGCAACGACCTCAGGAAGAGAGGCATCGCACCTGCCATTTTTATAAAGGTAGGTGTGTTTTTTAAATTTAACTTAATTTCCCTGCACCCCCCACCCTACCCCCAATGGGCGCAGCACTCCTGAGGAGCGCTGAACCCACTGCACGGCTACCGGCTCCGCATGAGGAATTGCGCGGAGCCGGGTCAAACCGTGGCAACGGACCACATGTTCTGCAGTCTTGGGCTAAGCTTGAGACTGCGGAAAAAGCGGGCCCAAAGGGGAGGGCTCTATCCTGGGGCAAGGGAGGGATGATCTCTCCCTGATCCCGGGATCCCCTGTGGAGGCACAGGGACGATCCTGGGGTTCGCCCCGTGATAAAGCCCTTTCTAGCTAAGGCCTTACTCTCATACTCCTTTAGTTGAAATGCTGAAGAACCTGAGACTGTTTTCATGTAAGACACATCCATGTTGTGTTACTGAGCTAGGGACCATCTCCAACTTATGTATTTTGTACTGTGCTGGTGCAATAATATAGATTATTAATACCCGTTTTCTTTAAATTGCAGCAAATGTGAATTCCTTATGAATAAAACGGAACTATTACTAAATTTGAGCACAAAAGGAAAGATCTCTCCTCTGTACTATTTTGTTTTGCATTGGCACCCTATTTTGATAGGCATGTATTGTCTGGAGAAAATTTACTACACTATGAGAGAAATAACACTTAAGGACGATAATGAAGGTCAGTAGAAATTTGGCCTCCTCCTCAGGCAGATGGATGAAGCCAAAGGAAGTTTCCAGAACAAAGAAGCTGGAGGCAGCTAGCTGAATCCCACATGCAATGGATGGATGGAATATAAGTTTTCCTAGAATGGTTATAGGAAAGCAATTTTCAGTGCTAAATTCCAACCCAAAAAATGGGTTCTCCGATTCGAACGGAGTGTAATAACCAATTTACTTTACTTTAGAGAATTAGGGCTCAATGCATATCTATCAAAGTGTGGATAGTATACTCCGTTGACAATATGTCATTAACCATTCTCCTTAAGAATGCTTCAGCTTCTGTCTTGTAATTGCTTGCCAGTTTTGTAAGTGACAACGCACACAAAAACCTGGGATGCAGAGAAGCTTCATGGTAGCAGCCTTTAGTAAAACCAATATATAGGACGGGGTGGGGGAAGGTAAACCTCTAGTCTATGGGCCAAATCCAGCCCACCTGAGGTCCCAATAGGGCTCCCTGGGGTTCTGCAGATGACCCCGCCCCTTCCCCCCCAACTAGCCTATAGTTGTGTAGTTCCCCAGTTTTTGTGTAGTTTTTCACCCATTCCAAAAGACTGAAATGCCTCTCCCACTATTTAGTTACTGTCAGTAAGAACTTTATGCTAGAATATGGTTGTTGTTGTTGTTGTTGTTAGCCCCAATCTTTTTGTGTTTTCTCCTGCCCTTTTTGCCTTCTACCACACCCACCACTGGAGTATGGATTCCAAGAGCTTCTTGAAAATTGAGTTCATCCCTCACCCCTGATATAGGGCATATTAAATTTTGAACTACACAAATAGGAGATTTAGCTTGCAAACCTATACTCATTTATCTAATAGTAAACCCCACTGAACTCAATGTCACTTACTACTGAGTAAATGTATATAGAATTGTGCCTTTGGTGCTATTTCAAATTATTTCTCAGCAGTTCCACTTAAAATTACAAGTGGTAGAAATGGGATGTTTCAACACACAACTCTCCCACCTGGGGATGGGATCACTGCATACAGAAAGGTAACATGACAGAGAGAAGCTGAGATCTGAACAAATCCTTCTAACTCATATGCCATTGTGATATGCAGAGGATATTTTTATGCAGGGCAGCATTGAGTCAATTGATTCTCCTTATCTGAAGTATGAAGTGGTATTGTCTAGGAAGAATTTGACCACTGTATCAGAATTCGGTGTAGACCAAGCTATAGAAGGGATTTGTAGGAAGCAATGAGTATTTGATTGAAGTGATACAGTCCAAAGAATGACAAAATCCAGTCAATCAGTTTAATATTATTGTCAATAGACCAAAATATGCCACGTGTCTTCATATCAGAACTTGGCTTCTTGAAAGAGTCCAACATCAATCACTATCTTCCTGCACATGGTAAACTAACACTTCAAGATCATGTGGGCTAATGGACAAACAACTAAAAGAGTTGGGGGGAACTTTATTTTTGTATATGATAGCGGCAGCAAGATTGTTATACACACAAAACTGGAAGAGTGAAGCAGTACCAACAATGGATGAATGGATGTTGAAGATGTTGGAACTCACAGAGATGGCAAAACTCACAGCGATAATGAGTGAAAGTTCAACAACTATGTTTATGCTGGAATGGAAACCTTTGATAGTACATCTGAAAGAGACAGAGAAAAATGATGTATTTCTTTGTGGATTTTATTATTAAGATGGGAAAAGAGAGGAAAAGAGGAGTGGGGGAAAAGAAGAAATAAATGTGACTGAAGAATTAATTGTAATTAAAGAATTAGAGAGAAAAGAAGTATGATCCTGTGAATCCAATGTATAAGATTCAGATAAAGTCATAAGAAAGAACTGAATTTGTATAAATGGTAATTAAGAAATTAGTTAGCATTTCTGTCATGAAAAAGGCCAAAAAAGTACTTTAACCTTACACTTAAATGATTTTACTGTGTAGTTGTTTTATGTATACCTTTGTTTGTATGTATTATATGTTATGTTTGTGTTGGTGATATTTAAAATAACAATAAAATTAAATTAAAAGATCACGTGTACAGATGTGAGGTCCCAAGGGCATTCTTTGGTGGCACAGTTGTGGGGGAACAACTGTGTTGTGTGTCCTCCTGAGCATTTGAAGCAGTTCTCAGTGCTTGTGCATAATGGCAGAAAACCTAAATCTCTATTTTACTTTGTTTTTGAAGCAGTATTTTTCCCCATGAGGAAAACAGCAATCCAAAACCAAATGATATGGAAGTTAACTTACCGAACTCAAAGAACTACTCCGTATAAAGTGGGTGGGTGGGGTTGTGAGAGGTGGGGTGGGATGGGGTTAATTGAAGCTTTAACTCTTGACAGAGCTGATGACTTTAAAAATTGTGGAACTGAACTCCCCCCTTCCTTCTCCTTTTGTGAATAATTTATGTTTTGGAATGGTTTCATCACTGACTGTTCTTCCAGCCATTAAACTGAAATAGAACTACAGAAAATGGGGCACCAAAAAGAGAAGGTCAATCCATGGAAATACTGCAATTGCTTTTTACCACATTATTAACACCTTCTGACACGCAGAGCTTGGAGAGGGGAAAAGCTAATCTGTAGACTAAAATGATACAGTGATATAAGAATTGTTTGAAATACGTGCGCAGGAGTTGAATATCATTAGAAGAAAGTGGGGCTAAGGAAATGGTATGGAGACTGAGGGAGTGACAGAAATGGAATCTTTACGGTGAGCTAGCCATGGACTTAAGAACCAATTTTCAACAGGCTGCTTGTGAGGCCTTCTGTCTGGAATCTACAGGGTAGCATTGTTATACAATTCCAGGCAGCACGCTGATATGTCTACGTTACAAATTGCATTGGTGTCTGAAGAACAGCCAGCGAGATTTGTCTTTAATTTAAAAGAGAGAGAGAGAGAGAGAGAGAATTTCCTTGGCTTAAGTGTTAAAGTGAAAAAGTATTTGTCTCCCTTTGAAATTTGTGCTGCGTCAATATGGACAGCATGTTAAGCTGTTATTGTCTGTTTGAGGCACACTTGTCACTCAGAACATTTTATCATGTCACTCCTATTGTTTGTGTGCCCAGTTGCTTCAGTTGCTCTGTGGAGTGATTTTGAAGGAAGTAAAAAAGCAAAAATAAAATGAAAAAGCAGGCAAAATTAATCCCACTCTCAAGAGCTCTATAGTCATATATATCAAGATTTCCCCCAAAAGCACCATTACCACTTCTAAAATTGAAGGTAATAACCAGTGTATAAAATATGTTGTCAAGAGGCTGACATATCCAGAAACTGTAGGCTCCTTATTTATTTATTACATTTATGTACCACCTTTTTGCCTTCAAGGAACCCAAGGTGGCATACATAACCCTCCTCCTCACAACAACAACCCTGTGAGGGTTGCTGTTGTTCCCCACCTCGATCCAATCAGAGAGGTTGGTAAGAAAAAAATTATTATTATTATTATTATTATTAGGTTGGGTTGAGAGTCTGTGACGGCTCAAAGTCACCCAGTGAGCTTCCATGGCCGAGTGGGGACTAAAACCCAGATCTCCTGACTCCCAGTCCAATGCTCTAACCACTACACCACACTTGCTCTCCTCCTCCTCCCTCTCCAAAAAGCTTAGAGCAGCATGCATGAGGATATCCCATTTTATCCTCACAATAACAATCTGAAGTAGAGAATTAGTGACTGATCCGAAGTCAGTTTATTTATTTAATATTTGCTTTTATTATAAGCTAATCTTCAATTCACCAGGATTCCCAGTGTGGCTTACAAGTTAAAACATATATAAATACATTAAAAAATCTTGTAAATGGCATTAAATAAACTAAACACAGTGCATGACATGGCAATAAAACACACACTCTCACACAAATAAACATACACACCAATAAAACTGTCTTTAAAAGGCCACAGAGAATAAATGGGTCTCTGCTTGTTGTCTGAGGGTCAAACTACATGTTACTTTGCTCTAGCTAAGACTAGACTTTCTTCTTCTTTTTACTCAAATGTAAGCACAGGGCATCCAAACTGGATCAGGAACCTGAGGGGTTTAACCTCATGCCCCCAACTAGAGTCCAAATTCTGCAATTTATTTTGCCCAAACGTTATCCATTTGTTTTTCCAATGCACACAGAGAATTATTTAGGGGTTCGCATTAGACCTTGCCTGAAAATCATGGTGCTTCTGGCTCTGGTGTGTGTTCCTGTGTATTCTTTGGCTTGCTCTTTGTTTCTGACTTTCTCCATCAGTTCTGGCTAAAAGTTGACCAAAATCCCCTTATTTTAATATTTATATTTATTTATTTATATTTATTTATTTATTGCATTTATATACCGCCCCATAGCCAAAGCTCTCTGGGTGGTTTACAAAAGTTAAAATCAGTAAACATTAAAAACAAATATACAAAGTTTAAAAACATAAAAGCATAAAAATGACAGTATCCTTATAAAAAACAGCTATTCTGGGGTCCGTTAAAAACAAACAAACAAACTCAGCTCATGTTGTTAAATGCTGTTAAATGCCTGGGAGAAGAGAAAGATCTTGACCTGGCACCGAAAAGATAACACTGTTGGCACCAGGCGAGCCTCATCAGGGAGCCTCATCAGTGGTGGCCCCCCCTATTCCATAATTGGGGGACCACCGCTGAAAAGGCCCTCTCCCTTGTTGGCATCCTCTGAGCTTCCCTCGTAGTAGGCACTTGGAGGAGGACCTTAGATGTAGAGCGCAGTGAGCAGGTAGGTTCATGTGGGGAGAGGTGTTCCATCAGGTATTGTGGTCCCAAGCCTTGTAAGGCTTTTGAGGTCAAAACCAGCACCTTGAATTGGGCTTGGAAACGTATAGGCAGCCAATGCAAGTGGATCCTTATTTTAATAGGATCATTCATTCTGACTAGTAGGGGTGTGTGCTTCGCTCAGCAAATCCGAGGGTCCGTCGGAGGTCTGATCTCATGGAGCGGATATTGGACGGTTTTAAAACCATCAGATCCTCGCAGTGCAAAGCAAAGGTCATTCGGAGCTCCGAAGGTATCCGAAGTATCCAAAGGTTTTTTAGGCTCCGTGTGGGGTCGTTTTTATTTGATGGACTAACTGAACACTTTTCCCTATTAAGATGATGCTGATGGGGGGGGGAGGGTTTTGAGATAGACATTTGTGGCTAACCAATAGCTTGTCCTCCCTGTCCCCCCTCCAATCACAGTGCTTAGGAGGAAGGTTTGCAAATGGTATAACCCATTTGTTCCCACCCTGGAACTCATTCTTTTGCTAGTTCTTGGAGTGTTAGGAAGGAAAGAGGAGAGAGAGAATCAGAGAGAGAGAGAGAGCGAGAGAGAGAGAGAGAGAGCGCTCCTGCTTGCTTTGCTGTTTGCAGTCTCTCTCTGTTTCTTTCTGCTTTTCTTTGGTTCTTGTATCTGCTAGTTCTTCTGGTTTTTTCTATTCCAAGTTCCACTCCCCCTTTGTGTGTTATTGAGTGAAGTGTTAATATGCACTTCATCTTCTCTCAAGAGAGCTTGAAGAACTTTCAGAAACTAGAAACCTCCTACAAAAATTGAAGTCCCCCATCTCCATGTGTGTCGACTTGGTACCATATACCATACGTTTAAATTATGGGAGCTGTGTCTCTGAACTAGAGTGAAACTACAAACAATTTTCTTCACTTCTTGAAAAATTGATGTTGGCTGAAAGGAAGGATTTAGGAAAAATGGCTCATATTTTGAAAACAATGAAAACCATTCCATAAGTTGTCCCAGGATAAAGTGATGGCTGCTGCCAGGCAGGGTATATCCATACAGTCTCACAAGCCAATATTGTAAGGATATGGAAAAAAAATCTTGTGCCAAAGGCTGATCTGTGTACAGCAAGTATGGACGCAACTCAGCCAGGCATAAAGTCAAGAGAAGAAGGGGTGGCAAGAGAAAAGTTTGCTATTGAAAACAAGTTGATATGATTTGAATATAATAAAGGTATTTATATTATCTCAATCTTAACCTAAAAAACAGATCAGAATGCCCTTGTTGATATATTTGCTTGCTCCAGTTACCAAAACTGTTCTTGGAGGTGGCGGTAGGTACACATTAGAATTTTTGTAATTTGACCACGTTTACTAAGTTGGGACTTATGGATTGTGATTGAAAATCAGACATCTCCTGTTGGAAACTACTCATAGGATGGTATTTCTGAATTAATTGTTAGTACATTGTTGAGTACATTGTTGGTGCTAAATAAATAAATAAATAAATAAATAAATAAATAATTGATCAGTGTATAAAACCAGTGACTCAGAAACCATCACAAGAGACCAGAAAGATGTAGGTACCCTTGACAATTGGCTATCTCAAGGACTTTTACCTCTCCTATCACTGTTGACTTTTATCGAGCCCCATTTTTAAGATCCAGCATAATCACAGTTCTGTTTAGATAAATGAGTTTCATCAACAGGCTCTACAGGAAAGCTAAACTACAGCAGAGACAGGGAGAATACTTTGGAGTCTTTATCCAGTTACTGTAAATCATGCCATTCAAGCAAGCTGGGGTGATGTTAACTGCCAAATTTCATTTAAGATGTACCTTTATTCACTCTGACAAAGCCACATTACACTCAAAATCCTTCCAGATTTCCATAAATGAACTCCAGAAAAATGTTAAATTAGAACCATTTGTGGCAGGTCCTCATTATATCCCGATCTTCCTGCAAAGTATACAAATTAAAGGTTGTTGTTTTTTATTAGGAGATTGTAAAGAAAGCAAGGTTAATAAGAGCCCTGGCTTATTAAAGGCACTGAAATATGCCCACTTTATCTGGGATCATCCATTAGTGATGTGGGGATCAGCGGCATATTTTAACCCTTTCAGAGCCCTTCATCCAACAGATACAGAAATGGTATGGTTACTCTGTGTGTGTGTGTGTGTGTGTGTGTGTGTGTGTGTGTGTGAGAGAGAGAGAGAGAGAGAGAGAGATGGTATGCATAATTATGTGTTCCCTGTACATGAATGAGCCACAATGCTTAATTCTCCCATATGATTGTACCTAGCATTTTAATAGTTTCTCTCCCAAAATACCTGGGGGCTGTCTTGATGATGGTGTATTGGTGCTGCGAGACCCGCAGCCCCCCACATTTGCATTCCTGTGTGGTTGTCCCCATATGAAAGAGTGCGAGCATGGGGGGTTGCATCAATGGGACAGGGGAGGAGCCACTGAACAATGCATCCCTGATGGGGGACGCAGGTTGCAACCGAAGTGCGTGTGTGGCAAAAGGAGACAGCCATTTTCCAGCTGCTGGGTGCCTCAGAGGCTCTTCCATTGACTCAGGACACTCCCACCCCCCACATCCCAAAGAACTGGTGTGTGTGTATGTGTGTGTGTTATGGTTCCCAGAGTGCTTTGCTCCATCCTGCCTGCCTGGAGGCATCCCCCATCTCCCACAGTCCCACCTCTCATGCCCTTTCAGTAGAAGGAGTTTGCTGCTGCTACCCTCTCTGTCACCTCTTCAGTGAGAGGATGCCAGCTCTTCTCCTCCTCCTCCCCCCCGCATGAAAAGGATAGCTGCTCTGAAGCTTCTTCCTTAGTTCATCTCCCTCCACCACTGGCTGTCCCCCGTCTGGTATTGAGTTTGGGGGAAGGCTTCAATAGCCATTCCTTCTTCTCCCCAGGATACGCGGAGGTGTGGAGGCATTCCAATGGCCATTCGGCTCACTGGCCCACCCCCTCCTCCCTGTCTGGCTGATGGCGAGCAATCAGGAGTTGCCATTGGCTGGGACATACCTCCACAGCAAGTCTGGAGCAAGGTGACAGACGGAGATGCACCAGCATCACCTTGCTCCACAGAAAAAAGTGGAGATAAGTCCCTGACTTTTTAAATTCAGAGCTTCAGGGGAAAGCCCTGGGATAGTTCCACAATGGCTGCTGCATCCTGGAAATACGCAATTTCTGGAGCTGCCATTGTTGCCAACAATGGCGACTCCAGATGAGGGCAGATGGCTCTGCGGCTTTGCTGCACAGTCACTGTGAGCAGGGATGGGCTGCAGTAGCTTCCCGGGCACCCAAAGGAACTGGATGTGGGTGACTCCATCCATCCCTAGCAAGAAATCAGCTTAACGGGGGATGGTCAGCCAGTAGTTGTTAACCCTTCTCTTTTCCTTTTCCATACTTACATGTTTGGATCTCTTTCCTAACATATTAAGATCTAGTTTCTAATATTTTTTGTGCCTAGATCCACACAATTTCTACATTAAATGTAAGCTAGGTTGGCCACTTACCCTTCACCAAAGACGAGGAAACGCTTCACCCAAAAAAGTGGACGAAAGAGGATGTATATTTGCATAAAATGTGCAGATGCTTATTTATATGTAGAGATGCAATAGTAGAAATAATTGCTATAATTTAAATAGAAATGCAATACATCTCACCATAGTAGGGAAGGCTGTAGCCAGGTGACCTGTGTGCCTGCTCAGTCTACTTTGGGTGGGCAACTCCAAAGCCCAGTTCTTCCTTCTTAGGGTCTGTAATATTTAAACTGGACTTGGATTGGACAGCCCTTCAAGAAGGGGACACCTTCAAATAGAGGCCTTAGCTAGACCGGGAGAAATCCCGGGGCGAACCTTGGCATCACCCCTGTGAGTCCACATGATGCATCCCTCCCTTGCCCCGGGATCTCGCCCTCCACTTTAGGCCCACTTTTTCTGTGGTTCCAGGCTGAGCCTGAGACAGTGGAACATGTGGCCCATTGCCACGGTTTGACCCGGCTCCGTGCGAGGAGCTGCGCCCATCGGGGGCAGAGTGGGGGGAGCGGGAAAAATAATTAAAATTTAAAAAAACCACTTACCTTTAGTGCACGAATGTTTGTGCGCTCCTTCCTCTTTCAAAAATAAAAAAAAAGACGGACACAACACCTCTCCTCCTGAGGTCATCGTGCCTCACGTGTAAACAGAGGAGGGATCTCACATTAATCACAACGTGAGATCTTCCCTCCTTTGTCGCGGACTATGAGGTAGGTGGCCAGAGACATATCTTCTGCCAATTCTCCAAGCAGAGGACTGTCCTTAGCAAAGCAGCACTAAACCCATTTGTTAAAGGATTAATTTCAGAAGGCCTGCACAACTTGCGATCCACCAAGCCAACAGCACTGGGACCTGACACTGGGCAAAATCCTTGCTTTTGCAGAAAGCCAAACCATGGAGTGAATTCATCTTCCATTGGACTTCCATGTAGAGATGGCGGGCTGCATTTGCCTCAGTGGGTTATAAATTGTGTAGACCAGATTAAAGGAAGAATTAAAACAAAACTTGACCTTGACTACAGAAAATGCAACAATTTGGAACTGTACTTGACAATACAATGCATTGAAGTTGTGCAGGTGAAAGATGGGAATGGGGACAAACTGATGCTCAAAGAGGAAGTGTAGGTGAGAAAAGGATCCTTCAGCCACCACTCTCTTGACAGATACAGCTAAAGAGCTCTGAACAGAGAGGTAGGCTGGAGCTACAAACACAGAACATTCCAACTACAGAGTTATTATTACCTCCAGGAAAGAAGTCTACTGACTACCTTGCAGTCGCACCCACTTAGGACGGGTTTGAACATGGAAACAACCATTTGAAGTCTGACAGGATAAATAATGCTTGAAGCCTTATATTTGGATAATATGTGTATGCGTGTGTGTATTTTAAAATCAAGTGTTATAACTAGGGATGTCCATTTTTGTGAAATACATTCCGCATCGGTTTTGTGGATTGTGCAGTTTTGTTTAGGGCTGTGCACCACCACCATGGACTGCTTCAGGTTGATCCGACCCTCCCCCAATCTGCTCCGGAACTGGATTTGGAGCGAGATCCAGAGGGCCAGATCGAGATTCGGACCCCATTTTGCCCCCCCTCTCCACTTACTTGCCTCCTAAGTGATGAAGGGGGGACAAAATGGGGGCTGAATAGGTGCCCTTCCCCCTTACCTGGCTTTGCTGTCTACCGCTGCACAGACCGTGGTGGTGGCGGGCAGCAGAGCTAGGTAAGCCCCCTCCCCCCACTTACCTGCATCTATCGCAGTCTGGGTGGCAGCTTCAACTGCAGCCCAGGCCTCAAGGTGGAAACAGGCCTGTTTCTGCCTTGAGGCCTGGGCTGCAGTTGAAGCTGCCACCTGGACCACGATAGACGCAGGTAAGTGGGGGGAGGGGGCTTACCTGGCTCTGCCGCCACCGCTGCAGTCCATGCAGCGACGATGGCAGAGCCAGGTAAGTGGTTAGGGGTTAGGGGGGCTTACCTGCATCTATCGTGGTCTGGGCAGCGGCTTCAACTGAGGCTCAGGCCTCAAGGCAGAAACAGGCCTGTTTTCACCTTGAGGCCTGGGCTGCAGTTGAAGCTGCCACCCGGACTGCGATAGATGCAGGTAAGTGGGGGGAGGGGGCTTACCTAGCTCTGCCGCCCACCGCCACCACAGTCTGTGCAGCGGTGGACAGCAAAGCCAGGTAAGGGGGAAGGGGACCTATTCAGCTCCCTGGAACAAACAAAACTAGGTGTGTGTTCTGCTCCATTTCGGATCCCCAAATCCGAAGCAGAGTGGGCCGTGACCTGTTTCTGCCTTGAGGCCTGGGCCTCAGTTGAAGCTGCTTCTCGGACTGCGATGGATGCAGTTAAGCCTCCCTCCCCCTGCCCCCTTACCTGGCTTTGCCCCCCTTACCTGCGTCCATCACGGTCTGGGCGGTGGCTTCAACTGAGGCCCAGGCCTCAAGCCAGAAGCAGGCCGCGGCCCACTCCGCTTCGGATTTGGGGATCCGAAATGGAGCGGAGCACACCCCTAGTTTTGTTTGTTCCAGAGTCTATTCACAGATGGATATGAAATTCCCTCCATTAAGCAGAAAAATAAGCAAATATTAAAGAATTTTAAGAAATTTAACATAAGAAATTTAAAGAATTTATGTTAGTATGTAACATTTAGTGTATTGTACTCCATTACTATTTCCTGCATATATTTTTCAGTACGGCAGATGTCTCAGCAGGAACTTGCATATTTTCCTGCCACTGAACTTGCGTAAATTTCAGGAAAGTTTAAAAAATATATGGAAGTCTGCGGACTCCATCTGGCGTGGAGAGACCATTCTGCAGCACATTCTGCAAGTCAGATTCTTAGAAATCTGAACTTATTTTAGTCTGCCCCGAATTTCTCCAGCATTCCAGGCTGTAATTTCTTATATGTTCTACCTTGTCTATGGTTGCCGTTAAAAGCAAAAATATACCAGCCTTGTGAATTACATTTGGCTTGCCAAGATTTTGGTCTGATTCATGTTCTCAATCTTTGGCTATTCAACTTATGAGCTGATCACTTATGGGGAGGAGGGTGAAGGGAAGGAGAAAGAAAAACGTTACCATGGGACATTGGTGGACTTTACACAGCTGATGTGACATCTTGTAGCTTGTACCATTTTTTTACATGCTAGCAGCTATCATCCAAAGCAGAATTAGCACTGTGGCATTTACCAATGCTTATATGATGCTGGATGCTCCCTTCCATAGCTTAGGAAAATGGTGGGGAATATGATAGAGGTGTATAAAATTTAGCATGCTGTAGATCATTTTATGCATGCATTCTGCTAAAACCACGTTAGGATAGTGGGAGATTCTGTACAGATAAAATAAAGTACATCTTCACACAATGCATAGGGCATGGCTAGATGGGGCGATATCCCGGTGATCGCCCCGGGATCATCCCTGTGTGTCCACATGACGCATAGGGCATCCCGGGAGCAGGGAGGGATGATCCCTCCCTTGGCCTGGGATATCGCCCTACCAATCAATTCCAATTTTTCCATGGTGTAAGTATGATCCCGAGAGGACGGAACGTATGGCCTGCCATCACTATTTTGTCCTGGCTCCTCGCAAGTAACCGTGAGGAGCCAGGAACCTCAAGAGCTCTGTGCCCATTGAGGGTGGGGTGGGGGGAAGGGGGAGTGATTTTTATTTTTTAAAAAACCTTACCTGTCATTCGAGTGCTCATGCACAACTTTTCCTTTAAATTTCTTTTACAAAATGGCGGCCGTGATGTCGCGCGGTGCGTATAGACGAGGGCGATGATCTCACAATCATAAAATCATGAGTTTGTCGCCCTCCACACCCCCTTGTCTACGGTCTAATCCACACCAAACAGGATATTTCACTATTGAAGCGGTACATAAAAGGCAGGAGCCACATTACTGCTTTATAGCGGTACTGAAGTGTACTGACAACTGTTGGGGCCCATTGACACATGCCATCTACCACTTTCATACTGCTATATCCTGCTTGGTGTGGATTAGGACTAGGTATTGGTCTGATCATGTCCATTTGTATAGAGGCCATCACAGAAGTCAAATGTGTTACCCATATGGACAATGCTTCATGAATTTGCATGCTGATAGCATCCATGCAAAATTGGGAATGCACATATTGAGGTCATGTTGCATAAATGTTCCACTTTGATGTCAGGTTGAGGCCCAGGGTAAATATAGATCCTTCAAAAGTGGCATACAGCATTACTCAGTTCTCATGTGACTAGGGGAGGAATGAAAAGCAGTATTTTCCAGCATATATGGGTGTGTAATGTGTACAGAAAAAATAGTGGTTTTCTTATAGGTTAAAGTGAATTGTTTCTTAGTGGCTGTAATAAATGTGTTTTCCCAGACCATGTGTTTAATGCGCTGTGATTAGGATTGGTTTGGGCTGCATTCCTTTAAGGGAAAGAGCTGGTTTCCTTCTTTTCCTTGTGCTACAAACCAGATTGGTTACATTACATTCTTACGTTAATGTTCCATCAATTAGCTTTCCTTTCTGTACATTTCCTTTTTTTCTTCTTCTTCATTGTTTTGCTTTTGCTTTGTTTTACTCCCTGTATAATTAAAATGTTTAACGTTGTTCCTTCCTGTGGTCAGGACACATTCACTGAAAGCTATTTTATTTTAAATCAAGACAGAGGGCAAATGGAAGCAATTAGAATTAAGGTCTGGTTTATCCGTTCACCCCTCCCCCCTTCCACCCCACAATGCAGTGATGTCTCTTTTGTGAATGATCCTATCTTTGGTGCTTCATCCTCCAGATTTTCCCTCCCCCTTTATTCTCAGGAACACTAGCCAATGGGACGTCGTCTGCAAAGTGAGTCAGGGGCTCGTCAACAGAAATCTCTGCCTCTCGACACAACAATTCATTTTCGACGTCCATTCCAGTTTAACCAGATTTAGTTGGTGATATATACCTAATTCTTGGACGGCTTGTCGTGGGTGGGGTGGGGTGGGGTGGAGGAGAGCAGGGTGTTGTAGCAATGCTTCAGTAGGTGGCGCTTCAACACAGCTCACCTGGTACATTGGCTCTGCTTCAGACACGGAACCTTATAATAACTCACATGGTTTCTAAGCCTTATGGTATCCTCTTTCAGTAACTGCACAGTGCCAGGCTGTTCGCTCTGGTCTCTCAGTGGAGGCAAATGTTGACACATTACTCCTTGCTACTCAGGGCATTTCTCCATGTCTTTGTTTCATTCATTGCCTAATTTCATAACTCCCATTTCATTTTCGGGGAAAAAGCAAAAAGCAAAGAACCAAGATCGTTGGTACGGTAAACGAAGGTTGATTTAGAATTGTAACATGCTGCAAAATATGTGATGTGAGTGTGACGTCACTGTGGCGAGATGTTATGTCAACCCCCCACCAATAACAGCCAGTGAAGCAAAGAGAGGGGAGAGGAAATGCTGTGTCTGGTGATGTCATATCACACATTTATTGGTACTAGATGTCAGTGGAGAAGAAAGGAGGAGGGAAGATCCCAGGTTCAGTTCCCAGCACCTCCAGCCAAAAGGACCCAGGCAGCAGGGCCAAGAAAGGCACCCTCCCTCACACACACACATGAGGCCTCAGAAAGCAACCACCAGCTAGAAGAAAGAGCACTGGGCCTGATGGAACAATGTCCTGACCGCCAACAAGGCAGCTTCACCTGACAAGAACAACTCTAATGGTTAGAGTGCTGGAAGAGGGTTAGGGAGAACTGCAGTCAGAATAACCTTAACTTAGCTAGACCTAACTAAGCTAGACCTAAGGTTTATCCCAGGCAAATGGAGGGGTCGTCCCTGCCTGCTCCTGGGATCCCCAGTGTGTCATTTGGATGAACAGAGATGATCCCAGGACGATCCCGGGATATAGGCCTGGTCTAACCATGGCCTTAGTTATGAAACTCATTGGGTGACCATGGGCTGGTCAGTAATACATCTCTTAGCCTAATCTAGCTCATGGCGGTTGCTGTGAGAATAAAATAGAAGGCATGGAGGGACCACGTATGTTGCCCCCCACTCTTTGGAGGAAGGGAAAAATAGAAATCAAACAATCAATGCCTTCAATGACAGTCACATATCTCCCATCATACCCAGATCTGGACTTGATCTTTGAAGTCCAGTGTTGCATCCTGGATGCAAGAGTGGCTGCTCTGGAGTAATTTATTTGACACTCACAAACATAGCCAAACACATTCCCCCCTCCCCTAGGTTCCTGGAAAGAATAAACTAGCCAAACTGTTATGCCCTGCAGAAGGAAGGAAGGAAGGAAGGAAGGAAGGAAGGAAGGAAGGAAGGAAGGAAAGAAAGAAAGAAAGAAAGAAAGAAAGAAAGAAAGAAAGAAAGAAAGAAAGAAAATTTGTTCCCCAGTGTGGTGGAGGAGCTATAATGCCAGTTCTGTTCTGAAGAAAATGGTCTGCAGCGGTAACACCTTGAAAGGGCTAGCCACAATTTTGTAACTTTTCAGGTTGGTTATCCTCCGGAACAACATGCATAATTTATACACACATCTTAGCAACTCCCAACACCTGAAAACATGTCATATGCATCAAGACTGTGTTGCCACTCAAAACTTGGTTTCAGATTCTGAGCCTCCAAGCAGGGACCTGTTTGCTTTTACAAATAATAAATGGTGATGACTACATAGAGAAGCAGGAAGGCACCCTTACTGCAACAAAGGAAGCATCTTATTCAGGGCCAGCCAAGACATTTTGCTGCCTGAGCTGAAAAACAAGATGGTAACCCCTCCATTCCATGTACAAAACCTGACTGGACTAGCAGTTGAACCTTTCTTCAACATTGAAGATGGGATGGCATCTTCCATCACATCTGAAGACAGCAAGCTATCTATGAGGGTTCAGGGCAGGCCATGTGGCACAGAGTTTTCTCCTCCAACACTGTGCGGCTGCCTCCCAGCATTTGCCGCCTGAGGCAACTACCTCACTTTGCTTAACAGTAGAGCCGGCCCTGTTCCTTTGTATATGATTCACAGTATGTTGTTAGTAGCATGTGGCTTGGTAGGTAAGGAACACCCATAAAGCAAAAATTTTCAAACATTTGAAAGCAGATGGATTTCCCCCCCTAAATTCTAATTTATTTATTATTTTATTAATTGTATTTATATCCCACCTTGTTACATCCAAGGAACCTAAAGTGGTCTACATAATCCTCCTTCTCTCCGTTTTATCCTCACAACAACAACCCTGTGAGGTAGCTTGGGCTTAGAGTCTGTGACAGGCTCAAAGTCACCCAGTGGGTTTCCATGGCCAAGTGGAGACTAGAACCTGGTCTCCTGACTCCCAGTCCAACACTTTAGGCACTACACCACACTGGCTCCCAGAGCTTTTAGACTGTGAAAGAATTAAAATTAGCTGCTTTCAGAGGAGCCTGGTGTATTTCTACATGACACACTGATCTAGCTGCACCTTCCAATTATAAAGAGGTGAGCTCAGAACATGGGTTCATGCAGAGGTATAACTCCCAACAGCCCCTGCCAGCATAGCCAATGGTCAAGAATGCTGGCAGTTGTAGTCCAAAATTTATTTATTTATTTATTTATTTATTACATTTTTATACCGCCCAATAGCTGAAGCTCTCTGGGCGGTTCACAAAAATTAAAACCATAACAACACAACCAAGCGGTTAAAAGCACAAATACTTATTATTATTATTATTATTATTATTATTATTATTATTATTTATTTATATAGCACCATCAATGTACATGGTGCTGTACAGATAACACAGTAAATAGCCAGACCCTGCCGCATAGGCTTACAATCTAATAAGTTGTAGTAAACAATAAAGAGGGAAGGAGAATGCAAACAGGCACAGGGAAGTGTAAACAGGCACCGGGTAGGGTGAAGCTAACAGTATAGAGTCAGAACAAACTCAATATTTGAAGGCTATAGGGAAAAGAAAAGTTTTTAGCTGAGTTTTAAAAGCAGTGATTGAGTTTGTAGTTCTCAAGTGTTCTGGAAGAGCGTTCCAGGCGTAAGGGGCGGCAGAAGAAAAAGGACGAAGCCAAGTAAGGGAAGTGGAGGTCCTTGGGCAGGCGAGAAGCATGGCATCAGAGGAGCGGAGAGCACGAGCGGGGCAATAGTGTGAGATGAGAGAGGAGAGATAGGCAGGAGCTAGACCGTGAAGAGCTTTGAAGGTCAGCAGGAGAAGTTTATATTGGATTCTGGAGTGAATTGGAAGCCAATGAAGAGATTTCAGAAGTGGAGTGACATGGTCAGAGCGGCGGGCCAAGAAGATGATCTTAGCGGCAGAGTGGTGGACAGAGACCAGCGGACTGAAGTGAGACGAAGGAAGGCCAGAGAGAAGAAGGTTGCAGTAGTCCAACCGAGAGATAACCAGTGCGTGAACGAGAGTCTTGGCAGAAGAGACAGACAAAAATGGTCGAATCCTGGCAATATTATACAGGAAGAAACGACAGGATTTAGCTACTGCCTCGATGTGAGGAGTAAAGGAGAGCGAGGAGTCAAATATAAAGCCAAGACTATGAGCTTCCTTGACCGGAGTAAGCGTGACATCGTTGACAGTAAGAGAGAACGAGAGGTGAGGAGAAGGTTTAGGAGGAAAAACAAGCAATTCAGTCTTTGCCATGTTAAGTTTTAAACGACGATGGAGCAGCCAGGCTGAGATATCTGAAAGACATGCTGAGATACGATCGTGAACATCTAGAGAAAGTTCCGGAGATGAGAGATATAATTGTGTATCATCGGCATACAGGTGATATTGGAGGCCGTGAGATTGAATAAGCTTACCCAAGGGCAGCATGTATAAAAAAGCACAACCAGGATAAAACCACAGAGCAAAATTGATATAAGATTAAAATACAGAGTTAGAACAGTAAAATTTAAATTTAAGTTAAAATTAAGTGTTAAAATACTGAGAGAATAAAAAGGTCTTCAGCTGGCGATGAAAGCAGTACAGTGTAGGTGCCAGGAGGACCTCTCTGGGGAGCTCATTCCACAACTGGAGTGCCACAGCGGAGAAAGCCCTCCCTCTAGTAGCCATCTGCCTCACTTCCTCTGGCAGGGGCTCTCGGAGAAGGGCCCCTGTAAATGATCTTAAGGTCCGGGCAGGTACAAAACAACCGGAGGGCACCAGGTTGGGGAAAGGTGTATGCCCAATTGCTCACCCCTGTTCTATTTTGCAAGGAATGCAGCCTCTTAACAGCCTCTAAAATCAGCACTCAGCATCAGAGTCGTTAAGCCAGGAGGTTGGAAGGCAGGATTGGCAACTTGCTTGGTCTGAATCAGGAAGAGAAAATGCTACAACCTTTTCACACCAAACCCTTCATAAGGGATGATACAGTGTGAAGTATTCAAAGAGTATCCATGAATATATGGCGAAGCATTCTTTTAAAAAAAAAAGAAAAGAAAAGAAAAAACCTTCCCATCTAATTATTTGTCCTTATTTTTCATCCTGTCTTCTTAACAGAGCCATTATGGATTTTAAGCAAACATCAATCCAAAACCCAATTTTTAGAGATGTACATTTTGCTATCTGTCTTGCTCAAATATTCTAATGGGACTGATGCCATTAATTTTTTCTTGAAAAAGATATATGTGCTTTCTTTCTGATTACTTGTTTTCTTTCATACCTTAAAAAAAACAAAACGAAACATATATTCGCCTCCGCCCCCCCCCCCCGGCCGCCTTTTACGGGAAACAAAAACGCTGAAATCTCATGTCTGTTTGTAGAATGTATTGACATCTTTTGCTTCATTGACTTTTTATTAAAGTCCTGAGGTTTGAATTAATGATTGTCAGTGGCAGCTTTTGGGTTTGTTTGTTTGTTTGCTCGCTTGCTATTTGCTGTAGTTTTAAATGATAGCTTTTACAAATGTCTTGTAATTTTCTTTGTACAATGATCCACCGGAGCGAAAGCAGATCTGAAAAAACAACAAAACACAACCCTTTCTCTTAAACGCTTAGCGCTACAGTATGCCAATGTTGTTGTTGCTTTTAAAGGCAACGTAAAGGCATCCGTCAATGCGTCTTGGCATCTTGGCATCTGTCAATGGGAGGAAAAGTCCAATCCAGGCAACCCTGCTGAGGTGAGATATGGCTGCATCCCCAGCAATGGGCTGTGTAACACCAGCGCCAAAAACATAGCAACCGTCTGATGCGGATCTGTTCTAATGAAGGTCCAGCATGGGGTTAAATGAGTTTCTTCTGCTGCTGGGTTAGGGGCTAATGACACAAGTTCTCCCTATGCTCACCGCTGCTCTTGGCATTTTTGCCTGGGCATATGGCAGTTGGCTAACTGTGGTGCTGATGGGATTTCTCATGTTCTCTCACACATCCCTTCCTCCCCCCCCCTTTGGAACTGGTCGTCATTCTCAGCTAACAACATCAGCTGATTTCCATTGGTTCTGTGTTTGCTGTCACCGTGAGATGGTGTGTATGTGCGCAGCAACTGTTGCTGTGGTTCCTATGATTGTATTGTTTTAAGAACAGCACAGCCACCCTGGCTGAGGCAACGAGGGCAGCTTAAGCAGTAAACAGCAACATAAAACCATTGCAGAATGCTGACATAAAAAGGCAGCATCAAGTCAAGCTGTCCTGGCTATTGTTTTCATCTTGGCATCTGTCAATGAAGAGCTTCCAAAGCCACCCCAGTGTATGTGAGATCTGTCTATTTCTACAGATATGTCCATCTTCCTGGTATGCTAGCATTGCAAGTATTAGGCCACAATCCTATGCATGTTCAGACAGGAAAAAAAGCCCTACAACTCCCAGCAACCCGCATCATTGCTGCTGGGGAATGGTGGGAGTTGTAGAACTTTTTTCCCCCTGTCTAAACGTCCATGTAATTACCCTCTGCACTTGGATGAATTCTGTCTCAAGTTCCCCATTAGAAAGCACAGCCGTCTCTCTTAAGAATGCAAAACAGAATAAGTGTTATGTATTGCATGCAGGGCTGGCCCACCCACGAGGTAGGGTGAATCCCCTTGCCTCAGGTGGTGGAGCAGGAGGGGCGGCAAATTGCATGCTCCACCCTGTCAGAAGGACCTGCTGCCACTGCTCACCCACCCTCCGCTACCCCTGCATCCCCTTCTCTTTTCCTGTTGCCACCATCCACTCTGTGGATCATCTTGGAGTAAGTGGTGGGTGGGTGGGCAAACTCTCTGAAGCACCATGTTGGCTGGAAAAGCAGCAGCTATGTCTTCTGAGAGAGCTGGCCAGGCCCCAATGCTTGGTCCTGAGGTTCTCAGTCATTGTAACCAGTAGGGTGGGGGGAAATATAGAAAGCTTGAGCTGGATTCTGAAATATAGCAAGTGGAAGATACTCAGGGCCATCCCTTCCATTAGGCAGAGTGAGTCAGCTGCCTCAGCCAGCTGATTTTGGATACCATGAACCTGCAGCAAATTATTAATTGATGGTGGTGATACTGATGTTGATGATTTCATTTCTATACCACTCTAAAACTAGAAAACTCTGGACAGCTCAAAAAATTACAAAACAAAAACATAATATATATAAAAAAACTTTAACACACAAAAATAGAAATACAATTTAAAACAATTAAAATAAGATAACCAGACCTGATAAAACAACTGACATTAAAATGACTAACATTTACTTTCTTCTTATTGTAGGTTTACTGCCAAAGAGCGGTGCTTGTGGAATTGTTCTCCCTCAGATGGCAAAACCACTTAGCTATAGGGTTGCCATATTTCCTTCTTTACAGAAGCGAGTCCTCTATTTGAGAAGTACCCTCTAATTAAAGTGCCATTTCCAGGCCAGTTCCAGTTCAAGGATCAAGAACCAAATGATGGGAGAGCCCAGGTACCCTGTAGTTACCAATCAAGAGCAGACTGAAGGCGCACACTTCTCCACCATGGGAACATATATTCCATTTCTATTTAAAACAGAGTATCTATGCATATGAATTAGTGTAATCCCATTGTACCCAATGGGGCTTATTCTGAGTGGACATGTATAGAATTACACTCTTAAATGGCTTTCTAGTCCCTCTCAGCATTATGGCGCTAACGTTTGTTTATAAACCAAACCACCCTTCATCAAAACATATTAGTGCAGCGAACAATAAATATAGCAAAAACTAATTAATAAAGAAAATCACACAACCACAAACTTAATAAAAACAACAAAAGACTGCCATAAAACCACAATAAAAGGAAGTGAAAAAAGAAATTCCATAAGATAGATCGACCAACTTAAAATGCTTGGGCAAACAGAAATGTTTTGACCTGGCACCAAAATAAAGATGATTAGTTTATATAAAATCTATTCTATCTGTGTTTCACGGATTGCCCGGCATCTTTTGTCCTCTTGTCTGCCCATTAATGGAATTAGGGGGTTGGCTTGGTCCAGTTTCCGAATTGCAAATTCACACTTGCACTGATGCAGATTTGAGCAAATTTGAACATACAAAATGTGTACGTTTTCCCCAAGCTTGCAAATTCCCCCCAAATGTGTATTTTCATGCTTTAGCCTATGGGGAAAATGTGCAGTTTTATTTTTATTTTCATGTATTTTCTATGATGAAATTTGTGTGAAATTCTCAAAGGTTAGAAAAATGGTCTGCAAGTCTGTGGAACCTAGGGTGACCATATGAAAAGGAGGACAGGGCTCCTGTATCTTTAACAGTTGCATAGAAAAGGGAATTTCAGCAGCTGTCATTTGTATATATGGGGAACTTTATGAAATTCTGTCTTCATCACAACAGTTAAAGCTGCAGGAGCTATACTAGAGTGACCAGATTTAAAAGAGGGCAGGGCACCTGCAGCTTTAACTGTTGTGATGAAGAGGGAATTTCACCAGGTTCCCCATATATACAAATGACACCTGCTGAAATTTCCTTTTCAATACAACAGTTAAAGATACAGGAGCCCTGTCCTTCTTTTCATATGGTCACCCTAGCGGAATCTGCCCAACAGGAAAAGAAAGGTGGCCCACTGCAGAATCCGTGAGTCACATCCATAAAAATCCGAACTTATTTGGTTCCATTGTGGATTTCTCTGATATCCCTATACCAAAATGGTTGCAAGGTCAGCACCAGTTGTACCTCCATGGAGAGAAGGCTCTTTTTGTAGTTGTCCCTTTGAGAAGAGCCTCCCTGTGAGGTCCACCCCCTTGAAACTCTTTTATTTCTCTTAATAATCAAGGGATCTCAAGCCTGGGGCGGTTTTATAGAATGCTGCACTCTGACTCCGTGACTCGCCCCCCTTGTCTGGCTTCACAGCAGCCCAGCCCAGCACCATATCCTCTCACCTTCCCTTCCACTGCCACTATTAAATACCTGTACTCCCCTTTAGGTACTTCACAAACCACACCAGAGTGAAACAAGAGAAGATTTATTAACAAGTAGTAAGGTGTTGCTGTTGTAAAAACATAATGGTTTCCTCAGGCACAAAACGTAATGGGTTCAGTACAGTTTCTTTAAATGGTTTCAAAACGGTTTCAAAAATGTTTCAGTTTTAACCCTGCTTACTCTACCCACTAGGCTATGCTATCACTCTGTCTAGTCTCCCAAAACAACAAACCATGTAGATCTTACACCATGTAGATCTTACACTATTTTAGACTCTCCCTATCTCCGACAGACCCAAAATCAAACTCTCACTCACACAGCACTTCACACAGAGACTCTAACTCCAGATCTACACCAAGCAGGATAAGATACTTTGAAAACAGTTTGAAAACTGTATATGGACTGTGTCCCGGGCACCAGCAGTTGTCACTACTGTTATAAAATGTTTTAAAGCAGTAGTGTAGATCTTGCCTTGCCAGCAGCCAATCCAGACTTTTGACACACCAGCCTTACCCTCTAGCATTTGCCCTTTACCATTCTGGTTCCGGTATCAACACAGTAAGTACATCTTTAAACAATAAACATTCTCAAAAACATTACACATAGTTACACTCCCATGCAAATCTTAAGATACAAGCAGGCTGACATAGGCCTTAGCTAGACCTAAGGTTTATCCTGGGATCCCTGCCTGCTCCTGGGATCCTCTGTGTATCATTTACATGAACACGGATGAGCCCGGGACGATCCCAGGATAAACCTTAGGTCTAGCTAAGTCCATAGAGAGAGGATTTCCTTCAGGTAATGGGTCCCATACCATTTAGGGCTTTGTAAGCATCTTGAAATGGGCCCAGAAGCAAAGAGGCAACCAGTGCAGCTCCCTTAGGATCAGTGTAATATGAGCACGTTCTGTACTGCAGTAGTTGAAAGTTCCAGGCCATCTTCAAGGAACAACCCATTACTGTAGTCCAATCAGGAGATTAGCAGAGCATGGACTCTGTGGCCAGATTATTCCAACCTAGGAACAGTCATCACTGGTGAACCATCCAAAGCTGGTAAAAGGCACTCCAAGCCATTGAGGCTACATGGATCCCATACCTCCAAGCACTTACTCCTTCTATCTAGAACAGGCTACATGTTCCGTTCCTGAACATGAGAACTACCTAACCACAGGGCTTTCATCTTGTTGGCATTCAACAGCAGTTTATGGGCCCTCATAACCCAGCCCATTGGCTCTCACCCCACCCAATACGTACTCTGCCTCATCCAAACCCAATGCACCACACACCAGCCCAACTAACCCCCATCAAAAATTTGTATATTGTTTTGACAGGAGATTCAAGTTCAGCCTTGAATGTGTATCTAGTTTGAATTAAAGAAGCACGTGATTTTTCTTTTTTCTTCTTCAATGCACAACAATACATGCACACAGTACATGATAATGACAGATTGAATTTAATATACAACATTTACTGAATGTGCCTGTATCAGGATTGGGCAACTTGTGTAGCGCTCCAGATATTTTGTCCTACAATTCCCATCAGCCCCATCCAGCGTAACCAGCATAACAAGTTGCCCAATTCTGGCCTATATTAGCCCTTTGCACTGGCTAATTGGGTTCCTACCACCATTGCTTAATTAGGGCATGCTCTGTTGCACAAGGTCACACAGTAAAAGTTAAACTGCCATCCCGATTCCCTTGAATCAAACCATTATTATAGCCACTGCCTCTGAAACACTCTGATCCTGCATCTTTATCAGGGCCTTTGATTGGAAAGATGTTATCATCGTTAATGTTAGCATCACAGAGCACAAGTCAAACGTACAGAGTCAGGCTCCATTTCCATTTTTTAAAAGAAAGAAAGAAAGAAAGAAAGAAAGAAAAAGAAAGAAAGCTGGTTCAATTTAGCCTTTTAAAATTAAACCACATTTTGGATTAAATCAACACATGCATTAGTGAGTGCTTCATGAGATTCTGTTTATATACACATTGGCGATATGATCTAAATTAGATTGTTTTTAATGGCACAGCCATTTATGCAGAAGGCCTTGCTCTGAATCACATGGGTAGAATAATTCTCTTGAGTACAGGAAGCTTTATGCCACTTTTGAATTGTTGTTGTTATTGTTGATGTTCATTGTCATCATCATCACGAACGTTCAAGGAATGTAATTCTGAAACAAATTGGCAGCAGAGAGAATTTTATATGAACTTACCGAACCAAATTACTCCTTTTAAAATATTCCAATTTTTATTTTTTATGTTAGTTTTGTTTTTACTAAAAGTACATCAGTACAGTGCATGGCTAGGTCCCAACTTCAGACAACTATATGGGAATGAGAAGAATCCTCCTGTACATGTCTACTCACAAGAAAGCCCCATTAAGATCAAATCCTATACTCCCTGGTAAATGTGTATAGGATTTCAGGCTTGAACACCTCTGCATAGGCAGGGGTTCTTCTAATTCTTTCCTTCCTGTTGCAGCCCCTTATGCTACATCCACTGCTGCTCTGGAGGGTTCCCCAATCCTCAAAGTGGTAAATCTGTGGTACTGAACAACCCAGAGTATACTACTTAGTGCATTCAATCCCAGTCCGGAATCCCAGCCTTGCTGAACCAGCTAGATGCTGTTCTTCAGCCAGGTCTTTCAATGTGGAGGAATTGCTCTAGCTGGGAGTTAACCAGAAACCCGGATTCTTGCAAAACGGCCATGCCTGGCTCAAGTAAGCATGAACTTTGCACCTTCTCTAGTATAGTGGAAATGAGCAGGCTAGGGCATGGCTAGAAGGGGTGATATCCTGGAGATCAACCCAGGATCATCCCTGTGCATCCACATGACGCACAGGGGATCCCGAGAGCAGGGAGGGATGATCCCTCCCTTGCCCTGGGATGTCGCCCTACACTTTAGTCATGTTTTTCCCCACAGTCTCGGGATGATCATGAGAGCATGGGATGTGTGACCTGCCGTCGCGGTTTTGTCCCGGCTCCTGGCAAATAGCCATGAGGAGCTGGGGCACAGAGCTCTTCAGGAGCTCCGTGCCCATCAAGGTGGGATGGGGGGAGCAGGAGGGTTTGGTTTATTATTTTAAAAAAACTCACTGTTTCGGTGGGGCACTCCTGCACTCTTTCTCAATTTAAAAAAATAAACAAAATGGTGGGTTCGACATCCTCCGTCCTCCCGGGATGTTGCGCGCTGCATGTAGACTGAGGGGGTGGATCTCGCGAGCATAATACCATGAGTTCCTCCCCCCTCCCCGGAAAGCCGGGAGGTCCAGCCCTGCCCCTAGTGTCTCCACTATCTACTGCAGCTTCCCCCAACATCGTCCTCTACAGAAAGATGATTTAAGTGTACATTGTTAATGGGAATAACTACCCCAGAGGTCTCTCCTGGACTGGTGGTCCTGGTGTGTATCCCCCCCCCTTAAACTGTAGAACCAGGTGAGAAAGGCATTTAAGGAGAGGGAGTCAGGAGCAGGCAAAAGGAACATCAGGGCTTGCTCCAGTTGGACTGCCTGCCCAACCTCCTCCCCACTCCACGGGGCCAACTGACATTTCAGTTCATTTTTATAAGACTTCGCCAAAATCTGCACATTTCTTCATATTTGGAATAGAAAGTATCTAAGATAAAGGTGGGAGAAACTGAAACTGACAGATTTGTCCATTCAGGCCCAAGGGTGAGAATTTAGTTTCCATTTGTTTTTGGTAAGAGTTTGCTAAAATTCACAGATTTCTTTATGTTCTGAATAGAAAGAACATGAGCTTCTTCTTTTTTTTAATTGAGTGCAGGAGAAAGCAAACATGACAGATTCATTCATCCATCATTCACCCATGACAATTGTATCTACTGAGCTAATCTTTCATATTCAGTAATTAGACTTAGTGCCTACCAAATTTAGCATCTAGGCAGTGTGAGAAGGTTGTGTTGGACAACAAAATTAGGTAAATATTCTGAGAAAATGCGCCCACTCACCCCCTGCGCACCCCATATTTTGAAACTTTGGCTGCAATTCAAAACCTGCTTACCTGGGAGAAAGCTGCATTGAATGTAATAGGACTTGGTTCTGAGTAGACATGCAAAGGATTGCGTTGATTTCATTACAAACTAACCTAAACCATTGGCGTACAGTGCCTTGGAAAATAGGCTTACTGGGATTACTGAGTTATTATCAGTTATTTTTGTTTTGTTTTGTTACTTCATCCTCCTATGACCTTCAGCAAGCCTTTAACCTTTTCGCCATGTTTTCTTCATCCAGAAAATGTTAATATTTAAGTCAATTAGATATGAATGGTTAATTATCTGTGTGCAAAGCCTTCTGAGATTTAACCAGAAGTTTACAAACTGAAGCTGGAACACAATGTTGTATCGCTAAATGTCCTGGGTTTGTTTTTTGTTTTTGTTTAAAATGGGAACATTTTTAAATTCACAGGGTAGTGTTGCTTAGATCTGGCTCTCTTGCACGACAAGAACCAACAAGTTTATGTGGCATAAAACTTTCAGCTGCAGCCCTCTGAAGAAGTGATGATTGATCATAATAACTGCTTTGACACACACCCTGGTCTCAAGTTCGGAATTCCATCAGACAAAATTGCATCTTCCCATTTTGAAATACTCATATTAATGATGACTCCAAACGGTTGAGGTTTCCTTGTTTCTGTTCCTTAAAAAAAGAGAAAAAAATATAGGAGACTGTTTTTGCCTAAACAAGTCAGAACATTCTTCTCATGGAATGTCCAATCCAGCTCATTCATGTTTGGTGGAACAAGGTCATTGCATCCTGGTACAACTCATATCAGCTTGAACCCTACCTCCCTAAAGGATTGACTGAAGAGCAAGTTGCTTCAGGCTACATGGGAAAAGGTTGTGACACCTCCTGAACAGAGATTACAGATATATATATATATATATATATATATATATATATATATATATACACACACACACACACACACACACACACACACACACACACACACACACACACCCAAACAACCCTTTTAAGAATGCAGCTGTAGGCCAGTGGCTACAGCATGAGACTTGGCAAGTCTCATGTAAACCATGGGCTTCTCAGACACCTGTCTCTTGGCTTTAGCTGTCCCCATATTCAACAACTGGATCCTAACCCAACAAGAAAATGCAATCCAAGCTATAAAGCACTTTGCAAATACACAAGAACCATCAAATTTAAAGTAAAAATGTGTGGTGGATATAGAGGTTCCTGGTTTGGAGAAACAGCTGAGAAATTTCAAGGCACTCTAGATAAGACTAGCGAAGTTTCTTAGCAAGATTCCCAATCATATCAACATAATATATGGTAAGATTCATCACAAACTCCATCTTGAAACCTATTGGAATTTTGGGGTGAGGGCAGATTAGCATTGTGGCCCCTCAATCAGACCAAAAGGAAAGCTGGGCTAGGTGTTGTCCTATTTAATAGCTGTCTATGTACCCTACAGAGGCCCAACAGAGAATCCAGTATTTATACGCAATGTGAGTTGTTCAGAACCTTCTATAGAAAGGAAGATCCCGCTTTTCACTCCTTAATTAAACATCACTCTAAATGTTTTATTTTCCTTTTTTTCATATTTTCTGCCCCTCTCCCCTGCCTCAGTATTTTGGCATTGTCCTGGCAATGCCAGAGTGACTCTCAGCCGCCTTGTCTGGAGTGCTGTAGCAACCAGGGCCGTGTCTTCTTTTACTAGTTGGTGTCCACCAGTCTCAGGAGCACTGAAGGCAGATGCAGTATGGATAGTGGGCAACCCATACATCCCACCCCTATTTAGAGTTTTATTAGACCTTGAGGAAGATCTGCATGTGACAAATTCCTATAATCGGATGTAACTCAACGGTGCCTCGCGGAGCATATCCAGTACCCTGCCAGGAAGGCTGAGTATGCCAGATCTTATCTTCTGTTCTCCAATAAACATTTATTCACACTTCTTAAAATGATAATAGCCCACCTGGTTGGAACTGGCCAATTCTTTTATGTCAAGTGTAGGGTCATTAGGAAGGTGGATACAGCCACTAAGTAATTTTCTGATTTTCTGGCTAGACCACTGACAGCAGCAATATGGACAAAACAAGAGTCCACCTCCACTAAGAAGCTGACCTTCACTGATCTAAGAAGAATCAATTTGCCACTTTGCTGTCAGTCTGGGTCTTTCTAACAACATCTAATCAAGAGGCCAAAGATGTTCTCTCTCAGTTTTTCTCTACAACAAACTTTGCATATACTCTGTAACCCAAGATGTGTCGGTAACATGCAACAAGCTAAATTAGATTGACTTGATTCATTTTATTTGGAATTCTGTGTGCGCAACTGCTGCCTTCCCTTGTTCTTTCTGCTTTCCCCTTTACCCAAATAAAATCTCTCTCTCTCTCTCTCTCTCTCTCTCTCTCTCTCTCTCTCTCTCGAGAGAGAGAGAGATATTTTATTTGGAGAGAGAGATGGCTGGATTAATTTAAAAGTATATCACTGAAACAATCCTGTGCAGGATTGTACGGTTGCAAAACTACCCCTTGTGTTCTTAGAATTTCCATGAGTTGTTGTTGTTGGTTATATTTTGCATGTCTCAGGCTTTGGGGCAAGAAAATCAAAAGCACTTTTTTAAAAAAGTATTCTTTCTAGAGCTGAGCTGAAGGGAAGGGTCTTTGGTAATATGGCAGAGAATCTTCACAAGCAACTGGACAGACCAGGGCATTCAGGTCTGTGGAAGCCAACTGACAGTAATCCTTTTGGAGGGAACCTTTGCAAAGAAGGGGTCCACCAGTTGGGAACATCACTCCCCTCCCAGATTGGTCTTGTCCATTTCAGCATTGAATGGAAGAGCAGGGCACCATCTACAGGTCATATTGATTTCAAACACCAGGAACTCCTCAAGGGTGTTGCTTGATCTGGTAGGCATATTCAGACAACTCTGATTTCAAGGACTGGGTATGTTATATATCTGCCATTCAGGTGCTTGCAGTCCAAATGTGTAGGGGTTCTTCTTCATACCAGTCCAAAGCTGGTCAATGCTAGAGATTGATCAGACAAGGGCCAGAGTAAATTATGATGATGATGATGATGATGATGATGATGATGATGATGATGCCTTTTGCCCAATATTGGACCTCAAGGCAGCCTTAAAAAAATTAAAACATATACATTTTAAATCCTAGGAAAAGAAATGTACAAAAATTAAATTAAAATAAAATAAAATATTTAAACATTAAAGGTTTAAAAGAGAGCTCCGGCTATTGGGCGGCATAGAAATGTAATAAATAAATAAATAAATAACACAACAATATTACACATCCTTAACATACATGGAGGGCCAGATTATTCTCCAAAGGCCTGCTGGAACAAAGAAGTTTTTGCCTGCTTCCGAAAGCCCGTCAAGGAGGGAGCCAGTCCAGCTTCCCCGGGAAGAGAGTTCCAAAGCACTGATATATGCTTGGCTGGCTTGTTGTGATGAGCATGGTTATTGACCTCCTTTACTTTCCACTTCTGAATAGGGTTTGAACAAGAAACTGCAATCTGGACATGATTTGACTATGGCTGAATGCATGGTCATCTTTGTTCATTCTTTTAATTTTACAAAGGTGCTCTAATCATTCTCCAGGAATTGTTACTTCAATGACATCAACTGGAGGGCATTTTAGCTAAGATACCTAATAACCTCACGACAGGACCAAATTTTCTTTCATCTATTCCTTTTTAGCAATTGCTATCCTTTTCTTCCAGACAAAACAGAGGGATATTTGCTTCTTTATTCAATTGGAAGTGTTGGTTTTCTTCCTTCCATCTTTGCAGCTGGAGCCCATTTAAGGAAAGCACATTTTAGGGCATATGAAATTAGTGAAAAGAAACCATTCTGAATACAGAAGGCTACAATTACATTGATTTCACTCATTGATGCCTTTATATCCTTATTTCCTATTTAGCGATGTTTGTGAGAAAATTGTCTCTATTTTCATCCCTGATATAAGCTTCTTAAGCTACTAATTCTTTTTGCATGACGTCAGTTGCTTAAAAGATCTCAGAAATAATCTGATATTTAAAAAGTCAGAAAGATGAGGAATTTCCACTCTCCCACTCCCGAATTTCTGTAGCTTTTTAAGAAGTCTCTTGAATGTTCTCAGGTAGCGTCTGTTGGTGAATGAACATATTCTGAATGTGTTCTTACAACCTGCAGCATTCTCTCTTAATGTGATGGATTTCTTCTCATTAAACAGAAGAATCCAAAGCACATATTGTGATATAACTGAATATATCTTTAAAGGGCTGGTCATGGTTTAGCCAGGTTTCCCCTCTGATACTTGCCTGGTGGAGTTTAGTCCCATTGGGTGTGGCTTTGGTTTCGTTCTTCCTGTCTCTCTCTCTCTGTATATTGGAGTGAGTCAATGGCTACCCATGGATAAGGTGACCATATGAAAAGGAGGACAGGGCTCCTGTATCTTTAACAGTTGCACAGAAAAGAGAATTTCAGCAAGTGTCATTTGTATATATGGAGAACCTGGTAAAATTCCCTCTTCATCACAACAGTTAAAGGTGCAGGAGCTATACTACAGTGACCAGATTTAAAAGAGGGCAGGACACCTGCAGCTTTAACTGGTGTGATGTAGAGGAAATTTCACCAGATTCCCCATATATACAAATGACTGAAATTTCCTTTTCAATACAACTGTTAAAGATACAGGAGCCCTGTCCTCCTTTCCATATGGTCATCCTACCCATGGTGCTCTGCCTTGATGCAAGATAGTTATGTGTCCATGTGTACCACCAAATGAAAAACAAAGCTGTTCATCAGCTGAGCTGTCTCTGCTGAGTACTGACCTGATAGAGAGCAAAACCTATTGGAGCATGGGTGTCGGAGTGACCATTCCATGCCTTAGACCCTCAGGCAAAGAGGAAGTATTATACAAATGGTGGGATGAGATCCCTTTTGGAAGAAATCTCTTGAGTTCATGATATATCTGAAGATAGAGAAAAACACTCAGAAAACCTTGCCTGAGTGAACGTAAAGAGAGACCGCCCAGTAAGTTCAGTAGTATCTAGATCAGCTTTTCCAAACATGATTGTCTTCCAGATGTGTTGAATGACACACCCCATCATCTCCAGCGAGTATGCTAGCACAGAGCCACAGTGAGGAAGGCTGATCTAGGTGTATATCCAATGAAAGGCAGGGTTACTATATATGTAGGGTCCAGTATCAGGTAGGCCCCATTAAGGAAGTGTGGGCTGATGCTAGAGTAAACCTTTTGCATGTGTGCAGTGCCTGGTGGAATTCCTTCTTCATTGTAACAGTTAAAGCTGCAGGAGTCCTTCCCTCTTTTGTATATGGTCAGGTGACCAGATGCAAAAGAAGGCGGGGCTCCTGCAGCTTTAACTGTTGTGAAGAAGAGGGAATTTCATCAGGCTCTGTATGCATACAAATGTCACCTGCTGAAATTCCCTTTTCTATACAACTGTTAAAGATACAGGAGCCCTGTCCTACTTTCCATGTGGTCACCCTATCTCTGACCTTTCCACAAATGGAAGGTGCCCTTCTGTTGACAGAAGGATAAGTCTGGATCAAACCCATAGAAAAAAAAGTCAAAACCGATCATCAAATGTAAGGCAAAGCGTCTGTTGACCTATAGTAATATTAAAATCTTTCCCCTATATTTTATTCAAATATCTCATAATCTCCCAAGTGTGCTTTAACAATGGCCCCATGTAGCTTCCTAGATCAGAAAGTTATGTTTGCAGGCAGGGAGAAACTTAGCCACTTGAATATAGTAAAACAGTAACAATGACATAAATCTTGCCTCAGGAGAGTTTCTCAGGATGCTCCTGAAATACCCTTGCGTTTAAAAAAGGGCTGCATGTTACTAGCACTGTGGGTGGTATTCTGATGCCTCATATTCTTTCATTGAAATGAAGAAAGTCAGACTACGATGAAAGATTGGTGGCCTGCCATACGGTGTTGCTATGTTTATTTCTCCGTAAACAAATGAAATCCACTTTGCCAATCCACATGGTACTCCTTTACTACATGCAGACAGCAGAATTCCGTCTATGCAGGGCATAGAAGCAAAACAAAACACAGGAGAACTTTTCCCACACATAGCAGGATCCCGTATGGAATTTACGCTTGGAAAAATGATTCTATATGCATGAAGTTCTTACCTTCCATGGATAGCTAGATCAGGGATGAAGTCTAGCTCAGGAAGAGCAAAATGGAGATCTCAAGAGGTTTTAGTGTTCAACTACCACCATTGGCCATACTGGAGGGCTTTTGGGCGTTGAAGTCTAAAACATTTGAAGATCTACCTTCTGCTCACCCCTGGTCTAGCTCACTTAGCTGCCAGTTGTAAAAGTGTTTGATAAGCAAGACTAATAAAAGGTATGTAATCTTTAATTGTTCTAGGTCTTGTTAGGGCCTGGGCTGTTCTCGACTGCCATTCCTGAATTTAGACCTGGAAGGTTTTTGATGAAGTCCCCACCAAATATTCCTGAACAAACTTAGCAGTCATGGAATAAGAGGAGAAGTTCTCTTATGGATGAATAACTGGTTAGAGAACAGAAAGCAGAGAGTAGGAATAAATGGTCAATTCTCCCGATGGAGGGAAGTATATAGTGGGGTCCCACAGGGATCGGTGTTGGGACCAATTCTTTTCAACTTGTTCATAAATGATCTGGAATTAGGGGTGAGCAGCGAAGTGACCAAGTTTGCCAACGACACCAAATTATTTAAGGTTGTTAAAACACAAAGGGATTGTGAAGAGCTCTAAAGGGATCTCTTTAAGCTGAGAGAGTCGGCATCCAAATGGCAGACGCGGTTCAATGTAAGCAAGTGTAAGGTGATGCATGCTGGGGCAAAAAAACCCTCCTTCAAGTATAACTTGATGGGATCACAGCTGGCAGTGACCAAACAAGAAAGAGATCTTGGGATTGTGGTGGACAGCTCGATGAAAATGGCAAACTCCATGTTAGGCATCAAAAGAAAAGGAATTGATAATAAAACTGCTAGTGTCATACTGCCTTTATACAAATCTATGGTGTGACTACACTTAGAATACTGTGAACAGTTCTGGTCACCACACCTAAAAAAGGATATTATAGAGCTGGAAAAAATGCAGAAAAGGGGAACTTTTCCAGAAAAGGACTGGAGCATCTCCCCTATGAGGGAAGGTTACATCAACTGGGATTGTTTACCTTGGAAAAAAGGAGCCTAAGGGGAGACATGACAGAGGTTTACAAAATTATGCATGGTATGGAGATTGGAGAATGTGGAGAAGGAGACACATTTTTCTCCCTCACTCAAAATACTGGAATCCGGGGTCATTACGCCAGTCCTTTTACAACTTCACTGGCTGCCAGTCCAGGTCCGGGCCCAATTCAAAGTGCTGGTATTAACATTTAAAGCCCTAAACGGTTTGGGGCCAGGTTATCTGAAGGAACGCCTCCTCCCATATGTACCTACCCGGACCTTAAGATCATCTACAGGGGGCCTTCTCCATGAGCCCCTGCCAAAGGAAGTGAGGCAGGTGGCTACTAGGAGGAGGGCTTTCTCCGCTGTGGCACCCCGGTTGTGGAACGAGCTCCCCAGAGAGGTCCGCTTGGCGCCTACACTGTACTGCTTTCGTCGCCAGCTGAAGACCTTTTTATTCACTCAGTATTTTAACACTTAATTTTAACTTAAATTTAAATTTTACTGTTTTAACTCTGTATTTTAATTCTATATCAACTTTGCTGTGTGGTTTTATCCTGGTTGCGCTTTTTATACTGTATTTCGTAATTGTGTTTTAAACTGTTGGGTGTTTTACTGTGGTTTTAATTTTTGTGAACCGCCCAGAGAGCTTCGACTATTGGGCGGTATAAAAATGTAATAAATAAAATAAATAAATAAATAAATAAATCCCATGAAGCTGATTTCACTATGTCCTGCTTCGTTGGTCCTTGACTGATAGCTGGTTGGCCACTGTGTGAACAGAGTACTGGACTAGATGGACCCTTGGTCTGATCCGGCATGGCACTTCTTTATGTTCTTAAGGTATGTTTTCAGGTTAATTTTCCAAAGGTCTATGCCCTGAGCTGGAAGATGGAGCCAAAGAGCAGTAAGTAAATGTAAGCTACTGCTGTATTGGTCAGGCAAATGAAAAAGCCTCAACTCCCAGTTTTTGTACCAGGCCTGGATATTTTATACTGCCTGACAATCACAGGGGCTAGTATTACAATTCTAATCCCTTTATGCTCCTGAAGATTACTATGAGACACACAATCTGTAATAGTTCACTACAAACCCCAGTTCAATTTATTTATTACACTTATATACTGCTCCCATAGCCAAGGCTCTCTGGGCGGTTTAAAGAAATTCTAAAATTAAGATAAAAATGAGTATACAAAATTTAAAATTCTAAAACACAGAACATACACACATAAAGCATTAAAAACCGTTAAAAAAACAAATCAAAAAAACAAAAACAAAACTAAACATGTGGGTGATTAAGATGTGCTGCCATATGCCTGGGCAAAGAGGAAAATCTTAACTTGGCACTGGAAAGATAGTAGAGTTGGTGCCAGGCGAGCCTCGTCAGGGAGATTGTTCCATAGTCTGGGGGCCATCACTGAAAAGGCCCTGTCCCTCGTTGCCACACTCCGAGCCTCTTTCGGAGTAGGCACCCAGAGGAGGACCTTAGATGTTGAACGTAGTGACTGGGTATATTCACGTTGGGAGAGGCGTTCCATCAGGTATTGTGGTCCCAAGCCATGTAAGGCTTTATAGGTCAAAACCAGCACCTTGAATTGGGCTCGGAAACATACAGGCAGCCAGTGCAAGCAGACCAGAGCAGGTGTTATATGGTCGAACCTTCTGGTTCCCAAAATCAATCTGTCTGCTGCATTTCGCATGAACTGCAGCTTCTGAACCATCTTCAAAGGCAGCCCTACGTAGAGTGCATTGCAGTAATCTAACTTGGAGGTTACCAGAGCATGGACAACTGAAGCCAGGTTATCCCTGTCCAGATAGGGGTATAGCTGGGCCACCAACCGGAGTTTGTAGAAGGCACTCCGTGCCACTGAGGTCACCTGAGCCTCAAGTGACAATGATGGATCTAAAAGAACCCCCAAGCTACGAACCTGCTCCTTCAGGGTGAGTGCAATCCCATCCAGAACCGGTAGAACACCCCCCATCCTGTCAACGGAATCACCTACTAACAGCATCTCAGTCTTGTCTGGATTGAGTCTCAGTTTATTAGCCCTCATCCAGTCCATTGTCACAGCCAGGCACCGGTTCAACACATCCACAGCCTCTCCTGCTGAAGATGAAAAGGAGAAATAGAGCTGCGTGTCGTCAGCATACTGATGACAGCACACTCCAAAGCTCCGGATGACCGCCCCCAGCGGCTTCATGTAAATGTTAAACAACATGGGGGGACAAAACCGACCCCTGCGGGACCCCATACTTGAATGTCCACGGGGCCGAGTAATGTTCCCCAAGCACCATCTTCTGTATCCGACCCGCCAAATAAGAGCGGAACCACTGCAGAGCAGTACCTCCCACTCCCAGCTCAGCGAATCGTCCCAGAAGGATACCATGGTCAATGGTATCGAAAGCTGCTGAGAGGTCGAGGAGAATCAACAGAGTCACACTCCCTCTCCTGTCTTTCTCCCAACATAGGTCATCATACAGGGCGACCAAGGCTGTTTCCATGCCAAAACCAGGCCTGAAGCCCGACTGAAATGGATCCAGATAGTCAGTCTCATCCAAGAGTGTCTGGAGCTGGCCCACAACCACCCGCTCAAGGACCTTGCCCAGGAATGGAACATTTGCTACCGGCCTGTAATTACTAAGATTTTCCAGGTCCAAGGAAGTTTTCTTCAGGAATGGTCTCACTACCGCCTCTTTCAGACGATCTGGGACCACTCCCTCTCGTAGAGAGGCATTAGTCACCTCCTTGGCCCAGCAGGCTGTTCCATCCCTGCTAGCTTTTATTAGCCAAGAGAGGCAAGGATCCAGTACAGAGGTGGTCCAGGCACCTTGTCCACATCCTCGAGCTGTACCAACTGAAACTCATTCAAGAAAACAGGAGACCTGGAGTCCCTGAAAGGTATGTCCAGTTGTGACCATATACTGACAACGCAAGTCTGGTAAACCAAACATGACCAATGCATATGTAAAGAACCTTCTTGTAGCAATGCAACATTTGCCAAGAGAGAACAATAGGAACAAGTTTGGTTCTACCTTTTTCAGTCTGAAGCTGCCATTAGAGTTGAATAGCACACATTTCCTGCTTCGACTAGATCACGATAAGTCTAGTATTTATGCGTAGGCATGCCCCACATTGGATTAAGGGGTTAGTGTTTATGAATATATTAGCATTCCTTTCTAATTTGATGGCATGTGCTTTAGAAATAATGATATATCCAGCCTTATTACTTAACTTTTTTTGTTTTTAATCACTTTACATATAATCTTAATTTTCTTTTAGGTTGAAAGGCTTGATGATACTATAACGCTAGCCAAATTTTGTCACATATCTTTTATGCCTATTTCTTTTATAATGTTTTGATTATTGCAATCATTTGCTCTAAACCCAGAAAATTAAATTGCAGAAATATATTATGCAGAACGTTTTCTTATCCAAATTCAGTTTCAGTCAGATGAGCCAGTTTGTTTTAGCACTGGATTCCCCAATGATAGATTTCCCCCTTTATACAATTGATTCTATGTATGTAATTTCTATTCATATTACAATACAGTAGCAGAAAAATAATATTAATGATAAAGTTGAGTTCAAAGAGGTTTTACACCGAATCCAGAAAGAAACTTTAAAGAAGGCATGAACTTAACCCTAAAAGTTTACAGTATGGGAATGAATGTATTTATGTAGCTTAGAAGAGAGCACCTCTTTTTAAAAAGAAGTAAATGTAAGCCTTTTCACCACAAGCCTTTTGAATGAAGTTTTCTTACATTGTTGCTGCTTTCAAGGAAAAATAGATCTGTAAATCACACATCTCCAGGGACAGTATTGGAACAGCACATTATTTTTATTTCATTATTTTAAATAAGAAAGCTGGAGAGAATTTAGAGGACTAACAAAGATGATGATCGGGTTTTCAGCACTTGATATATTGATGAAACATTGAATTAAGCATGTTTAATTTAAAGAGAATAAGGGGAGATACAAGTTCAGCTATAGCCCTCAGCATTCAGCTTCATTGGATGATCCCAAGTTCTAGTGTGATGAGAGGACCACACTAAGCACTTTCTCCTCACCATGTATCATTTTATGCTCCTTTATCGTGTCCCCCTCCTTGTTTGTCTTTAAAACAAACAAACAAACAAACAAACAAACAAACAAACACTAAAGGGCCCCAAATGCTGAAACCTTTCCTCATAGGGAAGTTGCTCCAAAAGTCTGAGAAATATGAAGTGATGTTATCATATGCAAATGCTTAATAATCTAGCTACATCTTGTTCTAGGTTTTATGGATGGTTACATCTTTTAGTCCCTCGTATTCCTATGTGATAGTCTAAGAATATCTACTTTGCAATATCCTGGGGTTTGTGACAAATTTTACAGGTCAGAGCCCATATTTCAGCCCCAGCATTCCTGGATGCCTTGCACTTCTTCATAGGGAAAACTCAAGAAAGTTCTGCAGAAACAGGTCTTTTATGCCTGCCTTCTGTGATCTGTGAGGGTCAGAATGGGAGTTGTAAACTGTGGCTCCATTTGTAAGTGACATTGTGAGAGAGATCTGTCCCGCTAAGAACATAGATGCAATTGGAGGTGAAACTCAAACTTGCTAGTATTTTAGCTGGTCTACAGACTGAACCACAACCATACTGCACCTTTACAGATGTTTTAAGAGTGAGTGTATCAACATCTGTACCATTCAATCATCACAAAACACGATACACTGATGTTGCAGGGATATTACAACGGCACCACACACCAATGGCATCAGACACCAGCTGTTCTGGACTACAACTCATATAATCCCTCACCATTGGCCATGCTGGCTAGGGCTTATAGAAGTTGTAGTCCAAAACATCTGGAGGGCACTATGTTGTCTACTTTAGCCTTGTTAATCTATGAATGTGTGAACTGACCTTATCAGAAAATACCATATTGGAAGTGATCTAAAAGGATATTCAAGTTCCATCTATAGTGCCATATTTGTGGCAGTCTCCTATACATGTAAGTCATCATCACTGCTAGATGCTGCAGTCATCAGATCATGAATATAACTGTTGGAAGCAGCTCTAGTGGGAAGAATTTATCCTAAATCCAGGCACTCTGGCTTAAGTCATTTGTTAATATGATGCACTGCATTAGGACACAGTCCTGAGCATGTTCACTTGGAAGTCAGAAATTAATGCAGAACCAAGGTATGAATGGAACACATCAAGTTCCGTAGAAAACCTTTTGAAAGCCAATTGACTGGTGTGAAGTCAAATTACTTCAAAAAGCTGCAGGTGTATGTCCCAAACCACTTTGTTCAGAGCTATCAAAGAAGTCATTTTTGGATTATTATTTTTCAGGGATTGCCTCAAAGGGGCTGGAAGATTCCATCTTACATTGACTGCATGACAGATGTTGAGTTCTTAAATCAGAGTAGCATATGAATGCTATATTGAACATTTGCTGCTGTTTGTTTGCGCCAAAACAGTTTACAGTCATTTCACACCCAGGCTTTCTAAAGACTCCATTCTGTATCATGAAGAATGGCATGCCCCCGATGATCTCTGAATTATATGTCCATCAGTAGTACAGAGTACACACACACTTAACTCTGAGCAAGATCAAGTATTTGGTGGTGGGTGCAGGAGGGGTGAAATGAATGAAAATTACTTTTGTTTTTCTGTAATGAATCTTTCCCAAGGAATCATTACACTGGCCTTCTCTTTAAAAGGCACAATTTATATCAATAACCACATTGTATGCATTATGCCAAGTTTCAGGACAGAACAGTGACAAGTTAACCAACCACTTTTTTTTAATAACATTTGCTGCCCTTTATGAAGTTAACAAATCTATTTTTCAAATTTCAGTCATTTAAAATATGAAGGAAAAACCATTCATTCATATGATAAAATGCAGCTGTTGTGGCTGAAATCAGACCACATTTTTTGGGGTTAATTTGATTATTCTGCAATGATTGATAAGATTAATTAACTCTCGCTTGATTCAGTGATCTTCATACAGCCAACGTACAAGCTCTTCCCAGCTATCACTTGCATAAGATCAGAATTGCATCTGTGGGGAAGATAGTATCCTTCATTCCCCCTCCATCCCACTCCCCACCCAACTCTAACTCTGTGTTACAGTCTTAAAATCAATATTGCATTCGTTTTAAAATCTCCATTAAAAGCAAAAGATGTGGAGTGATTTGTTGGTTGGGGGAAGGGAATCATGCACAAAAGAGGCCCATGAAAGCTTTTGCCAGCCTTCTCCAACCCAAGGTCTTCTAGACATGTTGGACTGCACATCCCATCATTCGGCCATGCTGGATGGAAATGATAGGAGTTGCAGGTCAACACATCTGGAAGGCACCAGGATGGGGAAGGCTAGCCTATGCCATAATAAATTTGTTAGTCTCTGGGCCTGTAAAGTCAACACATTAAGCCATGGCTCCTTTGCAGTAAGTTGTTAGTGAGCATGTTTAAACCATCGTTATGTAACCACCATGGTTAGGAATGGTTTGCATGACATGCTAAGCCATAATGTTTAGCTCAACATGCTTAACCATCATGGTTTGGTTTAGTGAATTGTTTGAACAGGGCCTTCAAGATACCACAAAAGTCTTTGTTGGTTGCTGTGGGTTTTGTTGTTGTTTTTGTTGCAAAATCTGGAACTGGGCACTGCAAGGTACTGCAGATTTTTTAGAGCACCAGCTGTGTTGTTGTACATACATTCATGATCAGCATTGAGATTGGCTAGCATGCCAAAAAGGGCAAAACCCTTAGGAAGGCAGATCTTGCTTTCTCCCTTTCCCATCATATGTGGATGGATAACATTTGGGAAATGCAGCTTGTGTCCAAATTCCTACAGTTTCCCCTCCTTCTTCAAGGTAGCTGAGTTGCACCTAGGGATGCGCCTAGGGATTTCTCCAGGGGTTGAGTTTTGGCATGAAATTTGGCATTGCAGATGAAGAAAGGAGACATAAAGGTTCTGCTGAAAGACACCCCTCGCAAATGTCCTTTTCATACCTGATCCTTCCCCCTGTTTTGGCTAGAGCATGCCCAAGGGAGACACAAGGGTTGCATTGTGGATTGTCTCCTTTAAACTGGCAATTGCCATGCCATAGAAAGCAAACATTTTTACCCGTGTTCAACCATGCCCCCAAAGATCACAGAGGAGAAAGAGCAACTGGAGGGGCCTTTGGGCAGTGGGTCCCTGCTGGAATATGCCCCCTCTGTAGATGCCCAATCAGGCCTACTCTTGATGCAGGCCATATATAGAAAGAGAGAGGCCCTCTCTACACCTAAGGATTATCCCAGGCAAATGGAGCGATCATCCTTGCCTGCTCCCAAGATCCCCTGTGTGTCATTTGGATGCACAGGGATGATCCCGGGACAACCCCAGGGGAAAAGGCAGGCGTAGAAATGGCCACAGAGACAGAGGCCACAGCTAGACCTAAGGTTTATCCTGGGATCATCCAGGGTTCGTGCCTGCCTGAGCACTGGATCCCCTGTGTGTCACCTAGATGAACAGGTTTGACCCCTGGATGATCCAGGGATAAACCTTAGGTCTAGCTATGGCCAGAGAGAGAGAGAAAAGTAAAAAGTCTCACAAGCAGGACATTAATGTCATGCAGAATTCATGGAAAAGCAAGTTGCAGCAACCAATGGGAAGGCAATTAGGTCATTCACTTAAAGACAGCAAAACCTTGATCAGTCGTCGCATTGTACTACAGAACAGATCACATTGGAATCATTTTTTTTTAAAGTTTCCCAAAGAAGCACAGTTTCATCCCTCTTGTGCAGGGTTATAAGGATTGCTATATCTGCATAGATTACTTTTTTTGTAAACTCATGCACAATGCAGGCCAGCATTTGCATGTGAAAAGTCATCAAAATAAGAGGAAAATCTGCCTACCTCAGTCATTTTTAAATAACTCAGGCCATTAATTGTTAACCTTTGTTTCTCCTACTTCCACAGCCATAAATTAGTTTTATAGATTAGGCAAATGTGAACTTTTAAAATTGCTTTTGTAGCATTTTTTTAAAAAATACAAAATACGCAAAGCAAGTAACTGTGAGTTTGTATATTCTATTTTTTTTTGCCACCTTGCTTCTAAATTGTTACTATACAAATTAGTCTAGTTAGTAATTGTAGAACCAACTCAAAGGTTCACAGCGCAAGAGATTAAAATGAGCTTAGAGCAATTGGTGTCCAAAATACAAGGTACTGTTCAGGAAGAAAGAGCATGTTTTTAAAACATGCAATGGTTTTATGCCAAGGATCACTTTGAAAGACAGAATTAAATGGCACTGCAGGTGTATGACAACCCTGCACTATAACTCCTTTCTAGTGGTCCTTGTGATCTCATTATCACTTTGATCTCCTTGCATAAGGGGATTTTGGAAGACCCACTGTGATCCTTTAAATCCTGAAATAATCATTGGTTGTCTCCTGTTTTCTGACAGGTGAGATGTATGAATCCATCAAAAAAAAGTGGTGTGTGTGTGTTTTAAAGGTACTTTTCGAATATGACTGCAAGTTTTTCTAGAAAATTGTGCTCTTGTTCACATATAGGCTGTGAACATGGCAAATTCAGAATTACAAATGAATCCAAATGAAATCCTCATACATCCCTAATGCAGCCTTCTCCCTATCTTACTGAAGTGTTGGGTTGGAATCCTGGAGCTCACAGCAATCATTGGCAGAGGCAGTAGACAAACCACAGCAGAACTGTGATGATAGCAAATGGGTTCTGCCATTTGCCGCAGGAACTTCTTTCACAGAGGCCCCCGTTCAGATGACACACTAAACCATGCTGCTTAACTACAAAAGGGTTAATGGAATGCTTAACCTTGGTTTACGGTGTCGTCCAACACACGTTTTCCCTAACAGCCTGCCCCATTAACCACATTGTGGTTAGGCTCACTAACCACGTTGTGCGACATGGTTAGCGGCACTAACCATGGCTAAAAGTGTTCTCTGACATGTATCTGTGGTTAAGCAGCCATGGTTAAGGGGTTAAGGCATAGAGCTTTCAGTACAGAGTTGCCTAACTAGGCGGGGCCGCTCTAGCCAGCTGTATGGCTGCTCTGGACTGCTGATTGATACGCGCACTGTGGCTACCATTTTGTTTCGCATTAGTTTTTTGCAGCAATTTTTGCTCTTCTTAGCAGAGTGTGCTTAAGTAGAGCTTTTTAAACCCCTGTTTGCAATTTCCCAATACGAAGCAGCAGTTTCTCCTACCTCGTTGAAGCACCATTAAACCCCCCAAGTTCTGATTACTGTGGCGGCGCTGCCTGATGACACAGCTAGCTCAGCTGTCCCGGAAGGCTTCTGCCTCCCCTGCAATGACTGTAGAGATATAGGAGGCATGGCGATGCAGAAAGCAAAGGAACCGGTCACTAAACGGGGCAATGCAAGCATGTAATTGCTGATTTCATTGGTGCCTGCTCTAAAATGACAGCCGTAACTGCCAGGGCTCCTAGCGCTAGGGCTGCTGGGATACAGGGTGGATCAGTTGGAGGAATCAGGTGCTCCACTAACCACATTGTGGTTAGCGTGTGGTTAAGGAAAACTTAACCACAAAAGGGTTAAAAGTGTTGTCTGCAAGCATTCTGCTTGTGGTTAGTGTTAACCACAGCTGACCATGGTTAAGCTAACCACAAAGCCCAGAGTGCGGTCCGAACCAGGCCAATGGAGGTAAAAAGTGCCTCCATTGTATCTCTCCCAGCATGAACTGACCAGTACATTACATGTAGCATCCAAGGCCCTCCTCCAGGTGCCTCCTCCAAGGGAAGCTTGGAGGGTGCCAACAAGGTAGGGGGCCTTCTCAGTGGTTGCTCCCCAGTTATGGAATGATCTCTCCAATGAGGCCGAGCTGGTGCCAACATTCTTATCTTTTTGGTGCTAGGTTAAAACTGCCCTCTTCTCTGAAGCATTTGGCAGCATATAATGAATTTTTAGTCAAGTCCTGGATTATCTTTGGCTGACGGTTTACTTTTTTTTTAGATATATGCTCTCTCTCTCTGTGTTATCTGTTTATATGCTTTACATGGCTTTGCACTTTGTATAATGTGTTTTTAATTGCTTTTTAATCTTTATGAACTGCCCAGAGAGTTTTGGCTATGGGACGGTATAGAAATATAATAAAGGAAATGAATGGAAGTGAAAAGTAGGCCCTGTATTGGGCAAAAGGCGGGATACAAATAAACATCATCGTCATCATCATCATCATCATCATCATCATCATCATCATCATCATCATCATCATAGGATGGTTGCATATAAATTGCCCCAAAAGAGGAAATGCATCACCAATAAGGAAGACAAAAGAAGACTCAATTTGCATATAATTTGCGTACATGAATTCATATGTATAGATGCAAATTTTGAAATAATTTTGGGGCGGTGGGCTGCCGATCGCCCTCCGGGGCCTTGAAAACACTCAGGTGGGGATCTGTGCTTGTGTCAGGAGCACCTGACCGGGTCCAGGAGGCTGGACATGGGGAGGAGGGGTCTGCCAGACCCATTTGGACACTCATGCCATCCCTATCAATAGGACAAAGATTTGACTGTAAAAGGAGGAAACTGGCAGCCAATAGGTCTACTTTCCCCCTTTTTGATTACATACCGTAGCTTGATCCCTGCATCTGAGGACAACAGTTTCTGAAGCAGGATCTAACATGAGACCCTGTGATGCTTAGTTCTGTGGTAAATGAAGCATATATCACTCACACACACACACACACACACACACACACACACACACACACACACAGCAGTATCTCTGGGCACAAACTAGAAAATTGGCAAAAGTTTGCCTGATTTGATTATCACTGAATTTTAGTAGTTAACTCTACCCTGTTTGGCTAAAGATTTCATCTAGTGGTTGCAATCTCAGTTATAGATGATTTCTTATTGATTTCCTATTTGTACTGTTTCTCAGGTGTGATACACACACATACACACACACACACACTATTCATGTGTGCTCATTCCAGTCTTTCATTTATAAAATTGCCTCATTTCAAATATTGGTGACTTTACTTTCCATGCCCGTGACAAATGAAATCTAATTAATTGCTCATTAAAATGTCTAATTCTTTCCCATTTTACTGCAATTTTTCAGTAATTTCATAGACCAATCACAGTTAATTCAGTGTGAAACCTTTGCCTTCATTTTTTCTTGCCACGAAGTGTCTGGGTGTATTTAGTGTTTAGTTTCTTTTTCTTGGTGTTTCAATAGCAATCAAAAACATTGTTGCCTTTACTATTGTACACAGTACTGTATATTTAATTAAAATCATTTCCATCCCATCCCTGCCCAAAGCAACCCAATCTCCCTCCCACCCATATACCACACACATACACACATATCTCTAAAGCCTTTGCATGCTCTAGTATTCACCAGCTTCCCGCTTTTGTATCTTTGTTCAAAGCTTCACAAGCTATTTAATGCAGGCTGCACCAGAATGGATGAACTTCAGTTTCAAATATGCATTTATTTTTGCTTTACAGCATGTCAGTCTAGGAAATTTGGAAAAAAAAATGTTGTTTGTTTGTCTCATGCTGAGGACTTCCAGTCTCCCACAGTGTTCAATAGAGTTCTATCACCACCAAAAAAGAAAACAAAAGAAAAAAGATTCAGGGAAGCCATGCTGAGGGAGGTGGGAAGTTGAGGAAAGACTTCAGATGGTAGCCTTGAAGAAGAAATGAAGTAGAGAATAAGAACATAAGAACATAAGAAGAGCCCTGCTGGATCAGACCAAGGGTCTGTCTAGTCCAGTACTCTGTTCACACAGTGGCCAACCAGCCGTCGACCAGGGATGGACAAGCAGGACATGGTGCACCCTCCTACCCATGTTCCCCAGAAACAGGTGCATATAGGCTTATGACCTCTGGTACTGGAGGTAGCACATATCCATCAGGACTAGTAGCCATTGATACTGCCCTGAGAATATTTTATATCTTACAAATGGTGTAGCATTCCTTATAGCAGACATCTCAAACCCGGTGCCCTCCAAACTTGCTATTGTCTGGTTGGAGGATACTGGGAGTTGTAGTCCTACACATCTGGGCACTAACAAATCTGGCCTTACAGGATTTATAAGAATGTTTCAATCTTCCAGGACATCCAGTCTAACTTGTAGGATTTGTTAGTACTGTAACAATTCTGATGTGTGTGTTTTTTAATACTTATGAACACCAAGATTTCTTTGGTAAACTCTGCCAGCCTCCATCTACGAGACTGATTTTTTTCATGATCATAACAGCTCTGAAAGCACCAGAGTCCCTCTTACCCAGCCTTTCCAACATGAGGCCTTCCACATATTTTGTGAACTACAACTCCCATTATCCCTGGCCCATATTAGCCATGAGGGCTGTGGGTAATGGGAGCTATAGACCAACATATCTGGAGGGCATCAAGTCAGGGAAAGTAGCTCATGCCACACACTCAGTCCACACACTCAGCTCACGCATTCAAAAAACCATCAGAGCTGAAGCTAATTCAAGTAAGAAGTGGATAGACGAACACAGGAATTGGTGTCTGATGATTCTCACTCAAACCATTTTCACTCCTTCAAGAGTTTAGAATTACATTTGTCTCCTCATTGCTAGTCTAAAGGGGGCCTCGGTGAAGCACAGCTATTATTATTATTATTATTATTATTATTATTATTATTAATTAATTAATTTATTTATTTATATAGCACCATCAATGTACATGGTGCTGTACAGAGTAAATTTTAAGGGAAATTGGAGGCTTCATTTCAGGAAGCTTATCGGAGAAAGTGCAAGGGAAGGCAAAACAGTTCTGATGCAACTAGTGAAGTTTCTGAGGGGTGATTGCAGACTTCCTGCATGATGCAAACAGAAACTCGCATGTCACCAGACACTGGTCCATAAAATAACCATATCCTGATGCTGAAAAGATAATGCCTTACCTGACAAAATGTCACTTCTCCTTTCAAAAGAAAAAATACAGTTTGAAAGGATTGCCTCAGTGTCTGAGTAATAACTAGCTGAATTAATAAACCCTGCATTGATACCTTGTGTAAAGGCTATTTGCTTCCAGGCTAATTTTGTGTGGCTCTCCCAGAGACCTCCTCCAGAATGTCTTTCTGTGGAGAAGATTCCGTTGTGGTGGTGATTACAGCAAATGTACTCACCAAGTGGGCGTTCTCGGAGGAGACCCACCCAAGCGCCTCAAGAGGTACATACATCTATTCATCACTCACCTTTATGACTCAGTGCACAGTTCGAAGGGACAGCCAAGAGACCCACAGTGAAATCTCTTCAGCTACTCCTTTAATGAGATAAGGGTTTTGCTGTGCGCTAGAGTCTGCAAATGCTCTGTTTGCCATTCAATGAATGGGATCATAGCCATTCCATATGCAATGTAGAGGCTCTCTCAGGGGTAATTTTCCTAGAAGAGTCAGGTTGAGAAGCTTACACCTTTAAATATGATACAGTGAAGGAGAATTATAATTATGACATGCATTAACTGTGTACGCAGGTTCAAAATTATACAGCACATGAATCGAAAGGGAAAATGGAATTGAACCAATGACACTTTTAAATTTCTAAGGCTGCAATTCTATACAAGTAAGCTCGATTGAGCACAATGGGACTTACTTCTATCCCTCCTTGGGAGTACATGGCTGTGTGTATATTGGATGTACAAGGCATACAGGGTTCTCTTTCTCCCTTTTTTCCTCCCTTTTAAGTTAGGGTGAGGAATGGTGACCTAGGATCACCCAGTGAGTGTCATGGCAGGAAAATGTCAGGAATCACCCACTGAACTTCATGGCGGGGAGGAGATTTGAGCATGCATCTGCCTAGACTGATAGCTTCATCCCACATACCTGTTTTCCTCAAATTATCCCCTACACTGTAATGTTGTTGTTGTTGTTGTTGTTGCTAGCTAAATCACACCCTGGGTGGCAGCACTCCTAAGATTCTTTGCATACCAGGAAAGGGGTTAAGGGGGAGAAATGTACAAAATCATAAAAAAATCAATGGATGACCCAATCCAATTCAAATTTGGTATGCTTAAAGCTATCCTTTATATCTATTATTGTGCCAATTTTGATGTCTTTATCTTTAAAACTTACACAGATGTAAGCATTTATTTAATTTGAAGCTTAAGAGTATCAAATCCTACTCCTGTGCACCTAGTGGCCACTTGGAAAACAACAAATGATTCGCTCCAAAACTAATAGCAAAATAGGTTGGGTCTTTTGGCTTTATAGCACAATTAAAGCAGGATGCAGGGGAGTACTTCACAGTCAAAGCAGATTATAAACTGGAAAACTTCGGAGTCCTTTACACGCAATTCACAGTGATTTCACAGTATAACCCTGGTGTGATGAAACCTCTAATCTGGCATGCTATTTCCTACACCACACTGGCTCTCAGGCGTTCAGGTTACAATTTGTTCTCTGGAAACACAGCCCACAGGTTTGTGAAATCTGTATATTCTTGCGTGTGCAAATATGAGGAATAGAATTGCCAGATTGTATTTTTGGATGCAAGTACCCATTGACTAAAGTGTGTTTGTGCACATTTTGGAAATGTACCCATTTTCCTTTGCACATTTTTCAAATGTACACATGTTGTCCCACCCATTTTTCTTTCATTTTGTGGAACACATTGCAAGTTCAGCAATGTACGGATTCTTGAATGCATTTGTGTCAGGGAGGTACAGATCGGTAAGTTCTTAAACAAAACCTTGACTGAGTGAATTTCTCACACATCTCTAGTTCTAAAGTCTTTGCATCATGATACCTGTTTTTGCATGGCAATTTGGAAGTGATGAAAACAAAGAGGGATCCAAATTCTAGACTCCAGACATGTTACAGGTCACATGTAGGAACTGAAGTCCAGGGCTATGGAAGTTATTGGAGGTTAATAGAACTTATGACAACTTTTAAACAACTGGTCTTTTCTCTTTCTACACTGGTGACCTCCCTTATGTTTAAGAAGGCACGTTGAAATAACTGCACACTTTCCCCTTCTAATGATTTCCTCAGTAATCAGGAGAAGGAAGTCATTACAAGCGTAGCGTGATTGGAGAAGAAATTTGTTTCATCTTTTGCTTCTCCTGGGCTGAATGCAAATCATGATATTAACATAAAGGCCTCCCCCTCCTCCATAGCAATCAGACCAGCTGTACTAACTAAACTTTTAGCAGTTATTCCTTGAATCATAGACATGAAACAGAAAGCAGCTGGGCCATCCTAGGCCCCAACCAACCCTGCACATGCTTTTATAGCTGTTCAAGATCTAATGCTCACATAAGGTTATCCCCTTTTCCCTGAGAGAAGTGATGTGCTTTGAACACCGCTTAAGAGGCAGAAATCCAAATGATGTAGTTTCACTGAATTATTATCATGCATCTTCATTCACAAACATCCACAATCTTGCATGTGTACATGGGTCATGACTAGTTAAAATATGTTCCATACGTGGAATTTTGTTTCACTTGTGCTAATGTGCATTAGTTCTAATTCACATTTCTGCCCATGTGCGTTAACACAAGTGCAAATTAGCACTAATGGCCATTAGTGCAAGTATGAATTAGCATAAATTCCCTCAAAAAGTTAACAAAACACCTACAATCCACAAGTCCATAGAATCCGCATGACTTAGGAAAAGCCAGTCTCCTGCGCAATCCACAGATTGGATTGATATAAATCTGAATTCATTTGAATCTCTTGTGGATTTTTCCAACATTGCTAGTCGTGACAAAGGCCATAGCTAGACCTAAGGTTTATCCCTGGATCGTCCAGAGGTCAAACCTGTTCATCTAGGTGACACACAGGGGATCCAGTGCTCAGGCAGGGGTGAACCCTGGATGATCCCAGGAGAAACCTTAGGTCTAGCTGTGGCCAAAGACAGGACAAAAAGGGACCTTTGCAAAAGATATGACTCACATGCATCAGGATTCTGCACTGAGTTTCAATGAAGTGGGAAACATCTGCTCTAAAATGGAGAAAAATAGAAAACATTAGGGGTGTGCAAAGTGGGTCTTCTCTGCCTTGAAATTCAAGCCAGAATTCAGTTGAAGCAATTCTCTGGCCCAGTTTTGGAGCAGCTCCCTTTACTCCACCCCGTTGGATTACCCATGAGAGAACCGCCTATTTTCGGATAACTGCTCTAGTCAATGGAAATTAATCAAATGCTTACAACTCCCTCATTTTTAAAGATTAAGAGATACAACTTGGCACAGTCATAGCTCTTAAGTAGGTCTTTAGACATGCCAAGTTTGGAGCAGATCCCTTCAAGCGTTGAATTTTTAAGGATTTTGTAAATTTCATGGTTTGGTTTGGTTTTTTTAAAAAAACACGCTATCATTTTTAAAGATAAAGAGATGAAACGTGGCATGATGATAGCTCTTAAGTAGGGCTTTAGGCATGCCAAGTTTGTGGCAGATCCATTCGTGCCTTAAATTTTTAGGAATTTTAATTTCCCCCCTCAAACCATTACCCCCTTAAACACACACACACACACACACACACACAAATCCACCTTTATGGAGGGAGCTTTTATCCTTTACTTTGCTGATGTAGAGCTCCACTGCTGCTGATGGGAGTTTCTACTCCAGCCTTCTCCAACCTGGTGCCTTCCAGATCTATTGGATGGAAACCTCCCCCTTGTACTGGAAGCCCAGCCAGCCAATAGGAGTAATAGATTAACTGAAATAAAGAGCCTTCCTGACTCAGTTGTAGAAGCTTACTCACTCATGATGCTAGCCAGCCCAGCAGCACTTTCACTGTGGATGTTTGACTTCTGAGTCCTCACAAGCCCAGTCAGATCCACCCAGCACTAGGACAGCCCCCTGCCCAACTGCTCTCAAGCCTTCAAGAGTGGTCGGCCATGGGTCCACCCTGGCTGTGCCCTGTGCGCCTTTTCCCCAGCTGTATTAATGGCGGTCACCATTAATGTAGCGGGGGGAAATACACAATTTCCCCAAGACTTGGGAAACTGCGTATTTTCTCCCTGTCATTAGTCTTCGGGAAATTTCATGTCCCCCCCCGCGATGTGGGCCTTAAAGGCCCAACTAATGTGAGGAGGGGGAGAAACATGTGATTTCCCCAAGGCTAGGGAAATTGAATATTTCGCTCTTCCACTCCTTGTGGAAATTGCATGTTTCTCCCTTCACCCTGCACCAATCGAGGACAGCATGCTTGGCCAACCCCCCTGCACCAATCAGGGCCTTAAAGACCTTCTCAATGCAAAGTAGCCTTGTGTAAAAGTCTACATTGCAAAATGGTGCAGGGGGAGCAGCAAAGCACGTTTGTTGGGACTAATGGTGTGGCCAGGGGAATTGCACACTTTCCAGAGGCCCCGGAAAGTACACTTTGCCGAGAGCATGGGAGGCTCATGTAGCCGGGTTCCTTGAAGCAGAGCCACACGAGCAGGTCTTGGTGAGCTCACAGGGCGGGCCTCCCATGAATTCTCCAAAGCCTAACTACACTGTGCCCTGGCCAGAAGGAAAAAAGTCTGGCCTGGCAGCCTAAAATCAAGGGTCATTGCAGACTTCTGAACAGAGTTCAAAGGACTCGATGGCTCTCAGGTTGGATTCAGGATGAGGCAGAACCAAGATACAATTCTTTCATGCTGGAAAATGAAAGTAACTTCAAGGAGCTTCCAGGTTGCTTGGCTGGGTGAAAGCTTCTTAACTTGAGCATTGCAAAGCTATGCAATGGAAGAACATTGAGCAGAGGTATAGAAAACAAAAGGGAGCACAATAACCAGCTGATCTCTCTTGGGAGTGGGAACGCTTTAGGTTTGGGCCATTTTTCCAAGGCTCTGGATTGGTCAATTTATAGGTTAGCTGGCTGGGTGGGGTGATTTTGCAACCTGATGGAAATTTGCCTGTTCCAAAGTTCCAAGGGAGTAATTCCCTTTAAGCAAATGAGTGGTGGCAATACACAGATATTTAGAGTATGATCCCTTTGCAGCCATCCGGGGTTCTCTTCTCATTTCTGGCAGCTCTCAAGCCTCTGCCTCTCTCGCTTTTTCTGGAACAAAATGGGTTTTTTTGTAGTCGAATGTGATGCCAATAAAAACACAGGATACAAATTAGACATGTACAGAGAGCCACCTGGATGAGATTCTCCAAAACAGCATGGCTCAGGTGCGAAGTCTAAGAGCTCATCTACACCAAGTAGGATATTGCACTATGAAAGTGGTATGAAAGCGGTATATAAAAGGCAGGAGCCACACTACTGCTTTATAGTGGTACTGAAGTACACTGACAACTGTTGGGGTCCATTGATACAGACCATATACCGCTCTCATATCACTATATCCTGCTTGGTGTGGCTCCTGCCTTTTAGATACTGCTTTCATAGTGCAATATCCTGCTTGGTGTAGATGAGCCCTAAGAGTCAGAAAAAGTCTGGCTATAGTGGGTATTGAAACACCCACTATATTGAAACACCCCTCAAACCATCCATTTCCATAACGGACACTGAATAAAAGCAATCTAGTTCAAAATGGAAAAGCGTTCATTTCAGCTCCCACATGATGAAGATCAATTCACCGGTTTGGGAGATGCCACTGAAATGTTCGATCTCTCATGACAATGACAACCCATTGACCAGAAGTCAACGTGCTACACAGTGTTGTTTCTTGCCAAAGTTGATAGCAACAGCATGGGAAATCTGACCATGTGAGTCAATGAAGGGACGAGTCTTTGCTTTTCAAATAGACTGCCAACTCCAGTGACTCAGAGTTTACACAAGCAAACGCATGCCAAGTTAAAGTGCTTGCTTTAAAGCGATGTAAAAAATAAAGTGCTTTGGGGTGCAATTCTATGCATATCTAGACAGGAAAAGTCCTATGCATATTTAGACAGAAATAAAATACATACTTTTATTTATTTATTTATTTATTTATTACATTTTTATACCGCCCAATAGCCGAAGCTCTCTGGGCGGTTCACAAAAATTAAAACCATAATAAAACAACCAACAGGTTAAAAGCACAAATATAAAATACAGTATAAAAAGCACAACCAGGATAAAAACCACGCAGCAAAATTGATATAAAATTAAAATACAGAGTTAAAATAGTAAAATTTAAATTTAAGTTAAAATTAAGCGTTAAAATACTGAGAGAATGAAAAGGTCTTCAGCTGGCGATGAAAGGAGCACACAATGGAGGTTCCGGACAAGCTGCTGGGCATTTGTCAGGCCATGCAGGTGCTCAACGTGAGGGCCTGCGAATGTGCCACAGGCTCCCTACTGGGTCTAGGGGTGGGGTGGAGGTGGACACAGGGGAGTGCATCAGACTCCTGGACTCAGTCTGGTGCCTGCGACATCCCTAATGATCCCAATCCTGCATGATGTAGGGTGCTTTTACTTGTGAATTGTACTAAGTTGGTTGAGGCCCGCCTTTCTTACATTACCACTGTGGCATGAGAGCTGGGCTCCTTCCTATGTTATGAAGGTAATGGTACAAACCCCAGGCCACATGGGAAGAGACCACTACAGCTCCTCCCTTTTCTTGGAAAGGTCAAAGGGGAGGAGCCATTATGAGGTTCCTCCCCTTGTCTACATGGTTACCCAGGCTGCCATTAAGTAGGTCTTGGTGGGGAGTGAGGGGGTTAATGACGTTGTGGATTGTTAACAATATAAAACCAAAGGCAAAGATATTATTGCAGGAATTTATATGAGCTAAAGACAGCATTGTTCCAGGAAAGTGTATTCCATAATTTTAATCTTTAAGGTATCTTTTTGTTTTCATCTGCTTTGGACAACAGAATTTGCTGGGTTGGGAATGAGCTTATTTCAACACTCTTGGCAGAATATAATGCCATATCCTGTAAAATATCTCTTCGTATTTGCATTGCAAAAAGGCCCTGCCCAAAAGCTAATAAAATCAAAGGGAGGTGTTCCATTGATTTTAATGAGCTGTGTGGATCAAGCTCTTTTCTACTATCAGGACAATCTGACTCAGTTCAGTCTTGCGTTACTAAGTCAGAAAGGGCAGATGAGTGATTTAGGTGTGGCTGCTATGAGTTCTAAGTAACAGCATGTGTCAGGTTCATAACAACTTTCACAAGATGAGCAAAGAGAGCATTTTCACCTTTACATCATTACGTTTTGATTGATTTCCATTCATAAAGCAATTTACTGTAATAAGGGAATGTGATAACAAAAAGGGAACCCATTATAATATTTTAAAATAATCTAAAATATGCTTAAATGTTTTAAGCATCTCTCTCTCTACATCTGCAACTTTGTATGTATGGAGTCATGGGGAAAAACCAACAGGAGCTGGGAAATATCCAGTTTGGGATTAATCATCTCTAGGGAATGAAGGTGAGAAGGTTTTTGATTGCCTAAATGGGGAGGGGGCCGAATATAGGGCACAAGCATCCAGTAAAACATGGTAGACTGCCAAAGACATGGGGGTGGAGAGAGAGAATCACAGTCCAGAGGTATTTGGATAGGGACATCATGTCTACTTGGTTCTATCCTAATGCTAGAACCATCTGAGCCAAGATGGGGGAGTTGGTGTTCTTGGTTGTAAAGGAGATCATAGATATATTTGGCCTAATGAAACATGGTGGAATGGAGAGAACTAGAGGGATATGGTCTTGACTAATGTGATCTAGCAGAGGTGGATTGATTGCGTAGGTCCAGGGGGTGGTAAATGCCTCACCTTGTAGGGTGGGATAAAAATGTTTAAATAAATAAATAAAAATGGTCATCTCTGAATACACATTCTGTAGGAAGGACAGGGAAAGGAATATTTGGGACGGTCAAAAGTCGCATCAAACTAGAAACCTCAAAAAGGTCAGACCAAGTGAGAACATATATTGTATTTAGTGTTGTTCCCCGCCTCGATCCAAAGGGAAAGATGGGTAATAAATTATTATTATTATTATTATTATTATTATTATTTGAAAGAACGTATTCACCCTTATGAGCCTGCCAATGCTTTGAGATCTTCTGGAGAAGCCCTTCTTTCAGTCCCATCATCTTCACTGGCGCGCTTGGTGGGAACATGGAAGAAGGCCTTCTCGGTGGCTGCTCCAGTGCTCTGGAACTCTCTTCCCAGCGAAGCTAGGCTGGCTCCCTCCTTGATGGGCTTTTGGAAGCAGGCTAAAACTTTTTTGTTCCAGCAGGCCTTTGGAGAATAGTCTGGCCCTCCATCTATGTTAATGTCTTATAATTTTGTTGTTAATTTTAAACTATTCCCCCCCCCCTGTATGTTTTAAACTTTATAAGACCGCCTTGAGGCCCAGTATTGGGCAAAAGACGGGATACTAATACTAATACTACTACTACTAATAATAATAATAATAATAAACAACACAAACATGCACAAACGAATGCATGCAGGCAATAAGGAATGCAAGATGGACTTTGAGGAACATATTGCTAATAACATGAAGATCAACAATAGCGCTTCCTTTAAATACATAAAAAGGAAGAAACTGGTCAGGGAGGCAGTTGGATGATAATGGTGTTAAAGTACTAAAGGAGAATAAAGACATTGCAGAGGTGCTAAATGAATTCTTTGCATCTGACTTCACTGCAAAAAAGTAAGGCAGATACGTGTGCTTGAACTGACATTTTCAGGGAGGGAATCTGAGGAACTGAGGCAAATAGTAGTGACAGGAAATGAGACCTTACTGGTAAATTGAAAAGAAAGGAATCTCCAGGTCCAGATGGTACCCATATGAGAATTCTTAAAGAATCCAAATGTGAAATTGCTAGTCAACTAACAAGATTGGAAAGTGACCAACATAACCCCAATTTTTTTTTAAAAAAGGATCCAGGACGCTGCCATCATTTATTATTTATATTTACATAAATGTAAATAATAAATATAAACTTCTTGTGCCCTGGAAAGATAGAGGTTAAAAAATGAGTTCAACAATGAAAGTTAGGCAATGGGCTTGGGCCCATCACTATCTCTCGGCCTAACCTACCTGACAGAGTTGTTGTGAAGACAAAATGGGTGGAATGGGGCAGAATATTATGTACCACCTTGTCCTCTTTTAGGTAAAGGGTGGAATGTAAATAATAAACAAATAAATAAATATAGAATGTGCTTCTGGAAAATGCTGGTACCCTTGAGTTTATTTATTTACGCATACTGTTTATAGGCCATCCTATATTAGACATAGTCTGGATGGCTCACAAGATCAAAGCATGAACAAGTAATTACAATAAATATGTAATAAAATACAGCAAAGGAAAGACAATTATAGAGTAAAAGAAAAGAGCAATTTAAAAACAAAGATCAGGGGGACATGACTCCTCAGCATTAACTCAATGAAAAACACAAAGCAAAGGAACAAAAATTCACAGAACTAAATAAAAAGGTATTTTACCTGGTTTTTCACTGTGGGTATGGTGAAATACCCATAACTCTCATTCCAGGTGAGCATTCCACAGGCAGCAGGGGTGGGGTGGGGGCACTGTTGAAATGACCCTTTCGTGCATGGTAGCCAACCATACCTCTTTTGCACTGGGAAGGGGATGGGACTTGGGTGATGGCCCTTCCCCTGAATATTCCAGGGCTGAAAGCTATGAGTATTTCACCATTCATAATTTCCCCACAGTGTTGAAATAGCCAGTCCCTCTGAGCTACTTAAAACTGTTTAAATGGAAGGATACCAGAATGGACTAAGCAGACCTGCATAGCTGCATTGCATATCAAGTCATTTAAATTATATTAATAAACACTACTTCCAGCTCATTTTCTCCATAGCAGCCTTGTGTGGAATTTTCTGAAGTGTTTTAGCTCTTTGCGGATCTTGTCCCATCTTTATTTATTGATTTTTTAAATGCTTTCTTTCATGTTTTAGCATTGTGCAAGTGCAACTCTTTGGTAAGATAGGTTTATTTAGGTGCTGGTCCAATAATTTTGACCATTCTGGTTTTGGCATTTTATAGGGGGTGGGGTGAAAAACTTGGGCAAAAGAGGCTGGCAGAGGTGCGAATTTTCTCCTTGGGGAGGGGACAGGGTTTCCACATGCCTTTTTAAATGTAGCCAGTTGTTGAGGGGTCTTCTTTCTTTCTTTCTTTTTATTTTTTCAAAACACCCCCAGTATTTTCAGGCACCCAGGAGTTCTTCTTGAGTGCTTATTGGAGAGGGAGAGGTCACATGGTCTCTAATAGGCATTCACTAAGAACTGCTGGACTCCTCCAAATGCCAAGGAAAGGGGGATATTTTTTGGGGGGGAACTAAAAAATAGGAAGAAGCCCCCCTAGCAAACGGCTACACTTAAAAACGGTATGTGGAAACCCTTTGGAAATTCTCCAAATTTCCTCCCACCCTATGAAAGAAGCAGAAAAAACAATGCCATTTTTGCAGAGACAGTTCCCAAAAATAGGGGGCAGGATTTGGCCCAACACTAGTTTATTTTTTTAAAAAAAAATGTGCTGTGTTGAGGGCCTTTCCTTTCATATCTTTACATAGGCCTTAGCTAGACTTAAGGTTTATCCTGGGGTCATCCCTGCCTGCTCCTGGGATATCCTGTGTGTCATTTACATGAACAGGGATGACCCCGGGACGATCCCGGGATAAACCTTAGGTCTAGCTAAGGCCTCATTCAAATTTTAGGATTATCTTCTTTAGGTGAAGAGCCTGGAGTGCACTGACAACTGTTGGGGCCCATGACACATGCCATATACCATTTTCAAACCACTTTCATAGTGTTATAACCTGCTTGGTGTAGAATGGGGAAAACCTGGAAACTACCAACTGATCGGTGGTTGCGGGGACAGGGGATGAAGCTGGGGGCAGGGGCCATGGCTGTCTGGGGAAATCTGGCCAGGATTCCACCTCCTAGGTCTGAAGTTCTTCACCCATGTTCTACATATTACACTTGCACTGTTGGGACCTTTGCACAGGTCCAAAACACTACTCTATATAGAAACTATATGCCAGGGCCCCTGTGGAGTACAGTATATATCTATTATTTATTTATTTACTTATTTATTTATTACATTTATATCCCACCTTTTTTCCTCCAAGGAACCCAAGAAGGCGTACATAATCCTCCTCCCCATGTTATCCTCACAACAACAACAACAACTCTGTGAGGTAGGTTGGGCTGAGAGTCTGTGACTGGGCCAAAGTCACCCATTGGGTTTCCATGGCTGAGTGGGGACTAGAACCCGGATCTCCCGACTCCCAGTCCAACACCTTAGCCACTACACCACACTGGCTTTCTTGTGCTTTCTTGTTTAGATTAGCATTTCCCCAATATTAGGTGTTATGCATGTTTATGGCCTACATAATTTGAACCTTCTGAGTTAGAACAAAGTGTGTTTTCTTGTTTAGATTGCACTATCCCTAATTCCTACAGCTAGTAATCCGAGCCATAAGGGCCCCAATAATGCACTATTCTATGTAAATAAAGGCTAAATCCACTATCATTAAACTATGTGTAAAGGAAAACTTTAATAAATAAGACCAAATAAGAGCTGCGAATTGGAAGTTCTGCTTTATTACCCTCTGCATAGTTAAGCAAGATGAGAAATTATTTTTAATTTATACTTTAATTATTGAAGATGAATATTTTTGAATGTTAATAGGAAAGATATTACAAATATCTGTCATAGGGGAACATACAACTTGAAGTGTACAGATGAAAGTAAGGCTTTAATTAGTTTATGGGGCAAGTTTAGCCAGGCAGACTCACAAAGCTTCATGATTTTTATTTTAATGGCAAACCTTTATGTATTAACGTGGCTTGGTGAGCATTTGAATAATCTGACATGCACATGAATAGGGGTGGTATTTATTTTGGATTGCCTTAATGTGAAGCTACATATCTGGATAATTGGATTTTATCTTATTTGTACTTATATTTCTGGTTCAGCTAAATAATCTGCAAGTAAGTATGATGAAACCTGAAATCATTTAAATGGGACAAAAGCTGTTCTTTCCTTGCAAAGTCTTCTTTCTTTCAACACAGTGACTTCTTTTGACATCCCGGATGCCATAAATTTCTCAAGAGAAATAGCAAAACAGTGGATCCAGTGGTTCTTTTGACCCATGTAACATTGCACTCAACCATTGTGGTTAATAACAGTAGCATCCAGTGCTTGTGTAAGCATAGCCAGGCACTGAATTAATAAAATCCATTCCATCTACATTTTTCAGATTGTTAGGTGTCTTTCATTCCATCGTCCACTCATTTATGAAATCAGGTACCCCCCCCATTTCCTGAATTTGTGCAAATTCACATTTGCGCAAGTTTGCACAAAATCTGCAAATCACCTCCCCCCATGCACAAATCTCCTTATAATGTGTAAATCCCACAAAATTTGCATTTTCAGGCTTTAGCCTCTGAGGGAAATGCACTTTTTGACCAGTGTTGTTGTTTTAACATATTTTTCTACAACTAAATTTGCATAACATTCCAAAGGTGTTTTTTTTAAAAGAAGTTTATGCAAAGTAAAAACAAACAAACTGTGTGACTCAGAAAAAAAGCCAGTCTGTTGCAGAATCTACAGGTCAGAATCATAGAATCCAAATTCATTTCATTCTCTTGTGGACTTTTCCAACGTCTCTAAGCATAGCTTCTCATTTCTATGCATGATCCATTGTTGAATGCTCAAGTTGTGGGCAGGGGGCATGTGAGTGCAAGTTTAGGAACCTAGGAAGTGGACAAGATTGTTTGTCTATGGCTCTGTGATGTCTCTACCACCACCTCCTACACAGTTCTTTTAAATGGAGAGACCAGGGATTGAACCGGGGACCTACTGCCTGGAAACATGCCCTCTACTACTGAGCGATAGTCCCTCCCTGTTTATTTATTTTGATTTATGACAGGAGAGGCCAATTTGTGGCCCTCCAGATGTCATTGGACTACTACACCCATCATCCTTGAAGACTGCATGTGTGGATTGGGGCTGATGAGACTGGGCATCCAAAAAAAAAAAATTAAAAAAAAATCTGGAGAGCTACAGTTTGTCCTAATCTACATTCTGTCCTTATTTACTCATGGTGACTAAATTAGTTTAGGCTGCAATCCTTTGCACACTTGCCTGGGAGTAAGTCCCATCAAAGTCAGTGTGGCTTACTTCTGAGTAGACATTTATAAAAAGCAGTGCACATTGTGTATATGAAAAAAATACCTCTTTGAAACTGACCGCATACAGGGACTCAAAAAGAAAGAAATGGAACAAGGAGGAAAACTTTAAAACATCGAAGTCAAAACAACAAAATCAGCTCCTGGAACATGGATAACAATTGCTTCCTGAAGTCCTGGACCCAATTGGTCACTCATGACATCCCTACCTGAAAAGACTATTGCCTTGCTCAGGATCAATCTTACATGTAAACCCAACACACAAGTGTGGAGTTAGAGTGTGCACATGAAGCCCTCCCCGAATGTGCACGCATGCAGTGCAGAAAGGGGGTCTTCATGCGTACATGAATTCACTAGGAAACGTTTTCTAGGACGAAAATATGGCATCTTTAGCACCCTCACCAGGGCAACACCTCTGGCTGGGACTATCCATACCCTCACTATGATTCTGGATGGCTATGTGAAATTCCATTTCAAACAGGATTCTTTGTGGAACTGCACCATGAATCAACCCTTGATAAAGCCTCTTCAGCTGTCCAGTGAATGTGCAAGTGTGGTTGTGCCAGTAATTAAATAGCCCTGACATTGGTGACCGCTGGCTATGTGTGTCCTTGACTTCTGCAGGTTCAACTAAAAGCATCTAAAGGCCCCTGTGTGCTTGCATCTGTACAAGCATTGGGGCAAAGGAACCTTTTGATCATCTTCTGAGGCCGGTTTTGGAACCCTCTCCCCGGAGAGGTTTAGCTGGATCCCTGTCATTTTGTTGTTGGTTTTGACTAACTTTTAATCTGAGTTTTTGACCTCTTGCTGTTTAAGTGACTTATTTGTTTTGTTTTAAGCCACCTAAAAGCGCAGAATTATCTCAAAGTGACCTATGATACTGAAAATGCAAGTACAAAGGCAGTAGAGAAGTATTCGATACAATACTATAAAACATGTAACAACAATCAATCTTGCAGTCCACTGATTATAACAAGGCCAGCAAAAATAAGAGCTGCTTCAGAGCCCTCCAGAAGACATGCGGTAAAGGGGCTTGATGAACTCCTGATGGAAGCTGATTCCAAAGGTGCGGGGCCACTACTGAAAAGGCATTCTCCCTTGTACTCACCAGCTTAGCCACTGAATGCATCTTGGTGGTGGGCAAGTGAGAAGGGCTTCTGTTGTTGTTAATATACAAGCTACTAGAGTTTAAAGATGTACCAATATCCACCAATTTCTTCCAAAATGGGAAAGAAAGAACTTGAGGATTTAAATAATTTGAATGTGAGAGAAAGCAAGACTGACAGATTTGTCCATCTCTAAATGTTATCCCAAATATATAATTTAGATAGTCCTACATTTGATAAATTCATTTTGCCATTTTTTTTAAAAAAATAGCACCCTAAGTACTTATTGAAGGACTGCAGTTTTTAAAAATTGCATTATAAAGGATTACAAGCTCAGTAATGGAAAATATTTGGATGTTGTAAGCATCACTTACTGGTTATACTAGTATAATTTGTTTTACCCATTTTTAATTGCTGAATATATATCACACTAGACATGAATTAATTCACTGTAGGAGTTAAACAGTCCTTGTTAGGACATATTTGTTTCTTTAATGTACACATAGTTAGATCACAGATAGGGATGTGTCTGTTTCACTTTCTATAACTCACAGTTTTTCAAACATAAGTTCATCTTTCCTGTTTCTGCATCTGTTTGAGGTTGTTGTTTTTATAAGTCTGCATAAAAGCATTTGCATGCATTTCACCCTAATAAACACAATTTACAAGTGTTTTTTTCCTAATCTGTGCCTATTTGTGCCTATTTGTATTTCCCCTAATGTTCACATTTTTGTATATGTTTTGAGAACGAAATTACAAAATTTGGGAAATTGTGTAAACTGAAGGATAATCGTGTTCTTGTTAACATTGGTTTGAGAACTGTAATTTTAAGTTGATTCATGTTAAACATTTATCTCCCATTCTTAATCACAAGTTGATTGTTCTTCATTGGCTCTGGTATACCTTGCAGCTCTATTGGTTTGGTGTTTTAGTAGACCTAAAATGTGTGTATATTTTGACTTTCACCCGAGTGGTATGATGTTTCACAGGCAGGCTTCTATTGGAATAATTGTTTGGTGAGGAGAGAGTTCCTAAATCTTAAGGTTTTTTGTAATCTGCATTTATTTATAAATATGCAAAGAGCCTGGAGGAGTACTGAGGCAAGCACCCATAAGGTCTACAAACTAGATTTTAAAGGGAAAAAACATCTTCACACCCTTTCCAAAAGTCAGTCTTAGTAGGGCCTCTTGAGGGAGAGTTTGGGAGCAACACAGGGAAAACCCCTTTCTTACGTTCCTGACAAAGGGGCCTCTGTGCATAATGGCGCCCTCAAAAGTGCCTGTCCTGCAGACCTTAATACCTGGGCAGGTTCATAACAAAAACGAAAGGCGGTAAGCATCCAAAACAGGTCAGAAGGAAAAGCAACGAGTTCTCAGGATGTAAAATATTCATTTTTAAGAAGCCCAACATGTTTCAGCCTGTTTTTTATTCTAAGGCTTTCCTCAGGGGGTTGTTAGAAGGTCGTGTCTGGAGAATTTCCTCTAGCAAAATAATGTACACAAATCTCCTCCTCTCTATTTTTATCCTCAAAACAACAACCCTGTGAAGTAGTTTGGGCTGAGGGTCTGTGACTGGCCCAAAGTCACCCAGTGGGTTTCCATGGCCAAGTGGGGACTAGAACCCGGATCTCCTGATTCCCAGTCCAACACTTTACACACTACAACGCACTGGCCTTGAGTTGGTTATGTCTACACTAGATACAACCAGAGATGTGTGAATCAGCAAAATGCAAATATGCTGCAGTTCTCCGAATTCCATCTCCGAATTCCAACTCAAGTCCAACTCAAGATTTGGAGCTGTTTTGGTTTTTTTGCATGAAAATCTGTGATTATTTTTATGCACATTTTCCCCAAATGTACATATCAATTTTGTGCATTTTTGAAACATACTCATTTTGAAATGGGGGGGGGGGAGTCTGCTAATCACAGTTCAGAAGGTGTAAACTGGGTAAAACCTGTCCCTGATCAAAACCAACTGAAACCAATTTCTCATACATCTCTAGATATGGCATAGTAACATCCACATTCAAATACAATCCCTGGCCAGATCTACACCATGTGTGAAATCATTACAATCCCGTCATCGTCACACTATATCCCTCTTGGGCATTTAGATCTTTGACAACACACAATGATGTTTATTGTGGTATTTTCAATAAAGTGGAATAAAAACCAGGAAATAACACTATGAAAGTGGTATATGGAATGTGTAATGTGCCCCAACTTATCAGTGCACCCGTGTTTCCCAAATACAGGCTTTTTCACTTACTTCTAGATACATGCATTTGAAAACAGTGGGTCTGACTCCCCCCAGTCCATACCCATTAATGAAGCAGGGGTGGGGAGCTAGCCCTGCTTAGGGCTAGGGGGGAAAGAAATCAGGCTCCTGAGATTACTGAAAACCAGCAAGTTCTCTTCCTCTGATCCTCAGATCAGCTTGCGCTAGCGTTTCTCTTTCTTTCGACAGAGCGCCTTCTCACACAGAGCTTCTGATCTATGAGGCACAACCAGGCAGTTACCAACTTCCCCAGAAGCCACACCGGGTCTGCATTTGGCTGCAGCAGGACCGAGTCAGGCAGCTCGAAGGTATCGTCAGTGCGGTGGGAAAGGGGAGAAGGAGCGCCAGCCCCTGTTTTAGCTCTTCTGACATTTGATGCCCTTCACCGGTGCCCTTGTAATAAGTGTAAAAAGTTTTCATCTCCCCTTGTTAAACTGCCACCTGTGCAGGGAAAAGCTAATCCATTAGGGCCAAACGGTTCAGAGAAGGTGCTGTAGAGCCTGGGGCGGGCTCTTGAGTTTCACTTCTAGCAGCTGCGGCAAATGGGGTGGAGGGGGGGGAGTGGAGGATGGTCCTTGTTACAGAAATCAGGAAGTAAACAAAGCTCGCCTTTCAGTCTGCTCAGGCTTTGAGAGGGACGGGTGGAAGGAAAGGGCAAATTCTTCTTCTAATTACTTTATGGGTCAGTTCTCCTTATGTCAATGTTGGACACTTGTATTCTTAAGAAAGAAAGAAAGAAAGAAAGAAAGAAAGAAAGAAAGAAAGAAAGAAACAAAGAGAGAGACAGAGAGACAGAGAGAGAGAGAATGAAAATCATAAGCTAGTCTAGCTATCAATATTTCAAAATGGCCAAAATATATTCCACACATGGACAACATTGTGTTTCCAGCCTTGACAAGACTCTTTCCCACTCCCTGAAAGAACACACAATACGCCTTACAATAACATTATGAACAGCTTTCTTACCACGATGTTTTCACCTCCTTCTGTGTTAAATATTTAAGGTATTGCCTTCTGTTCCAAAGCAGTTTCTTTTCTGAAGTGTGTTTTGGTGTTGGGGAAGCACAGGAGAAAAATAACAGATTGACAGCCCAGCATGGCCTAGCTCTGTTTCTCCACAGAGCAGGTAGGTGAACTGCAGGCTTCCTTCATCTACCTTTTGCTACAGGCCTCATCTAGGGCTGTGAAAATCTGTAACACCTGAGCTCATGGGGGTTTCTTTGATCTTCCACCTCAAAACTCATCCTATCTTATGCTTAAACGGGTCACAAGCTCCCCCCCCCCGTTTGCACAAAAATGTATGTGAATTTCAGCATGCATTTTTCCAAACATAAACATTTTTTTAAAAGTACATACTTTTCTCCCATTGATTAAAGCAAGTTAGTGCCCTTAAAAAAAGTATGCACCTTTTCATGCATCATTTTCAAAGGTACACATTATTGAACACACTTTTCTTTTGTCCGCAAATTGCATTGCAAGCTTGGAAATGAATGGTCTTTGACTGCAGGTTGTGTTCACTTCCTGACAGACTTCAGGAAGTGTGAACTGGGCAAATTCTGGTCTCAAACAAAGGGAAACAAGTTTCTCATACATTCCTAGGCAGGATCTACACTACTACTTATAACGGTTTATAATGGTTAGGACAACTGTCCAGGCCCAGGACACATTACATATACAGTTTTCATACCATTTTAAAAGTGTTATATCCTGCTTGGTATAGATCAGCCCTTAGCCTCATCTTCCATGTAAATCTAAAAAATTATACTAGTTTTAGTTTGATTAGTGGTTTAATTTGTTTTTAGCTGTGTATATTTATTGTTTTATATTGTTGTATAATTTTATCTGTACGCCACCCTGAGATCCTAGTGATATAGGGCAGGATACAAATGTCATCATCATCATCATCATCATCAAAGGCAAGCTGGTTGCCACTATGTGAATAGAAAGGTGGACTAGATGGACCCTTAGCCTGATCCAGCATGGCTCTCCTTATGTTCTTATGTATGACAGATAGTAAATCCTAAAGCTACCTTGACAGTAAAAGTAGGAATTATTAATTAAGGAAAATTCTAATGACCTGACAAAGAAAGAGGGGAAATGGAGTGTTTCGTGTAGTTTTTTGTTGTCTCTGGTTAAATTTTGTGGGAGCAGCGTAAGAATCTTCTGGGCATGGTTTGGCTCGCTTGTTTGAGTGTTATGGAGCAATTTGTCCACAGACACCTTCCTGTGGTGTACTTGATCTTTCTGGATGGCTGGACATCGTCTGACAATTCCAGGTTCAGAAGAGGGGTTTTCCTCAGGATCGAAGGGGAGGAAATGGTTAAACTCCCCTCTCTATGCTTGTTGCAGTCCCGATAATTATCAGTATCCCTGACTGATGCTGTTTGTATTTAATTTACTTTAATAAAATAAAATAAAATAAAATACCTTGCCCATTCAGTGCAAAGAGACATTTAACATCACATCTCATTTGTTGCCATGATCTTACAAGAAGTTGTATTACACAACTGTGAATTCAAACTCTTTGTATATCCCAGGAGATTAATCGACCCTTTCCTTCATTTTCCTTAGCTACTTCTGCTTTTAGATGCTACTTTGCAAAGAGAGCGGCAGCTCTTTGCCTTCTTAAAACCACTCTGCTGATATTCCTAATTATTATTCCATAAAAATGGAAACAGTAGCAGAACGTTCTGCAGTTTCAGTTTCTTGGCATGATTCGGAAGAAGGGGGCTAGAGCGATTTCTAAATCCTCTGAGGATTTTGGAGGCTACAGGTTGAAAGGAAAGTTAAATATTGAAGGCATTTAGTCCTTGAAAGTCATGAAACTTGATCTGATTATTTAGTCCTTTTGGCCTTACCTGTGAAGCCCTAGGCAAGTGTGTGACCTTGACACAAGCAGAGCAAAAAATACCAGGATCTTAAACAGCCCTTGTATTGTGTGACTCTAGGAGAATGTCAGTTTTAAAAACAATACCTTCTTTCCATTGATTCCCGGGCAGATGTCTTCCACTAGTTGCAGATACAGCTATTTTTTAAGCTCTTACAAAATGGAAATCACTGTTGAGATGGATCTGCATTCAGCCTCCTGTCTATCTGCAATCCTGTGCATGCTTAAGCTCTTTTCACACATTCATCTGAAGGTGCATACAGGGGGCAGTGGGATTGCACCCACACACACATGTGGGCATGGTGGATGGTGCGAAAATGTTCACATGCAGACAGGGCTCATCCACACACAGTTTGTAGGGACACAAGCAATTTTACAGGGGGAGGGATCCGTGGCTCAGTAGTAGATTGTATGTAGAAGGTCCCAGGTTCAATGCATGGGGATGGCAAAGAGTCCTGCTTGAAATCCTGGAGAAACGCTGCCAGTCAATGGGAACAAGGCTGGGAGATGGACAAGGCGGGATCTACACTACTGCTTATAACGGTTTATCATGGTTTTGACAACTGTTCAGGCCTAGGACACATTACATATACAGTTTTCAAACCATTTTTAAAGTGTTGTATCCTGCTTGGTGTAGATCTGGCCCAAAGGTCTGATTCGGTATGTAACAGCTTCTACGTCCCTATGTTCCATACCTTCCGCCAAATACACATATGGGATAGGCATAGGGATGTGGAAGAAATCCACAATGGAACCAAATGAGTTTAGATTTTTATGCATCTACATGCGGATTCTACACTGGACCAGCTTTCTCACTGTTGGGCAGATTCCACAGACTTGCGGACAATTTTTCTAACCTTTGAGAATTTCCCATAACTTTCATCGTAGAAAAATACGCAAAATGAAACAGAAAACAGGTCAAAAATGTGCATTTCTCCATAGGTTAAAGTGTGAATAGGCACATTATGGGGGAATTTGCACATTTGGGGGGGGGGATTCACATATTTCCACACATGCAACTTTGTGCAAATTTGCACATACACAAATTGGAAGCTAAAAAACCCTGATTCCTTAGGTGGGTGGATGACGGAATGAAAGGCGCCTGATAATCCATGGAAGACAGGAAGAATGGGTTTTACACAATTCCTACATTCCTAGCTATGTGCAGGGCAACAGACATGGCTGGCTACAATCCAGCTTCTTCCTTCCCCACTCACCCATTCCTCTGAATGGATAAGAAAGTGTAAAATCCCAGTTTAGTGCAAAGTATGCAAAACTTGAAACTGGTTTACTGTTTGTTCTCCCATACAAATTGCGGGCATAAAGCACTAATCACAGGGAAATAGTGGGTTTTTTATTGATTGTTTATTATAAGTTTTATAAACAGTTCTACATCAAGAAATATTGGAGTTGTGTACAATAAATTAAAACACAAAATACAAAAACGTTATAGTAAAAGCAAATAGAGCAATAAAGCAGTTGCTAGAATCTAATTATCAGTCAGGGAATGCTTGCCTGAACAGAAAAGTCACCAGCAAACACCAAAACCAGAATAGCAGAGGTGCATGCCTGGTCTCAGGTGGAAGAGCATGCCAGAGGGTGGGAGCCACCACGCTAAAGGCCCTTCTCCTGAAAATATCCAAGGCCAGATCTACACCAAGCAGGATATAACACTTTGAAAATGGTTTGAAAACTGTACCTGGAGTGTGTCCTGGGCCTAAACATTTGTCACTACTGTTATAAACCATTATAAAGCAGTAGTGTAGATCCTGCCCAAGTGGATCTTCCAACCATGTGAGGCCACCAGGAGTTGCCTCTGCAGAAGACGTCAATGATTGGGCAGGATGCTATACGAGGAGGCATGTTAGTTGCGTAGATAGCTTTTGTTCAGCCTTCCTTCTGAGCAAACATGCATAGGATTGGATTGTGTTTATGTGAATATTGCCAAAACATGTAGTGTAGTTAATGAGTTAGAAGTGTGGGGGCCTCACAATATGGTTTAGCCCCCCCCCAAATCCTATGTTCAGCCCCCATATTTAAGGTTTACAAAATAATCTCATAGTGTATGAAGTTCCTTTTCCATTTAGAAAATTAAATCTCTCCATCAGTCAAACAATTAAGATTCTACCCTTTATTGTCCTCAGCCTTTTGATCATTGCATGGCAGAGTGGTTTGAAAGCTTTTTGTTATGTCTTTGAGAATGTGCATAAAGTGTTCTGTTTGCGAGACTCACCATAGATATTACATTATGGAATTCAATGCTGAGCTAGATGACTTGACAAGCAAATAACCACCACTGCATTCAAAGCTACGTGAGATTATTATTACCCTCACTGTGTATATTAATGAGTTTCCCATGAATGGCATTTAATAAAATATCCAGTATCTCTTCACCGTACTTCCACTTTTCTTTCTCATTCTTGAAAATTAATTATGCAAGCCCATATTTAACCATGCTGAAAATGAGAATTGTGTGGAACCTTTCCAAATATTCATTACATATTTAATTGTTAAAATAATCAAGCCATTTATCAAGTATTCCAAAGCCCAGTCATCCATCACCACGGCACAACTCAAATCAGAGAGAGAGAGAGAGAGAGAGGAAGGGAGGGAGGGATGAAACGAAGAATTTTATACATGTCCAGTTGAAGTCCTCCATTTTGGTGCAAAACGCACTGCTTATCAGTCATCCATGCTACAGAAAAACCCAGACATAAATATCAACAGCCATAAACCGCCCAGAGAGCTGTAAACCGCCCAGAGAGCTTCGGCTGTGGGGCGGTATATAAATGTAATAAAATAAATAAATATCCAGAGATATGCAAGAGCAGCTTTACCTGTGGATCTTCCTCCCCAACCCAAACAGATCCTGTTAGGGCTGCTAAGCTCTGTACACTATTGAGTCCCCCTCTGGTGAATGCAGTTCTGGCTATGTGGCAGCCTTTCTGGGTGCTGAGTAGGGATGTGCTCCGCTTCTAATTGGACCGGCGAATTAGAAGCAGAGCAGGGGGCTTCGCCTGCCCTTAAGGCGGAGGCGAAGAGGATCGAGGTGAAGGCGGATCCTTCGCCTCGATCCGGAGCTCTGCCGGAAAGGTAAGTGGGGTTTACCGGGCCCTGGCGCTGTCGCTGTCGCCCATGAGGCGACAGCGGCAGGGCCCTGTAAACCCCCCTCCTCTCCCTTACCTGCGTCCATCCGCGGTCCGTCGGCTACTTCAATTGAGCCCACGGTTCAACCAGGAAGTCTAGGCCGCACTTGCGGCCCAGACTTCCTGGTTGAACCACAGGCTCAATTGAAGAAGCCGACGGACCACGGACGGAGGCAGGTAAGGCCCCCCTCCCCCTTGGTCCCTTACTGTCCGGGATAGCCACCAAATGGCTTGACAAAGAAAGATAAGACCAGCCGGTAGCTAGGTAACGAAGGTGTTTATTTACAGAAGCTAAACAGTGCAGGGAAAGGAGGGGAAAACGGGGGTTTGACAGCAAAAGTCAAGGAACAGGAACAGTTCAAGGGGCAGGCTTGTAGAGTAGTCAATGTCCAGTCCAAAGTCAAGGGAGCGTGGCAAAGAGGAGATTCGATAATGCAGTCCAAGTTCAAACACAGCCAACAGTCAGCGACAAACCAGTAACACAGTCCAGAGTCAGGGGCAACAACAGGCAAGACGTAGTCACAAACCGGTCCAAGGTCGAAGCAGGAATCCAGAGTAGGCAGACGTGGTCACGGGATCCGGGAATCAAGACAGGAATCAGAATCCAGGCGTTCAGGAACAAGGCACGAGGTCACAAGATCCAAGAGCAAAGGCTTCCGCCAGAATGCTCAGATAATCTCTGACAACTTTGCAGGGCTCCCAGCTGCGCTTTTATCCTTAGTCAGAGTGCTGAGTCATGGCCTCTCAGCTGATCCCTAATTGCCTGGTGTTTCTGGTGGAGGCGGCGAGACCGGCATCTGGTTGCCTTCTCCGCCCGCAACTGCCTGAAACCAGGCTTCTCCGCCTCCTCCTCAGACCTCTGCGGCTCCTCCGTAGTCTTTGCTGGCATCAGGCCCTCAGAGCTAGCAGAGGTCCCAGCTGGCCTTGACTCTTCTCCCTGAGGCTCTGCCACAGTCTCTGCCAGTCCAGCCTCCTCATTACCTGAGCTGGGCTTCTCGGTACTAGGTCCAGCCTCTGCCACCTCCTCCTCATCTCCTGACTCCATCTCTATGCAGGGCATGACACTTACCGGGCTCTGCCGCCATCACTGCATGAGCGGTGATGGCGGCAGGGCCCAGTAACCCCCCCACCCTCCTCTCCCGGCCTTATCTGGCACCACTCCCCTCCACTGCGGAGCTCCGATTCGGAGCCGGAGCTCCGCGGCGAAGAGGAGCGGAGCATGGGCAGAGCGGTGCAGAGCAGAGCGGGCCGATCCGAAATTTTTGGATCAGCCCGCGGGGCAGAGCGGGGGGGTCCATGCACACCCCTTGTGCTGAGCCTTCCCAAAGGGATTCACATGTACTGCCCTCCCCACAATCATAGGGTCAGAGGAAGCTATCTTTTACCATTGGTCCATCTAGTTCAGTGGTGGGGAGCTTATGGCCCTCCAGATGTTTTGACCTACAATTCACATCAGCTCTATGCAGCTTAGCTAATGATGAGGAATGGTAGGAGACATAGGCCAAAAATATCTGGTGGGGCACAAGTTGGGTATTGTCTAAGCTGACTGACAGTAGCTCTCCATGGTTTCAGATAGAGGCAAGGATGGACACACTCACTTGAGTCCATGTTGGGTGGGTGCCTAAGGAGCCACCACAGTCGCCTGCCCATTCAAACCGGGCCATGTGAGCCCTTTGAGGGCTTGGAAACCCTTCCACTCATCCCCCTTGCAAGGAAAGTGCAAAGGGTTGAGAGAGCGCCTTTTTCATTAAGGTTGATTTATGTAAATTGGCTTTTATGGAAGAGGCCCTTATCCCTTCCTGCTCTCCTTGCAGGAAAGGAGCACGTGGGGCCAGTGCCACTGAGCTACCATGCCGCTCTCTGCTGGGCACCACAGAAGGAGGTGCAGTGGCAGTGGTGAGCAACCACACCTCTCTCTGCTGGTCACTGGCAGAGGGAAGCATGGTTGCTTGTGACCGCCATGCTTGCCCGACTTGGCAATGAGTCCGGCAAGTGTGGGGGTCCACAAATTGGCATCCGGGGAGTCAAACTGGTGGGAACCCCCAAATGAGATTGAATCTCCAAATGGATGTCCCTAGATAGGGGGTCTTTCTCAGCCTAACCTGGAGTTTCCACCGACCTATAGCCCTACTCCCACTACAATTGAGAGTGGCCCCGTTCAGACAACACGCTAAACCACGCTGCTTAACCACAAAATGGTTAATGGAATTCCATTAACCATTTTTTTGGTTAAGCAGCATTAGGGTTACCATATTCTGAATCCACAAAACCGGGACAATTTTTTTGGGGGGTGGGGAGGTAGGATTTTTAAAAAATAAAATAAAAATTGAGCAATATATAAAGGTCTAGGGAAAGCCCAATTTTTGCAAAGCCCTACTTTTCAATTAAAACATCAACAACGGTAAAACCAGACATCTTAAATTCACTGCAACTTACTTCCAAGTAACAGATTTGAGGCTTGCAACCCAATTCCAAGGAGGTGGATTTTTTAAGGGCGATTTTTTGGGGAGTGACTTTCCTTTCCTTTCTGCCCTCTCTCCTTTCCTCTCCTTTGCCTCCTCGTTCCCCACTCGCTCCCTCCTTCCTGTCCCCCACAAAACTCTCTTTCTTCCCCCACAAATGCAGCTCCGCCCCACGCTTACCCTAAAGGTCTGACCACAACCAGCCAAGCTCACCAAACTCCTTTTCATTGCATGGGACTCAAGTAGCCTGAGGAGAGCACGTGCGCCTTTCCTCGCTGTTGTTCCTCTTCTATGCATCCGCAGGCGCAGTAAGGTGAGTGACTCAGTGAGTGACTCAGGTGAGCCTGTGGAGGAGCAGTGATGCTCTGGAAAAGGCGCCAGATTGATGCAACTTTTTCTCTGCTGCTGCCTCTCCACTGAGCAGGCTCAAGGCACCATTTTGGAGGTCAGAATTTCTCCAGCCAGCTGGACCAGGAATCCGGGATTCTTGCCCAGCCGGTCGGGACATTTCAGATTCACCTGGAAATCGGGACATTCCCGGTTTTCCGGGATGTATGGCAACCCTAAGCAGCATGGTTTAGCGTGTTGTCTGAACGGGGCCATAAAGTGCACAAGCTTTCTGATGTTGGTGCAGGTCCTTGTTCTAATCCAAGGCAGATCTACACCAAGCAGGATATGACACTTTGAAAACGGTTTGAAAACGGTATATGGCGTGTGTCCTGGGCCCCAACAGTTGTCACTACTGTTATAAACCATTTTAAAGCAGTACTGTAGCTCCTTCCATAGAATGGCTCCAATGTTGGATAAGGACATCTTAACTACACAGCCCCTTGCATTTGACGTGGTGGCAATGCATACCTATATTCTCCCTTGCTGGATTGATTTGGGCATAAATTTGCAATGGATCATATAGATTACCAAGCATAGGAGCAATAGAATAGAGTGATATGCATTTCAAGAAATGAGGCTTTTTATCTCAGTGAAGAACATGCTAAACAAGGGATGTTCAACCATGTTAGTATCTTATTTCCCTCACTTCAGAGATGAGATATTTCAAAGTTTGTGATTCTTAACAAAAAATTTGACCCTGCCTTTATAATAATAATAATAATAATAATAATAATAATAATAATAATAATAATAATAATTCTTTTGCAGATTCCTATTCAGTGGTATTGATCTACCATATTCTCCCCTACACTTTTTGCTGAAATGTGGGGGTCCATTAAAACCCCAAGTCTTGTAACCAGAACAGGATTGCAGCAAAAAGCTACAAAATGGTGTTAAAAGGAAAGGATATTTTCTCTTTCATATGTACTTGCTCATATCTGGTAGTGGAACCAAAGGAGCATAAAAAACCATCAAATATGCTCTCATCTCTGATTGTAATTTGTTTTTGTTGATTAAAATTGGGCCCCCACCAATTAATCAACATCAGCTGTAAACCTGAACGCTAAGCCCCACTGAACACAGGTGTACTTACTTCTGAGGAAGAGCTTTTCTATGTGAGGCTATTAATCCTCTGTATCTGATTTTGGTTTTGTTCCGGAATTGAGATCCAAGCACTACATAAGAATTTCCTTTTCTGCTTTTCTGCTACAGCCTCTGGCTGGCACTGGGGTATAGCACAATAGTGCAATTACAGAAGAGGAAAAGGTGTTTTCTTTTGCTTTCACAAGTAATAGCATAATTCTTGTTCTTAAAAAAAAAATGTAACTGAAAGCATTGTTTAGAAACAGAAGCAAGATTGGAAGGTCACAACATCATCTAAAGAACCCATAAATATCCTTGAGTAGGGAATGATGACTGCACAATAAAAGCCTCATGCAAAAAGAAAAGAAAAGAAAGAAAACGCTCTAAAGGTACATAGGATTGCACAGTATATCTTTTGGATATATATATAGGACAAAATCATAGATGTGAATGACTTGTCTTATAAATTAGACTTCATCTAAGGTAAAGAAAGTTGAAGTGAAGGCCCAGTTGTTGTTGCAGTTTGTCTGAAATGATTTCAAGAATATCAGGAGGCTAACAAGATATGTTGTGTGATCTCCTAGATTTCAGTGGCCATTTTGAGGGATCAGCACAGTTTCACAGTAGAAATCCTGATAAGAACAACTCTGTTGCCAATTCTGCCATTCTCGAAAAATAATCCCTTGTTCCAAAGTAAAGATCAGCACAGTATGGATTCACTTCTTCCACCATTTCATCCCCATTCCGTTTCTTGATAATGGTATCAAATCCAAAATTCACCAGCATATCTCCTCAGAACAACATCAAAAGAAATTACACTATCATCAAACTAGCTTATAATATCATTAGTGACCTAAATTAAAGCAAGATAATTGCCCTAGCAGACAGCAAACAACAGAAGGAGAATGCTAATAACTCAAAAAGCACGTTCTAGCCCTCTGCCAAGCTAGAAGGTGCTTTGCAATCACACCATAATTATCTCAAGAATCAACTGACAAGGCTATTTCTTCAGTTTAACAGTGCCCCCCCCTAAAAAGGGGGGAGAGAATAAGCTACGATTGTCTATGGTCTTATAAACTTAACTGGGCTCTGACTTTTCAAATGTACGTATTCCATGGGCTCAGAGTTTCTAAGGGCTGGAGACATGGAAAAAGTAATGTCAGAATAATAATAACAACAGCAACAACAATAACAACAACAACTAATTAAAACATTTTAAACTAATACATTATTAAAAGCAGCACATTATTAAAAGGCAAATTTAAAATTCAACTGTGTAGGCCTGCCGGAAGAGATCAGTCTTTATGGCTTTCTTGAATTCCGGAATACTGTTAAGTTGACGAATCTCTCCCGGCAAGCCATTCCACAAACTGGGAGCAGCAGAAGAAAAGGTCCTCTGAGTAATAGTTGTCAACCTTGTTTTTGTTGGCTGGAGTAAATTTTTCCCAGAGAACCTGAGTGTGTGGGGCGGATTGTACGGGAGAAGGCGATCCCCAGGTAGCCTGGACCCAAACCATGTAGGGTTTTAAAGGTGATAACAAACACTTTATGCTTTATACTTCACCTGGAAACAAATTGGCAGCCAGTGAAGAGATTTTAAAACTGGTGTGGTCATCCCTAGATGTACTGGTGACCAGACTGGCTGCCATATTTTGAACTAGTTGAAGTTTCCAGACTAGGCACAAAGGTAGCCCTATGTAGAGCGCATAACCATGCAAATAGCTGGACTCTTTGGAGAAGATCCTTTGACAGCAAAATTAAGGGGTTGGCTCAAATTAGGGGTCCTAAACCCTGAATCTGAGTTGAAGTGGACTGATTCAGCCTGCCTTGATCCAAATTTGGTTCGAGACTGGACTGGGTCTGTTCCAGCTGCCACAGCTTACAACAGTAGCCAGATTCCAGCTGGATATCAGGAAAAAACTTCCTGACTGTTAGAGCAGTACGACAATGGAATCAGTTACCTAGGGAGGTTGTGAGCTCTCCCACACTAGAGTCATTCAAGAGGGAGCAGGACAACCATCTGTCAGGGATGCTTTAGGGTGGATTCCTGCAGTGAGCAGGGGGTTGGACTCGATGGCCTTGTAGGCAGGCCCCTTCCAACTCTGCTATTCTATGATTCTATGATCTATGGCAGGTCAGAGCATCACTCCTGGAGGACAGGTGGCTCACCAGTGCAAAATGAGGCTTCAGGTAAGTCCCCCAGACAGGGGGATAGCAACTCATGGGGGGAGGGCGAGCAGGAGGGGAGAGAAGGGGAGTCCTGTGGACTCCTGGTCAGCCTCAACAGCTGGTCTGATTTGGAACTGAATCCAGAATGGGCCATGGTTGTTCCCAGGCATCCCAAGTCAAATCAGGGCAAATAAGCATGGCCTCCAAGGCTAATTGGGGATCTGTGCACAGCCTTAGTTCACACATACAAGTAGAGCATTTGATAGATACACCTGATTATTTTAAAGATGCTGGAAGTTTGCTGTTTCTGATCTCAGGTACAGGCTTTTGGTGCTCATAACATTCACCTCAAAAGAAGTCCTGAGCATTAGAGCCCTGACTTCTTTTCTGGCTTGGATTTGAATCTGAATCAGAGATGAGTTCTTGACATGCCACATCCCTTCCAGCCAGGTCCAACTCCCAAAGGATAGCTTTGCATCTAGGGATCATGAGAGTTTGTGTACATCTCCAGCCTCAGTTACAAAAGGAAGCCAGGAGAGTGTGACCAAGAAGAGACCTAGGGTTTCTTTAGATTAAAGGGAAATCACATTCGCTTACTGGTGCTTTGCTTCCTGCTTCTCTTGCACTATTGTAATGAGCTGAATTACCCAGGAGGTGAAGGTTGACCAATTGGGCCACAGCTAGACCTAAGGTTTATCCTGGGATCATCCAGGGTTCGCACCTGCCAAATCACTGGATCCCCTGTGTGTCACCTAGATGAACAAGGGATAAACCTTAGGTCTAGCTATGGCCCAAGTCTGTAATTGAAAACTACCCGTTCGTACTATTGAATGGGAAATCGCCCTCTAGTGGGTGTTTTGTAGTGCAACTTTGACTGCACATGGTAGGAAATCCCGAGATATTTCAGAAGAATCTGGATATCCAAGTTTTTTAAAAAAACTAGAATAACGGGGAAGGAGCAGGAAATGTGCAGGAGGTTCACAATGTAATCAAAATAACCCGCAAACCTCTGTGATAGGCCAGTCACGAGCATGCTGTAAATTGTTCATCTAGAAAAGCCCCTAGAACAGACTGAGAACTTGAGGCATCTGGGATAAAGTCTTTTGAAATTATTATTATTGTTTATTGTTTTTCAACTGAGAAATGTCACCACAACCTAAAGAGTTCAAGGACATAAGCTTCAGGGGGAAAGCTTAAGCAGCAGGGTCTAATACCCTTTGTTTCTATCATAGGCTAAGCTGAGGAGTTTTCCCAGAGCTTGGGAGTATCACTGAGCTTGCCCCACTGGTTCCTACCGGTTCCAACAGATTATGCAGTTCCCAAAGGTTCTGATGCAGTTCTCCACTCAAAACTATGAAAATACATTTATAAACGTGTATTTTGAGTGGAAAATGCATTTAGAAAAGGATATTTTAAGAGAAAATATATTTAGAAATACTTACTCAAATATGGATTTTCATGTGGGTAAACTTGCTCTCTCTCTCTCTCTCTCTCTCTCTCTCACACACACACACACACACAGAGAGAGAGAGAGAGAGAGAGAGAGAGAGAGAGAGAGAGAGAGAGAGAGACAGACTGTAAATTAATGCAGAATGGAACCAAACAGACGTACAAGTGCATACATGCAACTGTGACACTGCCTGACTGGAAATAGACTCATTTGGCTATCCCTATGCCTTACAAAGGCATTTATAAGGCATTTGTGACATGAGATCAGGTCCACAGTAAATGTTTTCTCCCCTCCCCCTGTTACTTATGCCATTTCTTTTTAAATCCTAGGAAGCCAATGGGAACAAGGAAAAGCAAGACTGGTTAATAATAAGAGTGTTTATGCCGACTGGAAAAAGCTGGTCCAAAACAGCAGGCCTGGCTTTGATTACATCTAGTAATCAAGCTGTGTACTACGGAATGACTTGATTTTATGTCTTGGGATATGTTAATCCACACATTTGAAGCATTCAGTCTAAAGACTATATGACCCATTGACTGGGATCTACGAGCCTTTTTCTTTTTCGTTTCCTCTGGCCCCATTTGCACTTTCTAAACTAAATAATTGAGAGTGATCACTGAGATTTTGATTAGTATTTGGGTGATATTAGTTTCATAGTGCGGGGATAGTATTTAGAAGATGGCAGATTACACAGACAAACTGGGATGTATGTGGAAGTATGGTGGTCCATCAGGGTTTTGGTCCATCAGCTTTGGTCTTGTCACACATACAAGCACACATCCCACTATTTTCCAGACTGCAGTCAATCTGGAGTAATCTGACCCTCTCATGCTTCACTGGATGGAAGTGAGACCCCACACTCAGCTTTAAAATGGGTAACTTAAGGAAGTCCATTTTCATTCCTCCAAAAACCCTCCCTGTGCGAACCTGGGGCGGGGGGAATCTGCTGCTTCCTGCCAAATTTTGGCAACAAGCCATTTTAGTGCACTAAAGAGATCAAATTTGGCTTGTTCTGAAGTGAAATTTGATATCTTTAGAACTCGATAGTACCATTAAAAAAACCCAGCATATTTTTTTGCTGTCCTCAAATTCATTGCCACAACAGGGGTCATGTGGGCCATACAGGGGCTGCAGGGTTCTAACGTGGCATGTGGGTTGTGGGTTGCCCACCCCTGCTTTACATAGTGAGCTGGAGATGCAAAAACCTTAAGGGGAAAAAAAAGAGAGAGAGAGTGGCTCCACTGACAATTGGTACGTATCTTTAAAAAGCCCTAAATGGCTTGGGACCCAAGTACCTAAAGAAGCATCTGCCTGTGTTTTGAGATCTTTCACCAAAGCCCTACTTCAGGTGCCTCCTTTATTGGAGTGATGATTCAACAATAAGAGAGAAGATTTTTACTTCTCGCAGTGACTTCTCATTTATGGAACATCCTCCACGGAATGGCTTTCCTGGCACCAACATTGCTCTATCTATCTATCTATCTATCTATCTATCTATCTATCTATCTATCTCGAACTATCTTGCTCTATCTTTGGGCATGGCTAGATGGGGCGATATCCTGGATCGCCCTGGGATCATCCCTGTGCCTCCACATGATGCACAGGGGATCCCGGGGCAGGGAGGGATGATCCTTCCCTTTCCCCGGGATATCACCCTACCCTTCTATCCCGACTTTTCCCACGGTCCCGGGATGATCCCAAGATGTGGCCGGGCATCCCGTTTTCATCCTGGCTCCTCTTGAGTAACCGTGAGGAGCCAGGACTCTGAGCTCCGTGCTCATCGGGGGTGGGGTGGGGGAACGGGATTTTTTTTAAAAAAAAACACTTATTTTTTGTGCTCTTTTCCAATGAAAAGAAATGGCGGGCACAACGTCCTCTTCTTCCCGGGCCATCGCACACTGCGTCTAGACACCCTGTGATGATCCCGGAAGCATTTAAGTCCAGGATCATCTCACCTCCCTCTCTCTACACCGTATGGTGTAGACATGCCCTTTGTGTAAGGGAAAAATGTTTGTTTGTTTTTGTTTACTGAGGCATTTCATCTTTTGTAAATTTAGTTTACGGATTTTATGGTGCTTTATTATTGCATTTTGGATACTATAATTGATTGTACTATAATTGATTGAAATCCTAAAGAAGAAGGAGGAGGAGGAGGAGGAGGAGGAGGAGGAGGATAAAGAGAGGTGTGTGTGTGTGTGTGCACGCGTGTGTGCATGTGTGCAATGCAAGAGCCCCTGAAGCCATGCATTGTCTTCATGCATCATCTTCATGCATTCTCCACATCCCGACCCAATAAGATGCATTTGCACACAGGATCAACAGCTCACGAATCACAGAGCTGAAAAGCAGAGCCAAGCAAACTGCCTTATCACCCTCAGATCTCCAAGTGGTATTCCGCTTGAAAAAGTTTCAGCTCATTTCCTGTATCACTGAAGCAAAAAATGTGATCTCTTTAATTCCACCTTGAAGTTGTTGGTCCCCCGCCCCCCGGTCTCTCGGTGGTGCTCACTGTTGCGCAATGTAGATTGGATGCAGCTACTTCCTAGGGCCCAATATAGGACTTTACTGTAATTAAGGGCAGCTGTTTTCCCCCTCTCCCAAACAGCCACATTTCCTCCCTGACTTCCAGCTTCTAATTACTCCTAATAAGGAGCAGCCCTTATCTTCACTTTCCTTCACAGGAAAACAGACCATAACACTGAAATAGCTCCCCCCCCATCACCACCACCACTCTGCCAGCCTCAACACAAGGAGATGCAATGGATTAGATATACAATGCCTGTTCTAAAATGCAGAGCCAACAGGAGCTAAAGAGTGTGCAGCTGGTGGTACCACCTGTGTCCATCTGTTTCCAGCCAGAGCCGTCTCATGTCTACAGACGCTGGGAAAGAAAATTGGCAGAAAGGGAGAGTCCTCTAATGAAAGAGTCAGCAGTACAGATTAGAACTTGGGTATAACTGGGTGGGAGCGAAAGTTACAGTCTCTATGTACAACAATGCTGTAAGATATTAGCAAAATGAACCTATCCATTTGCCAGGCCGTGAGTGGCATCAAACTTTCTGCCTGATGGTCATGTGTTCCCCTCCTCAGCCTCTCCTCACTCTGCTCTCCTTTCTTCCTTGATCTTGAATGACTTGTTCTGATTTCACAATGTGATCGCCCTGCTTTTACTGAAGTAGAAGAGTGCTTAGGGCAGGGGTAGGCAACCTGGTGGACTACAGCTCCCATCAGCCCCAACCAGCATGGCCCATGATCAGGGATTATAGAATTTCTAGTGCAAAACGACTGGAGGATACCAGCTTGCTCAGCCCTGGTTTAGGGGCATGCAGGACAAGAAGTAAGTTGCACCAAATCAATGGGACTTAATCCCTAATCCGTGTGTATAGGATTGGTTTTGTCCTTAGAATTGGAAGACCATGGACATTGTGTGTGAAAACAAACCCTCTTCCATGAAAGTACACACATTGTTTTCAAATGCAGCTACAGATCAGTCTCAAGGGCTCGGAGATTCTTTCATGGTGCTCACCACCATTCTCTCTCCCCCGGACCAATTCAGATATACAAAGTCTATTCATGGGTGGGGCATCTGTTTGTGGGTTGGGTCATGGATGGGGTTACACTCCCCCCCCCCCAAAAGATCAGGTTCTGTGGGATGCGCAGGGCTTTTCAGTGGCAAGGAGTGCTTTTTTCCACCTTCAGCTGGTGTGCCAATTACGATCCCACCTGACAGACCTCACCACAGTCATTCATGCTCTAGCGACCTCTAGTCTAGACAACTGTAACATGCTCTGTGTGGGGCTGCCCTTGAAAATAGTTGGCTGGTGTAAGAGGCAGCGCTCTGAACATATGGCAACCAATTTGGTTTGAGGTACCCTGGCTGTCAAAGTATTTCCAGACTCAATTCAAGATGCTGGTTTTAACCTATCAAGCCCTAAATGGTTTAGGATGCGAACACCTTAAAGACCTAACATCCAAACACATCTTCCAGGCTATTTCTTTGAGATGGTGCACAACCTTCAGCATGAATTTACCCACATAGATTGTTGCGGGGAGGGGGGAGGAATACATTATGATTCTTGCTGTAGAAACATAGGCAGTTAAAACATATCTTGAGATATGAAGCTTGACAGACATTCTTATTAATCCTTTAGATGGTGATCTGGGGTATTTGTGTTGTTTGTATCAGTTCTGCTTCCTGTGCATGGATGAGCAGCGACGTGGAAGGTTTTCAAAGTTCTGAATTACCCATTGGCTAATTTACTGCCCAGGGATGGTTGGCATCCATTTGCAGATTGGAAGACCTAACAGAAGTTTGGCTCCTTTTCCATTCGTGGACATGTTTGTTTGTTTTTCTTCCTTTTGTGTATATCTCTGCTTTTTGTTGAGTTGATGGCTTTGATTCCGTGCTTGCTTTTGGTGCCAGATTGCTCCATTAAAACATTGGACAATGTTGCATTTCAAATGGATGTGGGAGCTGGCAGGAGGAAGCAGGCTTAAAATGGTTGCCGGTAGAAGTTGATGGGAATGTTATGTCAGCTTGACTGCAGGGGTCACATACAAACCAGTTCTTGCAACACAGTTTTTCCCTATCATGTGATGTTTCTAGAGCCATTTCCTATAATACATGTTTCTGCAAATGCATTATGGGAATGGTCCACACCGTAACCCTGTTCAGAAGTTATTACTCACGTGTAGACCAATGCACTATAAGGGAGTGGGGTTGTATTGACTAGCTCTGACCCTGACATAGCGCAAGCCAACTAACCTGCCTCCTGGCACCCAAACATGCCACATGAACATCTGCAGGGCAATATGGTGGACTACAGCTCTCATCGTCCCCACCCACCATGGCCAATGGTCAGGGATTATGGGATTTGTAGTGCAAAACATCTGGAGGGTACCAGCTTGCTCACCCCTGGCTTAGGAATATGCAGTACAGGAAGTTGCACCAAATGGGATATTATCGATGGGATCAGTGTGCATAGGATTGGTTTTGTCCTTAGAACTGGAAGGCCATGAACATTGTTCGTGAAAGCAAACACTCTTCTATGGCAGTACGCACACGGTTTTCAAATGCAGCTACAGATCGGTCTCGAGGGCTCGGAGATTCTCTTATGGTACTCACTGTCGCCCAAAAGGACATTTCCTCATACAAATTCATATATAGGGAGCCTGTTGGTGTGTGGGATATCCGACTTGGGGTTGCATGTACAGTTCTCTCCTGCCCACCCCAACAGAGTGTCTCAAGAGGAGAGGCTGAAGAGGCAGGGTGACTGTCGAGGAGATATAAGATGTAATTATTTAAGACTAGCTGATATACCTGGTGTTGCTCGAGCCACCTAAGATATATGTCTGTGAAGTAGTCAACTTAAAGTAGTAGGCCAGTGCTAGGCCGGTGAGTTAACTTTTAAACAAATTAAATTTGTATCTTTTTTACCTCTCTCACCCTCACAACAACCCTGCAAGGTAGGCCAGAGCTAGACCTGTGATGTAACTTTAAAACAAATTAAATTCATTTCTTTTTCTCTCTCACCCCCCAACACATGGGGCTGTTGGGGGTGTTGCCATGATTTTACTTGTCCCCACAGAAAACAAAAACTACAACTCCCGGCATGCCTTTTGCCACGGTGCTGACTCGCCCAATGGGAGTCCTGCCACTGAGGATCACGGGAAGTAAAGTCTGGCTGGGCCAGTCCATGTTGCACTCTGCAGTCAGTGCCCATAGGCAGGCCATGAGGGAGTCAGCTGGCTGACTGATTGATGGTTAACTTGGTCATTTCCATTGGCAACAGCCCTGGAACTGTGCCCACCTCCCCTACTGCTCCCGATGGTGCCTAGCAACATATGACCAAGGATGGAAAGCCACTTCCAGATGGCTGCCAAAGCCTGATAAAACTTTTCTCCCGTCCAATGCATGCTGGGAGTTGTAGGTGTAAGCCTAAGTCTCTGAATGACGTGTTGATCTTTGAACACCATCTGAGGTGCGGTGGGAGAAAACTGGAGAGCGGGTCTTCTTAGTTGTGGCACCCTGCTTGTGGATTTCTTTTATCCAGGCAGGCAGGCTTAGTGACTGCATTAATGGCTTTTAAGTGCCAAGTGAGTTTTTTTTATTATTATTATTTTCCAAGGCCTTTTCACTTGATGAGATTTTTTATGTGCATTCTCCCCCCCCCCCCGTTATAACTAAACCACAACATTCCAAGACAGTTACAGGAATTATGAATAACGTTTATGATTTTTATGTAAAAGCCTGAAACAGAGGAGTGAATGGAGGAATGACTGATAGCTAAGGCTAGAGTGGAATGGTGGGTGGGGTTAGTGGCAGTTGAAGGAAGTCAGGTAGAAGGAGAACTAAGACAGTTAGTGAGAGGTCAGGGAAGTGGGAGCTGAGTTAGGATTGAGAAATAGTGACCTGTTTTGCTAATCCATACGTTATTTAAAATCAGCCACTCTATATGCCAGTATTACACCTGCCAGCATGCCTTTGGCAGCCCACAGGTGCCCACGTCCTCTGAGACATCCTCTTGTTGCCAATGCTGTTTCTCCATAGAGCACCAAGGAGTAGCATTGGCAAGGAGGGGAGGTAAGTGGCTGTCAGTGGACATGCCCAGCTCCAGCCAATTCTGTGGGGGCTGCCTTGGCCCGCACTTCTCACTCACCAAGTGCTCCATCAGGAACCTGTACTGAAGGGCTGGGCCAGGCCAGGGACTTCCCCTCCTTCATCAGGTCTGTTTCTGGACATGCACAGAATGCCTCCCCTCCCTCCTCCTCCCTCCTTCCCTCTTAAGGGTGAAGGCTGCACACTTGCTTCCCCCAGATTCTGAGAAAACATCAATATCAGGATGGAGTGCCTTTGAGCATATTGGGCCCCTCAAAGTCACACTGTTGTATCCAGTTATGATGATGATGATGATGATGATGATGATGATAATAATAATAATAATAATAATAATAATAATAATAATAATTCTTACCTGCCTCAACATCCTGATCGAGGTGAGGAACAACGGTAAGTATAAAATACATAAAATATTGATTAAAAACATAGTATACATTGTTAAAACTTCCTAAAAACCATACTAAAACATACTAAAAGCATCCTAAAATTCCACCGGATAGGCCTGCCTGAAGAGAGCAGTCTTTATAGCTTCCTTAGCATTTTAAAACCATGCAGAGGGCAGGAGGAGGCACCGCAAATGGACGCAGCCCATTTATGTGGGTTGTTTCCTTTTATGTGGAATTGGGTTGACTGCTCAAGACCAACCTTCGGAGTCACGGTTGTGAAAGACACACAGCGGCAACCTGCCCTTCCACTCACAATAGCCACCAAATCTTCCTCTTTAGAATTTTGCAGTTCACAGCTCATAAAAGATGTATGTTAAGGAAAATTGAACGCAAAAATGTGCAGACTAGGGGAAAGTTCGCACAGGACCACATCATATTAGGGAAAACCCACTTGCAAAAAGAGCACACAAAAAGTGCATACAAAATTTTGTAAATTTGGGGAAATGCACACAGAGCTATGTATGAATGTTTGTGCAGATGTTTGGTTTTTTTTGCTGAATTTGCAGTTTGATGTGGATATGGGCTGAGATAAACTTACAGCCGGGAAAATGGAAAACTAAGCAAAACCAGAATTGACAGATTCACTCATCCCTAATTGGAGCCCTTCGCACAGTCTGTTTCCATGCAAGGAATGTGAAACTACTGCTTACGCTTGTCTTCTTTAACAAGACGAATCCAGGCTATTTTGGCTGTGTTCAATAGGTACTGGATTGGCATGACTTCAGCAATTAGTGAGAGCATGGCTATATATTTCTTAGCTGACCCTTTGGGGAAATGTTTGCAACAATACAGGAATGACACAAATCTGATTTAAAATATGGAGAAAGAAATTAACGAGAGTGTAACATTTATCTGTGCCCCATTGTGCTACAATAATTTCCAAATGCTTTGATCGTGCATTGTTCTCTTTGCCTGGCTTGTATTCAAAATCAATTCAATATTTGTTACCTCTTATCGTGCTGATATTCCAGAATAAATACTTATTTGGAAATGTATCTTGGAATCAGTGAACAAAAACACTACAGCTCACGCATGTCCCTTTCATAATGGAAGGAAACAATTGGAAATAAATATTTTGCCTTTATCCACCCTGTAACCTGGACCAATTTCAAAGCCAACGCCTCAAATCAAGATTTTAATTCTTTCTCATTTAACGGTCTGGTTTTTTCGGAATTGGATCTTGAGTTTTGCCATTCTCATTACATTGAGAGAATCTCATTGTTCCTCTTATGTTATGGCCTATTTACAGTGCAGGGCATAATTTATTTTATGGTTTATGTTTTTGTTCTGTTCTGTGAGGCACTTTGGGATGATGTGTGGAGGCAAAAAAGCTTGTGTATATTGGATTGATTGATTTGATTATGACTGGCTTTGGAACAGAGGTACCACAATGGGGTACTATAAGGAACACTTTGGGGGATCATATTTTTGGTACTCTTGCTAGTAAACATATCAAGCAGAAACTAGCCCAGGAAGGAAACAGTCTATACTTCAGCAATATTTGTTCTGTTACTCTAAAGGGCCAATGGGGAAGTGATTCTCTTACTTTCTATGTTGTTTCCTTGCAGTTTCAACCTTATGGTTACTGTTCTCATTATAACTCATTCTTTAGATCAATAGCAGTTGGCATCAGGCCAAGCTTTCTTGCTGTTAGACCGATTCAAGACTGGGCCAGATTGTGAATGGCGACAAATACCCTTGACTCCCTCTTGAAGAGAGTGGGAACTGAAGGTGCTGATCTCAACAGAGAATTAATTCAAAGGAATATGGCCAATGTATCAGTTGCCTAAAGTGACCAATTTACACACATGTGGATTCTATAAATTAGGGCTATGCACAGACCCCACACCCACACCTGCTTCTGAATCAGCCCCAGTCTGTCTTGGCACACCTTGGCCCAGATCCACAGCCAAAGCTATATTCGGTGGCTAGATCACACAAGCACGTGCATCATTGGTTTCTTATCATTTGTGATATGAAAGTTCTGTCCATTGATTTATGATGACCCCTTTCTCACATGAAATAGGGCACGTAATGCTGTAGTTTTTCCAGGAGGGAAAATGCAGGTGTCAATTGACGCCGAGCAATCAAGTGGCATATATGCATTTGAGAACTTGTCCTTATTGTGAAATCTTACATATGTCTACTCAGGAGACTCTTTCAGTTTAATGGGGACTTACTCTAGGGTGACCATATGAAAAGGAGGACAGGGCTCCTGTATCTTTAACAGTTGCATAGAGAAGGGAATTTCAGCAGGTGTCATTTGTATATATGGGGAACCTGGTGAAATTCCCTCTTCATCACAACAGTTGAAGGTGCAGGAGCTATACTAGCATGACCAAATTTAAAAGAAGGCAGGGCACCTGCACCTTTAACTGTTGTGATAAAGAGTCAATTTCACCAGGTTCTCCATATATACAAATGACACCTGCTGAAATTTCCTTTTCAATACAACTGTTAAAGATACAGGAGCCCTGTCCTCTTTTTCATATGGTCACCCTAACTTACTCCAGTGTAAGTGGATGTAGGATTGCAGCATTAATGCCATTACAGCTTGAAATGAAAAGGGCCTCACCAACTCCATTTTCATCTAATTAACTCTTGTGGCTGCTATTGTTGTTACAATATGAGGTAAATGGTGACTTGCAGGCAGTTATATAGATCACAAACTTTAGGGCTGGGTACTGCTATGGGTACTGCTTTAATATTGCGTAAATGGCTGCTTTAAGCAGGATTTGTTTTACAGAAACAGACAAGTCACCATTTTTAAAAGAAAATGCTGACTTCCTTGAAGAGGTGGATGGCTGTGGGGAACTGGTGACAACTCCAGGTAAGGAGCAAGGAGCTCGCTCCTTGGACATGTCCGATGGGGGCATGACCAGTGGCAGCTGTATGGTGCGCACCAAGGAAAATAGATGTATGGATAATTCGGATATCGGAATCCTGATTCCGTGGGTTGGACTGGGTCCAAACTGGCCCAAGGTGGATTGGGGCCAATTCGGAAGTTCTGAGTCGGTCTCCAAAGTGGATTAGGAGAGGTCCGTGCACAGCCTTACTAACTTTTAAAAGGTCTTATATGGGGGGAGGGAAGCTGGTCTGAATAGATTGGTATGGGGACTTGTATCTGTCATGATTAGCATATATTGAAGGAGTGTGTTTAAAATTGTGGGGCTCATTTCCTATTATTTACACTTCCACATTGCCCTTTAATATGCTTGCGTTTATGCAAAATAATGGAGCCTGCCTTTCCAATAGTGTTTTCTTTTTTCATATTCTGCTATAGCTCAACTGCTCATATATATGGAAACAATTATCATGTTAACACATATGATTCACAGCATATATGTTGGCAAAGTGTCTCCCTGTTGACATAACTATTTATTCCATATGGGGTTTAAAATTCCAAATGGCCTAAGCAGTTGATATGAAGAATACCCAAAACACATGATTCTTTTTAAGACTGCATAATCACAATTCACTCTTTCCCAGACATAAATATAATCAAGTGAACTTAAAAATATTAAGCCTTGTTAAATGGTGGCTTCAGCCTCATGAGGTGAACTCTGCAATCCTAAACACACTAACCTGGGAGTTAGTCCCATTGAACTCAATTCAACTTACTTCTAGGCATAGATTTTTCTAAATTTCTCATTTTATTTTTAATCTTAAATTCATGCCAAACTTTTAGACTTTTTTCCGCACGAAAATTCATATGCACTTTTGTACGCATTTTCCCCAATACACGCATTTTTTCCTAATATACTCATTTATTTATTTATTTATTGCATTTTTATACCACCCAATAGCCCAAATCTCTCTGGGCACTTTGCAACTAATACCCCTAATATAGGGTGACCATATGAAAAGGAGGACAGGGCTCCTGTATCTTTAACAATTGCATAGAAAAGGGAATTTCAGCAGGTGTCATTTGTATGCATGTCGCACCTGGTGAAATTTCCTCTTCATCACAACAGTTAAAACTGCAGGAGCAGCTATACTGTGACTAGATTTAAAAGAGGGCAGGGCACCTGCAGCTTTAACTGTGGTGATGAAGAGGAAAATTCACCAGGTATATATACATATATACAAATGACACCTGCTGAAATTTCCTTTTCAATCTAACTGTTAAAGATACAGGAGCCCTGTCCTCCTTTTCATATGGTCACCCTACCTAATTCAGTGCATTTTTCAATATTATGTTCACTAATATATGCATTTCATGTGCAATTTTCCCTAATATACAAACGCTTTTGCAAAATTTGGTGAACAGTGAATGTCAAAGGATTCTTGGTTCAAAATGGGAAAATGAGGTAAGTTTGTATTAAAAAGCAAATAGAACCTATTTTGGGCCCATTCCTACTTCAGAGTAGACATGCTTGCATAGGATTGCACTGTAAGCCTCGTGTAAATGGTGGTTGGGTTGGGGTGACCATATGAGAAGGAGGACAGGGCTCCTGTATTTTTAACAGTTGCTTAGAAAAGGGAATTTCAGCAGGTGTCATTTGTATATATGGAGAACCTGGTGAAATTCCCTCTTCATCACAACAGTTAGGAACTATCCTAGAGTGACCAGATTTAAAAGAGGGCAGGGCACCTGCAGCTTTAACTGTTGTGATGAAGAGGAAACTTCACCAGGTTCTCCATATATACAAATGACACTTGCTGAAATTCCCTTTTCAATACAACTGTTAAAGATACAGGAGCCCTGTCCTCCTTTTCATATAGTCACCCTACGTTGGGTCACTGTGGGAGAGGAAGTTGCCATGGCGTGCTGAACTACTGAACAGCAGGTGGCAGCTTCTCAATGAGATACCTAACAACACATGTACACCGATGGGGTCTGAAATGGCAGTGAATGGCTTAGAAAGGGGTCTTAAAGTTGTGGTGGACATGTGCAGCTGTGGTGAAAAAGGCATATTCCCTGTGGAGGATCATCAAAAATTATACTGCCACTATCATAATGCCTTTATACAAATCAATAGTGTGAGCACACTTAGAATGCTGTGTACAGTTCTGGCTGCTGCATCTCAAAATGGAAACTGTAGAGCTAGAAATGGTGTAGAAAAGGGCAAGCAAAATGACCCAGGGGCTGGAGCAGCCATGAAGATGGTTACAAAGTTTGGGGCTTTTCAGCTTAGAAAGAAAGCAAGTAAGGGAGGACATGAAAGAAGCGTATAAACTATGCATGGTAGGGAGAAAGTCAATAGGGGACGGTTTTTGCTTCCTCTTTCATAATACTAGAATCTAGGGCCATGCAAACAAGCTGAATGCTGGGAGATTCAGGACAAATAAAAGGAAGTACTTCTTCAGAAAGCACATAGTTGAACTATGGAATTCACAACCACAAAATGTAATTGTGACTCAAACTTTGCAAGGTTTGACTTAAGTCCCTTTCGACTTCAAAGGAGATTAGAGGAATTCATGGAGGAGGAGACTATCAAGGGCTGCTAATCAGGACTGCTACCTCCACTATCAGATGCAGGATGCCTCTCAATACCAGTTGCTGGGAAACCCAATTAGGAGGGTTCTATTGCTCTCATGTCCTACTTGTCGGCTTCCCATGTGCATCTGGTTGACCATTGTGGGAACAGAATGCTGGATTAATAAACCTTTGGTCTGATCCAGCAGGGCTCTTCCTATATTCTTATCTTCACATCCGGGATTGATTCTGGATACCCAGACTGGCCATTGGATCGTCTTAGCTAGAAAGGAGTATGACTTCTGGCTACAATTGAATCTTGCTTGAGCAACAAGATCTTGCTGAGTTCTGGTGTGTTCCTGTATCCTTTGGTTTGTCCTTCAGTTTGGCTTGATCCTTGAGTCTTGGTTTGTTCCTTGAGTATGACATACTCTTCAGAGTTGACTCTTGGCTTATCCCACAACTCCTCATTCCTCACACCCCTCAGACCACTACCCACAACCAGGCCCTGATAGATCTGTATCAACAGAGATGGAGATAATAATATCTAGTAGTAATAGTAGTAGTAGTAGTTGATGACGATGACAATGATAATATTGGCCATCTGGCCATCCAAAAGCAAGCTATTGAAAAGAAATACTGGTTTCTCTCATTGAAAAATACTCTATTTTGAATTTTGGGAAGCTGTGACTTCCCCACAATAAATAGCAACTTCCCTATTGAGAAGAAAAGCCCTTATGCATAAAATATAGAGTTGTGTTTGCACACACACATTATTTAAATTACTCATCTTCAAAATAGGTTGAGTAATGGCATCTCTATGGCAAAACTTTCACCTTTACATGCGAGCTTTACTACAGGCACCCCTGCTCCCACATACACACCCACCAAAAATATAATCAATGATAATAAATTAAGCACTCAGCAAGGGCAAAGTATTGGTGAGAATCAGACCAAACGGTGTGAGGAATAATCTTGATGGGAGAAAATAAAGATAAAAATCCACATTTCAGATTAGCAACTAAAGAATCAGTCAGTCGGTGGGCTGGTTCACACAATCACAGCTCAGGAAATAAGCCACAATGTCTTATTTCACCCACTGTGTGTACTGGTTGTGATTAGTAGGGGTGTGCACAGACCCCCCGCTCCGCTTCACTTGCAGATCCGCCATTTTCCGGATCGGGCCGCTCCGCCCCGCCCCCGCTCCGCCCACTTCTCCGTTTCCCCCCCCATAGGCTTGCATTGAAAGCTAAAAAATTATACAACTTTTTTTCTGTTCAAGTTAGAAACCTCATGTTTGGCACCATGACACCTCATGGGGATATACACACGCATGCCAAGTTTCAAAGCAATCCCATCATCCCCTGATTTTTGGCGAATTTTTGAAAATCGGGCACCCCACACACACCATCCCTGCGAGGTGGGCAGGGGAGGACGGAGGGAAGGCAGGCAGGCATGCAGCTGGCATTTCTGGGGGCATAAGGAAGTGAGCCAAGGATAAGCCAGTAATGCATATAAAATGGAATAAATCAATCAATAAACAAAGGAGGGGTGGAATTAAAAGCAGCAGTGTTGCTCAATAAACAACAAGAAGAACTTTTTTTAAAAGGCTATATCTGTCTTTTACCAGCAATAGGGGGACGTGCCCGGGGGAGGGGGAAGTAGCTGCCAGTTCAAGACACTGACAGCCACAGCTCTGAGAAGAAGTAAAACGCTCACTTCGACTCAGAACAGGCATTGCTCCACCACTGAAAAGTGACCATTCACTTCAACTCATGATAGGCATTGCTCCACCGTTTTACTCTCTTTGGAAGGCTCTAATGGCCTTCCAGTGCAGGAGAGAGTGGGGGCACGTCCACGATGAGATGCCCTAGGGGAGCTCATCCCCTTGCACCACATCGATTCAGTTGTTCCCCAAGGTTAGGGTGGGGAGCAGTGCTGTGTTTCTATCTCTTATTCTTGGCTTAGTATATGATTTCAGGTTGTGTTTGTGCATTTGGTGGGGCTACTGTGTTAAAAAACACGGGGAAAAGCCCGTTCAGATGAAGAAAGAGAAGTTTCCCAGAATCCCAAGTTACCTGTTTTGCCTATGCCCTCCTCCAACTTTGGGATCATCATGACCGGGAGCTGACTCTGCCCCTCAGCCCTTTGAAAAAGGTATTTTTCCCGCCGATTTTTTTAAAACGTCTAGCCCGCGACCCGTACGATGCAGAAAGTTGAGAGTGGTCTCAAAATGACCCCCATCCACGACTCTCTGTGCACAAGAATTTTCAGAACGATAGCTTAACCCCCCCCCCAGTTATCCCCGATTCTTTCCCTCAATGCAATCCTATGGGCGAAAAGCCGAAAACGCAGTTTGAGCCGCGCGGTTGACCCGATTTTCACAAAAATATAGCCCGCGACCCGTACGATGCAGAAAGTTGAGAGTGGTCTCAAAATGACCCCCATCCACGACTCTCTGTGCACAAGAATTTCCAGAACGATAGCTTAAACCCCCCCCCCCAGTTATCCCCGATTCTTTCCCTCAATGCAATCCTATGGGCGAAAAGCTGAAAACGCAGTTTGAGCCGCGCGGTTGACCCGATTTTCACAAAAATATAGCCCGCGACCCAGACAACACAGAAAGTTGAGAGTGGTCTCAAAATGACCCCCATCCACGACTCTCTGTGCACAAGAATTTCCAGAACGATAGCTTCAAAAACAACGTAGTTATGCGCGATTATTTGCCGCAATGCAATCCTATGGCGAAATGTTTTCAAGATGGCGACCGGAGCGCTCCGCCTGAACTCGGAGCTCCGAAAAATGGTCGCTTCTCTTCGCCTTGCTTCTAGGGGGTCCGCGGTCCGCTCCTACTCCGCCTCTGGGTAAGGCGGAGCAGGCCAATCCGCTACTGCTTCTACGCTCCTAATCGGAGCGGAGCACATCCCTAGTGATTAGCATCTGCATGGTTATTATTAACAAGCCACCATGGCTTTGTTATCCACCCGGTAATTATGTGAACCAGGTCAATATTGATGAATTGGATAATGTTTCACCTTTAGTTGTTAAAACAGGGTTTACCAAGTGGTGGGTTGCTGTGAGCTGCATGTCACTTTAAATTTCCCACAATGCACCAGAGTGACACTACATCATGGCATTGGGGGAGATTTAAAATGATATATAGCTTGCAGCCACACTCTGCGAAATGCAGTGTTGTCGTTGTTCTCCACTGCTCGCTCACCCTCTGCTGATGTTGGGTAGGCCGACCAGATGGCATTTTGCCAGTGCTCCCCCTCAAACCTGGAGCCAGAACTGTTAATCTTGTCAGCCTCTTCTCTTCCCTATTAGCAGTGATTAGGATCGATGTGAATATTCTCAGTTTTCTGATTAAAAAAATACCCATGTTACTGTGTTGCACTGAATGTAATTATGGAAGGTACACAGTTGTTTCAAGATGGAAAGCAGTGTAGGAAGTGGAATAATAGCTGTTTTGACTCTGCGTTGACTACCCACTTACACCTTGCTATCAGGAATGTTTAGTGGTAAAGAATTTCTTTCCCTTTTTTCATTTTGCAGAACAGGAGAAAAAAAAGAGGAGAAGAAAAGCTTTGCCATTCTGTGGAATGTAATGTTCAGGTTTAATAGGGTTGTACTCTTTGCCTGATATCCCAGTAACAAACAAATGCAATAGAGAATTGCTGACACAATAGAAACGTGCTAGTTCAACATAAACGGCTCCCTGTAAATAAATCTGATGTAATTTCCCTATACATCTTGACTACAGGTTTCAGCGCTGCTCACACAGCCTGGGCTGTGTGGCATTAGAGCATTAAGAAGAAACAAATCACATTGCTTGCTCCTTCCCTGGAATGTTACAAACCCCATTTTACTCTGACTCAGATGTGCAGCATCAGGGCAAACACAGTTCCTTAAGACCGTTCAGCTTGGGAAATCTTGCCACAGTAGACCCAACCAGCCACAGATAGCCACTGTAGTCCAAATGCAGAATTTCTCATGGTCACAGAATGGGACACAGACAGCCGGCTGTTTTTTCTTTCTTTCAATACTTTCAATTTTGTTTTGCTCTGACTGGAAGGCAGTATGAGGTGAAGAGGACCTGAGCTCCTTTGGAGGAAACCGGGATGTTGTTATCAATTAAAATATTTGGGTGCTGCCTTTCTGTCCCATAAAGAGGGAGTCCCCACCTCACCTCAAGGCAGTTCACAAAACAAATTTAAAAATGTAACAGAGCATACATAAAGATTACATATATAAGAGAGGAAGCAACATATGCCTTGGAAGGAAAAGAATCCGATCATTTCAAAGATTGAAACATACTACTGTTTGTCGATGTTGATTTGTCCCATCCAGATATGAAGCATATCTGGGGCACTGACCCCCTCACTCCCCTCCCCCAAAAGGGTGCACAACCTGCAGCCCTCCATGGCCTTTACTGAGTCCTCCCAACGGTGCCCTGATCATCCCACCACTGCTGAATTCTTCCTCTACCTCTACTCTCTACACCCACCCTCAGACATCCCCATACAGATAGCCGCTGGGATATGTCTGGGATTGCTAAGATACATCTGTGTGCAGTATAAATATGTGTGTATGTGAGCCTGGGTGTATGTGCCCATGCATCCAAGTGCACATGTACTGTATGTGCTTGTCCATGCCTTTATGTGTGCATATATGTGTGCATCTGGTCCCCAAGCCAGCCTCACATATGGACCTTGGACTGAAAAAGTTGTGCACCTCTGGCATAAGGAAACAAGAAAGGGCAAAGTGTTCTTAATATCGATCCCGATGATACTGAATGCCACAAAGCTCCATACTGGACATGAGATTAATTGCATGAAAGGAATTAGCATGCATTTTTTAAAAATGTATATATGTTAAGGAATGAGCAAGATTGAAACTATGGGAATGAGGGATTTTTTTTCTGTTCAGCAGTTTTCAAATAGGATCACAAGCTGGGGAATATGCAAGATTTACTCCCCAAAATGTGTTCACGTTCAGAGGTGTAAACGGGGCAAATTCTGATTTTAAAGAAATTGTATCAAAATGAAATGTGCATACATCCCTAATAGCAGATGTAATGATGAACCCCTATAGAGGTTAGCTGTAACTAGGGATGCCAAAGAAATCCACAAATGACTTTGGGTTTCTATGAGCCCAACCCCCAGATTCCACAGTGGACTGGCTTTTCCTGAGTTGCACAAATTCTGCCAATGTGCAGGCCATTTTTTTCACTTTATGCAAATTTAATCATGTATTAGAAACACACACACACACACACACACACACACACACACACACACATTACCACCAGCCATATACCAACCAGGATGATCAGGGGTCTGGAAACAAAGCCCTATGAAGGGAGACTGAAAGAACTGGGCATGTTTAGCCTGGAGAAGAGAAGATTGAGGGGAGACATGATAGCATTCTTCAAATACTTAAAAGGTTGCCACACAGAGGAGGGCCAGGATCTCTTCTTGATCCTCCCAGAGTGCAGGACATGGAATAACGGGCTCAAGTGAAAGGAAGCCAGATTCCAGCTGGCCATCAGGAAAAACTTCCTGACTGTTAGAGCAGTGCGACAATGGAATCAGTTACCTAGGGAGGTTGTGGGCTCTCCCACACTAGAGGCATTCAAGAGGCAGCTGGACAAGCATCTGTCAGGGATGCTTTAGGGTGGATTCCTGCATTGAGCAGGGGGTTGGACTCGATGGCCTTGTAGGCTCCTTCCAACTCTACTATTCTATGATTCTATGTTTCTATTTCCCCCACAGACTGAAGCATTAACATGTGCACTTGGAGGGGGGATTTGCACAAATGCAAAGTTGCACAAATTTGGGAAACTGGAGAACAAATCCAATTCCTTCATTGAGTGGACAATGGAATAAAAGGCACCTGAGAATCCATGGAACGCAGACAGAATGGATTTTACAAACTCTGGACATCCCTAGCTGTAACCTTGGGCATGGCAGCCCCTCCCCCACCTCTTTAACCTTTCTTTCAACAGGAACAGCAGCAAACCCCATGTTTCCTGGCATCTGCAGGCTTTTTAAACCTCCCTGCCTGATCACTTCTCCCATTATACCGAGTGTGTTTGACTGACAGGAGCTAGTCAGTGTTTCATCCTGTGGGGCTCATGACTTGCACAGTGTCTGTCAACACATCCTATTGTCCTCTGTTTATGCATATATATATATATATATATATATATATATATATATATATATATATATCCTGATGTATTCACCACCAGGCTGCAGACACCTAGTTAATCCATTTAAAACCTATCAACTCTGTTCATCGGCTCATAAACCTATTACCTCAGAGGCGCTGTGCTCAGGGACACAGGTGCCAGGCCGGTGCACAAAGCCCAATTGAGTTATGTTAGCAAGCTGCAAGGGGACCCTCGGATTCATGATTCAGGCCTGCATGGGGAATTGCACACGTTACGTGGCAGGAGCCACTTTATTAAATATCGATTTAAATCACAGCCTTTAATAAAATCTGATCGGAGACCTTCTTCCGCCGCCTCCTCCTCCTCCTGCTCCCTGTTCCCTTTGCCTCCCTCTTGCTCCTCACCCCCTTTCCCTCCTCCTGCTCTGCTGAGGAGGGCCCGCCTGATGACAGTGAGGCTCAGAAATAAATAGTTAGCAAGCAGCTCCATGGCGAAACCCTTATCAACAGTAATGAGGCATTTGTGATAATCGAGTGATGAAATGTAAATGGGCAGTAATGAGCACAATTACATCCACTGGGGGACCATCAAAGAGGCTTCTTTCCGCAGATAGATGAGCGGTTCCATTTGTCGCTGTCCATTGCTGGCATCCCTCGGAGTTTTAGAGCGGAGGCAGAGAGCTGGGGGTGGGGAGAGGCAGAGAAGGCTGCAAGGGAAGCATGTTAACAGAACAGGCTTGCTGACAGTCAGGTGAAAAAAAATAAAGAGCGCCTGGCTTTAATCCTACCTTAGATGGTTATCCTCCCCCCTCCCTCTCCTGCTTCCCTCCTCTGCTCCTCTAACTTGCGGTCCTTAGGGATGATTCGATTTGCCGAAATGTTTGAAAACTGCCTCATTGGCGCTAACAAGATTTAGCTGAGCCCACGTCTGTCTGATACACTGGAAATATGCAGGGTGACTGCAATTGGCTTTCAGCTGGAACTGAGCTGGAGATCACTGGGATGGTTGCCAGGGCTACTGCTTATGTCATCTTTGTGAAGCGAGGAACTGGCAAGGAGGAAGACTGTCAGGCACAGGAAACAGGGTAACTCAGCACTTCGGGAATCTTGGCTGCTCAATGTTAACAAACGTCGGTGCCTGCACAGTAGGAATGTAAGACATGATCAAAGCGCCCTAATCCCATCCTGGATTAAGGTGGGTAATTCCTGTGACTAAATAATTCTGGATATAAGGAAAGGAGCACACTATCAGAGAAATGACATTGGCTGTACTGCATTTATTGATGGGCCCCAAAATGTAGCAATAGGGGCTATGCAATTTTTGTGAACCGCCCAGAGAGCTTCGGCTATTGGGCGGTATAGAAGTGTAATAAATAAATAAATAAATAAATGCAAGACCGAAAATGGGTGGTCTTCAGTTTGAATCTCGTCTCTGTTGAGGGTTCATTTGGGGTCATCCATGATTCCCACCTGCACAGTGGCACTGATCATACTCAACTGTCTTGCAAGGTTGTTGTAAGGAAAACAATAAGGTAATGTACGTGAGGCACTTTAAACGTTATGGAAATGTTACGTAGTGTTGTTTCCGTCATTTCATTTAGATGCATAGTCTGCACCAGCCCAGAGGCTTGAGGGTAAGAAAAAGAAAGAAAGAGATTCCCCACCGTCAACCCTCCACAAGCTTCCACCCATCTCCCTCTCTCGCTCTCTTTCAATCTTACTTTTATGTTATTTCTTCCCTTCAAGAATGACATTGTGCCTAGGTAACTGATTAGTTGACTGCCTAATTGGACATGATTTTTCCAGTTTCTAACCCTTATCAAATAAAATAAAAACATAGTTAGGGTTGCAATTCCTGCAAAATTCGCATACTTTACCAAAATTTTAACCTCTTGGTAGAGGTTGTTGGTGAAATCCAGAACAGATTCAAATGACTTCAGATTTCTATGAAGTTGACCATCAGATTCCGTAGCATGGATTTTGCAAACCTGTGGACGTTTTCTTTTCTTTTTTACTTTCCAGAGTTGTATGCAAATTTGGTCATATGAAAATGGGAAATATGATAATATGTGCACCTTAAACACACACACACACACACACACACACACACACACACACACACACACACACACCTTTGTATACATCTGTGGTCTCTGTTCAGCCCCTGCTGTGTTGCATTCCTTTTGTGTGTGTGTGTGTGCGTATTCTGTTCATTGAATTATACACAGCTCAGAAAAATCTGCAAAATGTTATGTGCCAGTGAAAGTGATATGAATTGCAGTGGACTTTTTTGCATACTTTTCGGAAGGGAAAAGTTAGATTCTTTCACTGAGTGGACAAAAGAATGAAAGACACCTGGCAATCTACGAAACACAGACAGAATGGAATTAGAAAGCAAAACAAAGCACATCCACTTTATTATTTTTATAGATGTTTTTTAAAAATTAAAAATCTAAAATTGACATTTTTATAGCTTCAACATATACATATATAAACAGATTTTAAAATGTGAAAGATTTTGGTATAAAACACTAGCTTTAGTCACAAAACAGATGTGTTACTTGTGGTTGCTTATTTTGTTTTTGGAGTGCTGTAGCATGTGAATCACATTGCCTGCATATTGGTTGATTCAGAATTTAAAAATACAAACATGGGGTGGAGTGAATCAGGGGAGCCATTTTTTCTGTTATTGTGGACACAAGACCTGTCATGGTGCCTGTATACCTCGTGAAGATGGGCCTACTGCTTTTGTAATGGAGTTTACACATGTGGGCTGTGTTTATTTAGCTGCAGTAAATAAATATGATACCCATAGTTTAAGATTGGAATGGAATAGATGATTGGAGTATCCTATCTTGCCTAACCAATGGATGGCTACCCTAACATCTGTATCTGAAGTTTCTATGGATCTCAGGTTATGTTCTGCTTTTGGTTTATTGGGCTCCACAACGCCTTTTTAATAAAGGGTTGTCTAACTTGCACAATTGTTGGAGATGTAATGCATCTAATGCTTCTTTAACTCACATGTTTTGCCAATGCCCCATAGTTGCCCCTTTTTGAGAGGAGGTTATAATAAGGATGAACTTTGTACTGAAATAATCTATAATATGGAATAATGTGCATGTCCCCCTAAACTACCTACCGGCTTCTTCGAAGGTCACACATGGTCAGCGCAGATGGATCTTCAGAGCCCTAATGACAGCCAAAAGACTTATCCTATCACATTGGCAGGACAAATCCACACCTCCCATAATGCAATGGATCGAGGACTTAATGACATTATCAACTTTTGAACAGGTGTTACATAGATGCAACTTGCAAGTGGATAAATACACGGATATCTGGTCTGCTTTTCTTGAAACCTTTGTATCACTCTCTCTTCTTCTTCTTTTATGAACGATACTTATGGAAATTGATGATAATCCTATATACTTAATAATGTATGGGTTTTTTCCCGTTTTCACGATGTATTTTCTGTTATAGTTTGCCAATATTCACAATAAAAAAAGGGAAAAAAGGGAAAAAAACATGTGGGCTGTGTGTAATGAATGAGAAAGCATGTAGTGCACAAACCAACCTTCTGGCAACACAATGTTCACTGCACACAACACACATGCATAAAGAAGTGTGAAGAGGTCACCAGTGCTACTTTGCAGAATGCTTTCAGACAGATTCTGTATATCACCCTATGATGTGGAATTGGGAAAGTGGGGAACTAAAATGTGTGAAAGTCACAACAGGAAGCAAGTAAACTGGGGTGGGGAGTGAAAGAACGTGGCAGGAGATGCCGTATTTGGAGGTCCCCACATCACACATAATAATGCTGGTTCTGACCTCAGTGTCGCAGGATGAAGTGAATGGGGTACTGCTTATGAGAGTCCTGTGTGTGAACCTGTGGGGACCACACTTGCCAGAGCTAGTCCAGGAGATTTTGCTACCTGAAGCAAAGGCCAAGATGGCACCCTCTGCCATTCCATGTACAGACTTAGCCTGGACAGGGAGCTGAATTTTACTTCCACACTGACAATGGGACAGTGTCCCCCGTCACACCAGAGGGCAGAAGTGGTGAAAGGCAGGCCACATGACACAAACTGCTCTGCTCTCACTACTGCTCCCTAGGCCCTAGTATCTGCTGCTTCATTCTAGCATCATTCCTCACACTTGCAGAAATAGATATGAAAATAGCCTTGGAGTAAAACAGCCCTTGCTAGATCATTGGCATCTGTCATCACTGGCCTTTTCTGTGGTGCCCCCCAATTATGGAACGATTTCCCCAATGAGGCCTAGCGCCAACATTGTTAACTTTTCAGTCCCAGGCATTTAACAGCATATGTTGAGTTTTTAACTGACTCCAAAATGAGCTTTGGCCTGGCTGAGTGTTTTAAAATTGTTTTAAATGTTAGCTGTTTTTATGCTTTTGTTTTAAAATTTTGTATATTGATTTTTAATGTTGTCTTTTTGATCTAATCTTTTTAATCTTTGTAAACCGCCCAGAGAGCTTCAACTATGGGTGGTATATAAATAATAATAATAATAATAATAATAATAATAATAATAATCTGTGAATCCCTAACATCCAACACTTGAACTACAAACTGGCTCCTTTAATAAAACAACATATTACATCACAGTATGCCATGTTGTTTTATCTGTGTAAACAAAAATAAAAATGATGGCGATGTCCTTGACCTATTCAAAACAAATGCAAGTGACTATTTATAATGGATGCTGTTGTCCCAAGGAATTTTAAAGGAGTTGATTTCAAATGCTTACGGGTTCCATGTTGCCAAACCTGATCGGGAAGTTCTGCTTTGTGCACGATGTTAATGCTTTCATTTATCCCCAATGGTGTCGGTAGCAATTAACAGGGTAATGAGCTGAAGACCAAACGGATCCTCCAGTGTGTCTGTATTTTGTTGCAAATTGGGTCCCTATGTCTTGGAGCTTGCTGGCTAGGTGCCTTCTAAAATCTGTCCCCTCTCCCCAGTTCTTGCATTACTTGTTCTGCTCTTAACGAAACTTCAGTGAGCCCCTCGGACATGGGTGCCACCATCATAGATTATGCCTGGCCTCTTCGGTGATATAACAACAATCAAATAAATCCACATTGTCTCTATCTGTACATGAAGCTGTGAGAGCAGTGGGAAGTTGGACTAACTAAAGTTCAGGGAATGCAGTTTTCACTGTATTTATGAATCACTGAGGTCTTCTGCTTATTGAGAATTCATTAGCTATTACATTATATTGGCTATTGACCTTAATCCTTGAATGTAAGCAATAGGATTTCAATTGGACTGGTTTGAAAGCATTAAATTGTAGCAGCTGGCATGATTTCTGCTCACTCTCAGTCTTCTGTGCAATCCACAGGATTGTAACAGAAATAATGCTGTGTTAGATATCATTTTGAAAATGGCTATGTTTTGAGACGCATTCACTTGGTTGCTTGAACCTGGTGGTCACACATATTATGACTCTATGTTTACTTTTTCTTTTGCATTATTTAAGGCTGGAACTAGATGCTAGCAAAGATACGGGGCTGCTACCAAAAATGGCAGCCCTGTGTCAAATTCTCTGCTACACAACATCTAGCACGTGGTCCTAATCCAGCCCATGGACATTTCCCGTCAAGCCTGTGGACGTTTGGTTCCCATCACAGGTCCCACCCCCTGCCTAAGCTCTGCCCCCAGAGATCTATGGGGAGGTTGGGGAGGGAGCAAGAATCCCCCCCTGTTATCTCTGATCACAACATGAGGATTCCCCAAACACCCTGGAGGCTATCAGAGGTTTAGGGAGGCTGTGAGAGGCAAAATAGGAAAGTGGCCACAACCAGATCCATGGCTGGAGCACTCCAGGTGTAAATTTGGCTGAGGGGTGCTTCACTTTTAATGCACCTTCCCCCATCAGGGATGATGTGGCATGGGCAAAGCAGCCCCAGCACAAAGTGCTGGCGGAAGCTAGGAATGTAAAACAAATTAATTTCAGTTTATTATTTATCAGGATTTACCCACTTCACTTCTTCAGGATTGAACCCGGACTCGAACCCAATCTTCAGCCAACATCTGTATATTTCTGAACTTGCAATGTGATTGGTGGACCAAAAAATATACATTCGATGGTTTTTCATGCCTACATTTGAAACATACACATGAAAAATGCATACTTCAAAAAATGAGCACAAACACACTATAACTATGGGATAAGAATACATACATTCCAAAGATGCACACAACTGAAGCACACGTTTAGAAAAAAACATGCACAGAAACACACACAGAAAATCTAGGTGCGACATTAATGTGGATTGGGGCAGAGAGACATAAGATGTAATGAGGTCATCACGTGTGGGAAGTTATACTATATATTAAGGAGTGAGATGGGGAATTTTGACATGAGACTACTGTTGTCAGTGGCAACCTCTTGTATTTCATAACAACTAATTCTGACCTTATTCATGAACCTGACCAAGTTGTTATGTGGTGTCAGACACTGACCTCACTCTTCTGGCATAAATGTTCAAGCCTCGGTCGTTGCAATGGTGGTGCAACGAGTCCCTCCTTCTTGTGATGAAATAGGCTATTCCTCCCCCACTCAACCCTGTTTAGTAAAATCTAGAGCACAGATCATTAGAGTGCCTTTGGCAGCTAATTTGAACATCAGTGACTCAACTTTGAGAAGGAGCTTTTTCTGCCCTAAAGAATCTCTCCGAGTTTTCAGACTACAGTAATTGAAAAATCCCCAAACACTCGCTCACGGAGGAGATGCACATTACTGGAGGAACAGTCTACAAATTGTAAAGTATTCAATTTACATTCCCACCACCTCAGGGCAGTTGAGAAGAATTTATATCTTCAGAAACCTTTGAACTAACAAAAGATAACATTCAACAGCAAAGTCTACTTGCATAAGGGGTTTGGATTTTTTCCTCCCCTCTCCATTCCCTTCATTGGTGTTCTGAAGGTAACGTCTCATTGCAACTGAGGTTAAAGTCATTTACCTGAAACTTATAAAAGTACTGCAAATAGCAAGAGATTAGTGATGGACATACTTGGGATTCCTGGATTGTGGTTAGCCATGGATGGCTTCATTGTTATCCTGAAGGCGTGGTTGCCATACCACATGGCCACAGGGCACCTCTATGTGCAATTAGCCATTTTTGTGGAAGTGACACCCATGTAATGTTCAGGTCATGTTTAACTTGAGTTCTCCTCAAAGTTTCACATAAAATTTGAAAATGAAGTCCAAATGGTGTAAATGTATTGATGTATTGGGGGCTGGACAGAGGACCCAATGCATTCCTGTATCACATCTCACATGTTTTTAAATCGATATTGTTTTTATGCTTCTGATGTTTTAAAATTTTTGTATGTCTGTTTTTATTGTTCATTGTTTTTAACTTTTGTAAACCGCCCAGAGAGCTTCGGCTATGGGGTGGTATATAAATGTAATAAAATAAATAAATAAATAAATAAATAAATAAATATCATAATACATTCACAATTTGAGACAAAACAGAAACAATGGATACTATTGCGATGAGCCAAGCCTCCTACCACCACCTTCCTGGAAAGACCTTCTAACAAAGAATATGCCATGCCTGGTCAGGCTGTGACAGGTCCCACAAATCTATACTTGTATACATATTCCAGGCATTATTGCATTATGCTATGTTGGCTCTACAGAAATCACCTGGAGGATGCAACATCAAGTGCTCCCAACCTATTGATTGGTCAGTTTTCATTTTCCCTCTCTGGGAGGTGCCCACCTGTATGTTGAAGTCTTTTCTTTGTCTTTTGGGTGATTGACAAAGAGTCAAAGCAAAGCTTTTCCATGCTCGGAAGCCCCAGGGGAACAACCTCACACCCCACAAAAGCTGCTTTGGTGGGTTACTCTTTGGATCTTGATATGTATGGATTCATAAGCTAGTGGCTGTTTCATTTTATTTTTAAAAGCAACTGAGTGTTTCTCAACTTTTCTCTGTTGGTTCTTTAATAAATATAATGAATTCGAAATTGGAATTGATGTGATTGTCTTATCTAGCCTGGTGTTGGCTTTACTCATGTGCTGGAGTTGGGAAACACATTAACCCAATTGTTAAATTTCCTTTAAACTCCTTAAGGAAATTGTTTTAAAAATCAAATGAAACACCAAGGAGTTCATGAATCCTTAATTATCAAGAAAAAGGCTGGCTTGCAGGTCACAGGGGTGGAAGTATTGTTACAATTATGAACAATGTTAATGTAGATACTTTTTTTATTATTTGATTTAACTGAAATTAAATCAATCTTCATTAACCATAAAAACAGTTTTGGCTTGCTGAACATGTTTCAGCCATACTTGTGTCTACTAAGAAATCATATATCTTTAACAGTTTCAAAGATTCCTTGCAGGAACTTGCAACTTTTAAGATCATGAAGATATTGTTCAACAATGGTTTGCCTTTCTGATGTTTCTCTTGACATATCACACATTGCTTGTAATTTATATGTGTTTTATCTGATATGCAGGCTTTCCTATATCCAACTAAAGTTGCTTATGACTAATTCCCACTGAAACTAACTGGCTATTCATAACTTGACACAAGTCCCATTGATTTTCACTGGGTCATACTTACGTCAAACATTAGCTAGGTTATGGTCACAATGTCTTCACAGAAAAAAAGATCTCCTTAAATATTATTGCCAAAGCTTGCAAAGGGTGCGATTCCTACCAAATCTGAGAGCTTTTCTCCCAAAAGTAAATGTGAAGCAAAATGGAGATTTTCTTCTAAGATGAAACATTGGTTTTATCATTAGGCTTTTAAATTTCTCAGGACTGCTTTTTTAAACATCTTCAAGGTTGTTATCAAAGTTTACATAAAGCAACATTTGTATTCAATTTGAAGTTTATCTTCAGTGGAAACATTGGCGGAAACAATTTCTTTCAGGAAGCAAAAGCGGTCTTGAGTTTTGAAAGTAGCAAAATTTCTCAGATTGGTGAATCTGTAATTATTACCATGCCTGGGAAACACCCCACCCCACCCCACCCCACACAAACACAATTTATATAGTGATGTTAAAATTGGCCTTGAACGGAGGCTCTTCACACCAGCAACAGTGTGATGTGGCTGCAAAAAAAGCAAATGCTATTTTGGAGATGCATTGATGTAACTTCCAAATAGTACGAGGTACTGGTTCCCCTCTATTCAGCACTGGTTAGGCCTCATCCAGTTGCAATCCAGTTAGTATTGCATCCAGTTCTGGGCACCACACTTCAAGAAGGATGCAGACAAGCTGGAGCATGTTAAGAGGTGAGCAACGAGGATGATCAGGGGTCAGGAAATAAAGCCCTATGAGTAGAGACTGAAAGAACTGGGCATGTTTAGCCTGGAGAAGAGAAGATTGAGTACATGATAATACTCTTTAAATAGTTGAAAGGTTGTCACACAGAGGAGGGCCAGAATCTCTTCTCAATCCTCACAGAGTGCAGGACACGGAATAATGGGCTCAAGTTACAGAAAGCCAGATTCCAGCTGGACATCAGGAAAAACTTCCTGACTGTTAGAGCAGTCCAACAATAGAATCACTTACCTAGGGGGGTTGTGGGCTCTCCCACACTAGAGGCATTCAAGAGGCAGCTAGACAACCATCTGTCAGGTATGCTTTAGGGTGGATGCCCGCATTGAGCAGAGCGTTGGACTCAATGGCCTTATAGGCGTGTTCCAACTCTACTATTCTATGATTCTGTGAACTAATCATGGCCATAGAAGCTCATGACATCTAGGCACTCTGTAAAAACTACATACCAGGATATGTACTTTTTATATTTATATTGTACGTACACAAACACACACACACACACACACACACACACACAAACACACACACACGCCCCTTCCTATGGAGAAGAACACTAAGAGTAAAATCCTGATAGACATTTGCTCAGGGCTCCAATCTCAGCAGGAATGTGGGGATCATCAATGTTTGAGCTCACTGAAGTTCTCCACATTCCATCTTGAAGCTCATTCCGACTCGAGTCCATATTAGATTGTGAGCTTTGTTTCTTTCTTTCCATATGAAAATCCGTGCATATTTCCCCCAAATGTATTAATTGTGTGCATCTTTGAAATGTACACATTCTTCTCCTGTTGGTTAAAGTGCATTTGTGTACATTTCCTTCCCATGAGCATTTTTCAAATGTATGCATGCTGCCGAACACATTTTTATTTCTTTGTGGGTTGGCGAATCGCATCGCAGGCTCAGAAAGGTACCGACTTTGACTGCAAATTGAGTCTGAGTCTGGAAGTTGTGAACTGGGTAAATCCTGATCCAAAACAAACTGAAACAAATTTCTCATACATCCCTAGATCTCTGAGCTCCCTGTCTATCCAAAGTCCTGCCAGCAAGAACCAGGTAGGGCAGAAGAAAGATAGAGGCTTTTACAGGGCCTGTTCAGACAACACACTAATCCATGGTTAAGCCCCTAACCCTTTTGCAGCAAATAGTTAGTGTACTTAAACCGCTTTCTGTTAAGTTGAATCTTGCTTCAGTATTGCCAATGGGAGAGTGTCCCCCCACATCAGTTGAGGGCTGCAAAATAACTTAAGGGCTGCTGGGCAGGCACCATAGCACCCACAGCTCTACCCTCCAATAGAGCTTTCTCCGCTGTGGCACCCCGGTTGTGGAACGAGCTCCCCAGAGAGGTCCGCCTGGCACCTACACTGTACTGCTTTCGTCGCCAGCTGAAGACCTTTTTATTCACTCAGTATTTTAACACTTAATTTTAACTTAAATTTAAATTTTACTGTTTTAACTCTGTATTTTAACCTTATATCAATTTTGCTGCGTGGTTTTATCCTGGTTGTGCTTTTTATATTGTATTTTGTATTTGTATTTTTAACTTGTTGGTTGTTTTATGATGGTTTTAATTTTTGTGAACCGCCCAGAGAGCTTCGGCTATTGGGCGGTATAAAAATGTAATAAATAAATAAATAAATAAATAAATAAAATAAACCATTGTTATGTAGCCACCATGGTTAGGAATGGTTCACACAATACACTAATCCATAATGTTTAGCTCAAAATGCTTAACCGCTGTGGCTTAGTGTGTCATCTGAACAGGGCTATTCTGAGGTTGCAGTTGGGACCTTGAAAGATAAACTTTGCGTGGTGGCTGGGGGTGGGAGGGGTTGAATAGGGGAAGATCCACTGTCAGATCTCCTCTTCTTCCTCCGTGGGCATAGCTCTACCTATGGGCATAGAGGAGAGATCTGCTCCATGCTGCAGCTCCCCAGAAGCTGTGTTAATGAATCTAATTGAGGGAGACTAATCCATGAAAGCTTATGTCATAACACAGGGATGCTTGAGGAACTGGATCTTTCTGCATTCTGATATCTATATTTATGGATTTATGTAAATATCTTTATTTTTGTACTTTGTATAATGTGTTTTAATGTGTGTTTCTAATTTTTGTGAGCCACCCAGAGAGCTTCGGCTATGGGGTGGTCCAGAAATGTAATAAATGAAATGATATTAACTGATCTAATCCATGCCTCCTGGACAGGATTGGAATTTAGTCATCAATCAGCTTTCACACTTCCTGAAAGTTCTGACACTCTTCTCAGCTCGAGAAAACATGTCGAAATGCATTTCAAAATGAGTACTTTTGCAAGAAAATATGATTAGAGATGTAAATGTTGAGAGAAACTATGTTTTAAAATATTTAAATATGTATTTAAATGCAATTTGGGGGTAAAGATTAAAATTATTGCTGATAATTTTGTGAGAATAAGACACTTATGGATGAACACATGTATAAGTACCCCAAAATAAGTATCTCGAGATTGGAAATAGACAGATCTGTCCATCTATATGAGAGGTGGGCAACTTCTTTTGGCCTACAACTCCCATCAGCCCTATCCAACATAGGCCCTTTCTACACCTAAGGATTATCCTAGGCAAATGGAGGGATCGTCCCTGCATGTTCCCGGGATCTCCTGTGTGTCATTTGCATGCACAGGGATGATCCCGGGACGATCCCTGGAAAAAAGGCAGGTGTAGAAATGGCCATAGCCAACAGTGAGAGATGACACCAAAGCATCTGGAGGGCCACACAGGTTGCTGTCCCATGAACTATACCATTAAAAAAAAAACAATTATTGCATAAAGTGCCACAAGATTCTTTGTTGTGTTTGAGCCTCAGGGTGCTGTCATACATGGTTGTGTTCAGTTTGGTGGACCACTGTTTTTGTAGGCCTGCTCTATTTGTGATAAGTATATTTCTTGTTAATTGATAAAGAAGCCCTGGTTTGTAGCTGCAACCTCTTAAACGACTAAGATGTGGGAGAAGATACATGAAGCAAGCTGCTGGTGAGAAGTTCCCCCCAGCCACCCACCCACCCACCCACACCCACACACTGTGGTTCTGGTAATATTAGCCTTGTGAACACAAATCCTTGAAGGGTTGTTGAAATTTCCTGAATGGATACTAACCTTCACATAGACGATTTTGTTTAACTGTGACGGAGATTCCCCACTTTTGTTCCCAGGCTGACCAAATATTAAGGCCAATTATTATCATAAATATTTTACTCCCCACTCCCCTACTCTCCTGAAATTATTGCCTTATATTTTATTTTCTTGTCCCAGGTAATCTACCTCCCCGTGTTCCCTCTCACTTTGTTGTTAAGATAGATCTTAAGGTGTTTGATTGTTTACTTTCAGTTTCCTTTATTTAGACAGAAAGAAGCAGAGCTGGCCCTACCATTAGGGAGAGTGAGGCAGCTGCCTCAGGCTGAGGGGCAGGGGTATTGGAGGGTAGAGCTGTGGGTGCTATGGTGCCTGCCCAGCAGCCCTTAAGTTATTTTGCAGCCCTCAACTGATGTGGGGGGACACTCTCCCATTGGCAATACTGAAGCAAGATTCAACTTAACAGTCTTTTTGAATTTAAAAAAAGCTATAAAGACTGAGGAAGGAGCCTCGTGTGGTGCAGAGTGGTAAGCGGCAGTTACTGCAGCTGAAACTCTCCCCACGGCCTGAGTTTGATCCCAGTGGAAGCTGGTTCTCAGGCAACCGGCTCAGGTCGACTCAGCCTTCCATCTTTCTGAGGTCGGTAAAATGAGTACCCAGCTAGATGGGGGGAAGGTAACTGTGACTGGGGAAGGCAATGGCAAACCACCCCGCTACGAAGTCCGCCAAGAAAACGTCAGCAAAAGCAGGTGTCCCTCTAGGAGTCAGCAGTGACTCAAGTGCTTGCATGAGAGGTTCCTTTCCTTTTCTTTCATAAAGACTGATCTCTTCCGGCAGGCCTACCCAGTCAAATTTTAAAATGTCTGGCTGTTATTTTAATAATGTAGCATTTTAATCATATAGTATTTTTATATCTGATGTTGTTCCCTGCCTCGATCCAGAGGGAGGGGCAGGTAAGAAAATATATTATTATTATTATTATTATTATTATTATTATTATTATTATTATTATTATTTATCCCTCCAGTTGGCATCTGTGTGTGGGAAGGGAAGGTAGATGCCATTTTATCCTTGACCTCATTCAGCAAACGTCTTGGGCCGGCCCTGGAAAAGACGGAAGATGTGCTTCAAAAAGTAGTGCACTTTAGGTTGGTATTGTATGGGAGGGGTGAAAAAAGAAATAAATGACAATAAAATGTAAATTGTAAAAACTTGTCAGAACTGGGTGGGGGCTGGGGGAGGCACTTCCCAGAAATACCATGCCCGGCAGAGCTCTGCCATGGCCATTTCATTTTTATGGAACCAACCTCCTGAAAGATGATGACAAAGGCCTTAGCTAGACCTAAGGTTTATCCCAGGATCATCTCTGGGTCGTCCCTGCCTGCTGACGGGATACCCTGTGTGTCATTTATGTGAACAGGGATGACCCCGGGACGATCCCAGGAAAAACCTTAGGTCTAGCTAAGGCCCAAATTGCTTAAAAGAAAGACAACCCCAAAGCCCACTGAATTAGTAACAACACTTAATTATTCTGTACCCAGTATCAATAGCACCTAGGGTTGCAAGATCTAACACCTAATTCACAGCTGAAGAAATGAGTAATAGACACACCATAGCTCCGTGCTTGCTATGGAGGAAATGGTCTTTCTCTTCCTCGTCCCCGTCTCCTGATCAAAGGCTGCCCAGTGTAATTGCTGATCTAATGATATCCTTTCACTTTGACTAGGTTTTACATTTTCTACAGGAAAGAAAAATAACAAAGGAAGGAAGGAGAAACCGATTATTAGTTTTACTCAAGCTTTCCCTAGAATGATGCAATTACCATAAGAATATCCAACACTGATTATTATGTGGAAGCACTGGAGGAAGTTTCTAATGCAATCATTGATTTTATGGTGTGTGTGTGTGTGTGTGTGTGTGTGTGTGTGTGTGTGTAGTATTTTTTTGTGGCATGGTGGGGTGGGTTGATTTTTTATTTTATTTTTTGGTACAGAAATTGATAAATGTTTCTATTAACTAATAACCCAGGAATCAACAGTCTTATAAAAGCGGGTTTATTCAGCCCAAGAAAATTAGGCAATCCATCATGACTGATTTGTTCACGTTTTTCCCCCTGCAAATAAGTGAGATGAAAACTTTAAAACCAATAAGATAATGCACTTAACAAATTCAGCTGAGAGAGATGGATAAACTAAGATGCCACTGGCATCAGTTAAGGAAAATCTGTCGTGTTTCCAATTATTTGAGCAGATTCTGTATCCTCATTTGCTGCCAGACCGACGACTTTCTCCCCCCGCACCATCCCACTTTCTCCCCTCGTTCAAAACAGATCATCTGATCTTAAATCAGAACAAGCTCATCATATCACACTATGAAAGGCCAACAGGGGATAAATGACACCAGATGTTATATGAGTTTTCTTTTAGGCTTTCATTGCAGCCTTGCTGCATTCCCCATGCTGCTTTTTACTTGTCAAAAACTAAAATGTGCTTTGATAGATAACAACACCATTTTCTTTCCCTGGCTGAGCTTAGAGAATACTATTAGGTATTACCATTGATGGTGCTTAACTGGGGAAGCTGGATCTGGGAAATGGGGATCATGGGATCCGAAGGTGTTGTTTTTCCCAATCCCCTGGCAATGGTGCTTTTCATCTGAGCTTCTCTCTTTTTTTAAAGATAATCTGCTGGGTGGTTTTATGAAATGCAAATTCAGAGACTGCTGTTACCTAGAAAGTACAATGGGTGGAATTTAAACCCCTCTTTAGGGTTGCCAAATGCTCCTTGGGAAGCCCTAAGACCAAACTGATGTTTGCTTACAGGACGAAAGTTAGACATGCAAAGTTTTTTTAACTTGTAGAGACTGTGGCCTTAGCTAGACCTAAGGATTATCGCAGGCAAATGGAGGGGTCATCCCTGCCTGCTCCAGGGATCCCTTGTGTGTCACTTGGATGCACAGGGATGATACTTTGACAATCCCGGGATATAGGCCTGGTCTAGCCATAGCCTGTGCCTTGCGTCCAAACTCTAAATGGAAAGAAACTAAAACCACTTCTCTAAAATGGAATATATAATATCAAGGCCAGCATCAAGAGTAGGAATGGTTGGGCCGTTACTGAGGGCCCACTTCCCAATAAGACCCCCTGACAAGAGCCTCTGGATTTGCTCCTCTTTTTCACCATGGTTCGTCTGCCTCTCACTATGGCCTAGTTCACAATCAGAAGGAAGAGCAGTTGATGCTCCTGCCAACTTGCCCACTGGCTCTCTGCCTCTCAAGCAAGCAATGATGAGAAAGAGGATGAGAAGCAATAGCAGCTGGTGGTGGGGACGAATAGACTCACCCGCATTCTTACCACACCAATAGGGAGGGCTTCCAACCATTATTTCCTTTCAGTCATTTTTTGTTGCCGAAACAGTCCTTTTTCCCCAAATAAAAAAAAATAGAAGCAACCACACAAACACATGTGAACACACACACGCAAACTAGGGCCACAGCTAGACCTAAGGTTTATCCTGGGATCATCCAGGATTCGCCCCTGCCTGAGCACTGGATCCCCTGTGTGTCACCTAGATGAACAGGTTTGACCCCTGGATGATCCAGGGATAAACCTTAGGTCTAGCTATGGTCAAACTTGTTGAAGATGGAATCAAATGATGGATGTCACAAACACAAGGAGAAACTCCCTAAGGACTGGGACTCCACCCACCAAATACATTTGCCACACCCCCAGCGCTGCAGTTGGTTACTGGGATGATTTGAATTGAGGAACACACACCCCAGCCCAGCAGCGGTAGCATAGCAAGAGGTCACATTGTAGTCAATTCAACGCTGTGAATGCATCAAAAACATGGTATTTTGCAATGATTAATACGTTGCTCTCAACTGTTACAAAGGACAGATTACACATTTCGGTGAAGGCATCATGTATCCCAGGAGTTCCCGCAATGACTTCAGAATGTCAGATATGGCAAGTGTAGATCCTGCCTAGGTTTGGACCCGAGTTGAATTGGGCAGCCTCCAAATAAAGTTGGAGTTGAGTTGGGCTCTTTTCCAAATCATGGTCCAAAACAAATCTTACAGTCAGTGCACACCACTCATGTGTGCACAACAAGTACTAATCACTCACAGCCCCGCAATATCTTAAAATTGCACGCAGCCTGGTTATTTTCATATGCGCCAGAAGCCGGCAGGAGCAAGGAGGAGGAGGCAGCAGCAGCGATGATGGCAGCAGGTAAGTGCGGAGAGCAGGGATAGGGAGGCCTTGCTGGGTACTGGCTGCACAGCTGGCACCTAGAAAAGTCTGAGTCACCTCGGAGGGCCTGAATCTCGCCTCGGCTTTGGCACCAAGGCGAGTTGGGCGACCCCCGAAGCACCCCAAGGCGAATCGGGGCTGCTTCAGGGGCTCTGAACTGGCCTCCAAGGCAGATTGGGGGGTCCCTTCACAGCCCTAATAGTAACCTAATACACAAAGAGGACAAATGCACCCTCCAACTCCAGAATAATATGATTAAGATGGGGTGTTTTAATGGCAAAGTTTACACAGAGAGAGAGAGAGAGAAACAGAGAGAGGGAGATTGGCCAGGACTGTTGCTGCGTTCCCATTAAATAGCTGAATTATTGGTTCTGATTTGCCATGATTTGAGATGTAGAGCATCACTGAGCATATTTTATGCTCTTTGACCTAAGTGAACTGCTGGATTTGCTTTGGTGCTAGCGAGGTCTGCCTGAGCAACCTCCTAATGTGATTATAATATCTACTCTTCTGCTTGTATTGTAGTATTATTTTTCGTTATGTTCTCTAAAGCAAAACATTCCCAGGATATTAGCTGCCAGGAGCTGCTGCCTTGTAATCGTCTCACTGATGCCTCTTCAGAAAGTCAAAGTCTCAAATGAACTCTCTCAGCGTTCGTTTCTGTTTGAGGTCACCGAAAGAAATCCTGAATTTCCCAGCATACGGATATTTGCTTTCGTGCACCGTTTCCAGCTGAGATTGATGCCAGCCAGTAAAGGGATTTGAATGCATATTGGCCCACTTTCTTTGCTGCTTTGATTTGCTGGTGAGTCAAGCAGAACACAATTAGTGCATATTGACACCTTTGCAGGAAGTGCTCATAAGGGAAAATAGGAAATTGAAAATGGCCTTTCAAAAGATGGGAGCAAAATTCTGCCCGCTTAAATAAACATGCGGGGCGGGGAGGGGGGGAGGTGGAGAGAGAGAGAGAGAGAGAGAGAGAGAATGCTCCATCAGAGTAGTTGTATTTCTATATCATTTAGGAAAATCCTATTATGGCTTTAGCCACAGAAGCATTCCTGGTGTGCAAGATAGAGGCAGTTCATAAAAATACATTGTTTGCAGCTGGAAAATAGGACAACCTATTGCTTTCTGTGGATGACTGTGTTACACCCCAGTTCCCATCAATAGAACATAATCTCATTGCGGCAAGCAATGCTCAGTATCAATGAAACACTGGTACCATGAGGTATTTGCAGACTGCCAGTTACCTAAAAGAGGGAAAGCTTTGTGTTTTAGCAAGGGACAATATCTCCACAACACGGCACCACAACATGGAGCTACATAGCTGTGTGTGTGTGTTTATGGCGTTCATAGTGCTTGCTTGTCTTTCCAAGTGGTGGCTGTAATTGAGACTCTGCTTCCACTAGTAAAAACGAGTCCCTCCTCAATTAATGCCAAATTAGATGCCTGCTGTTAATAGGCCCTTGTGCACCCAGAGTCCTGGGACTGCTTTAGCTGCTCACAATGACTCCTTATCATGCTGAGTGGCATGCGTCATTCTCAGCAAAAATTGCTCAGATTGCACCTTTTACTTATTTGTCAACTATGCTTAATAATAATAATAATAATAATAAGGAATAAGTTTGGTTGTGCAGTTATCCCAATGATTAAAATATAATAGGCTAATGAGATTACAAAAGCTGATTGTGAACAAGACCAATTGTGTTAATTGGAGCCTCCTGAATGGCAATTTGAGCTTGCTGCTGCTGCTGAGTTTTGAAATATAATCAGTTTTACTAATTTTATCTGATTTCTTAATGAAGCTTGCCTTGAGCAATTGTGCTATGTGTTCTTTAGCAAACAGCGTGTGTCATAACTGCTGACATTAATCTTGATTACTTTAGTTAAAATAAATAGTTTTACTTGGGCGGCTTTCAGAAACTACATTAGGGATGGATGCTATATGTTGCAAAATATAGGGGGGAATCTTTTCAAACCTTTTTTTAAAAAAACTTGTTTGGGTTTTTCTATTTTATTTGCCGAGGATCAAAAGTGAAATGCCTGTGCCATGCATGAGAGAGATCTTTGTAATTCTATCGTTGCTCTTTTCCTTTATTTCCTGCTCGAAGGTATTAAAGGTGTCTTTTCCCCCTTTTTACCATCCTGCCCCCCCCCCAATGGTGAAAGAGCCTTCACTAAGCAGAAACCCAACTGGCAAGAACTCTGAAGCCAAATAATATTAGAGGAAACATCTAGAAACAGTTTATGTATGCAAAGTTGGCACACATGTATTCTGAACGCTTCATGCTCCAGCTGCTAGTACTAACACTCCCGACTATAAAAGTGCTTTCTCATAGAAGTCATTTATTTTTTATGGGGGATTAATGCACTCAGGATGGTTCCGTAAAAGCACAAAGGCACAAAACCACCAGCCAAAATTAACACTACAATATATTAGGGGAAATTGGAGCTGCGTAACAGCATGATTTTAACTATCAGAAATGTGCCCTATGATTTCCGTGGAAATCACCAAGAGCTGGTTCACACATCTGCTGTGGCACATCCATCCATGCAAGGCCTCCAGCCATGAGCATGAATGTGTGGACATGGCCTTGCTTCCTGTACGCTTAAGGCCGCAGCCTGAGGCACAACTCCCACATCTCTTGTTTGGAAGTAAGGCCCTCTTTGAGCATGTGTGCAGCACCATGGTTGCAGCTTGGAAAACCCAGGCCATTTCTACACCTGCCTTTTTTCCAGAGATCGTTCCGGGATCATCGCTGTGCATGCAAATGACACACAGGGGATCCCGGGAGCAGGCAGGGACGATCCCTCCATTTGCCTGGGATAATCCTTAGGTGTAGAAAGGGCCCTAGCTGCATGAAGAAGGATGTGGCTCTATGTGGCACCCTGTTTTTGTAAAAAAAAGTGTGGTGGTGGTGGTGGCAGTGTTGGTTGAAACTGCTGATATCCTACAGAGAGCTGTTTCACACCATTGACCTGTAAATATAATCTAATTCCTGCCAAGAGAAAAACAACAACCTTATAGCCATTTTTTAAAAATTTCCTATGATAGTCAGATTGAGCACACGAGTCGAAGCGGGTGGCCTCTGTATCAGTCTGTGCTGAAGCAGGTTGTTTTCAGAAGTGCTGAATCATGATCCAAGTTGAATCTTGGAATCCCATGTTTCCAAGCCAGAAAATATAAAACTGGGAAACATTACTACTTCTAATTGAGATATATAAATGACTCCACAGATAAGAGATCTGGGAAGCAGCATTTCAGATAGGGTTTAAGAAAGGTGTATAAGCCTACAACATACTTAAAAGAAGCCCAGTATGAAATTATTTATCATCAGTACATCATTCCTGCATGATTAAATAAAATCTTCCAAACTGATTCATTCAAATGCAAATCTCTCTTTGGTATGGTGGAAATGACATTGGATTCAGTTTTAGTTCTCCGAAATTGCCTCCTCCCTGGTTACAGGCATGGGGTTGAAAATTGATATCATTGGTACTAATTCTGAACAATTTTGATACACATCTCTTTTGGGCAATTACATTTCTGGTATAAACTCCTTTTGAAGATTTATTAGGTCATTGCTAGATATTGGCTATAACAACTCTGAAAAATACGGAATGATGAGCCAAAGCTTTGGACAAGGTGGAATAGATAATTTGATTGATAAATACACATTGTAACAATCTGCTTCCTTTTCCAATTTTGAAGGAATATGGACTCCTTTATTCTATAATGGAATATTCAGTAAAATAATGTAAGTTTGCAAAGGCATATTCTTTTTGAAGTTAAAATGGCGAACATATATTTGTTTTAGACTGTGTCAAATCTTGCCCCAATTTTCAGGAATTTTCTCTCTCTCTCTGGGAAAGAGGCATTGTTCCCTCTTTCACAGTGAGGGAGAGAATTTTGGAGAATTTTCTCCTTGGATAGGGTTTCCACTTACCTTTGTAAGTTTGGGGGGTGGCTGAAGGATCTTCTATTTTTAATTTTACTTGAAAAAATGCCATAACATGAAACTCTTCTCAAAGAGCTAGGCAGCTTTTTCTGAATTCCCAGGAGGCTATGTGATCTCACCCTCTCCAAAAAGCATTCAGGAAGCACTCCTGGGGGCTGTCTGTACTCAAGGAAAGCCCCAGGGTGGGTGTGCAGTGATTATATGATGCCACAGTCACCTCGCACCCACCCCGGGGCTTTCCCAAGAAGCTGTGAAGGAAAAAAGTTGAGGGCCTTACCCCAACATTTTTCTCCAGAGCGAGGTGAGTACTAGGGGTGTGCACGGACCCCCCGCACTGCTTCACTTCCAGATCCACAATTTGCGGATTGGGCCGCTTTGCTCCGCCCCCGCTCTGCCCATGCCCGCTCCGCTCCGCTGCGGAGCTCCGGATCCGGATCGGAGCTCCGTTTCCCTCCCCCCATAGGCTTGCATTAAGCTAAAAAAGTATACAACTTTTTTCTGTGAAAGTTAGAAACCTCACGTTTGGCACCATGACACCTCACAGAGGTATACACATGCACGCCAAGACTCAAGGCAATCCCATCATCCCCTGAATTTTGGGGAATTTATGAAAATCGGCCACCCCATTCACACCCCTTTCGATAGCTCCGTCAATTTGCATGTTAAAAACCTCAAACTCGCCACCATGATAGCTTATCCAGGGACACACATGCACGCCCAGACTCAAGGCAGTCCCATCATCCCCTGATTTTTGGGGATTTTATGAAAATCCAACACCCCATTCACACCCCTTTCGATAGCTCCATCAATTTGCACGTTAAAAACCTCAAACTCGCCACCATGATAGCTTATCCAGGGACACACAAGCATGCCCACACTCAAGGCAGTCCCATCATCCCCTGATTTTTGGGGAATTTATGAAAATCCAACACCCCATTCACACCCCTTTCGATAGCTCCGTCAATTTGCACGTTAAAAACCTCAAACTCGCCACCATGATAGCTTATCCAGGGATGCACACGCACGCCAAGACTCAAGGCAGTCCCATCATCCCCTGGTTTTTGGAGGGGCTTAAACCTGCAGACATCTCAATGGGGCCATTTCAAAGGAAATCCCAACATGCCATGAATTGGGGAGTAGCGATAAACCTATATGAATCTTCTTCCACACTTGAAAAATGGATTTGGAACTTCCAAAACTCCAAGTGAGAGCAGGAAGGACTTCTCCCCTGAGTCAAAGCCAGACACACACAACATCCCTGTGAGGCGGGCAGGGGAGGAGAGAGGGAAGGCAGGCAGGCAGCAGACATTTCTGGGGGCATAAGGAAGTGAGCCAAGGATAAGCCAGTAATGCATATAAAATGGAATAAATAAATAAATAAACAAAGGAGGGGTGGAATTAAAAGCAGCAGTGTTGCTGAATAAACAACAAGAAGAACTTTTTTAAAAAGGCTATATCTGTCTTTTACCACCAATAGGGGGACGTGCCCAGGGGAGGGGGAAGCAGCTGCCAGTTCAACTCATGAAAGCCATTGCTTCACCACGAGAGCTGAGGGGTTGAGCTCTCACTTCAACTCATGATAGGCATTGCTCCACCGGGTTACTCTCTTTGGAGGGCTCTAATTGCCCTCCAAGTACAGGAGAGAGTGGGGGCACGTCCACATGGGATGCCCTAGGGGAGCTCATACCCTTGCACCACATCTTCTCAGTTGTTCCCCAAAGTTAGGGTGGGTAGCAGTGCTCTCTTATTATTGGCTTAGTATATGATTTCAGGTTGTGTTTGTGCATTTGGTGGGGCTACTGTTTTAAAAAACACTGGGAAAAGTCCGTTCAGACTAAGAAAGAGAAGTTCCCAGAATCCCAAGTTACCCATTTTGCCTATCCCCTCCTCCAACTTCGGGATCATGTGATCATGACCGGGAGTTGACTCTGCCCCTCAGCCCTTCGGAAAAGGTATTTTCCCACTGGTCTTTTTAAAAATTCTAGCACATGAACCGCAGCACGCAGAGAGCTGAGAGTAGTCTCAAAATGACCCCCATCCACGACTCTCCAAGCACAAGAATTTTCAGAAAGATAGCTTCAAAAACAACACAGTTATCCCCCTTTCTTTTCCGCAATGCAATGTTTTGGGAAGGATACACTAACTTATCACGCCAAGATATTTGCCTTGTTTTCATATCTGATGCTTTTGGTGGCAGTTGGCACCACAACACTAGCATGTGATTTTCCTTATGAAAGGCATGCTCAGCGAAGCACAAATTGTCATCCCTTGTAGGCCAATACTGCGGAACCTCATAAGAATAATTGTGTTTGCTGGGTGAGATGGTGAGAAGGTGACCTGTGTGCAGGGAAGTATGAGAATTTCATTTTTGCTCACATGCCCCATTCAAGGTGAGCACAAGCACACATCCACCAAAAACATTTGCCATTTTTGAACTCATGCTCACATTTGTCTCATTCCCAATTCCCAGTTCAATTTGCACAAATTTCCTCCATAGACTAAATCAGCCCTGCTTTAGTATGTGTATGAAATGTGCACAAATTTGCTCAATCTGTGCAACTTTCCTGTTTGCACAAAGCAAGCAGCGATTGCAAACACGAACAGGAATCTGGGACAAGACGAGTGGCAAGGCAATGTTTGGAGTATCCGAGCGACCTTGAACATCCCTCATTTGCCCATTCCTACCTGTGTGCCTGCTCAGTCTACTGCCCAGGTGCCGTGGGTTGATGCACGATATCAAGGTTCCTGCTCTCTCTTCTTGGGGGTCTTCATCTTAAAATCAGGCTTGGACTGGACACCCCTTCATATAGAGGACTGACTTTTGACAAATAAAGAAAACACATTGCCACTCTAGATGGATCGGGCATGATTTTCTCCATATAATGCCATTCCATGGAATGCTTCGTAGGAAGTTCTTTTCAGTCATATGACCAGGCCCTTAGAATTATGGGAAAGGCCTTTTCCTTTTAACATAAAGCGGATTGTTATTCTTATCATTTTATCTGGAAGATGCAAGGGATCTTCCAGCTTTATCTTCACTTAACTCTGCCATAGATAAGTATCACCTTATCAAAAGAAAGGTGACCAAAAGAAAAGTCATATCTCACTCTCTTCCCACATTGGAATGGTGCAATTTCTTTCCTGAGTGCTCGCTCCGTAATTTGCAGGCAGCTGTTGTGTCTTTAAAGGGCACATCAGAGGTTGATAGCCCTCTTCAAGGCCCATGCTGTGCTCGTGTCAGACTAGTTTGGAATTTCCAAGCTCAAGCACATTTTTAGGGGCCTGGCGCCTTCCCAGAACAGCAGTGTCTACTGAATCAGCCTGACTTCAACCATCATGGATTGATCCTTTAGTTGTTGTTGTGCAAGAATCATTTCCCTCAGCATGATCACTGCTTTAATCATGTACTTTAAACATAAGGAGAATTGCAGATTTTACAGTAATCATCTAGTAGGCATAGCAGCTATTTAGAAGTGGGATTCATTAACCTAGAAGTTATGCTTGAGTGGAAGAAGAGGAGGAGGAGGAGGAGGAGGAGGAGGAGGAGGAGGAGGAGAAGGAGGAGAAGGAGACATGCCAAGAGTACTATGTTTTTGTTTACAGTTTAACACATGATGATTTGCTTGGCTCTCAAATGTATTTGTGTCAGCACTAGTTTGGAGAAGAGGATGGAGGAGAAAGTAAAGGACAATTATACCTGGGAGGACTTAACAAAATATATATTGGCCACCACATGTGGGGAACCTCTTTCGGCCCAAGGGCTGAATTCAATTTTGGAGAAGCTCTTGAGGGCCACATTCCAGTCATGGATGGGCCAATGGCAAAAGGAGTGGGGCCAAAAATAAATAAAACATATAATACCAGCATATTGTAACTTAAAGCTCCTACTGATAGTAACTAAGTCTGAGGTGAGGAATTTCAAGCCATTTGGAATGAAAACGAAAACTGTGGAAAAGCTAGACCACCACCAAGAAGCAGAGGTTGGGGCCAAGGGAAAGAGGCGTGGCCATCTGTGGGAACCTTAGAGGGCCGGACTGGGACTGTGTGAGAGCTGGATTTGGCTCACAGGCCTGAGGTGACCAACTCCTGATTGCTGTTGTAACTCCAAGCCCTCCCGCTGCAATGTAAGACAATAAAGAGATCTGTCAAGTAATCCACAAAACTTTATTCAGCAAATAAATATCTCTTCACACCTGAAGGGCGTGTAAACACTAGGTGCTTTTTTTAAGCTAAAACTTTGCTGACTAAACTAGGCAGTTGCCCTTTCAACCAAAGGGAAAGTTTTCCCTTGCTACTTTTGCTTTAGGGAGGATTCTTCTGAAGGAGTCTTTGGTGAGAAGCTAGCCAAGCTGGTAATTTTTCCCGTGCTTTCAGCTCCTCCTGCTTGACCTTGTGGCGGGCTCTGGGATTGGTCAACTCTGAGAAAGGCTGAGTTCCCCTAGACTCTGAGTTGTTAGCATTCTCTTTGATTCTCTTTAAATCTGGTGAAGATTTACCCCTGGCTCCTGAAGATCCTGGGAGAATCTCCTTCCCCGTTTCCTGTGTCGGCTGGTAAACGTCTAGTCCTGTTTCTTCTGGTTTAGAATCTAATTCTGATTGATAGCCTGAAACCTCTGCCCTCACACCAGGGAAAACAGGCCTGATCCTGACAATTTATCCTATCCCATGTATGCAGAAGGGATAGATCAGTACCATTTCATGACATAAATAGTAAGCCTTGGACACAAGAGGTTTTAGCAGGATGTTTTAATGCAAAGAGTAGCTGTTCTTCTAGGGGTTCTGAACTCCCAATGATTTTATTAGATGGATTGGATCATTGCCCCACAGATAGTGGGAAATGAGAGTATACCTTCCTTGCCTGCCTATATGAGATGGCTGCCTTGCATCTGGTGCTACCATTACTATGTAAATGAGTGTAATGTTCTTGAAGGGATATTTGCCTAAAATCCAGTGTCCAGAGGTCAACATTTGCAGTCAATTCCCATTTTTTTTCTAGGATATAAACTGTGCATACCAGCAATTCATGGAGCGAGAATTGCCAGATGTACAAGCTGGGTTTAGAAAAGGCAGAGGAACTAGAGACCAAATTGCCAATATCCGCTAGATAATGGAGAAAGCCAGGGAGTTCCAGAAAAACATCTACTTCTGTTTTATTGACTATTCTAAAGCCTTTGACTGTGTGGATCATAACAAACTGTGGCAAGTTCTTGGTGGTATGGGGATACCAAGTCATCTTGTCTGCCTCCTGAGGAATCTGTATAATGAACAAGTAGCAACGGTAAGAACAGACCATGGAACAACAGACTGATTTAAGATTGGGAAAGGAGTACGGCAGGGTTGTATACTCTCACCTTATCTATTTAACTTGTATGCAGAACACATCATGCGACGTGCTGGGCTTGACGAATCCAAGGCTGGAGTTAAAATTGCAGGAAGAAACATTAACAACCTCAGATATGTAGATGACACTACTTTGATTGCTGAAAGCGAGGAGGAGCCTTATGACAAAGGTGACAGAAGAAAGTGCAAAAGCTGGGTTGCAGTTAAACCTCAAAAAAACCAAGATTATGGCAACTAGCTTGATTGATAACTGGCAAATAGAGGGAGAAAACGTGGAGGCAGTGACAGACTTTGTATTTCTGGGTGCAAAGATTACTGCAGACGCTGACTGCAGCCAGGAAATCAGAAGACGTTTACTTCTTGGGAGGAGAGCAATGACAAATCTTGATAAAATAGTTAAGAGCAGAGACAGCACACTGACAACAAAGGTCCGCATAGTTAAAGCAATGGTATTCCCCGTAGTAACCTATGGCTGCGAGAGCTGGACCATAAGGAAGGAAGATAGATACTTTTGAACTGTGGTGTTGGAGGAAAATTCTGAGAGTGCCGTGGACTGCAAGAAGATCAAACCAGTCCATACTCCAGGAAATAAAGCCAGACTGCTCACTTGAGGGAATGGTATTAAAGGCAAAACTGAAGTACTTTGGCCACATAATGAGAAGACAGAACACCCTGGAGAAGAGGCTGATGCTAGGGAAAGTGGAAGGCAAAAGGAAGAGGGGCCGACCAAGGGCAAGATGGATGGATGATATTCTGGAGGTGACAGACTTGACCTTGGGGAAGCTGGGGGTGGCGACAGCTGACAGAAAGCTCTGGCGTGGGCTGGTCCATGAAGTCACGAAGAGTCGGAAACGACTGAACGAATAAACAACAACATACACTTTAAAGAACATTATGCCCATTTATGAAAGGTCGGAGGCATTTGAGCCTGACTGGTGCACGGGGGTGTTGGAGAGATGAAACACTAGTTTGTCCCAAGCCCACCTAACATAGGTGAATGGAAGTAGCTAAATTTGTTTCATTTATATCCCACCTTTTTTCCTCCAAGGAACCCAAGGCGGTGTACATAATCCTCCTCCGCCTCCATTTTATCCTCACCACAACAACAACCCTGTGAGGTAGGTTGGGCTGAGAGTCTGTGACTGGCCCAGAGTCACCCAGTGGGTTTCTTTGGCTGAGTAGGCACTAGAACCCATATCTCCTGACTCCCAGACCAACACCTTAGCCACTACACCACGACTGTCTCTGTATCATCTGATTCAGTGCATTCCAGAGTTTGTGAGACCTGGGGGCTTGTCTGTATGTGGGGAATGCCCTGTGATGGCTGCGGATCTGTGCTGCATCAGGTTTTTTTATTATTATTATTTAAAATATTTCTTGGCCACCTTTCAGGGCAGAAGCTCTCCCAAGGCGGCTTACAACTGTACATAAAACAGTATAAACATTAAAAGTAATAAAAGTAAAATATCAGTTAAAAACAATAAAAACAACAAGGGCAGTAGCAGCAAAACAGTATTCATTTATGAGAAGGCCATCGTAAAATAAAATGTTTTTAAGGCCTTCTAAAAAGCCTGTAAGGATGGTGCATAGCGGACTGGTGGTGGGAGTTTGTTCTATAGGTGTGGGGCCAGCGCTGAGAAGGCCTTCTCCAGGGTGGAGACCCACCTAACCCTAACTTCTTTCACTGGGCCTCTCTTTGTGATCTTAAAGTGTGGGCAGGATGCTATGGGCAAAGGCAGTCCTTCAAGTAGCCTGTTCCCAAACAGTTTAAGGCTTTAAAGGTCAAAAACAGCACTTTGAATTGGGTTCGGAAACACACAGGTAGCCAGTGCAGCTGGCACCATATAGGCGTTACATGGTCAGATTGCCTTGCCCCCACCAATACTCGGGTGGCTGCATTCTGCACCAGCTGAAGCTTCCGAACAGTCTTTAAAGGCAGCTGCATGTACAGAGCATTACAGTAGTCCAGCCTGGATGTGACTAGTATGTGAATAACTGAGGCCAGGTCCATCCTCTCCAGATAGGTCCGCAGCTGGCATACCAGCCTAAGTTGGTAGAATGCACTCCTGGACACCCCACCCCTCTAGGTGAGCTTGGTGCTGCACAGAAAAACCTGGCGGACACATTTGGGAGAGATTAACTCCTCCCCTTTCATCCATGTTTTGGTAACACAGGCCAGGTCAGCAGGTTCTTCAGCTATGAGCTCATAAATGATTTTACCTTTCTAAGTAGCCGACCAGGCATTCATCAGCAGCACCTTCAGGCTAGAAGGGCCTGCAGGCAAGTCACCAGAGTTACTGAGGTTGGAAGGTGGACCAGAAGGGGATAAAGCACATAGGTGTCTTAATCGCCTTGTCCTCTCCCGATGTCATCACCTCCCACCTCCATAGCACTCTCTGCCCAGCACTACAACTATAGGGGCCTGCCAGAACCAATTTCGGACCTGCCAGCACCACTTTCCAGGTTAGGATTAGAAGCTGTTGCTTGCTGCTATGATAGTTTGGTGCACTGGGAAAGTTAGGTGGTGGTACCTCCACCCAGGCATAGATATTCCTGGTGCCGTTTGTCCTGCTGTTCCTGCATCTTCCAGGATGGGTTGGGATTCTGTGTGCCACACCCTTTTTATACCTGCAGGAGACAGCAGTGGGTGGACTCAGTTTGGCTGATTGGCTGGAGAGCCAGAAAGATGTTGCCAAACACAACCAAACCCCCTGCCTCTTTCTCTTCCTCATCCCCCGGCGGATGCTATGCCACAGCCACAGCTTCACAGCCACCATGGGGCTTTCCCACAAAGCTGAGCATTGAAAAAGTCAGGGATGTCAGTATGGTTCTTACATAGGGTGACCCTATGAAAAGGAGGACAGGGCTCCTGTATCTTTAACAGTTGCATAGAAAAGGCAATTTCAGCAGGTATCATTTGTATATATGGAGAACCTGGGGAAATTCCCTCTTCATCACAGCAGTTAAAGCTGCAGGAGCTATACTAGACTGACCAGATTTAAAAGAGGGCAAGGCACCTGCAGCTTTAACTGGTGTGATGAAGAGGAAATTTCACCAGATTCCCCATATATACAAATGACACCTGCTGAAATTCCCTTTTCAATACAACTGTTAAAGATACAGGAGGTTTGTCTTCCTTTTCATAGGGTCACCCTGTCTTACACTATCTGACATCACCCCGGGGCCAATCTGGGGGTGGTCCCTGGTGGGAAGTGACCAGTGATTGGTCGTCTTTAAATAGGAAGAAGGTGAGGGGTGGCTCCAGTACCCAGATGGCCACCGGAAACCCCGCACTCCCTCCTCGGCATTGGGATTACCAATGCCACCCCGGGAGATGGAAATTGCCGGGTTTTGGAGGGAGGCAGTGTTAAGTATATGAAAGAAATACTTGCTTAGTCATTAAAATTGTGTGTGTATGGCTATCTCAGGGTTAAACAGAGAAAGTCTATCTGTGGGCAATTACCTTGAGATAGAGGCTGTTCTGGGAACCTTGCCAAGATTCTAAGTTAGCCTCATCACAGCTGTATGTAATGTAGATAAGAATTGTGTAAGATGTGTATATAGTTTCTCACTTGTGTAAAATGGATAAGATCACTGCTTACTGATCACTGCTCTCTGTGCATGCCTCAGTGTGCTGATCTGAACTGATCTGATTTGGACTGCACAGAAGCCTGAAGGAAATAAACCAGCTCTGCTGTGTAAGACCTGTGTGATGTGTGTTTGTTTCTGAGCACAAACAGAGTTCCAGAAGGAGAAAAGTTCTGGCAATAACCCAACAAAGGTTATGGGCCCAGTCTAGCCTAGACCAGCCTACGCCAGCCTAATCCAGGCAGAAGAACCAGAACTTGGTGGGAACGGTGCAGTATCAGAACCAGAACCAGGAGTCTGCTAAAACAGAAAACTGTTGATGAAGGAAGACATCAAGCTAAAGCCAGTGCTGCAAAGTGAGGAAAAATCTCAGTCGGCTGACTCTGAGGAGGACTCTGAGCAGGAGGACGGTGAGATACCAATTCCTAAAGCAGAGGAAATGGCAGGAGCTAATATGTCTGGTTTGCATCAATTGTTAGAAAAGCTGAATGACTCTAACTATGCATTATGGTCTTACAAAATGCAAATGTATCTGATTCAGGCTGAACTGTGGTATGTAGTCACAGAGGATCCACCAGATAGAGCAGATCCACAGAATGCTAAATGGTTTAAGGACGATGCAAAAGCAATGGCAGTTATTGCATTAGCTGTGGAAGACTCTCAAATTTCCTTCATTCAGTTTTTGAATACATCAAAAGAGTGCTGGAATGCGCTACAAGCTGTATATCAAAGAGAAACAGCGGGCAGTAAAATAATTCTAACCCGGAAGCTGTATGGAATGAAGCTGAAACCAGGGGAGTCTATGTCAAACCATTTGAAAAGCATGAGAGAAATCTTCAATCAACTCAGGGCACGAGGGATGGAGTTTACAACTATACACCAAGTCTATGTGATTTTGTCAAGTCTTGATTCATCGTATGACGCGGTTGTCACCATGATGGAAAGTCAAGAGGAGAAAAATTTAACCCTCGAGTATGTAGCTGGAAAACTACTGGAAACCTATGAAAGAAGGCAAGCTTGAAAACAACAGAGCTTTAAACTTCCTGTGGCTGAATTTCAACAAAGCCATAAATCTTCTGACGTGGTGGCTGCATTAAAGGCAAGGAAATGCTTTAATTGTGGTTCCACAGAACACTTAAGGCGGGATTGCAACAACAAGAAGAAAAAGCTGTTGACAGCAAAGTGGAGAGAAGAAAACAACATGAATGAAGCTGAATCAACAAAGAAGTGTCTTCTAGCAAGAGTCAAAGAGACAATGAATCCTTGGTTTTTGGACTCTGGGGCTTCAATAAGTATGGCAAAAGACAAACTTTCATTTGTAACCTTGGAAACTTCTACTTCAGAGCAAAAGTGTGTTACCCTTGCAAATGGAACAAAAATCCAGATTTGTGGTGTGGGTAATGTATATTTTGATTGTCTGGGAGTTGAACTACAAAGTGTTTTATATGTACCAGAATTAGAAACAAACCTTCTAAGTGTGTTTCAGTTAACAGAAATGGGGTATGAGTTTTGTTTTACTGAAGAAAATTGTACTATAAAACAGGGAAACAAGGTGTGTGTGCAGGGAATAATGAAAGAATCTTTGTATGTGATTAATACTTGTACAGAAAATGAAGTTGTAGCCAGCAAAGTCACAACAAAAACAATAGCCAATTGCAAACCACACCAAGAGTGCATCCATTTAACTCATAAAAGGTTTGGTCATGCTAACTATAAAACAATTTCTAAGATTCCAGAATTGTGTGAAGGGGTGAAAATCAAACCATGTCCTAACTATGTAGAATGTAATGTATGCAGTGAAACCAAGTGTCATAAGTCAAACATTCCAAAACATAGTGAGAGAACAACAAAAAGAATTTTTGAATTAATTCATGCAGATCTTGCAGGTCCTTTTGAGACAAGTCAAGGAGGAAACAGATTTTTCTTGTCTATTGTTGATGATTACAGTAGATTTGGATTTGTGTATGTGTTAAAACAGAAGAGTGAAACTTTTGGAAAGTTTAAAGCCTTTGTTAAGTGGAGTAAAAATAGATTTAAAGAACCTATAGCTAATCTAAGAACGGACCGGGGAGGTGAATTTCTCAGCAACCAATTTAAAAAATTCCTCAGTGATGAGGGTATACAACATGACCTTACTGCTCCATATTCACCATTTCAAAATGGAGTTGCAGAAAGGAAAAACAGAACCTTGCAGAACATGTTAAGAGCTCTATTGAAAGAGTCAGGATTGTCTAATCTGTTCTGGGCAGAAGCTTTGTCCACCTCAAATTATTTGTTAAACAGGCTTTACCACTCTGTACATGAAAAAACTCCATATGAAATGTTTTACAAAAGAAAACCGAGAGTGTCACATATAAGGGTTTTTGGAAGTAAATGTTTTGCTCATGTTCAGAAAGAAAACAGACCAGGAAAGCTAGCTCAAAGAGGTTTGGAATGTAAACTGTTGGGATATGATACACAAACAAAAGGCTATCGTTTGTGGTCTCCATATCACAAAAGTGTAATTGTGAGCAGAGATGTAGTTTTTCATGAACAAATGCAGGAAACAAAACAGTATGTAAGTTTGCCTGTAGAACAGAAAGCTGTAGAAACAGAAGAAATTCCTGAACAATCTCAGCAAGAGAGAGAGGGGGAAGAAACTGTAGAGGAGGAAACTATGCCTGTAACTATGCCAAGACGATCAGAAAGGGAACGCAAAGCTCCAATTCGTTACTCAGATGAATACCAAAGCAAACAGGTTTCTCATAGAGCTTTACTAATAGCCTATGAACCTACTTCATTTGAGGAAATTCAGGAAATGGAACCTACAGAAGCTCAGGGCTGGCATGAAGCAATGTCAGAGGAAATCAGAGCAATGAAAAAAAATGAAACGTGGGAGCTAGTACCTTTACCTGAAGGTCGCAAAGCCATTACCTGTAAATGGGTATTCAAAGTAAAACAAAATGAGAAAGGACAGGTGGAACGTATCAATGGTAAAACACAAAGAGATGCTTTTAAAGCTGGGTCTCAGATTGTAACACAATTTAAACAACATGCGCAAGAGGAGGACTGTTAAGTATATGAAAGAAATACTTGCTTAGTCATTAAAATTGTGTGTGTATGGCTATCTCAGGGTTAAACAGAGAAAGTCTATCTGTGGGCAATTACCTTGAGATAGAGGCTGTTCTGGGAACCTTGCCAAGATTCTAAGTTAGCCTCATCACAGCTGTATGTAATGTAGATAAGAATTGTGTAAGATGTGTATATAGTTTCTCACTTGTGTAAAATGGATAAGATCACTGCTTACTGATCACTGCTTTCTGATCACTGCTCTCTGTGCATGCCTCAGTGTGCTGATCTGAACTGATCTGATTTGGACTGCACAGAAGCCTGAAGGAAATAAACCAGCTCTGCTGTGTAAGACCTGTGTGATGTGTGTTTGTTTCTGAGCACAAACAGAGTTCCAGAAGGAGAAAAGTTCTGGCAATAACCCAACAGGCAGCACTAACCTGACTCTGTGAAGACAGACCCCTGAATTGTACCAGTCTGGATAGATGCACAGTTCTATTACTGATCCTAATTGGAGGGAAATGCCTAACTAATACCAAAGAACTACTTACCATTCACTGAAAGAACTGTGACAAACCATGTTAGAAAATTCTTGGCAATGCTTTGTGACCAATTTGTTCATTTCCTTTTCAGGATGAAGCCCAAAAGTAGTAAAAGAACAGGAATTGCTTTAGTTACATAGCTCGGGGTAGAACAAATTCAACATGTCTAGCAGCTTTCTTATCTTAATATCCTTTTAAAAATAAAACAAATTAGAGGTGACAGAATAAGGAAAAGATTAACACTTTCTGGAGTTTGGGAGCAGAGACATGGGCACACTCACTATTTATGACGCCTGTGCAGTTTGTGACTTTGAACAGATGAAAAGTCTCGCGTTGTATTTTTCTGGTGCATGCCAAGCACAGAGGGTTACCAGACTGCAACCTTCCTTGGTGACATCATTCTGAATGATCTGGTAATGTTCCCTGCAGCGAAATATCCACAAAGGTCATCGCAGTTTGCTTTAGTAGCTGCAATCCATTTGCCGTTCTGCATGCGATATATTTCAGTGAAGGGTGGCTGTCTTCCCATCTTGTAAGAGAAGCTCCCATCTTTGTAAATAAAAAAGAGCAAAGTTGATTAGAGAGAATGGGGGGGGGACGGGACCCACAACTTTGGAGGAAGAATGGAATTAGTGCACAGATTTTCTCAGATTACTTTCTTTCCCTCAATTGCTCTGGTTGTTGTTGTTTATTTCTATTTTCCCCTGATTAATTAGAAAGCAGATGCTGTTAAAGAATGCCTTTGTTTCGAAATGAAAGTACTGAAATATAGGTTCTCCTAACATTGCAAAGCTCAGCTTGTCGTCATATTCTGAAATATAATAGGGGATGCAGCAAGAACTCCTCCATGTGTGAGCAAATGTCCCTCTTCTTTTCCCCACTCTGTGGAGAAACCCTCCCTGCTGGTGACAGCTGTGTGTGCTCTGGGGCTCCTGCCCAATTAAAAACAACAACAATAAGGGATTTGAGGCAAATATGTTAAGGGTATGTTGGAGGTTTCCAAATATGAGACCCATTAGCAACACATCCCAACCTGTGCTCTCTCAACCTAGAGATGTGGGGGATTGAACCTGTGATCCTCTGCTTTCTTTGTTTATTATATGTCGATACCTCCCAATAGTTGAAGCTCTACTACTGAGCTATGGCCCCTCCCATTAAAAATGGCACAAAACAGCTCCGGTACAGTGGGGTGATCAGATTGCTTCTTCAAAATTGAATATTTTGATGGAGGGAATTGTTCATGTGTATGTTCAGGTCAACCCTAATGAGAGCTGTCTTTTGCGCATGTTCAAGTCAATTGTGCATGCTCATGTCAACCCTAATAAGAGCTATCTTTTGGAATCTAAACTGATGGTAAGTGGACAAGCTCAACTCATTGCGGATGTGCAACTTTCCCCCGCCCACAGTCTTTCATAGCAAGGTAAACCTTGGAGGCCTCCTCTTATTATTCCTTGGAATCACTCCATGCAACGTTCTCATTTAGTTGAGAATGTCAAAAGAATTCATTGGCAAGGACATTTCACCTGAGCAGTAGTGAAATGTAGCGACCGATAGTGATCCGAAGCAAGGAGATCGTTCCCAGCAAATATACTCTGAGTGTCGCCTCCTCTTAGAAAATGCTCCCCTTCTTCTTCTTCGGATCTCTGATGGTCACTAATACTTCATTGTTGCTCAGGTGAAGTATCCCCCTGAATATATCGTTCTGACATTTTCAGCTAAATTAGGTTAAATAGTGAAGGGGAAGGATTTTCTTTCCTCCTAGCATGCATTTATTTCTTTAATGAGGGGCACGATCTTTCCCTCGCTACAATGAAATGTCACGCACACTCACAGTATGTTGTGGGAAGCTTGTCAAAAGGCAGACCATAAATTTGAAAATGAATGAATGAAGCTCAACAATTATACACCAAAACGTTTGCTTGTGTTTAGTGTCATCAGCTGCATGGGGATTTATTTCCTTGGTTTCTGTTTCACCTCCACCTCTGAGTTGGTTCCAACGATACGGCTGGATGCCAAGTCATACAAATGGTCTGCATAATGGAGGAGGTGGGATCTCGCTAGCAAAGCTTGGGGAATTTGATCTTTGCAAATTGGGATACAAATTGACCTGATCTTCCCCTTTCAGACAATCATGCAGATCGGAACATAGGGGTCCCTCTGAAAGAGAACTGTGATGAGTTACATGAATTGACCTTGCTCTGTACATATTTCTTGTAACATCATCACAGTGGTTTAAAAAAAAAGAGCAGGAGGGCCTCAGGTGGCTGGATCAGCCAATTTGTTTATATTTGCAAGGGTAAGATTGGATTTATTTATTTATTTTTTAAGAGAAATCTGATCTTTCAAAGTTTATTTAACTGATTTCAGTCACGGCTGTAGACAGAGAGCGGTGCTGGGAACATCTTCAAAGGGGATGTCATTGGGGATTTTTATACCCTCCATTTTAATTTGCTTTCTTCCTGCCACATTGGTTTCCTTGTGAGCAGCATACGGCCCAGGCCCTCCTGCATGCAGTATATTAACAGAATATTGATACAGCAGCAATACTGTTGTGGGATTCATCATTTGGTAAAATCTTCTGCTGTCTGCAGTTTTACAGAGCCATTTAATTAGGAGTTTTATACCACCTTCCTATTCTCTCATTAAATTAATTAATAATTAAGTTCAACTATAGGCATCTTTAATGTCACAATTATATTTCAGTTTTATGGTCACCAGAGTTTTAGCTCATTAGCCCGGGCGCTCATAAACCATAGCTCTGCAGAAAAGCTGGTGAAGGCTGTGGCATACAGGTACGCTGCATTTAGATGGGTGGTATTAAAATGTTTCTCTCAGTATGACTGACTTCTTAATGCTGGAAAAGGGATTGTTGCCCATAGGGTTGTGATGGCCAGACATATGGACTTAATGCCCGGGATCAAGTCTTGGACTGGCAAGTCCACATTCCATTAGTTTGATCAGGGTTTGATTTTTGTCCCTTGAGTTTATATCTTTCCTTCCTTCCTTATGAAGACATTTATATCTTGCCTGTATCAGTAAACCTCAAGGGAGCTTACAATTAAAGTATTAACAATAAATAAATAAATAAATAAATAAATAAATAAATAAATAAATAAATAGAACAGCCCAAGAGGGGTGAAAAATTAAAATAGGCAACAACAACAACAAAATGTTCAGGAGCTAAAATTTAGTGAGGCCCTGATACATACTGTCTAAATGTAAATGTGCACATACCTGAAGAAATTAATATATGTAGATGTAGACGTGATGGAACAGTGATTCTTGTATTATATCAGCGGGAACCTATTGCAGGTAGAGTTGCCACCCAATCTCACCCACAGTAAAATTCTAAGGTGGATTTGAGGTCGGGTGGCATTGCCACTGAGGCAAAACAGACATGTTATTTTAAGGGGAATGAAATGAGTTTCAATAAGATAAGTGGAACTTATCTTGGTGTGTGTGTGCATGGGGGAAAGTCTACACATCCCTACATTCAATTAGATTTCCCAGCACCATCATTTCCTCTGAGTCTTTTTTTTTTTTGAAGGGGGGGAGCATTGGCCTGAATCCAGATTTCAGTTGAATCAACTGTGCTGGCAGTAGTGAACTTCCCTGCTCCCACAGGAATCCCAGCAGTTCCTTGAAAATCTTACACCGAGAGTCAGGAGAGCCTGCTTAATGGGGTGAGCTATGGTCAGGGTTGATGCTCCCTCCAAATCAGCAGAGGGACCTTCAGCAAGTGGAGACCTTTCTCTTACAGGAAGCAGGTCTGACCTGGATCCAAGCTGCTGGCTCGGTTTGGACGACACATTAGTCAGCGGAGGGGGGAATAGGCAAGTCACCGTGCGTTAATGTGCAGGTACTCCCCACACAACATGTTGCCCCGCCTCCGCTGCATGGCTAATAGTCAACATGCCAGTTGAGTGACAGTGCGTCCACCCCTTTCCCTGCCCTCCCTCCTCCTGCAGGCCTCCCAGTGCTATCCCAGCAGCTACCGCAGCCCAAAATCCATGGCTGCCAACATTGACGCAACAGGAAAACATACCTCTCACATCCTATTGGCTCCTTGGCAGCTGTGGGATGTCCTCTCCATTTTCAATCACTGCAGCAAACTTCAGCCAAGTGCTCATACATATGAAATATGGCCCTTTCCCTATTCATGCCTCCCCACTTCACCCACTGGCCCCCCGACTCCCCACATCCTCAATGCCCCTTCATCGCTGGACATACGCTCAGCCAGTCACCCTGGCAATGCCGAGCCCGCCATGTTTTTTCCCCCTCCTGCACTATGTAATGGTACGTCAACATTCCCATGGCCGGCATCAAGGGTAGGCATGTTTGGACACTGCCTACTTGCTCACTAGCTCTCTGCCTGTCAGGCAAGCAAGTGGTAGCAAAGGTGAGAAACAGGTAGAGGAGGAGCCATAGCAGGTGGTGGCAATGGTGGGGAGAAGATAGAGTATCTTGCCATTGAGAGTATCTTGCCAAGAGCCCTCAAAAACCTGAAGTCAGCACTGATCATCCCAATTGTGACCCAGGGGCATTTTCAGCCCCAGTTTTCAACATATGGGGCAGGAGCCACATTTGCAAGCTGCACCAAGCGGCTGACAACTCTCTCTTTTTTCTTTTTGGTCTTTTTAAAGAAAACAAATAGTAAAAGGTGGTCCTCAGATCACCTTGTACAATTTGCCATAGTGCAGTTTTCACAGATGAGCTGTGTTCCAATCTTCACATTAATCTGAGAGGTATGGAAATGGACCAAATGAATTTCCTCTACTAGCCCTAGTTAACACTGGAATTAATTTCTTTGGGCTGAAGCACCAGAATGGCTGAAAGTAAACTGGCAATATAGACCTTCTTCCCTCTTCTGATATACCTCGCAGCAGAATTATGTTCTAGTGACTAATATTGTATTCTGCACCTCTTTGCCCTTTTTGTCATTTAAATTATCCTAATTTGAGGATTTAACTCAACACTTAATGGAAAGTGTGTGTACATATGTGTATATGTGTGTGTTTGTGTATATCTAAGTAATAGCATTTCACACACTATAACATGTTGCTCATCATTTTTATATGTAGTGCATTTTTTCATTCATTATCCCTGATTAAAACAGCTTTGTTGAAAAGGCAAAACCAAACATGTCTTTGAAATTGTTCTTATTTAATTTTGCTAGCCTTCATGTAACCCAGAAAACACTAATTATCTCTTTAGTGTGGCTCGTATTTCTAATGTAATTCATATGTAAATTGTAATTTCATTCATATGGTCATGTTTGTGTTCTTTGCCTATGCTTAGCTAAGAGTACAACTGCTGAATTAGATCTATTTGGAAATGAAAACTTGATGTTGCCTTTCTTTTCTGAATGGTCTTTGATTTATTTTGGCTTGCTGTTTGTGTAGCAATTGCGTTTCCCATTCATTCTATTTAAAAGAAGTGACCAATGTTCCTGAGTTAAGGAACACTTACAATTGGATGCCTTTGTATTTAAAAACTCCTTCATTCCACATGGCAATGAGACTGTGAACACATGAATTACATGTCTAAATATGGGAAACGTACGAATCTCTCAATTTCAGTTTATTTCAGTTTCTATTTTTTTTCCTTCAAACCTACATTCGGTTCATCTTGAACTCTGAGAAATTCACCAGTCTTAAGTTTGGTTCATTCCAAACTTAGAGATTTTTTTTAATTTGCATGAAAATTTATGAACATTGTGGCATGCATTTCTCCTAATACATGCATTTTTGTGTGCGTGTTTGTCTAATATACACAATTTTAGCAAGCAATTTTCTTAACACGGTGCATTTTTTAACATTATTTCCCCTAATATATGCATTTTTGTATGCACATTTTGATTGAAGAACTCCATTATGAAATTCAGAGAAGGCCGAACTTTGAGGGATAACTGGATTTCAATTCATATTGTGGTTCAGAAATGTAAAATTAGGTAAGTTCACATTAAAATGCAAACTGAATTAATTTGTCCCACACACACACCTACTAAGGAGTGCCATTGTGGGGGGAAGGGCCTGTGATTCCCTCCTTAAGGGGAGATTGCCCCTCCTAGCCACTTATTCTCAGTGTGGCTCTCTCCCTCCCTGTAGACAGTGTGGGTTTGCTGGGCACCCCTTGGGGGGACAAGTAGGACTTTTTTATTCTTAATCATTTTGGATTATGAGTTTTTTCACCTACTTCACACTGTAAGGCAGCAAGGGAGTATTAATTAGGTTAATTTGGTACAATTTGGTCACATTTGTACATGATGCAGGTGTACAGGCATCGGTAGCAAGGTTAGGGTTGGTAAGCATTCTTAGGCACCATTGAGGTGATTGGTAACACCTGAGGCCCTCAGCTGGGAGTCCTGCGGCACCAGAGGATGGGATAAGGGTTACCTCTGAGGCGAACCTTACTCACTTACTCAAAGTTTTGCAATGTGAGTGGGAGTGACATCAGAAGGCCTTTCTACCCCAAAAGGGGAATCAGGATGGGTGGCGACATATGAGCACCACTTATCCAGATATGAATGGCTCGTCAGATCCCAATGCAGCCTATAAGTGGCCTAGTCAGGATGCCAGTTTAGGCCTCCATCACTCTTCGCTCAACTTAATAAATGTGGCCTTATTTAAACCCAATACTTTTGTCTCATCTCGTTATTTCGCCTTCCACTTTTCTTCCAAATTCTCTAATTTCATTCTGTTATCATGCTGTGAAGGTGCCCAATGCCTCCTCACACCGTCAGGGTTAATCCTGAGCTGCACACAGCAGGTGCTTAGTTCTGGGAACAAAGTCTGCTGGCAAAAGGAGTAAGTTAATGTAGGAGTAGGGAAAAGGCAAGCACATAAGGAAGGGGTAGTGCAAGACAGGGGGAAGGTGAATCAGCTTGGTGGCCGTTTGTGAATTGCTAAAAAAATAAATGGGAATGCATCACCATTAAAGAAGACAAAATGGGAATCTGGTTTGTATAAAATGTGCATATGGTGATCTTATGTATAGCTCCAAATTTCGAAATTATTATTATATACAGTACCTCTCACTATAGCACAGAGGACTGTGACCAGGTGACCTGTCTGCCTTTCTCATTCTTCTTTCCAGGTGATGGTGATGGGCATATTCAAGGCCTGGCTCTTCTTCCTGATGGGTCTTTATCTCCAAACTGGACCTGGCCTGACCAAAGAGGGGAATCCTTCAAAATAGGGACAGTCCTATGTCAAGCTTTAAAATAGAGGATTGTCCTCACAGCTAGTTGTCTTCTCAATTAGTAATTGAGAAAATATTCTAGTTTAAGTAATACAGAGAAGAAAATTGTTAAACTACTACTGAAATAATCAGCTGAATCCCAACCACAATAGGGCCGATTCATACATATGCATAAGATTTGAAGTGGGGCTCCTCTGAAGTTGATTCAGTTCATATCTTAAAAATCCTAAAGATTTGGGATTCAGGAAGATGCAAAGGCAGTGTGCCTCCAAAATTTGATACCTTTCTCTCTAAGTACTCCATAATTCTACCAAGAAAGAAAATATAGCAGTTACCTTTAAAAATAACCAAAATTTAAAGGGACATAATATCTGAAATTTGGAAGGGATAATAATTTCTGCTATTTTATCCAATTCCAATACACAAACAAAATGTTATAGTGGATTTGTTGATTTCCAATGATAATTAATGGCAGGCAAGGAGATTTGAATTTCTGACTCAAGATTCAGATTCTGATTCAAGTTGAATGAGCAACTTCCAATTCAGTCCAAGCTAAATTAGGCTGTTTCCTGAATCACCAAATCAGGGTTTGAACCTGAAGTTGATGAGGTGAAATTGACTCATAAAGAAGTAATTACTAACAAGAGGATCAAGTTACATTCTGAACAAAAGTGGAGGTAAAATGCAGTAAAGTTTTGTTAAAATGAATTCTTAAATGCTAGGATCTTTTTGTTTGTTTTGTTTACACAACAGTGTAAATCCCAGGCCTATCTCCCACTCAGAGAAGGTGCATTCCACTGATCTTTGGGGACCCGCTCCCTTCTCCCTCTATCCCCTGCACCATAGCTTACCTCATTGCGGAGAGTCCCATCCTCAATGAGGCCCCCAGTGTAGCATTTGCGGTGGGGGGGGGACAGGGGTTAGGATTGGTAAGGAAACCTACTTCTGCAAACTCCTTTCCAGCTGCATGATATTGGATGGAATCCATAATGCTAAAAATTACCCTACTAAGGGCCAAACTAAACATTCATCAAATAACTGGATTATTTATTTTAGTGTAGGGGGTGGCCCTGATTTGGATTGGGAGCATGGCACTCCAGGAGAGGGGGGTTAAGCTTCCTCCCTCCTGTTTCTTCCCCAAATTCCATGCACACCCCTGTGGAGAAGGCAGGTGATGTATAAAAGGGGGGGGAGTCTCCATTGATTCAGATAATGTTTTCATCTTTTTTTTACCTGCTCTGCCAGCATCCCCGCCCCCAGTGCATGTGGAATTCTAGGATGAAAACAGGAGGGGAAGCTTAAATTCCCCTCCCCTGAGTACCAGGTTGCCAATTTCAATTGGGGCTGTAGATACTTACACCAAAGTATATAATCTAATCATGCATAACTCTGCTATGTATGATCTGACCAGTGTTTAGTTTGGCCCTAAGTGTTCCAACACCCAGAATTATTCAATCCTTTTCGTGGAAAATCATAGTCCTTTCTTCATGTGTTCATTGATGCTACTCCTTCCCTCTATTATAAGATTTTGTGTGGGCAAGGACTATGAGATCTCATTAAAATTAATATTGATTTATTGCTCTCTAGTGGCCATCTGGGGTCATATGCATGAGTTCTAATACAGTTGCCCACAACCGCAGGAATCGATCCATAGAAGCACATGTAACTGCCTATAAATGTTGCAACAATGGAAGGACGTCTTGACCCCGCTTTTCAAAATCCAGGCAAAAGAATTTCAGAAATGCATTCTGATTGGGATGCCTGTTTCTCTAAACAGAAAACTTTAGTCTTATTAAGCAAAAGAGCCTGCAAAGTAAACTTTTTGAGTCTTAGATTAGGACTAGGGAGACCGGGGTTCAAAACCCATTTCAGCTATAAACCTCACTGGGTGACCTTGGAACAGTTAGCTGCCTCTCAGGGCTGTTGTGAATATAAAGTGAAAGGGAGAACAATGGGCAGTATCCAACTGTGTTATTCCGTTAGTGCAAATGATGTTGCGCCAGGGGAAATCTGGTGCTGAACTCTACACAAGAGACGAATCCAATCAAAGTTACATTTGCACAAATGTGGTTGCACAAGTGGTTGGGCATTAGGCTTGTGCAACCTGTTGTGCAAACAGTTGCACATAACTCTTGGGCCACTGGTTGTGCAACCCATTGTGCAATTGCTTTCACAACAGGTTGCACAACTTCTTGTTGCACAATGGGCAGCAGCTTGTACAACGGAAAGATTCAGTGGAGGTCCGCTAGCGCTATTTGAGTTTGCGGAATGGCGCTGTTGGATACTGTGCAGTGAATGCTGCCCTGAGGTCCTCGAAGGAAGGGTGTGTTGTAAATCAGAACAAACAGGACATAATCCAACAGGAAGCCCTCCTGCATTCATCCCCCCTTTGGTATGAATAGTGAACAGCACAGGAGTGTTCTTACATAGCTACCATTCATTTCACTGGGACTTCTGCAGGATAACTTTCAGCTGGCACCAGGAACTGGTGACCTATGCAAACCATGTAATTGGCACCCTGCCCCCAAATCCTGAGGTCAGATCTATGCTGAGGTTTCTGGTAAACTGGGAAACAACATTTTGCCCCTATTTTCCATTTATTAATTTTTAGCATATTTATTTAGAGTCATAATTATTCGGTATTTTTATCCGTGTTTCCAGTCTTTTGGGGATCAGATAAAATAGACACATGAAATTTTCATTCTGTTTGTATTCCCCACCCCAAATTCGGTCCCCCTCAAATTCGGTCCCCCACTTAATTTGGTGCCTTAAGCAGCTGCCTTGTTCACCTATATGGCTGGGCCAGGCCTGGTAAGGCTTTTTTATTTCCTGTCTAAATATGCATAGGATTGTGGCCTAAATTTATACGAACAGATACACTCAAAGTGACTCCAGCACAACTTATGATTCATCAAACCAAATGCAGACCCTATATGGTGGCCAAGGGAGGGGGGGGGGGGCAAGAGAAATCTCTTGTTTTATTGCCTGCCTGGAACCAGTGCTTGAATTACCCCACTAGTGTGGCCATTTACACATCTCCAGAAAAGAGGAGCTGCATCACCCAAACAGGAGGATGCCGATTTGCATAAAATTTGCCTGATTGACAGAAATGCTGTTATTTAAATAGGAAGACACCATCGTAGGGAAGACTATGACCAAGTGACCTGAGTGTCTGCTCAGCCTTTTGTCCAGGGGCTCACTGTTGATGGGAGACTGAAGGGCGGGTTCTTTATCTTTAAGCTGGATTTGGACTGGACACCCCTTCAAAAGAGAAGTGAACAGAGAACTGTCAACTGTACAGTACAATGCATGGCCTCCCGAATGACAGCCATTTGGCTACTGTTTGTAGAAGGCTATGCAGAAGAGGATTGGACTAAAATTAGGGGGAGCCAGGGCCTGAGGTGTCTGAATTTCATTAAAGCCCCCCTCCACTTTCCTGTCTTTCCACAATGGGCTTCTTTAGAGTTCGCTTACTGGTGCTTTGCTTCCTGCTTCTCTTGCGCTATTGTAATGAGCTGAATTACACAGGAGGAGAGGGGAGACCATGTGATCTGTAATTGAAAATTTCCCCTCCTCTCAGTGCTCATAGCAGTGAATGGGTGCAGCAGCCTCTAATGGGTGTTTTGTAGTGCAACTTTGGCTGCACACAAGTTTGTTTGTTTTTTAAAAAAAACTAGAATAACTGGGGGAAGGATTGGGAGACGTACAGGAGGTTCACGACTTTGTCAAAATGATCCACAAACCTCAGGGCGTGGCCAGTCACAAGTGTGCTATAAATCGCTCATTTAGAGAAGCCCAATATCTCAAGCCCTGCAAAAGATGGTGGTTAACAACTAGGCCAAAATACATAGTTTATGGGGAGGCTCATGTCATATAGAACTCCTTCTATGAATCTATTCGTAATTAATTTAACTTGCATTTCATCTTTGTTTTTATTTTTGCATCTATCATTGCTATATACAGCTATTAAAGTTAAGAGATTGCTAAGCATTGAATCTAACCAGACTAAAGTGATGTGATATGCAATAGTTAATCCTTACTAGTTGTGTGTGTCATGAAGAACATGAGTGCATCCATATGAAATGGAACAGCCTTCCCTGTCTTAGACTACAACTCCCAGCATCCCCACCCACCATAGATGACTGGGGATACTGGAGGTTGTCATCCAACAGATCTGTAGGGCACCACTTACTTGGGGAAGGCTGAAAGAGACCCAATCACACTGTCAAACACATCATGATGACATAAGAACTGTCCAAAACTATTTTCAATAATTGATTTGCTGTTTAATGGAACAGCATGACTGACTAACATAGCTCATTACTTTACTCATTACTTAATTATTGAAGAAAGTAGAACAAGTCAATAAAATGGAAGGCTGTAAATTCCAATACTAATTAGCACCATTTCCTCAGAGACATATTTTAAGGGCAGATTGGCTACCTGAATGTCCCAGGACCTTGCAGATGAAAGAAAAGGGTAGACATACCATAAATCTAGATTATAGGCAAGAGAGACCAGCAGAAAAGTAAATGTGTGGCAAGCTACTGCCAACCTACCATGTGAAGTTGAGCATTAGCATGCAACAGAGGAAACATTCTTGTTCCAGTCATTCTTGGGGCTTCTCTACAGTGAAGCAAAAATTCCACACCCTTACCAGGGCTTTTTCTTCTGGAGTCTTTGCATGATTACAATTGGAACAATACACATGCTTCCACCCACCCCTTTTGGGGGGCAGTTTACTTTGTGGACAAGTTCTATATGTTTCATTTATATAGCCAATACATAGTGCTGCGATATTGTGCAATTCCAGAAATATTATTGCATTTTTGGCAAGCTAAAAAATGGCGGAATAAAGCTTTAAAATGATGGGAGAGGCACCAGAGGTTGACGATGTTGTGAAAAGGACCCACAAACTTCCATGAGTGAAAGATCATGAGTGCATGATAAAAGCCTCATGCAAAGAGGGCCTTGATCCCTTCTTCAGTAGAGGAAGCTTTCTTGTTCAATCACATTTAAAACACACACAATGCACTCCTATGCAGATGTAAGCTCCATTAAATTCAATGGAGCTTATATCTAGGTTAGTGCGTATATAATTGCAGCCTTAATGATACCAAATTGTCCCTACGGATCTCAAATAAAACTGCCTTGCAGTTCAGACCCACTAGCCCAGTGGTCTTTCCTAGCTTCTATTTGGAAACCCTTTGGGTTGGAAAATCCAGGAAGGAATAGCCGGACAATCTTTAGCATGCAAAGCATGCACTGCTCCACGGTGCTGTGGCCATTCCCCATCTCACAAATTGGCTACACTGATGCTGTGGCTCCCGGCATTAGTCATCCGGATACCAAAACCATAAAGGAAGCAAAATAATGCCCCCCGTTCCTTACGGTTTAACCACAGCATCCAGAGCTTAGAGCTGCTGCTGTCTTCCCCAACTTTGGGAGGTTTTGGATTACGCCTCCAACCAGCCCAATGTTCAGGGTTGCTGGGAGTTGTTGTCCAAAAGCATCCAGGGTGCACCAGTTTGGGGGAAGAATTATAGACCAACCGCAGTGAGCATTCCAGCTTCATGACTTCGTTCTAAGATCAGTTGTGACAACAGGTAACTTCTTTAGGCAGCGCATATCAAATGTTGTGTCAGTGCCACAAGAAGAAAACCATGACGTCACACTAATGGTGTAACAATGTTCCTCATGCGTTGCATACAGGAATGCCAGTCAGTCCCTCACCCGCCAATTCTCAGATCTAGGGCTATACCTTTTTTAAAAAATAAATCAATCAATAACTTACCATACCTGACACCGTGTAAAACTGTCCCAGATTTTGCCCTGGACCTGCTTCTCTGCCTAATGATAGGACTTGCCTGGTGGGCTTCAAAAACCGAAAGCAAAGTTTGGGGTGTAGAATATAATTCAGACCAGTAATATCAATGGGGTTGTGTTACCACCTTGGTCTCATTTCTATATTCAGAGCACATGCCCTTGTGCAGGGTTGGCTCCAGATTTGGGGAGTCCTTGGGGAAGATGCCCCCAGTGGGTTCCCCTTGTTCAGAAGTGCATATCTCACCACTGTCCATTTGCTTTCTCACTCTCCTTAGCCTGAATTTCCACAACGACTCAGAAGAAGTGGGCAAGAGAAATGTAAGCAGCCCTCCCTCCCCTTGCTCTTGTCGTTGTGGACATGCTTGCATAGGGCAGGTGAACAGGCAGTAATCACAAGGAGGAGCAGCCAGGAGCATGGCCAGCAGGCTGTAGGGGTCAGCCTGCTGAGATGGGGGCCTTGGCAGGTGCCCCATAATGCTGACCTCTAATGCCATAGGTCAAACATCTGCTATTCCGCACAGAGTCTGACACCCTGAGAATTATTTATTGAATGTTCTGGTCTTACAAATTTTGTTGTTTTACATTTTTACATTGTGAGAGCACCCTTTTCTAATCTGTCGCCCTCTAGATGATTTGGACTTCAGCTCCCATCATCCCCAGCCAGCTGTGGGAAATGGATAGGAATACTGGGAGTTGCAGTCCAAAACTACAGGTTGGGGAAAGCTGTTCTAGAGAAAGCAAACTAAATATTTTGGAATAAATCTACTCTTCATCCATCCATCTATCTATCTATCATCTAGCAATCAATCATCTAACTATCATCTATCTGCCTAGACTTTTGGCAAGTAACTACTCTGTTTTTGAAGCAGATTCTCTTGGCTTGGTTGCTGTTTTATTTCTTGTATTGTTGTGTTTTTTAATTGTGTTTTTAATAAATTTGTTTTTATGATTGTTTTAATTAACTTTATTTTAATGTTGGTTTTATTACTGTTAGCTGCCTTGAGCACCATTTTTTTTAATGGAAAGGCAGGGCCCAAATCAAATAAATAAATGATCAATCTTCTCAGTTTTCATTGTCTAAACAAAGTTATTCCTTTTGAATAATTTATTCAGAATGCCGAATTTGGATTAGGGTACCAGTATTCCTGGCTGGCCTGATAAAAATTTATTTATGTGCATATAATCATTAGACACCTAATTATTAGAAATATAAGTAAGGCTTACAATATAGAAAGAATACATCTTTATATTAGTGGTGTGCTTATCCTCCATAATTTATTTTTTGTTTATACCTGTAGGTGCCATAGGATTTCCAGCAGTCAATAAATTAGAAATTAATGAATGGTGTTCTTTTCAAACTGTTGAATGGTAGAATTCAAGAGTTTAGGATCTGGGGTAGTTATACTTAACCATTCGTATATTTATTTTAATCATTTATAAACTGCACCTTCATCCCAAAGAGAATTTCAGGGCAGTATATATAAAAATGAAACAGTCAGTACAATAAAAACATCCTCAAGTCCAACATCAGTACAATAATATTGTGAGTTATAAAAATCATTTCATCAGCTTTTTTGCCATTCTAAAGTCAGGGGGCCATCACAGAGCAGGCCCTTTCTTTTGTAGGTGATAAATGTACTGCTCTTACAGAAGAAATACATGTGCAGGTGATTTAAATGCATGGACATGTTTTAGACTTATTTTTCTAAACACACACACACACACACACACACCCCTGCTACCTCATGACAGACAATGGGCCTGTTCAGACGACACTTCAGGCTCTGTGGTTAGCGAAACTGTTGTTCTCTGGGGTTAGAACTAACCACAAGCGTTGCTGTTGCACACAACACCTTAAGCCACGGTTACAGCTGCTAACCCTGCTGCAGACAGGCCTACTGTGGTTAGTGAGTGAGCAGGGTTTAGCAAAACACATCACACAAGACACCTTGAACCCTGCTGCTTAACCAAAAGCCTTAACCAGCAGGGTTTAAGGTGTCTTCTGAACAGGCGCTGTAAAAGCACGGCTTTTGGTTAGTGCTAACCCCAGAGAACCACAGTTTCACTAACCACAGAGCCTGAAGCATTGTCTGAACAGGCCAAGCTTTTTAAAATGAACTAGGGTGACCATATTTGGGAAACCAAAAAAGAGGACACCTATTGTGTGTGTGGGGAAGCAGCTTTCTGAGTCCTGCAGAAAGTACGTTATTACCCCGCCACCTTAAAGAACCCGATTGGAGTGGAGGAGGGGAAAGGATTTCATTCTGCACCACCACCATCCACTCCAATTGGGGCCTTTTCTATAATGTCCACGAATGACCCACTTTCCCCTTTAAGACCTCAATTGGAGCTCGGGGTGGGGGAATTATGTGCCTCAAGACAGCATGTCATTCCCTCCTGCCATGCTAATGGCAGCCTTAAAGAGGAAGGTGTGTCTTTCCAGGACATTATTGAAAATTATAGAAAATCCCCCCTGACACCATGGAAAGAACAAAAACCAGGACAAATCCGGGGAAATCCTGACAGTTGGTCACCCTAAATGAACATATATATATATGATGGGAGACAAAGGACATAAGTCAAAAAATATAATGTTTTAGTATAAGGTTTGGGGGTGAGGCTAAGCAAGGTTTGTTTTTTGTTTTTTAATCCTGGCTATTTTATTTTTTTAAGTAACCTATCCAAACTATGCCTTCTTGCTGTTTCCAGTATTATAACCTGGCATGAAATTGTACATTTAATTGATTGCTTTTGAAAACTACCTGTAGGAACAGAGATTATACAACATTGTATAAATCAACTTGTGCAAGATATAAAAAAAACTTGGCTAGTCAGTCAAGAGTTTTCCAAAGCGAGAGTGAGTTTTTCATTGCCCCCCCCTCGCCTCGCCTGCTGCCACCCGCCTGTTCATTTGCAGGTAGCTGCATATCTGGTAAGTGTTCCTCAAGGGTGTTTCAAAGTCTGATTTCCAATTATGTAAATCAAAGTGGCTAGGGCAGCATTATCTAAGATTAATTAAAAAAGAAATCACCTTTTATACAAAGCTTCAGAGCAACATTTTAAACGCATCCCGTCCGATTACTCAGCGTAAAGCACCACAGAATTTTCCTTCTTTTGACACGTTATATTCCTCTTTTAAGTTCTTGATTTCAAGCCACAAGTTACCATTTTAGCAAATGTTTTCAAAAGTCCTCATGCCAAGCCAAAATATTCTCCCTTGTTTTAATCAGTAGTTTTGAAAATCTGCCCTCCAGCACTAATAAAGTAGAACTGAAATTTAGGAGACGAGAGCAGGGCCTGTGTAGTTTAATGGAATGCTCCTGGTTACATTAATGAAACAACAACAAAAATCTGTAATGTTTTCAGTAAACTTTCTTGAAAATAACTGGTAATTTATTATCCTTGTTTGTGTGCCTACACAGATCATAGTTTAGTCATAGAGCACAATGGTGAAAAATAAAATAAAACATCACAGACAATGTTGAGAAATAGATTTCTACAGCTTGAGAGCTCTTTCAGACGGGGGAAATTGTGTTTCCTTACCATCTAGTAACATTGCTCTGTTCCCTACTTCACTTCTGTATTGGGGACGAGCTCAAATTACATGGGGAAGTGTGCAGAGACCACATGGCCCCAAACAGAAAAATGCAAATAGCACCTTTTATAGCAGAGCTTCCTTGCACATAACAGGAAATCCCGACAAATCCTGACTTTTTTTTTAAAAAAAGTTGGGTTTTCTGAGGCTTATTTTAAAACGGAAAAACTGGCAAATGGATCAGGAGATGTGCAGGAGAAGGCTTTTTGTGAGTGAAGGGTTTAAGCTGCCCCCCCTCCCCGCAATTTCTTTTTTTAAAAAATCCAATGTATTTTATTTTTAAAGACGTTTTATTCCTTGAGTCCCTATCTGACTTCATAGTGCAAAGGAGCCACTTACGGAGCCTTAGAGCTGATCAGAAGGGATCAGGGAGGGGTGCAGGAGAAGAGCCCCATTGCACTGGGAAAGTGGGTGGGAAGGATGAATATTTCGAGGAAAGTTTTCCCCTCCTTTGCCTGCCTTACCCTGGCAATCCAGTCTGACTGGGAATCACAATGTGGATATTTAGTGCTCGGGCTCTTATTAGCTATATTAGCTAATATTAGCTAAAATAGCTCTATATTAGCTATGATAGGTTTTAATGTTGATAACTAGGGAGGAAGATGTAGTGTAGGGAGAGATTTGGGGCTGGGGAGTCTTATCTTGAAAGAAAAGCATTACCAATTAAAAAAAAATCTTTAAAATTTGGGAGAGCACTTGAGCCCCAAACAGTGCTCTTCTATTTTGCCATGGCTAGCACATGTAGTTTTGTCAAGATATAGGAGGCAGCCTCTGTTCATGCCTTGATTTTTAGGAAGTTTTTTTTAATGTTCAAACAAATCTCTTTGATGTCTAGGACCTTGAGCAGTACAAGTTTTTTTTCAAAAAAAAAAAAAAGAAATTAAAGATGAAGAGATCATAGTTGGCACCTTGGTGTTATGCCCTGCATGGACATGGAGGAAGGGGATGAGGAAGTAGAGGAACCTAAACCCAGTGCCCAGGAGCCCAGCCCAGGGAGTGTGGAGTCTGGGTCAGTAGAGTCACCTGCAGAGCTTCCTGCAGAGCCAGAGGGAGAAGGGCCGGTCTCAGGCATGCCAGTGGGGACCTCTGCCCATTTAGACAGCCCTGATGAAGGGACGAGCATGCCCGCTCCATCGTTTCGGCAGCAGCGCACAGAGTAGGAATGTAGGCGGCGCTCCCACAGGCTTTATCTGAAATGCCGAACAATTAGGGAACAGCTGGGGGAGAGTGACTCAGCATAAATACGCGGCTGAAAGCCAAGGAACTTTGTCAGAGATTAACTGAGCTTGCTGGCGAAAGCTTCTGTTCCTGAATCTCTTGACCTCGGCTCTGTGCATCTTGATTCCTGCTTCGTGCTTCTTGTTGTGACTCCGGACCGCTTCATGACGACCTCTCTCTCTGTTCCTGACTCCTGCTTTGACTTGGACTGGATTGTGACACCGTTGCCTGCTCTTGCCCTATTGGACCCTGGGACTGCTGTTTGGACTTCGCTGATTGCTGGTTGTGCTGACCCTTGACTGAACCCTCGACCATGTCTCCTGCCAAAGCCCTGGACCTCGGACTGGACATCAACTACTCTACCTGCTGTAAGGCTGGACTCCTGTCTTGTTTTTCCTCTCAGTTGTCTTCAAGCCTCCTGCGTTCTCCCCTCCTTACTTGCCCGTGTTCTTTGAATAAACACACCATTGCTTGGCTTTGCGTCTCCCTCGTTTATCATTGTCAGCCTTTGGCTGCTTTCCCAGACACTTGGTACCTCTTAACTAAGGCTTTAGCCATGCCAAGTTTGAAACAGATCTGTTCATCTGTTGAACTTTAAAAAAGATCCTAAAAATCAAGGCATGAATGAATCTGTTTCAAACTTGGGATGGTTAAATCCCTACTTAAGAGATATCATGGTGCCAAGTTTCATCTCTTTATGTTTAATTTCATTTTTTTAAAAAAAACTTGTACTGCTCAATGTCCTAGACCCCAAAGAGGAGATTTGTGTTTGAACTTTAAAAAATTCTTTAAAATCAAGGCATGAACACATCTGTTTCAAACTTGGCATGGCTATATCCCTACTTATCAGCTATCATGGTGCCAAGTTGCATCTCTTTATCTTTAAAAATGAGGGAGATGTAAGCATTTTGGTTAATTTATTATTTTGAAAAGTGAGTTCAACACATAACACTAGCTTTGATTTTACATGGGATGTCAAAATGGTGTTACATCCTGGCTGACACTGGCTTGGTTGTCAACTGTATAATATCTGGTAATCCATTACACAAAGCCATGAAATTCATTAAACAAAAAAACCTCTGGTTTACAAAACAACGTTAAGGCTCTACAGTTTTCAACCAAGCACCAAAAATCAGGGAAATTGGGTGTTAAGGCTCACAAACCTTAATCCCACATCCTCCCTAAGGAGGCAGAAAGTGCAAGTCAGTATGACCCATGGTCAGAGCTGTTAAACCCTAAACAAAAAAAGGAGAGAAGTAGGTGGCCCTAAGTTGTTTGTCATCAGTTTTCCACAACCCCACAGTCACCTCTCCATATCCTATTCTCCATCCTGTCCTCATGGTTTATATCTGCTTTGGGAGAATGAGAATTTCACTGGCACTTTCTGCCTCCTTAGGGAGGATGTGGCATTAAGGCCTGTGAGCCTTAGCTCCGAATTTCCCTGATTTTTGGTGCTTGGTTGAAAACTGTAGAGCCTTAATGTTGTTTTGTAAACTGTAGATATAGGCCATAGCTAGACCTAAGGTTTATCCCTGGATCGTCCAGGGGTCAAATCTGTTCACCTAGGTTCCACACAGGGGATCCAGTGCTCAGGCAGGGGCGAACCCTGGATGATCCCAGGATAAACCTTAGGTCTAGCTGTGGCCAGAGAGAGAGAGAGAGAGAGAGAGAGAGAGAGAGAGAGAGAGATGGTGCTGGTATGGGGAATTTAAGATGACATTGATTTTTTCAACATATTCCCATGTGGTAATATTGGTTTTGGCACCAGCCCAGCCCATGGTATCCTGCTGCCGGAGGCAATTCTCCATCTTCACCAGAAATCCACATACATAGCTGAAGTCTCATGAGACCCTCTCTTGAAACCTTTGGTTATTCATCGTACCTACTTCACAGAGTTATGAGGATAAAATGGTGGCGGGGGGTGGGGACACCTTGAGCTTCTTATTTATTTATGTATGTATTTATTACATTTATATACTGCCCCACAGCCAAAGCTCTCTAGAGGAAGGATGTAATATAAATGTAAAAAATAAATAAATCAACAAACAGAAATCCCATATATCAAATTGAAACTGTTCCATTGACCCTCAAATGATTCAGATAAAATCAGTTGTGTATACGAAACATTATTTCACAACTGCTGTTTTTTCCTTTGGTTAAATGCTTTGCACTGAACAGTTAAATTCCCATATGCGATTACACTCCTGTTTCAAACACATTATTGTTAATTTCATATGTCATTCAAACTAACCAGATTCCTATTATTATTATTATTATTATTATTATTATTATCAATAATAATAATAATAATAATAATAATAATAATAATAATCAAAAACTAGAGAAACTTTAATAGGTCTTGCTTGTGCCCCCATTTCAAGGCTGGCTATGCAGGTGATTACCCAGTGCATCACCTGCAGCTCTTCCACATCAACCTAGGTAAAATATGCAAGCTGGAAGTGCTCTGGCGGAATTCTGCCTGGTCCTCTCCTTTTCGAGACGGGCCCTCGGGCCTTCGCAGCCTTTAATCAGCTGTAACTGGAGTGAAGCTGTCAGCTCCTTGCTTGCACTGTGTCAGCTTTAGTATTACTTAGAGCATTCCTGACAATACAGATTTAACAGGCAACCTGTGGGGTGGCAAAGAATCTTTTTCATAGATGAAACTTTCCAGAGCTGAAGCATCAACAGCTATGGCAGACGCCTTCAATGCCTGGCCTGGGAAGATGCTCTTACGCCTCCCAATCGCTGCAAGGCAGTGAAAAGTTAAGCGGCAGCATTGTGACAAGCGAAACCACACCTGCCAAACTTCTCCCCGCTGGGAAATGGAAAGTCTCAAGAGCCCTTGTTGGGGCAGGAACTGGCAACCTGAAGTGATGTTGTGTGGTTCTTATAAAATGTTGGGACTTATATCCCTCCCGAGCTTGGGAGTTATTTTCCTCCCTATCTTGAGGGCTCAGGGCAGCTAACAGCAGTTTAATTGTATATATGGATTATGTGATTTAAGAGCTTAACAAAACTCAACTGCTAAATAAGTAAACAACCCACACTGGGCGAACAAGAGGTTCTCCTGAATGGGGCCAGTGTCAAGGGTAGGCATGGTCAGGCAACTATCGAGGATCCACACCCAGCAGGGGCCCACTGGCAAGAGCCCCCTAGACTTGCTCATCCTCTTCACCATTGCAAGCCCCTTCTTTACCTATCACATGCTCTGGCCCAGACAACGGTGGTGATGAGAAGGAAGAACAAAAGATACAAGAGCCTAGTTGCTTAGTGTCTTCCTGCCTGTCAGGCAAGCAAGTGGTGGCACTGATAAGAGAAAGAAGGGTGGGGATGAGAAGTAATGGCCGCTGGTGGCAATAGTGGTGAGAATGTGGACTCTCTGAGGGAGGGCCCCACTGAGGATGGTTTGCCCTAGGGCTCTCGAAAACCTGGAGCCAACACTGCCCCTGAATATAGAGGAAGGGTTAATTGAATTGATCTAGGTCTGCAGATGGCATCTTCACCTGTCTTTCTCTTCTGACTCTCTCACATAGTTCAGTTAGTCTTCCATTTACTGTGGTGGATCAAAGATGAGCCTAGCTTGTTATACCTCTGGGCACTCAAAAGCAAGCCAACACCATCTTGTCTTTGTAACAAGAGCAACCCGTTTTTATTCAGTCTTCCATTGTTGTTTACTCAGCCTTCTGGCTTTAACTGTTGTAGAGTGAGCCCTGTTAGCCTGAGAGAATATATTGCTGGCTGCCACAGTGAGACCACTGAGGTATAGGAGGTATAGAATCTATAGGAATAGGCATGTAGGTAGCAGCTTTCCTGTGTCCCTTTCCTGACTCAGTATGAACTATTATATTTTCTGTTTGGTCCTTCCTTCTTTCCTTCCTTCCTTCCTTCCTTCCTTCCTTCCTTCCTTCCTTCCTTCCTCTCTCAAACTGGCTTCCAATTGTTCAAGATTGTCATTTCCCATGAGTCCCTGAGTCCCTGAAGTCAAGGTAGTGAAGAACTGGATGCCATGTTTGGACCCGGAAACAGGTCCTATTAGGACACATCACTGCAGAACATCTCATGGCACCTTCTGCTGCCACTGCTGATGGGAACAGGGCTGGGCAGTTAAGGAGCATGGGGAAGCCAGCTCCCTCTCTGTTGCACTGCAGCTGCACAGAAGCCTCTAGCCATCTGCCCATAAAGTACACCTACATGTTGAGATTACATTCACAGCTCTGCAGGTGCTAGAAGCTTCTCAACAGAGCAGGTGCTTGCTTCGCCCTTTTTCTTGACCATCCCCCTTTTCTCTATGACCACCACTCAGAAGTGACATTGTGGTGGGAAGGGGGCAGGCAGTAAGATGAAAATACTTAACATTAGCCTCATGGGGTGTCAAACAGTTTAGGAACCAAATCACGTTATGGACGTCATAGTTATTTTCTGTTGATGAGTGTTTGAAAAGCTTTTACCTCTTCCTATGAGATGGAGGTGGAATCTGACAGTCAGGAAATCTCACCCTGTTGGGGCTCACTGGATTTCCAGGGCACTTCTGACACAGCTTGCATTTGAAAGCCAAGCCAAAGGTTTCTTCTGGAAATCCAGGAACTTCTTCAGGGATTTTTTTTTTTTAGTTATGTAAATAGCAGTTTGGGCAAATTGCAGCCCCAATGAGTGCAAATTATGCAAATTATGACCACAATTTCTGTGAATTTCTATTTTCACCAATTAAAAAACCAAAATCCACAAAAGGTCAGCTGCTAGGCACTGGCTGAGGCGGGACGCCGGCCCGACCTGTCTCCACCAGGGAGGAGGGACGGGCAACGCCCGCCGCTGCTAGGGCAATCCACAGGAAGGGCCCGGCTCACATCGACTTAATGTAGATGCACCAGCTCGCAGGAAAATGAGCCAAAGTGTGTGTGGGTGTGGGTGTGGGTGGGTGTGCAGTTAGCTGATGAAAGCTCAGAAAGCTCTCTCCCCACCCCTCGGATGGATTCCTCTGACACCCCTATCTGACAGGTGGTACTGGCAGAAAATGTGTGTGTGAGTGGAGGGGGGAATCTCTTTGGATTAACAAACCAACTAACGAAAATCCGTGTGTCCTCTAAATCACTTCCCCAAACCAATCCATTGGATCAAAGGCCCTCCCAGGCACAGTACTCCTCCCTAGGGATGGGCAGGTATTTGTTTGTTTGTCTTTCATATGAACCAACCTAATTTGCACTTCCTAGACAAATATGCAAACCGGAACCCACTTGTCCATCAATTTTTTTTCACTTATCCAATTATTGCTATGCAGTTTTCCAGACAAAAACTGTGTGCAAAAGTGAGTATACACAAATGTGTACATTCGGGAATGCAGCATACAATAAGGCATATATTATGGGAAGGTGCTTGCAATACATGTGTGTATTAGCGGAAACTGCATAGAAAAAGCAAAGGAATTTTCTTGTGAATAAACACTCACAAACTGATGCAGAAATGGGGCGGAATGAAAGTGTACTTGAAAAATTTGAATATTATAGAAAATGAAACAGAATCATCCATTCCTACTTCCTTCCCTTCACAGAAGGGCACTTAGCATCCAATCCAATGTTGCCATTCAATGTTAGCCTGTAACAACTGCTTCTCTTCTCAGAAACCCTGTATTTCTGTTGTTGTTGTTGTTGTTGTTGTTGTTGTTGTTGTTGTTACACCTTTAGTCCAGTCCATTTATGGTTGGAGTGTTGTTTATAAGCCAATTAGCTGTGAAGGAGAATTTGTCCCTAAGAATGAGATTCAAAGAGGAGAAAAGCCAGGAAAATTCACTGACATCGAAAAATGGCAGAAGGGGGTTAATATGCTGACAGATTCAAAGACATACATGTCTTGGCCTGCACTCTTAATGAGCACAGTTCACAGAGTCTGCCTTAATCTGTGCCTTCAACAACGACAAAAAATAAAAGGAGGGGGGAAAGGGTGGGGGAACAATGAGAGGATACTAGGCCCTTCTTTTGGCAAAGCGTTTTCATACATGGCTGAGTGCTAAATGGGAACAATACCTCAGCGACGGCTGACCAGATAGATATTTTCACGCTATTTGGTGCAGGCGGGTTCCCCTTCTGAGGCGTATTGTCATTCACAGCCGCAGCATTTATACTGAGCTTTGTCCCTATTGCAGGCGGTGACAATAGGGCCGGCTCGCGGCACCTTGCTTTCCATGCCTCAGGGAGGAAGTGACAGAAGGCCTGCCTTATTTACCTTCGTGGCTTCCCCCATGTAATCTGGTTAATCATGTGGCTAATCAAGGACACAGAGCATCCCCTCACACTGGGCTCGTACAATGATGGCTCATTCATATTTAATACAATGGAGTGCTTAAGTCATTCCACGCTTTGCCAAAGACATTTTTTTCCTCCTCCTCCTCCTTTGTTTGGTCGCTTGAGAGAGTTTCTTTCATGCAGGCATATGTTCCTGCTCCGGCCTGCTGCAGCTGGACTAGAAGGGGCTAACTCTCCAGTTTTGTTTTGTTTTTATTACAAGCCAATGAATCGATTCGCGGCAGCATGACGCGGGGGTGAAAGCAGTCCTCGCGTGTATGTATACATTAGCGCTCCGTGATCTGAAGTCTTCATCGCAAGGTGACCTGAGAGACAACAGCACACTTCCCAACTTGTCAGGATGATCTGGCGAACAGAAAAAAGCCAGCCAGCCAGGAGAGGTGGTTTCAAAACGGAAAGAGATTTGTAAAAGTTGGCTTCCTGTGGTGGAACAAAAGACTTAATGTAGTAAAACATGCTAGCATCTTAATGCACTTCCAGTCCAGAGGTCTTTATTTAATTTATTTAAAACGTTTCTTGGCCACCTTTCAGGGCAGAAGCTCTCATGAGGCGGTTTACAACAATAAAATACATAAAAACAGTTAAAATATTAAAAGCAATAAAAACATAAACACAAGAAATGAGCAATAAAAGCAATAAAAACCAACAATAAAACCAGCAATGGCAATGGCAGCGACAATGGTCTTCATATCATGAGAAGGCCATGATAAAACAATATGTTTTTGAGGCCTTCTTAAAAGCCTGCAAAGATGGTGCATGGCGGACATGTAATGGGAGTTGGTTCCAAAGGTGTGGGGCCACCCTCTCCCGTGTGGTCACCCATTTTCCCTTCTGTGCAACTGATCTACACTGATTTTAGAAGAGATCGATTGAAATTTGAACACCCTTCCCATGGAGAGAAAAGGCGATTCCATCTGTTTGTACTGTGATATCAGGAAAGGAGGTGAAAGGGGATTTGGATAGCTGTGTGGTAAGTGATGCCTTTAGGTTTCCCACAATTTGTCACACTTCTGATGGTAAAATCCATGTGCAGAAACAAGCCATCATGTACAGGATCTGTTCTGATTCATGTGCAAAGGCCTGAGAGAAGTCTGCTATGTGGAGAGGGAAACGACCCAAACCTTGACATTTGGTGGTATTTGCAGACCTTATAGAAGCAGGTATACAAAAGTGTGACAGAACAGCTGTGTGTTGGGCGCTCTGTTTTGCTGGTAGATTTAAAATGAAATGAAATGAAAGCCATCGAAATGGATTTTTTAATTTTTTATTGAAGACAAGCAACCACTGGGAGCCAGGATTCCTTGGAGAACCCAGGCAGGAAGAGTCTTGACACCCTGCCCCCATCTCCTCCCTCCGCCCCCTCCTTTTCATTAGCACCTTTACAACACATTATCTTTGCCCTAATCCTCCTGCCATTTGGAGGATTTGGGGTCATTAGAGCACTCACAGGATTGATCTTATTGTGATGGAGGTGTGAATTGATCACCAAAATGACAACTGGTGACAGGCATGCTCCATTGGTTGGCTTGCTCCTTGATTGCACATGAATAGTTTGAGCTGGGCTGCTTTTGTACAGCATTATACACACAGTTCAGTTTGGAACCCTCAGAGCTCCCTTGTATATTCTTCCGCACGAGGACTTGCTTTAATAAAGACAGCATGGTGTAATGATGAAGTCTTAGACTGGGTGTTGGGAGACCCAGGTTCTAGTCCCCACTTGGCCATGGAAACCCACAGGGTGACTTTGGGCCAGCCACAGATGCTCAGCCCAAAATGGAGAGGAGGGGGATTATGTACTCCACCTTGGGTTCCTTGGAGGAAACAAAGGCAGGATATAAATGCGAAATAAATAAATAAATAAATAAATAACATATTAAACAAAACTGAAAGGTAAGTATATCATCCAGGCTTTGCCATTGAAAATGTACAAATGGTCAAGATCCTTTCCTGGGGTTTAGTGACAACTTACTACCCTTTCAATGCATTCTTATGGAGGAAGCCTTGCTTGTGCATTTGGGAGAAAATAACAATAGCACATTTCAAGAGTTGAAAACATTTCACATATCTGATCATACTATTTCCAACAGCCATGGAAGGTAGACTAACATGATTCTCCTCATATTGTAGATTGAAGTGGAGACTTGCCTGAGGCTACCTACGGAGTACATGGCAGAGAAAAGATTCAAAATAAGGATTTCCTGATTCTGGGAGCAATGCAGCCTGCCAGTAAGCCAGCTGAGGGTCCTCAGAAAGTAACATAAATGCTGTTCTGCCTGCTGATATTGAGGTATGGGAGCAGAACAAGACTTACAGAGCCAGAAGACCCCTAGTGTGTCCATGGAAAATTCCAATGGCTTAGAGCAGGGTTTCCCAACCTGATGTCCTCCAGATGTTTTGGACTACAGCTCCCAGCATTCCTGACCATTGGCCATACTGGCTGGGCCTGAAGGGCAGTGAAGTCCAAAATGTCAGGTTAAGGAAGGCTGGTGTTGGTGTTCATCTGGCGATATTCTGGTGGACAATACACATCCTAAACTCCTTTGTTTCCACACTCCTGGAAATGGTGTGACTGTGACTCCACACCAGCTCTGGTGTATGCCCTCTGGTTGCAGTCAATGGCAGAGGAATCAAAAAAGCTGTTGCCATCTACATAAGAACATAAGAAGAGCCACACCAGATCAGATCATGGGTCCATCTAGCCCAGCTTTCTGTTCACAGAGTGGCCAAACAGCTGCCTGCAGTAAACCCACAAATAGGACAAGGGTGCAACAGCACCATACTGCTCTCAGCCCAATATGTGGCGAATGGTCTGCCAGTGGATCTACCACCACCACCCTCCCCCAGTGCTGTCAGCATAAGGTACGATGGCTCTGCCATAGTTCAGTCTCATAGACATGACACTAGAAGCAAGTAGTAATTTCAACATCAGCAACACAGAAAACAAGGTCATCTATTGCTAGCATGAGCTAATGTGACCACATTGTTCTTGCTCTAGTTCAGAGGTAGGCCACCTGGTGCCCTCCAGATATTTTGAACTACAGCTCCTATCAGCCTCAGTCAGTATAGCCAATGTTCAGGTAATTGAAGCCCAAAACATCTGGAAGGAACCGGGTTGCTTCTGTGTTATTGTTTAATTTTATAACTCTTATCTGAACATTCGCTTAGCCTGACCTCTACTAGAAATATATTGCTTACCACTGACTTATAACTTTATTAACAAATACCACCCAAAGCAAGATTTCTCAACTTTTCCAACAAGCTGCCTTTCAAAGAAGGGGGATTTCTCATAAAGCAAAGGTGATCAAATAAAAAATGCATAATACTATTTGTTCATTGAGTTCAATCTTGATCAAATTATGATGATTAATCTTCATTATGAGTTACATCCCCACCCTTCCCACGGTTTCTTGTGCCCCCAAACTACATAGGTCACTTGTGTGGGCTCCCCACCCCCACATGCTTATTTCAAACACTGACTTTGATGAAGATGACATGGGAATCTCTAATTATTTTAATGGGGCTAATTAGAGAATGATATACATTCATTATTATGGAGAATGCCCAGAGTACATCACCTCCCAAAGCTGCATGGCTTGCTACTTTTATTATGCACTGTCTTTCCCTAAATAAATGAGAATTCATCTCTAGTTCACAAGAAAACTAGACCTTAGCTGAAAGATTTTGCCACTGAATTGGAATCCTCTCAGCAGAAAGTAGTCAATGGCATATGCAAATCACCAGTACCCTGATAATCTAAGTTTTGCATTTTATAACTATTATTATTTATTCTTTAGTATGTGGAATAAATTAGGGCTGTGCTGAGTATTCAAATGAGCACATTCAAGGCACACACAAAAAGTACCAAAACACACTGCAAGCCAGCAGCAATGCAAAGAACTAAAAACTCACTTTTTAAAGCTGAAGGACTAAAACGCCTGGGGAAATATAGAGGTCTTCACCTGGCACCAAAAAGACTACAATGTAGGCCTGAGGTGAGCCACTCAGGAGAAGGCACTCCACAGCTGGGGTACCAACACAAAAAAGGCCCTCTCCTTAGTAGTACCTGTCTCACCTCATTGGGCCCTCAGCCAGAGAAACGGCTTCTGAAGATGATCTTAGAGTCTGGGCAGGTATATATGGAATGAAACAATACTTCAGATAACCTGGCCCCAAGCCATTTGGGGCTTTGTAGGTAATACTATCACTTTGAATTCAGCCTGGAAACATTCTGCTGGCTTCTGTATCTAGACACAATTTTCCTTGCCATTTAATCCACGTGGCTGTGGCAGCCATGTGATATGTTTATGGGCATCTCTGATGCCATCATATATAGGGATGTATGAAAAAATAATTTCAGTTCATTTTTGATCAGGATTTACCCAGTTCATACCTTCCTGACTGAACACAGACTCAGACGCAATCTGCGGCCGAATTTCTGAGCTTGGAATATGGTTCGTTGACCAAAACAAGTGCGCTCAAAATCATGTGTATATTTGAGGAAATGTGCATGAAAAATGTGCAGAAATACACTTTAATCCATGGGAAAAGAATGCATACGTTTCAGCGATGGCAACAATCGATGTGTATGTTGGGAAAAATATGCATGAACATTAGAGATGTTCAAATCAGCCCTTCGGTGGAGCTCCCTGAGCTTTAATCAGCTCAGCCCCCTGGACTTCAGCTCACAGGTATGACTCTATCTGCATCAAGTTGTGTCACCTTACAGAACTTCCATTTTGTTTTTTCATAAATTGAAACTTGCATAAATTGTGGCCAGAATTTGCTTTAGTTGCACAAACTTCTTTTAATGGAAATTTTAGAAAACCCAAAAAAAGTTCCTGGGGAAAAAACTGCAGCTCGGCTTACAATTGCAAACTGAGCTGGGGCTTGCTGAGGAAATCCGACAAACCCAAAATCTTTCTGGCGATGGACATCCCTTATGAAAATACACATGGATTTTCATGGGAAAAAATATTAGGCTCACAATCTGATATGGGCTCAGGTCAGAATGAGCTTTGAGATGGACCTCGCTGATGAACTTGAGTTTGTTGATTTGCACATCCCCAAACCTCATTTGGAGCATGTGATATCATCTCATTGCATGCAGCATCAAGATGCCACTGACCAAATCATCTCAACTGCTGAAGCTAATCAAATTAAACAGAAGTGAGAGCAAATGAAATGACTCCAAGGACAGGGACAGCAAAAAAAGGAAGGAAAATTTTGCCAAGAAGAACAGCATTGAAATGTTCACAATGAGGGTTGAAAAGTACTAAAAACAAGAGACAGTATTCATTACTAAGTAAGCAAACACAAAATGAATAATTTCAGCTCAACCCTAATATACTACCCATTAGTTCACTGAATGAAAAGTAATACACGTAGTCGCTTCCAGTTGAAAGCAAGGGAAATTTAACTCATAACTGTGGCTATCAAATGCTCTGTTTATAATGGAAGTTGGGCATATCCAAATGTATTCAGATGAAATCAATGAGATTTAGATCCAAGTATACATGTTAAGGATGGGGCATTTAGGAGTTAAATTCAGGAGCTCATGTACAATGACAGATATGGAGAAAACCTTGTAACCTAGATGGTGATGCTTTTTTAAAAAAATCCCAGATGATTTTTTCAGTCAAGTTGGACTAAATATATATCTTGTCCTTGTATTAAGAATGATTTGATGTATATCTAGATCATGGGCCAAGCTGTTTGGCAGTCATCAATTTAGAGAAGTTCTGAAAAATAAGTTGACTCATGAATACGTCCAGTAAGTTGGCTCCATATCCAACCTGAGCTGACTGGAGAATGAATTTATGTTCAAGAACAAAGCAAGTAACAAAATCATTGTATGGTTCCATCCATGTAGATCAGGGGTCAGCAACTTCAAAAGGTCTGAGGGGCATCCCCCCCCCCGGACCATACCCATCAGTGCATTTCAGCTTGGCAACTTCCTTCCCCCTTTCTCCCTGAATATGTGAAATGGTATGAAACTTGTTCATCCAAAGGAGTTTTTACTTTAGTAGCAAATACATGGGAAGATTTTGGGGAAGTGGTGGTGTGGAGGAGAAGAAGAATGAAGTGAGGAGAAACAGAGATTCTTTTGTAATCCAGAAAACTTGAAAGGGGAATATATGTGCATACTGAGAACATCTGAGCCCCTGGACTGGGGATCAAAATACTTTTATTTTGTCTGTGGTCTTCAAATCCAGGGGTCTTCTTATAGATCACAGCACCATCAAAAATATGGCATGCCAAAAGCTCCATTAATTTTGAAAAAGAACAAAGTACCCTTCCTGCCTCCTCAACCTCAATTTAAAAGACTTTTTTTTTTTGGGTAAAAGCTAAAATAACAGCACAACTGGATTGTTGAAAGAAGAAAGGAAGGAAGGAAAATGAGAAGGAAAGATACTAACAGCAATTTTATTATGCCAAAACTAGAATGTAACCTCTTAATGTAGCTACTGTCAAGTGGCATATGAATAGCAGTTCTTGCATGATTTCAAGGACACTGTAGCTTGCCTGTGCCAAATTGAACAATTTAATGAGAGCAGACAGCACAGTTTGTTAGAGAAATAACATTGAGTTAAGGGCATTGACTGGGAGACAGGATGGCTTCCATCCATTACCTTCTATTAGTATCTTTGGCATTTTAATTGTCCTCCAACTATACAATTGGAAAACTCCATTCCTTATAGCAGTATATTGATAAGAAACAAATACCTTGATCCAGTGGCTTCCTGCACATGTTTAGGAGCTACATGTGAGTGCTTTATGCACAGGCTTTTCCATTCACTTCCATGGAAGGCACAGCTCTACTATACAAAAGATTGGATGTGCTGCTGCTCCGTCCATTCAAATTAATGGGGAACCCTTGGATTCACTCAAAGGAGATCCATGTGTTCATCAGATCTCACACAGGATACTGGATCAGAACCATGGTGGCAGATCTACTGCAAAAGCAATTGCGGTTCATTGTGTTATCGGTCTGACTTAAATGAATGCTAACTATTCAATAAAATGTTCCCCACTTTGTTTTTAAAATGTGCAACTTAATGAAGTTAATTATACTTATAGAACATGCACTTTGTTATTTCAGCCCATTTATTCAGAGCAATAGCTTTACAGAACCTGTATATGTTGTACATCTGTTTAATGAAAGCTACACTTATTTTTATTTGTAAACTCATCTTGCTTCATGCATCTATCAAATAAGATTTTTGCCTACATACACAGCAAAACTTGGGCTGTAGCTAGACCTAAGGTTTATCCCAGGATTGTCCTGGGGTCAAACCTGTTCATCTAAGCACCACACAGGGCATCCAGCGCTCAGGCAGGGACGAACCCGGGATGATCCTGGGATAAACCTTAGGTCTAGCTACAGCCTAAGAATCAATCATAGTGACCACATCTTTCTTTGGTACGAAGCCTTAGAGAAAACTTTGAAAGGAATTGAAATGGTTAACTGTATATACATTTCTGTGTAGTTGTTTTCAGGGACACCTTTTTTTAAGCCTCTTCAAAGCGATCTTTGCTTTCTTCCCTTTGACAAGCCTTGTTCTCACTTTGTATAATCCAAAAGGCTGCGATCTTCACTTAGACAAAATGACAACTGAAGTCTTGTCTATACAGATTATATTAAGGAGATCACAGAGTATTGAACATTCCAGGATCATCAAGAAAAGTGATAACAGTTATTTAAGATAAATGTAGTCACTGGTTCCTGTTTTCCTGCCACCAAAGTCATTACAACCATTCAGTTAGCAGATTAAAGAAAGCAATGGCCCAAAGCTCTGAAATATCTTAGGGAAGAATACATTGTATATAGAGAATCAGCCTCATTTGTTATGTAAAAGGAGAAATAAAGCAAAGATTTTAAGTAAAAAAGAGAAGATATTCAGAAAGAAGAGGGAGAAGTAAAGTTCACCAGATGTAATGAATACAGGAACAGATGCAAATGATGTAAGTGAAAGAAAGGTATATATAAATAAAACATTAAAAATACAATTCTGTACACCACATGTGGGCAACCTGCAGCCCACAAGCCATACATGGTCCTTGGCCACTCTTTGTGCAGTCCCCAGAGTGCCAGGGAACTCTGCCTACTTTTTCCTGCTCTATTGTAACCAGAGAACTAAAAGGTTAGGTGTCCCCTGGGAATGTCTTTTAAAAATGTATTTGTTTATAACCCGTGGCTGTCCACCAAATGGTGAGAATGAGTATGGAAATGTGGCTATATTTGGATCCACCCCTTCCCATTTGGCTTTTCCCTACCTTTCCCTTGGACTCTGCTCCTTCTCTTCCGCCTCGTGGGACCTGCTGCTTTTTACTTACTCTCATTCCCTGTGGCCACTAAATGGTGGAAAATATGAAGGTAAAGAAACACAGGCCACAGCTAGACCTAAGGTTTATCCTGGGATCATCCAGGGTTCGCCCCTGCCTGAACACTGGATCCCCTGTGTGTCACCTAGATGAACAGGTTTGACCCCTGGACGATCCAGGGATAAACCTTAGGTCTAGCTATGGCCACAGTCTTTAAAAATGGCTGAGTCATTGCATATGAATGTGTGTATGTGTGCGTTCTTGGCCTCAATCCTTTGGAAATATTCCATGCTTCCTAGAGTCTTCCACTGTTACTTAGTATCCAGCAGTTGTTCAACTCTGTATAACTCCATTGATTCCTCACCCTTTATTTCAAGTTCTGTTCAACATAACACTTTTTGTCCTTGGTTGCTAGACATGGAAATTAGTCTGAGATGAGAGTGAGTACTTCTATAATGGGTGCAGATGTTGGAAAGACATTGATCGTTTCCCCCTAAACAACACCATGATATTTTACTCTGGACTTCCTAGGTAGAAAGGACATTTGAGCAGCTCTCCCCAAATTGAGAGATTGCATCTGACCAGACATACCTTCTCCTCCTTCTAGCTTTCAAGCAGTGCAGCAGAAGGAAACCTAGTGCCTTGGCCAGAACTCGTATCAGCCATAGCCAGCATGACTTGGTCAGGGACTGTGAAAATATAGCCTATCCTGACTATGTTGGCAAATGAATTTGGGAGAATAGGGAAGCCAGAGAGTCTCACAGATCTGTGGGTCATTATAACTGAAGAATTTGCCCTTGCCAGTGTTTATTGCTTTTTGCTCTGCTCTTACAACAGAGTCTCCCTGCAGTGACTTAACATCATCCCATAATCTTACGTGCGACTTGCCTTCTTCTCTTCAAGAAAATTATGTATGTAAATTCTTTTTTACGAGTTTTCACTGAAACCATAACTCTGTAACAGAGACATATTCTGTAGGAAACATTGCCCAAAGCTTTCTCTTGATTATATAAAGAAATTATGGGTGTGGACCAATTTCTGGATTAGCATGAACATTTTTTTTATGTTCATATGAGAAACGTCTTTGAAACATCATGCCAAAGGCTTCCTCTCTCCACCCCCTTTTGGGGGTGCCTTTTGGTTCTTATATCGGAAGCATGGTCACACACAAAAGGGGAAAAATGACTGTAGGAGATCCACCTTAATCAGATTCAAAGTCTTGTCCTTATGCAATTTGTCCTCATCCAGTTCTGATAACCAATTGGGATTTATGGAGTCATGTGGGAAATAAATTTGGCGATACGGAAATTTCTTAAGACCTTTATTTACTATTTCTTACCAGTACATAAAATGAGCTAATTATATTTCATAAGAGGCATATATTCTAATAACAGAAAAGCAGTGCTTTGTCCACCTTGTGTAATTTTAATGTGCTTGAATGTTTTATTTATTTATTGGAATGGCATTTATAAAAACAGTTTTAATTATATGTTTAAACAGTGGTCGTGCAGGTCAGCATGTGGTTTGATATGTTTTCATTTTGATCAGTAAAGGAATAAAGTATGGCATGTGGGCCCTGAAAGCCACCTGTAACATTAGTGTTCCAGTTGACAGCCATACCGTCTAGGATAGACCATTCCCCCACATCTCTCATTGCTCCGTCTTCATTGGGTATTCTTTGGTTGCTTGTTTGTTTCTTACGTTTTTTAAAAAAATATTTTTTTGCAAACCTTTGGGGTTCTTCCAAACATGCTGATATACTTATTTCTTCACGGCCCTGCTTTGGCTTCAAATTTTAGAGTGTCTTATGACTTCTTTTACAGAGGACAGTCCTCCATTTGAAAGTCTGTCCTCTACCTGAAGGCATCCCCTGTTTGAAGGACTGCCAGAAGACTGTCCTCGATTTGAAGGCATCCTCTCTTTGAAGGACTCTCCAGTTCAAGTCCAGTTTAAAAATCAAAACCCATCAGAAGGGAGAGCTGGGCCTTAAAGTTGTCCATCACCAGCACCTTGGCAGCAGTATGAAACAGGCACACATTTCACCTGATCACAGTTCTCTGCCCAATAGTGAGATGTACTGGACTTATGTTAAAATATAACAATAATTCCTAAATTTGAAGCTATACATAAAAATCACAGTGTGGAAAATGTATTCAGGCCAGTTTCTTCCTCCTCCTCCTCCTCCTCCTCCTCCTCCTCCTCCTCCTCCTCCTCCTTCTTCTTCTTCTTCCTCTTTTTTTGGGGGGGGGTTATGTATTTATGGATTGTAGAAGAAAGTGTATGTTAGTGTTTCAAAACTTATTTGCATTGATATTTCCCATATCAATTCATTGCAAGTCCATTCATTTCTTGTTAATATCAAATTAATATAAAATAACATTCATAATTTTGTTCACACAGTCCTGGTAAAAGGTGACTTTTTGCATTATTTCACTAGTAGTTTAACAATCCTCTTCTCTGTATTACTTAACCTAGAACATTCTCTCAAACACTAATTGAAAAGACTTCTAGCAGTGAGTAAGGATGCACAGATGGTGTAAAATCCATTCTGTCTGTGTTTCCAAATTTGTGCAAATGTGAATTTCTACACATTTGCATGGACGCAAATGTGCAAATCCCCCTGCCCCAAATCATTTTGGGCTAGGTTTTTTAAATTTTGTGATGAAATTTGAGCAATTTACCAAAGATTAAGAAGTCCACAAGTGCACGGTCTCTGACTGACAGGGTCTGCTGTGGAATCCGTTGTTCAGATTCATAAACATACAAATTCATTTGGTCTGTTGCACTGCTCTCTGACATCCCTAGCTGTGAGGGGTAGAGTGGCCATGTGTCCTCTTTTACAGAGGAAAATCCTCTATTTGAAGGGCTACCAGAGGACTATCCTCTATTTTGAAGGCTTCCTCTCTTTGAAGGGCTGGTCAGGACAGGTCCAGTTTAAAGACCTGTGAAAAGGAAGAGCTGGGCTTTGAAGCTGCCCGTCAATAGCACCTGGACAGCAAACTGAGCAAAGTACAAAGGTGACCTGCTCACATTCTTCCACACTGAGGTGAGATGTACTATGCTTCTATTTAAATTATAATACTTATTTCTAAATTTGCGTTGAGGCATTTAAATTACATATGCAAATTGTATGCAAATTTGTGTAATCTTATGTCCTCTTTTTTTTGGCGAAGTAAATAGCCACCTGAGCTTGCTATAAGAACTGATAAGCATGCTATGGGATTCCTAAACATTAAAAAAAAGAAAAGAAAAAGGTGCCCCACAACCCAAAACAATGGCCAAATCTTGGACACATAAGGCAATTTGAGAAACTGTTCTAGGCACCATCACAAAATGGCTACCACAGGAGATGTGGCTTGTTGCAAAGGATATGTAGCCTGCCTAAAAGGTCAAGTGCAAGCCATAGGTGGGGCCCCAACATATTAAACAACTCCTTTAAAAACATTTTCAGCACCACAGAAACCTATTCGTTAATTTTTTTAAAGAAAAATGGGAGGGCAGGGCACCTTGCGTGTCAAAAAACTCAGACTCTGTTTTGTAGGTTTCTTGTTACATGCAGCCTTTGGGGTAGGGTGTGCTAAAAATATGAATATGCCTCAACCATCATTTACTTGGATCTGGTACAAACTTGTAAATTGGGGCCCTAGCCCTTGTCTTGTCTTGTCTAAAAATTGGATTATTGATTGATGTATTTTAGCGTCATTTAGTTCCCTTTGTGCTGAGCGCCTCATGTTTCTGGCTGCCTGATTTCACAGCATGGTCTGAATGTGTACTAGCTCATACATGAGTCACAAATGCCCTTTAGGCACTGTCCTCTGCCCCTGGGATCTATTTCAATCCTCCTACTCACTCTGGAGACCACAGATGAAACTCATTCACACATACATATTCTGGAGCAGGCAAGTTCTATCCATAACACTCATTCCTATTTCGCTTGGATCTCATCAGCCCTGTTCGGGTCCTGAATGGGTATCCAAATGCATATGAGGGCCATGGGGCCATGCTGCCACCCCACTCCCAACATCCCCGGCCTGGCCCTTTCAATCCTTGGTCTTCCTATGCTGAGTGAGAAGGATTGGAGAAGCTTTCTACATGAGTTCACTTGAATGTGAGTTGAAGCTTCCGTGTGACTGGAATTAAGGAGCCCTGCTTTATCAATATGGCCAAGTTGGGGACTGAGGGAACAGAGCCAGCATGCATAGGGATATTGGAGGTGTGGCCGATGTGCAAAGCTTGGTGATCCCTACTCATGGCCTATGTGCAAAACTTAGCAGAACAGTTCAGGGTGGTGAGGGGTCTAACTCAGACAACTGCCCCCCTGAGCCTGATTCTGGACCCTTCAGTAGTTTGTTGATGCCTTTAACAATAATTTCACAGATAAAATCTCTCAGATAAGAGCCAATTTATATGCCATCATTATAGCAGAAGCTGACGGAGTGTCCAGCAACACCATGAGTAGGATTACACTTGATCAGTTTCAGTTGGTGAGTACCAAGGACATGGACAAGCTGCTTGGATGAGTGAGGAAGACAACTTGCCCTCTCAATCCCTGCCCTTCTTGGCTGATCACCCAGGGAGGAGATGCAATTAGACTATAACTACAGCATATTATTAACACAACTCTCAGAGATGGGAGTTCCCACCATGTTTTAAAGAAGCGGTGGTACCGCTGCTTCTAAAAAAGTTCTCCCTGGACCTTAATAATTACAGACCATGTGTCCTCTTTTATAGAGGATGCTTGAGAGCTGCTCCTCAAAGAAGGAGCTGTTGCATGGTAAGTAACACTAGGCACCATCCTATCTCCAATGCTGTTCAACATCTACATGAAACTGCTGGGAGAGATCATCCAAAGGCATGGGGAAGGGTGCTATCAGTATGCTGATGGCACCCAAATATATTTCTCTATACCTTTGTTAACAGTGCTTGGAGGTAGTAATGGGCTGATTGAGGAAAAACAAACTAAAGCTGAATCCAGACAAGATGGATATGCTTGCTGTCAAAGGCCCTGAAATGGGTTTGGAGGTGTGTCAACCAGTTCTGGATGGGGTTACACTCCCCCTGAAAGACTGTGGCCTCAGCTAGACCTACCTGGTCTAGTGTGACTGAGGGGGTGAGGATCTCATGATATTTTTATTAGGGCTGTGCTCCGCTCCATTTTGGGTCGTAGAAGCGGGTCGGGGCAGTGGAGCGGCGCGGAGCAGTTCGCTCATTTGTGGAGTGCTCTCTGTCTTTTCGGAGCTCCATCCACCATTTTGGACTTTTTTCCCATAGGATTGCATTGGGCAAAAAAAAAAAAATGCCTATAACTTCTTTGTTTTTAAAACTACATCCCTCAAAAATACTGTGCTTAGACATTGATGATTGGGGGTCATTTGTGTTGATTTTCAAAAATTTACATTCAGCTGTTTGCTTGCAATTAATTTTGATAGAATGGGTAAAAACTGGAGGGGGGAACCTTTCCCCCCCCCCCAGCGTTGATAGACAGGTTCATCTCCCAATTGTGATAAGTGATCAGCCCATGTGAAGCATCCTCGAATCCCAGTGTTGGAGGGGGCGGGATAAGCAAAAAGGGTTACTGAGTAACTTTTCTTTCTTTGTCTTTTGTAGGAATTTTTTCACTTTTTGAGTGCATTGGTGAAGCAGTAGCCTGAGCAAACTCACTTACAACCTTAAATAATATACGAAGTAAAATAACAGATAGGCAACACAGCACTGCAAGGTACCCACCATAACCTTGGTGGACAACTGGATAGAAGTGGTGCAAGTGGATGATGTCCTGTACGGCATGTGGACGTGCCCAGTGCCCACTGCCCTTGAGGGTAATCAGAACCCCCCAAACAGGAACCAGTGGAAACCAATGAGTTGCACAAGTTGATATGTGATGTGGCTTCTCAAAGACAGGTACCTAGACAGGACCAGACAAATCACTGAGAGGTGGTGGCACAGTCCACTGGGCACGTCCACTTTTCCATACTGGTAATAAAGTCAGTCAGCCTTTTGTTCTATAGTAAAAATAGTTGTGATGATGATGATGATGATGATGGTGATGATGATTTAAGAATGGCTGTGTAGTCAATCAACTCTGAAGCAAGGAGCACAAAGCTTTACTGTTGTCCTGCTAGCCTCCTATTATTTATGGGATGCATCATGCAAAGGCCTCTCTCTGTGCTGTTCCTGCCTCACAGGGCCAGTTTCTGCCTTTGAATGGCCTGGAAACAATCCTTGGCTCACTGACTTGTGCCTGCAGAGCTGGCTGCTGGCTGCCTGCCTCCCTGGTTCCTGCATCTGGTGGGATTTACCCACAGATGTATTGCTTACTTGTGCATTGCGTAGCACCTACCTTCCAGCTTCCTCCATCTCTTTGCCTGCCTCTCTGCCCTCCTGATGCCAGGGAGATGTAGATGGGCTGTGTGGGTCAACCCCACAACCCTATGGCATGCTTGCTCCCAGTGCTTCAGGGGCATAGCCACCTTCTGCTTCTCCTCCTCTGTGCCCGCCTCAGAGGGCTGGTTTGTGCATGTCTTGCTTTGACTCAAGGCATTAGTCCTTCCTTGTCCTGAAAGGGCAGCTGCATTTTGCTGCTGCCATGATCACTGAATCCTCTGTGACAATGTAGGCTCATTATTATTATTATTATTATTATTATTATTATTATTATTATTACTATTATTACTACTATTACAATTATTGGGTGGGCTTACTCTGGAGTGTGTGAACTGTGATGGAGCCTGAAAGGATCATCTATTCAATGGCATCTGTGTTTGATGTGTGTGCAGCATCTTGAAAAACAACACGTTATAGCACTTTGGAATGAGTAGATGGCATGAAAGAAATTAAGTTTTTAGAAGTATTGAGACACAAGCGTGGCAACGTAAGGTCTGAGTTGTTTATCCCATGACCAGCTATGTGCTGTACACTCACCAAGTTTAATAATTTTCTATCTTGAAGTTCCCTGTGTTCATTTTTGAAGGGGTTAACCTGAGAGGAAGATTCTGATGTATGCGCATCCTGTAGGCATGCTACATCCTGTGGCGCCTGATTCATTCCTCATTTAACTTTAGTGGCCAGTTAATTTCATGCACTGAAGGATGAAGATGGCGTTGAAGTGAAGGTTGATGTTTGCATGGCTAAATCAAGAGGCTTTTACAACTCGTTGGCCTGGAAAGCAATAGGTGAAGATATTGTAAAAGTTAAAATTCACTTAAAAGGAGACAAAATGAAGAAACAAGTTACCTTCCATTGCTTTAATAACACTTAAACTTAAGTGAGTTTATTATGGAGTGCAATTCTTCCTGTTTGGCGTCTTTCAGTTCTGTATACCATTCTTTAAAAAACTTAATTGATAGAATGTTTTATTTAGCTCTTTCCTCCCCCCCCCCCCGACCCACATGTCCCCCCCCCCCCACAGCCTTACACAGCCAAGGCTTCACTTGAAGGCATTGGCAAAATGCACCTCACTTGGCATTAGGAGAATTCTGTGTGTAAGACAGCGGTGCCAACAAAGGGAGATACTGTGCAGATTTCAGGAGGGGAAAGTGCATTATAGCAATTACTCAATTGGCCTGATTTCTGTCAGCTTTCCAAAGGAAAGAGCGAGGAGGCCAATGTATAAACAACACCTAGAATTACTCATAATGAGTCACTGATATTTGTGTTTAGGGCACAGGGATGTGGAGCCTTTGCCGGCCTCCCTCTTTCCCACTTCCTTTTGTAGAGGTAAGGCAGGGGGGGTAGGAAATGAAAAGGTTTTTAAAAGGGGGGGAACACAAACAAATCTTGGGTTAGAGTTATCTGTGAATTTCTTCCTGCCTCTCACAATAGACATAAGCAGGATTTAAGGCATAAAAAATAACAACTCTGTGACAACAGTAGGTTGACCATATGGAAAGGAGATCAGAGCTCCTGCATCTTTAACTAGGGTGACCATATGAAAATGAGGACAGGGCTCCTGTATCTCTAACAGTTGCATAGAAAAGGGAATTTCAGCAGGTGTCATTTCTATATATGGAGAACCTGGTGAAATTCCCTCTTCCTCACAACAGTTAAAGTTGCAGGAGGTATACTAGAGTGATCAGATTTAACAGAGGCCGGGCACCTGCACCTTTAACTCTTGTGATGAAGAGGGAATTTCACCAGGTTCCGCATATATACAAATGACACCTGCTGAAATTTCCTTTTCAATACAACTTTTAAAGATACAGGAGCCCTGTCCTCCTTTTCATATGGTCACCCTATCTTTAACAGTTGTACAGAAAAGAGGATTTCAGCAGGTCTCATTTGCAGGCATGCAGCACCTGATGGAATTCCCTTTTTGTCCCAATAGTTAAAGCTGCAGGAGCCCTGCCCTCTTTTGTATCTGGGCAGGACTCCTGCAGCTTTAACTCTTGTGGTGAAGAGGGAATTTCACCAGGTGCTGCATGCATAGAAATCACACCTGCTGAAATTCCCTTTTCAATACAACAAAGATACAGGAGCCTGTCCTCATTTTCATATGGGGCACCCTAGACAACAGAAAGGTAACCAGTAATTGTTGTTACCATACTATTTTGTGACATTATATATACTATTTCCCTGTGGTTATTAATTGCTATTGTGGACTGATCCAGGACCAAGGACAGGACTTAAACTGATAACTGCATCTGTTTAGCTGGTGAAAAACAATCTTGTCACAACTTTGTCAGGTGCATACTAAACTTTGAGATTCTGAGTATTGTTGCAGCTCAGTCCTAAGCATATTTACTCAGAAGTAAGTACCACTTTGTTCAGTTGGGCTTATTCCCAAAGAAGTAGGTATCTTTTTTCTGGAAGTGAGATGCGTAAATATAAATCTTAAGCGTGAAAATGCGCTTTCTGGGATTGTGTGGAAATGTTGATTCTGACATGAGTATTGCAGTCAGTCTTTGACAGACTAGTGGCACTCCTACTGCAGAACAATACCCTCTTTTCCAAAATGCAAGATACAACAGTGATGGTGGGCAAGATTATATTCCCAGATCCTGCAATTCAGTGAGTGCACCCTGTAGGAAATTAATAAGACATCATGGCAGAATTACTTTCTCCCATTGCTCGTGATTGAAAATGGGCATGTGTTGTAGCAACAGCAGGGGACATTAGCTTTGATTAATGTCAGAGTTTTCAACGTAACTACTGAGGAGCTGCACACCTGCAAGCTGACATGCTTACCTAATGGCTTAGTTGTTAAATGCAGACGTGGTTAATCAATGTTTCAACACATGGTCCAAGGAGGGAGCAGGGGGAGGGGTAACCCAGCTTAATTAATGTGCCAGATATCCATGCCCATAGGTTGCCTAGATAATTTGCAGGCTGAATGAAAGTCTTGAAGAACAGGATAATTCTCAACACCTGGGAGTGCTTTTATGAGCTGCTTGCATTGAAGGAATACCTTTTATGTTGAAGTGTTCGGCCACATTCTACCAAGCGGTTCAGACAAGCTTCCCTTGCTTGTAACAAAGCTACAAGATGAGTGATGGAGAGCCACATGGGCCATGGATCAGTCATGCAAGCAATCTTGATGGCTGTTCTATGGGTGGAGAGTTCCCTCGACTTGAATATTCCCCAAAAGCTCAGGGCTGGATATTTTTTGGAAGCACTTTAAGTATTGTCTGGGTTTCGGGCATAGGGGTCTTTCCCAGATGTACCTGGAGAGACCAGGGATTGAACCTGAGACTGTCTGCATGCAAAGCAGTTGCTCTACCATTGAGAGTTTTACTTTGTCCTAGGGGCCACCATAGAAGATGTGATATTAGTTTCCTAAAACCCTTGCCCAGGGCCCAAGTTGATGTGCTAATGGAGATGTGTGAATGTAAATCTGCTCTCTAGCAACCCTTGCAAGCACCAGACATGGGGGGGGGAATCTATAGCGGGACCATGCTGTGAGGGTTCAGCTCCCCCTTTGCTCTTTCTTTGATGAAATTCCCAACCTCCTCCCACCTCCAGATGCTATTTAGTTTACCCTGTTAGGAAAAACATCCATGCACATTTTTTTTTCTCCTGGCAGGACAAAGAGCAAGTGTATGCTTGGGGGAGAAATCTTTATTAGAAAAAGGTATGGGGGAGCCTAAGCCCCTTCCCCATTCACTGTGGCCCCAATCCAGATCAGAATCCCCTATGACTGTTACCTGCAAATGTGTGACAATCATGAAGATGGCATTCTGTCATCACATCTGCTTTGGCCATTTGACTCAGAGCTGCCAGCCCAGTGTCTGGGGGAATCCGCATGTCATACCGAGACCGCTTCTAAGCGACCCCAGTGTGACGTGAAAGCAATCGTGCAACTTGCCTTTGGAAGAGCCGAAGAGCCGGCGTCCTTGCCAGCCGCCGCCGCCACCCACAGACCTCCTCGCCGGCTGGGACGGAGAGCTCGGGGGAAGAAGGCGGGGTGGAGAGCTTCTTCCGCTCTCAACCCCGCCTTCTTCAGCCGAGCTCTCCTCGCCGGCTGGCGAGGAGGTCTGTGGGTGGTGGTGGCGGCAAGGACGCCGGCTCTTCAGCTCTTCCAAAGGCAAGTTACACGATCGCTTTCATGTCGCACTGGGGTCGCTTAGAAGCGGTCTCGGTATGACGTGCGGATTCCCCCTTAGTATCTTTAAGACTCTTTAAGATGGATTGGTTTAATCTGTTTGCCTAGGATGCCTACATAGCTCCCTGAGGGGGGTGGTAGTGATGGAGATCCCTTTATTCCATTGTCACATCTTCTGACCATCCAAGGATGCTATGTCTTGAATCTACCCAGGTCACACCTATGTCAGCACCCCCCCCCCCAAGAGTTTAAGTGTAGGCTAGCAAATTTCTTAATATATAAGGAAAAACTTTCTGACAGTAAGATCTGTACAACAGTGGAACAGTCTACCTATGGGAGTTGTAGGTTCTCCATCTCTGGAGGTTTTTAAGAAGAGGCTTGACAGCCACCTCTCATAGATTATTTAATTGGTTTTCCTGCACATTGCAAAGAGTTGGAGTAGATGATCCTTGTGGTCCCTTCCAACTCCACAATTTTATGGTTTTATGATTCGACCCAGGTGACACCTATTTTTTTGTCAGCATTTCCCCCTAAGAGTTTTAGGGTAGGCTGGCAAACTTCTTAACATTTGTGTATTTCAAAGTACTTTTCTGCTTGTATTTGTCTCATTAATGAACAACCTTCCCTCAGTCTGTACCTGAGGCTCAGGAGTTTCTGACACCAAAAGGAGAACTCTCCTCCCACCCACCTAAATTACTGGAGTCATATTACCAGGCTTTAAGCCAGGGGTAATAAACCTCTTTCAAGGGACCAAATTCCACTTCAGAGAAATTCCCAGGGAGCCAGGTTCCAATAGTAGTCAGGGCTGAAGGCAAAAGGCGAGGGCCAAAATGCCAGAAATACCAGGATACTTTAAGGTAAAAGGGAGCTTGCCTAGCAATGTCCCTTCCTCCTGGGTAAATGTGCCTTACACTGGGGAAAGCATATTTTAGGTTTGTGTCATAGCTCAGGACTGGGAACCTTCAGAAACTGAAGCCTCCAGTGGCAGTGAATCTGGGGAGGGACCAAAACTAGTCACTGGTCCTTCTGAAGCATGGCCCACTATGTTGTATTTACATGATCCTAAGGAGGTACCACTATCTCCAACTTTGAGGAGTGGACCTCTAGTGAACAGGTAGACCCTGAGGAGCTGTCCCCAATTGGCTCCTCCCTCCTCTAACCTTCATTCCCCAGGAGAAGCCAGCACCTGCAGGAAAAGACCACTGGCCCTTTAATAGCTGGATGCAACACCTGAAGGGGTGGAGTTTCCAGAAAGACTCTCCTGGCCTAACTATAAAAGCCTGGCAGTTGCTCCCAGACAGTGCTAGAGTAGCTTGCTAGTTCTTGAGCTCCAGAATTGCTGACCAAGGTCCTGAAACTAATTCTAGTTCCAGTTGTGATTCAACCACTTCCCTGCGCTGGATTCCTTGCTAGAACATGACACTGTGTGGTGGAAGCTTAAAAAGTGGGTGATCTACAGCCAGTGGCATGCCTTAAAGGGTTTGCACTGGACCAGGTGTCTCAGGATTGTCACAGGCCCTAATCTTAGAATCCCAAAATTAAAGCAGAAATAGAAAGCTCTCAAAAAGACAGGAAATGAGTCGATCAGGTTACATTTCTATTCCTGCAATAGCAGGTTGAAATGCAGAAAATTAGCACATGAAGGTTTTCTTTTTCATAGAATGTTTCCTGCTTTTTAGGGAGAGGTATTCTGAACTATCTATTAAAATTATAAATGGATGGAAACAACCTGAGATGCCATTTATTTGAATCTCCTGACCAGCACTGCCAACTTTTCGAGCACTTATGATTCTTTTTCAGGAGTTATTCTTTAGTTATATCTTTAGTTATTCTCAAAGATGTGGAATGCAAGAAATGCTTCCTCTCCACTCCCTTACAGTTTAATTTTGACTCTACCCTAAAGTGGGCATTGAACTTTTCCAAAATTCATAGCCACCAGGTCCCAATCCCAAATTTTGCCCTTGGCAATAGCAAATAAATATAACCCTGAATGATAGAGATTCAGCTCTATGAATCCACTTCATTCCTCCTTCACTTCCCATCAACTGGTCAGATGTGCAGTGAACAATCCACTGGTACTTCTACACACAAAGCCCTATTAAAAGGAATGAGATACTCACAAGAGCAGAGCCCACTTCAGTTCCTTTCAATAGGGCTTTTCAGGGCCAGCCCTACCCTTAGGGAGAGTGGGGTAGTGCTGTCACGTGGCAGATACTGGGAGATAGAAAGGCAACCAGTGTGAGAGCCAGTGCAGTGTAGTGGCTAAAGTATTGGACTGGGAGTCGGGAGATCCGGGTTCCAGTCCCCATTCGGCCATGGAAACCCACTTGGTGACTTTGGGCCAGTCACAGACCCTCAGGCCAACCTACCTCACAGGGTTGTTGTTGTGAGGATAAAGTGGAGAGTAGGAGGATTATGTACACCGCCTTGAGTACCTTGCAGGAAAAAAGGCAGAATATAAAGGCAAAAATAAATAAATAAATAAATAAATAGGCTGAAATAACAAATTGCATGTTCTATAAGTATATTTGACTTCATTAAGTTACACATTTTAAAAACAAAGTGGGGAACACTTTAATGGTTAGCATTCATTTAAGTCAAACTGATAACACAATGAAGCACAATTGACGAACAAGTGATGGTCTTTTCAAAGTGGCAGCCACATGAGAACCAGTGTGGTGTAGTGGCTAAAGTGTTGGACTGGGAGTCGGGAGATCTAGTTCTCACTCGGCCATGGAAACCCACTGGGTGACTTTGGGCCAGTCACAGACTCTCAGCCCAACCTACCTCACAGGGTTGTTTATGTGGAGATAACATGGAGAGGAGGAGAATTATGTATGTCACCTTGGGTTCCTTGGAAGAAAAAAGGTGGGCTAAATGCAATAAATAAATAACAAAACCCACCATGATAATACAAGAGTGTCCTAAACTAGCCTGCTCTGCTTCCCCTAAGTTAGCTTGCTGCCCCCAGGTTCAGTGGATGAAATTGTCCCATCCTCTCTGTTGAAACAAGACACTTTGACAGTTTATTAATTTATTTATTACATTTATATACCGCCCCACAGCCGAAGCAATCTGGGCGGTTCACAATAGCCAAAAATGGCTGTCTATATGTAGTATGGTGGGTGAGGTGGGTGAATGGGCATCTTGTTCTTTGCTCCTGGCAAAAAAATATCTTGCTCTGAGATATTTGTAGGAGAGACTCCTGGCAAATTTTGTCTCTGATCTCCTTGTCAGCATTTCCCTACAGCTGAAACAAATGTCTAAGTCACCTACTTAAACAGTGCCTTTTACAGGTGTCCCTCTGCTTTAGCTCCATAATGGGAGATCACAAAGGGATCCTTAAAGGGATATTCCTCTTCCTCCCACTGATTTGCCCTTTAACCTTTTGGGAGCCAGGGCCACGCCAGACTTCATTTGTACTCTATTTCCTGGTCTCTCTCTCAGGTCGTGCGCTCGATGTTTCCACAGCAGATTAATGACAGCTAATAATATCTGATATATCTGGACATTGCTACATAATGAGTTGCAGTCCCACGGGGTCTCTGAAGTGTCACCACTAACAAATTCACCAGACCTGCACATAATTAGCATGTAAAGGGAGTGATCATGCAGTAAATCTGTAGGGGAAGACGGATAGCCCAAGAGGAGAAAAAAAATTAAAAGGAGGAGGGAGGGGAGGAAAGAAACCCTATTCTTAATACTCCTTCCAAAATGTACGTTTCTTGGCATGAATATTTTCTTGATAACAAACTGCGAACAGGTTACCTTTACAGTAACATTATTCCTTCCATGGCTGATAGGCAGAATTTCATTATGCCACTGCTAATGTTACAATATTTCTGTAAAATGTCACCATATGTAAATGAGTCGTGGTGTGGGTTTTCTCCTTAGCTGCCTTTTGAGATCTGTTGTCCCTTTTTATTGTGGCCCTTTTGATTTTGCTGGTTTAGTGTCTTATTCGCATGATGTCATCATGTGCCTGCCCCGGCCCCATCTCACATCGTTGGCTGTCATTTCATGGCACATATGTGAAGTTTTCCGGACAGAGCATGAGTCATCCTGCATATTGCAAGAGGGAGAACAACTCAAGTTAGAGATGCCATTTTGGCAGCAGTTCTGCTTCGAGTATCATGTTTAAGATGGGTGCCATTTTCTTTGGCTGTACACTTAGCTACAGTTATCATGGTCCAAAAGCTTCAATGGGTCCAAAACCAGGCAGCAACGAGCTAACGAGTCCACATTACGCCAGTACTTTTCCAGCTGCACTGGCTGCCAGTCCGTAAATGTGCCAGATTCAAAGTGTTGGTATTAACTTTCAAAGCCCTAAATGGCTTGGGGCCAGGTTATCTCAAGGATCACCTTCTCACGGACCCTAAGATCATCCTGCCCAGACCCCAAGATCATCCTCAGGGGTCCTTCTCCACGATCCCCTGCCAAAGGAAGTGAGGCAGGTAGCTACCAGGAGGAGCTTTTCTGCTGTGGCACCCAAGTTGTGGAAAGAACTCCCTAGAGAGGTTTGCCTGGCACCTACATTGCACTCTTTCCAGTGCCAGGTGAAGACCTTTTTATTTTCCCAGTATTTTAGCAGTTTACTATTCTAGTAAATTTAACTCTGTTGCTTTAAATCTGCATTTTAAATTTCTGCATTGCTGCTAGGTTTTATTCTGGTTTTACTTTTGTGTTGTGGTTTTATGTTGTGGTTTTAAGTTTTCATATTATATTTTATGCCGCATTTGTGGTTTTAATTTTTATGAACCACTCAAAGAGTTTCAGCTATTGGGCAGTATAGAAATGAAATAAATAAATAAATAAATACACTTACCACCTCTATGAACTGAATTTTGCTGTACTTTTGGCATAGCCCCTACCATGAGCCAGTTGTTTTATGCAACTGGCTGAGAGGAGAGGGCTGAAAGTTAGTTTAGCTCTTATTTGGAGACTACTACATCTCTGGATGTGGTAAAAAAACATCTGAGCCAATGGCACACGAAACACTGTTATTTTGTGGTGTATCAATCAACAACATAATCAGCTCCAGGCTTTAGTATAACTGATAGCTAAATACATTTATTTATTTATTTATTTATTATTTATTTATTATTTATTTATTTATTTATTTATTTATTTATTTATTTATTTATTTATTACATTTCTATACCACCCAATAGCTAAAGCACTCTGGGCTTTTAATGGCTTTTAATGACTGGCGGCTATTAGTTTGTGTACAATGTTCAGATAGTTCAGTGACATGAATGGAGAAAAATATAGCTAGCAAAGAAGATGGGCATTTTGAGTTTTGGACCAGGCTGGTGAAGCAGTAGCCCGGGAGATCTGTAAGTACTGCATGGTATTTGCTTTTGGAGGAGTGATGCTGCTTTAGAGACTAAAACCAGATGTCTGGGTTTTCTTCCATGTTCAGCTTGAATATAGGGAAACAAGCGGATGGTACAAAACTGCCATAAAGTCTGCAGTGTTCCTTCCTGGCAAAGAAACTAATCCTGAAAAAGTGGGGTAGATGAATCTTTCAATGTAGTTTCTCTTAATGTTTAATTTTTCCAATCTTAATTTTGGTTCATTATGAACTGTGAGAATCTTTCTAACCTTCAATTCAGTTTGTCGCAAACTGTGAGATTTTTTTAAAATGTGTACGTTTCTCCTAATACAAGCATTTTGTATGCAGTTTCGTCTAATAAACGTATTTTAAAGCAATTAAACTAATATAATGCATTTGGAACATTATTTTAACAAATATACAGACATCTGTGTGTACTTCTCCCGAATATACCATTTTTGTGTGTATGTGTTTTGATTGGAGAACTCCATTACAAAATTTGGAGAAGCGCTAGTTTGGAAGGATACCTGAGTTTCAGTTTGCATAATAGTTTGAAAATGCAAAATTAGGTGAATTTGCATTAAAATGTCGACCAAATGCATTTGTCTCCCATCTCTAGTACAATGAAATTGACTTGAAAGAATGTTCCTTGACACTAGGGCTGTGCAGGGACAAACACACACCCCAATCCACTTTGGAGACTGACTTGGAGCTTCTCACTCCACCTCAGCCTGATTCGGGCCCAGTCTGACTCACTTCGGATCCAGATCTGAAACAAGATCTGAATATCCAAACTGGGTTGCAAGGCTGACCCTGAGTCCATTGGACTCCCTCTCACTCACCCTCGAAACCTGACGAACTGCTGCCCACCCCCAACTGCCACACTTAGCTGACCTGTCCTCTCATGCCCGGCAGCCATGGCAGCTCTCATGGAGGACGGATGGCTGCAAGGTAAGTTACATGGGTGGGTAAGAGCAACAGCTTCCATCATCCTGGATCAGGCCAAAGAAGTCCAAGGTGCTTTGCCCCCATGCAGGATTACTTTGGCCTGATCCAGTTTCAGTCCGAAGTGGGCCAAATTGGCCTGCTTCAGTTCACAATCCGGATCCAGACCCAAAGCAGTGCACAACCCTACTTTGCACTTCCTAATGTACAAAAACCCATAGTGCTTCTTTTTCATCCTAAAACAATTCACAGAACATGGGAGTCCATCCCATTAGCCATTTAAGGCAATGAAATGATTCCCCTATGTTAACTACAATAAGTGATTCTTTTACATTTGTCACGGGTTTGCGTCCCCCCCCCTCCAAAAAAGCCTGAACCAAACAGCCAACTGAATGTACTGTTCTGTGAAGCAAAGACTCAAAGTTCCCTGTTTCAAAAGCTAGTTTAAAGAATCAATACCCGCTGATCATTCTCTCTCCCTCTGCACACAAAAATTCCAAATTGAACAACAAAAGTAATTAGGGTTATTATTATATTTTTTAAAGCGAAGGTCACAAAATGCCTGGCTCTCAGGAGGAAAATGTTTTAAAAAGCAGCTTTAATGATAATTAACTGACAATGATGGATAACCAGTAATTAGAGACACTGCTCCAGAGCTGTGCCATTCATTTTATGGCATTTGGGGCTCTTTGTTTTATTTCTCTAAGAAAATACTGTAAAGTATATTACCCATTCAGTCAGGCTTTTTTTTCTTTGCAGAGATGCCATGGCTACAGTGATAAGCAATAAAGTAAGCCCCACTGAAATTTTTGGGTAAAAATGTATAAATTAATTTGTACACTGTACTCATATTGTGTATGCGACGTATCCATTTCATACCTAAATTGTTTATTGGTAACTTTTGATGAATTGCTAACACCTGGCTTTTTGCTGTTGCTGTTGCTGCTGCTTTATAAAGAAAGGTTTTATTTATCAAACATTAGAACAATAAGACATATGACCAAAAATTTACATAGATTGAAATCTGTGAGAGCTGACTATTTTAAACTACCCTGTGTGGAAAATTGTGTACATGTGTGGACAGTAGAGAGAGATGATGAAGGGGGAGGCTGTTCCTTTAGATCCCATCTACAACAGGATATGCTTTTCAAAGAGCTTAACATTTTGCCTTGTTTATTTCCCTACAATTTGGCAAGTAACTTCAAATGTTAAACACTCTTCAAACACATTTTCATTTTGTGTAATCCACTGCTTGCACATTGGGGGTCTGTTTCCAATGGGACCAGATTCCCATGATGATGGGATTTTGAAGCCATTATCCCCAGGGTAGTTTGGTGCATTCCCTTATACAGAAACCATGTCGAAGTACGCAGTTTGGATCCTGCTGGCTGCCAACAGAGTCCATCAGATGAGGCATTAGCATGGGACCCACTTTATATCTGAACTGGCATTTCTTGTAAGAGTTCAGAATATCCATATTCACTGTCATTCATTTAAGGAATGGATCATGTGTCTACTACCTTTTAAATGTTTTCCCTTTGTTTTACCTTTTACAGTGTAGACAATTTTGAATTTAGTTTGGAAAGTAATATGAACCTTCAAAAGTAAGACTTGCCTCCCCACCCACAAAAATGCAGTGTTCGTGTCAGTTATGCCCATTTTCAGTATACTTCATTCCATGTGCCTACACACCCTGGCTTTTCAATCTCTCCTCTCCGTATTCCATGCAAACTAAGGATGCTCACTGGGCTGTTTTGGAGGCATTCCACCCACCACCCCCTACATAGTTTTTTCCCCTAAATATTTTTATACCTTGGGGTTCCCTCACACCTGCTCATATCTCCCTCTTGTGTGTGTAGATGGTACCATTTTGACTATGGAAGTTTCAGCACTCAGGGAATGGGTTCATTTTTTATCAGCAAGTGAAGAATTCTTTAGGAACTGCTTACCTAAAGCAAATGGGTGCTTGAATGAGTTTCATTCACCCATTAATTATCTTTCTCTGTTTTAAATAGATATTTTTATATATATACTTTTGGTGGTTTTAAATTTTGTATATCTGTCTTTAATGTTCATTGTTTTTAAACTTTTGTAAACTGCTCAGAGAGCTTCAGCTATGGGGTGGTATATAAATGTAGTAAATAAATAAATAAATAAATAAATTTCATGTAGGCCTTCATCCAAACATCCCTCTTTCTAAACACATGGTCAGGAATGTCAGCTTTGACAAAATGGTTCACAGTGAGAGGGAATACCTGGGAAGGGCCTCCTTTCTCCCTGCCCCCAAAGAGATGGTTGACAATATCAGAGCTGACCGTCCATTTAGGGCACAAACCTATGCATGTTTAGACAGAAAAAAGCCTATAATGGCTGGCTGAGGGATGCTGGAAGTTTTAGGATTTTTATTCTGTCTAAATATGCCTAGGGTTGTGCCCTAAGAGCATGTAGCAACATATAAAAGCAAAATGTGTGCCTACCCTCAGGTATGGGATGTGGACTTTCCCCTACTTCAGCGCAACATGCTTTCGCATATGTAGGACCAAAATCTGGAAGGATGACCCATGAATAGCAGGTTCTTCTAGTTTGCAGATAGCTCTTGCTAAAAGGGGGCAATGACATTTTCTTATGCTGATGTTTTAAAATATAACACCCCCCAGTGGAGGCTGGTGGCTCCGTTTTTGGTGGGGCTGTGAATCCATTTAGAACTCTTTAAAAATGCTCTCCCTGGTGCTGAACCCTATCCTCCAAAAGGAGACTAACAGGAGTTTCCTTTCAGCAGCATGTTACACCTCTGTTAAAAGAGCTGCACTGGCTGCCAATAGCTACTGGGACAAGTTTAAAGTGTTGTTAACAGAGGTGCTGGAGAAATTCGAGATGGATTAAATTGAGTTTGGATTTCTAAGAATCAAACTTGTAGAATCCATTGCAGACCAGTCTCTCTGGGCCATGTGGAGTCCACAGACCTATGGATTTTTTAATTTTTATACTTTCCCGAAATTTATACAAATTAATTCACGGGGGGGGGGGGGGGATAGGTTTCTGTCGAGACATATGCCATGCTGGAAAATATATGCAGGGAAAAGTTGACCAGAATGGGGACAATATGCTAATTGTTATATACTAACATAAATTATGTAAATTGTTGTGAACGGAATTATTTGTATAGTTTTTTACATAACGTGGGTGGTTAGGATTTGAATCCATCTGGGAACAGATGCCAGAATGAACAACAAACCACAATCCGTGAAATGCAGATGGAGTGGATTTTACACCATCCGTACATTTGTCGTTGTTAAAATATAAAGTGCTAAACAACTTGTGATCAGGTTACCTTAGGGACTTCCTCACCCCTTATGTCCCTGCCCAGTCACTGTGATCATCAGAAGGAACACAATTGACAGTGCCTGAGGTTCATCTCAGGAGCTCTTGAAGTAGAGCATGTAGTGTTGCAATACCCACCACTGGGACACGTAACCAGTTAACAGCCTCCCACAGTTCTGAGATTTAGACTTCTTCTTAAGAACGATCTCTTGGCACAAACTTTTGCTGAAGGTGGCTAAGAATAGCAGAGAAGTTCAAATGTGTTCAAATTTCCATGAATTTGATCCACAGATTCCACAGCACACCAGCTTTTTCCAAATTGTGCAGATGCCATGGAGTTGCAGACTGGTTTTTACTTGGGGAGGATTTGCACATTAATGTGCACTTGCACAGATCATCATTAGCACGAATGCACCCTTGTGCAAGTGGAATGAAATTCTCATTCATCCCTTAAAAAAACCCAACAGATTTTTGGGTGGGCGATGGAACAAAAGTTGTGTGACAATCCAAGAAACATAGACAGAATAGATTTAACAAAAGCTGTACATTCTTGACTGTGACACTGCCAGCTATGAACAGTAGCAGTGTGTGCAGTTTTAGTTCTGATTAACGTTTTTATGGTGGAGTTGTTTTATTGTTATATTTAATTATGTCTGTGATGTTTACCACTTTGATAACACTTTTATGACCACCACTTAGATACCTCTGTGGAAAATGGATTATTATTATTATTATTATTATTATTATTATTATTATTATTATTATTGATGATGTTGCAGTTCAGTTCTGCACTTAAGGGGCCACCACACTAAAGGATCTTCTCCTGGTGGCTCCAATCAGGCCATATAGGTCCATGTGGAACCATCAGGAGTATGTTCTATAATGATCTCAGCCTATGGGGGAAGTGCACATTTTTGGCTGGTGTTGTTTTTATTTTATGTATTTTTCTATGACTAAATTTGTGTAAAAATCTGGAAAGTAAATAATAATAATAATAATAATAATAATAATAATAATAATAATAATGTGCAAATTTATGGAATCCATGCAACTTTGGAAAAGCCAACCACTGTGGAATCTGTGGGTTGGATTCATAGAAATCTGAACTCATTGATTCCATTGCAGCTTTCTCTGACATCTCTAACTGGGACCCAAAGGGATAGAAAGTAGGGGTGTGCACGGACCCCCCGCTCCGCTTCACTTGCAGATCCGCCATTTTCCGGATCGGGCCGCTCCGCCCCGCCCCCGCTCCGCCCACTTCCGCTCCGCTCCGCCCGGAGCTCCGGATCCGGATCCGGAGCTCCGTTTCCCCCCCATAGGCTTGCATTGAAAGCTAAAAAATTATACAACTTTTTTTCTGTTCAAGTTAGAAACCTCATGTTTGGCACCATGACACCTCATGGGGATATACACACGCACGCCAAGTTTCAAAGCAATCCCATCATCCCCTGATTTTTGGCGAATTTTTGAAAATCGGGCACCCCACACACAACATCCCTGCGAGGTGGGCAGGGGAGGAGGGAGGGAAGGCAGGCAGGCATGCAGCTGGCATTTCTGGGGGCATAAAGAAGTGAGCCAAGGATAAGCCAGTAATGCATATAAAATGGAATAAATAAATAAATAAACAAAGGAGGGGTGGAATTAAAAGCAGCAGTGTTGCTCAATAAACAGCAAGAAGAATTTTTTAAAAAAGGCTATATCTGTCTTTTACCAGCAATAGGGGGACGTGCCCGGGGGAGGGGGAAGTAGCTGCCAGTTCAAGACACTGACAGCCACCAACAGCTCTGAGAAGAAGTAAAACGCTCACTTCGACTCAGAACAGGCATTGCTCCACCACTGAAAAGTGACCATTCACTTCAACTCATGATAGGCATTGCTCCACCGTTTTACTCTCTTTGGAAGGCTCTAATGGCCTTCCAGTGCAGGAGAGAGTGGGAGCACGTCCACGATGAGATGCCCTAGGGGAGCTCATCCCCTTGCACCACATCGATTCAGTTGTTCACCAAGGTTAGGGTGGGGAGCAGTGCTGTGTTTCTATCTCTTATTCTTGGCTTAGTATATGATTTCAGGTTGTGTTTGTGCATTTGGTGGGGCTACTGTGTTAAAAAACACGGGGAAAAGCCCGTTCAGATGAAGAAAGAGAAGTTTCCCAGAATCCCAAGTTACCTGTTTTGCCTATGCCCTCCTCCAACTTTGGGATCATCATGACCGGGAGCTGACTCTGCCCCTCAGCCCTTTGAAAAAGGTATTTTTCCCGCCGATTTTTAAAAAACGTCTAGCCCGCGACCCGTACGATGCAGAAAGTTGAGAGTGGTCTCAAAATGACCCCCATCCACGACTCTCTGTGCACAAGAATTTTCAGAATGATAGCTTAAACCCCCCCCAGTTATCCCCGATTCTTTCCCTCAATGCAATCCTATGGGCGAAAAGCCGAAAACGCAGTTTGAGCCGCGCGGTTGACCCGATTTTCACAAAAATATAGCCCGCGACCCGTACGATGCAGAAAGTTGAGAGTGGTCTCAAAATGACCCCCATCCACGACTCTCTGTGCACAAGAATTTTCAGAATGATAGCTTAAACCCCCCCCCCAGTTATCCCCGATTCTTTCCCTCAATGCAATCCTATGGGCGAAAAGCCGAAAACGCAGTTTGAGCCGCGCGGTTGACCCGATTTTCACAAAAATATAGCCCGCGACCCGTACGATGCAGAAAGTTGAGAGTGGTCTCAAAATGACCCCCATCCACGACTCTCTGTGCACAAGAATTTTCAGAATGATAGCTTAAACCCCCCCCCCAGTTATCCCCGATTCTTTCCCTCAATGCAATCCTATGGGCGAAAAGCCAAACGCCATTAGAGCCGCGCGGTTGACCCGATTTTCACAAAAATATAGCACGCGACCCAGACAACGCAGAGAGGTGAGAGTGGTCTCAAAATGACCCCCATCCACGACTCTCTGTGCACAAGAATTTTCAGAATGATAGCTTCAAAAACAATGTAGTTATGCGCGATTATTTGCCTCAATGCAATCCTATGGCGAAATGTTTTCAAGATGGCGACCGGAGCGCTCCGCCTGAACTCGGAGCTCCGAAAAATGGGCGCTTCTCTTCGCCTTGCTTCTAGGGGGTCCGCGGTCCGCTCCTACTCCGCCTCTGGGTAAGGCGGAGCAGGCCAATCCGCTACTGCTTCTACGCTCCTAATCGGAGCGGAGCACATCCCTAATAGAAAGGCTTTGCTTTGAGGTGGGAGATTCACATACAGAAGTAACCTATGTCTGAAAATGTCAGGTTCTACATAATTTGTGAACGCAATGTTGCTCTCAGTGAATGCTTAAGTAATCTCCAGCTGATAGATGAACAGACATGAATCCATTGATTTACTGCTTCTCTCTCAGATTTAAATTTTGCCCAGTAGTTTCAACTTTGCACACATCTACATCTTTTTCTCTCTCCTCGCCATGCATCTCTATATCCTAACTGACACTGCAATTTCTAATGATCTGATTATCTTAAAGGTTTGGGGAGGTCTCCCAAGGCCTTGGGAGTCATGGGGTTGCACACATGAGGGGAACAAACTGTGCCTAGGATAAAGTTGGTGCCTTGTAAGTTTGGTTTCCTGTAAAGAAAGGTTTGTGTTTGATTGCACTCCGACTACATAAGACAAACCTGCCATGTTTCATAATTATATTATTATGTTAAACAAATGTAACACTGAATTAGGGTTGCCTTTTGTTTATTTACGATAGTCTAGTCTAAAAATATGAGCAGGACTTTCAGACAGTTATAATAAAAGCAGAATGACTAAAAAGACCTTTTTTTTCTTTTTCTTTTTCTTTTTTTAAGTTTGCATTAATGATTTTTGTCCCCCCCAAAATATATGCAATAATATGGGAAATTAAGTTATAAATGTAGGGATGTGCTCCGAGTTACCACCAAGATCTGCATGCAAATGCATAATAATCACAAATCTACAATATTACAATATTAAAAAAATGCCCACAATTAAATTATCATGTGGAAATAATCATAATGTTATTGGAAACTCAATTATTGTGGCAACCCTTGTCGAGGAATTAGCAAGCTATGGCAAAGGCAAGTCAGACCTGAATTCATCAAATATATATTATCACAATATTACATGTTCACTTCGATTCCATGCAAAGACAAACATCCTCGCTCACCAGTATCTGCTCAGTGCATTTGTATTATTCATGAACAACTCTGTGATCTATTATACATACAAAACTGATTGTACGTCGCTTGCCCCAGGCTACAAGGCAGAGACACAGAATTAATTTTATTATATACACATGCATGATAATTGTGTAGGATTCGGTCAAATATCAAACCCTGCTCCTGTGCTCCATTATTTTACTTTCCAAAAAGGGGTCTAAGGTCAGCAGCAATTTCTCTTTGGTGACAGTGAAACTCTTTGTCATTTAGAGTAGAAACTTGCTGGATACTAATGAGCCTAGAGCTGAGCAGAATGGCTGTGCACTCCCCTCTCCATTCTATGCCCCCCCCGCCCCCTCACCAAAGGAAGTAATATATATATATATATATATATATATATATATATATATATATTGTTCAGGTTGTCATCAATTCTTCCTTCTCTAACACATTGAAGTCCTTTTATGGTTTCATTGATTCCATCCTCTACATCAGCCTTCCCCAACCTGATCCTCTCCAGACTCCAGCACCCGTTATCCCCAGCCAGCCATTTGTCACACTCAGGGGATGTCAGGTGTTTTAAGGCAGGGACAGAGGACAACCTTACTTTTAAAAAAAGAATCATGGAATATATTAATTTACTCCATCCAAGGACATCTTGCTTTTGAGAGCCAGTGTAGTGTCCAAACATGCGAGTTATGTCACAAAGTCCATGACGAGAAATCTCACAAACTCATTAGGTGGCCTTTCCTTCTCTGAGCCTCAGTCCTCCCATTAACTATGTGACTATAATAGTAACCTACCTCATAGGATTGTTGTGTGGATTGCTGACATACTATATGTGAAACGCTTTGAACACCTCAAATGCTATACAAATGCTAGGTGATGTGGGTAATCTTTATGCACGCATACTCAGTGCAGTGAAGAAAGTACCTTTCATTTTGCTGTTTTACATGACCATTTTAAAGCCTTCACAAACTAGTGAAGCCAGCATAAGATGGTTCCTTTCCATGCTTTTTGCAGTTTATAGATTAAATAGCAAGCGTGAAAAAGCAGGTATTTTGAGAGCAGGGGGCTTAAAGTGTGACTCTTGCCATAAAGACTGTGTCAAGCCTGAACCTATAACAATTGTTGGTGAGAAAGGGGTGAAGTTGCAGGTTCAATGTGGATTGCATCACTGAAGGTGTTCATAAAAGGGTTAAAATCATCACGTAAGCACATAGGTGTGTGCAGCACATTTCATTACCATGTGCACCATAGGATTTTTTTTTAAAGGTGAATATTTCTTGAATATTCAATCATAGAGGACATTATTTTATTCATTTATTTAGGAAACTCTGTAGACACTGATGCCCTGCTCTACGTTTGGCTTGTCTGACTGTGGGAGGGCTGTTGCAGATGATGGGTGGGGGGAGAATGAGGAGATGCTCCTCAAGCCTCAGCATTGGTGGGGTGTTGTGGTGACACTGACTGGAGGAGGGGCTTACGAGGTGATATTAGCCTTCGGGGGCCCTCCTCCTGGCCTATTTCAAGTGCTGCTTCTGGCAGAGAGGTTCCTGGCAGAGTGACTTCTTTTTTGCTTCTGCTGCCAGGAGCGATGGCGTGCTGTCAGGGGCGGTGGCAGCAGAACAGCCAGAGGGCCATTCCTGCTGCATGGGTGACATTTCAGCTTGGCATGCGCCCGGTTGGCGTGAGGTTGGTCAGCGCAGCTTCTCCAGCTGAGAGGGTGCAGCTCCCTGTAGATTGGCTCCCAGCAGAGTGATTCCTTTTCATTCTGTTGCCTTTCTGGAGGCCATGGTTCTTCGGTGTAGTGGCAGAGCAGCCAGAGGACCCTTCCTACTGTGTCTGGATCCCCTTCTGGATCCCTACTCAATGGCCCCTTCAATTTGATGCTTATTTACGGTGACCATATGAAAAGGAGGACAGGGCTCCTGTATCTTTATTTTATTTTATTTATTTATTTAAGCATTTTTATCCCGCTATTCAGCCAAAAAAGGCTCTCACAGCAGCTTACAAAAATATTTCTTGACAGTCCCTGCCCACAGGCTTACAATCTAAAAAAAAAAAAGGAATTTCTGCAGGTGTCATTTGTATATATGGAGAACCTGGTGAAATTCCCTCTTCATCACAACAGTTAAAGCTGCAGGTGCCCTGCCCTCTTTTAAGTCTGGTCACTCTAGTATAGCTCCTGCACCTCTAACTGTTGTGATGAAGAGGGAATTTCACCAGGTTCTCCATATATACAAATGACACCTGCTGAAATTACCTTTTCTACACAACTGTTAAATATACAGGAGCCCTGTCCTCCTTTTCATATGGTCACCCTAGCTTATTGCTTGAGACATTAGAGTGTGCCTAGGCACACCCAGCACACCACTTGCACACACCTATGCATAAGGAGGAGGAGCACCCGCCCCTCTTCCTTGCCACATTTGTGACCTTCACCATGCAAGTCAGAACACTGGAAAATATTCCAGTGTATGGGGCAGGAGTGTTTGGTTGCCAGAGGCTGGGACTGGGCAAAATCTGCCCACACACACACACACACACACACACACTATTTTCCAGAATGTTCTCTCTCCTTATGAAAGAGGCATTGTTTTTTCTGCCTCTTTCAGAAGGAGGGGGGAAATTCAGAGAATTTTCTCGTGGGGAGGGGGACAGAGTTTCCACATACTTTTTTTTTGTTGTTGTTGTTAAGTATAGCTAATTGCTGAGGGGGCTTCTTGGTGGGTTTTTTTGGGTTGGGGGAACACCTTTCCCCCAGCATTTGGAGGAGCCCAGCAGTTCTTAGTAAATACCTATTGGAGACCATGTGACCTCACTCTCTGCAATAAGTATTCAGGAAGAACTCCTGGGTGCCTGAAAATGCCAGGGGTGTTTTTAAAAAATAAATTAATAAAATAAACAGAAAGAAAGAGGACCTCTCAACAACTGGCTACATTTAAAAAGTTATGTGGAAACCCTGTCCCCCTCTCCAAGGAGAAATTTCTCCAAAATTCTCACCTCTTCAGCTTCTTTCGGTCATGCTTTCATTTTTTTTCCCTCTCCCCACCCCCTCATGAAATGCTGGAAATGGAATGGTCGAAATTTTTTGGCACGACACTAGAAAATATACACATTTGAATGGCTCATTTCCCAAAAAATATACATTTTCACACTTTCTTCAATGGGGAGGGAAGGAATATGCATTTTGGGGGGGAAATAGTTACAGGAATGTACAGTACACTTTCCCCACAAGAAGGAGCTGAAAAAGGTCAAAAACAAAAACAGCATGAGCAGAAATGGACTTAGAACTGAATATCAGAGAATTTAGGCAAATTTCTCCCACCTAAGCTGCTTGAGAATGTTTGTCGCTGATGTCAGCCCTACACTTAATACCCACATTCCCTTCTAAAGTACTGCTGTAAACAATGAAGTGAATGGACCTCAGTCACAATGTACAACCCTAGTCCTATAGATACACATGTCTGGAAAGACTGAAAGTTGATTGCGCTGACACAATTACATAGCTGTGTCTTATGCTTTTATTTATCGTTTCGATTCCTCTATAGCATCCAATATAAGAAGAATCCTGATGGATCATACCAAAGGACCATCCAGCATTCTGCTTTCCACAATAGCCAAGCAGATGTCCACAGGAAGCTTATGAGTGGGACATACAGACAATAGCACCTTCCCACTTGTGTTCCCCACCAACTGGTGGAAAGGTAGCATTTATTCATCAGGACTAGTAGCCACTGATAGCCTTTAAAGCCCAAATCCAGCACTTTGAATCAAGCTCAGGATCATACCAGTAACCAGTGCAGCTGATGCAATATAGCCAGTATTGCCAGGGGCAAGGCAATTCGGCATTATGTGATCGAATCACCTCAACCCCAGCAATACTCGGGTGACCATGTTCTGCACCAGCTGAAGTTTCAGAACCATCTTCAAATGCACCGCCATATAGCATATTACAGACATTTAACCTGGACATTAGTGCATGGATAACTGAGGTAAGGTCCGTCCTCTCCAGCTGATGTTACCAGGCTCAGCTGGTAAAATGCACTCCTGGACTTTGGCCACCTGGGCTTCTCAGTTAGCTTCGAGTCCAGTAGGGCTCCTGGACTGCACACTTGGTCATTAGCAGGATTGCTACCCCATCTAAGGGCTCATCTACACCAAGCATATATTCCACTATGAAAGTGGTAGGAAAGCGGTATATAAAAGGCAGGAGCCACACTACTGCTTTATAGCGGTAATGAAGTGCACTGACGACTGTTGGGACCCATGACTTATACTGCTTTCCTACCACTTTATATCCTGCTTGGTGTAGATGTGTCATGGGCCTCAACAGTTGTCAGTGCACTTCATTACTGCTATAAAGCAGTAGTGTAGATCCTGCAGTGTGCTTCAATATCACTATAAAGCAGTAGTGTGGCTCCAGCCTCTTATATGCCACTTTCATACCACTTTTATACTGGAATACCCTGCTTGGTCTAGATGAGCCCTAAGACTACCTGTAAACCTCCATCTGGAGTAGTTGATTTCCTGACCCACAGCACCGCCATCTGGTCTGGATTACGTTTCAGCTTGTTCACCCTCATCCATCCCAAAACAGAGTTCCACAGCCTCCCTGGGATGGGTAGCTGGAAACAAGAGATAGAGCTGAGTTGGGGAAGCTGGGGGTGGCGACAGCCGACAGAAAGCTCTGGCGTGGGCTGGTCCATGAAGTCACGAAGAGTCGGAAACGACTGAACGAATAAACAACAAATCATTCACATAATAATGACACATGATACGTCTTAACCCAACAGGAATTACACCCAAAAAGGATTAGTGATTCCATTGCAAATACAGTCATTGTATTCAATATAGTTGGGACCCTTTGTTAACCCTCTTGAAATGTCTTGTCCCTTTATCCTGGGGTTCACGGGCAAAGGGGGATGGCATTTGAAGAAAGCGAAACCTCCTTCCATTTAAGCAACGGGCCTATATGATATAGCGCAACCTTTGGGTCATTTCAGGCCATTTCCTTGTGATTTGCATGTGGCGGTCTTTGAGCCTCAGCATTAACCCAATAATAATTAAAATGATCTACTGTACTATTAACATTCTCAAATCTTGAAAGCAAAGGGAGTGGTGCCTGCAGCGCAGGCAGCGCTGACTAATTAAGGAGAATACAGTTGTAAAGGACTATTGTAAGCAGTTTCATTTAAAAAAAAGAGCACCAGGGACTGTAGTTTATGGCAATGGCAGCATTAGTGGAATTGATGAGTATTAAACAATCAGTGTAGTTATAGAAAAAAAAATAGGAGTAACTAACCTAACTTTCTCACAACATGAAGTTTTTATTTTTGTTTTATAAAAAACAATTTATCCTTATTAATTCTCTTTTAACAGAGGAGCTACATGTTGGCTAGAAACAGTAAGACATTGTGCATTTTCAGGTTTCGGGGGAAATGACAACAAGCCCTGGAGGCAAAAGCATAGATAATTCTGAATACGCAGGGACAAAACGTACCGGAGTGATCAGCTTTATGTTTCCTATGGCTGCTGGTGAACTCAAAAACAAGCAAACAAATAAAATCTGGACCCTTCTTTGGCTTGTTTTGAGACTCCAACACTTCCAGAGTGTCCGTGTATCCTACTTTAGAGAGCTCAGTCCTCTATTTGATGGTGTCCTCTTCTTGAAGGGCCGCCCAGACCACGTTTGGTTTAAAGTTCAAGAGCCATGAGAAGGGAGAGCCCAGGGGTCTTGAAATTCTATTTGAAGAATGGTAATATTCTCTAACATTATATACATATCTATACATATAATTTAGCATATATAATTTTGCATATGTACATTTTGTGAAAAACTGTGTTATCTTTTGTGCCCCTTTTTGGGCAATGTGGAAAGGAGGACAGGGTCCCTGTATCTTTAACAGTTGCATAGAAAAGGGAATTTCAACAGGTGTCATTTGTATGCATGCATCTGGTGAAATTCTCTCTTCATCACAAAAGGAGGAGCTATACTAGAGTGACCAGATACAAAAGAGGGCAGGGCTCCTGCAACTTTAACTGTTGTGATGAAGATGGAATTTCACCTGGTGCTGCATGCATACCAGTGACACCTGCTGAAATTCCCTTCTCAATACAACTGTTAAAGACATAGGAGCCCTGTCTTCATTTTCATATGCTCACCTTAATCAAGTCGCCATTTGAGGCCATTTCAAAGTCAGCATCAGAAAGCCTCCCATGATGCTAACTGCATTGCCAGAGCATTGTTATTCCCCTCTGGCTAGATCTCATACCAACTCAGTAACATTTGAAATCATGTGGTGGGTGGTAATCATGGGGGAAGCTACCCCATCCGCTGTGCCAGGAGACATGACGTTATACAATGCACACTTGCCACATGATTTCAATCATCCAAAGTTAGATTCAATCATGGGGATTCACAACCATGCTGTTTTGGTAATGTTATATAATGAGTATGCATTTAAACCCATATATTCAGCCAGTTAACTTCAACATTTTGCAACTGCTACTTTGTTACATACCACTGCTCTGGTGCAACAAGATTTGGAAGCAGTTTTCTTTCTTTCTTTCTGCATTTGATTGCACAATTAACATTTGCAAGGAAGCAAGGTCGGCCGATTATTTTGCTCATAGTCATGTCAGATCTGACATGAACACTAAACAAAGAGCAGTTATTGTTGTTACAATACATTTCATCACTTTGCATACTCAAGTCCACGATGTTTATATGTCTTTCTGAAGTTACCATCTGAACAGGGACCGTCTTCTTAAACCTGACAGATGTTTTGCATTATATTGGTGCATGCCTCACTTAATTGTTTCTCGGTAGCATAATGGATGTTCTAATATATGCAGACTTTTCAAAAGATTCATGAATATCCACAATTCTACCTCTTAAACTGGCAAGTTACAGACATCTCTGTCCTTGGGCTCTGGGAGCTGCTTTGAACGTTCCCCAAAACAATAGTGGGAGTATGAGTGACTCAAAGCTAAAGTAGATGTGATGGCAGTAGACCGATTTGTTTAAAACCAGATCTGCTCCAATCATGCAGAAGGCATGTGTGCACGCAGTGATTTTTAGAGTGATACATGTGCATGTCAGGGGTGCTAAACCCACAGTTTACCACCTCACACTCTGGCACCTTTGATAAGCTTTCCCCAATCTGGTACCATCCAGATGTTTGGGACTGCAACTTCCCTCATCCCCAGCAAGCCTGACCAATGGTCAGGGATAGAGGAGTGTTGTGTGGGAAATGCTCTGAATCCATGGGAACCTCCCATGCTCCCAACATGCCCCCAGAAAGGGGGAAGAACTATGCCAGCCAGGAGTTGGTGTGGTAGTTCATTTCCTTCCCATTGACATCAATGGGAGGCAAACAGTTAAAGAAAGAAAAACACACTGAGAACAGGAAAGAAAACAACAACAACAACAACAACAACAGACAACATCAACACCACTCTTCTCTCCTGCCCTCCCAGTTCAAGCCCAGTTGAGCCTTAGATTGTTCAGAAGCTGAACATGAGAACAACCCACTCCGATGATGATAATGATGAATTATATTTCTATAACGCCCCATAGCCAAAACTCTCTGGGCAGTTTAAAAGCAGTAAGGTTGCTACAGTTGGGCTGAAATCCTATACTCATTTACTTGAGAGTAAGTCCCATTAAACTCAATGGGACTTACCTCTGAGCTTGATCAGACGAGCATTTTATTGCACGCTCATTACTGGGCACTCATGGATTTTCGCAGGTCCCTCTCACGACATAGTCTGCCTCCTGAGCGCCTCCTGCCCCTTCTAGCCTTTTTCGTGAGATAAAAAAAACACCCCAGTAAGTCTGACTTATTTTTTAAAGATGGAAGTTGCCACTATCTCCTGTTGTGTGCAGGAGGAGCAGCGCAATCAAAACAGCACACTGAACGGGCCACATGCAAGTTGTTTACTTTCTCTTTCAAAAGAGGAAGTAATGAAGGACTAACATGTGAGCGGAGAAGTGACAGTAAGGAATCACGATTTCCCCCTGTGTGATTATGGTCATAGAGTAGAGATGTCCAGCAAAAGTAATTAAGATATTTTTAAAATTAGTGTATGATAGGTAACCAACCTTTTTGGGGGGCTGTTAAAGCTAAAATATGGCTATGAAACAAGAAATCTAAAGAGCTAACATTGCCAGTGAGAAGACCCATTTTTGCAATGTCTAGGCTCTGATCTCTGAAATGTTGGTGTGTGTGGCCAGATCTATACCTCGTGTCATATGGATACGATAGCATCATGGTGATGGTACATCCTTCTTGTGCATTTATGCCTTGCTGCACACACAACGACATCTGTTGCAGTATTTTGGATAATGCGGAATAAAAAGTGGGAAATAATGCTAGAAAAGTGGTATATGGAATGCGTAATGTGCCCCATAAAGTGGCCATTTATGCGACATTACAGGCGGAACTGGCCCATTTTTATGCGAAATGGCAACTCAGCAAGGGATCAGGAGGCTGGGCGCCACTTGGCAGGTGCTCACAGACCACCCAGTGGCTCACTGCACACAGCGAGCAGGGTTGGGCAGCTGGTGGGGGGTCTACTGAGTGGTAGACAACCTGGACTAAGGTGAGTTCACCCAACCCTAGGCAAGGCATCCCCAATGGGCCAACTCTGTCAGTGAATCTACCTTCTCACTTCTAGTCTCACCAGCTGCTATTGCTCCTCATTCTCTTTCTCATCATTGCTACCACTTGCTTGTTTGACAGACAGGGAGCCAGGCCAGATCTACACTACTGCTTTATAGTGGCTTTTAAGTGCACTGATAATTGTTGGAGCACATTACTCATTCCATATACCACTTTCACTATTTCCTGCTTTTTATTCCACATGATCCAAAATACACAAATGTCATTGTGTGTCCTACGAGGTATAAATACGCAAGAGGGCTATAGCATTGCCATGATGGGATCATAATGATTTGACACAAGGCATAGATCTGGCCCCAGTGAGTAAGTAGACAATGACATCTCCTGTTTCTTGTTACCATGACCAACATTGTCTTGCCCAGAGTGAGAGATTTATTTATTTATTTATTTATTTCATTTCATTTCATTTCTATACCACCCAATAGCCGAAGCTCTCTGGGCGGTTCACAAAAATTAAAATCATACTAAGACAATCAACAGGTTAAAAGCACAAATACACAATACAATGGGTGAACAAGCAGGTTGCAATGATGTCGAGGACAAGCAAGTTCAGGGGGATCTTATCAGTGGGCCCCTGCTGGAGTGGGGGCCCTTCGTGGGGGCCCAACCATGCCTATCTTGACACCGGTCCTAGGTCCAACTGTAATAATAACAACACCCCCTGTGGAGACTATGACCATGGCTAGACCTACTGGATCTAGCACAACGGAGGGGGGAGGATCTTGAGATATGGTTATCACAAGCTCTCCCCCTCTGTCTAAATGTGGCGAGCGATGTCCCTGGAAGAAGAGGATGATGCACCCACCATTTTGTGTGTTTTTTTAAAGGAGAAGGAATGTATGAGTGCTCAAATGCAAAATGTAAGTTGTGTTTTTTTAAAAAATCCCTGCTCCCTCCACCCCACCCCACCCCAGGTCCCAGATTCCCAACCACACATTCCGCAGTCTTGGGATCATCCCGAAACAGCGGGGAAAGTGGGGGAAATGGGTAGGGTGATATCCCAGGCCAAGAGAGAGATCAACCCTCCCTGCTCCCGGGATCCCCTGTGCATCATGTGAATGCACAGGGTCCCAAGGCGATCCCCGTGATATTGCCCCATCTAGCCATGCCCTATATAAACTTCTTCAGATTCAAAACATGTATTTATTTGTAGAATTCCAACTAGTGTTCGATCAGTTAGATAAATTGATAAAAAAAACTTTTGATAAAAAAGGTTCCCTAATTAAACTCGTAACTGAATTTTAATATTTGAGTACTATGAATATAGGCACTTGCAACTACTCTATGCAAAATCTTAAATGAATTTCTTCCCCCCATTTTTTTACTTAGAAAAAGGTGTTTCCTGTAAAACGTATGTGCAACACACAAGAGAAAGCATGTTTTTATTTGTGTTCTAATTAATGCAAATTTAATTAATTAGTTAATCAGCCAATTAAAATTCATACAATTAAACAACTTAGATTTCCTTAATCTGGTGAGAGCCTTAACAACTTCGCCCCACTGCTATTCATCATGATATGTTGAGATTTTGTTTAGTCTTTTTATGGCATTGCCATTGAGTAAAATATTTGATTTTCCCCTGCTCCCAAATCACCATACTGAATCTTTAAACACCATTAACACATAATTTCTGTATGACATGGGACCTCTTGGGAGTTTTCAAAATGCTCTGAGTTAAGGACATTTTGTGGATTCATCCATTCTTTGTGAAACATGCATCTCCTAAACACACACACACACTCATACACAAACCCTGTTACGCCAGTGTGACAAAACAAAACCAGACATTCGCCAATTTAAGATGAAGTGTATGCCGTCTTTAGCAAAGCATTTCTTGTTTCAATTATATTTTCCACCAAGGCGTGTAGAAAATGGTGGATTAACAATGGCTGTTTTATCCTCAACATTTTATGCCAGGTACTAGAGCTGTACTAGAGAGTGACCGGATACAAAACAGGGCAGGGCTCCTGCAGCTTTACCTGTTGTGTTGAAGAGGGAATTTCACCAGGTGCTGCATGTAAAGAAATGACACCTGCTGAAATCCCCTTTTCTATACAATTGTTAAAGATACAGGAGCCCTTCCCTGTTTTGTATCTGGTCACTCTCTAGTACAGCTCTAGTATCTGTCCTCCTTTCCACAAGTTCATCCTACTCCAATAGGTATTCAGTGGGGATGCGTTCCCCCATCCTCCTAACCCTCCTGAGGGCTGAATCGGAGATGCTCTCAGAAGCTGCATTCTGTGGGTCTGAAGGAAAAGTTTGCAAATAGAAAATGGGAGGGGGCAAAGAAAAAACACACACACCACACAACTCAGCACAATGTAGTTTAAGGGCCTTGCTAGACCTGCCGGCTTACGCCGGCAGGGAGGCGGGGCCAAGGCACGCTAACGTTAGTGCGCCTCCCCCAGGCTACCACACGGCGGACGCATAGGGACGTCACATCCCTGCGGCGTCCGCCATTTTTAAAATTATTTTAAAGGGGCCGGGTGCGGCCCGAATACGGCGGACAAGGTAAGTGTTTTTTTTTATTTTATTTTTACGGGGGGGGGGCGAAGGATAACAGGGTGGGTGGCAGGGTGGGTGGCACGGGGGGAGGGTGGGTGCGATCGCACCGCGCGCCGCCCGAGCCCGGGCAATGCCTGGCATGGGGCGGCATTGAAATTGAAACCCTGCCACCCACCCTGTCATCCTTTGCCTGCCCGCCGATGGGCACAGCGCTTCTATGAGCGCTGTGCCAGGTCTGCAGCTTTTCGCGGCTCCTCGCAATTAAGTGAGGAGCCGCGAAAAGCCGCGGAACTCTCCACACTTTCCCCAGCCCCGGCCTGAGGCCGGAGCTGGGGAAAAAGCGTGCCATAAGCGCATTGGCTTATGGCGCGTAAGACCAGGCCTCAGCGCGGCCTGTCTCCGGATTCCCTTGTGCGTCATCTGGACGCACAGCAGGGAAGCCAGGTCAGAAGGCGCGCTAAGGCCTCGTCTAGGAAGGCCCTAAATCTAGGCACTAAGCCTTATGAATGGCCTTTCAACATTTTAGAAAGGGGAAATAAGTGCACAAAAGCTGGGAAGTCATCAAACCATTGGTGGTTGAGGAAAGGTGGTGGGCCCTGGGAAAGGGTCTATCTCAGAATTTGAGGTGGCCGATTTTGGACATCAAGAAGTTCCCTACCCATGTTAGAACCTAACACCTCTCCCCACCTACCCCCACTTCAGTGAGCAATTTTTCAGGCTTTTGCAATGGGGTTTGAGAAATCATTGAAAAGGAGAATACATGTTTACACTTCATACAAATATCCATTCACATAGGGATTCAATCCAGAAAATAAGCGAAGTGCTCCCAAAACTCACCAAAGCAGATTTGCTAGGAAGCAATAAGTATTAGAAATGGATCAAGGTATCTCTAGATGGAGTTTTCAAACTAATACTTCTTAAGGGGAAGGACTGTTGTCAGCCTGTCCTCATGATTCTATGCTGAAATATGAAGGCAATGAAACCTTTGGCAGCACCCAAATGAGCTCCTGTGGTGTTATAGAATCACCACAAATATCCTAACTACGGAAGTAATGAAACTATCACACATTCCAGCATGCAATTCTTCATCTACCTAGGGATGTGCACAAACAGGAATAGGCCTCTGAATATGTGTCTCCCCCCCCCCACATGAAAAGTGATAGACTTTTCATTGTTTATGTGTGAGGCTGTGATTTTAATTTGTTTTAATTATTATGAATAGTGAAAAAGGAAGTGATAGTTATTCCAGATTTATTAAGTGAAGGGATGTGATCACAACCAATTACTCCCATGCTACATTGTTTCAGCAAGACATGCATACCCCTATTTTGTTCTGAACTGCAGATATATATATATATATATATATATATATATATGTATGTATGTATATTCAGCCTAAGTGACCCAGTCTGATACTTTTTGGTGTTTGTATGTAAAATGATTTCATTTTCAGAAATCTATACAGCCTTCCAGTGGGTGGTTGAGATAGTTTAAGGTTCAAAATTATGTAAAACAAATTGAAAAGCTAATCTTAAAATAAAAAGAAGAAAAATGAGAAATTATGAACAGCAGTCAAAATAGCTTTTGGTGCCCTTGGAAACCAGTTTTGACTGACTTCCGGAAAGCATAAAATGATGGAGCCAGGAATGTCTCCTTTGGGAGGAAGTGTTATAAAAACAGTGCTAACAAGTGCTGTGCCAAAAAGGTCTTCCACATTTTTGTTATCCCTTTCATTCAGTTTGCTAGAAAAGAAATTGCTTTTGAAAATAAATTCAAAGGAAAATAAAATTTGAAATAATACTAATCCATGGATTACATTCAGGGTTTACTTCTGAGTTGGCCAAGGAGTGTGTGCAAGTGTCCTGTCTTTCATCGTACAATCCTACCTTGGATTCCCACACTTTAATGAAAGCCCAGCAGAAGACATCATTTGGTAACTCCTCCCATATGGCTTTTTCAAATCAGGAAGTGCTGGCAGCCTGGGAAGCTGCAGAGCGATGGAGAAATGTATAAGAGGATGAACATGCTCACAACACCATCCTCAGCCACCTCTCAGTGATTAGGGAAGCTCAAAAATGCTGCCAGAATAACTTCAAAATAATTTATAAAGAACTCTGAAGAAGACACAGAAAAAAATAAAAGCCTTTTTCATAGGGAAAGGAGATTTTAGGAAAATTGGATGAGGTTTTGGCACTAGCTCCACTTTTTCCTTGGAACTGGACACAAGACTGACCCCCTGCCACACCCGCTGCAACACTTTCAGGAAGGAGTAGTATTCTATACATCTGTATTAAAGACAAGGGGCTCATCTACATCCAGCAGGATATTCCACTATGAAAGTGGTATGAAAGCGGTATCTAAAAGGCAGGAGCCACACTACTGCTTTATAGTGATACTGAAGTACACTGCAGGATCTACACTACTGCTTTATAGTGGCTATTGGGTGGTATAAAAATGTAATAAATGAATGAATGAATGAATGAATGAACTAATAAATAAATAAATATGAAGTGCACTAACAACTGTTGGGGCCCATGACACATCTACACCAAGCAGGATATAACACTATGAAAGCGGTATATGGTATGTGTCAATGGGCCCCAACAGTTATCAGTTACTGCTTTCATACCACATCCATAGTGGAATATTCTGCTTGGTGTAGATGAGCCCAAGATGTCTCCACAATCCCCCCTCAGAAATTTTACATTTGGAAGAACCTGGGGAATGTGATGAACTCTGAGGAATGACAACTTGAGCTGAGCCACAATGTCTCAGAGATTTTTTTCTGAGAAAGATTTTGAGATTTTTCTTTTTCTTACTCCAATCCCTGAGAAATAGAAGGCTGCTTTGCAGATTTTACTCCAAATTTTCCTCCTCTCCTGATCCCCTACAATACCTTGGGACAACACTAGGTATGGATCATTGTGAAAGATGGAAAATGATGGACAACACATTTGCTGTGTTGCCTCTTGCAGTAATAGTAGGGGCGGGGAATTGAAACAAGAACGAGGCTGTGCTACAACCACTGATAATGGTGAACCCAGCTCTGAAAGAATTTCTCCTCCCCACAGAGAAATTCAGTGAAATGGTCCCTCTATTTTCTTTGCCCAAAAATAGGGTGGACAATTTGGAGAGGTCATTTGCTCACAGCTCTGATGCTAACACAGAGAATGCTCAGCTTTCTACCTTTACAGATTTATCTCAACGTAGGTGAGGAATTTGGCTTAAGGCATCCTTTCCCAACCTGTGAAGTGGTTTATGTTTATAAGCCATACCTGGGCTATCTGTCCAGCATGTTTCCATAATACAGCATCCTAACCATTTGTTCCAGACATTTTGGTTTATCCAAAGCAGTAATCCACATTCTCATATTTAGCTGTGGTTTAATATGTTTCACAGTCTTGTTGAAAATATGGGTATCAGCTCAGCCCAGTCAAAATGTATTTTGCCACTTTGTGTTGCTCTACAAGAGATGGGGGTAATCTTTTGCCAGGAAAGTTGACATTGGCAAGAGCTGCTTGGGTGAAAGATTATGTGGTATTTACTGCATCAATGTACTTTGGTTAATCTTCCAGAAAGGTTCCACATTCAAAGAAAAGTCAATTAAGGAAACAGCCGCATGTTTTTGGAATGGCCAAGAGGGTTCTGGAGAACGCAAGGGAAACATTTCCATAATAGATACAGAAAATAACAAGCCATGAATTATTTTTCTTGCTTGCAAACTGAGTCAGGGTTTGAATAGTAGGTGGGCAAAAAACAGAAATCTTCTTTTTTGCTACTTATGGACACCACCAACAAATAACCTGGTGACTTCTTTGAAACATCATTAATACATATGTTGAAATTTAAGAAGAAAATAAGCAACAACCACATTTTGACTGCTGCTTCAGTAATGTATTTTCTGCTAATTATTATGCTAAAAACAAGGCCCAAAAGGGTATGCTTAAATGATTTCTCGGAACCACTACAAAAGCATTTGTCACATGACTGCATTCTGCCAGTAATAGCAAATTCTATTAATATTCACCGAAAGAAAACCAGTTTGTTGACCTAAAGTACTCCTGCTTGCTATTTTATTCTTCTGAAATTATGTAGATCCTGAGGGATAACTGTACCGAGGTTTTGATGCAAATATTAAAATTCTATTTAGATGTACAATGCTTTAATGCAAATTTTTAACCATAAAACCAAACGCTCCATTCAGTTAAATTAATAGAATTACAAAAAAATAAATAAAAAAATGTAATGATAGCAATTAAGTCTTGAAAATGCAGATTTTATAGTCAAGGACAATTACCTCATTTATAGCATACTGGAATGATGCCAGATGAAGGTAATTTAGGTCCCCCCCTCCCTCCTTACACTTATATCATGAAGGATATCTTAAATTTCATTAGTAAAACAAAGGGGTGAGAAGTTAGACAATAAAAAAAGAGATGGGTGAATTTGACCTTTCTTGTTTCATTGCAGGCAGAAAACATACATCTTTCTAAAGTATTAGTAATATTTCTTTCTTCTCCCATCTCTGGGAAAAAAAACTTTTTTTTTATTAGCAGCTATGGAACATTAGAATGTAAAAGGTCAGATTCATTCAAATACTTACAGGGCCTGCTAGTGCCATGATACTTAAAGAGGGCTACTTATAATTTCATTTGCAGTGATTGCTTTGATATAGGGGTGTAGAAGCAGCAAGCAGGGACTAAGGCCTCATCTTCCAAATGTATTGTTTTGAACCAAATTTGGATTAAAAGAGCCTTGCAAAATTTGGCGTGCGAGTCCTTTTTAATGGGTACATTGAAAAAGGGAGGAGGTGATAATGAAACTTCACAATTAGGTTTTGCTTGGTGTATTAATGATGTGCATTAGCAAGGCAATGCTGGAGCAACTCGCTAACTTTGAATTTTGTTTGTTTGTTAATGTTCTACATGATGATGGTTGGAAGAAGCAGAAAACATGAGCATGAAGCATTCTTCTAGAAACCTAAAATGTGCACAGCAACTCCTGGTATCCTCATGCGCTCTATCAGGACCAAAGTCCTCTTCAGTAGTGGTATAGGAAGCTGACTTAAACCAGGGTGAGATATGCACCAAGCAGGATATAACACTATGAAAGTGGTTTGAAAATGGTATATGGAATGTGTGTCGTGGGCCCCAACAGTTGTCAGAACTGTTAAAAACCATTATAAAGCGGTAGTGTAAATCCTGCCTCAATCAGACCATGGACATGTCTAGATGGAGTGATATCCCGGGATCGTTCCGGGATCCTCCCTGAGCATCCAAATGCAGGGGATTCCAGGAGCAAGAATGATCCCTCCCTTTCCCTGGGATATGGACCTACACTTTAATCCCAGTTTTTCCCATGATCTTGGGATGATCCAGAGACCATGGGAGGTGTGGGCTGCCGTCCCAGTTTGTCCCGGCTCCTTAACCCATTTCTCCATCTAGCCGAACATCTTATTTGGCAGGCAGCCACCACACAAACCGTCAAGCAAAGAGCTACCCCATCACCTGGTTCTGGCCAGGGACTGAGCTACTCAGTGCTCCACCCTCTCCTCCCCACATTGGGGCTGCATTTCATTGAGTTCCATCATTTATGTACACATCTGCTACATTTGCCCTAGCGGCCAAAGGAATGCAGCACAAATGCACTTCACAAAAGGGGATATATTAAACTAAGGATCATTTAGAGCAGGGGGTGTTGTACCTCTTTCTGCCTGAGGGCCACATTTCAGAAGCTTTTCGGGGGCTGCATTCCAGTGGTGGGAGAGGCTGAAGGCAAAAGGAGGCAAGGCCCAAAACACAGCATGTTTTTGGTTAAAGCTCTTACTGCCACTAACTAATCCTTAGGAGAAGCATTCGAGCTTTTAGAATAAGGGCAAAAACATGCAAAAGCCAGGAAAACCATTAAACCATCAGCCATTGGGGGAAATGGGATGTGGCTTGGGGAAGGGAACGTGGCCATTTAGGGAAACCCAGAGGCTAAGACTAGAATCCCGGGCAGGCCAGTTTTGGCCCAAAGACCTGAAGTTCATCACCCCTGATTTAGAATCAATTGTAATACTATGTTCCTTCTGTTGCCATCACCTAAACTGTCTATAAAATGGTGTCTCTCCCCCCGCCCCATCTTTAGAATGACCAGTTTTTGTTTTGCTGGGCTTTTTTTTTTTTTTTTTAGCAAGTAAAGTATGACTTGCCTTCTGCTATTGCCCAGGCTCAAGGAGAGCATGAAGTGTGTAACATTTCCCTCCAGCTTGCAAGAAAAAAAGTTTCCACGGCTCCAGATTCCTCAGAGAACAAATGTAAATTTTGAATCTCAAAACTTAACACGAATTAGACTGAAATTGGCATGGCACCGTGCACGTACCATCAACTTGTTGTGCAGTGCAACCCTTTTAGGCACGGTTGTTCAGAAGTAAGTCACCTTACATTCATTGGGGCTTACTCCCTAGTAAACAGGTTTAAGACCCTGGGATGGATCCCTGAATATCTAAATGATGCACTTCTGTCCCTCAGTGCATCTGGAGCCATTGAATCACAGCATTTTAACATGCTATGTTGAAAACGTCTTCAACATTTTTTCCAGCCCTATAAGAATTCTTCCAATATTTGCAGTTGTTGTTATAATTTAATCCTACACCTAGGTCCAACCTTAGACTAGGTGAAGAGCAGTGCTTCTTCGTTGTTCAATTCTTCCCCCCACCCATGACACACACAAATACACCCACAGACACCCACACACACACAATATTTTCATCTTGAATCGTATTTGTAACCCATCTCACAACTTTGGTTCATGATTTTCATTCAAGGTTTATCCTTGCCATGTGAAATATTTATTTCACTTAAGCTGCTTCTATGCCACTTAGCATCACAGAATTTCCAAGCAGTTTACAGAAAAACACATACTACATAATATAAAAACCAAGATATAACACAAGAAATACCTTAAAAACGTTTCAACAAAAGAAGTAAAACAGAGCAGTGTCTTTTGAGGTCGATTGCAGTCAATTGCACAGCCTGAGTGAACAAATGCACTTTCAGGAGGCGTTTGAAGCTCACCACTGTTTGCCTGAAAGCTGAGCGGAGCATTTTTAGTTGGTTTTGACGTTGTTAAAAGTCTTTTTTTAACTACAACAGCTCCTCACTCAGCTGCCAGGCACTCAGCAGGCAGCAGCACTGGAAAGCTCCGAGGGAGGAATTCCTGGTGAGGTCCTCTAGGGATTTTTTCAGAAAGGTCAAGCAGCCGGTGAGGCTGCAAGGACAGAACAGGATAAAACCTGTAAAATAAAGAGCGCACCCACCCCAGTCCCCAAAAATCAGGGGATGATGGGATTGGCTTGAGTCTCAGCATGCATGTGTATCCCTGGATAATCTATCATGGTGCCGAGTTTGAGGTTTCTAACATGAAAATTGACAGAGATATCGAAAGGGGTGTGAATTGGGGTTATGGGTGGTGCGTTAGAGGTTAAAGCCCCACCAAAAACAGGGGATGATGGGATTTGCTTGAAACTTGGCATGGTTGTGGATCTAGATGGCATCTGTGAGGGTGCCCACTTCAAATTGTTTTATCTGTCAAAATGTCGGGGAACAGTCCATGTCTGAAAATGGGGTGTCCAATTTTCATAAATTCCCCAAAAATCAGGGAATGATGGGATTGGCTTGAGTCTCAGCATGCGTGTGTATCCTTGGATAATCTATCATGGTGCCAGGTTTGAGGTTTCTAACGTAAAAATTGATGGAGATATCAAAAGGGGTGTAAATTGGGTTTTTGGGTGGTGCGTTAGAGGTTAAAGCCCCACCAAAAATCAGGGGATGATGGGATTTGCTTGAAACTTGGCATGATTGTGGATCTAGATGGCATCTGTGAGGGTGCCCACTTAAAAAAAATTATCTGTCAAAATGTTGGGGAACAGTCCATGTCTGAAAATGGGGTGTCCGATTTTCATAAATTCCCCAAAAATCAGGGGATGATGGGATTGGCTTGTGTCTTGGCATGCTTGTGTATTCATGGATAATTTATCATGGTGCTGAGATTGAGATTTCTAACATGAAAATTGACAGCGATATCAAAAGTGATGTGAATTGGGGTTATGGGTGGTGCGTTAGAGGTTTAAGCCCCGCCAAAAATCAGGGGATGATGGGATTTGCTTGAAACTTGGCACGAATGTGGATCTAGATGGCATCTGTGAGGGTGCCCACTCCAATTTTTTAATCTGTCAAAATGTCGGAGAACACTCCATGTCTGAAAATGGGGTGTCCGATTTTCATAAATTCCCCAAAAATCAGGGGATGGTGGGATTGGCTTGAGTCTTGGCATGCGTGTGTATCCATGAATAATCTATCATAGTGCCAAGTTTGAGGTTTCTAACATGAAAATTGACATAGTTCTAGCATGGAACTTGATTTGGTGTGAGTTAAAAGGTTTAAGCCCCACCAAAAATCAGGGGATGATGGGATTTGCTTGAAACTTGGCATGATTATGGATCTAGATGGCATCTGTGAGGGTGCTTGCTTCCAATTTTTTTATCTGTCAAATTGTCAGAGAACAGTCCATGTCTAAAAATGGGGTGTCCGATTTTCATAAATTCCCCAAAAATCAGGGGACACTTGGATTGGATTGAGTCTTGGCATGCGTGTGTATACATCCATGAGGTGTCATGGTGCCAAACTTGAGGTTTTTAACTTTAACAGAAAAAAAGTTGTATACTTTTTTGGCTTTCAATGCAAGCCTATGGGGGGGAAAGCGGAGCTCCGATCCGGATTCGGAGCTCCGCAGCGGAGCGGAGCGGACATAGGCAGAGCGGGGCAGAGCGAAGCGGCCCGATCTGCAAATTGCGGATCTGGAAGAGAAGCGGATCGGGGGTCCGTGCACACCCTTAACAAATACCCATTGCAGTCTCTTAAGTACCTGGCTAAGGATTTTCAACAAGCCAAGAAGAAATTGGCATTTCCCAGACCTTTCCAGCTGGGGTGGCTGCTACATGAACAAAATGCTCTTCAATGATGCTAGTCTGAAATGTTGACCTAGATGTCAAATTCGAACAATGAACAAAGGAAGTCAAGTTGTGTGAGAAAGCCACGCAAAATGAATTTATCAAAAGGAAAAGCCCTTGCACTCAAACTCCAATGATGGCATAGCAAGTAATATAATGCGAAGAGGGCTTTTGATTTTCTCATTTCAATAGACTTTAATAAGGCATCTAAACACCGTACCTTGGAAGAGCCTCCTCACATTTTGCAATACAGTTTATTGTTAATTGGAAGCATAAGCTGATGCTGTACGATAAATAAGAGAATTACTCGACTGCTGTGATTCCCAAAGGTCATTTTTGCGAAAAGATGGAGAAATATGTGCACATTTGAAATTAAAAAATAAAACCATAATAACATTGTTACTGTAATGGCATAAAACCTAACTCTATGTGATGCTTAATACCAGGCTGTCAAGTTTCCTCGTTACAGTCTCCCGCTTCTGCTCAGATGAGGGGAAAACTTTTCAGCTGGATAATACTATTTGCTTTCTGTGTTATCGCTATTTCATTATTCATTTCTCTCTCTCTCTCTCTCTTGCTTTAATTGCAACAATCATTGTTTCTTATTTTTTAACTGATGTGATTATGCAAGTACAAAGAGAGAGGGGCCCTTCTTTATGAGTAACTCAGAGAGGAAGGTGGGCAGGGGGTGAGAAGTTGGCGTATTTGGAAGGGCCAAAAGGACTTAAGGAAGGACTCACAAGAGGGACTGGAGTAGCATTTCAATCATGCAGGATGATTAATATTTGCAAAACATCAGCAGATTCCTTCAGTTTTTTTGTATCCAGAAGGAGCATGGAATGAACAATCTGATTTGTCTTCTTCTGAGGGAAAAAACAGATTTTAAATGTTTATTTTTTAATAATAATGTTTACTCTACTGTAGGCATAAGGGTAAGCTTACCCTTATTGCCTATGCCTTACTGTAGGCATAAGGGTACTGTAGGCATAAGGCATAAGGGCAATATTAAGATCCAGATTGAGGCCCCTGCACCTTCTCTAGAGTAACAATGAACAGATGGCATTACTCCTTGACACAGATTTAAAGGAATGTCTGTTTTGGCTCGAAGGCAAGGAAATCTTCTGGACCCATAAAGATAAGTAGATCTGGTGCTCCAAAATAAAGGCCAAACCCTAGTTTAGCATTATGCAGGTAATAGCCTACTATGCAATAGTAGCCAATGGAAATGAGTGTTACTGATGAATCAAGGACAAGGTTGTTCTACAGTACACATAGGAAACAATGATCTGTTGAAGCACAGGTTACCTGGTGCCCTTGTGTATGGAAGGATGGGCATCACATACATTGCCACAGTGTGGAGGACCAGATTCAGTTTTCCACTTTGCCTGGAAATAGATGTGAGGGCAGTGACGTTGACTGGGATACTAATTCTAGAGCCCGAGTTAGGTATTCAGTGTTTCCTCCAATTGGATCAGGGTGCATGTGTATTTTATATACATACATTTTACTGCCTTCTGGAAAGGTAAAGGACTAAGCCAACGTGTCTCTTAACAGGATCTTTCAGGAATCATAATTTTGCCACGAGGAGAGGTGGCAAGATCAGTTCTCTCCCCCTGCCCTGCTATACTACCGGGCTGCCTGAGGGGGCCTGTGTTCCCTATTATAAGCTCCTGGCATGCATTGCCTTTAACTGGAGGGTGGTGCCATTCCAGTATCAGGTGATGAGGGGAAAACTGCTGAAGAGGGAATTGGTGGAGTTCTACATACCTGGGTGGGGAGTTTGTGTTATCTGCCAGAGATAAACACCATCACAAGATGCAGAGAACAGCTTCTGATACACTTCTTCAATGTCCCTCCCAAAATGTGATTGGAAAGCTCTGTGGGAAAGTTATTCCATGACTAGAAGCTTGAATTGTCAGTCACAAAGTTATACACTCCTTCACTCTTCTCCCTTTCCCTCTACCTTGTGTTTTCCAATTGTGGAAAGCTTGAGATAAATTAAAAATATGTTGAATTGGGGGGTGGGGGGGAGAGAGAGACACTCTGAGGTGGTCCAAAGTCTCAGGAATATCCTATGAGTTACCTCAGTTTGGAAACAGTCCTAACATTTCCAAAGTGGGATATTCACCTCTGATTCATGCCTTATCCAATGTGTTTGAACAGCCCAAAATAAAAGCACTTCAATAAATTATTTTAAACCAGCAGAACAATAAAACTAAATGTTAAATATTACCTAACTATATTATCTTTAAGAAATCTTCCTAATTCTTTGAAGGAGCCGCATATATACATTCCAAAAAATTTAAGGACATAATCTTTGTAGGACTTGTCATCATAGTATACAAATCACAGCACAAATAAGGAATAGGTAGTTGTGATTGATTGCCGCAATTAATGATTTTTAAGGACCCTCTAGTACGAATTTTAGAAAATGGCTTTTTAATCATCTGTAGGATTACTAATATGATTGCCTTTTAATAGTTTTTAAATATGCCATATACAGAATTAGCAGTAATTCCTTTACAGAGGAGAAGAATACTTCCCTTGAAACCAGTGTGCTTGAAACAGAAGCACAGAATGGCAATCTGAATGCATCTCAAAGGGAAATACCATAAGTAATACTCTGTAAAGAAGGCACAGCACAGACTTTGGGGGAATGGAAACGAAACAAGACAATTTCAGTGTTTGTTGCACACCTTGCCCCATGGGTCCAAAGCAATTAAGGGTGCAATCCTATGTATGTTTAGACAGAAAGGAGCCCTTCAACTCCTGGCATTCCCCAACCAGCACACACATGTACATTTGCTCATTCCTTGTCCATTAAGGGCAGAATTAATTTGCTCATTCCTTGTCCATTAAGGGCAGAACAAAAGGCAAAAAAGACATTGCTGCCCATCATTGGTCACAATTATACTTTGCTTGGGAGATGGAAGGGGCTGCCAGAAATTATCAAGAGTCCCAAATTTTATTTTATTTTTTTTAAAATTGGAAATTTGGATGTTTACTTTCTGAATTTCAAACCTTTACATGCAACAATAAGCCAGTGTTTGTGCTGAGTTAGATTTGGATTTGATTTGGAAGACCCAGGTTCAAATGTACACTCAACTAACTGAAAGACCATGGGCCAGCCACCATCTTTCAGCCAAACCTACCTCACAGGGCTATTGTATTTTAGGATATTAATTCTTGTGAAATGCTCAGAGAGATTTGACCCATTGGGCAGCATAGAAATGTAATGAAATATATGACAAAAGAAAAATGGGGTATGTGAGAGAGAACCACATGCACTGCTCTAGGATATAAATGGGACACAAACATTATAATAAATAAAAGGAAAATTGGGATATAGATGTTATAATTAAATGGATGTAACCTATCAACTTACCAAATTGAACTACAAGTTCAATCGCAGCTTTTAAAGCTCAGCTAAAAACTTTTCTTTTTCCTAAAGCTTTTAAAACTTGATGTTGTTCGGACTTTATACTGTTAGTTTTACCCTACCCTGTGCCTGTTTGCATTCTCTTCCCCTCCTTATTGTTCTACTATGATTTTATTAGATTGCAAGCCTATGCGGCAGGGTCTTGCTATTTACTGTTTTACTCTGTACAGCACCATGTACATTGATGGTGCTATATAAATAAATAATAATAATAATAATAAATTCAACACCTTATACCATGCTTTTTCCATAATTGGAAATGTGTGGGTGGGTGGATCAAATTAAGAGAGTACAAATACATATTTCTTTAAGCAAATTCTAATTAGTAGCATTTGCATAACAGTTCCCCCTTCCCCTGATTATATTTTTCAAATGCTCATACTGGCCCAGGTGCTGATACCAACCGTTTGCTACTGCTACTCTTTGCATGGAGCTATGGGCGTTGGGGGGAGCTCCTTCTCCTGTGACTTTGGCCCAAAGGTCTAGCCCTAGCTGCACCTTTTCAAATTATGTAGTCCTGGTCTAAGTAGGGATGTACAGATGTTGTCAGATCTATTCTGTCTGCTATGCCTGGTGCCTTTTGATCTGTAATCTGCTCAGAGTCAGATTTATTCCAATTTCCCAAAGTTGTGCAAATTCATATTTACGCAAATGTGCAAAGCCTCCTCCCAAACGCGCAAATCCTCCTAAAATGCACATTTTCATGCTTTAGCCTATGGAGGAAATGTATGGTTTTGGATGGTGTGTTTTTTAATTATTGTTATACATATTTTTCTATGATGAAATTTGCATTAAGTTCTGAAAAGGTTTTTTTTTTAAAAAAAAAAAATGGTTTGCAAGTTTGTGGAATCCATGCGACTTGGGAAAAGCCAGTCCACTGTAGAATCCAGATTCATAGAAATCTGAATTCTGATTCCGTTGCGGATTTCTCTGACACACCTAGGTCTAAGTCAATAGAAGGTAAACTCAGAAGCTTAGCATGCCCTATAGCAACATTTATTAATCTGGGGGGAAATGGATCTTTGCAAGAAAGAGTTAGGTAGGTTTAACCAATGGAATGAGTAAAGATATTCTGTTCCTCAAAGAGGTTTCAAGGAGCATGGTCTACAGAAGTCCCCTAAGCCAGACTTCCCTAACTGTATGCTCTCTAGGTGCCTTTGACTGCCACTTCCATCATCCCCAGCCATCAGGGGCCATCCTGGCTGGGACTGATAGGGGTTGTAGTCACATCCAGAGGGGCACAGGTTGGGGAATAGTACATCCCAAGCTAATAATAAAGTAAGTTATGGGAGGCTCATAGTTACATGTTCAGGGATCAAGGGAAGAGAATTTATTGCACATAACAGCTCTTCGAGAAAGACCTGAAGGAGTCGAATAACCTGTGAACAATTTACGATCAGCAAAAAGTGCATGCATGCAGGTTCACTCAAAGGAAATAAGATGGAAACCATATTGTAGCTTGCAATGGAAACGCTCTCCACAGAATCTCTTTTGCCCTGCTATCTCCCACTGAGAGTTCAGTACGGAAGCATGAACAATAGTATGTACATGAACAAGGTGGTCTAAAGAAGGAAGGAAGGTGAAAATTTATTGTTGCTAACGTGCTGATGAATGAAAGCATTCAAAATGCAGCTGTAACAAACAAGGAGTTAGTAAGTGAAAAGCTTAGCTATTGCCTTGGAGCACCATGAAATTGAGCCAACATTGTGAATGCCATCAAACTGTCTGTATTGTGCACAATAAAATAAAAGTGCTTTGATAGCCTATTCCTGGAGCTCCAAACTGGCGAAGACTTCCTTTAAGCTGCTCCAAAATAAGTTTAGCAGCCAGCCCGCAGAGTGTCAGGTAACCGTCTGAGGAAAGAAAAAAAGTTCTGTGAGGGGATTACTGTCTTGTGCAATTGTTGGTATTTTATCCAGTAGGGGATTGTTACTTAGAACCTAGTAAGAACAAGGGGAAATGTAGTCTTCGCTCAGCTGTAATTGTTAATCCAGAAGCAGCTGTTTTTCTTCTCCATCCTTTAATAATGGTCACAGATGACCTCCTGCCACTCTGAATTACCGTTACTCTTCGGAATCAACTTTTCAACACACACACGGCTTGGGATCTCAAACACGTAACATGCCAGACCTGTAGAATTCCCAGATCTGTGTGCAATCTGGGCTCTAAATGTGGAAGTTGTTAATTTAACCAACATCTTTGGTTCCTTGTACATCTCCATTCAGGGTATGCGCTGACCTCAAGATTTGGTTCAGACCCCAATTCAATAATTCAGAAAACAGCCCAATCCAGTTCCGACAACTTCAGAGGCTAATGCTTTGGTTCAAGGCCCGAAGATGAGGTAAGATTCAGAAATCCAATGCTTCATTCCTCACATTGACTAGCATGGAAAATCGACAATCGGCTATAATGTCTTGGCTGTTTGACAGAATGGGATGAAATTTGTAGGCATGCTAGAAAACAAATGAAGGGATGAAGCCTGCTAAATTTCATAGAAAAAATGTGCAGAGGGTGTGTAAGAGAGACAAGCACTTTTAAATGAAGAGGAAAAAGAGAACTGCTTATAACTCTTTTATTTCTTGGCAGAATGGTAAGAAATCTGTATAAATGCCCCTTATGAGGGAATCGAAACTGACTAGTTTAAAATGACCAGGCACTGGAAATTTTGTGCAAGAGGAGCATTTAAAATTTGGAGAGGCCCAAAGAAGGATGCACACATCTCCTTTGACAACAGTTGTGATGCAAGTACAGAGATGGCCCTAAATAAGAAAACTGCAAAATTCCCAGTGGATCGGTGCAGCATTTTTGTGGAAGCGGAATGTTCAAATTGGGGGCGTAAATGATTCACTTCTCCTTACTCCCCCATGGTTGGTTGGTTGGTTTGTCTTTGCAATTTGTATGAAAATAGCTTATGCTACAGAGGTGCCCTTAGACCAGAAACCTGCAACATTTCAGATGGATGGGTGAATGGACTAAAGAGTTACGATGAATAAGAAACACTTCTTTTGTGTTTTCTTCTCAACGGGCACTAAAGTCAGAGAAACTGACACAGAAAGACACAGGGTGGATAAGGGGATTGTGGAACAGTGATAGAGAGACTTAAACATCCAGCATTTTCCAAGCAATTAGCCAATGCTAGACCCTCCCAGGTCCTACAGACTTCACCAAACGTCTTTTAGAAAGTCATCCTGGAACCATAGGGTTGTTCAGATTCCAGAGACAGTGCTCCGACCTCAGAAGGAAGAGTCAGAGATCTGATTCCCTTCCTCCATCCTCTTGCAGCCAGCTCACAAATAACCATGCTGGCTGCCCTCTGAGGTCAGAAAAGCAACCTTAGAGGAGGAGGAAGGGGGCGTTCTGCAGGTGTGGAAGGGAGGAGACCAGATAGGCCAGGATACGAATTATCGGAGGACAACTCAGGATATTTCTTAGGAACAATGATAAATGTTGCAGAAATATGAAATTTTATTACTTTTTGAAATGCCAATCTGAAAATGTAAATGTTCACCTTTAAACATTTAAAAGTAAATGTTTTTAAGTATACCTTTAAAATAATCTATGTCTTAAATTTTTTGGATAGAAATTTTAAAGATAGCAGGAAATGTAAAATAATATGTATAAGGAGAATAGTCATATCTGGATGTAATAATATATAAATATATTATAAATATAGAAGTATATGTATTATTTCATTAGACAACCAATAAGATGCACTTTCCCTAATGTGGTTTATTTAACTGAATGTAAAAGAAACAGATGTCAGATGTAATATGTAGGAGAAACTACAATAGACCTAAGAACAAGATTCTGTAACTACAAATCTGCAATTCTTACCAAAAAAACCCAAAGAACCAACCCTGTAGCAGCCTGTTGCAAAACATTTCAACTCACTCTGCACATGCTCTTTCTGATTTACAGTTGCTTCCAATAGGTTGCTTCCAACACTGAGACATGCTTGACAAAAGGGAAAACACCTGGATCTACAGACTCAGAACTCTTAGTCCAAATGGCCTTAATCTGGAGGACAATTCATAAGCATCATACTAGTCATAACTCTGTTTTTTTCTCTCCTAAGGAACTTTCATCTCCAGGCATTCCAAACTGCCATGCCTGGTATCCATTTAACAGCACGGCTATTAACAAGGGTGGAAGCCGAAACGTTTAACTCAAAATACATGCTTTTAAATCCTCTGTTGTCTTTCTATCTTCCATATATTAAGAGACTTTACATAGGTTGCCCCCCTTAAATTGTTTTCATTTTTCCCCTTTCTGGCAAACCTTATTGCCACATCTCAAATTTATTTATTATTTATTTATTATTTATTTATTACATTTATATACAGCCTCATAGCCAAAGGTCCCTGGGTGGTTACAAAGATTAAAACAGTGGACAATAAAACAAATATACAAAATTTAAAAACATAAAAAGCATAAAAACATACAATATCCATTTAAAACTACTATTCTGGGGTCAATTTTTTAAAAAGCTCAGCATATGCTGTTAAATGCCTGGGAGAAGAGAACAGTCTTGACCTGGCGCCAAAAAGATAACAATGTTGGTGCCAGGCGAGCCTTGTCAGGGAGATTATTCCATAATTGGGGGACACCACTGAAAAGGCCCTCTCCCTTGTAGCCATCCTCTGAGCTTCCCTCAGAGTAGGCACCTAGAGGAGGACCTTAGATGTTGAGCGTAGTGTACGGGTAGGTTCATGTCGGGAGAGGCGTTCCATCAGGAATTGTGGTCCCAAGCCGTGTAAGGCTTTATAGGCCTTGAATTGGGATTGGAAACGTACAGGCATCCAATGCAAGCTAGGCCAGATTTGGGCCGTTGCTAGACCTACCGGGTGTTCCGTCGTTGAGGAGCGGTGAAAGTGGATTTTCCCGTTCAGCCGTGACGCCTCATGATCCACACCTGCCTTCGATTTGTGGCGGAAGTTTGCGCCGGTTGTGCTGCTGCCGCCGCGAGCACGGTTGCGCAGCCACACCGGCCTGATTGCCGCGGCTTTTTTTTTCGCTCGCTGCACGGTTTGCGCACGTCCAAAAGACCGCAAACTTGCGCAGCCGTCAGCGATGCCGCCGCCGGCCCTGGCGGCGGCAGCGGCGGCAGTGCCAGTGCCAGCTGAAGTGCTGCTGGTGCTGTTGAGGGTCAACATTGATGCGCTCACTTCCTGATGGGGGTCGTGGCGGGTGTCATATGACCCGAGGTCAATCGTCTGCATGGGCACTCTGTGCCTACATCTCCCATCATGCCTCTGAGGTGTCGGCGGCGATGATCGCCTCTGTGCCCTGTGCCCCATCCCAAGGAGCCAACCCACATCTGGCCGTAGCCATGGCAGCAGCCCACAAACAGCTCTGCCCTCTGCCAGCCTGGTACCCACACTAACAGGCAGCGTACAGCACCGCCATTATGCGGCCACGGTAGCTGCCCACCGCAAGGAGTCACCAGCCACTTTTCCGGTCCTCCGGTCCTGCGCAAACTGTCACTGGGGAAATAAAAAAAAACCCACTAGAACAGGCGCACATCCCCCACCCATCCCCTACACACCCCAGCAGCACACTAGCCACTTTTCCGTTCCTCCGTTCCTGCGCAAACTGTCACTGGGGGAGTAAAAAAAAAAAGCCGCTCCGCCGCGCTGCCCCAGCTGGCGGACTGCGCGCAAATGGCGGAGGCGGCTTGACCGAAGCCGCTGACCACTCCCCCTTAGCACGCCTTTTCCTGCCCAGTGTGGACCGCAGTGACCTCACATCCTCCCACACGTACTCCGAATTACCGCGGGACGGCAGGAAAAGGCGCCCTAAAACTCACTTTTTTAAAGTCGGGAGAAAGAGGCTTCACCGCAGGATAACGGCGGATCCTCGTGAACGTCATCTGGAAGCCTCGACGTGACTGCGGAAGGTAACGCGCGCTAGAGCCTCGTCTAGTAACACCGTTGGTCTTATATGTTTGAACCTTCTGGTCCCTGTTAACAATCTGGCTGCTGCATTTTGCACAAGCTGCAGCTTCCGAACCGTCTTCAAAGGCAGCCCCACACAGAGCGCAAAGAGGACTCATAGCTGTCTAAGCTTTGGTCACAGGCATACAAAGTCTTGGGAGCCACTGTTGATAAATGGACAGCTCAGCCTACCCAATGTTAAGGTGACCAATTTGGATATGAAATCATGACATGCGCATGTTCACACATATGGCTGTCATATCAAAGGATGCCTTGTATGTGTGAATGAGCCATCACAGATCAAATCATGCAAATAGAACAACTTTCATACCAGTTCACATCATCTCAAACACAATTTCCTACACTCAGCCTCTAGTCAAATGCTAAGAAATTGATGTATATGCATATATGAACCAGCCAATAGGTTATGTTTTAATGTGTTAGCTTAACTGGCTAGTGGTGCACCCTACCTGTTACTAAATTTTGTGTTAGAGAAACTTTAGATTTAATGATTGGGAATCAGGTTGCACAGTTGTTTTTTATATAGTATCTTCCCTTCATGCTGCATCACTGTTGGTGCAAATGATCTCATAAGAACTTTGGCTCCATAAACTGAATGATGTTTCCAGTGATGATGAAATGATTTCCATTTAAGATGAATGATCTGTGGAAACTCAAAGCTATTACAGTAGCTTTTTGACTATTTCTCTCCCCCCCTCCCCCAGTGCTATTAACTGTTTTTCTGTGCTATTAATTTGCTAGCGTGCTCTTGAATGGAATTTGTCAGGTTGTTATTGTTGTTTTTGTTTTTGTCTTCCTCATATCTTGAAAATATATGTCTACATATGAATTATGACTTTCCTACAGGAACTAACAGCTGTATGGGCAAATCATGCATATAAATCAATTACCAAGGCCTATGTACTATAAATGCACCCATTAATTAAGCAATGTCAGATGCTGTGAACCGTGAAGTTCATTACATCTTTAGCATTCAAACCAAGGATTATTTGAAGAAGCAAGGCTGAGTTTACCTAACAGTTAATGAAATTAAGCCTGGTTGTTGCCAACATTCTTATTTTATGCCTGATCCAATGTTTAAATGTTTATGAATAAAACAGCAACTGCTGAAAGCAGAAATGTTGAAATGTAATTACTGGTAAGTTATAATGCACTTGAGGACTCATTATGCCAGAATTGGGAAGTATTTTGGGTTTTTTAAAGATCACCAGTACAACATACTCTCCGAAAACACAAGAGGCTTTTACAGGCAAACTGCAGCAAAGTTATAAATGCTGTCAAATTTGTCCTGGCTCAATGGAAATTTTGATGATCGTGGTCGTATGATTTATGGGTATAATATTTTCCACTCATTATGTGGTTGCATTTCAGGATTGTGACATGATTTGCATATGTGAATATCCTTGCAAATTAACTTCTGATGAGTGCTACATCTGTCTGGCTAAAGAAGCTCCTGTCTTAAGAATGAATCCAGCTGCTGCTGGAACGGGATAAATTGAAAAAGAAATGACAAGTCGTGTTTTTCATAGTTAAACAAAACAAAAAGCATTTGAGGGCACTATATTTCCACTGAGGTTGGAGACCCAAAAGCTGCATTGATATGTTTGCTTTTAGTTTATTGTTTTAAGCTACAAGTGATGTGCTTATTGTATACTGTTGCCTATACTTATATAAACATTTATTTTCTATTTGGCCTAAAAATTGCAATAGTTATATGATAAGAGAGGTGATTTACAGATGTTAAAAGCAGCAGGAGGGAAGATTTCATTCAAGATTGCACAAGTTCTGTTAGAGAACATTTTTGATATCTGAAGGTGTGTGCATTAGGAATACTTAACTCTGATATATTTTATCTCATAGTCAGAATTAATGAACAATCTTTCTATTGCTTGAGTCAAAGAAGTGATCCAAAGGCGGAAACATAATCTAAAGCAGGGACAGTCACCCTTGTGCCTACAGCTTCCATAAGCCTTGGCTAGCATGGCCAATGGTGAGGGATTCTGGGAGTTGTAGTCCAAAACATGTGGAGAGCACCAGGTTGCCTACACCTGATGTAAATTTTACAAGATCTGAAAAAGGATGATATAATACTTGCAAAATGAAGTGTTCGTCCATTCAGAGGAAATAGCTCTATCATGTGTGAGGTTCAGCATGGGAGATCAGGCTTCTCCATGTGTGGTTGATACGGTTGTGCATCTGTGGATTTGGAAGTTGATACTGTCAGAAATTTTGAGGGAAGACTTAATTAAAACTAGTGACATTTCTTTGGGAATTCTACCTGAAATATATAGAAAATATTAATGAAAGCTGTTAGTTAAGCTGTGCTGTGGGTGACATCTGCTTTTCATTTTCACTCTAACTGGGCAAGTGAATGCATGCCTACCCAGAAGTAAGTCCTATTAAGTACAATGGGGCTTCTTCTCTAGTCAGCATACATAGGATTGATGACTAAGTCTTCAGGGGTAAGAAACTCCCCAGACAGTGGGTAAAACTGATGCTACAGCGTCCTTCCAGAAAATGGGTCCTTCCCAATGTTTTAGCCTGCAACTTACATCAGTCCCAGTCAGCGTGGCCAATGAGTATGGGATGATAGGGGTTATAGAGCAAAACACTCAGAGGAACCCAGGTTGAGAAAGGGTTGTCTGGATTTCCCACTTAAATCCTACTAATGTAAAATGTTGAAGAGAAATCAGGGGCTCCTCTTGGGGGGAACTATCTTAGGAGACTTGAGAGCCCCCCTCCCCCCCAAAAAAAGATATATAAAGACTTGCAAAACTACCCAAGGTCACTCCACTAAGTCTCTACCCTCAATACACTTTTAATTTTACTACCAAAAGCATTGAATGTCACTAGTATGCATGATAGATAGATAGGGCAGTATCCAATGGTACTTCTACACAGAGTAGACATACTGAAGTGAATCACCCTAGTCTGTGTAGAACTATCATTGGATACTCCTCATACTTTCCACATATGTCTAGGATGGTCGTATTGCTAAGAGCAAGATAGCAGGGAGGGAGGCTGCTGAAATATAGCTACTTTCTATTGAAGGGTTTTAACCCTTGCTATTTAGAGATGATGATGGTCATCTCCCTCATGTTGATCCTGCAAGTCCATGTGGACAAGAAGCACTGGGAAAAGAGGGTTTTCCCCTTGCTCTGACTACATAATTGTGTGGTTTGGAGGGCGATTCGTTATCTGAATCAGCATGCTGTACACAGGGAATACAGGAAGTTGCCTAACGTGGAGTCACCCCAAGACTATCAACTCTGACTGGCATTGTCTCAGGAAGATATCAAGCAGAGGTTGTTCCCATCACCTGCTTCCCAATCCTCCTAACTGGCAATGCCTGGGATTGAACCAGTGGACCTTTTGCATACAAAGCATATGCCCCATCAATGAACTATGGTCACCTGCCATAGCATTACAACACCTGGAAGCAGGCCACAACTGGAAGGTCCCTAAGCCTAAAGCAGGGGGGGAGGAATCTGAGGGCTACCCCACTGCTGGCTTGTGGCTCCATGATTGCCCAGACCTATCCGTTCTCACACACACTGATAATAAACACACACACACACACACTTATATACACACCCACTCACATACACAGGAACACACAATCAGGCAAGGAATTAAAAAGCCTGATTGCAGTGGAGATGGGGCAATTTTTTGATGGCGGGTGGTCACAGCTGTAACGATTGAGCACAGTTTTCCACAACCTGTTACTACCGGATTTAGCACGGACCCAAGCCAAGACAAAGAGGCCTCACAGGTTGTAAAGCAGAAGGCTTTATTAAAACTAAGGGTGGGCTAAATACATGGGAAGATGAAGAAAGAATAACTTGAAAACATGTATAGCATAAAAACCCAGTAACACATAAAACAATAAAACCTTAACTGTTGCTACCTACTCTCAGGTAGGGCCTTGCACCCTTCATCATGGTTCTCTCCACATCCGTTTGCCAAAGATCAGGAGTTCTGGGGTGGGCTCTCAGTTTTATACCTTTTTCCCCACGTTTGCTTTCTCCTTTCTCCCTCCCCCCTCCTTCTTGGCACCAAGGCTTACTGCCTTTTTTAACTGCCGTCTGCCCTTCCTTCCCTCTCCAGGTGGTTCAGCCAGGGTTCTTTGTCATGCAGACTTGGTGCATACCAATGCTAAATAGAACTACCCTTCTGACCTCCAGGTGGCCGGCCAAGGTTCTTTGACATTCAGAATTTGTACTCACTAATATCAAGCTAACTACATAACCCATTGGTCTTCTGCCCAGCGCAGTCTATCTGTTCTCCTTTACAACAGCATTGTGGAAGGGAGGGTTACATCCCATCCCTCCATAGCAAGCCCCACCCCGAAAATCCCTCCAGAATAAAATGAGTCTTTTAAAAGCCTCCACTGGGGACTCCTGTAAAACCACTAAGGCCAGAGACTAAAGTTACCGCTCACCCTTCTCACCCCCACAGAGATGAATATCAAAACAGGTTTGAAATTATGTCTTCACAACCCATAAAATATTATGTGAACCGCCCAGAGAGCTTCAGCTATTGGGCAGTATAAAAATGCAGTAAATAAATAAATAATCAAAAAACTCAACCTGAAACTGCAATTCCTCAAATATATCCAAGAGTCATCTTTACGTGTTTTTTAAACATCTGCAATTAAAAATAGCAATTGCTTAAATATTCATATATTGATTCCTTTTACAGCTGCCTCATAAACCTAGGAAAATCATGTTTTATGAAAATACTAACTGGAGGTGCTACTGGATATGACTGTGATAGTGCTAGAATGGTAACAACTTGCAGTGCAAAGCAACCAACACAAAATTAATACTAAGCAAAAGTGCATCCTAACTGGATTATGTTGATGTCTACGTCTTACACGACACTGGGCCCTTCGTGCTAAAAAAACTAGTCAACCAAGACACCAGACCAATGTACATATACAGAATTTGAACTGTTCTTTAGGAAAATAATGTCTTATTAGGGTGTGGAATTTAATATCATTGTCAATCTATAAAACTTTTACAACCTAGTCTTATTTGCACAGAGATTACATCCCCAAAGCTCAGTGCCAAAAACACATGTTAATAAGCTCACAACTTTTAATTAAGCAATATGTATAAGTAGATTCCCATTAAGCTGTGATTTGTGGGCAAGTTCATTACAGTGGTTTCAGCCACCAGACACATATTCAATACAAATCAAGCAGCCTGCATATTATCCAGCTTAATGTGAGTCTACTTGTGATATTTTATCGCCCCTTCACAATGGTGGCTTAGAGAACTATATTTTCTGCAAGATCGGGGGCAGAGACCAAAACCTTCTAATGACCCCATGTTGCTTCCTTAATTAAAGTATCGGTCTGTGTTATTTACTTGTAACCAGTGATTATTCATGCTGTTAATCATATTTCTGTAAGATAAGCTTTCTGAGTACGTAGTTAAATCAGCAAACTGGTACAGGGACAATGGTTTGGATCCTAACGATATGCCAATGAGTGGAAGGGCTCCTTCTGTTCATGGAAAGGAACCACAATCCAGCACATGACTGGTGGAGATATGTGGGAGGGAGCAATTTTTGCCAATTTCCCCTTCTCCCTCCTACACTGTTCCTTGGTTCTAAGGCTCCACATTACTCCAAAGATGACTCAGATTCAGACAGGTCACAGGTCCCCACTTAAGGGGAGCCCTCAGCATTCTCTTTTATATCATCTCAGCCTGAAGATATAGCACTTCCACTATCTGTCTCAGGATAACTCCATTGCAGCTTCTCCTGACCCCCAGGAATGCAGGACCATGAGACTGAAGAAAAAGAGACTGGAGCTTTAAGAACTCCGTATCCAGCAGGGGCAGAGCCACTGAAAGACCAGATTCTTCCAGGCTTCTTAAGCGCTCGGTTGACTGCACTCCTTTGCTGCGACAACAGCTCCTTATGGTAATTGCACTACTTGCAGTGTGCTGTCCAAGGTCCTGATATTGCTCCTTTTTTGCCTGACATAGGCCCTTTCTACACCTAAGGATTATCCCAGGGAAATGGAGGGATCATCACTGTCTGCTCCCAGGATCCCTTGTGTGTCAATTGCATGTACAGGGATGATCCAGCGACGATCCCTGGAAAAAAGGCAGGTGTAGAAACGGCCATAATCCAGAAGAGTCTGTGAATGTGTGTTACAGTCTTCTCCTGGGCCTCACATTTAGTTAGGACACAGAGGAAGAGGGCAGCTCTCCAGAGCAGATTTGTGGGGAACGGGTGGCACAAAGGGTCTCCAGAGAGGAGGGGGAATAAGATAAAGTTGCTGAATGGTGTGAGATGGGGGGAATCCCCCAAAAGGGGTGGAGGGGACCTTCCTTTCACAAAAGCCTCCTTTGCTTCTGCTCGTAGGATTGTCCTGTGAGTGGAACTCTGCCAGGGTACATCCCCACTAACTGAGCATCATTAGCATCCAGGCCAGTATATATTGCATGGATAAATGAATGAATTTTACAGGATCCATATAGACTTCCAAAGAGATAACATACTTAAATTATCTCTTATGCATAATGAAAAATACTTTTAATCCTGACTTTTCAAGAAGCAAGCAAATCCTACCTGGAAATTCTCTTGTGATTTCTGCCAGTAATTCTTCTCACTGTTATCCTGTTTTAGGTATACAACTAGCATCATTCGACAAGTTGCAGAGTGAGTATGTAAACATCTTAATGAGGAGGTGGATGACAGGTCTTCTTTCTATGTTTGTTTGTTTCCTATAAAATGCCCTGCGTGCTTTTGCAGCATTGCGAGATTCTTAACACAAGAGGCTTTCAGCCCAGCCTTGCTTCCTGGGATGCCCAGGAGACCACGTTACCTCATGTGGTCTCCTGAGAATTCAGGAACTGCTGTTGGGCTGAAGGCATCTTGGCAAAGTGCTTCATGCTGCAAGCAAGCACGGGACTTTTAGACCTTTAGAAAAACCTTTATTTTTTAAGCTTTCCCCCTTTTGAGGATGGATTTGAGAAAGAGAGGCAGGACTATCTAGGTGTTTTGGTAAAAGAACAAAGTAGTGTGTTCCAGTATTTTGTAAATTCAATTTTTTTTAAAAAAAATGAACTTTATAAACATGTGATTTTTTTTAAAGACATAACCTACAAAAAAAGTAAGATATAAAGATAAATATCAATAAACTAGTCAATAGGTTGTATCCACTTTTAAGCTGGATCAACTGCACTGATGGAAGTGGACTTCCTTGCTCCTCCTTTCTACGGCAGCCCATCCAGCCCCCTGAAAATGCTATCCAGAGAGATTCAGGAGACCTGCTAAATGGGGTGAGATGGGGGGAATCCCCCAAAAGTGGTGGAGGGGACCTTCCTTTCACAAAAGTCCCTTCCTCTCATGGAAGGCAGATCCTCGATCCAACCCTTTATTTTCTATTCCTACTTATATGTAATTATTTGGGTGGGTGGGTGTAATTTATTATATACGATTACATCTGCAGTTAATATAACTTTGAATCCATAAGTATCCGTCTTAAATTTCTGATACATATACATAATAAGGAAGGTCCAAAGACTCTCAAAGTTTTCTCTGTGTTACTTTCCTTAACACCAGTTCTATATGGAAGAAATCCTATACCCACTTAACTAGGAGAAAGTCCCTCTTAAGGGGCCTTACTTTTGAGGATTTGGCCAAACTTTATTGAAGATGCAATTCTACATCCACTTCTCTGGAAGTAAGCCCCATCAGTGAAACCTACTTCTGAGCAGATATGTCTAGGATTGCACTAACGGCTTCTTTTCCATGGGTACACTGGGTGAGAATCATTTTGAGCTGATTAGGATTTTGGTTTCTGTCAAAATACTTCCTGCTTGATTCACATGGTTGGAATACACATTGGGTTAGATCCAGAATTATGCCTTCAGCACCTCAGAAAGCTACACACAGAGTCAAGGAATCCTGCTGGATGGGGTACAAGAATCCCCAAATTGGGCAGAAGGACTCCAGAGAATGGAGACCTTCCTGTCTCAAGAGGTCCCTTTCTTTTGCACAAGTGCAGACATGTAGACAGGAGTGATCCGATGGACATTGTTTACTTGGACTTCCAAAAAGCTTTTGATAAAGTCCCCCATCAAAGACTCCTGAATAAACCTAGTAGTCACAGAATAAGAGGAGAGGTCCTCCTATGGATCAGTAACTGGTTAAAGAAAAGAAATCATAGTAGGAATAAATGGTCAATTCTCTTGATGGAGGGAAGTAGTAGTGGGGTCCAACAGGGATCAATATTGGGACCAATTCTTTTCAACTTGCTCATAAATGATCTGAAATTAGGAGTGAGCAGTGAAGTGGCCAAGTTTTCCGACGACACCAAATTATTTGAGGTTGTTAAAACAAAAAGAGATTGTGAAGAGCTCTAAAGGGATCTCTTTAAGCTGGGAGAGTGGGCATCCAAGTAGCAGATGTGGTTCAATGTAAGCAAGTGTAAGGTGATGCACGATGGGTAAAAAAAAACAACTTCAAGTATAATCTAATGGGATCTGAGCTGGTGGTGACTGAACAAGAAAGAGATCTTGTGATTGTGGTGAACAGCTCAATGAAAATGTCAACCCAGTGTGCGGCCACTGTAAAGAAGGCAAACTCCATGTTAGGCATTATAAGAAAAGGAATTGAGAATAAAATGACCAGTATCATACTGCCTTTATACAAATCTATGATGAGACCACACTTAGAATACTGTGTACAGTTCTGGTCATCACACCTAAAAAGGATATTATAGAGCTTGAAAAAGTGCAGAAAGGGGCAACTAAAATGATTAAGGCGCTGGAGCATCTCCCCTATGAGAGAAGGTTACAATAGCTGGGATTGTTTAGCTTGGAAAAAAGGAGGCTGAGGGGAGACATGATAGAGGTGTACAAGATTATGCAAGGTATGGAGAATGTGGATAGGGAGAAATTTTTCTCCCTCTCTCAAAATATTAGAACCCGGGGTCATCCCATGAAGCTGATTGGTGGGAGATCCAGGACAAATAAAAGGAAGTACTTCTTCACACAGCGCATACTTAAATTATGGAACTCACTACCACAAGATGTGGTGATGGCCACCAATTTGGATGGCTTTAAAAGGGGTTGGATAAATTCCTGGAGGCGAAGGCTATTGATGGCCACTAGCCCTGATGGTTGTGTGCTATCTCCAGTATTCGAGGCAGTTATTTATTTATTTATTTATTTATTACATTTTTATACCTGCCCAATAGCCGAAGCTCTCTGGGCGGTTCACAAAAATTAAAACCATCATAAAACAACCAACAGGTTAAAAACAGAAATACAAAATACAGTATAAAAAGCATGTGTGCACCAGTTGCTGGGGAACATAGATGGGAGGGTGCTGTTGCACCATGTCCTGCTTGTTCAATCCCTGGCCAATGGCTGGTTTGCCACTGTGCGAACAGAGTGCTGGACTAGATGGACCCTTGGTCTGATCCAGCGTGGTGCTTCTTATGTTCTTATGGATCCAATCCCTCATCTATAGCCTAGCAAAATGTTCAGAAGTCTTAGCTACATAGAATATCCAATCATATCGTTTACATATATCAAAATAATTTTCCAAAATCCACTCAAAGTTGTTGTTTCCAGATCATCCATCCTTCAATACACCTTAATCACACCTTTGTTTCACAGTGGAGGTGTCTGGAGACTGGCAAAAGGAAGTACCATCTCTTTCTTCCTTAAAGACATTCAAGTGCGGAAAGGGAATTCTAATCCAAATTGCTATTGGACTGTTTGTTACTGAATTTGCTCCTGATCTCAAATGAAAACAACAATGGGAATTATTCCACTCATAAAGATACTTTGCAGGAGTGGGATACTCTGATCATGTGAAGAAAATGGTTGCCATAAAGCACTGAAGCCTTAACTAATTCACTTGACATGATCTTAATTAAGCAGGTATAACTGCACGGTAGTAAATATAGAATAGTATTTACTCAGAGTTAATTAATCTCAAAAAGGAGAAAGATTATGAGAATATTTTCCCACTGGGAAGAGTCCAAAGCTGAGCCAATAAATATTCAGCAAGGAAATAACAACAGAATTATATTAAAATGTTTTGTTTACATAGGGACAAGACGGCAATCCCCAAATGAGCATCCTTTGCTAATCTCTCTCTCTCTCTCTCTCTCTCTCTCTCTCTCTCTCTCTCTCTCTCTCTCTCTCTCTCTCTGCTATTCTTCTTCTGCCCTATTTCAGTTGCCTGCTTTCTGTATAAATTGCTGTCAGTCCTGGTCTATAATATTACAACGTAACAATGTTTTGTCTGCCTTACATGCATTAACTTGGAAATCAGAAAATGCCACATTGCACTGAATTATTATTGTTCCATCAAGTTTAGTATCTTGCAGCTAGCAGGGTATTCTGCATAATTGCTCTACGGACATTTATAACAAGGTGAGTATTTTCAAAGGAGAAGGCTTGTCTGGCAAGAGAAAAGAGCAAGTTGTTGCACAAGGAAATCTTGAACAATGAGAGCAAAGTGCGTGGAAGGAGTATCCAAACAGTTGCTTTTAGGAGAAGAAAATGCTAAAATTATTGAATATGCTGCTTTTAATAAGTAATTTAACAACGCTTAGATTGGAGATGATGCCATTTATGTTATTATTGATTTACTTATCTGATTTGTTCACTGTCCTATAACAATTGTTTTCAAGACAACATACTATAACCCCCAAAATCCACATACATTTTTTTTTAAAAAAAGGCACACAACTATAAAACAATCAGCTTAAAATCGCATCAAGCACTATTTCATCCCCACACATAAACCACCTAGCTTGCTGAAGAGCTTAGAAGAACTCAAAAGCTTGCACAGTTATTATTGGTCCTAATAACTGTTTGCCTAATTGTGGATTTTGGATATTTCCCCCCTGGATTTTGTTTTTTTGTTTTTATTCCTGGACCAGTGTAGTCATCTTTGTGTTTTTTAAGTAACAAAGGGGTGGATCCAGATTGGCTATTATTTTATTATTATTATTATTATTTATTTATATAGCACCATCAATGTACATGGTGCTGTACAGATAACACAGTAAATAGCAGGACCCTGCCGCGTAGGCTTACAATCTAATAAGTTGTAGTAAACAATAAAGAGGGAAGGAGAATGCGAACAGGCTGAAGCAGACTCTGAGTGAAGGGACTTACAAGAGTGAAGGGACTAACCAAGAAGCAAAGTTATGAAACAGGCAAATGGTCAAACACAGGCAAGCAGTCAGAAACGTGGGGTCAGGCTAAGACAGGAGAGGTCAAGATAGCAGGAAGAGGTCAAAACACAGTTAGGGAGTCAGTTACATTACACAATCAAGAATCAGAGTCAAGCAGCCGTCCAAGGGTGAGTAGCATGGAGCATCAATCACAGGACAAGATCTGGAAGGCACAGGAGAAAACATGGAAGCTGCAAGAATGGCATTGTTTCCAGCCATTCTTCCAATGGCTAGGCAGACATTGAAGGCTTTTAACACTGGAGCCTACTGACCCTAACCCAGGGCTCAGCTGCACTACATCAGAGCTCTCTGGTCAGAGCCCTACTCATGAAGCGTTGCTTTCTCCTGAGGAGGCCTCCCTTGCAGTCAGGCACGTCTTCTCACAGGAACCCTGCTGACTTGCCCCTTAAGGTAAGTTGCTCAGCCTGTGTTTCTGAAGCAGAGCTCCCCTCTTCCTGTGGGATGGAGACATGGTCCTCTCCCTAGAGGGCCCAGGCTCCCCCAACTCTCCTGATATATATGGTTCAATGGCATCATCTATCTCTGGGAGCTCTAGCTTCTTAGAAGACGAGGAGGAGTCTTCCAGCAGGGGCATGATAAGAAGTGACCCAGAGGAGGCTCTCCATTGGAAGAAGAGGGCAAGAAGACAATCCTTGTCAATTCCCTTTTCCCTCCCACAGCCCCCTATGTTGCCTCTCATGTTGTGCCAGAGGATCCTCCCGCAGCTTTTCAGGAAGCTGCAGGAGGGAGAAGGAATCATGTATATTGCCTCCCCACCCCCTTCCTCCCGCACAAGCAGAACTTTGTTCAGCTCTACTCTGGATCCAACCCAAACAATGCAAAGTTCTAAAAATGTTCCACAAAGTTAAAAACTACCTTTAAACGACCAATGGTAACATATACAGAATTTTAAGAACCAGTAAGAATAAAAAAGGTCTTTGCTCAGTGCCAAAAGGACATTAAAGTAGGAGCCTGATGGATCTCTTTAGGGAGGGCATTCTATCGCTGGAGAGAGATTAAATAAAAGATTTATTTGGTTGTTTTCTGTCCCATCTTTTAATGCAGAAAGATCTCTACGGTGGCTTACATAAAATAAAATTAAAAATACAGTTAAGCTGGGATCGCTTCCATCTGCTCTGACATACATTATTGTTACAACTAGGTCTGAGCCAAAATGTCTCACTGTTATTCTCAAACACTTTTGGCAACACTGAAAGACATCTTCCTTTTTTCAACTATATTTTTGGCACTGCTTGCAGGAAAGTTTGTTGCTTCCTTAAATTATCATTTCTTCCTCTCTGTGACATCAAACAGCCAAATACAGTCAGCTACATGGCAGTGTGACATTATCCGTCTGGTACAACATGATCTCTGCTTGAATAGAACCCCCAAAAGATGCCCCAACCCACCATGTACGGAAGCTGATCAGACTGTGAGTAGAATCTTTCTTCAACATTGGCTACAAGAGAACAGGGCAAGTTTCATGGCAGACACAGCACTATCCTTGAACAGAGAGAATGGCCAGGATAATCAGAAGGAATAGCTGGAGGGGCTGCTGAAACTGCCCACCCAATTCCAGCATTTGCTGCCTGAGGCAGCTGACTCACTCTGCTTAATGGTAGGGCCGGCCCTGATCCATGTGTCTTTTTCCTGGGAATATTTAACAGAACATCACATGAATTTGAAGATTTACAAAAGCTGCAAACTGTGCTGCAACCAAGGAGTTAAAATTACATTGCTTTAGAGAGAACCTGAAGTCAAGCAAAACACCCAGACAATTTAACTGCAGAGACAGGGACAACCATGCATCCATTTAAATGAAATGTCAGAGAAGGAGCTGTGCCTATTAGCATCTAGAAACCCAAACTGAACAGTTCTGTGTTATCAAACAAATGGTTTATGCTAGCCAGTTATTAACTTCTGATAAGCCCCTTGTCAGTTTTGAAATTGCACAACTGAGTCTGCGGATGAGGGGAAATGAATCGGTGTCATCCCCATAAAGACAATAAAGGAAATCCAAATGATTACAAGTGTAACAGCCTAATGACACACAACTCCCATTTCAGGAATAGGGGAATGAGTTTAAATTCATGCTGGTATTAGCAGATCACGTAGCCCTGCATGTGTCTGGCTAGTCTTACTCTAGTCAGAAGAATTTCTTGGGAGGCCATTCTCCTCTTCAGCCTTCAAAGGCTCCAGGTAGAAAACGTTCACTTCAGGAGAAGTTTGAAGCATACCTATTATATCTTAACGCTTGTTAAGGTATTTAATTGGGGGGAAATATGCTCCCTCAAAACAAAACATTGTCTAGTTTTGGCATTTGTCTTGAATGTCTTTAGAACAGTAGCAACTCTGCTATCTCCATAGCTTGTGTGGAAGATGGCTAGAAGAATATATCCATCACCCTCTCTAAGTAAAAAATAGCTATATGCATATGATGGTAGTTAAGCCAATGCAGAGCAGGGGCATCAAATGTTTCTTTAACAAGTAGCCAGGTTTGGTCACATTCCCACTGAATAACCTTTTAAGGTATCCTATTATGTCTAGTTAAGTCAGCCTTGTGTCGTTATTTCCTATTAGTGTAATTCACAGGACTGGCAGAGGCAGACAAAAACCATCAGAAAAATAATAGTGTTACATGGTAATTTTAACACACACACACACACCCAAAAATGAATAAAATCTCCCTCTCCCAATGTACACAATAGTTTAAAGCAATGTTTTATAAACTTGATGTCTTCGGGGATCCTTGTCTAAGCTCATCCTCTGAGTGTGGTCCTTAGACAGCCCCAAACAGCACACCCATCAATGAGAGAGAGGTAATAGCAGGCTTGAGGACAATCCCAAGATTTGCAGATATAGAAAACAACTCCCAAAAAACCACATCTTTAGAGAAAAATGTTACAACGGGGTGGGGGGAGGGATGACCACAAAACAGTGAAATGAGGACTGATCATGCTCCGTGGCTGATGATTGCAGAGCAGGGGAATGGACATTCAGAGAGTAGAGAATGAGATAGGATATTCTGCAAAATGGCCTGGCCATCTGTCTGGGATCCTGGATAGGAACAGCCTACGTTCTGTTGCAGTTCCCACTTCTCAGCAAGTCTATCACGTAACTCCTGTATAGTTGCCACACTCTGTATATTGTACAGGATTCTGGGACAGGTTATGTGGCCCAGACTCCATTCATATGGGGCACCTGCCCCCCCCCCCACCTGGGCTGCCCTCCTGTCTGCCACCACCATAGTTTCTTACCCCACCACGATTCCTCTCCCTTTGCCACACCTGCCGTGTTTTCCCTTGGGCACGGCCATTTCTTTACCCACACTACCACCCAGCATCCATGCTTGCCATGGTTTCCTCTGGGGCTCACAGGGACACTCACGCACACTCCTCAGCCATCTGAACCTGAACCAAACCCATGAGAATTTTTCCAAAATTTCTTCTCCTGTGAATGTCTTTTTGAAAGCCATTTCTTTTCTATCAAAGGGAGCGAGAATGGTCGAAATTCTCAGGGGAGAAATTTTCAGCACAGCACTAAGCAGCAGCCCACAGGTAGATCACTGCTGATTTGAAAGCGGTACTGTGATATTTTGCTGTTTCATGCCTATTCTGTAATGTATGTAGTTAGAATGTGTTGAGAATGTTTACTGTTTAAAATAATGTTTAGGGTGTTGTTGTTGCTTTTTAAATAAATAAATAAATAAATACTTATGCTGCAGGAGCCAGGAGGGTAGGAGGGTAGTCCCAGAGGGATGGGGAGTGAGTGACCAGGATGTGAGAGTGCATGCTGATTGGCTGGTGGTGGGAATGGCTGGATGGGTAGATAGCAGGGAAGGGAAGGAGTTAGCTGAGTGTGTGGGGATACTGAAATGCAGAGAGAGAGAGAGAGAGATTTGGGTGTTCAGGCCTGTCAGGATGAGATTTGAGAGTAGGAACTGCATGTTTTATTATTTGGAGGGACAAGTGATAGGGTAGCCTGGAGTGTAGGTCAGGCAGGGTTGATATTGAAATTGAAGTTGAATCTGAAGCAATATTTGAAACATTTTAGAACACTGAATTGAAACCATTCCACTTTGTGCCTGTTGTGACCATCACTCATTTACCTGAGGAAACCAATATGCTTTACAACTGCAACTTACATCTTGTTAATAAACCTTTATTTTATTCACACTGGTGTTATTTATGAGATAGCTTGGTGGGGTACCTGTTCAATTGGTGGCAGAGAAAGGGGAGGTGGAAGTTTAGGGGGCTGGGCTGGGCTGAGCTGCTGTGAAGAGAGTGGCATGTCACAGAGACAGTGAGCAGCACCCCAGATGCTCGTTCCAGAGCTGGGTCCTTTGATTCTAGTGCAAGAATGCAGGAGCAGGAAGGGGTGGGCATCACAGGCACAGATGAAATTGCCCACCTGGACAGCTGACTGAGCAAGGCACATGGATCACCTGACCACAGTCTTCCACACTTTGATGAGATGGACTGTATTTCTATTTAAAGTCTAATAATTCTTTCTAAATTTGCATCTATACATATAAACTAGCACATGCCCATTTTATGCATATCAGTGTCCTCTTTTTTTTGGCAATTCACAAGTGGCCACCCTAGCCGTAAGGTCCACAACTAGTGGAGCCACTGACTCTCCTGTACTTGGACACGGCAAGACAAGATTCACCATAAGGGATAAACTGGCGTTCAAGGCAGGTTACTCTCCATAACAGCTCTCCTCATTGATGAACCTCTGATGAGCTTCTGAGGAATGCCATGGTTTCCCACAACACAATTTGAAAACCAATGGTTTAAATATTTGGAGTAGAATGCAGTGTGTTTTGAAACTAAAAACTTTAGGCTCAGTTCAGCTGGTTTCTTACAAGAAAGGGCTGTCCAGGTTTGGAGGCGGGGTGGGGGAACCAATAACAAGAAACACCCATATGTGTGTGTGGTGTGTGTGTGTGTGGAGAGGATGTGAGGGCCAACTGGATTGTGCTCTTCATGTGGCATACAGAGGGATCTAAAGCCATTAGGGTTTTCTTTATAGCTTAGGGGAACATTGTGGTTGTGGTTGTTTTTACCATATTAGAAAAATGCCTGTCATTGTGACAAGTGCAATGTATGTGGATGGAGGGCTTGTATATTGCACACACACACACACACACACACACACACACACACTGCAGAATCAGTGGCAACTGGGCCACCCAGTATCAAAGATATCACACTAGGGTCCTTCAATGTTACATTTTATTTTCCCCATACTTATGATTTTCTCTAACCAAGTTGTGGTGATGACCACTAGCTGAGACATCTTTAAAAGTGAATTAAACAAATTCATGGAGGGGAGTTCTATCCATGGCTAATGGGTCATGATGGCTATATGGGGCCTTCAGGTTCAGAGGCAGTGTACGGCACAGTTGTTGCTGTCTAGGAATTCTGTGGCTGAGCTCAAAATAAGAGTAATGAGAGTTGGCTGACTGTCAATTAATTAGCTCTTTCCTATTGTCTGGCTATCTATCTATCTATCTATCTATCTATCTATCTATCTATCTATCTATCTGAATTATTTCTAGGTTGCCTGTAAGGATGGAACTCTCCTTCCCTCCTTCTTGGATTATAATCCTCATGCATCTTTTCCATACTGCTACTCCTTCCACTGACTCCCTCAGTGTTACCAGCTGATTTATTTAATAAAACCAGTGCCTGAGCATTCCTGAAAATACTGTTTCCAATAGAAAGCTCCCATGCTGTGATTGGTGAAGTGGTAAGTAATTTGCTTTTAATGCTAGCGCATACCACTTAGCACTATATTTAACGGAATGATGAAAATCTCTAATTTTTCATCTGCTTGCTTTAACTGGTGCTCCCTGCAATCCATCTCTGTGCAGTGGGAGTTTTTCTGCTGGATATGTTTTAATAGACCTTACTCTCCAGTCTACAACAAGCATTTTAATTTTTAATTCATACTTATGTCTTTCTCCTATAATAGACTAGAACTACAGATGGGGGAGTACGTTGTAGATAATAAGAGCACAGTGGGTACCTAGGGAAACTATGCCACTAAAAGGCCTCCTTATTTACACTTTTCAGTAATGACTACATATATTCAGTTATACAGGAGGAAATTGTAAAAGGAATGCCACCATAGGCAGGCAATTACTATGTGACTATAACTAAGTGATATGGATGAGGTTGTTAATAAGTGCAGAGGAGAAGAACACAATCTGTACAAGTTAAGAGCCAAATTTTATTATGTACGTTTCTTATCAATGAAAACCAATAGGATGCACACAGGATTTAGGAAACAATAAGATAGAACTAAATCTACATTCAAATCTACACTAGTTGGACTTTTTTTTTAAAAAAAAATGATTTTTCAGTCAAGGGAAAGATGAGGATGAGATTAATCATAGGCTATGGTAGCTCTAAAACAGGGGTCCTAAGAATTTGGGACTCCTCTTCTCATTTAAATTATTTTGGTGCTGTTCCTGCTCCCCGAATTGAGCTCCTTTATACATAGCTGTTAGGAGCAACAGGCACTAGAACTAGGGAAATGGATAAACGTGTGCTGGGTTCGTATTTTGATGCAAGAATAATGCAAGAGTTAGCAACTCCTGAGACTAAATATGGAGTCTGTACATCTCTGAGGCTCATAGTGAGTTTTAAGGGGATGAGATGTGAACAAAATTTTATCGTACTGTTCAAATCTGCATGCAAAAAAATGCACCCATTTGCTGCTTTTCTCAATGGAAAAATGCATAGTAGAAATTTGTATACTTAAGAAATGCATAGATTTTGAAATATACACACAGAAATACATATGAATTCCCATGCAGAAAAAAAGAGGCTTGCAACCCGATGTGGATCCAAGTTGGAATGCGCTTGGCAGTTGAAATACGGAGAACCTCAAAGAGATCAAGAATGGCAGATTCTTCTATCTCTAACTAGGACTGAGAATCTCCATATCTGTGTTCCGCTGCCTGAAGGCAGAAGGCTGGACCAGTTGTATTATCCTCCCACATTGTCGCCTCACTTTGGCTATAAATGGTTCCAGGTCAGGCCTGGGTCATTGCTTAGGCAACAACCAGATGGCAGTCTTGTCTATAAGGCTCTCTAAGGCCTATACTTACCCCAGCTTTATTGTCCAATTTCTAGTCTGCCTGTCTGTCTTTCCAAGATCTAAATAGTTCCCCTGCTCAGCATCTGGCCCCAGTTCCATTATGCTGGACTCTTCTTACCTCCATACCTGGCATTCCTGAATGCCCTTATTCCAGCACTGACAGTAGGGTAGAATACAGTGGTGTTCTTGTACCATGTGGGAGAAGAACAGTAGTCATATTCCAGTTGAATTTAAATAACTCCTGTAAGAACAGAGTAGTAATAAAACTAGGAATCAATTCAGTTTTATACTCATTGATTGAGAGTATTTTTATCCTGCTCCTCAATCAGACAGCTCCCACAGTGGCTTACAAATTTTCAATTAAATAAGATGATCCTGCTCACAGGCTTACAATTGGGGTAAAAAACATAAACACAAGGAAAAAAGGATGAGGAGGGAAGACGTGAACATGAAGTCAACTCTTAGGAGGATTAGTGGCTTGGCTAGGGGTGGCCCCACCATTAGGCAGAGTGAAACGTTTGCCTCAGACAGCAGATTTTGGTCATAATGAAAGGGCAGTAAATCATTAGCTGTTTAATTTGCTGTTAATTGTATTTTTACTGCCAGGGAAGGGGAGAGGTGCTTTGTGGGATTTTCTGCTCACTTGGCTGGCTTTGGGTACTATGCACGTTGACTTTGGTCACAGGGGGCATTTGATGCTGTGCCTCAGGCAGCAAAATGTCATGGGCAAGCCCTGGGCACGGCCCTGCTTCTTCTCTCATCTTACTCTATTTATTTATTTTTATTTATTTATTACATTTTTACACCGCCCAATAGCCGAAGCCCTCTGGGCGGTTCACAAAAACCAAAATCACCACAAAACAACCAACAAGTTAAAAATACAAATACAAAACACAATACAAAAAGCACAACCAGGATAAAACCACACAGCAAAATTGATACAAGGTTAAAATACAGAGTTAAAACAGCACAATTCAAATCCAAGCTAAAATTAAGTGTTAAAATACTGAGTGAATAAAAAGGTCTTCAGCTGGCGACGAAAGGAGTACAGTGTAGGCGCCAGGCGGACCTCTCTGGGGAGCTCATTCCACAACCGGGGTGCCACAGTGGAGAAAGCTGTGACTCTGTGACTCTGTCACAATTTGGCTGGAATGGCTGCTGGTGGTGTCAGCTGAGAGAAGAGGAACTTTCATGGGGGTAGTCTTTCAGCAGGGCTCTCGTTTCCCCTCAGTACCGCCATTTTTAAAATGATGGTGGAAACCACTCAAGCAGATTCTTCTAATTCCACGTTTCAATAATAATAATAATAATAATCATCATCATCATCATCATCATCATCATCAAATACATATTACATAATTTTCGTTACACCCAAATGCTCATGTTGAGCAGCCATTGTGGGCAGGACAGTATTGCGGTCGGCCCTAGAAGAGACAGCACTGTGGCCTGCTTGCTGACGCACAGAGAGCCCGGTGCTACTGCAGGGGGCGGGGCTTATCAGCCAGCCCCGTGACCCTCTCTCCACAATTGTGTTTTGTTAGCACCCACCTGCCCATGCTAGGATATTAGATAGTGTGGGATCTGCTGGTCACCTGAGGGAGGTGAATAGGATTTTTTTTACCTAAAAGCCTCATTTGGATTATTCGTGTTCATTTGTTTTGTCTAAGCCAAACTATTTGCTGCGGGAGGGGTGCACTTGGCTTCTTGGGGTGGAAATGCATTAATTAAGTTAATTGTTCACAACAGGCAGGCCATTACGGTGGAGGAATTTTGAGGGCGCATCTTTAAGATGAAAAGGGGGCTCCTGGTAGCTGCCACCTAGGGTCCAGGGGCAGTGGAAGACCCCCTTTCAGAGCCCAGGTGGCCCACCCACCTAGAATCTGGGGACTCAGGAGGGCATCCTTCAACACCTCAAGGTGTGTCAGGGGGTGGGACAGTGGCTCGGCTGCCTCTGCCCTCAGGTCAGGTATGCTCGGCCTTCAAGTTTATATTAAGTTAATGTTCAGTAACAAAGTTGTGGCTCCAGTTTGCCCAACCTCTTCATTTCAGGGTTTGATTGTGATAGGGATGCTATTGTTTTTATTTGACGTGATCAGTGCGGGGGAAGTGTAAAACATTGAATTTGCATGTCGACACTTAATTTTCTTATTTTAAGTTTAAATCCATCATTAACAAAAATAAAAAATAAAATGTAAGTCCTTTAAAAGTAGCCACCAAGGTCAACTTTCGAAAACAAAATTAGAAAAATGTTTGCCAAATGTCAAGTTCTGGAACGTTTTCATTTTGCTCCCTTTTATTTATGTTGTGAGCAAATTAATCAGCCTTATCCCATTAGTGGGCTTCAGGCAGAACCAATCATTTACTAGTAGTCATTGCAGTAAGAGCAGCAGGAGGAATCCCATGCTTAGAATAAGCTTAGTATTTCTTTCTCAAGATTAAGCAGAAAAAGGCCAGGTTGTATGGTATTTGCTTGGCGGCTCAACTGCACTGCTAGTACATTGTGTATAACTCCGGGATAAATCTGAAGTACATCCTGCAGTTCCAAGAGCCAATGCAATTAATTCTAAAACAGAGACCCTTTGCGATCGACAGACAACAATTTGTTTATTTGTTTATTTAAAATAAGTCTAGGACAACTTTTACAGGAAAGCCCCTCTCAACACAATGCCCATTTAAAAACAAAAACAAAGTTAAAACAGCACATCAAACATTTCAAAAGCCAGCACTATAGTCACATGAATTTAAATAGCTAACACATCGTTAGCTTAGAAACAGTTAACAATTCAAGACCTGCAATTTAAAACTAGCAGCAATATAAAATATTAGCCCATGTTCGTCATTTATAATTACAGGATGTTTAAAGCACTACAGATACATTATCTTGTTGCAATCCTTAAACAGAGCACAGCATATCTGGATTGCAGTCAATCATATGTTCAACATTGGATCAACGCTGATATTGACATTTTAATCAGTTTTGACACAGCATGAAGTCATCTGTATGGAACATTCGTCACAAATGTACACAGTCAAGGTCTTATTCAATTGCGACGAAGATTATCATATGAATGAAGATGCATAAACACGCTTTTTGATTAATTAGCTCTTACTGGAGACTACTCGATCACCTAAAAATAAAAAGAAAGTGATGAAGTTGCTTGGACCATAATGATTCTCACTCAGCACTTCCTTCCCCCCACTTTTTTAACCTTCTAATATCCTTACTAGTAAAATTTACTCTACATGTTTTGACTCTTTTGGCTGTCTCTGTGTGCAGTGAATTTATTTATTTATTTATTTATTTACTACATTTTTATACTTCTCATCAGCCAGAGTTCTCTGGGCAGTGCCCAATCAAAAACCATAAAATACAACAAGCATAAATTTAAAATGTTCAAAGTTAAAAACGCAATATAAAACCAGCTAAGTTTAAATCCAGGGAAAGCCGGTGTGAAAAGGTATGTTTTCAGGAGGCATTTAAAAGAGGTTATGTTTTCCACCTCCTGAACTGCACAAGGGAGGGTCCTCCAGAGGGTGGGTGCCGCCACAGAGAATGTTCTTTGTGGCGGCATTCCGTTCATTTCGGAATGGCCAGCAGGACCACCTCTGAGGATCGTAGTTGTCATCCGGGTGCATATAAGGGAAGGCGGCCTGCTAGGTATGCTGGCCCCAAGGTGTTTAGGGACCAGCATATACACCCATCACATGATTCCCTCTACATTTGTCTCAAGTTCTCACACAAAGCCTAACTGTGTCTGGGAAAGGGATGTGGGAATCCCTCTTTGGAGTATATTAAAGAACCACGGATGTATGCTTCAACATGTTTTCCAACTGAGGAGCTTCTCAGTTTGTCACAATGGTAGACCATATTTTTTGTATGTAGATGGTCCTAGGTTCATTCACCAATATCCCCAGAGAGGGCTGGGGGAAAGCCCAGTCTGAAGCCCTTGAGAGCCACTGCCATTAAGTGAAGGCAATATTGAACTAGACAGACAAAATGCCTGACATTTGGGCACTAACAAGCAAGAAAACTAAATCATTTTATACTTTTTATTTTATATTATGGTTTTATACTGTTGTTTTATATTTTGAATGGTTTTAATTTTTGTGAACCGCCCAGAGAGCTCCGGCTATTGGGCGGTATAGAAATGTAATAAATAAATAAATAAATAAATAAATAAATAAATTTCAGCACCTAAGGCTTATAAAGGATTCCCAAGGAGTACATCAGAGTAATGCATAGGGCTTACCTTGTACAGGAGTGTAAGAGTAATGCACAGGATAGGGTGACCATATGGAAAGGATGACAAGGCTCCTGTATTTTTAACAGTTGTATAGAAAAGGGAATTTCAGCCGGTGTCATTTGTATGCAGGCAGCACCTGGTGAAATCCCCTCTTCATCACAACAGTTAATGCTGCAGGAGCCCTGCCCTCTTGTCCAGATACAAAAGAGAGCAGGGCTCCTGGGTGATCGCTTTCCCTTCTCTTGTCAAGTGCTTTGCCATGATAGGGCGAGAGACAGAGATTGCACTCCAGAGCTCCTCCTTTGTGCTACAATCCTAAACATACCTACTCAGAGGTAAGCCCCTCGGAACCCCAGGTAAGTGTGTAGAGTATTGCAGCTTTAAAGTATTGCAGCTTTAAAGTGACAGTGGCCACTTTATAGGAGGAAAACAGCTTTGTTTATGCTTATACCCTGACATATTTCCAAACTGGGGATAGCTTGGAAAACAAAGGGCAAAGGGTTTTTGCTAAGCCCTTACATACACATGGCTCTACTTCATGGTTTCAAGAGAGCTGCAGCGACTGGAAAAAAAATACCTTCCCACTTCTCTGTATTCTTTTTTCTTTCCCGGAGCTTGATCTCTGAAGAGGCTCCTCGTGTATGATCCATTTCACTTACGTGCTCCTGAATGACCGTGCTCACTTCGTCATTTGCAAAATTTATTCCACTAATGTCACCAAATGCCTGAAAAAAGCACAGTGTTCAGGACTCATTGGCTGTGGCACAGTCCAGTGCAATATCAAGTTAAAAGAAGCAAAAGTAAGCAGACTTTGGGCATTTATTTTTTTGTTTGTTTAAATTACAGATTAGCAGCTCTTTTGTGTGTGAAATTTGGTACTGTCATGCCAATAACCCAGACTCACAGCGATGTACAATTTGGGCTTCATGGCTGAATTCCGCTCCTGTGCTTTGTAACAATTTTTTTAACAGCCCTGCCAAAACACTCTAAAGGGAGTGCCTTTACAAAGGCATCCACAAATAACATATACAGTGGTAAACGAATACAGTGGCAAATGAAGACTTAAGTACATGTGAAAGGTGAATTCACCTAGGCTTTTGCTTCAGCTCTTAAATAAATATAGCAGAACGAGGTTGTATTTCTTGCACTCAACTATCTTCTTCTTGGAGGATGTTGTCAGCATGGGTATGTGTGTGTCGGGGAGGTGGGGGCTAGGAACCACACAAAATAAATTCTTTAAGAGAAAAATGCTATTGCTTTGGGGAGACATGGAGTATAGCAAATAAAATGTAGATGGGCTATTCACATCTAGAATTATGACTGTTGTGATCCATTGTCATCTCACATCTAGATGATGGGCTACAAGCCCTACTGGAAAGGGACTGATGTGGTATTTCAAGACAAATATAATTGGTATCCTCATTACCTATATAAAGACAGAAGTAGAATAGAGAAGATCTCTCATGGATGTGGCCAATCTATTAGTAGAAGGCGTAGAGATGGGCCATATAGAACAAGAAGCAATTAAGGTCAATCCACCATCTAGATGGAAGGAATGAACAGGCTGGATTGGAGTAAAATATTCTAGTGGTTGACCCAGGCATGGTCAAATTCCCCAAATATCTCTTAAAAGAGATGCAGGAGATGCAAATCCCATAACTTCTCTTAAAATAGTCTCAGCTAAGGCCTTCCCAACCCAGAGGGTAATATTTAAATGGTTCTTCAGTGCTAATGCCAATGACGTTGTGCTAGCATAAACCAATGGTTGTGCCACATCATAACTAGCACAAATGGGGGGAAATGATGATTTGCCACTGAAATCTCTGCTTGGATTTCTCCCTCTGAGATTCTTCAGCATCCTATGACCCTTCAGGCACTGTCTAGGGGGGTCATAGGATCACTCTCTGACTCTCTATTGAAATCAATGGGTCTCAAAAGGACCTAAATTCATGCTCAAAAGGACCTAAATTAATATTCCGTGTAGTTCCATTTACTAGGTACTACTATAATAATTAAATGTTACTAATTTAAATAATAATCACATCCCAGTTTACTTGCTGTAGCAAATTTGCATACAATAAACTCTTGCCTGTGTATAAATATAAATATATAGATGTGCTAAGATTTTGAACAAAGTCTGAATATTACATTAATTGAAGCCCAAGCCATTGGTTTCTGAAAGTGACTCAATGGCAGTAACCTTTTAATTAATCAACTGCGCCCAAAAGTTCACTTCACAGTGTAATTATAAAAGTGAGTAAAATTTATAATTGATGCATTTTGTCAATCTGTGTAGCTGGAAGGTACTTTTTGAAAAGGTTATATTTTTGTTTAGGTAAACTGAACTAATATTGCTTTGCTACTTAATTATCATCATCATCATCATCATCATCATCATCATCATCATCATCATTATCATCATCCTGAAACAGCAATAAGATATTCTAAATAAATATTTCAGGCATGTAAATGTTAAAAATGTGGATTAAACTAGAGGGCTGTATCTAGACATTCTTAGAATAGACTTATTGGAGTCAATGGGACTTAGCTTACTCATGACTAACTTAGGTCTCAGATTTCAATAGGTCTACTCTAAGTATGACTAAATGTGGACCCAAATATAGCTAAGGTGTACTTGGGATGAGTCACAATAAGAGATGATGGAAGAAATTTGTTCAATTCAAATTTTAATGTGAATTTACCTAATTTTGGACTTTTGAACCACTATACAAGCCAAAAGTCATTTATTCTTCAAAATTCACACGTCTCCAAATTTTGCAATAGAGTTCTCCAGTCAAAAACTGCCAATGAAAATGCATATATTAGGGAGAAATAATGTTCGAAAATCTATTGTATTAGGAAAATAACTTGCAAAAATTATTAGGCAAAAAAGGTCCATCAAAATGCATGCATTAGGAGAACTGTGGTCAAGACGGCTTATGAATGTTCAGGCAAAATCTAAAGACAAAACACTCACTGTTTGGGACAGGTCAAAATTAAGATTGGAGGAATTCTCAAAAATTGAAATGAACTGAAGATAGGACTGGGGAAAATGAGAAAGATGGGGGCTGCCTATGCAGTGGCGGGTTGTCGCAGTGATAAACAAAACCCAGGCCCATCCCCTGCCCTCTGCCTGGGTGGACGGTGACCAATCAGGACTCACCATCCACCCAGCCATGCTCCATGGCAAGCCCGGAGTGACGATAGATGGCGGATGCACCGTATCCACCTCGCTCCAGAGAAAAAAGTCAGAGTAAGTCCCCAACTTTTCTTCTTCGCAGCTTTGAGGGAAAGCCCCAGGCTGAATGTGAGGGGGATGCTGCATCGTATAATTGATACAGTGCCACCACCACCCACCCACACACACCCCTGGGGCTTTCCTTGCATATAGACAACCCCTGAGAGGAGGCGAAAGTGGCAGACATGTCCATCCTGAGTCAGAATGGGCCTGTTCAGACAACATGCTAAGCCATGGTTAGGCCGCTAGCCCTTTTGCAGTAAATGGTTAGTGAACGTGTTTGAACTGTGGTTATGTGGCCAACGTGGTTAGGAATGTGGATTTTAAAAAGGACATTTAAAAAAATCTGCGCACAAGTCCATTAATTCCACTAGGTTATCGAATATTCTTCCATGCCATCTAATTTGGACTGTAGTGGAAGTCCTAGCCGCTCTTGTGAAAACCGCTATGTTCTGTTGCAGAAAGCATGCAAGTTAGGAGTTTACTGCATATGAACAAATATAATCACTGATATAATCTGGCTTGCTTTCTATGTGCACAACGTCAGTGGAATCAGTGGCATTGTTCACAAGGCCTTCTCTTCCTAGTACCCAGAGTAACTTTTCAAATCTAAATAGGGTGAGAGTTGCTTTCAAAATAAAGCATTAGGTAATTTGCTTATTTTCCCAGGGAGCACTCACCAGCCGCAAATGTGTAAGTTATTTGAGGGCTGTTTTATATGTCATTACCAGATCCAAGAACAATGCACAAAAGCAGGCAGCCCCTTCATTTGATCAAAGTACAGTTTTCTCAAACAGCCACAAAATATTCAATGTTCCCAAGATTAAATATCTGAATATTGCTTCTGAAGGAACAGCTGTCAGCTTAAATCTAAAGTCTAGTTTGTTTACCAATCGTATTTTATATTTGTTAGGAAATGACACCAAATGGCAATAACGTCGCGGAAAGTGTTCTACTGGGGAATATACATGCCCTTTGGTTACAGTGTACATATCTTTATACATAATGCCAGTATATTTTCTCTAGAATTATGTTAAATATGTAAAAAGCCTTTCCTCATAAAGGTAAAAATGCTAGATGATTCCAAGCTATAATTTAGCATTAGTGTCAAGATTGTTTCAGAAAATAAGCTACAGTTACCGCTTCATTCTTTTTAAGTGTCACTCAGCATACCATATCTGATCTTGCATTCCAAATAAGCCCGGATGATTTTATTCACTTTTCAAGACGAACAAGAGAGCTTAAGCATCATTCGCAGCATATGGATGGATGTAAACGGCTTCACGAAGTAATAGGCTAGCTACCTAAACTGTCTGATCTTATTAGCACTTGCTTCATTTCAAACCATTGTGGTGGTGGTGGGGGAAAGGATTTCCCTTTCATCTTCTCTGTGTTTAGAGTGGTTCTATCTTGGATTTGGGTTTTTCTTTTCTTTCTTTTTTTATTTTGCTAGATAAAGATCATGCTGTTGGGGAAAAAAGGGGGGTTCTGTGCAATATCAAGCTTTACTTACTCTTTAATAAGAAACTGATTTCTTGTTGAGTTAAAGTGACTTATCTTTCCCCCCTTAATAATAAATCAACTCAAGTCAGCAGAAGCCAAGATTAAAATCGTTGTATTGGTGTTATCACTCTACAGACAGCAACATATCTCCAACATGGCTTCCAAATGCATTTAAAATGATAAAACTCAATAATTTTCCATCCTCTCTTACACAACATGAGTACAAAACAAAGGACTGCATGTAAAAACAAAGATTAACTTTTTGGAAAATGATTCTTTGGGTATGGTGACTGGAACTCTCCTTCTCCCCCAGCAGTACACCTGCTTGGTGAGACGTCGGCCTTAGCTAGACCTAAGGTTTATCCCGGGATCGTCCTGGGGTTGTCCCTGCCTGCTCCCGGGATCCTCTGTGTGTCATTTACATGAACAGGGACGACCCCGGGACGATCCCAGGATAAACCTTAGGTCTAGCTAAAGCCGTCATCTCTCTCGCTTTCTCTCACGTTCTCATTCAAATCGCTCCTCCAAAACTACATTTCCCATGAAACCCCTTGCTTAACTCCTCTCATCCCAAACTGAAATGGTTTATGTAGCCAAGAAATATTAATAATGATGAATAGAAAAGAGAAAAATAATGAATAGAAGGTGCTCATTGCATATGTGTGGATTTATTTATTTATATGGAGACCATGAGGAAAGGAGGACAGGGCTCCTGTATCTTTAACAGTTGTATAGAAAAGGGAATTTCAGCAGGCGCCATCTGCTGAAATTCTCTTTTCTATACAACTGTTAAAGATACAGGAGCCCTGTCCTCCTTTCCATATGGTCACCCAATTTATTTATTATCCTGCTTTTCTGCCAAATCAAACAAACAAACAAACAAACAAAAAACTGTGCTCAGGATGGCTCACAATAAAATCAAGACTAAAACCAAAATCTTAATTAAAACACAGCATAAAAGCAAATAACTTAAAAACACAATTAAAAACGCAACAATAAAAAGAACTTAACAGCACCAACCAATTAAAAAAACCCTTCACCAATAGACCAGCTTCTATGCTAAAGGTCTGCCTGGATACAAACATCTTTCTACATTGTCCAGCTGAACAGCATAGAAAGGGCTAAAAAAAACCCTAAAAAGAACTTTGTGCGGTAGCAAAACATAAAACTTAAAATCTCAGAACGTAACAAACATACTCTATGCGATTGCAAACTAGGCTTGAGAAGGGAGAGAAGGAGCTAGAACCTGCCCTGAGTGACCAAGGGGAAAGCAGGTTGCTGAGAAAGGAGAAACAGAGGGGAATGTGAAAAGACGCAGCAGTGAGGTTGTGGTTAAATGAATGTTTTTGGTATATGGCTTTTAGGGTTGAGGAACTTGGACAATCTGGTGTTAGACCACACTAACTCTATAGTTAGTGTGGTTTAGTAGACTAAGGCCAGATCTACACACCTTGGCTTTAGCTAGATGGGGCGAAATCCCGGGGCGATCCCTGGGATTGTCCCTGTGCGTCCACATGATGCACAGGGGATCCTGGAATCAGGGAGGGATGATCTCACCCTATACTTTAGGCCTGCTTTAGGCCCGCCATCACGGTTTGTCCCAGTTCCTCACGGTTCCTCGCGAGGAGCCAGGACCCGCACACAGGGCGCAGAGCTCTTCAGGAGTTCTGCACCCATCAGGGGGTGGGGTGGGGGGAGGGGAAAAATTAAGTTTATTTTTTTTAAAAAAACTACCTTTCTGCGCAGAAGCATTTGTGCACTCTTCTTCTTTAAGAAATTTTTTTAATGGCGACCGTGATGTCCTCGCCTTCTCACGTCATCATGCACCGTGTGTAAACAGAGGGGGAGATTGCGCAATAAAAATGTCGCGAGAGCTTCACCCCTTCGTCCCTCTAGACCACTAGGTCTAGCTGAGGCCCTTGTGTCAAATTACGAACGTGGAATAAAAAGCAGGATATAACACTATGAAAGCAATATATGCAACATGGATTGTGCCCCAACAGTTATCAGTGCACTTCAATACTGTTATAAAGCAGTAGTGTAGATCTAGTCTATCTCTTCAGCAAAGTTGAAACTTGGCAGTGAAATCAAAAGAGAGGTTAGGGGGGAAATGGATTAGAAAGATCAAACTGAAACTTTTAGTAGTATACTAGGATTGCTCAAGAAAGGATGGCAGCATATATTCAGGAAAAAGCAAAGAGAGTGAGCCACTTACAGTAGATGTAAGGCTAAATAGCATTTGACTTTGTAGTTACATTGTGTAAGTATTTCATGTTGTTTACAGTGCAATCCTTTGCATATTTACTTGGAAATAAGCCTTATGGTCTTCAACAGCATTTACGGTCTACTAAGTGTGCAAACTCAGTTACCTGGGAGTAAGTCCATTCAGCTCAATGGGACTTTCTTCTGATTAGACACATAGGATTGCATAGTTAGTCTCTAAAAGGGAGGAGCTCATTGATCCTAGCAAAAATTCAGTGAAGATAATCAACAAAGCGATAGGCCTTTAAATACTGGGTTTAATACTGGGTTCTGATCCTTGAGTTATAATTCTGCCTACACAAAAATGCATGAAAAATAAAATACAGAGACATCCTATTGGCTAGCAGTATGTTAAATACAGTATGATAATCACACTCAGTTTGAATGCAACATTTTTGGGTGTAAGGTTTAGCAATGTTACTGTTACTGATAATAAGACCTTTTTCAAATTGGATGATCATACTCCATGCTGACTAGAGCATGCTGGATGTTGTAGGCCATTTTTCTGTCTAAACATGCATAAGATTGTGTTCTTCATCATGCTTAGAATAGTCTCATTGGAATTCAGTGGGACAAGTAAGTCATGACTAACTTAAGTCTCATTGATTTAATGGGACTGCTCTAAATATGACTAAATTTGGATCCAACCCCATGAAAACAAAAGGTCAAATACATTTATGGCACATTCGTATGCATGTTTAGAGTGTGAAAAAGGCCTATAACTCCTGGCATTTTCCAGCCAGATTGCAACCTTAAGGAAAATAATCATTTTACCCCTGTCCTGTCCTGTTTGGCTACAGATACAACCCATTTCTGCTGACGTCATTCCATGCACTTGAAATCATGCCAGCTTTCTGTATTCGGTTTTTATCAGTCTACCTGGGGAAAAAGGATAGGCCTACAGTAGACCCTTTTTATGCCATTTCTTAATTTAGATTATAAGAATCTCACTTGTCTATGAAATTCCAGTATTTCATGACGGGGATATCATTTTTGTGTCATTCTGAATGTTTTATGTGATAATAGTCAAGAAAGGATGATGCTTTAAAAATGACTTATGTATGCAATACTTGTCAATGTTAGCAAATTGAAAAAATACCCTTCAAGAACTCAACTAGCAGCTTTTCTCCAGTTTGAGAAACTGGCTTTCAGCAATACCCTTTGCCTCCTCAGTTTGTGTACAATGCGATGTTACTCATGCGTTTAAAATAAATAGCCTAGAAATGCTGACACACATTGTTGTTAAAAAGAGAGAAAGAGAGATTTGCTTCAAGTGAATTTATCATGCCACATGCTACATGAATAAGCAAAGTTCTTAAACCTAAAAAATATTCATAGTCTCATGGTTGAGAAGGACAACTTCTGCCACCAGTGCTTCTTCCTTCCAAATGCAATATCTCCTCCTAGCATCCCCACACACAATTAATATTTCTCACCGCCCTGCAAACTCTCTACTACACAGCTTATCAGCCTCATGGAACAAGAGAAAAAGCATAAAACAAAGACAGGAGCACAATTACTACTCTTGAAATCGATGGGAATTGAACTACTTGTGTGATCCCTGTTCCATTTATTCTAATAGTAACATCATTCTAATAGTACTGCAAGGGTAAATCTTTCTCAACAGATACAAACTTCACAAATCTGAAATTAACAAATAACAACAACAACAACAACAACAACAACAACAACAACAACAGGCAGTATCCAACACTCCTGCTCCACTTATGTGATTGATGTAAGTAACCTCTAGCACTATGTCAATAGCAGAAGCTGGCACGACAAGTTCCAGGCCACCTTACACTATTGGTGCAGTGCTAGAGGTTGCTTACACTACTGCGATGTCAATGGCATAAAGGGAGCAGCAGTGTTGGATACTGCTCAGTGTCTATTTACAAATTAAGTATTAAAAATCCAGATTATTTCTGTCTGTCTGTCTGTCTGTCGAGAGAGAGAGAGAGAGAGAGAGAGAGAGAGATCCAGCCATGTCTTATTAACGTTAAACGTTTTTATGAATCTGTGATTCTATGATTCTACTTTTTAATTTAAAAATAAACTTCCAGGGTGACTTACAGAGTTAGAAATATAAAATAAATATAACCCACAAAATAATACAATAATGGAGCAATCTTATGACAGCATCTGGGGGACATAGAATTGTTTAGTTTCTGCGTTCCAAGGTCAGAAACAGGGCTCTGACCTCAGAACCCAGAAGGACTAACACTGGACACAACCCTAAATACATAACTGATCCGAAGCAGGTATTTAAATATGGGGGAAGAAATCTCAACAGACAAAACTGCTACCTTCATGTTGTTGCTTTTCTTGGACACTTTTTACTGCAGTTCTGTACTTTTTGATTGCCTGTGGATCTCCCACCATGGGTCCCCGAAGATCATGCTGCTGCCAACTGCCACCTGGATCTGACCTCGTCTCTCTCAGCTCCCTCCTGGTAGTGCTCTTTGGTAGTTGCAGGTGTGGCTTGAAAGTCCCTTACTGTACATGATGCTCAAGTCAAGTGCAATATCTTCACATCATCTTGGCCACTCCCAGCATTAAGTGTGATAGGACAATGAGAAAAAAAGAACAGTTGTTCTCCTTGAAGAGCTCATGAGCTAGACATCGCTTCTGAGCTAGAATTTGCCCACTCTTGGTATGCATTAATGAAGGACAATACTTAGCTCTGAGGAGTGGTTTATGTGGAATGCTATCAGGTGACTAGTTCAGAATTCCTAGTCGCTTTGGTAGCATTTGGCCATAACAATTCCATCATATTCAAAAGAGATGTGTGGTCTTACCTCAACAATAGCACCGCTGGGCAGCCTAAGGAAATGCCTGTACAGTTTTTGAAAGCCCCCAAGATGAAGCGTGTATATAACAACATGAACAGTGATGCCTCCCAAATGTCCTACAGATTTGAAGATGTCACCTTGATGACGGAAGTCACTGCTGGAGATATCAGGCTCCTTTACATGTTCTTTCCAGAGATAGTCATAGACAACCACCTAGTGAGGTAGAGACCCTTTGGTTAATTATTCATTTCTAAGAAGAGCTTAGCCAAAATTCAATTATTTCACAATGGCAGAACAATTCCATCATTCTGGGAGAGGAGAATCCATGGTGCAACCTCCATCAAATCCAGGTGGGGCTGTTTTTTCCTTCTTCTTTTCCATCTTTGGGTGGGGAATTCTGATGTTCTCTCCCACTGATCCCAATGGGAAAGGAAAGAAGTACACCAGCCCCATGCAAGACACACATTCTAAGTGTGTGTTATGAAAACAGGATGCTTTGGAAGTGGCAGATCCAAAGATTTCCCAATCCACTCTTGGGTTGTCCCCTTTTTGCCACCAATGCCATTGCAGCACTGACAGCACAGATGGTGAATGTTACACAGGGAGATTTCCTCAACACATGGACCTTCCATTCTGTATATGGAGAGAAATATTATGGCCCCTCGGACACCTCCCCCACCTAAGTATATTAACTCATATAGGTTGGTATGAAAAAAAATGTCTTATTTAGAAAGGGAAGTACTATTCATTTAAAGCCATCTTCCTTTCATGCATAGGAGCATGACATCCCATGGAAACTAGGAAATGTGTCTTTCAAAATATCTTTAAAGTGATATGTCCATTCGGTATGGAATAATTCAGAACACATCTCTTTGAAGGAGTAGAACGGTTTGTATCTAATGTGTCCTGAATAACCTGAAGTAAGTGCCAAGAAGAAGACTCTGCTGTCATCTGAAATCTCTATCGTGAAGTTAATCAAAAATGTCCACTCATCTCTTCATTGGCCAAATGTGGCATCATAAATCTGCTGAGACAGACTAGTCAAGAGAAGCTGCATATAGAACATGTCAGAGGCATTGCAGACAGCTCAGATCTAGATTCAAAGAGATGACAAGAGACCACAAAATGCCAGAACAGCATCCAGTAATCCTTAAGTGAATTCCATCTTTCAGCAGAAAAACAAATTAAGGGCAATAATTCAGTGATAAGAGACAGGCCGGAACAGGTTCAAAATGCTGAATATTTCACAGCACTGTTTAATTAAAAGAGGAGCACGACGCTTTTAATTGCACTGTAACCATTTCAGCCTGAAATTAAGGCTGATGTGAATGCCCTTGCTGTTGATTTAAGTTGTTATAATTACAAAATATTACAAGGATTGAACACACAGATAACACTTGAATGGAGCTTTCCAGTGCATATTTTTTCTTCCTCCATTTATCGGGTCTCTCAGCTTCCTGCCGGATTGTATGGGAAGTGGGGAAGAAGCTCATAAAATTGAAATCTGCCCATATGCTTTAGCAAGCCTCACAAGGATCTAGAATTTTATTCCCAATGTAGTGCATTTTTACTTGTCTACAAGATATATATTTTTAGGGTTCTATCTTATGCATTTTTAGACCGGGGTGGGTGGGTGGATTCTACAACTGCCAACATTCCCCATTTTCTGACATTGGCTTCCTCCATGTTGGCAAAATGCCCTTAGTGAACACATAAAAGGTCAGGAAATAAAATTGCATGCATGCAATCAGGAAATGATATTGCATGCATGCTAAAACTTAGAACAAATGTCCACTTGTGGTGGGTATGTATCTGCAACAGGGATTTCCCCAGAAGTGCCGCACTCAAAGATCAAAACGTCCAATGCAACTCTTAAATGCCCAAGACTCTTATCCCACAGGAATGCATCAAACAGAGAATTTCCACCACATGCTGCTTACTGTCATTTTTTAAAACAACAACAACACTTGGTAAAAATTCTACCTTCCATTCTTATTGGGACAGGAATCCTGAACATTTAAAAAGTGTACCAAAGGTGTTTGTACACACACAGTGTCACTGAATAGTTGGAGAATGTGAGCACAGAATGAAGACAAACTGGTGATAAGCTTTATGACATTCTCACTTTCAGTGGTACTATTCCAGAATGAATTATATGATAGCCATATTTTGGGCACTCAATGGGAGCCTTCCCTAAGATCCACAAAAATGGAACATGGGAACCTTGAGCCAATAATGCTTTCTTGGTACTAATTATTTTGGGACTTCTTGGGTATGAGGAGTCAACTTAGGAACTTATTCGAAGGGAGGGTTATAAATTCCTATTATTAATAAATATTAATATATATGACAGACAGTGTTGACAGATACCTTTATCAATTCCAAGCAAGAGTTCAGTGTCTGAATCCCTGCTATTCTCTAAAGACTGATATTCAGGCACACATATATTTAAGGAATGGCATTTTTTCTGCATGAATAAATGGTTATAAGCTTTCAAGTTTAGCTACAGGCAAATAAAAATGTGTGTTTATTTGATAATATTTATTTATTCTTCACTGAAAAGTTTCAGTCACACTTCCAAGAACGACCTCACTAACTAGTCCCTAATCTTATAAAATATGGGGTGAAGCAAGGCAATTATATGTTTGCTTGCATTAGTGGTAAGTATCTCTCTGCAACAGACATCTATAAGTGATGGAGCTGAATGATCCTGTTTTCCATAAAGTCTAGCAAATGGGAATAACTTATCATCAACTTTGGGCCTGTATAAGATGTTTGGAAAAGAAGGTTATGATTTTTGTACTGGGAAAAGGGGGTGGAGAGTGTGGCGTTACACCCCACAAGTCAGTTCCCTAATGTATGTCTAGAATTTGTAAGTCTATTGTGTTTAGAATGTTGACCTGAGTGGGTGGAGATTGAATATGGCTATAGGGCAGTATATAAATGTAAATAATAATAATAATAATAATAATAATAATAATAATAATAATAATAATAATATCTTAGGAGGGGGAAGGAGGATATATAAGGGAATGACTGAGGTGATAGGGTGGGTGTTTTTAAAGTACTTTGGTAGGAGGGAGAATGAGAGGATCAGGGTAAAGAGGGTTGTCTTTTGAGTGTAGTGTGCAGATAGTCAGTTGGTGTATATTAAACAATCCTGATAATAAAGAAAGTTCAAGAGTGAAGATGTGAGAGAAAGGAAAGTGTGTATGAGAAGAGAGAAAGGATTGGATGAGAGGTTTTAACAAAGATCTGAAAGTTTTATTATGAATCAAAGGCCGTTGTTAGACCAGGCGTTAGTGCAGTGTGAGGCCTGGTTTCCCTCCTGTGCATCCAGATGACGCACAGGGGAATCTGGGGTCAGGGCACGCTAAAACCTGCCTTAAGCCGGCATAAGCGGATTCACTTATGGCCCATTTTTTCCACAGCCCCAGCCTGAGGCCGGGGTTGCAGAACGTCTAGCAGGGTCCGTGGCTTTTTCCGGCTGCTCGCTTACTTGCGAGTAGCTGGGAGAAGCCACGGACTGGGCACAACGCTCATAGGAGTGCTGTGCCCATCGGGCCGGGGGGGATCCAGGGGGGGAAATAGGGGCCGTGGGGGAAGGCCGGATGTGGCAGGAGAGGGGGGAGAAGGATGGGCATCGGCCCTGGCAAGCGCGGGGGGGGCGGGGGAATGACGGGCATCAGACCTGGCAGGAGAGGGGGGGAGAAGGATGGGCATCGGCCCTGGCAAGCGCGGGGGGGGAGAAGGACAGGCATTGGACCTGGCAGGAGAGGGGGGGAGAAGGATGGGCATCGGCCCTGGCAAGCGCGGGGTGGGGTAGGGGAAGGACGGGCATCGGCCCTGGCAGGAGGGGGGGAGAAGGACGGGCATCGGCCCTGGCAAGCGTGTGGGGGGAGATCGGGGACGGGGACAGGCCTGCCAGACAGGGGGGAGGATGAGCGAGCGGGCAGGGGGTAATCAGGGGCAGGGGGAGCGGGGGGCCCTTTATTTTTTAAAAAAAACCACTTACCTTGTGCGGAGTTGCGCTCCGGCGCACATGGCCCTTTAAATCTAAATCAAAATGGCGGACGCGACGGGGCTTCCCCTTGCCCCATCGCGTCTTACTTCTGGAAGATGGCGACGGCGCGCGCTAGCTGTAGCACACCGTCGCCCTTCCTGCCTACTGGATTATCCGGCAGGTCTAGCAAGGCCCATAGTTTGTGAACACTGAAATAATTTTTTATTCAGTTTGTTTTACTACCACAAAAATCCCACGTGTCTCCTTCGCATTTATCATCTGCAGTTATATACATATAACAACTGTTCTGACATTAATTCACCATCAGCACATATAATTCACAGCACATTATTTTATTCCTGAAATTATTCCTGTTTAACCCCTTTCTCCACATAGTTTGTAGAAAGGTGGTGTTTGTCCCTCACCTCAGGCTTAGCTTGAGCAGGGAGTGTCCGCGGACAGGCCTGTTGTAAAGAGCCTGTGTCGTGGCATAAGGCGCACCAAAACACAAGGCAAAAAAGAAAAAGAAAGAAAAGAAAAGAAAAGAAAAGGCAAAGCATCAAAATGGCAGTGACGGATATTTCACGAGTAGGGATGGATGAAGATGCCATTTTCAGTTTCCTCCTGTTTCTCATTTTTGCAGTCTTAAATTCGGATTATCCCATACTGTGAGATTTTTTTCCCCATTTTAACTTTGGCTCATCCAAAACTTTGAGATTTTTTTTAACGTTTGCATGAAAATTTGTATGCCTTTTTGTTTCTTGGAATATATGTATTTTTGTATGCACCTTGGGCTAATCACATTTTTGGAAGCACGTTTCTTAACATAATGCATTTTGAACATTACTTTCATTAATACATGTACTTTTGTGTGTATTTTCACCCAATTAAAATGTGAACCAAACAACCCCCCCACCCCTACTCCTGAGGAAGGTACATACATTGGACATTTCACATCTCTGAACATTTCCTAATTCTTATAAAGTTACCTATATCTAAGCACCATTTTCTGTATAGGCTTCTAAATGCCATGGAATGTGACACTTACCTGATAGGATCGTTGGCAGTATAGTACCCATGAATAACACCAACACTTTTAAGTATTGGTGTGGACTCTAGAAACACAGTCCCCAGTGTGTTGAATCTGCATATTCTGAAGCTTGGCCAGAAGCATGCCTTACCCTTCCACATGCCTGCCTACATAAATGTGGAATGCCATGTGTCACCTGAATCATGTTTGCATACATCTAGAATTAGACATGCATAAACTCCACCCACAAAGCAGTAGCAGATCCCCCAAAGCAATAATATAGCTCCCCCTACCAGCTGCTTCTAGTCAAGTTAACACAAGTTGAATAATAATAATAATAATAATAATAATAATAATAATAATAATAATAATTTTACCCGCCTCTCCATTTTGATCGAGGTGGGGAACAACAATAAATATAAAATACATAAAACTGAATTAAGAACATAATACACACTGTTAAAACATCCTAAAAATATTCTAAAAACATCCTAAAATTCTACTGGATAGGATCAGTCTTGATAGCTTTCTTGAATGCTAACAGACTGTCAAGTTGACTAGTCTCCTCCAGCAGGTCATTCCACAGTCTGGGAGCAGCAGAAGAGAAGGTCCTCTGGGTAATTCCCATCAGAGTAACTTTGACTGACTGAAGTAGATTCTTCCCAGAGGACCTGAGTGTGTGGGGCGGATTGTATGGGAGAAGGCGATCCCGCAGGTAGCCTGGACCTAAACCATGTAGGGCTTTAAAGGTGTTAACCAACACGTTATACTTCGCCCAGAAACTAATTAGCAGCCAGTGAAGAGATTTTAAAACTGGTGTAATATGGTCACCCCTAGATGTACCAGTGACCAGCCTGTGTGTTTATCATACACACACACACACACACACAGGGGAGGTGAGCAGGGGGGGAAGGGAGAGAGAGAGAGAGAGAGAGAGAGTTCTCTTGGCCCCCTGACTGTATCTAAATTCAGCATGACATGGCTTTTTAATCGAAAATTTAGAAGTGCACCATAATGTGTGATTGTCATTTGCACACATAGAATGCACTGCTACAACACACCTTTGCATTTTCCATGTGGCTGCACACATGCTTTGTTGCTTACGGTCACATTCCATGACATTTAGAAACCTATACAGAGTAGGGCGAAATCCTTAGAACTGAGAATTTGACAGCACTAATGCTGAAACGTGTTTATTTCAAGCTTCAGACAAGAGGCATCATAGATTCTAACAGAACTTTATTTGGAATGAGGAATATTTAAAAACAAAACAAAGAAGACACAAACTTCTTTGTGGGGGGAAGACACAAACAATGCATAGCAAGTTTGCAGGCTTCAGCTCCTCCTTAATATATACATTCTGCATCAGATCCTGAAACAATGGATCAACTCTAAAAGAAATAACAAAGCACCTTAAAAACTAATAAATGTATTATAGCATAAGATTTCATGGACAACAGTCCAGTTCATCAGATGCATGAAGTATTTCCAGAGTTTCACATAGCACAGATAGTGGTGGTGGTCAGAACTGGAAACACCTCCAACCTGTGGAAACTGCAGAGAATATTTTTGCCAGAGGAAGGAGAAATGGGTGTGCTGGATCAGGGCTCTAGAGCAAGCCTGGACTATTCGCTCTACATTTCACACTGTTATCAGCTACATTTTACATCCGCTAACGTAACACAAATTTTGCATGACTTAAATTTTTGAACTGCACAAATGTTCTTCTAGAACTGCACTTTTTTCTTTTCTTTTTTTAAGAACTGCACATTTTTAATCTGGTTGAACATTTTAAAAATAGGCCTACAGACTGCTGCAAAATTTTCTGTGCCCCTTCACACCAGCTCTGATCGGTGTCACATTGCCAGGGAAGAGTGGTTGCTTTTAATCCAGGCCATTAAGGAAATACTCTTGCACTATTTTAACGTTAACATTCTTTTGTGAAAGTCTTTAACTACCATTGCCCTGCCAGGTGAAACCAAAGTAGTGATAGCCCCATTCTTGGTAATAATGACATCAAAACTTCTAACAGTATGAAAAAAGTGGATTTGTTTCTTCTTAATCTAAATTGCTTTATCCAATTTGCAATCTTCTTTTTTTGCCCAATATACAACGGGACAGAAATTGCATTAATGCTTGATTTGGGGGAGGGGAATGATTTTCGCATTATTATTATTCTAACCAACGTGTTTGTTAGAGCAATGCCCTTTATTAGTGGAATGCACAATGAATTGCCCTGATGTTATACAAGACAGCAAAAGATCATGGCCTGGTAAATATTCCAGTGCAAATGTGGACTCCCTGAACCACTAGCCAACAGAATGTCCTCCAGCTGCCGAAGAAGAAGAGGGTGGAGAGAGTGATTATTTATGAAGAGTGGCAACCTAAGATCACGAGGAAGCCTGTCATAAAATGCTTGTTGCATAATACATGATGGATCAGTTCTATTATTTAACTTTCCCAAATATCCAGCAATAAAGAGAGATGCTAAGCATTGTAGTCAGCATTAATTTACAGTAGGGGAAATAATTAGAATCGCCCCCCCACCCCCACCCACCACTATTTTGTTGTTGTTGAAGAATGGAGTGAAAATGTAAACAATGCTTCCCTCCAGGCAAGCACTTTATCAAGTTGACAGGTGCATTTGAATTTCCATGGGTGGGGGACATAATAGGTTATTTATGTGTCATTTTAATAGAAAGGCCCAACCATCAAGATGGACAGGAGACTTTATCAGGACTGCTGTTTGCAACTAATCCACCAATTTAATACCCCAGGAAAATACCTGAGACAAAACTGGTACATTTTTCTTATGCACTCCATTATACCCAAATCAATATGGGTGCTATTCATCTCTCGTCCTTGGCTCACCAGGTGCCCACCGCACTGCATGCCTCCCTCCTCTGTAATTGTTGTCTCAAGTCAGCTACTCATGAAAGTGAATGGGAGAGAAACTGTAAAGATTAAGTTAAGAAGCTGGAGATAGACCACAGCTTTGCATTCAGAGCGCATGGTTGGCATTCATAAGGTCTCAGTTCCAGGCATCTCTAGGAAAAGGGGTCAGGTAGCAAGTGGTGTGAAAGGCCCTTGCTATAGATTGTGGAGAGTTGCTGCATGTCAGAGTACTAGGCTAGAGATGGAGACATAATCTGACCTAGTATATGACAGCTTCCTATGGGTAGTATCCAATATTAGTCCTATGTAGAACATATCCATTGAATTGAAGGAGACCTAGGGCATGTCTACACCAGCCCTATATCCCAGGATCAACCCAGGATCATTCCTGTGCATCCAAATGCCACACAGGGGATCCAGGAGCAGGCAGGGGTGATCCTTCCATTTTCCTGGAATAATCCTTAGGTGTAGAAAGGGCCTTAGTCACAACTAATTTAATTCCCCTTCTTTTTAATGATCTACTCTACATGGGATAACATTGGATACTACCCTATGTTCCAAACTAACTCGGGTATATTCACTGGAGAAAGTATAATGGGCTGAGGGTAAACTAGGTGATACATTAAACTTCTGCATGTCTTATTCCCCAAGCTTTCTCTGAAACATATAATGGAACTGAAAGCCATTAAAGACTCTAAGGCACCATGACCCTAAAACTAACATATTTATTGTGGTGTAAGCTATGTCAGATGGTATAGTGCCTCTGCTTTAGCACAGAGAATATATACCATAGGGCTGCACAGAACCAGCTACTTCTACCCCCACCTGAATGCATAAACTGGTGTGGCCCCAGACCATTCCAAATTGGCCTCCACCTCCCCAACCCACCATTTTGCAAGAGGAGCAATAGCACCAAGTGCAACTCAACTCCAATTATGATGGCATAACATCCCATGGTTTCCAAGGACCTGACATCTATAGCCAATGATATGGAGCTTGGCTAGTGAAATGCAGAATGCTGTAACATCATGACACTTGTTCTAGAAGAAGAGAATGAGATGTATTGAAGCCATTATTTTTTTTACGGCAGCCATACATTTACAACCTTTGGCCCTCCAGATATTGTTGGACTTCAACTCTTGCCATCCCTGACTACTGGCCATGCTGACTAGGGCTGATGGGAGTTGGAGTCCAAAAACATCTGCAGGATCAGAGGTTGCCCACCCCTGCTTTATGGCATCTGTCACTTCATGTCGCCAGTTAGCTGAAACAGAATCACTTGTTCTGGGGCCATAAAACAGGGTTTAATTCCTCAGTCAGAAAAAGAAAGACATTGGAGGGCTGATTTGCCATATAAAACATTGCCATAAAAACTTTTTAAAGAATAAATTTGAAGAAGAGATACTTGGGCCAAGGTATCTGAAAGACTCTCTCCTCCTGTGTGAGCCTGTGTTTTCATCTTCTGAGACTGTGCTGTGTGTCCCATCTCTTAAAAATCTGAGGTTGATAAGTACTAAAAACAGAGCCTTCCTTGTAGCAGCCCCTTGTATGTGGAACTCCCTTCCCCAGGGAGGTTAGGCTAGCCTAACCTCTACTTTAGATGGCTGGCAAAGTCAGTATTTTCCCACCAAGCCATGAAGAGTTAATGCCACTCTCTGTTTTTATTATCAATCCCCGATTAAAACAATGTTTTCGTTTTTGTATTTGCATGTATTCCATTTCTGTATTGTTTTATTGAACATCGCCTCAAGTGCTCATTGAGTGGAGGGGCAATCCAAAATTATTCTAAGTAAATAAATACACATTGCCAGTATCTTCCAGATATAGAAATAACTACATTTTTGTTAGTAAAGTAATACCCTTGGAGCATTCCCCACCACCACCACCATCCAGATTCACATTCTCAGTACATGCCGGGAAGGGATAGCACTATTTACCAAACTGGTGGGATTTATAATTCATTTGAAGATTTGGAGAGCTGTGCAAAAAATAATAATGACAACCATAATTCAGAGGGCAAGTGAGTCCAAATCCATCTCTTTGTGACGCTGCTCCAAGTCGACATCATTATCAACCCAGCAGCTCTGCTACATGAACTCAGCTACAATGTTCGATCAATGTCAGAATATTTTGGGTACTAGCTATTGGGGGAAATGGCCTCACAATGTGTCAACTTGCGGTTCTCAGAGCTGATTCATCATAGGTCTTTTCTCGGCCATGCTATTTGTAGTCCTGGCTTTGAACATAAAAGGGGCGGGGTGGGGGGGAATAGAAAGAGAATGAGGAACAGCAGCCACTTTCTGCAGAACAGAGCCATTTCATTTTGCCAGACAAATTAAAATGTGTGGGAGCAACTGTAGCAATGCTAGGTAAGGCATGCGTTTCCTAGATGGAAGCACCTTTTGTCTACTGATCAACGTCCCTGTGAGATATATAATGCTCTCAAAACAAAATGGAGTTTTGGGTATTTCTTTTCGCCACCAGGCTCTCCATTTCAAAATGGTGTTTTCAGTCTTTGCTTCCAGATTTGTTCCATCACAAGCAATTTGCATTTCTAAATCAGCATTTCCACAGGTTGATATATATGTTATCCTAACAATAAGTATTCTCCCATGAGGAGGGTGACCATATGAAAAAGAGGACAGGGCTCCTGTATCTTTAACAATTGCATAGAAAAGGGAATTTCAGCAGGTGTCATTTGTATATATGGGGAACCTGGTGAAATTTCCTCTTCAGCACCACAGTGAAAGCTGCAGGAGCTATACTAGAGTGACCAGATTTAAAAGAGGGCAGGGCACCTGCAGCTTTAACTGGTGTGACGAAGAGGAAATTTCACCAGGTTCTCCATATATACAAATGGCACCTCCTGAAATTCCCTTTTCAATACAACCGTTAAAGATACAGGAACCCTGTCCTCCTTTTCATATGGTCACCCTACCCATGAGCATCTGTGCAGAGGATCTAGTGCAGAGGATCTAGAAGAAGCTGTGGTGATTTCTGTAGCCAAGGCTTTGTGTGGCCAGAAGAACTAGGGATTACTGGACATGCATGGCTACTAGTGCTGAAAAACAGCAACCCTCTTCCTCCTTCTCTGACTATAAAGTGTGTAATAATAGATAATGTGACATGAGTATACTTCTAGTTCCTCCACTGCTGCTCCACTTAATTGGCTGCCACTTGTAGGGCAGGAAGCAGGTAAGTCCTTGATCCTCCCCACTCCCTCCCTCTACACCCTTAGGTGTAGACATGCCCTTGGAATGCAACTTCAGGACACTCATTTTGTTTTACTGTCATGAGAGAAAGGCAGAAAAGATGTAGGATTACTATTTCTAGGAGCAGCCACTTATCTCCAACAGCCACTAGATCCAGTCTGGTGTAATGGACTAAGTAGGAGCAGCATAAAGTTAATATGGTCAGAGTCTGATGGACACTTACCAGAGAATAAACTCCATTGATCAACATGGTCTTACGTCTGAGTATTCTCTAAATCAGCCTTTCCCAACTTGATTTGTTCCAGATGTTTTGGACTATAACTCCCATTATCCCTGACCATTGTCTATGCTAGCTGGGGCTGATAGGAGTTGAATCCCAAAGCACCAGGTTAGGGAAGTGTGTTCTAAAGCATCCTCAATTGCACACAGGATGATGTTTCAAAACGTGAGCACACTGAAAAACGCAAAACGTTCTTTCAGAAAAGTTAGCAGAGCCTTTTGGCTGCAGGGTCCTTTTATTCTGAGATTAACATGCACAGGCACCTCTTTCAGGGATGGCAGAATTTAACATCTCTGAAAGCATGTAATATGTTATAAAGCTACCATATGAAACAACATGCACATTATAAAATCACCATAACACTCAATTGCAATCAGAAGATTGGATTTGCAAGTTGAACCATCTTCTCGAGTGGACTGACCGGGTACCCTCCCTCGATGGGCTGTTCTGTTCAAAGACAGATGTGCAATGGAATCCTATGCATGTTTACTCAGAAGTGAACTTCATTATTTTCATGAGATGCACTCTCAAGTAAGTCTGCACAGGATAGAGCCAAAACTTATGTATGTATATTCCTGCCAAATGAGGACAAAGTGAACCAGGGCAGGATCTACACTACTGCTTTAAAACAGTTTACAACAGCAGTGACAACTGCTGTTGGGGCCCAGGACACAATACATATACCATTTTCAAATTGTTTTCAAAGTGTTGTATCCTGTTTGGTGTAGATCTGGCTCAGGTCCACAAAAGCTTATGCCATAATACATTTGTTAGTCTATTGAACCTCTTTCAGCCCGAGGACTGAATTCGATTTGGGAGAAGCTATTGGAGGGCCCATTCCAGTGGTGGGCAGGGCTACAGACCAAATGGGATGGGGCCAAAATACCCACATATTTTAGTTTAAGGCTCTTACTGTCAGTAAGTAAGCTTCTTTAGTCTTTTAGAATGGAGAAAAAAGCTACAGGCATATCTCCATCAGATCGCATTGCAGGCAACTGGAGCTTTCTTGGTAAATGTTTGTTGTTGTTATAATTATTGTTGTTGTTAACAATAATACATTATTTTTATTATAAAAGGGAAAAGTGTACCTACCTATATTTGAATATATCAATTTCAATGCATGCATATGAAGTGTGTGTGTGTGTGTGTGTGAAAATATGGCTTTCTAAGGATTATACATAAACTTCAACCAAAGCAGACCAAATATCCATATAAGTATCCATTTGCAAGTGTCATCTGTATATCACCCATTCAAAGGTTGAAAGTGCTGTTAGGTCTTCAGTCCATAGCATTATAGGAGGACCATTTATCCTTCCAGTGTTGTACCCAGAACCCCAACTGAAGCTTTCTTGGTAAATGAGAATCTCCCCAATCCTACAAGCTAAGCTAGGGGTTAAGATTGCTCTGTGCAAAGTAGCTATGCAACCTTTGCAGGCACTAACAATGCCGGCAACATCGCTGATGACAAGGGACATGCCCATCCCCATCCCCCTCTATCCTTGGAAGCATCACCCTTTCTTATAGGTTGTCTTTAATTTGTAAAAATTCTTTCAAGATTGAGGATATCTCTGCAAGAGTGTTCATGCAACTGGCACTATGAAAGCACCTTCTCTTATTTATTTGTAATTTATTCTGGATATGCTCCTTATTGCACACACCACCAATTTCTTCCCTTTTTGAAAAGTGGGGTGGGGAGGAGGAGCTGGCTCTGCCTCCTACAGCAAAGGTCTTCCTCATACACTGAAGCTCCTGCCCCTTCATTTCAGCTGGACGACTGATGCCCTGTATGTGAATAAATCAACAAGTGGAACACTAATAGCACACTAATACGTATGTCCCACTGTGTTCCCACTTGTCTAATCAGACTCAAGCCCCATTGAATTGAGTGGAACTTACTCCCTAGTAAGTGGGCACATGATAGCAGTTTACAGGATTTCAGATGTTCCTATTGTTCCTAAAAAAACAGACTGTATATAGTTTTTGGCTCTAATATTTAAGGGATTATACTTAGTTCCTCACAAGAGATTTACATGCCTACTTTAAATGGCCAGCAACTTTAGACGCAAGTAGTAAATACAGATTCATTGTAGCTTCTACATGCAGACAAATTTTCATTTGCTACAAAAATGTTTAATGACTCCTACTGCTGAACATCCCCTGCTTAAAGACTATTGTTCAAATTCATTCAATGGGTCATTTCGAGATTCATCCTACTGACAATTTCTGAACATCCAGCCACACGCCTGCAGTCGTGCACATAGCTGCTCCTGGTTGTAACATTCTGTTTTGTAGAGCTTAGCCAGGTTGTCCTATCAGAGGCAGCTGGTATGTCAGCTTGATTTGGGGAACAGCCGATGAAATTCAGGACGGAACTGAAAATCACTTCAAGAAAGAACCTTTTAATCAGTCTCAGGCACGCAGGCGTGAGGATTTATGAGGGTCTCTCACCCCTAGGTGTGATGCAAGTAACATAATCCAATGTAGCTGTTAACATTTGCATCTGGGCATCCGCTGGAGAAGCCAGCTATAGAGCTGTGTAGCAAAAGAAGGTAAAAAGGCGCAACATCAAGTGTTAATTGTTTAAGACTCTCCTATGAAACATTCACAAACTGCACAGGCTCAAGTGTTGTGTAGGCTGCAATGATGGGAAAACTAGACCTTAATTAACTCCTGGGGTAATTTACAAGAATGCACACCACACTAGTTGCCCAGCCAGCTAACAAGATCCTTGATCAATGGCATGTGTTCAGGAAGGGGGTTGAACTATGGCAGACAATAGGGAGAAGGCGAGGGAGCACTTAGAAACAAACTTTGTGGACCCAAAGCCAAATAGCAAACAATTAGGGATGCAAAAGCCTTCCAACTGCCCAATAATTCTGGCATCAAATGTTTGGGACCATTTCCATGGCTGTGTGATTCCCCTCGTTGGTTCTTTCAACCCATTTTTAGATGGTTTGGGGTTGAATTTCTAACCAAGGTTGGGATCTGTGGTCGAAACCAGACATAATCAGCTGAATACAAGTAATTTGCAATCCAGACCAGGCAAAAGTAGGCAGTCCACTTTTATGAATCATCCCTAAGACTTTCTGCAGAACTCATTAAATCTCATTTACGGGGGGGGGGGGGGAGAACTCTGTGGGTAAATCCCACAGTGGAGCTTACTCCCTAATGGGAGTGTTTAGGATTGCCACCAATGCACACTTACCTGGGAATCAGCCCCATTAAACACAGTGGGACTGACTGCTGGGTAAGTATTCATAGGATTCCACTGTACATGTCATATTCTAATGGCTATGGGCCAAAGCATATGTTACTTTAAAGATGTAACTAGCAGCTGTGTCTTCTTTTTTGATTTCACAGTACTTTAGTGCGATGGCTAGGATGCAATCCTTCCATCCCCGCTGTGATCCCAATCTATATTTGCGGGGGGGGGGGGGAGGCTGCCTGCAAATTATATTGCCAAATACTGATCCATTTGATCACTATTTGGCAATATAAATTGTAGAAGCAAGGGGGCTGTTTTATATTGGGACCACAGCAGGGGAGAGGGCTCTTAAATCTCGCTACCTGCCATACTATGGGTCCAATCCAGATTACGACCCTTGCGGTGATTCTAGGGTAAAAAAAAATGAAGGGGGAAAAAAAAGACATTGTCGCTTGCTACATCTTTAACTCAAAGGGCACAACACAGTTTAATTTAATTGTTTTTAATGCAGCTGACGAACCTTTGGTGAAATAAAGTTCATTGGCCTGAAAAGGCAGCAGCAGCAGTTACGTTTCGAGTAGACAACACCATCACCCATTTGTTATTTTTCTTTGAAAACAAAATGTGGGGTGTTTTATGCATTCAAGCTGAACTGCTTGTTTATTCCAGCTGTTTAATATTTGTCAAGGGACCTACCAACCTCAGGCAACTTTTTCAAGGTTGATTAAAACCAGATCACAAACAAAACCTGTGGGCTCAAGTTAGGCCGATGTAACCCTACGGACAGCTGTAGGTTTACACAAGTTGAACATAGTCTCTAATCTGAATACCGCTGCTCAGTGAGATATTGCATTGTGAATTTTCCGGGCTGGTTTCAGTACAAATATGATAGCTTCCTTTCACAGGTAGTTTCCTGGGAAGTCCTATCATGATGAAACTCTCAGAAGAGAAAATGTAGCTTAATGTAATGGTTAAAGGAGTGGAAAGATGATGATCTTGTAATTCCGAATCAACCGACGTGCAGGTGATGCGATGCACAGGGTACAGCACTTCAACAAAACAAAAGGCCACCACTAGTAGTGCAACCGGTGACTAAAGTTGGCGTTTTATTCCAAAACGTTTCACATTTTAAAATCTGTTTATATAGTTATATGTTTTAAAAATTAATTTTTTAGTTTTTTTAAAAAAAAAACCTGTAAAAATGTATAAACAGGATGTGCTGCTACTGGTCATTTGTTTTGTTTTTGGAGGGGATCTTGAAGCTAGAAGCTAAAATCAAATGTGATTTTTAAATACTAACAAGTGGCCCTTCATTCCCTTTTGACTTTCTGTGAATTTCTATGTTTATTTTTAAATATGTAATAATGGGTGAATTAAGTGTGTTTCAACTATGGGTGTGCCCAAATGGCCCCTTAAAATTCTACACACTATTTGTAGGAAGAGACATTGGGCAGACAATTTCACCAAATTCCTACAACAATGCCCGCAGGAAGGGCTCACCAGTGGCAAGGGTTGTAGCAGGCTGCCTGCACTTCCTGATCTGAAAAAGCCCTACGGAAGGAATTATGTCATGACGTCCTCCCCTGCATGGGAAGTGCAGGAAGCCAAAGAGGCTACAGGCTGCCAGATGATTGCAAAATGAAGGACGGAACACTTGGGGCACCCTCCTCACCCACCTCATAAGTAATCCCCTGCTTCAGGTTTCTGAGATTGTGTAGTACATTTGCTCAAATCACAAGATGTAGTGATGTGCACCAATTTGGATGCTTTAAAGGGGGATTGGACAAATTCATGGAGGGTAAGGCTATCAATAGCTACTAGTCCTGATGGCTGTATGCTACCTCCTGCATCAGAGGCAGTATGCCTGTGTACCCCAGTCGTTGGAGAACATGAGCAGGAGGGTGCTGTTGTACTCTTGTCCTACTTGTGGGTTCCATGTGGGCATCTGGTTGGCCACTGGATGAGCAGAATGCTGGACCAAGAGCATCATCACATGGAGGGAAGTCACATTTGCTTACCGTCACTTCTCCACCTGTGTGGTTGTCCCTCATTACTTCCTCTTTTGAAAGAGGAAGTAAACAACATGCACGTGGGGCATTTTGATCCTGCTGCTTCTTCTCCACACAGCAGGAGACAGCAGCAACTTCCAACTTTAAAAATAAGCCAGACTTACTGGGGTGTTTTTTTTTGTGGTGTGAAGAAGGCTAGCAGGAAGCAGACGACATCATGAGGGGGACCCGTGAAAATCCAGGAGTGCTCAGTAATGAGCGTGCAATAAAACACTCAACTGCTGGAGCTTTAAATGGACTCTTGGATTAATCCAGCATGACTCTTCTTATCAGGCCTATCCAGTGGAATTGTAGGCTGTTTTTAGGCTGTTTTAATAATGTACACTATGTTTTCGCCAGATCTACACTACTGCTTTAAAGTGCTTTATAACCGTTTTGACAACTGTATATGGAGTGTGTCCTGGGCCCCAGCAGTTGTCAAAACTGTTATAAAGCGCTTTAAAGCAGTAGTGTAGATCCTGCCTCAGTTTTATGTATTTTATACTGATTGTTGTTCCGCACCTCCATCCGAACGGAGAGGCAGGTAAGAAATAAGATGATGATGATGATGATGATGATGATGATGATGATGATGATGACGATGATGATGTTGGTGGTGTTCTTATGTTTAGAGAGCAAGCCAGGCCAAAATGGCTGAGCATCCTTCCTCAGAGCAAGGAATTGTGGGAAGGGTGTCCCATGTCTGGCTCTGAGGAAGAACCCCCTCAGAGCCAGGCATCCAGCTCTCTGAAGTGCTGCACTGGCCACTTTCTCCATGTGACACAGCTCTACAGAGACCCTCCGTGTCTCTGGTTTACGCACTTCAGCAGCAGGCAGGGAGTGGGGGTGTGATGCGGCACCAGTACAGGGAAAAGGTGTGGTATGGTGCAGGAAGGGGGTGGGAGACACAATGAGGTGGTGAGAATGGGATGGGTGTGCAATGTGGCAGTGGGAAGGGGAAGAAGCAGGGACATGGTATAGCAGCAGTGCATGTCCTATCTCAACTTAGGCAGCAGGGTTTAAATCCATTCAAGAATTCAGGATTAAATGGGTGGTAGTTAGAGTGCTGTTTGCCTTGGTTCTATTACAGAAAATTTAGGTATTTGGTTAAAAGAGTCAGAATTGGATCTTCAGTTGCTGTGACAATTAATTCCAATGATTTATTTCTTTAAAGTTATCTGTTTTATACTGGGACTCCAACATAGAAGACATTTCGGTTTAAAATGAAAAAAAAATATCCTAATGGATTTAAGAATTGTTTATTGGAGATTTCATAGAACAGAAAGGAAATTAGGTAATATATGACATTATAATAGTTAATGATGTAATACTTGAGCTATTGACTTGGACAACCAAGGCCTTAGCTAGACCTAAGGTTTATCCCGGGATCGTCCCGGGGTCATCCCTGTTCATGAAAATGACACACATATCCCGGGAGCAGGCAGGGACAACCCCGGGACGATCCCGGGATAAACCATAGGTCTAGCTAAAGTCACAAGCTTGGTTTGCCATTGCCCAAACAATCAAGGGCAAAGATTCCTTTGTAAAAAGGAAAAAGCTATGGATCCCAATGTGGCATCCATTTTTTGTTTAAAACTGAAGATATCCTGAGAAGTTTTCCTGTTTACTGGAGATCAGTGCAGAAGCAGGCAAAACAACATAGGAAATGATAATATTTCACGATCTAATGCTTACCGGGTAATCCTGTGCAAGTTTATTCCTAAATTCCTCTGTGTTCAGTGGGACTTAATTCCCAATAAAAAGGATGCATAGGATTGTAGTCTTAAACAAGGAAGTTATGAGACCTAAGGACTGTGAGTACAATTAGCCAGGAGCTTTCCTTCCATTTTCAATGGGGCTTGTCCAGGAGAAGTCCAAACTAAATTGAGTCCCCATGTCTATATTTCAAAGCAACAGAAGTCTATTTTGGAGGGATTTGCTTGCTTTCATTAAACGAGGAACTATCAAGCAACGTAAAGTGTTGAAATGTTAACATCGTCAGAAAACTAATTATCATATTTTCACTTGCACACTTCAAATCAGCTTGCTAATTAATCTCTGTGGACAGGATGCCTTTGAATCAAATGATAATGTCAGATTATATGGGATGAAATGTGTATCGTGCCCTATTCCAAGAGCAAATGAAATTGACTGCTTGCATAGCAATGCCCACCCCCCAAAACCCCAAACTCTGCTCATCACTGGACTAGTCCTTGCAACTAAATGATGGCAGACAGACCTACCCCAGTGAATTGTTACAAAATGCAAGTCAACTTGGATTTTTCAAAGTGTTCCCACACTCACAAATTCTCTAAATATGAGCAGGGTGCAGAAAACTACCCATGTTTTAACTTGCTATATTTCTTGACTGTCATGCAACCAATAACTCTCAAGGTAGTTAATATAACATTAAACTATTAAAAACCATAGTGATTACCATTAACAACAGCTCTCAGGCTCACAAAGGTGTTTCATGAATATGTCAAAGGAAAAAATTCAAAACCATGAACTTTACATTTTCCCAAAGTATGCCTAAACTAGGGAGTATAGGGAGAATTTGAACAGAACCCCATATTAATTCTTGTAACAGAATCCATCTTAAGTGGAATCCACATCTCTCTGCTATCCGCTATCCAAGCCCATCCCCCACAGGGAATGAACTTGGGAGCTAGGACAGGGAAGCAGAGAGACTTTTTCTTTCCCATATGACTGGAACAGCCACTTCCACATTGTCAAAAAAGAAAAAGAAAAAATGCAGCAATTTTTTTTTAAAAAAAAGAGGGCACAGATTTGCATAAAATGTGTGTGTGCTGAAGTCTCCTGGCAAATTACCACTTCCCTCCTTTCCATTAGCAAGCATTGATGACACTACGCTAGTGTTGGTTTACACGACTGCAATATCACTTGCACTAGTGCTGCTGCCACTGTTGTATTCTACCCATTGCTCTGAAAACCCTGTTGCAACACTTTCAGAGTCCTGCTGCTGAAACAACTTGAGCTTCATCCCACATACCTGTTTCCCTCAAATTATCCCCTACAGCGCTAAGCTGTCACCGTTGTTGTTGTTGTTGCTACCGGGCAGCTAGATCCTTTGCATACCAGGAAATGGGTTTAAGGGGGGGAAATGTAAAAAAATCATTAAAAAAAATCAACAGATGACCCAATCCGATTCAAATTTGGTATGCTTAAAGCTCTCCTTAATATCTATTGCTGTGCCAATTTTGATGTCTTTATCTTTAAAGCTTACGCAGATGTAAGCATTTGTTTAATTTTTCTTCAAATCCTGCTCCTGCGCCCCAGTGGCCGCTCGGAAAACAACAAATGATACGCTCGAAAAATAGTAGCAAAATATTGCACTTCTTTTGGTTAAGAAGCGCAATTAAAGCAGGATGCATGGGAGCACTTCACAATAAAAGCAGATTACAAGCTGGAAAACTTCTGAGTCCTTTGCACGCAATTTGCAGTGATTGAACACTATAATACTGATGTGATAAAGCTCCTTGAGGGCAATCAAATGTGGGGCTGATTTTAGGAATGGAAGCACCCTGGTAGGGAGGGCTTCATAGCCCCCCATCAGTATCCCCCTTCCCATTTTTCTTCTGGATCCATAAACCATGAATTCCCCATCCTGTCATCATAATGATCTGGGTATGCATCTGAACCCAACATCGCAAGGAGCTGCAGAGCAGTTGGCTCTCTGTCCAGGCAGATTGCATTGCCTTCAAAACAAACACTTGCTTTCCCAATAGACACGGCAGCCCTGGTGAAAAGGCATTAATTCATGTCAATAGGGTGTCCCATTAATTATAATAATAATAATAATAATAATAATAATAATAATAATAATAATAGATCAGAGCTTCTTATTTAGCACTGTTCAAAGTGCTCTAGTAAACAGTTTGCATATCTGCTTAAGTATTGTAGAAATTAACACCTCCCTTCCAGGTATAGGAATCAGAAGGCTGACAAGACGACAATTAATTAGGTTCTTCTGCACCACTGCCTTTACATAATTAATGTGCTCATTATGGATTTCCAAGTATTATTTTGCAAGGATCACTTGGCAGATTTTAGCAGCCTAAATATTTCCATGTTCTTAGATGGAGATTTTCTTTTCTTTTCTTTGAAGCGTTCGTGCATTTTACATAATTCTCTCTAAATGAAAACGGGTGGCAAGCGATGAAAATGTCTTATGAAAACAACATCAAGTTTGCAAATGCTTGCTCTAAACAAAACCCCATGGTGTTTCACCATGACATTTCATTTTGTCTGAGTCTGTAGTGTGGAACAATTGCACATCATATCAGATATCATGTGGCAAGGTAAGGGATGCTGTGAGCAGCTCCGGTGAGCTGTTCATCTTATCGCACATACTTTCTCTTTTATATTTGTTTCCTTCCACAGATGTGGTGCCATGTAATCATCTGATCTAAAGATGCAAAGATCCATGGCTTTCAGTATTTCGCATAGCCATGTTAGACCATGACTTTATTCTGTTCCCTCCTTCTTCTTTTTTTCTTCTTTTTCTGTTAGTCCTTAAAAGGAAATCATGCCACCAACATAGGACTGTGCAATGTTACACTGCAGCTGCATTTTACAAAACTGTTTCCATTAGTTTACTGGTGAATAACATTCATTCTTCATTATGATAATTTATTACAGTAGTCTTTTGTGTGTGCACATCTGTTAAAACATTTTTTTCCAAAAGCCTCCTAACATGTTTTATGGGCAAAACGATCTTGGTTTTTGTCCAGCCTGCCTTTAATTTTCTTCTCCTAATCTCTATTTTTACACAGATGTAAAAAAAAAAAAAAAATGTGTTTGCAGATTTTGAACCAAGATTTTAATGGCACAGATATTGCCACACCGATCTAGTTAATTCCAGGTGCCCGTCAGAGCTATTCGCCTGCCTCTTAATATTCTCCATTTCTGATTTGTTGGCCCTAGGCAAATGAATGCTAATACTAGTGAATAATGGTTCACCACCATAATTGTCTTTTTTTGCTTTTCTTTCTCTTTGAGGCACTATATGCACTGAATATACATACCACCTGCAAATCCAGAAAAAAAATAGCTATTCTTAAGCCTCAGTTGAAATCAGTGTAACTAACTTTAACCCCATCCACTGCAATGGCAATTAAGTGTGACTGACGTTCTCTGGGTTAGGCCAACATAAATAAATAAATAGACAATATGGTAATGAGCACCTATCATCATAGCCTCTATTTCTGATGTTCAGAGGTGAACGCTATTGGTTATATAGCCAAAACATTATCACCTATGCAAAAGAGAGCATGCTTGGGGGAACCCTAAGGTTTGCAGAGACTTAGAATGCAACCCTATGCATGTTTAGACAGAAAAACATCCTAGAACTCCCAGCATTCCTCAGCCAGACATGCTTGCTGGGGAATGCTAACAGTGGTAGGACATTTTGCTGACTAAGCATGAATAATAATAATAATAATAATAATAATAATAATAATAATAATAATTCTTACCCACCTCTCCATTTTGATCGAGGCGGGGAACAACAATAAACGATGGCATACATAATACTCAATTAAAACATAATATACGTTGTTAAAACATCCTAAAAACATTTTAAAAACATCTTAAAATTCCACTAGATAGGCCTGCCGGAAGAGATCAGCCTTCTTGAATGCTAGAAAACTGTTAAGTTGACGAATTTCCTCCGGAAGGCCATTCCACAGTCTGGGAGCAGCAGAAGAGAAGGTCCTCTGGTTAACAGTTGTTAATCAAGTTTTGCTAGCTGAAGTAGATTTTTCCCAGAGGACCTGAGCGTGCGGGGCGGATTGTAGGGGAGAAGGCGATCCCGCAGGTAGCCTGGACCCAAACCATGTAGGGCTTTGAAGGCAATAACCAAGACTTTATACTTTGCATAGGGTTGTACCCTTAATCTCAACGGATCATCTCAACGGGTGATCTCTAAGTATGACTAAGGCAGGATCTACACTACTGCTTTAAAATGGTTTATAACAGTTTTGACAACAGTTGGGAACTGTGACACACTCCATATACAGTTTTCAAACTGTTTTCAAAGTGTTATATCCTGCTTGGTGTAGATCTGGCCTAAGTCTGAATCTTAAATTTTAAATCGTTAGGAAGCCATAAGTAATTTATTTGACCTTCAGAATCCGTTGCCCCTTTATAGGAAGACTTGCATTCACATTTGATTGTGCCTTTTTAGAACAAATTCATGCATTACCACAAAGATGCCTCTTGTACCTGAGCAATTCCTTCCTTTCCAGTGCAGGGATTTTGCCCTTAACTATTAACAGGTAATTAATGCATTATTGAGAAGGAATAAATAGATGGCAATTAAATAACATATATTAATGACTTATTTATTAACATATTAATAAGTTGGCCTGGGAGTAATAAATGCAAATTAGTGTAAAGTGCCAAAATTGTGCCGATAATAGGCCCCGAAGTAATTTTGTGTGTTCAAGCTAATTACAAATATATTTTCCTTTCAAAAAACTACTGCTGGCTAATTTTTTATGGTTTGCTATAATATCATTTTAGAATTAGAAAATTAGCCATAGTCCCATTAAAATAAATTTTGCCATGAATCAGTCTCATTTGCAAAAGCAAACTTCATGTTATCTTTGTGGAGGCAACACTCAATCCATATTGTAGGAGGTTTGTCAAAGAAATTGTGTCTGAAATTCTGCATACATAAAGAATTTGTGTTTCTAATTGCAATGCTAACATTTTTTTTAATTGATTAATTTTTAAATGTTTTTATTGGCTGCTTTCCCTCCCAAATAAATGAAATAACAAAACATGTTTTGAACTCCAAGGAACTTACTGGGGCTTATTTCTGAATAATCATACTTAGGATTGTATGTATGGAACAATTAGCAGAGGAAAATAATAAAAGAGGCAAAACAGAATGAGCATTTACCCATCCCACATGCACACAGACTATCTTAGATCAATAAAGGAGACCACGCCCTTCAGTGAAGACAAAGAAAACAAATTTACTCATAAATGTTCTTGCATATACAATGCAGGTACAGTGTTGCGTTTCAAAAGAGTGTTCAGTCCATTTTGTATTAAAGCCCCAAATGGCTTGGGACCTCGATACTTGAAGGAGCACCTCTCCTTATATATGCCTGCCCGAGACCTTAGATCTGTTGGAGGAGCCCTTCTCCGCATCCCACCAATGCAACATATACACTATGATGGGACAAGGGAGAGGGCTTTCTCTCTTGTGGCACCCCGACTGTGGAATGCCCTCCCCTTGGAGGCCCGATTGGTGCCAACATTGATTGCATTTTGATGCCAAGTAAAAATATGGCTTTTTAACAAACTCACTGACACATTGTTTTAACTGCTTTTACTGCTTTAAAATTATATATTGTTTTAACTTGGATCATGGTTTAATTTGTTTTTAACTGTGTATATTTATTGTTTTATACTGTATGTTTTTATCTGTATGCCACTCTGAGATCTTAATGACATAGGGCGGGATATAAGTGTTTTAAATAAATAAATAATATTCCATTGCTTTGACAGGAACGACAGTGCCAACACATGTGCTCCCAGCAACTGTGGAAGTAAGAGATGGGGGAGGGGGGAGGAAGGAGAGGAGAAAAAGGAAGACACCACTAGCTGCTCTGCTGTGAGGGTGAGTGAACGGTAGCAGGAGCAACATCTACTCTGCCCTTGACCAGGCACAGGGTGAGGAGGATGGAAGGTTAGGATTAGACAACCTTTGAGGCTCGTGAGCATATTTGGAGATTTGAGGAACTGTTCCGAGTACAACTATAGAATGGCTGCTATGGGTGGGCATGGCTCATCATGCAGGACAAGTAGTCTGCCTGGAGGCATTCATGGGAAATTAAGATGGCAGCAACTAGAGGCTCTCACTTTGCTTTGAAGTATCTCAACTGCCAGTAAGTAAATATAACCATATTTTTGACATAAAATTGGAAGGCATGGGGTTCTTGATGGGCACCAATGAAGGTGTTTGGAAGTATTTTTGTTCCTGCAGACACCACGTTGACTACCCCCCCTCCAATTGATTCAAGTGGGCGGCTTTGGGAACTATAGTCATTTGGAAGCTTCTTTCCACATGGCAAGGTAATATATGAACGGACAGTTATAGTTGGGGCATGCTGAAAAGTGGATATATATATATATATATCCCCATCCCTGATCTTCCCCATAACATGCATCACAACGAATGAGTGACTAAGTGAATGAATTTGGAAAGGTGCTGAAATCACATTTAACGTTCATCTCATTCACCAACAATTATAGCATAAATGCATTTGTGAACATGCAATCTGTGTACTTCAAAATATGATTATCCTATTGCTGCTAATGAAAGTCCTTAGGCACAAATTTATTAAATGTATACTTTTCTGTGGGGGAATAATTGGGTCAATAATATAAAATTCATTGTCCCATTATTTAATTGCAAGGGCAAACCATGAATACAACTTCTACAATGTGGTTTAATGAAAAACACTATATCCTGACCTAATCATATCAACTTTATGCTATCTAATTAAGGATGCAAAAAACATTAGAGTTGCAAAATATTACTTCCAGTTCCAGCTGCTAGCTGCCCATATATATATATATATATATATATATATATATATGTGTGTGTGTGTGTGTGTATATATATATATATTTATTTTTCTGTGATAAATACTTAATGACGGGAAAATGACAACATTTGCATGTTGGCAAATTACTTTAATAGAGTGATTCTTGACTACAGAAAGTGACCTTTTTTCCTATTAAATGGATGGCTAAAAACACTTTTAAAAATTATGGTACGGCTGTCTTTCCACCAATGACAAATGGCTTGTTGGAACAATGTAAAAATTATAAAATAGAAAAGCCTTAAATTCTCATTATACTGTAACTGTATCTGTGACTGCTGCATTTATCAATTTAATAAAAAGAAATTAAGCATATTCTAAAGTATGCCGTTATGAGACCATTTCTTAACGCTCCCACAATTGGCGTCTGAGGGCCTGCTGTCAGGTCCTTCCACAAGCGTATCAGGGTTAGGACTTTGCTGTAGCGACCCTGTCACATTGGAATTCTCTTTCCAGTGATATAGGTACGTTCCTTCCTCCACTGGTTTTTGAGAGAACCCTAAAGATGTTTTTATTCCAGTCGGAATTGGAATGATCCTAAGACTCGGGAAAGATAAGAATTCTGTTTCGGGGGAGAAAACCAGACAGATGTTTCAGATGCTTCCCAGTGGATTTTGTTCCATTATCCCCCACATTAACTCAATTTGAAGCAAGTTTAGCCAATACGTGAATTCTCTGGGTGGGTTAATGGGGGCAATTTGCATAATGGGGGCTTGACATTTGCACAAATGGTGTTGGTTGTTTTTTAAAAAAAGTTTTATTTTTTTAAAAATTGTTTTATTATTGCATTCATATCCCACCTTTTTTTTCCTCTTAAAGAACCCAAGATGGCTTACATGGTGCTCCTCCCATCCTCCATTTTATCCTCACAACAACCCTGTGAAGTAGGTTGTAAACTGCCCAGAGAGCTGTAGCTATGGGGTGGTGGTGGTGATAATGATGATGATGATGATGATGATGATGATGATGATGATGATGATGATTCTGAGAGTCAGTGACTAGCCTAAAGTCACCCAGTGCGCTTCATGGCCCAAGTAGGGACTAGAACCCAGATCTCTTGAGTCCCAGTCCAACACTCTAACCACAACAATGTCTTTTTGTTGTGAGCTGCCTTGGATATTATATCAAAAGGAGGGATAGAAATGAATAAATAAGGAAATAAATAGAAACTTTGCATACATGTTCATATTTTTTAAAACACACACACACTTCTTACTACTCAAAGATTAATAAACCAACAGAGTAATCTCGCAAACCCAATACGATAAGATTTAAGATGTTTTACAACCGTATGATAATATACAGTACCCTCCAACCATTCCTATTTATTTTGTTAAAACATTTGTGCACCTCCTCTGCAAGGCTCAGGTTGCCTTTCAAGCAGACATACAAAACAATCCTATACTTTTAACAAGAATTTGGGCTAACTTCCACATTTTGCAAATAGCTACTCTCTAATTTGTTAAAAGTGTAGGGCATACATCGAGTGTGTGAGCACCACACTTCTGGTTAAAGGCCTCCTTGGACTGCCAGGAGTTGCATGTTCATGTCAATGAGGATGTGTAATAGCAATGGAGGGAGTGTCTACAGAATATTCAGCTCCAAAATTCGCAAAGGAGAATTTTGAAGAGAATCTTAAGCACCAATTACTTCAAAAAGACTTAAGTGTAGAATATCGTTTTATTCATTCCATCAGAGTATACATTGTTTTATTTTTCCTTCCAGGGTCAAAACTGTCATCAAGGAAGAAACAGGAAAAGAATTAGAACAGCACCACATGTTTATAGTAGTGGCAAGTGAGGCCATGTGTTTATACAAACAGCTGGTCTTCCTCAGATTAAGCCCTTGAGATCTGAAGTTCAAATTTTGCTGCAGCGCTATTTTCTTAAAACAGAACCCCACCGTTACTTCTTCTTCTTTACTTCCCCTGCCTCCATAATCAGCAACCCAATTGTGAAAAAGCCCATACCCCACCAGGCACAGTAAGGAGCTTGATGGTTGGCCTACATATTTTAGGGGATTCGATAAAAACCGCAGGCCTTGGCAGGCTCTATGTGCTGGCCTTCTTGAGCTACTATCTTGCTGCTTCATGTCTGTATCCTGATTCCTGAAAAATGGCTTGATCTTTCTGACTAGCAGATCACTTTGATGGACACTCTGATGCCATCTACAGATATGGATCTCCTCTGACAAATTACAGAGAATGTGAGGAAAACTCAATTTAGGTCAGTCCTGTTAGTTATGGCAGAATCAAGCTCCGCCATTCAGTCCCCTCCCAGCCTTGTTTTAAGGCTGGAATTTCTGATTGTTCCAACTGATTAACATGGAGAAGATAACTGAACAAGCGTTCTACAGAATGACTGGCTCAGCTTCCTGTATCTCCATATCTTTTGATCTTCCACTCCAAGCAATCTTGGATGATCCAGATTTTCTAGATCCATTTCAAACCAGCTTCAGAGCAGGATATGGAGTTGAGACCACTATGGTCGTCTTAGCAGATGATCTACGCCTTAGTATTGACAGGGGGAGTGTGTCCCTGCTGGAACTTTTGGACCTCTCAGCAGCTTTCGATACCATCAACCATGGTATCCTTTTGGATCAGCCGAGGAGACTGGGAATTGGGGGCACTGTACTTCAGTGGTTCCAGTCCTACCTCTTCGGCAGGTTCCAGATGGTGAAGCTTGGGGATAGCTGCTCCTCAAAGAAGGAGCTGCTGTATGGTGTACCACAAGGTGCCATCCTTTCCCCAACGTTATTTAATATTTACATGAAACCGCTGGGAGAGATCATCTGGAGGCATGGGGTGGGGTGCTATCAGTATGCTGATGACACCCAAATATACTTCTCTATGCCTTCGACAACAGTGTCAGCTAAGGTTAGCGTGTCTCTTCTGAATGAATGCTTAGAGGCGGTAATGGGCTGGATGAGGAAAAACAAACTGAAGCTGAATCCAGACAAGACGGAGGTGCTTGCTGTCAAAGGCCGCAACCTGGGTTTGGAGGTGTGTCAACCGGTTCTGGATGGGGTTACACTCCCTCTGAAAGACTGTGTTTGCAGCTTGGGGGTGCTTCTGGATCCATCGCTCCAAATGACAGCCCAGATAGATGCAACAGCCAGGAGTGCCTACTATCAGCTTCAGCTGATATGCCAGCTTCACTCCTTCCTAGAGTCAGAAGACCTAAAGACGGGAGTGCATGTGCTGGTAATTTTGAGGCTCAACTTCTGCTTAGGGGTGATCACATTACACCAGTTTTAAAATCTCTTCACTGGCTGCCAATTAATTTCCGGGCAAAGTATAAAGTGTTGGTTATCACCTTTAAAGCCCTATATGGTTTGGGTCCAGGCTACCTGCGGGATCACCTTCCCCCGTACAATCCGCCCCACACACTCAGGTCCTCTGGGAAGAATTTGCTCATCAACAAAAACAAGGCTGATAACTATTACCCAGAGGACCTTTACTTCTGCCACTCCCAGATTATGGAATGACCTGCCAGGAGAGATTCGTCAACTTAACAGTCTTCCAGATTTTAAGAAAGCTATAAAGACTGCTCTCTTCCGGCAAGCCTACCCAGTTGAATTTTAAGATTCTGTTTAATACTGTGCTGCTTTTAATAATGTATTGGTTTTAAGTGTTTTAATCAATTATATGTATTTTATAGCATTTGTGTTGTACCCCGCCTCGATCCAGAGGGAGAGGCGGTTAACAAATATATTATTATTATTAAAGATATTATTATTATTATTATTATTATTATTATTATTATTATTGAGCTGATCTGTCACTTGAAAGTAATTCTTGAAAGTTTCTCTAAGAGCTTTCTATGAGTTGTGATCACCTCATTCACTCATGTCAGCAGGAAGGACTTGTCACCCATAATGACCCCAGAGAGTGGTTTTGTTGAAACCTGATCAAATAATATAACTGCACCCTTTCCCACTTAAAGCTGGATCATATCCTGCATATACAACACTGGAGAACATTTGACATGATTAGCAGTATAGCCTGATATATAATTTTATGAGAAGTATGTTTGTTTATTACACATTTCTATACTGCCCAATAGCAGAAGCTTTCAAATCAGTTCATAAAAGTTAAAACCATAAAACACAATAACATGATAAAACATAATATAACACCCTTAAAGGTTTAAAGCTACAATATAAAACCCAGCAGCAGTGTAAAGATCTAAAATTATAGAATGAAACAACAACAAAAACTGAAGGACTGAAATACCTGGGGAAATAAAATGGTCTTCACGTGGCACAGAAAACATGACAGCATAGGCACCAGGCAAACCTCTCTTGCGACAGCATCCCACAGCTGGGTAGCAGGGAGGCACAACTGAAAAGGCCTTCACCTTAGTAGCTATCCACCTCACTGAAAATGGTCTTAGGGTTTGGGCAGGTTTGTGTGGGAAGAGACAATCCCTCTTGAAAACCGGCCCAAAGCTGTTTAGATAGCCACACGACTAGAAAAAATATTCTTTGCAACTACAAATTCTGAAAAGAATCCTAGGAAATATTGCTGGAATAAAATGTACTTGCAAACGCTTTAACTGCTTCAAGAATATTTGTAATTTGCATGCTCTTCTTACATCAACCCTTGACTCATGAGAATCATATTTTGTTATAACATGAGTGGCATTATTCAAAGGTAAATCAACCGTTATATGATAGATCCATGGTGGGTGGGTGGGAGAAGCGAAACCTACCACTGAACCAAAGCTCTTTGGTACATTCTACTCACTTTTCGTCTTTCACCACTGATTCCTCTCCATTGTTCTGCTTTTTTCACAATGTAGCTCAACTCTTGATTAGATATTTCCAGGTCAAATGGAACAAAGAAAGTGGCCTCATCATTCTGAATTCTTTGGAGCATATCTAATAACCAGCCTTCATTGTGAATCCTAAAAAGAGGAGGGGGACACCTTAACTACTGGATTATTTTCTTTCTTTCTTTCTTTCTTTCTTTCTTTCTTTCTTTCTTTCTTTCTTTCTGTTATGTACCACCTTTCCGCCCAACAAGGATCGTATACATAAACATTACAATTGTTCAAAAATCTTATAAAGCAACCACATTAAAACCAATTGGCCAGAATTAACCCTTGAAGTAGTGTTGCCCCAAATACTGTAGTGGCACATGAAATGCACATCTGTCAACAGGTTTACCGAATGGCTTTGAAATCTCTTTGAAAACTCAGTCAAAGGCTTGCACATGTGAGAGATATCACAATAGCCTCTTCTTGCACCTTGAGTATTCAAGCAAACACACACACAAGCATAGGGGGGCTGTCTTGACAGTGGTGCATTGGCACTGCGAGCCCTGCCCTCTTTTGTATCTGGTCAAGAGGGCAGGGCTCCTGCAGCTTTAACTGCTGTGATGAAGAGGGGATTTCACCGGGTGCTGCATGCATACAAATGATGCCTGCTGAAATTCCTTTTTCAATACAACTGTTAAAGATACAGGAGCTCTGTCCTCCTTTCCATGTGGTCACCCTAACCATGGACAGCTGCAGCTTCAAGGCGGCCCTGGCCTGCATCGGGGATGAGAGGGAGAGAGAGAGAAAAAGATAGAAATGAATTGAATTCATTGTAAAGTTACCTCAGGCCTAGCACTGGCCTACCTTGTAGGATTGTTGTGAGGGTGAGAGAAGGGTGGAAAGAAATTAATTTAATTCATTTAAAAGTTAACTCTCAGGCTTAGCACTGGTCTACTACTTTAAGACAATTACCTCGCAGACATATATCTTGGGGGGTTGGGCGGCGAGCAACGCCAGGTATATCGTCTAGTCATTAATAAAAATGTTGAAGAGCACTGGGCCAAGGACTGAGCCCTGCGGTACCCTGCTCGTTACCTCCCCTCAAGAAGATACCTTGATAAGCACTCTTTGATTCTGATTCTGTAGCCAACTGTGGATCCACCTAATAGTTGTTCCATCTAGCCCACTTTTAGCTAGTTTGTTTATCATAATATCATGGGGCACTTTGTCAAAAGCTTTGCTGAAATCAAGATATATTATCTCCACAGTATTCCCACAGTTCACAAGGGAAGTTACCCGATCAAAGAATGTCAGATTAGCCTGACAGGATTTGTTCTTGACAAATCCATGCTGGCTTCTAGTAATCACTGCATTGTTTTCAAGGTGCTTACAGATTGACTTCTTTATAAACTGCTCCAAAGTGTTCCCAGGGATGGATGTCAGACTGACTGGACTGTAGTTCCCAGGTTCCTCTTTTTTGCCCTTTTTGAAGTTAGGGACAACATTAGCCCTCCTCCAGTCATCCGGCACTTCACCCATCTTCCATGATTTCCCCAAAGATAATAGACAATGGTTCTGAGAGTTCTTTTGCTAGCTCCATTAGCACTCTAGGATGCAGTTCATCGGGCCCTGGAGATCTAAACTCGTTCAGAGAAGTTAGGTGGTCCTTGACCATTTGTTTATCAACTGCAATCTTGCGCTTCAGCTTGTACTTCACTTTTTCCAGGGGGGGTCATAGACCCGCTTTTGGGAGAAGACTGAGCCAAAGTAGGAATTGAGCACTTCTTTGTCATCTGTTATCTATTTGCCAGCCTCATTAAGCAGCTGAACCACCACTTCTTTCCTCTGTCTTTTACTATTCACGTATCTGAAGAAAGCCGTTTTACTGCTTTTAGCATCCCTCGCTAGTCTCAGCTCATTCTCAGCTTTAGCCCTCCTGATGCCATTTCGACATTTCTGTGCTACCCGTCCGTAGTCTTCTTTTGTAGTCCAGCCTTCCTTCCACTTCCTATACATATCCTTTCTTTGTTTTTGTCTCTAAGCTTTTTGTGGAGCCACATTGGTTTCTTCTGTTGTCTTCTAACTTTTTTCTTTGTTGGAATTGTTTGTAATTGTGCCTTCAAAACTTTCTTTTTTAAAAAAAAAACTCCCACCCATCTTGGACTCCTTTTCTCATTAGGGCCACCTGATGATCCTCAAAGTTCATATCTACGTATATAGTTGTATATAATATCTACTTTGAAATTCTTTAATTCAAATTGTTATTTATTACGGTCGCAGTCCAGCAAAATCAACACCAAAACATGCAAAGGATAGATAAAAAGTGTCATAAAAACAAAATACAGCTTAGTGGGTTACTTCTCTCAGAAGGACTGCAGCGTTATTTTTCTAATTTGCATTGAGGTCTTGAGAAACTTAGAGACCCTTTCAGTAATATGGGAGGACACATCCCTTAAACAGATTAATACCAACATTGTGGGGTTACATCCAGAGAAGGCTGTTAATAAAGGAAAGATTAACTTTTTTCTGCATTCCTCATACATGTTACAATGCAAAATAACATGTTCAAAAGATTCTATTGCTCCAGAACCACAGGGACATATCCATTCATTAACCGGGATTAAATTCTTTAATAATGTGCCTTTGAAACCGTATGCATTTTCTTTTGATAGACGCTGAACCCAAAGCATCATCAACTAAGATGATGTTTTGAGTTTAGTATCCATCAAATAAAAATACAACCGCTGTTAGTTGCTGTTCACATTAACAATGTAACATGATCTGCCATTTATCTTACTGGATAATAACTAGAATTTGCCATTTACACTTGCTTGGTTAATGGAACATTTTTTTAATTATGTAAAATTTAGTGTGGCTTAATTACTGTCAATTTTCTGCCACAAACATTTTCTATATGAAGTTTAGTAAGGTTTACGAAGTGAGCAAAGTCTGTCAGCAATGTCGTATTCTATGGCTGCACCCAGATTTTTCTGCCACTGGCCGCATTCCATTCCTTGCCTTCTCCTTCACAGGCCCAATACTAATGTTTCTTCATAGAATCATAGAATAGCAGAGTTGGAAGAGGCCTACAAGGCCATCGAGTCAATGGCCTTGTAGGCCCCTTCCAACTCTGCAATTCTATGATTCTATGATTCTATGAAGAAACATTAGTTTCTTCCTTGAGTGAGAGATTGGGATATGGTGACCCTGTCCCAGGAGCTGAATATGAAGTGTCATATACACCATTTGTGTAGGAAGAATCAATTCCCTGGCCTTGGAGATCTGGTCCAACAGAATATGGACTTGGATAGGTAGTTCTAGGAGACACATTCCAGTAGGGAGATGCATAGCCAGGATAAGGGGGCTGCTCTTGGGAGCCACCCCGAGCAGTCCTCTCCCCGCCTCTGTCCTCCATGCCCCACAGTGGCATCGGTGGTAGGAGCGGCAGGGGCTTGGGCTCAGGTTGAGCCCGCTCTACCTGTGCCCCGTGTAATAACCTCCGCAGAACCGCCACCATTAGCAGCTCTCAGTTCCTTAAGTACATTTGTGTGGATACACACCATGTTTTGGAACTAGGACAGCACATCTTATGCCTTACGACTTTTAACACATTAGCCCCTATCAGCCAGATTATAATGTGCCACAAGCAAAGAGAAGGAGCGCAAGGTCATATTTTATCAGCATTATCAACACTTTTTTCAAATCAAGGCTGTATGGCTCAAACCATCTATGCAATGAACTTGAAGCAAGTAAGCAGCCTTTGAAGAGAGAGAGAGAGAAACCCTCTGAGGAATGGGAAATTAAAAGCTAGCTAGCTTCTTACCTTTGGAAGCTTTGTTTTCTGATGATGCCTGCTACAGAATTAGGGCCCCTTTCAGAATTATATTTGGTCACTCACTAGTTTGCATAGGGACGTGGTCACAGATAGTAATCTTCATAATGTAAGTCTCTCCTTCTGCCAGCACAGAGTTGGTTGTAATGGGTTGGAGGCCAAATCTACACCAAGCAGGATATGACACTTTGAAAATGGTTTGAAAACTGTATATGGAGTATGTCCTGGGCCCCAACAGTTGTCACTACTGTTATAAACCATTTTAAAGCAGTAGTGTATCAGACACAGAAATCAATTAGACTTAAGTCGATTACTCTTGACTGACTTAAGTCCCAATGGCTATATTCTAAGTACAACAAATCTAGATCGAATCCAATATATCTTTTAGAAACCAGTTTTTTTGGATATTCTGAACTACAAAACCCATTAGCCTCAGCTACCATGACCAATTCTCAGTGATAATGGGAGTTGCAGCAAAAGAAAAACCAACAATCTGGAGGGTGCCAGATTGGGGAAAGTGACTTTAGAAAAACTGGAGTTCTACCCACTGAACTTTAATTGTGGGTTATTGTTTGAGGGATGGTTTTACTGGCCCTTTCTGTGTAGAACTTTTCTAAATCTACGTTAATTCTAACTGAAGAAGGGTCACACATGACAACAGATACTTCCATTGATCTAGACTTTGTGTACACCAGGGATGTGTGCACACAGAATCACAATCCTCCATCCAGGCCACCCAAATTCTATAAATTAAAAGGCGAAGTGAAAGCTGTGATCTCTATAAATTATGCTGATTACTTTATCTGCATATATTTCCTAAATCTGGATGCTTTTGGTAGTTGCGACGAGGGCCAACATGATATGCAGAGAACTGGATCTCCGTCCCATGACCAGAGACACAGAGATCCATCGGACGGGGGAAATCACGCTTCCCTACCATCACTTCTCCGCCCGTTTTTGTTGCTCCTTACTTCCTCTTTTGAAAAAGGAAGTAAGCGATGTGCACGAGGCCCATTCAGTCAGCCGCTCGAATTGCACTGCTTCTCCCGCACACAGCAGGAGATAGCGGCAACTTCTGCGTTTAAAAATATATCAGACTTTCTGAGGAGTTTTTTGTTGTGCAAGGAAGGCCAGAAGAGGCAGGAGGTGTGCGGTAGACAGATGATGTCATGAGAGAGACCTGGGAAAATTCATGAGTGCCCAGCAACAAGCATGCAATAAACACTCGTCTGATGGAGCGCAATCTGCCCTGTGTAATATTTTTGTAAGAAAGATAGGTATAGGCATTCCTATTCATTCTGATTCAACATTGTATTTGTTGCTTGACATGTTTATTGATTTGCAGCTAACATTTGCCACCATTAGCTCAACTCACAGAGGAGGTAAACTCTTAGAAGCTCAGCTCACCATTAGCTGAGCTTTGATCTGGCACCATGTAGATATTTACAGCATGGTTCTATACATGTCTACTCAGATGTAAGTCCCGTTAAGTTTAATGGACTTACTCCTGGGTATATATATATAGGATTTCTGCCTTAATTGTCTTAATTATCAACTTCACTCTAGGCTGTGGGATGAACCCAAACAGCACAGGAGCAATCTGGAGGATAATCAACAGTAGTACAGGGCGATCAGTTCTACAACTGGTTATTTGCCACCCCAAACAGGTGAAGTTTGCAAGTCCTGAAATAATTTTATGTATAAAAAGCGTTTGAATGAGATTTGCATCGAGGTGTAAATGGGTAAAAGATGCAAAGTTTATTTAGGCAAAGATGTATATGTGCACATTAAGCCTAAAATATCTCAGTGCACAATGAGGTGATTCTGTAGCCACCCACAAACAAATTTATCAATAGACATTTCAGTGCACAATAAAACAAAAATGGTTCTTTTTCAAAATTCAGGTATAATTATATTGTGTGCTTTGTATTTTCCAAAGAGCAAAATGCTTGGGAAATCCTCTATAATGTAGACAGTTTTGTTATGCATGCATTGCTTTATTATTTTGTTATGAAGAATTTTAAAAGATACATTGTCCAATGAAGTACCTTTTTTCCCTTTATTGTAAAACATTATGGAAAGATTGATCCAGAAGGGAAAGAATCCTTGATGAACCTACACCTGTTCCCCAGACAATGAAGATGTTCATAATATTCTCATAAAAATCTGCCTTACAAATGTTTTAATTTAAATTAATTTTCCTGAGTAATAAACGACAGCAGCTAAAACTTATGAAGCCATTCAGAACTATTAAGTCAATGATTAAGAAGGCATTAACATCACAAAAACTAATTAACTAGACTACCGGTACATTGGACTTGTGTACAGCTCCCAGGAATGTAGAAGATTTGAATTTCCTTTGTAGGATTTTAGATTGCATATTTTCCCTTAGCCTGATGCAATGGAGCTTCTGAGAATATAAAGACAAAGAAATGATTTACTTGTATGCAAACTATTCAGCTTTGGCAATCCCATTTGCCAGTCTGCAAAAATATCTTGTTATTATTAGCCAGGATGTGTGTTTGTGTTAATATTAGAATGTTTCATTTTCTGCTAGAGTTAAGCTAAGCATTTCTAGGGATTGGATTTGGTTGCAAAAGGGGACATTTGTGGTATGCAAAGTTTTCTCCAGAAGAGTAGTACTCTCTGGAGGGGTAGAATCAAGAAACTGGGGTCCCTTGCCTTCTTTTGAGAAACAACTTGGATCATGCCAAAATTTCCTGTTGGGCTCCTGATGGCAGAAGGGGAAAAAAAGGAAGAGTAACATTACATAAGAACGTAAGAAGAGCCCTGCTGGATCAGACCGGGGGTCCATCTAGTCCAACACTCTGTTCACACAGTGGCCAACCAGCAGTCGACCCAGGACCAACAAGGCAGGACATGGTGCAACAGCACCCTCTCACCTATGTCTCCCAGCAACAGGTACAAATAGGATTACTGCCTGATATACTGGAGGTAGCACATAGCCATCAGGACTAGTAGCCATTGATAGCCTTCTCCTCCAGGAATTTATCCAACCCCCTTTAGAAGCCATCCAAATTGGTGGCCATCAATACATCTTGTGATAGTGAATTCCATAGTTTTGTCTATGTGCTGTGTGAAGAAGTGCTTCCTTTTAGTTGTCCTGAATCTCCCACCAATTAGCTTCATGGGATGACACCGGGTTCCTCTTATTATGGGAGAGGGACAAAAATGTCTCCCTATCCACATTCTCCACACCATGCCTAATTTGGTACACCTCTATCATGTCTCCCCTTAGCCTCCTTTTTCCCAAGCTAAACAATCCCAGTTGATGTAACCTTCCCTCATAAGGGAGATGCTCCAGCCCCTTCATCATTTTAGTTGCCTGTTTTTGCACTTTTTCCAGCTCTATATTATCTTCTTCGTTTTTCAGGTGTGATTACATTCCCTGCTCTTTCTTCCAGTTTTTTTAATTTATTTTGTAAAAAAACTATTTCCCTTCCATTGCTTGATCTAAATGCTTACCCATGTTAAGGGACATTGTGTGGGACCAGGACAGCCCCTCCCTCTGTGCCCATACCACACTGCTGATCCTTTCCCTTTAATCCCTCTCTGCTGTCAGAAGGGTGAGGGGTGCAGATCTTTCCACAGGGGTCGGAGTGGTCATCTGAGATAAGATTTCCTCCACTGAGGTCGGATCTCTGGCTGTGACCTCAGAAGGAGATTTCTGCTCTATCTTCCAGTTCCAGGGATGCTCTCCCAAGGACCATGGAACTGAGCTCAAGAGAGGTAAGCCACAATGATTTGGTTTTTTTAGGGAATTTTATATATCACCCTTTGAGGGGGGGCAGGGGCAGGGAAAGCTTCCCAATAAAAATGTCCTTTCCATTCCAAATAGCAATATTTTGGGGCAAACTAAGCATTCAAGAAAGCACACACAGTGGAACGATGCGTTCTAGCTTTTCCTACTATCTGTAAGCCCATGCAGGCCCAATGGCCCTCTGGGAGGAGGACTAAATATTTTTGCCCACACACCTTTTCTTTCTTTTTCTTATCTTTCTTTTCAAAATTCAACCCCCACCCCCACCCCACCCCGCAGGGAGAGTCTCCACTGACTGAAGGAATAGGAGACCAATTGGGATGTGTTATCTCTGAGGACCACAAGGACCTGACATGGATATACGAGGTGACTTGGTTACCTTAAGGTAACCTGGTCCCAAGTTATTTAGGGCTTTATATGTTAACAACAAATATACTAAATCCAGGACCAGAAGTCTACAAATTTTAGTTGGCCTTAAGCCAGCCATTATTTGTTACTGACCAGTCCCCTCTTACAAATCTGCTGGCGCATAGACAGGATTCAGGAGAAAGGAAAAGTCAGCCTTTCAGGAGGAAGATGCGTTTCCAGGTAAGTTGCGGCTCTGGGTTGGGGTGTGTGAAGGGTTGGCAAGGTGGGGGAGTGGGAGAGTGGGGAGTCAGGAGTCCAATGGACTTACGGTCAGCCTTGCAGGCGGCACCCAGAAACCCACAAGGCCGCTCTGCTTTGGGGAGGGGGGCTTTGGTGCCGAGGCAAGGTGGTCAACTCCGAAGCACCCCAAGACAAATTGTGACCATTTTGGAGACTCCAAAATGGCCTCCGAGGCAAGTCGGGGAGGGCTGTGCACTGCAGCCTGAAAGAAAAACAGAATCTATATCCTACCAATTTAGAAAACGTCCCGGCTGTTATTCTTATTAGCCACAAGTGACTGGCTGTTTACCAACCTGAATTACCTCCTGGAGCAAGCTGGAGAAGCAGATCCTTTGCACATATGCTGCTCTCATCTGTTCTCATTTCCAAGCATTGTGTGTGATGCAATCCTGGTGGGCCATTTGGAAATAGAGGAAGATGCTTAGGATTTAATGGTGAGGCAAAAGATTGACTTACCTCACTAAATACAGGTACAACATTGCAGATGAGACGATAAACAGGACTGTGTAAAGCAGCATGGTTATCAATGCACCAGGAATGCCGGATTCTTCTGTTCTTAAAAAAAGCCAGTAGAGCTTGGCAGAGTCAGCAATGGGTTTGTCTGCAGTATAGTGAAGTCGCTGGAAAAAAATTAGAAGGAACAGAAGAAGAAAGATCAGAAGAAGAAGAGATGATGAGGATGATATTTTTAGTATTTCACATTCTTCCATATTAATATTTTTAATGTCTCAAGTTCTTTCCCTCCCAGATATGAAGAACTTTGTGTATCTTGGGAAATGCTTATCAAAACCAAACCGAAACAAAATGCTCACCCCTCTGCACCAGCCAAATTCAATTGGACCAGCTATTCCCAGCATGGAGGGGACTTTGTTGTAGCTGCCGACCACATGACTGTTAAAGATGAGGAGCTGACTTAAGCTCTAACATGGTTGAATAATACACAGGGATTCAAGCTCAGAATGTTAAGAGGGAAGAAGTAAAAAGCCCTGGACCTCAACATATGAATCTGTCAATTTCAGTTTCTCCCAAATGATTTTGCTAAAATCTCGAGTTCTTTTACCCCCACCACTTTTATTTTTTTGTTCAGAATATGCAGACCTTCTCAAGTTTGTTTTGGATGGCAACCCAGCCAAAGCAAAGCCAATAGTTAGAGATTGTGGAAGTTGTAATCCAAAAGTTGTAGACCTAGAGGACACCAGGTCACCTACTCCTGTATGGAAGTTAATCATTAGGGACCATGTGGCCCAGTGGATAAAATGCTATGTTTATCTCTAAAAGATCTGGATTAATTTTCTCCCATCTTGCATCTCTTGGCTTCGATTCCAAGTGTATGAAGAACATGTTTTATGCTTGTATTGTACTCAAGCACAGTGGATCAAATGTACACTGACCACTTGGAAACGTTATAAATTCCTCCCCTCCTTCTCAGCCCTTAGAGCAGTTGTGGGGAACTGCCATCCAGCAGGCCAATTCAGCCCACAGAGGCCTGCAAAGGAAGCTCCATTGACCCCAACCCTGTTTTGTCTGCATTTTTCAGATTGCCTTTCAAATTTGCATTTGTGCTCGTTTGAGGAACTGGGAGGCTGTGCTACACCAGCTGCAGTCTTCAGGGTTGTCCCAGGAATGTGGAAAAACCAGGACATCCCCAGTTTCAGTTATCCTGGGGAAAGTCTGTGGGCATCCCCGGTTGTCCACAGGATCCCCTATGCATCATTTGGATGCAAAGGGTCCATAGCTAGATGGAGCGAAATCCTGGGGTGATCTCTGGGATCGTCCCTATGTGTTTAGATGATGCACAGGGGATCCAGGGATCATGGAGAGATGATCCCTCCCTTGCCCCGGGATCTTGCCCTCCTCTTTAGGCCCGTTTTTTTCCGTGGTCTTGGGCTGAGCTGGGCACTGGGTGCCATGGTTTGTGACAGCTCCTCATGATTTCTCGTGAGGAGCCGGGACCCACGCACTGTGCCCATCAGGGCTGGGCTGGGGTGGGGGACAGGGGAACTTATTTTTTAAAAAAATAACTTACCTTTTGCGCACAAGCGTTCTTGTGTTGCTGGCCCTTTAACTGGGAAAAATGGCAGGCGCAACACCTCTCCATCTGAGGTCGTCGCACACCACGTGTAAACAGAGGGGGGATCTCGCGATACAACCATTACGAGATCTTCACCCCTCCATCGCAGACTAAGAGGTAGGTCTAGCTAAGGCCATCGACAACCTAGAGACAACCCCAGGTTAACTGCCTGGTGTAGGGAAGGAAGGAAGGAACCTCTCGTGCAAGAACTGAGTCATTACTGACTTGCCCTAAAAAACCAATAAAAATTCTGACAGACTCAACTTCTGAACCACTGGATTCTCCCCTGGCTTTACCTCTGACCTGCCAGGTTCTTCCTTGGCCCCGTTCAAGGGACCTGTATTTTTGAAAGCAGAAGTCAGCACCACATTATTCATGGTGGTTAAAAAATGTCAGATATTTGCAGGACAGGGCTTTACTTTATACCCTGCATCCTCTCACCCCACATGTTGCTTTAGTTCACTGTCAAGTGATCTGTACTTTTTCCCATTTAATAATCAAAAAATGAAAGTGAGTCAACATGGGACCCTATTTTCCAGGCCTATCAATCTGTCAACTTTCATAAGCGCTAAGTCCACTTAGAATTTTAAAAGATATTAGATCATTAAAATAACGCATGTCACATTACCACAACATAACATTTTAAAATGCTTGATCTAAAATAAATTGATTGGCAAGTAAATCTGAAATAGCAGCTGAAGGAATGCCAAGGGCGGGAAACGAAATTGCAAGTACAAATATGGAAAACACATGTAAGGGATTCAGTTTCATTTTGAAATGAGATATGCCCCTTTGCATGGTACTCATTTAAATGTGTTCCTTGTGCGGGTAATTTTGGTAGAAAATATTGCCAATTTTCAGTTCAGAGCAAAATGTATTTTTCAGAACTTCTCAAATCAAAGTCCAATTAGAAGCGGTCTCAGACATTAAATTCTCAGGTCTCTTTTGGTCTTGGCTGCAGAAGACGAAGATTTATCAGTATTCTTGTCCTGGTTTTCTTTAACTAGGAGCAGAGGGCCGACGTTCTGCTAAGTGTTTAGAGCATGTATTAGTGGATATAATATCTACAGGGTGAAACCTAGTTTACTGACATCAACTGCAATTTGCAAATATATGGGCAGTATTTGTTCGAATAAATCCAAGAAGTGTGGGTGAAAAGAAACTGGCTCTTATTAGTGCCATGCATAATTTTTCTTGGCAGTTCAAGAATCTGGTAGTGAACCTGACTCCCAGGAGTTAGGACACTGCAATTCTGCTTTGCCTGGCTTTTTGAACATGAAATGCAAAGATTCCAACACAGAGCCAAGACTCATGGAGCTGAGGAAGGCAGCTAGCTGGATAAACTGAGAGGATACAAAAGTCCAGTGGAAATTAATCTTGTTTTAAAAAATTCAAAATAAAAATCTGTTACAGCAGTCAGTTCCTGAATTCCTTAATTACCTGCTAAGTTAAGCTTTTATGAACCAGCGCAAGACACAATGTTCTTCCAAGTTTGGCTCAATTCCGCTGTCTATTTCTTCTCCATCCAAAATCATTGGAAAGAGATACCTTAACTTCCAGTTTATATGGGACCCGACTCCCAGATGTTAGGACACTGCAGTTCTGCTTTACCTGGCTGTTTGACCATTAAATGCCAAGATTGTTCCTTTTCCGTGGTGTAGGAGTGGGTGCAACTTCCCTTCTCAAACAGATGATGTAACATCTGAAGTGGGTAATCTGTGCTGGTGCCCACTCAAAAGGAGGCAGAGAAGCTGCATAAGTGGTCCCTCTATGCCAGGGTTTCACAACTGGCTATCCTCCAGATGTTTGGGATTACAGCCCCAGCTAGCATGGTCAACGTCACAGCTCATGGTCAGGAGTTGTAGTCCAAAACATCTGGAGACTACCAGGTTGTCTACTCCAGCCCTGCACAATTAGGGATCAGCAAGGAGCAGTTTCCCAACTGTAAAATGGCAATGATAATACAATGCCCATTGTAGGCAGGAATGATATCAAAATGAACCACGTTGCACATTCACCTTTGTAATACAACAACAAAAGGATACACCTTAAATAGTTTGGAGGGTATTTTATTACAAGCCACATAAAGGTCCCCCAGGCAAAGTCTGTCTATGTGATTGCAGAAGAAGTGCACTTACATTTGCTTACTTATATCATGGGGCATGCTTTAATCACAATGGGGCATTATTTTACCCAAATAATATTTTCCTTGGGCTAGGACAAAAAAGAAAGCAACCCATGACAAAAAACAATAGATTTCTTGGGGTATGATTGTCTCATTTCTTCTTCTTCCTCCTCCTCCTCCTCCTCCTCCTCCTCCTCCTCCTCTCTTCCTTCCTTCCTTCCTTTTTTTGGTTTCAAAAAGAAAACTCTATATAGGCACTTCAGTCTGTCTCCCTAGATCAGTTTTTGTTGGACAAATTTTACTCCAGCAAATTACATTGCCTGAGTCAAAAGATATTCCCAAACTAAGAATTTAGTTGGGTTGAGGAACATTTGTCCTAAGAGCTTTTTGTCCCAAGACAGGTGTGTGTGTGTGTGTGTGTGTGTGTGTGTGTGTGTGTAGAAAGAAAACTGCAAATGATAATTGGCTGAAATTTGAGAGAGGCATAATTTACTACTGTGCAGGTGACAATGTCCTAGAAGCATGGCACTGTAAGCCTATTTCTGTGTAAATGGAAATTAAACCCAGGGTAAAATGTATCCACATCATTGAATCACAACACACAGGATTAGGCCATTTCTCTATGTAATTTATGCCATGCAGTTATCATGTGTAGGGAAGGATTGTCCTACAGTTTATTTCATTTCTTTAAAAATATTCCTTAGCTTTGCCATCACCTCCAAAGCTGCTGTAATCATTCTAATATTGCACTTTACTTTTTTGTATCTATATCTTTAGTTTATGCCTTATTCACTTTACAGAGAAGAAGGGGGAAAGAGATCATACACCTTTCAATCAAAAATACGATTAATAACATGTAACAATATTTCTTTTTTTAAAAAAAAAAAAACTTTGTATGCTGTCGCCAGGGGTGGGATTTCATATCATTTGGTGAGTCGTTGAATAGAGCAAATTTCTACATCAAGGACTCACATCTAAGTTATTTTAAGTGACTTACCCCCAGGAATGCATCCACAACAAACACCGCCAAAGGGTCCAGCACTGTCCAAAGTCCCCAAGCCATGATCAGCTTTGACAAGTAAGAAGGGAATGAGCCAAACAACAGCTGACAGCCCCATCTCACCAGAACCAGAAGAAGCATGACAATGTTCAAGGTCAAAGGTCCCACTGCAATCATGGCCAACTCTTCACTGGCATGTACCAACGTGTTCTGATAGCACAAATCCACCGTGTGAAGGTAGAACTGGAATCTGGAAAGAAAGCGGGTAAGCAGATAATTCAAGAGATCGGCAGATTATCTTTCTTGTGGGTAGACTAAATCACTTCTACAATTATTTACAGTTATTAATTAATTGTACAATTATTTACTTCATATATTTTAGCAAGCAAGGGAGTAGCCACTAGAGTTGCTGTCCAACAATAATGGAAGAGAAATGTGGGTAGTTGTTGTTATTGTTGCTGTTTTTATTTTATTTTTGCTATGTGTCTCACAAGGCACACCTCAAAACCTAGAGGCTAGAAAGTGCCGGTGTGCTTCCAGACAACACTTTTATTGTGCAATCACCCTGCCCCATTCAGTAGGCTGACCATATGAAAAGGAGGACAGGGCTCCTGTATCTTTAATAGTAATGTAGAAAAGGGGATTGCAGCAGGTGTCAATTGAAGTGGGTGAAACGCCCTCTTCATCACAACAGTTAAAGCTACACTAGCTATAGTAGAGTGGCCAGATACAAAAGAGGGCAGGGCTTCTGCAGCTTTAACTGTGTTGATGAAGAGAGAATTCCACCCTCTTCAATTGACACTTGCTGAAATTCCCTTTTCTACATTACATTTAAAGATACAGGAGCCCTGTCCTCCTTTTCATATGGTCACCCTACCATTCACAGAATTTTGCAGGTAGGTCCAGATGTCATCGTCTTCCATTGGTAACTGTCCCATGTTTTCCCACTACTTCTTCCACTATTTTTTCTTACCACACCCCCACACACAAAGTTAAGGAGGAAAAGATAAAATAGCTGCACAATGGTTGTAAACCACCTGCAATGGCATTTGTCAGTTGGGCAGTACGTACATGGTGATCCATGCCTACTGCCTAGTAGATAGGAGCCTCTCCTCCTTGAGTAAATTTATCTTCCCTACCTATGCATCAAGAACAACGGATCCAAGGCAGCTGCAACAACATCAGAAACGATGTCAGAAAGGAAAAATCCAACATTGAGCAAGATTTCAGCCATTGCAAGGTTTGCCATTTGAGAAAGGTAGCATTTCAATCTTCGAAAGACTGAATAGATTTACAGAATTTAAGGGCTTCATTTCAACCTCTATTCACATTAGCCAATCTCCTGTCAGTAGTATGGGAAGGGCAGAAAGTGGATAGGATTCCTGCACGTCAGCATGCTGTTACCATCTTTTTCAGTCAGCTCTGCCAATATCATAGTTCCAATCTTCTCTACCAATTAAGTGAGCAGGGGCGGATCCGCACATCAGCCCCAGAGCGCATTTATGCGACCCCAGGGCACCCCGAAAACGATAGTCTGTACTTGCCTGTAAAAAGAAACGAGGAAGAGACGACGACGACGGCGACGACACCACCCAGCTTCCTGCTCCCCGGCCGGGACGGAGAGCTGGGTGGAGAGTGGAAAAAGCTCTCTACCCCGCCTTCTTCAAAAAGAGCTCTCCGAGTCGGCCGGGGAGCAGGAAGCTGGGTGGCGTCGGCGTCAGCGGCGTCAGCGGCGGCGTCTCTTCCTCGTTTCTTTTTACAGGCAAGTACAGACTATCGTTTTCGGGGTGCCCTGGGGTCGCATAAATGCGCTCTGGGACCGACGTGCGGATCCGCCCCAGGATTGGATTGGGGCAGGCTGCCTATAGACCTGCTGTAAAAATGGTGCAAATGTTATGCGACCTTTCTTTTTAAACATGATGGAGTCTTGTGATTTTCCAAAAATCTTATTTCTAGATCCACACTTACTTTGTGACAGGGACTGCAACAGCTTGAAGTAAGACCCACTGACTGCAATAATGCAGGTACATGCGGACAAACCAGAGCAGAGCTAGCAGCAGCACAATGAACCAGAAGTCCCAGGAATACCAGCGGCCCCTTCCAAGTTCAGAAAGGACAGCGGACACACCAAAATAGAAGTGCTTGGTGACACTGGTGGACACGTTTGGTTCAACAGCAGGATGGCAGCTGTGAACGACAGAGATATGGAACAATGAAAGATGATGCAATAAACATAACTTAGCATGGAACGCTATGGACTCTTACCACAAACATGAACTTGCACATTAATTGCCAATGACTTACCCCTTTTACAGGAATAGCACCACCAATTTGTATTGTCGGTTCTGTCTGCGCAATGTTATTCAAGTGTATTTGGGATAAGAAAGAGGGGAATTGGAGCACTAGCCCAACTCACAGCTGAACCCTGTGACCTGGAGACCTTTCCTCTATTCATATGGGACAATTAAGCCCTAGGGCAAGCATGGGGAAACTTAGGCCTGGGGGCCAATTCTGGCCCTCCTGGGGTCTCAATCCAGCACTCTGGAGTTGTCCAGATGGCCATACCCCCTTCCTCTGGCCCCACCCCTTTCTCTGAGGAATCATTTGCTGATTTCCTGGTTGAAATGCCTCTCCTAAGACCTAGTTACTGTCAGTAAGTGCTTCAAGCTAGAATATGCTAGGATTTTATGGTTGGGGGGGGGGCAAAGTTTGTATCTTTTAGGGTGACCATATGAAAAGGAGGACAGGGCTCCTGTATCTTTAACAATTGCATAGAAAAAGGAATTTCAGCAGGTGTCATTTGATATATGGGGAACCTGGTGAAATTCCCTCTTCATCACAACAGTTAAAGCTGCAGGAGTTATACTAGAGTGACCAGATTTAAAAGAGGGCAGGGCACCTGCACCTTTAACTGTTGTGATGAAGAGGAAATTTCACCAGGTTCCCCATATATACAAATGACACCTGCTGAAATTTCCTTTTCAGTACAACTGTTAAAGATGCAGGAGCCCTGTCCTCCTTTTCATATGGCCACCCTATATCTTTGATCCTACCCCTTATATCTTTGACCAGGATACCTTAGCAGTCCACCTCCCCTTATATACACCCAGATGTCATGTACGATTGACAGAGGAGGTCCTGTTCATCATTCCAAGATGAACAGAATGTCATCACGAAGAACTTCGATGGCAGGCCTTCTCTGCAGCGGCACCCACGCTTTGGAAAACCCTCCCTCATGCAGTTTGGGAAGCAGAAAATGCAACATCCTTTAAATGCCTCCTGAAAACGTAACTTTTTAGACAGGCTTTCCCTGGGCTATAATTTATTCTGGTTTTATATGATACTTTTAAAGTTTTATATCTTAACTTGTAATATGTTAAGACTTTTAATTGTAAACTGTCCAGAGAGCCTTGGCTACTGGGCAGTATAAAAATGTAATAAATAAATAGTGAAGGATGTGGCCTCTGAGAGCTTCTCTGAAATTGAATTAGATCCTCAGACTGAAATGGGTTCCCTAGTCATGCCCTAGAATGATACTGGATGAAGGCTGAATAGGCCAATCCAGGCCTGAAAATGCTGTTTGGTGTAACTCAGCAGGGTGGGGGACAGGAGGGTGGGATGAAAATGTGTTAATTATTTTTACCTGTCTTAAATTGTTTCAATTTTTGTATGTGGAATATTTTAGGTTTTTTTTATTTTAATCATGGTACATTTTGAATTTTTATTTTTGTGAACCGTCCAGAGAGCTTTTGGTGATTGGGCAGTACAGGAATGAAATGAAGTGAAATGAGTGAAGGAAAATGGCAAGACAGCAGGTAGCCACATGGATGCATATGGGCTTAACTCTAAGCAATATATGTATAAACTAATGAGAATTTTAGAAATACAAGACAGTTAGAAAAAAAGGGGCAACTTTTAAGAAAGAAAGAAAAAAGACGCTGGTATGTTCACCCAAAGATGAGAGGTACCTTGAGAAGAGTTGGTTAGTCAGCAATTAGTTTTATACATTTAAGATTTTATATGCCACCTTTGAAACAAAATTGCTTAAAAAAATAACCTGCTACATTTTTAACACTCTTGAAGAATTTTAACACTTTCAAAAACCCCAAATGATAATAATTCAAAACAACAACAACACTGCTTCAGAGAATTGAGCATTAAATACCTTATGTGTTAGCAATAAGGCCCAGTTTGGAAGGAAATAATTGTAGCAGTGGTATTGCATAGATTTTTGTTGCACAATAAATGAGTTAAGTGTTTAATGGCCCTATGCTCATTGATATATATATATATATATATATATATATATATATATATATATATGAATGAAAGCTGCTTCGAAACTGGCTGTCATAGAAGAGAGAAAACAGAACGGAAGTTGAGCTGTGCAATCACTTACTGCTCAATGTAGTGTGATCTGCCCTTTAGTTAATTACTGTGCTTCTTCAAAGAAAAGGGGGAACGGGGGAAAAAAACCACACAGACACACAGATGCAAGCCGGGCATTATGTCTGCAAGAAACTGGAAAATCTTTGCTGATTCAAAGCTGAAAAGACAGTCGCTTCTTTGACCTTTGGAAACTTCCAACTGTTGTGCATATCTCCATCGATTAAAATGACTAAGCAGCTCAGGCCGCCAAGCAGGATGTCAACACAGTCATACCATTATTTTTACATTGGTCCGGTGCTTTAAACATTCAAAGAGCACAAAGGTCTTGCCGTCGAAGAATGGTGGTGGGGGGGAGAGATTGCTGGGATTTCCAGCCCTCCCCCTTAAAAGTATCACATGAGGACAAGCAATAGCCACTGTTCTTGACTTTTTAATGTAATCACAATTTATTTATCAGAATTTCTTTACAGGCACAATTCTCTTTCCCCAGTAGACGAACAAGAGCAAGCTCTGTCCTTCTGACTTTGTTCCTAACACAGGGCCTTTTCACATATTGCGTGGCTGAATGTGACAAACTTGAAGGTTGGAAATGCATGTAGGGATGGGTGAGGATTTCATTTCAGTTCGGAATTGATAAATATTTACCAACATTTGCAAAGTTCTCCATATTCTGGACAAAAAGAACTTAAGATTTTTTTTAAAAAATATATAAATAAATTGTGGGAGAAACTGAAACTGATAGATCCATTCATCTAGACCCAGGGTTTTGACTGCTTTGCTCTTAAAACTCACCTGTGTTAGAACTTAATTAGGGTTGGCACGTCTTTTTTTAATGAAAGTCTCCTCATCTTTAACAGTTATATGGTAGTGCTGTGCTGAAAATTTATCACCTGAAAATTTGGTCTATTCTCATTCCGTTTGTTAGAAAAGAAATTCAAAGGAGAAGAAATTTTGGAGAAATTATCATGGGTTTGGTTCAGGGTTCTTGCGCTTACCTTACTTATGAGATGACTGAGGAGTGGGTGTGAGTGTCCTGTCTTTCGTTGAACAGTCACCTCTCTGACAGCCTGTAGCCTCCTTGGCTTCCTGCACTTCCCGCCCAGAGGAAGACATAATAAATTTATTCCTTCCCTAGGGCCTTTTCAGATCAGAGAGCTTCAGCTATGGGGCGGTATATAAATGAAAGAAAGAAAGAAAGAAAGAAAGAAAGAAAGAAAGAAAGAAAGAAAGAAGTGCAGGCAGCCTGGGAGACTGTAGAGCAAAGGTAAGATGTGTAATAGAAAGGGAAAAAATGTAGACAGTACCCTCACCCACATCACAGTGATTAGTTGAGGTCAAAAGCACCACCAACATACATTCAAAATAAATTATAAACTGCCCTGAGAAGGAGGCAAAAAAACGGAATCCCCTTTCATGGGGAAAGAAAATTTACAGGAAATTACTGAGATTTTTTCCTTTCTTACTCCCTAGAAATAAAAGGATGCTTTTCAGATTTTTTTCCATATTTTCTTCACCATTATTTTTTGTGGTGGCTGCATTCTCTCCCCACAAGGCCCTGGAATGATGCTAGGTATATGGGGCATTGTGGAGGATGCAAAATGGGGGTAGGGGGTAGGCTGCCTACACAGTTGATGCTGTTGTCACTTGCAGTGCCAGTGCAAAACCCCCAAAGGCCCTTGGGGGGAAGCTGTTTTACAACCCTTTCCAATGGTGATGCCTACCTGTGAGAAATTGTTGGAGAATTCCTCCTCCCCCTGGAGAAATTCGGTGAAATTGTCCCCCCCGCTCAATTTCTCTACCCACAAATGGAGAATTTTGAAAAGCCACTTGTGCACAGCTCTGTTATATGGTATGCAGGTACAACATGGTCCTCTCCATGCTGGGAATAGCTGGATCTATTGAATCTGGCTGGTGACGATGGGGTGAGAATTTAGTTTCAGTTCACTTTTGATAAGAATTTCCCCACATTCACAAAGTTCTCCATATTCAGAAGAAAAACAACTTGAGATTTTAAAAGTCTGAATGCATACAAAAGTGAAACTGACAGATTCGTCCATCTCTACTTCTGCGGCCCAGGCTCTTTGGCTGCCTTGTCATACATCACTTTCCCCACCACTGATTAAAACGCAGAGGCCCTTTCTACATCTAAGGATTATCCCAGGAAAATAGAGGGATTGTCCCTGCCTGCTCCTGGGATCCCCTGTGTGTCACTTGCATGCACAGGGATGATCCCAGGATGATCCCAGGGGAAAAGGCATGTGTAGAAACGGCCTGAGTTGCCTAGTTGTGGCCAGCCCAAGATGATCCCTCGAGGGCTTGCCAACTGACTATGAGAGGGAGCAATCCTGGGAAGACACCGTAATGGGCCAGAAAATGGCAGGTCTCAGTGGAGGAACAAGCCAAAGTAAAAAAGAAAAGAAAAGCTGGAAAAGTTCCAAATGGGAGGGAAAGGAGAGTTCCAGGTACACCGAAAAATGTTTGTTTCAGCCCACAAGAGTTTGAGAAATAGTCTAAAATTGGCTGTACCTTAGAGTGCCCCTGAATTTGAAAAGACTGGGCTCAAAGAAAGATACTACTGTTCAACTGGAGGTCTCCTTCCTTCTTTCCCAACAAGAGAGGCCTTCAAAACCAAATCATACAACCCATCATAAAATGTATGTAGCATATATCATAATTGATAGAGAAAAACAGTGAAATTAATTCCAAACACACCCCAAATACATTTCTAATTAATTTTAGAAAGGGACTTCACCAGGCTTTTAAAACCAGTGTGCAATAGTTATCTGGACATCTAGAGGGAGAGAATTCTACAAAGAGGATTTGACCTCTTGCTATCAACCAGCTGTTTGGCATTGACAAAAAAGGGGATGTGCATCACCAAAAAGGGAACAAAACGGGAAAGTGATCTGCAGTAAATGTGGATATGTTCATCTATGCATACAGAGGAAAATTTAGAAATTGTTACAATAATTTCAGTAGAAATACAATATATGTCACCACAACCAGATGACCTGTCTGCCTGCTCAGTGTGTGGTCCAGGCGCTCTCTGTTGATGGGCAACTTCAAGGCCTCTGCTGCTCTGCCTGTTTATGGTTCTTTATCTTTAAACTGGATTTGGATTGGACAGCCCTTCAAATAGAGGACTGCCCTCTGTAAAATAGGACACAACCATATTAGTCACATATATGCAACAGGAGGGGTGTGTGAGAAATTCATTACACCAGTGTGGCTAAAGTGTTGGACTGAGATTTGGGAGATCTGAGTTTAGTCCCCACTCGACCATGGAAGCTCACTGGGCGACTCGGGGCCAGTCACAGTCTCTCAGCCCAACCTACCTCACAGGGTTGTTGTTGTGAGGATAAAATGGAGAGGAGGAGGATTATGTACGCCGCCTTGGGTTCCTTGGAGGAAAAAAGGCAGGATATAAAGGCAATCATAAATAAATAAAAATAAATAAATACACTTCAGTTTTTTTATTAAGAGCTACCCAGTTTGCACTAGGGCTTTGCATGGAACCCCCCCCCCAACCCACTTTGTAGACTGATTCAAGATTCTAAATTGGCCCCACTCCATCTCGGTCTGCTTTGGACCCAGCCCGGCCTGCTTTGAATCTGGACCAAAGTGATATCCGGACATCTGAAATGGGCCAGATGTTGCAATTTCCTGGGTGCCTGCCGAGCAGTTGCCATTGGACTCCTCAACCCCACCCACTGGGTCATCTATTATTATTATTATCATCATCATCATCATTATTATTATCATTATTATTATTAACTCTGCTGTACTTACTGGCACTTTGTTTTAAATGGCTGTTGCTTTTATCTGTTCTTATCTTTGCTGTAATGTGTATAAATAATATTATTGTGCTTTTATTGTTGTTCGCTGCCTTGGGCGTTGAGTGTGGAAAGGCAAGATATAAACTTTTTGCAAGAAATGAAGAGGAGATGGTGGAGCCAGTATTTGATTGATACACTTCATGTAATTGGCAGAAATAATAATAATAACTACCACCAACACCTCCAACACCCTGGCTGGACAAGCTATGGCTCTTCAAGGGCAGCCCTACACTTTATTTCATTATTGTTTAGAAATAATGCACTGTCCAATAACCCCATGTGGCCCTAAATTAAGCCAATCCAGACCCATACTCATGAGAAGCTAAAGTGTTGGACTGGGAGTCGGGAGATCTTGGGTTCGAGTCCCCACTCAGCCATGGAAACCCACTGGGTGACTTTGGGCCAGTCACAGACTCTCAGCCCAACCTACCTCACAGGGTTGTTGTTGTGAGGGTAACATGGAGAGGAGGAGGACTATGTATGCCACCTTGGGTTCCTTGGAGGAAAAAAGGAAGGATATCAATGCAATAAATAAATAAATAATATTTGTACAAAATCAGTCATTCCAAATACAGTGTTTCTCTATCCTATTACAAATGCCAGGTAAACTAGGAGAAGACAGGGATATTAGAATGCCAGATACTGCCCATCATTACGTCACAGGCTGCAGTCTAATCCCTTTCAAAGCCATAACTCTGCAGACTTCAGTAAATCTAAATCTGACAATCTGACCCTACAGATGCTCGATTGGAACATAAATCAAGTTGAGGTGAAATATGGAAGTCTGTCCTATAAAGCTAATGGAGAATGTTTAAAGTGCAAATGTACATTGAAAAAGTCTGTTCAGTAAAACTGATATCATGGGGCTCAACATTTACTGCATCCCAATGATCTCCAGAGTGCATTTCCTCAATTTACGAGTACATTTTCCTCCCCCTAAATGCTAGGCATGTAAACTCAGCATGGAATCTAAAACTCAAGCTGTGTTATTTCTAGCTCATATTTCATCAACTCTGTTAAAGATCCTGAAAGAGAAATTCTGCCCTCAGTTGCACTTGGTGGACTCAATTATCTTAAACTTGAATTCTACAGGTATAATGAAGAGTACTATGGGGTGTGAGGAATCCTCGGGCCTGTTTCCCTTAAATGCAGATCAGTTGATAATTCTATTGTAGCTGAAAAATTTTAGAGGTACCATGACAGATATAAGGCAGATAAAAGGACACTTTTAGGATTCGGCTCCATACATCCCTGCAAGTTATGGGTTAATTAATTAACCCATGATCTGCCTTCATAACGTGGGAACTGAGGTTTTGCCTCCTAATCAAACTGCAACACTCATGGCACGTGGTTCAGAGGAGCTGCTGAGGAGCTCGATGGTTACATTTTATTTTATTATTTTATTTTATTTATTGCATTTTTATACCGCCTAATAGCTGAAGCTCCCTGGGCGGTTCACAAAAATTAAAACCATTCAAAGTCTAAAACAAACTGTATAAAAACAAGATATAAAATACAATATAAAAGCACAACTAGGATAAAATTTGCAGCAGTGCAGAAATACAAATTAAAATACAAATTTAAAACAGCAAAGTTAAATTAAAATGCTGAGAGAATAAAAAGGTCTTCACCTGGCATCTGAAAGGATATAGTGTAGGTGCCAGGTGAACCTCCTTAGGGAGCTCATTCCACAGCCGGAGTGCCACAGCAGAGAAGGCCCTCCTCCTGGTAGCCACCTGCCTCACTGCCTTTGGCAGGGGCTCACAGAGAAGGACCCCTGAGGATGACCTTAGGGTCTGGGAAGGTACATATGGGAGGAGGCGTTCCTTCAAATAGCCTGGTCCCAAGCTGTTTCAGGCTTTAAATGTTAATACCAGCACTTTGAATTGGGCCCAGACCTAGACTGGCAGCCATTGCTTCATCGTCGTTTGAAACTTAATATGGCAAAGACTGAATTGCTTGTTTTTCCTCCTAAACCTTCTCCTCATCTCTCATTCTCTCTTACTGTCAATGATGTTACACTTACTCCAGTCAAGGAAGCTCGTAGTCTTGGCTTTATATTTGATTCCTCGCTCTCCTTTATTCCTCATATTGAGGCAGTAGCTAAATCCTGTCGTTTTTTCCTGTATAATATTGCCAGGATTCGATCATTTTTGTCTGTCTCTTCTGCGAAGACTCTTGTTCATGCATTGGTTATTTCTCGGTTGGACTACTGCAACCTTCTTCTCACTGGCCTTCCTGCTTCTCACATTAGTCCGTTGGTTTCTGTTCACCACTCTGCTGCTAAGATCATCTTCTTGGCTCGCCGCTCTGACCATGTAACTCCACTTCTGAAATCTCTTCATTGGCTTCCAATTCACTTCAGAATCCAATATAAACTTCTCCTGTTGACCTACAAAGCTCTTCACTGTCTAGCTCCTTCCTATCTCTCCTCTCTCATCTCACACTATTGCCCCGCTCGTGCTCTTTGCTCCTCTGATGCCATGTTTCTCGCCTGCCCAAGGGTCTCTACTTCCCTTGCTCGGCTTCGTCCATTTTCTTCTGCTGCCCCTTATGCCTGGAATGCTCTTCCAGAACGTTTGAGAACTACAAGTTCAACCGCAGCTTTTAAAGCTCAGCTAAAAACTTTTCTTTTTCCTAAAGCTTTTAAAACTTGATTTTGTTCTGACTTTATACTGTTAGTTTTACCCTACCCAGTGCCTGTTTACCCTACCCTGTGCCTGTTTGCATTCTCTTCCCCTCCTTATTGTTTTATTATGATTTTATTAGAATGTAAGCCTATGCGGCAGGGTCTCGCTATTTACTGTTTTACTCTGTACAGCACCATGTACATTGATGGTGCTATATAAATAAATAAATAAATAAATAATAACAGAGAAGTTGGGAAAGGACTGGCATGATGTGGTCTCGTTGGCCAGTCCCTGTTAAAAAATGTGTTGATTTGCTCCCTGTATAGACCTCCAAAAGAAGAATTACTGGGTCCATTTTTGGGACAACATGATATGTAACTTCAGAAGATATCCAGTATGAAGTTTTGGTGGCTAACATTACACAAAGATGTAATGGGCTGTAGGGTGGATAGCCAGAATATCTCGATTCTGTTCCATTTTCTGTACTATGGTCAGTTGACCAATATTATTTTTATGAGGATGATAAAAAGTTAAATATACTTAAGTCCCTAGAAATTATTTATTTATTAATATGATTTATAGATTACAATTTCTATGTCACATAAAGGGTTTTGAATTAAATACCACTAGTATCCTAGGAACTTAAGCAAACTTTCTTTCTTTCTATTTTTTTTTTTTTTAAGATTGAATCCACCATATATAAGAAGCAATAAGGTCACACAAGTGCCCAGATGGCTTTGACCTTGACGGGGAAACACCTCTGATGCTAAATATATATTATTTACTGAATTAAAGTAGTGCCAACTACTAGGGAAGAAGGTTTTGGAAGCAACAAAGCAATAAACACATTTTCAATCTCATTTGATCTGAGGCAGCCAGACATTAAAAAAAAAACCACCCTGAAATATCCTAGGGGGTAAAACATCTACAGGATTTCCTGAAAGCAGCCACCCACCCCATTTTCATTAAAAATTACAGTGAAACATTCTGTAGGAAAGAAGAAAAGACAACAGTAAGCAGACTTCCTTCTGCTCCAAGAATCCCTTGAATCAGATACGTGGTACCTTTCCCACCTTGACACAGAAAATCTCCCCAAGGATATTTGCTTTATCTAGAGGAAAATTGTAATCTTCCTCCAGACTAAATATAGTCTGAAATCCTGAAATGATTATCCACTCAAACACCATCTGCAACCTGTGCATTCATCTGGAGTACACACATTCTAACTTAACAGGGCTTTGGGGAAGAGACTCTGGAATTACTTATCATGAGGGATCTACAAAATATTACTAAGAACTTTTCTACAGCAAAAGTAGATAATTCTGTGGTGAAAACAGCCGTGGAATAGCTAGGCATCCAGACAAGGGGAGGAGGTTGGGGGTGACTGAAAGTTCCAGAGACAGATAAAGGAGCAATCATTTGAAAAATGTTTCTTTATTTACAAGATGTCACAGTGCTAATACGTTGGCAAACGCTCCATTGAAGTTAGCAAGGACTTGCTAGTGTGTACATTCGAAGTCCAAAGCCTTAGGGCAGATAACAAGTGTCATCAGACCAGGGGGGAGGGGATAGTGTTTCCCTACCGTCACCTTTCTGTCCCACAATAGGAACGGCTTCCTGTTTCTTCACATGGGGAAGAAAGAAGCAGCAGCAACAGCCACGTGGCTGTTTTACTGCAGTGCTTTTTTATTGCACTGCTTTTCCTGCACACAGCAGGCAATGGCGTCAAGTTTTGCATCAATCAAGAAAATTGGATTTTCTGGGTCTTATTTTGTTGCGGAAAATAAAGAAGAAGGAGCGGGAGACATATGGGAGGTGGATAGCATTGTCAAAAGGACCTGTGAACATCCGTAACTGGCCAGTAATGAGCATGTTATAAAACGCTCATCTGATGAACCTCAATGACATACATAAACAGCCTTTTGTGTGACATCTTCTTCCAGCTGGTGTGCATGGGATTGAGTCCAAATGCCTTGACATAGATGGAGCAAATGAATAATCAAATTTCCTAACATTTCTGCTTCTAATGTAGTGCATCCATAATGCATTTGTAAAGTAATATCATATCCTGGCTTATCACTTTAGGTTTTCTTTTTGGTCGCTTGTGCCTATGTGTTTCAACAAGTTCTCATCCATGTCACAAATTTGCATGATCACTGCAATGCACCATGGCTTCTTTAAGCCATGGTGGGTTGCTGAGGGTGCCCACAGCCATTTTGAATATTCAACCTCCAGTGGTGAGTTGCCATGGCTTGTCATTTTGTCCAAACCCAGGCAGCAGGGATTGTTGAATGGATAAACTGCCTCAAATAACCTTACAACAGATCAGGGTTTATATTTTAGGGTTATTTAACCCTCAGACAACCCCTGTAAACCAGATTTAGATGACACAACAAACCATGGCAAACCCCAGCTCCAGGGGTTGAATATTCAAAATGACCACCAGTATGTGCTGCAACCTACCATGGCTTAAAAAATCCATGGTGGGCTTTGGTGATCATGTGAACTGGGTCATCAGATCTCAGATATGCAGCAACTTCAAAATTTATATTTCTCCTATTTTGTATGGGATTGAAAGTAATTAAGAATTGGAACAGAATACTCAAGAAGACTGCTTCTCCTTAATTACCAAATCAAAACCAGGCACCTTTCCAAATACATTTCAATGATTTGATGTTCTAATACTGGAGCAATGTCAAAGAACCTATAGTCAATGGTATTATATTTCACTGTATTGTAGTCTAACCATTGTCAGGTCCAGTTAACTGTGCTGAATTGTACCCATGGTCAAAAGAATTTCCTGTGGAATGCAGGGAGAGAAACTGTAATATGTTTCGGAGGGAAATACCTGCTGACAAAATGTTCCTAGCCTTTTAAGTGCAAATCTTCTCCACACTGTTTCTGAAGTGTTGTTCTATATTAAGACACCTATACTATTATTTTAAGAAGCATTAAAGAATGATCAAGAAGGGAATTCTTTATCAAAGAGACTTCAAATATACTTAACAAGAAATTCAGTTATGGCAAACAAGTTTTGCTGTACTTAAAAAAAATCATGAGAGAGAAAGAAAACAAGTGAAACAGAGAGAAGATCCATTAATAAGAGGAAGAAAAATGAGCTTGGGACAATGTAGTAAACTAAACTGTATCAGTAAATAGCATCATTAAGTTTTTCTTTTCCACTTTATATTCTGCTATTGTATTTATCCAACTCTTTGGAGACTTTAGTTTCTGTTGACAGCTCTGGAGAAAATCCACTCATTAAAGATTTTATTTATTTCTTTTTAACCCACTTCAGTTCAAAAAAAGATTTCTTTTTAACATATTCCAGCGCTGCAGAAACCAACAAGAAATCCACCTTGAACTGTGGGCACTTTGACTCTCTCTCTGTCTCTCTCTCTCTCTCTGTGTATGTGTGTGTGTGTCTCCCTAGGGCAAAATGATCCTGTATTCAGCAGGGTTTTATCACAGTATTCTAAAGGACTCACACAGAATGTACCTGATAGAACTGGACCAAAATGTCACCTATGATAGAAATTATGATCAAGACATGGTGGATACATAATGAGAACCTTATCTCTTTTGCAGTGGGCTGTGATTGGTAGAGAGTACCTTTAGGGGGTTGTTTACAGAAATCAGGTCTCCTGCATTAAAAGGAAGGAAAAGAAACCCTGTGCAAGTCCTTTCGTTTTCCTGTTATATTATGTGACATAATAGGAACTATCTGGATTTAGGGTGTTCAAGGTAATGGAATAGGTTTGCTTGGCTGCTGTTAAGAAGCGCTTTCTTTACAAAGACAAAGACCTTGACCAGTGCTCCAATAAAACACCACCTCATCCGTTTAAGAAGGAAGCACATCATTCCATCTAACTATGAGCTTGGGTGGTCGTGCGCTTATCAGTTTGGAAGGAAAAGGGACACCCAAAAATAAGGGAGTGGTTTCTACATGATCAAGGCAATGCCTAAGTACACAGAAGCACAGACATTGGTAAATGAAAAGAAAAAAGACTTTTAAAAACATCAAACCGGTGCAACAAGGAGCTATGGGCTCATGGGGTTCAGGGCATGGAGGTAAGAAGATATTGGAATAATTCAGTCTAGAGAGGATACTTCTGGCCTCACATTGGAAGCTAAAGCCAGGGGTTCCTGCCTGAAGCACTGCTACCTTTTGTGGGGATGGAAGGCCCATGCTGCTGCCCAATCACAGCCAAATGAAAATCCCATAGTTCCCATTTTTTTATGGATGGTTCTTACTTCTTTTAGGAGGAGAAAAGGGGTCTAAAGAAGCCTTTCCAAACCTGGTGCCTTCCAGGTGTTCTGGACTGCAACCCCAACCATCCTCGGATTGGGCATGTTGGGAGTTGTGAAATCTGCCACACACAAAATCACTAGGTAGGTAACATGGTCAGCATCTAGGGTAGGGAGGCCTGGAGGGGCCCCAGCCCAGCCAGAGTGCACTCACAAGAGCCCCCGGAGTTGCTCCTCCCCTCCGCCATTGCAACCTGTGCTTGTTCAGCTGCCTCTCCCTCTGGCCCAGACAACAATGGTGGTGAGAAGGAGAAACAGCAGATCCCACTGCCTCCTTGCTCACTGGCTCTTGGTCTGGCAAGCAAGCAAGCAAGAGATAGCAAAGATGAGAAAGAGGATGAGGAGCAAGAGCAGCTTCTAATAAGGGTGTCTTGTCCAAGGGCCCTCCACAACATGGACTCAGCACTGCTAGTCTCTCTCAGCTTCAGTGTCCCTCCTGAAATATGAGAATAGTCTTGACCCATCCTGCAGGATTGTTGAAAGGATTGACATAATACAGGCCAAATGCTGGCTGGGAATGATTGGAGGCATAATCCAACGTATCAGGAAAGCACCACATTGGGGGAGGCTGATTTATGCATTGGACACTCCCAAGTACTATATAAATCATTCAATAATGCCTCCTATTGTTTTATTGGAGCTGATTCTTATTTGGTGAATTGGCTCTAAGAGACCCCCACCTGTGTCCTGCCTGTGGGTCCTTGTGGGTCAATGATCAACAGCTGGTTGGTCATTGTGTGAACAAAATGCTGGACTAGATGGACCCTTGGTCTGATCCAGCAGGGCTCTTACGTTCTTATTTCTTGACTACTCCATTGGTTTGTATAGGACAGAGGAGGGCGATCCGCAGGAGCATTCCAGGGATTGTAAAGCTTGCCTCTCCTTTGAGGTAGGATTTAATGATCCAAAATTCTTTTCCAAGCCTGGCTCAGGAAACCCTTGCTGGCACAGTGACCCAGGCTCTCTGGCTAAGTGTCTAGTTGCATCTGTATAACATCATCTTCATCATCATCATCATCATCATCATTATTGACAAATCCTGGAAATCAGGCCTCTATGCAATTGGGCATTCGTCCAAAGTGTAGGGAAGGGTGACTCTGTGAATTTGGTTGGCCACTGTTTGAAAGATATTCTGGACCAGATGTCTGAGCCTGTATAGCTCTCCTTAAAACTGGGCTATTGGCTGTAATAACTGAGAAAGACCTACCTCTTTTGCAATGTGAATAATTAAAACCAAACAAACATATATATGAATATAAAGAGTGTAAAAAAAAACTTTTTATTTTCTTTTTTAAAAAGAAGTCTCTCTCTTTTCCCTTGCCCTTCAGCTTTGGTTCCCAGTAACCCCTAATCATTTAAAAATGCTATCATTCATTTGAGAGAGAGAGAGGGAGAGAAAGAAAGCTGCCATATTTTATTTTTATTTTGTTCTCAATACATCCAGGGGAGCCACAACACACATTGTATGGTTGAATGCTTTTTCTCTCAACGTTTTTGAGGCTCTCAGCACATTCCTTGAGCGAGAGAAGAAATAAAAGAAAGGGGGTGGAGGTGAAGCACTCCCACAGTGATTTATACAGCTTTCTCTGTCTGGGGGTCACCGAATGTGCTACTGTACATGTCAAGAGTTCTTCATGGCATTCAATGGAGGTCACATGGGGTACCAGATTTCCCAGAGCAGAGAAGAAAGATGGAGAAGCCAGAGAATGAAAGGGTTACATTGCTCAGTTACTGCAAGAAAATAAGGAAATAACTGGCAAATGAATCCAGATACACTATTGTTTGCTTCTCTAAAATATTATGGATTAAAGTTGACTTTGATCAGGAATGTTGCATTAAATTAGGGTCCTATCCTAAAACACAATGACTGGGAAGTAAAGTCCTGAAAACACAGTGAGATGTACTTCTGAATAAACACACATGGGATTGTATTTGACTGTCGGTGTCCTCCACCATCAGGGTCTATCTGGGCAACGAGTTCAGTTGGCCACTTTTTGGTATGAAGAAATCAGGACGCTTGCCTCCTTATTGAATTAGCTCGAGCCAAATGGCTTAGATATGCACTAATGATGAAAAAAAACTGAATACATGATGTTCAATAATAGTGTATTCACTGTATCTTTGGTGCCTTGATGTGGCAATTGCCTTTAATCGAGTTATTCATGTTCTTCTTTTTCCCTCCCCCCCCTTTTGCTTGTAAAGGGGCTTGTTTCACAGAAACTGAAGCAAACCCATTTATGATTGCTGGAATCTTTCCATGTGCTTTTCATATTGTTTCCAAATTGCTGACCTCTTAATAGGGGGGAGGAAATGTAGAGTGAGTTAGAGGGCTGTAAAAATAATCACTCAAGCAGCCCAGTTCTTAAAGCACCACACCCACACAGTGGGTCTCAGCGAAAGAAATACGGACAGTGCACATGGCTTATGGGAGAAAATAACTTCCTTTAGATCAGAGAACTACGTCCAGCTACAATATTCTATCTATTTAATTTATATATTTTTAAAAATCATTCAAAACATAATGCAGAGTGGAGAGGATTCTGCAAGGGGAAGGTGTTCCCACCTCAGCTTTAAAGCTCACTGGAGCCAATCTACATGAGTGATTTAGTGTGTAAGAAGAGCAGTTTGAGGCCTTTTGTGATGCATGATGCCATCATCAAACTGCAGCCAGCCAGAAGCTTCCCTCTAGAAAAGCTGCATTTTTCAAAAGTCCTTTTACTCCATTGTTTTTTCTTAAATGTGGCTTCAGAGCAATACTGCACCAGTGTGCTGTGTCACCCCACATTAAATCCTGGGTGTGCCTCTGTGACATGGCTGTGACCTGCCAGCAATTTGGTCAAGGAAAGGGGCTGCCCCCCACACACACACACAATTTCCTCTTTTTTTATCCCATTTTCAGGAGGGCTGCTTTCACAATAAATAGACTGTAAGGAAAGTAAAAAGAAGAAAAGGCTGCCGCCACAGGCCTTTTCCGAATTCTTGCTTGCAAAACTTTCCAGACAGCCAGTCGTTCAGCAAGGTGCTGAACACTTCAGAGTTCTTCCTCTGAAGAGAAGTTTGGACTAAGGAATATACAGAGGGTAAGGAGAAAGGGTGGCCATGTGAAGTATTTCACAGCCATGATACACCTGCAACTTACCTGCAACTTCACAGTCACTTCATACACCTGCAACTTCACAGTCGCACGATACACCTACAACTAAGGAATACGTAGAGGGGAAGGAGAAAGAATGGCCAGTTCAGCAAGGGAGCATGAACAAGAGCTGAGGACAAGCCTAGGGTGACCATATTTTGGAAACCAAAAAGGAGGACAACATGGTCGCCCCCAGGGGGGCATGTCCAGTACCAAGGGGTGTGCCCACCCAAACATAGCCATGGTCACATGTCTGATTTTACAGCACACATTTAAGACAAATCTGTTCTACATAACATCTTAATGTTAAAATCACTGAAATAAAGAACAAGTGAGAGATTCAATGTATCTGAAGTTAACGTCACTCACTCCTACTTTTGTAGGCATTTCACCCACTTCAATTGACACCTGCTGCAATCCCCTTTTCTACATTACTATTAAAGATACAGGAGCCCTGTCCTCCTTTTCATATGGTCAGCCTATGCCCTCTTCATCACAACAGTTAAAGCTACACTAGCTATAGTAGAGTGGCCAGATACAAAAGACGGCAGGGCTTCTGCAGCTTTAACTGTGTTGATGAAGAGAGAATTTCACCCTCTTCAATTGACACTTGCTGAAATTCCCTTTTCTACATTACAGTTAAAGATACAGGAGCCCTGTCCTCCTTTTCATATGGTCACCCTAATAGAAATCTAATAAATAAATAGTATTACGTGCACAGAGATTTGATCCAGATCAGGACTACAGCATGTGGGTCAGGAAAGTTTATACCTTTCCACCCAGCCACTCCCCTCCCCCAAATTCACCGCCACCCTTCTTTTAAAGTTTGATGGGATAGCCAAGGCCAGATATAGCTGTTCTATAGAAACTCGATTTGGCTGGTTGGCCATGCAGGGTTAGAGGATGCTCATAATGCACAGAACAACAGGCATAAACAGCCCAGTCCTCGGCAAATTTACTCAGAAATGTTCCACTACGTTCTGTGGGGCTTACTTCTAGATACATGTGTACAGGATTGCAGCATTTGATAGCTATGATGCTCTTTCCAGAGAGAGAGCTTGCCATAGGCCTAAGATTAGGAAGTGATGAATCTGTCTAGTTCTGGTCTAAATCACTTTCACATTCTTTACCCATAATTCCATTTTACTATGTAATTTAATTTAAAAAATCCTTTCAAAATTCAGATTTAAATACGTTTTCCCCCCTCAAAACAATATTTAAAGGCATATTTTCTCTCCAGGTTCCCTCTTTTAATGTGTATTTTGATATATTTAAATGGCTGGCAACTGCAAAATACAGTGGATAGCTATGTTTTGATCCACATATTAATCTGAGTAGTGCGAATTGGGTAATTTCATATAGGAATTTGCCAAGATCAAATTCTTTAAATATCCCTAGGCTAGATAGCAAACAGAGAAAGCTCAGCTAATTGGGAGAATACTTTTGAATATTGGGATACCAGATATCGAAGAGTTTTAGGGACAAAGAAGGTGGCAGTAGAGTGTCATTTACTAAAAGATTCTTTAAGGTTCGTGAGCTGTGAAGAATAGTCATGTAATGCAAAAACAAAAACAAAAGCAAACACTTTTTTGCAATTAAAAGATAGTAACACTGTACTCTAATTAGTTCTTTCAGGAAGTAAAGATGTCTCCAGTTAACTGAATGAGTGACAATTACTTGGATTATTGTCATACTTAAAATGTCAGTGCTGAACGACCACTTCCAGCTCATAAGAATAAATTCTACACATTTAAGTGTCAGAAACAATAAGGTTACATATAGACACATTTTATTGGAAATAAAAGTTCATGCACAAAGGGAGTCCAGCAGAACAAAGCACTAAAAACAAAAAAAATGACTGATAGAGTGAAATGCCTCTTCTTATAGGCACCGATTAACACTGAATGTACACATAGTTGAGAATTTAAATATAAGTACTGACTCAAAATTCATAAAGAGAGCAGAGTTCTAATTTAGCCAGTATGGTTCTCATGCAGTAACCCACCCCAAGGCTGAATTCAGGAACTGCCCTCCCAGGGCAGTTGCTTGCTCCCCTGAACTCCAGGAGGGACCACTGGCAACTCCTGCCCTGTCCCCCTCTTAAACAAATTCTGGCCTGGTGCTCTGCACAGCCCTGGGGGAGGGGGGATAGGACTGGCGGCCATACTGATTTCCCACTATGCCCCTAGCATCACTCCAGGATATTGTAGGTAAGGTTAGGGCAGGAATTTGTTTGGTTGGCATTTTAGGCTCTTTCTACACCTAAGGGTTATCCCAGGAAAATGGAGGGATCATCCCTGCCTGCTCCTGGGATCCCCTGTGCGTCATTTGGATGCACAGGGATGATCCCGGGATATAGGGCTGGTGTAGACATGCCCTTAATCAGATTTGTTCCATTCACATATTATTATTATTATTATATTTATTTGTATCCTGCCTTTTATTTATTTATTTATTTATTTAAAATATTTATATACCGCTCCTCATTGAAAAAATTTCGGAACGGTGTACAAGGTAAAATGAAAATAAAAACAGAATAAAACAGTTAAAACAAATTTTAAAAAGAAGCAAAAAACAAAACAAAAATGACAACACAGAAATCCAAGGCTGCATGTTAAAGAAAGACTTCTTGGAATAAAGATGTTTTCAGGAGGCGTCTTAAGGAGTACAAGGTTGGCGCCTGCCTGACCTCCAGAGGCAGGGAATTCCACAGGAGGGGCGCCACCACGCTGAAGGCTCTTCCCCTGGTGGATTCCAATCGGAGGATGGATGTAGGTGGAACCACCAGAAGCAGGCCCTCGGATGACCTCAGTGACCAGGCAGGTTGGTAAGGGAGAAGGCGCTCTCTCAGGTATCCTGGTCCCAAGTTGTTTTGCCCAATACTGGGCCTCAAGGCAGCCTTACAAAGTTTAAAACATACATTTTAATGCAAACTTACCTAATTTTACATTTTCAAACCACTATGCCGAGGTAGGCAACCTTTCTGGGCAATGAACACATTTCATAATTTGAGAAACTGTCCTGGGCCCTGCCACAAAATGGCTGCCATGGAAAAGGACAAGAAAATGGCCAAAAGGACTGAGCACAAGGCCGAGAAGTGAGGTCTCAGCCCCAATGTACTCAACAACCACAGTTTTCAGCACCAACAGAAACCTATTTCACAGTAATCCCAGCTGCCAGTGAGAAAACCTTGTTGTTTGTTTTGTTTTTTAAGTGGAAGGATAGAGCAACTTGGCAGGGAAAAGAAAATGGTCTGGGGGCACACTGGTACCTGCACACATGATATTGACTGTCCCTGCACTATGTGAATTGAATCTCACTTAACCTACAAATTTTGCACTGGGATGCAAAAATGCATAAGTTAGGGGAAATAATGTCAAAAACACATCATATGGGGAAAATTGCATTTTAGGCAAATATCTGCATATTAGACAAAACTGCATGCAAAATTGAATATATGGACAATAATGCTTATGAATTTTTAGGCACATTTTAAAACATCTTTTCACAGCTGGGATGAAACAAATTTTAGACTACAGAAATTCTCAAAGTTTGAGATGAATCGAACATAGGACTGGGAAAACAAGAAGTGGAGAGAAACCGAAATTGAGATTTTTATCCATCTCTAGTTGTGGGAAATTAAAATGGTGGCAACTCGTGTCTCAGAGTGCTGCCCTGTCTGCCACCACCAAGTAATCCCAAAGTGTCCCACTGACAGTGGTGGTGGGGGTACCAGAATTCACTTTGTCAAGTGAAAGAGATATTGCAGTGTAAAGGTATCTTACCCCCCAAAACTACAAGGCATCTTAAAAGTTACACTAAAAGTAGTCAGTGGGCCTGTTCATACAACATTCTGGTTAGGCTGCTAACCCCTTTGCAAGAAATGAGAGTGTTTAAACCACAGTTATGTAGCCACCATAGTTAGAGATGGTTCACACAACATACTAAGTCATGGTTCACACAACATGCTAAGTCATAATGTTTAGCTCAAAATGTTTAACCACCATGGCTTAGTGTGTCATCTGAACAGGGTCAATGAAGACATTGATTTGCTTAACACCTGCTGTGAAATTCAATGTGCGGTTGTGTGATGGGAACGTAACATTCTGTTTTTCTGTTGTATTACACACCAACTGCAATGATTTATCATATGATTACCGTGTCATTAATTCTGACTATACTATAGGAGATACTTATTGCTAGCTTGTCATTTTGTTTAATGAAGAAACAACATGGCTGCAAGCCTTCTTCATTGTGCTTGGCCAGGAAACTATTTTCATTTAAACATACCATAATTTGCTAATTGCTTATGTTCCCAGTATCTCAAACATTGCTTCTGGCATAAAGACTTCCTATTAAAAAAAAGAAGAAGAAGAAGCAGACACACTGCCAATTAATTAAATAGCAAGGCGGCTATACCCACATATTCAACAAAAAAAAGGGGGGGAACGTCATCTCCAGAAGCGGATGCTAGGTGAAAACTCACTCAACTACATGCACATTTGTGTTTGATATTTTATATGCCGACACATGTAAAGAAGAGGCTGGCTTCTTTTATAAAGCTCAATTTGCATGCAAAACAAATTGTGAGCTATTGTAAATGTAGAGAACACCTGGGAAAACAGAGTACAATTGACAGGGTATTGTTCTGAGAGAAGCAGGAGAGACTGCAGCTCCAATCCAAGTTCATCCTTGACTTTTTCAGCTAGAGAATGAGCTATCTCACTGGGGTTCCATGAGGATGAATAATAATAATAAAAATTGCAATAGGCACTGATACCCACTGTTTGGTTGTTCTCAAACAGTGTTCGGTTGTTCTCAAACAGTGTTCATCCAAGGGACATGAGTTCCATCAGAAGCTTATCAGAGATTCCTCAACAAGGCGATAGGTAATGGTGGACACAGGCCTCCCTGAAAGACAGATTCTCCCGGCATTTCCCTGTAATATATAGCCATATCATAATACATAACACCCTTTTAACATATTTTAACACTTTATGGATACTACCACATCAGAATGAATGAATATGATTGCATATTAAATGCTCCCATTAAAAAAAATATGGCCTTGTATTTTAAAAGGTAGCACATTGGGTTCTAGCACAGCCGTCTCCTTGATTTGCAAGTTTTCTACCCGCAAATAACTTTTCTTTTCTTTTTTAATATATAGGAGTATTCAATTGTGCAGCCTCCCAGCTGTACCACCTGTTTATTGAATATGAAGATCAGATTGAAGCACTAATATGAAGATAATGTTAAAAAAAAAAAAAAGAAGAAGCAGCATTCTAAATACATGATCCAAATTTACAGGACTAATCTCTTTTGGAGCTTTGACAGAGTCTGAGCATGGCCAGATTTTGGAAACATTGAAAGAGCTTTCTCTCTGGACAAGCATTTGGTCATTAGGATTTATTTATTTATTTATTTATTTATTTATTTATATGTTTCTAAAATGTGTTTTGTCCCTTTACAAAAGAGGCTCAAACTGGTTAAACATGCTTCTGGTTAAAGATCCTCAACGCAGTGCTCCATTGCTCACCCAGAGTTCCCACGGGAGTGTGTTTTCTGTTAAAACCAGTCGATGGGGAGTTTTGCATACAGAAAAGTACCCCCTCCATTGAAGTAAACTTCTATGCAATAACTTATTGTACCCATTGGAGCCTCCCATTGTAACAGGAGCTGCTGCATGAGGAAAACAGTATTTATTTCCTCCACCCTTTTTATTTTGCTTTAAAAATAAATAAATCCCCTGCTCCAGGTTTCTGAGACCATAATTTTTGTGAACCACCCAGAGAGCTCCGGCTATTGGGCGGTATAGAAATGTAATAAATAAAATACATTAGCTCAAATCAACAAATGCTGCTTCCCCAAGATGTAGTGATGGCCAGCAATCTGGATGGCTTTAAAAGGGGGTTAAGCAAATCCCTGGAGAAGGCTATCAATGGCTACTAGTCCTGATAGCTTTATGCTACCTCCAGTATCAGAGGCAGTATGCCTATGGACATCAGTTGCTGGGGAACATGGATGGGAAGGTGTTGGGGCACTCATGTCCTGCTTGTGGGTTTCCTATGGGCAGCTGGTTGGCCATTGTGTATTTTTTATTTTTTATTTATTATTTATTTATTACATTTCTATACCGCCCAATAGCTGGAGCTCTCTGGGCGGTTCACAGAATGTGTAAACAGAATGCTTGACTAGACAGACCCTTGGTCTGAACCAGCATGGCTCTGTTTGTGTTCTTATGCTCTTATGTACTACAAGGAGGAAGAGGGGACAAACGAGGTTTAATGGTGCAGATCCAAACTGGCTGTGAACAGAACTCTGCTCACAGGATATTCCTGCTGGAAGATGGGAGGTGGGGGAGAGACAGTTTCAACTGGTATCCCCTTATACCTCTAAATAAGCTTTCCCAAAGACTCTCTAGAAGAGGTGGGGAGATGGTGCAGGAGGAATTGGAAAAGAGAGAGCCAGTATGTGTAGTGGTTAGAGCATTGGACTGGGACCCTTATTTATTCATTTAGATTCCTCCTTTTGATATGATATCCAAGGTAGCTTACATCAAAAATGTAGTGTAGAGTTAGAGCGTTGGACAGGAACTTGGAAGATCTGGCTCCTAGTCTCTACTCAGGCCATGAATCTCACTGGATGGCTTTCAGCCATCCACTGACTCTCAGCCTAACCTATCTCACAGGGTTGTTGTGAGGATAAAATGGGAAGATGGAGGATCATGGGCATGTCTACACCACAAGGGTGTAGGGGGAGGATTATGGACTTACCAGCTTCTGCGAACTTCCCTGGGTGTCTTGACAGCTGCGCGACATCCCGGACAGTCGTCATGGCCATTTAAAAAAAACCAATGAGAGGAGCGCACTTGCACTCCAGTGCAAAATGTAAAACAAAAATAAAAACACCGAACCCCGTTCCCCACCCCCGACAGGCACGGACTGCTGCTGTGCAGCATTGTGCCCATTTCAAGTGTCCTGCTACTCACAGGGAGGACAGGACAACCCGGGTGCAGCGGCCACACAGCCCGCAGTCCGCAGGATGGTCCCAGAACTGCAGAAAAGGTTTTTCCATGGTTCCTGATATCCCAGGTTAAGTCCTTGCCCCCTGGATCCCCTGTGCAACATGTGGACACACGGATGATCCAAGGACTACCCTGGGATACAGGCATGGTGTAGACGTGTCCCATTATTATTATTATTATTATTATTATTATTATTATTATTATTATTTATATAGCACCATTAATGTACATGGTGCTGTACAGAGTAAAACAATAAATAGCAAGACCCTGCCGCATAGGCTTACATTCTAATAAAATCATAATAAAGCAATAAGGAGGGGAAGAGAATGCACCAAACAGGCAGTATAAAAGTCAGAACAAAATCAAGTTTTAAAAGCTTTAGGAAAAAGAAAAGTTTTTAGCTGAGCTTTAAAAGCTGCGATTGAACTTGTAGTTCTCAAATGCTCTGGAAGAGCGTTCCAGGCGTAAGGGGCAGCCGAAGAAAATGGACGAAGCCGAGCAAGGGAAGTGGAGACCCTTGGGCAGGTGAGAAACATGACATCAGAGGAGCGAAGAGCACGAGCGGGGCAATAGTGTGAGATGAGAGAGGAGAGATAGGAAGGAGCTAGACAGTGAAAAGCTTTGTAGGTCAACAGGAGAAGTTTATATTGGATTCTGAAGTGAATTGGAAGCCAATAAAGAGATTTCAGAAGTGGAGTAACATGGTCAGAGCGGCGAGCCAAGAAGATGATCTTAGCAGCAGAGTGGTGAACAGAAACCAATGGACTGATGTGAGAAGAAGGAAGGCCAGTGAGAAGAAGGTTGCAGTAGTCCAACCGAGAAATAACCAATGCATGAACAAGAGTCTTGGCAGAAGAGACAGACAAAAATGATTGAATCCTGGCAAGGCAAGATATATATGAAACAAATAAATATCTCCTGTCCCCCACCCTTTCCTCAGCAGGAGACTCTGTTGGATCTCAGTCCATTCTGCAAAAAGGAGGATAGTCTGGATCCAACCCAATTCAGTATTTAGGAAAAACTAGAAGGGCCCGCTGAACTTTAACACAAGTCCAACCTGAGCAATCTTCCATTATATATTTCTGTTTGACTTCATTTCTCATACCTCATAGAACTAAAGGAGAAGGGGGGAACACAAACAAATTTAGTCTTTTTATTTGCCTCCTAACACTCAAAGAACGGTTTAGAGTAAACAGCACAGGAGATAATGAAAGGTAAAACTTCCCTCTCAAAAGGTTTGATTCATCCAAATTATTGGGACAATCGCTTAGGTTAAATATTTAGCCCAGAAGGCAGTATAAAATTTCATCAAAATTCAAGCCATGCATAAATGATCTCAACCTGCAGCATCTATTTATTCCACCCAACATGCCAGTCACATTTCCCGCACAGCAGATTGGAAGGAATGATCAAACAGATAAGTATGAAAGTCTAAACATGTGCCATACCACCCATCTATAATTCAGTTGGCGGCAAACCTATTAATAGTGTCCAGTAAGAGCTTACAGGGTTGTTGTTGCTTTTCCAAGCAATTGAAAAATATGTGTCAGCTATTATAGAAAAGGAAAAGGAAAACAGTCAAAAGCAAAAACGTGTGGCATACACAAAGAAGCCAAATTTGGAGGCGGGGGATGATCTAGCAAAGATGTGTGAGGCTTTTTGATACAGCATTGAAAACAAACCCGCTGCTGGAAAACGGACAGTGGGTGATGGTCGTAATGATGTGAGCAATAAATGTGACTCAAATGATGAATGTCCTTTTATGTGGTTTGCTATATATGCATACACATTTCTATTACTCACACATATCACCCTTCAGTATAATGGTGTGATATTTTCAATCAATCCTCTTTGGCCTGGAGAAAGGATGAGAGGAGGAGGAGGAGGAGGAGGAGGAGGAGGAGGAGGAGGAGGAGGAGGAGGAGGAGGAGGAGAAGAAGAAGAAGAAGAAGAAGAAGAAGAAGAAGAAGAAGAAGAAGAAGAAGAAGAAGAAGAAGAAGAAGAAGAAGAAGAAGAAGAAGAAGATATACCAGATGGATGATTGTGGGAAATAATTTAGGCCGGCTGCATCATGTCATTGAACGTTCAAAAGCAAGGGGCCACCTAAGCTCACTGGAATTATGACAGTAGAGTGGCAGTGAACAGGGGACTACACAATGCTGCAATTGTGTTAGAAGTAGGGACTGGGGAGAAATTCAATCAGATTGCATTTTAATGTGGATTTGCCTAATTTTGCTCTTTCAAACCACTCTGCAAACTAATAAAAGAAAATGCATTCAATGATGCATATATTAGGGAAAATAACATTCAAAAATGCATTGACAATTGCTTGCAAAAATGTATACATTTGGCAAAAATACATAACAAAAACATGTATTATGAGAAATGTGCACAAAAATGCGTATGAACGTTCGTGCAAACTTCTTCTTTTTTTTAATTCCCAGCGTTCAGGATGAACTGAACTTAAGACTGGAGAAATTCTCAATGTTTCAGATGAACCAAACTTAATGTTGTAAAAAACTGGGGAACTGAGAGAATGGTTATGTAGGCACTCATGAGGCTTTTTCCCCAAAAGTGAGTAACTTGAAACATTAGACGATTTTCCAAGGGACTTATGAGACTTAACTTCATTTAAAGTCTTGTCAACTGGTTTGGTGAGGTAAACAAGCCAATTTTCTTTTGGGAGGCTTGAAATGGAATTAAATTCAAATCCATTTAGCCAATTGTGGTAATGTAAAAGGCAAAGAGAAAAATCATGCTCCCCTCAAGCAAGATTCTTTGAGATCCTATTCACTTCAAGCAAGACAGGGCTCACCAAAGGTCGCCATTTTGGGACTGGGATTCAGTCACTATTCTAGTTAGTCCATTGTCAGACCAGAAGTTAACAGATTTTTTCTTTCCTGTCTTCTCCCATTTAATGCAAAGCAGTAAATGAAATGCTACAAGGCACTCAAGTTGGCATGACAAATTTCAAGTCAATAAGTCTTCTTCCTGTTGCCAAGATGTACACTGAGATTTGGTGCTTGGCATTCAAAATGAGATAACCTTACTTGAGTAACTACATTCACTGTATCTAAAAGAACGGCGAATAAATCAACAATAATTGAAGTACTAAAAGTGTCTAATTTCCAGCACAGTGCTTCAAGCAACAACTGAAATTAAAAAACTGTTAAAACGCAGCTACATACCCATACAATCTTGTCATGAATGCACTGAAGCAAAGGTTAACAAAAAGAATGAATATGCATTCTTAGTTGAAAGTAATGTTCTCCCATATATGGGTGGGGATGAACTGAATAAATGGCAGGTCTCACAGGGGTACAATATACACATCATACCAAGATTTTCTCTGAGTGTTTCTCAAGTAGGGCATGCAGTGACAGTTGTGCACAGGTGGGGGGCACACTATGCTAGGAGCACTGGTGGCAGCTGCTGTACTGGGCCACTGATTCTACAGTGCCAACTCAGGGTGGCTTCTGTGCGGTTATCCCATTTTATCTCACAACCACCATGTGACAGATAGCTTAGCTTCAGAGGCACGACTGGCATAAGGATAGTCTGCAAGCATGGTGGAGCTGGAATACGAACTTACAGCTGTTTCCCCCTACTTGGTGCCCTTCAGATGTGTTGGACTTCAAATCCCATCAGCCCCATACAGCATGGGCAATGATCAAGAATATTGGGAGTTGTAGTCCAAAACATCTGGAGGGCACCAGGTGGGGAAGGCTGTTCAGCACTAACCCAGCCTTCCCTGCCTGGTGCCCTCCCTGTGTGTTGGACTGCAACACCCATCATGTTGCCTGGGGATGATGGGGGTTGTAGTTGAACCCATTTAAAGGGCACCAGGTTGGGGGGGTTACCTCCTGGCAGTAAGAGCTTGAAGCTTCCATAGGCTAGTATTTTGGCCCTGCCCCTTTCGCTTTTGGCCTCACCACTGGAATGTGGTCCCCAAGAGCTTCTCCGAAATGGAAGAGAACCTTTGGGCTAAAGGAGGTCCTGCACTCCTGCCACACAGGGTCTCACACCGTTATGGGTGATGTAAGGTGTTATCACTCGTCAAGCCACTGCTTCAAGGGAAGAAAGGTGGATATGAATGAGCATAGAACTAATATAAATTACTTAGGGCGTTACTAGACGAGGCTGTAGCGCGCGTTACCTTCCGCAGTCGTGTCGAGGCTTCCAGATGACGTTCACGAGGATCCGTCGTTATCCTGCGGTGAAGCCTCTTTCTCCCGACTTTAAAAAAGTGAGTTCTAGTGCGCCTTTTCCTGCCGGCCCGCGGTAATTTGGAGTACATGTGGGAGGATGTGAGGTCACTGCAGTCCGCACTGGTCAGGAAAAGGCGTGCTAAGGGGAGTGGCCAGCGGCTTCAGTCAAGCCGCCTCTGCCATTTGCGCCCAGCCTGCCAGCTGGGGCAGCGCGGCGGAGCGGCTTTTTTTTTTATTTCCACAGTGACAATTTGCGCAGGACTGGAGGACCGGAAAAGTGGCTGGTGCACTGCTGGGGATGGCTGGGGCATGTGCGCCTGTTTTTTCTACTGCAACCTCTGCGTGGGTCAGTTTTCGGAAAGCCAGGCATCCCACAGTCCGCCTTCATGGGAAGTTGGTGACTCCTCGAGGTGGGCAGCCACCGTGGCTGCATAATGGCAGTGCTGTACGCTGCCTGTTGGTGTGGGTACCAGGCTGGCAGAGGGCAGAGCTGTTTGTGGGCTGCTGCCATGGCTACGGCCAGATGTGGGTTGGCTCCTTGGGATGGGGCAGAGGGCACAGAGGCGGTCATCGGCGGCGACACCACAGAGGCATGATGGGAGATGTAGGCACAGAGTGCACATGCAGACAATTGACCTCGGGTCATATTACACCCTCCACGACCCCCATCAGGAAGTGAGCGCATCAGTGTTGACCCTCAACAGCACCAGCAGCACTTCAGCTGGCACTGCCACTGCTGCTGCCGGCTCTGCTGCTGCCGCGGCCGGCGGCAGCATCGCTGACGGCTGCGCAAGTTTGCGGTCTTTCGGACTTGCGCAAACCATGCGGCAAGCGGGGAAAAAAGCCGCGGCAATCAGGCCGGTGTGGCTGCGTAACCGTGCTCGCGGCGGCAGCAGCACAAACGGCGCAAACTTCCGCCACAAATCGAAGGCAGTTGTAGATCATGAGGCGTCACGGCTGAACGGGAAAAGCCGCTTTCACCGCTCCTCAACGACGGAACACCCAGTAGGTCTAGCAAAGCCCTTAGTCATGTGGTTTGGGGAGGCAGGAATTAAGACTGCTAAAGTAAAGGTGGGGTGAAGGTGTCTTTATCTGGCTGCTCCTGGGACCTGCAAACTAGAGACCCAGTGGACCCTGAGAGGGAGGTCTCCACATGGCAGTGATCCGATAGTGAGGGTCTCCATCATGAAGGTAGCCCCAACAACATGGATCTCTACTGGCAGGAGAGGCTTCTCCTCTTGCTGTCTTAGGGAAGTGGCTGCTTCCTGCTTCTCTGCATCACCACTAGGGGTGTGATCCGCTCCGATTAGGAGCGTAGAAGCAGTAGCGGATTGGCCTGCTCCGCCTTACTCAGTGGCGGAGTAGGAGCGGACCGCGGACCCCTAGAAGCAAGGCGAAGAGAAGCGACCATTTTTCGGAGCTCCTAGTTCAGGCGGAGCGCTCCGGTCGCCATCTTGAAAACATTTCGCCATAGGATTGCATTGCGGCAAATAATCGCGGATAACTACGTTCTTTTTGAAGCTATCGTTCTGGAAATTCTTGTGCTCAGAGAGTCGTGGATGGGGGTCATTTTGAGACCACTCTCACCTCTCTGCGTCATGCGGGTCGCGTGCTATATTTTTTTGAAAATCGGGTCAACCGCGCGGCTCAAACGGCGTTTTCGGCTTTTCGCCCATAGGATTGCATTGAGGGAAAGACTCGGGCATAACTGGGTTGGTTTTTAAGCTACCGTTCTGAAAATTCTTGTGCACAGAGAGTTGTGGATGGGGGTCATTTTGAGACTACTCTCAACTTTCTGCGTCGTGCGGGTCGCGCGCTAGAAGTTTTTAAAAAATCGGCGGGAAAAATACCTTTTTCAAAGGGCTGAGGGGCAGAGTCAGCTCCCGGTCATGATCACATGATCCCAAAGTTAGAGGAGGGCATAGGCAAAACGGGTAACTTGGGATTCTGGGAAACTTCTCTTTCTTCATCTGAACGGGCTTTTCCCAGTGTTTTTTTAAAACAGTAGCCCCACCAAATGCACAAACACAACCTGAAATCATATACTAAGCCAAGAATAAGAGATAGAAACACAGCACTGCTACCCACCCTAACTTTGGGAAACAACTGAAAAGATGTGGTGCAAGGGGATGAGCTCCCCTAGGGCATCTCATCGTGGACGTGCCCCCACTCTCTCCTGCACTGGAAGGCCATTAGAGCCTTCCAAAGAGAGTAAAACGGTGGAGCAATGCCTATTATGAGTCGGAGTGAGCGTTTACTTCTTAGTGGTGGAGCGATGTCTGTTATGAGTTGAAGTGAGCGTTTACTTCTTAATCTCAGAGCTGTTGGTGGCTGTCTTGAGTTGAACTGGCAGCTGCTTCCCCCTCCCCTGGGCACGTCCCCCTATTGCTGGTAAAAGACAGATATAGCCTTTTTTAAAAAATCCTTCTTGCTGTTTATTGAGCAACACTGCTGCTTTTAATTCCACCCCTCCTTTGTTTATTTATTGATTTATTCCATTTTATATGCATTACTGGCTTATCCTTGGCTCACTTCCTTATGCCCCCAGAAATGCCAGCTGCATGCCTGCCTGCCTTCCCTCCCTCCTCCCCTGCCCACCTCGCAGGGATGTTGTGTGTGTGTGGCTTTGACTCAGGGGAGAAGTCCTTCCTGCGCTCACTTGGAGTTTTGGAAGTTCCAAATTTTGCAGGTTTAAGCCCCGCCAAAAAACAGGGGATGATGGGACTGCCTTGAGTCTCGGCGTGCGTATGTATCCCTGGATAAGCTGTCATGGTGGTGAGTTTGAGGGGTTTTTTTAACGTGCAAAATTGACGGAGCTATGGAAAGGGGTGTTGGATTTTCATAAATTCCCCAAAAATCAGGGGATGATGGGACTGCCTTGAGTCTCGGCGTGCATATGTATCCCTGGATAAGCTTTCATGGTGGCGTGTTTGAGGTTTCTAACGTGCAAATTGATGGAGCTATGGAAAGGGGTATGAATGGGGTGTCCGATTTTCAAAAATTCCCCAAAAATCAGGGGATGATGGGATTGCTTTGAAACTTGGCTTGCATGTGTATACCCCCATGAGGTGTCATGGTGCCAAACGTGAGGTTTCTAACTTGAACAGAAAAAAAGTTGTATAATTTTTTAGCTTTCAATACAAGCCTATGGGGGGGGAAACGGAGCTCCGATCCGGATCCGGAGCTCCGAGCGGAGCGGAGCGGAAGTGGGCGGAGCGCGGGCGGGGCGGAGGGGCCCGATCCGGAAAATGGCGGATCTGCAAGTGAAGCGGAGCGGGGTTCCGTGCACACCCCTAATCACCACTGCCTTGTCTCCAACCTCCCCATCCAGAAAGCAGAGGGTTCCTTTTATCAAGATGGACTCAGGAGCTGCATTCTGCCCTCTTTCCCCTTGCTTGAGCCAGCTGTCATCTCCAGTGGCTTTGTTTAGCCCAGCTTCACAGCTGCTTCCCAGGAGCTACAGGGCCTGTCAGGTAAGGTACAGACGGTAGAGTCCAACAGGTCTAGAGCTCCAGGGAGCCAGCAGGTAAAGGGGCCCAGTCAGTCTGGGCTAATTTAGGAGGATTCCTGTAGTCCTGCCATGTTCAGCTGGGGTGGATCAGTCTGCAACACAGGTTTTATGAAGTCCTGGCTAGGATAAAGGAATGCATCCATCATCGTATTCACTAGAACACTGTGGCTTAGGGCTGCTTAGAAGCTGCAAGTTGCTACCTACAGCAGTGGCAAGGGCTTCTTTTGAAAGTTAGAAAAAGGGAAAGGACAAACCCACAGCCACCTTGTTCGAAAATGAGTACTCCCCCCAAAAAAAGGGTTAGTGACTTTCCCCCACAAAAATTAATCAACTTATCCACCCTGAATATGGTGAAAAGGGTTGGGGATAATATTTCCACCCAGCGCTAAATAATATGATCATTATGAGATTAAAAAATAAATAAATTTTGTATTATGGTTTGGTGCCAGCCTCCATGCTTAGGTTTTACTTTGGACTTTCTTTTAGGGTGCTTCTGGATGGAGGGCTCCTAGCATTACCAGTCAAAATGCATTGTACAGCTATTCTTCCTTTTCCTGGATTTTAACAGTTAGAAAAAAAGATGGAGGAAGTGGTGGGAAAACACAGGAGGGCTACAAATTGAAGATGGCATTGTAAGAGGTGAATGAGGCCGGCGGGCCAATGTCACAAGGAAAGCCTCATCTGAAAGCGCATGTAGCTTCTGCCCAGTTTTCTTAGGCGAGAATCAAGTTTTATTTCTAGGTTTTCCTATACAAAAACTATGCTAGCATGATTTCTCAAGCAAGAGGAATTTGAAACTGGGAACTTTGATGAGGGGAAAGCAAACACCAAAATGCAACAGAACACTCAGAAAGTACGTTCTGAGTCGAGTGCCAAAACAAATAAAATTAAGGCACCATCTCCTTCTTGTATGATCTACATGGTTGCTCAAGGTGATATCGCTTCCTTAATGAAAAGAGAATTTCAAAGGGAGCTGCTATTTGGGGATTTACAGGCAAACAATAGAGAAGATATACATCAGAGGCTAATTAAAACCTCTGTAACTCCACCATCCATATCTGATATGGAGACATTCGTTTTTACACTTTGATTGAAAGCTTAAAGGTGAAAGAGGTCGTTTCTTGGAAAAACAACTTTTAAAAAATAGCACTCAGGCATGCTGCAAGAAAAAATGATTGAACCAGAGGATTTTGTCTTACATGGTCAAACTAAACCCTGCAAAAGCAAACTGTGTAGAGTGTTTTCAATCATTATACCTCAGCGGAAAACTAAAAATCAAAAGTGGGTGAGATCTAGAAATAAGTACTAGAAGCCGTTTCCACCCCCCCAGCCTAAATCACACCAGCGCGCTCCCTCGTCTCTTTAAAGCTCAGCTAGAGAATGTAATTCACACCTTTGTAACATTTGTGAACAACTACTGCAAATTCCCATCTTACAGGACTTCCTATTAAATCAAGAGGCAAATTATAGTTTTATTCACAATTGAACAACTGGGCTTTAAAAACGTCCTATTCATAAAATCCATCTGCCTATCCTCTCTCTCTCCAACTTACCCAACATTTCTCTTTTTATTCTTCAGCGGCACCTCAAATGGATCTGCAAAAGCAAAATAGCATCTCCTGCAACCCAAAGCAAACGACATGCCCTTGGAACCTCCGTCTTTCTGACCTGCCAGATGCAGAATCCAGAGCCAAACACGATATTGTTTTGTATGGATCTCTCTCCTAAAGCTCTTGTTTCCTCTACAGCATCAGTGATGGCTATGTCTAGTGAAAGTATGTCATATGCCATGAGATGGACTAATGCTAAAGTACAAAAGCATCCTTTGGAGCATAGCTTGATTTTCTGTGACTGTACTGACATATTTAAGGCCAGAAAGATGTTCCATGCGATGACTCTGGCGTTCTTCTCTCTCCACATTGCAGGCTGTGAAAGCTTGCTTGCTTGACCCATGTGAATTTAACTTACTCTGCATTGGCCCATATCGCTCAGTATTGCCTTCTCTGAGAAAGCACAGGTCTCCAAGATCTCATGTAAAGTTTCTGTCCAGCTCTGCTACTTAAGTCCCATTCAAATGTAGATCCCAAGTCAAGGCCCTTCTGCATATAAAACATGTGCTCTGATATTGAACTATGACATCCTTCTCAGGTCCTTCATACTCTCTCTTCTTACAGCACAGACTAAAACTGGATGAAATGGAACACTGGAAACACAGAACATCTGGATGCTGTGGGAGCTATAGGAATGTTTGTGTTAATAGAAACCTGCCTCAGCTGGAAGAAATGATTTTTAAGTCTCTTTCATCTTTGTTGTTTTACGATTCTACAGGTACTAGCATATTATCTAAAATAATCCTATTAAAGCAAAGGGGATTTCTTCAAAATGAATAGCTGCTGAATTCCAGCTCTGACTCATATGCAAATTAATATTCCATAAATATTTCCAGTAACGTAGCTTACTCTTCTACCACTTAATAACAGACATAAACTCCTTGAGGTACATTTATTTCACTTTTCTCTTAATAAAGAAACGTTGGGTTTGCCATGATTTTACTTATTCCTTAATAATTCATTCATTCAATTTATAGACCACTTTTTAGCCCAAAGATCCCAAAGGTGGTGAACAGCATATTAATACAACAAAAGATACAATCATCAGTCAAACCATATAAGACAGCCAAATCTCAACACAGAAGGACAAAAATAAGAGGAAGACATCCCAAGTTACAGGTTTAAAGGGTGTTTTCACCAACCCTACATCAGAGCAAAAGAAGAGTCGTGCTGGGTCAGACCAAGGTCCATCTAGTCCAGCATTTTGTTCACACAGTGGCCAACAAGATGCCCACAGGAAGCCAAGAAGCAGGACATGAGCACAATAGCTCATGCTCCCAAGCAACTGGTACTGAAAGGCATGCTGCCTCTGATACTAGGGGTGGCATATAGCCATCATTAGTAGACATTGATACCCTTCTTCTCCATGAATTGGTCTAATCCCCTTGTCAAGCTGTCAATGATGGCTAGCATTACTACATCTTGGGGTAGAGGATTCCATAGTTTAACTGTATACTGTGAGAAGAAGTGCTTAGAAACACAGGACAATGAGGCTGACAATTGGTCCATTTAGCCCAGTGCATTGTCAACACTGACTGGCAGTGGCTCTCAAGGGTTTCAGACCGGAGTTTCTCAAAATGCCAGGGATTGAATCTGGGATTATTGGCCTGTAAAGCCTTTTATCTGTCCTGAATCTCCCAGCATTCACCTTCACCTGAATGACCCTGGCTTCTGGTTTTATGAAAGAGGGAGAAAAACATCTCCCTGGCCAGATCTACACCTTGTGTCAAATCATTACGATCCCATCATGGTAACGCTATATTCCTCTTGCGCATTTATACCTAGTAGGACACACAATGTCATTTGTTGCAGTGTTTTGGATAATGTGGAATAAAAACTACAAAAGCAGTATATGGAATGTCTAATGTGCCCCAAGAGTTATCAGTGCACTTCAATATTGCTATAAAGTTGTAGTGTCGATGTGGCCCCTATCCACTTTCTCCCCACCATGCAAAATTTTATATCCCTCTATTCCTACCTCTTGGTCGCCATTTTGCTAAGCTAAAGAGCCCCAAATGTTACAAACTTTCCTCATAAATGAGTTGCTCCAACCCTTGATCATTCTGGTTGACTTTTTCTGCACCTTTTCTAGCTCTACAATATCATTTTTGAAGAGCAGTATTCCAACTGTGGTCACCCACAGATTTGTAATCTTTGCACTTGTTTAGATTGAAGTGCATTTGCCATTTTAACGTCCATTCCCCCATTTTGGAGAGTTCCTTTTCTAACCCTTTTTATCTTAACCTAAATCATTTGGTGTTGTCAGCAAACATCACCACCTAACTGCTTACCCTTAACTCCATTTATGAATGAGTTAAAAGGAACCAGACCCAACATAGATTCTTGGGGAAAAACTCCAATATTGGACCAGGTCCAAAATTAATAGATGCCACAATGGGAGTTAATACAGCACCTCACCCTATGCTTTCCAGGCAAGTACCATTCCCCCCAAAAGCCAAGGCTAAAAGGGATGTGGCTCTTCGCCTCATGCTAAATCAATGGGATGGCCCAAAGGCAGCAATTTAGGATCAAGAAAAATATAAAATAATCACACAAAGGATCAAGGAATATCAACTGCTAGTTACCAAATGATATCTCAGTATGCTCTGACAATTTGTTAAGACGGACATTCGTTAACAAATCTACAGCAGTCATAGGTCTTCAAATGGCATCCAATCATTTGTTTCTTGTACGAACTAAAACATGTCACTTATCTGCTTTACTGGTCATTTGAAATTTGGGGATCATCTAAAATTCCAGATTGCCAACTGTCCAGGGTTTCGCCCTTTCATCATATAAATTACAAATATCTTGGATCTATACTGCTGAATCTCTCTCCCTCTCTCTAGCAGTTCCTGGATATCTGAACCTTATCTGTTGTGTCATGTTGGATTACAGACAGCCAGTTCTATTAATTTTGGTCACGTCAGTCCTTGTCTCCACAACCTGCATCCGCAAGATATGCGGACTGGGCCTGATTAAGTTCTCAACAACACCAGTTCTAGTCAGAGCATTTATTTCAATGAAATACTTGAGGGGGGAGGATTACACCAAAAAATGAGAATATGCATCATCGTTGAGGTATACTGTTTAAACTGAGGTACATAAACCAGATTCATATGGCATAAATTGGGCTCATAAACTAAACTAGTTTAATAAGGCAGTATGAAGATGTAGTAGAAGACCCTTTTCCAGGGGAACAGTTCCTGTGCATCGTTCTTCACTGAATTCCTCCTTAAAAGGCTCTTTTACTAAAATGTGTTTTAAACCTGGGTCTGTTATAAAGCAGATGAAACTGAGAAAATGTAGGTTTGAATGAGAATTGCCACCCAAGATTATCAATATTATTATTATTTTACAAACCTGATAGTTGACAAAACTACCTTAAGGCGCAATCCTATGCAAGTTTAGGATAGGACAACAATTGTTTAGGGCAATTCCCAGCATGTCCCAGCCAGCACAGGTGACTGGGGCATCCTGGGAGCTATAGGCCTTTATTCTGTCTAAAGATGCACAGGATTGTGCTTTTAATTATCATATTCATATTATGCACAATCATATCCTTATCATATGTAAAGGACATCCTTAAATTGCATATGAATGTAGAAGTGGGGAGCAAAGTTGTGACAAAGTATTTTTATTGATTATTGATGAATGAATGAATGTGACAAGGCGGAGACAAAGGGATAGTATGACCAGAAAACTTTTTAAAAGACCTTTAAGAGTGTGACATGCTTTAAGAAAAGTTCCCACAAGACCAAAAGGAAACCTGATCACTTATTCTTGTTGATGCAATTTTACATATGGTTTGGACAGCTGCAGAAAAGGTAGCAACTGACTATTTTGAACAGCAGCAAAGTTGAAACACTGAATTATTATTTTTTGAAAAAAGAAAAAGAAAAACCCCTCAGTCAAAATAAAATGCAAAACAGAGCTCAGGGAGATTCAGAAGAATTTTTTTTCCAAAGCAGCCAAGATTAATTTCAAAAAAAAAAAAAATTGAACACCCAGGCAATTATTTGCTTCCAATGGATAATTCATTCTGCTCCTTACTTACTCAGTGTAAAATCAATCTGTTCTGTTTGTATGACATAAACAACAAGCAGTTTCACAGGAATGAGGCAAACCATATGCGAAGGTGTTTAAGAAAGCACAACAGGGAATACACTGTGCAAAGAAGCATCTGCATTTATTTCAATGTCAAATCACTTGTGTATTATAAAAAAGGAAAGTTTATTGTTTTTATTAAAAACAATGTTGCTACGGCTGCAAGCATGTACAATTAACTCTTGCTTTACCTCAAGCTCTCAAATTTGTTTGTCCACCATGAAAAGCAGGTGGAACCAAACCACTGGCCCTGAAATTGGCCCTGAAATTATATACGTACAAATTTCAGGGCCAATTTTAAAACTAGTATTTTAAACATTGGTTGGGATGGAGGAGGATTATTAAATCCCTTCCTCCACACCTTAAACTTTGTCTGTGGGTGTAGAGGAGGAGGTCTTCAGCATCCTATGGCACCCCAGACACTGTCTAGGGGCCATAGGATTGGACTCATAGAGGGGTTTCCCCCCTTCCCAAAGTTGCTATTTTACTTCAAGAAATGGCAGCTTCAGGGGGTTGATTCTTATCAGGGCCTCAGTGTGGAGGAAAAGAGTTAAGCCCCTTCTGCATCTGCCATAGTCCCAATCCTGATCACATACACATACTCAAACACACACACCCCACTGTTTGTTTGTTTATTTATTTATTTATTTATTTTATTGCACTTATATACCGCTCCCATAGCCAGGGCTCTCTGGGCGGTTTACAGAAAATGTTATTTAACAACAATAACCTGCTAAGTGAGATCACACATTTTCTATATTCAGCAGTTTGCCACTATTGCGAACCCAATTCATACAACCGTTTTTGAAGTGTTAGACATTCCTCCAGAAGTGTTTCCCCCCCTTTTCAGTTTTTCCATGATAAGATGGTCTTGACATTTGCGCCTTCTTTGCATGCTGTGATTACAAATTCTCACACCATGAAAATCATTTGAAAACTATCAGTTTTCAAGATATGACTTCTCATGAGGTATTTTACAATCGTACCACAAAGACGTGCATTCACAAGATCACTGTACCATGCAAACACTGAGTGAAAAAGGAGCGGTCACCTCCCTGTAACTTTCCACCTGGGAAATGGTTGTGCTAATAAATAATATGTATTTCACTGACGTCTCTTTTCATTATTATTTTTTAAAGAAAGCTATCCTGCCATCTGTCATTGGTTGCTAGCTCATACCAGTCAGTACTCATAACTTTTCAACAATGGGAAATTATATAGGGTTGTATCCAATGGTGATCCAAACTTCCACTACTCCAGTTCCCCATTTGCCCCCCTAAATCTTCTCTAGAGGATTGGGAGACCTTCTGGGGTAATTGGGGGGCATGTGGAGGATGCAATGGGGAGAATGGAAAAATTTCCACTCACCTCACACTGGATTTAGTCCACAGAAATTTACTATATGTTCCTCGACTTATGCTTGGAGCTGTTAGCCATTCTCTGAATGTAGGGTGACCATATGGAAAGGAGGACAGGGTTCCTGTATCTTTAACACTTGTATAGAAAAGAGAATTTCAGCAGGTGTCATTTGTACACATGCAACTCCTGGTGAAATCCCCTTTTCATCACAACAGTTAAAGCTGCAGGAGCCCTGCCCTCTTTCGTATCTGGTCAATTGGGCAGGGCTCCTGCAGTGTTAACTGTTGTGATGAAGAGGGAAGTTCACCAGGTGCTGCATGCATTAAAATGACACCTGCTGAAATTCCCTTTTCTATATGAAAAGGAGGAGCCCAGTCCTCCTTTCCATATGGTCACCCTACTGAATGTGAAGGCTACATTATTCAGTGGCATGGAACCCTAGCCTGTTTAGCCTGGCCCTTGCTTCTGCTGTCACCAAGCAACCCCCTCTGATAATGCCATGGTACCCCACCCTCACCTCTTGGGTGCCACTCAGTAGCACTGTTCATAAGGGATTTCAATCCTCTTTCCGCACACCCATCACCTTTGAAACCAAGGACCTTCCCTGATTCTACATTCATATATACACCTTGAGAGATACGATTTACAGGACTGACTGTATAGAAAATTAAACTATTGGCTCAAATTATTATTATTATTATTATTATTATTATTATTATTATTATTATTAATTATCCATATTCCCCAGATTAGATGGTTTGCAAAATAGGTTTGAAAAGATGTGTAAACAAACTTGCACTGACCAGGAAACTGTATAAGAGAACCACACCTATACTGTATTTTAACCCTTCGGATATATACCATTGAGAGTGGACAACAAATGGAATGACTAATGGAAAAAATCGGAAGATTCTTTCTTTACTTACTTTCCTGCAGTCATGAAATCTCTTTTAAGGATTATTATTATTATTATTATTATTATTATTATTATTATTATTATTATTATTTATTGCATTTGTATACCGCCCCATAGCCAAAGCTCTCTGGGAGGTTCACATAAGATAGAACACTTAAAAACAATATATAAAGATTAAAAACCACAAAAACAAGCAAAATACACATACATTTAAAACCACTATTACAACTTTAAAAACGATGTGCCAAAAAACAGACGCAGAGATGAGGTTCACATGGCCATGGCCTGGCCTACAATCTGCACAAGCAGAAATGGCATCTCATGATGGTTAAAAAGTGAATGAGGATCGAGCCAAAGTAGTGATGAGAGAAATAAGGTAAGGATTATGAAGCTGTGAAAGTCCAGGTAGCTATCAATGTGAACAGTGTGTGCTAAACTTCAGCATCAGGGTCGACTACTATGACATGACTGAAATCCACAATATATTTTGAATTTACATAGGAACGTAAGAAGCCATCCTATACCAAAGTCTGACCATCGATCGGTCCGTCTCACCAAGTATTGTCAACACTGACTGGCAGTGGCTGACCAGGGTTTCAAGCAGGATTCTTTCCTCACCCTGTCTCGAGAAGCCAGGGATTGAACCTGGGAACTTCTGCCTGCCAAGCATGTCCTCTACCACCATCAAGTCCCTCCCCACTTAATGCTACTATTCTGAGGACCATGTTATGCTTTTTCCTTCTGGAAAAAGAGTGAAAGCCACGTAAACTTAGGGCTCATCTACACCAAGCAGATATTCCACTATGAAAGTGGTATGAAAGCGGTATATAAAAGGCAGGAGCCACACTACTGCTTTGTAGCGGTATTGCACTGATGACCATTGGGGCCCATTGACACATACCATATACCGCTTTCATAGTGCTATATCCTGCTTGGTGTAGATGTGTCATGGTCCCCAACCGTTGTCAGTGCACTTCATTACCACTATAAAGCAGTAGTGTAGATCCAAAAGTGCACTCCAATATCACTATAAAGCAGTTGTGTGGCTCCTGCCTTTTATATACCGCTTTCATACCGTTCATTTCGTAAATGAACCAACGTTCTGCTGTCTCCTTGTGGCGACAACTCAGGTGTGTAGTACATGCTTGGTTGGTCCCTTTAAACTCTGCTTTTCGGGTTGGGATTTGAGTTGTACTGAGATGGGCATGAGGGAACTATATATGCAAAACTACAGAGCTGATACGAATTCTCCTCTGTGCACTTTGGTGGCAAAGACTCTCAGGATGTTCATCAAATGTTTTATATTCAACGTCAGTGTTTGATATCCAATGACTGTCTCTGAAAGCTGATTTATAATTGCATTTAGGACATTTTGTACTGACTTCACTCATTTTAAGCAGGGAAGAAACAACCCCTATATTATGGAGCTCCATTAAACCAATTAAGGCGGCTCACAAAATGAGTGGATTTAGATCTGGATGTATATGTCTTACAAACAAAGCAAAGCTCATTGTGAACTGCCCAGGGAGCTTTGGCCGTATAAAAATGCAATAAATAAATAAATAAATACCACTTTCATAGTGGAATATCCTGCTTGGTGTAGATGAGCCCTTAGTCACATAGCTGATAAGCCACATTCTTTCTTTTTGTTTTGGCTATGTAGGCACAACAGGGGGGAAGACGCAGGTGGGATCATCCCTTCTGATTCACCTTTCCCTCTACGGAAGTGCTTTTCATCTAGAAAATCTGAAGTTCCCCTGAAGTATGTGAGCAGTGCGATGGATCTTGTTTGCTCTTTGGAGCTTGAACACTTTTTATTAAGATTTAGATCTTGTCCACTTGGGTCTCTGAGCATCGCTGCAGTGCATTAGGAAGAACAGCATTATGGAAGCCCACATTGGCAGCAATAAGATTAGTATTCCTTGCAACTGCTACGAAAAGGGCAGAGGGACTCAGGAAATCCCTATCTTAACAGACACATTATGCATGCACTTCTTGGCTCCTGTATTCCAATATTTTTTTACAAGGTAAAGATAGAGGGGCGCCAGGATACCGAAAAAGCCCAAACTATTTTCAAGGCAACTGTTAGCTGATAATTAATACAGTACATGTATAACTTTGAAGATGGCTGGTAGTACAGTATTTTATGATAAATAGACTTTATGGGATTTTTTTAAAGCAGGATTTTGTAAAAAAGCTACCCCAATAAATGATTTACCAGCTCCAGTAAAAGATCAAGGAAATTGCTCAGATTGCATCTCAGAGTATCTGAAACTCTGATGTTTATGGAAACCTAAAAAGCCCCCAGACCTAAAGCCCCATTAATTCTTTTCTTCTTCTTTTTTTGTCCCTAATCATCTAACATAATATGTTTTTAAAGGAATGAAGTCCAATAGAAAAAAGCCTAGAATCAGAGAAGGAGCAGCTCCTCTGAAACAAATTGAAAGGAAGTCAGAGGAGCAGAGAAATGAAGATGGTTAGGAAGCTTAGCAGCCATGCCTGAGCTGGATTCCTCCAGATGTTTTGGCCTACAATGCCCATCAGCCCCAGTCATCATGGCCAAAGATTAGGAATGATGCATGAAGCATTCAGAGAGACCCAGGTTAGGGAAGCCTGGCTTACGGCCTGCCCATCTACTGACTGCAGTGCTTCTGGCCATGGTACCCAGCTTCGTATGTACTTTGGTGCCACAACGTCACTGCTGGAACTGCACATTGCTAATGCCTGTGCACTGTGCAAACATGTTCGAAATGGGCTGCTGGTGGATGGGATATATTGGAATAGAAGAGGCTGCCTCATTCTAGGTCAAACAGGTTGTCATTCGAGCCAAGCATTATCCACTCTGACGGGCATCTGACTGGCATCAGCACCCTTCCAGGATCTCGGACCAAGGATCTTGTCCTAATGCCTGCTAGCCAATCCTTTGTTAACTGGAGATGTTAGGGATTCAACCTGGGTCTTCCCAAATGCAAAGCATAATGCTTTGCCACTGAGCTATGGTTTTATTTATTTTATTACATGTATATACCGCCCCATAGCTGAAGCTCCTTGGTTCCCTTTGTACTTTATACATGTACTACACACATATATAGTACATGTATAAAGGTACAGTTCCCTGCTATCCTCCTGCAGCTAAAGTGTTGGACTACGAGTCAGGAGATCCGGGTTCTAGTTCCCACTCAGCCATAGAAATCCACTGGGTGACTTTGGGCCAGTCACCGACTCTCAGACCAACCCACCTCACAGGGCTGTTGTGAGGATAAAATGGAGAGGAGGATTATGTATGCCACCTTGGGTTCCTTGGAGAAAAAGGCAGGATATAAATGTAATAAATAAATAAATAAACCGAGGTGGAATCATTGACCTTCTGCTCCTTAAGCAATGGTTCTGACTAACCAGCCAGAAAGCTGCTGAGGCAGGGTAGGTTGTACGTAGGACCACAGATTAGTATTTTCCAAGAATCTGACCTGTGGAATCCACTGTGGAACAGCCTTCCTTTTTTTTTACTTTCCTGAAATTTATGCAAATTTATTCACAGGAAAATACATGAATTTCCCCTGAGAAATATACCATGCTGGAAATATATGCGTAGAAAAGTTGAAAAAAGTTTATCCTATGTAAACCGCCCAGAGAGCCTCGGCTATGGGGTGGTATAATAATAATAATAATAATAATAATAATAATAATAATAATAATAATAATAATAATAGAATGGAATAGGGGACAATATGCTAAGTGTTACGTACTAACACAAATTATGTAAATTGTTGCAAACTTTCTTAAGGAATTATTTACATATTTTTCTGCATAACAGAAAAGAAAAATCCGTATCCGTCTGTGAAACAATGCTGGAATGACCGACACCACACAATCCATAAGACACGCATGGGAGGGATTTCACAAAATCCGGGCATCCCTAGCGAGGAGCCAGTGGACCAGCAAAACAGCCTGCTGAATTTGGAAGAAAACATGTAAGATTGGGACAGAGTCTGGCGGGGCGAGGTGATCAGCCAAAAAATTAAAATAATAATCTGCAAAATAATCACAAGCATCGGTCTGATTAAACTTTCGCCTCCCTACTCATAAGTTAATTATCAGATTCTGAAAGCAATAACCTTAATCTTGATCTGAATTGATCCACGTGGCACCAGTGAGAATTGTTTCAGGAATGTAATTGCCAAGGCAAGCATCCACCTCAAATCTAGTGAATTAGGCCAAAAAATAAATAAAGTCACTTCTGCTTTGAAAAATGGGCTTTTTATAATACGCGTAACTTATTATGCAGAAGATGCCATCGCACACTCATAGTGATCCTTTCCTCTTTTAAAATCTAGGAAATTCAGTGCCCCCCACCCCCCACAGATTGTCAGGTTTGAATGGAATATGGCTTCCTTACAGGTGGAGCAAGCACTTTCGTGTCAGGAGGAAGGAAAGAGAGGAGGAGGCAGCATGTTTTATCTAACTGAAAAACCCCAGGCAAAACTGAGGCAGGCAGAATATAAAATTAGGATTTGGCAAGAATATTGTGGTTAGAACTGCTCCTCTAGCAGCTATTCCTTTCAAAGCAGTGCCCGGGGGTCTTTAATAACCACAAATGGCCAGGAACTCATTTTTTATGGCTTATTCAAACGGCATCACTTCCAGCAACAGAAGAAATGAAATGTATTTTCTGATTCTAGAAATGATGAACAGCGCCGGTACTAAATCACCACTTGTTTCAACTGTCATGTTCCCTTAGATAGTTTTGCCTCTATTTCTCACACTCCCAAACACATTTTACATAGTTCTGCATGAGTAAACCAAAAACAAACTCTGAAATATCCGTTTGCTCACCGAACAGAGAATTTGTGTTTCTCTAACTCTTCCAGATAAGAAGTACTACGCGATGCCGCTTCGTCAGCATCTAGCTTGATTCCAGGACTTCTGTGGCCATTTGCATTCCTTGGATCATTCTGATTCACCTAAAAATAATGATCATAGACAGGGGAGATGAAACGGTCAAAAGGAGCGTTGGAGATTTTACCATCCCTGTTTGAATTGCTTCATTTGAGAATGACTATATGTGTTTCAAAATAATCCAGTTAACTCTGCAATGCAGCATCAAGTTTTAATTGACAACTAGCAGGAAAATTCAGTCAGCATCAAGTCCCACCCTTTCCTCTTGGTTCCTTGTAAGTATGCCCAATTCATCAATGTTTCATTGGCCTAAAGACTGACTAAAACCAATGGGGAATCAGACCCTGACTGTTAGACCCTTAGCATCCTGTCCTATTTTGCTTTAGAGCAGATACTGTGCAACCTACATTTGCTATATGACCACCACACACATCAAATTTTAAGAGCAAGGTTTCCTTCCAGGGCAGATAGTGGGTCTCCCATATAGGCTTGAGATGGCACCTGTCTTTTTCAGAAAGTAAGCAGTACCATCACATCATCTGACGGTATTTCTGAAAACCTGGATACAGTATAATTTCAAGCTATCCAAATGATATCTAAATGTTTCTGTCTTGTCCTCCATGCTTTTAAACTTTCACAGGAATCTTCTGAGTAATGTCTTCTGGGGATTTGGTGTGAGGTGTCTTCAGTGTCTGGGATCTGGATGAGAGCCAAGAAACAGATGCTGAATCCCCTGAAATGGTTACCATTGGTGTATAGTTTGGCATCTGAGGCATGGAACACTTTCTATGGAGCATCTGAGGACAATGCATGAACTGCAGCCCCTCCTGGACAGAAACAGCCTTGCCATGGTTAGACTAGACTAACTTTCAGACTAGACTACTGCCATGTGTTGTACAATGGGCTGCCTTTAACAACTGCCCAGAAAGTGCAGGTAGTGCAAACCAGTGGTGAGAGGTTACTATCTAGGAATGGGAAACCTTTCTCACCAGTGCTTAAATAGCTCCAATAGTTCCTAATCTATTTCCAAAAGTAACTCAGGGTGCTGGTGCTGATCTTTACTCTACATGACTTGTGATCTGAGTATTTGAACCATCTACTAGTAGCCTACCTATACAAGCTGGGATTAAATATTGGGCATGTCTACACCGCAAGGGTGTAGGGGGAGGATCGTGGACTTACCGGCTTCCGCAAACCTCCCTGGGTGTCTAGACGGCCGCGCAATGTCCTGGAAGGACGTTGCGACCACCATTTTAAAAAAAAATCCAGGAGAGGAGCACACATGCGCTCCTCTACCAAAGGTAGGAGGGGAAAAAACACCTGATCCTTCTCCCTTCACCCCACCCCACTCCCAATGGGTATGGAGCACCTGAAGTCCCTGGCTCCTCGCGTTTACTTGCAAGGAGCCAGGACAAAACCCAGGCGGCCGCCCACACCTCCCGCGGTCTCAGGATGATCCCAAGACCATGAGAAAAATCGGGCTAAAAGCCGTCCCGGTTATCCAGGGGAAACGGAGGGATCTTCCCTCACCACCCCTGGGATCCCCTGTGTGTCATGTAGAAGCACAGGGATGATCCCGGGATGATCCCCAGAATAAGGCATGGTGTAGACATGCCCATTATCTATAGAGGCCTTCCTTGAGGTACACCCACCATCTGAGGTAAGGTGAGTGGCAACTGGCAAGAAGGGCTTTCTCATTCGTGGCACAACAATGTTGGAATTTTCTCAAAGGGAGCTTACCTTGTATCTACTGTGATGTATTCTGGGCAGCAGGTGAAGACCCTTTTATTTTCCAAGAATTTTTAAGCTCTTGTTATGTTTTATACTGCTAGAGGTGTGGGTAGGATCTGACTCATAACAGTTTTCTTCTGCTGCATCATTTGCTAATTAAGTTGGTTGCTCTATCTTTTGTATGTTATTGTTTTACTTGAAGCTATGTAAGTCCCTTTGGAAATACAATGTATTGAAGGGAGGCATCTGAATGTATTAATTAATGAATTAACTAAATGCACACATTAAGGTCCTTCTCTGGGTGACCCCACCATCAGCAATGTATTCCCTTCTCCCTTCATTCACATAGAAAGGGAAGACTTCTAGTTAAAGCAAATCATAGTTCTGATGCTGGTTTGGGATTCTGATTTGTGGCAAAGTATAAATGCAGGTTGCTTACCTGTAACTGTAGTTCTTCGAGTGGTCATCTATGCATTCACACATATGGGCTTTGCGCCTGCGCAGAGACCAGACCGGAACCTACTATAGCTGAGTGGAACGTTTTTGGCGGGAACCCCTCCCCCCACGCTACCGCGCATGTCCATGGGGTTCCCGCCCTCACCTCAGTTTACAGGAGTCCGACATTGTGCCCCCATAAACATGAGTGTAAATAAAGTAAAGTACATTCCACAATAAAACAGTGTCATTTATAAGTCTCACACCACCAAGTGGGGATGGTGGGTGGGTTGTGTGAATGCATAGATGACCACTCGAAGAACTACAGTTACAGGTAAGCAACCTGCATTTCTTCTTCGTGGTCTCTATGCATCACACATATGGGCGAGTAGCAAGCTGACATACCTTTGGAGGTGGGTTGGTGCATCATCTGAAGATCTCTGAAAGCACTGTCCTCCCAAATGAGCAGTCCTGCCTCGCACGGGTGTCCAAACTGTAGTGCTTGACAAACGTGGACGGAGTGGACCACGTTGCGGCTCTACAGACTTCAGTCAGTGGAACACCTCTGGTGAAAGCCACCGAAGTTGAAACAGCTCTGGTGGAATGAGCTGTCACCGGTTTCACTAACTCTAATTTAGAAATAGAGTAGGCCAATTCAATTGTCTCCACTATCCAACGTGACAACCGCTGGCAAGAGACAGGGAGTCCCTTAGAAGGCTCACCATAACAAATAAACAATTGCTTTGTTTTCCTTAAAGTCTCTGTTCTGTCTTTGTAAAAAGCAAGAGCCCTTCTTACATCGAGAGTGTGCAAGGAAGACTCAAGAGGTGTAGTTGGATTAGGAAAGAAAGCAGGTAAAGTAACGTGCTGGGACAGATGAAAAGTTGACACTACCTTAGGTAGGAAGGCTGGGTCTGTGCGTAGCACAACCTTGTCCTTATGAAAAATAGTGTACGGGACATCTATCCTAAGAGCTTTAAGCTCACTTGCACGTCTTGCCGATGTGATGGCTACTAAAAAGACAGTCTTTAAAGTAAGCAGCCTAAGGTCTGTCGACGCCATGGGCTCAAAGGGCTTGCGTGTCAGTGCTTGCAGCACAACTGACAGGCTCCATGGCGGCACGATACTTTTCACAGTCGGTATCGTGTTCCTCAGACCTCTTAGAAATTTCTTCGTTGTTGGATGGGTAAAAGGTGTAAACCCATCTATACCTTGGTGAAAAGATGTAATCGCAGCAAGGTGAACCCTGATGGATGCGAGTTTAAGTCCCTGCTGGAAAAGTGTCAATAAATAATTGAGAATAAAAGATAAGTGGCAAGATTCTGGTGTTTGATCTTGTTCTGAAGCAAAATTCCGAAATCTTTGCCACTTTGCTGCATAAGCTTTCCTCGTAGAAGGCTTTAGTGCTGCCAATATAATGTGGTCCACAGTCAAAGCTCTGGTTCCAGAGGAGGAGCGGTTGCTATCCTCCATGCAGTCATCTTGAGGGTCGACAGATCTGCGTGTCGAACTTTGCCCTGGTGTCGAGACAGTAGCTTCGGTGTCGACGGGAGCCTGATGTAATTCCCTCTCGATAACCGAAGGACGTGAGAGAACCACGTCTGTCGAGGCCACCACGGTGTGATCAGGATGCAATTGGAGTTGTCCATCTGGATCTTGGCTATCACTCTTGTCAATAGTGGAAAGGGAGGAAACATGTACAGGAGGTTTCCTCCCCAAGTCCTGGTGAAAGCGTCTCCTAGAGAGCGCTTTCCTTTTCCTGCTCTGCTGCAAAACTTGGTACAGACTGCGTTGTCCTCGGTAGCGAAGACATCGACAGCAGGGCGGCCCCAGTACCGAAAAAGACTTTCTCGAACTTCGACATCGAGCTCCCACTCGTGGTCGACATGGAAGGACCTGCTGAGAGAGTCCGCAATGATGTTCTCCTTGCCGGCTACATGGATTGCAGTCAGGTAAGTCCTTCTCTTTATGCACCAGTTCCATATCCTGAGTGCAGAACGGTTCAGGGGGTGAGATCTTGTTCCACCCTGCCTGTTGATGTAAGCCACTACGGTAGTATTGTCCGTCGCGATCAAGACATTCTGGCCCTCGATCAACTGTGCAAATGCTTTTATCGCATTTTCTACTGCCAGGAGTTCGAGGTGATTGATGTGCTGTTCTCTCTGTGATCGAGGCCAACGACCTTGAGCGGTAAGGGAGTTGCAATGGGCTCCCCATCCTTCTAAAGATGCATCCGTTGTGATCGTTACCGAAGGCGCCTGTTGTTGAAACGGAACGCCTTCGAGAAGAGTCGACATCGAGAACCACCATTTCAGCGATGCCCTCACTTGCTTTGGTATCGAAAGGTAAGTTCGTCGAGCATTGTGCCTGAGATCGAAAGTCCTCAGAAACCAGGCCTGCAATACCCTCATTCTGAGTCTTGAAAACCTGATGACTGCCGTAGTAGCTGCCATCAGACCCAACAATCTTTGAACTGTCCATGCCGAAACTTTTCGGCGGCTCTCGGTATCGATGGCTAACTGCTGCAAGGTGTTTGCCCTGGTTGAAGGTAAGTATGCTCTCCCGTCCTGAGAGGATAGGGTTACCCCTATGAAGTCCAATCTCTGCTGTGGAGTCAAAACGGACTTTTCGCGGTTGACCCACAGTCCTAACGAATCCAAGAGGTTGAGGGTGGTTCGTATGTCCGACTGGAGTGTATTTCTGTTGTCTGCTACGAGGAGCCAATCGTCCAGGTATGGGTAAATGTAAATGCCTTCCTGTCTTAGGTAGGCGCACACAACAGCCATGACCTTCGTGAAAACCCTCGGCGCCGTGGCCAACCCGAACGGAAGAACGGTGAACTGGTACTGGGATGCACCGATCGAAAACCGAAGGTAAGCTTGATGCAACTTCCTGATGGATATGTGGAAGTACGCATCCTTCAGATCCACCACTGCGAACCAAACTCCTTTTTGTAGAAGCTGTAAAATAGAAGTAACCGTTGTCATACGGAATTTCCTCGGGGTGATGAACTTGTTCAGATGTCTTAAGTCCATGATCGGTCGAAGACCTCCATCCTTCTTCGGGACCGTGAAGTAACGGGAGAAAAATCCCTGGTTGAGCTCCTCTGCAGGTACGGGAGAGATAGCTCCCTTCGATAGTAAAGTCTGTACCTCGAGTAGCAGAGGAGGGGATGGAGCCGTTACTTTCACGCCGGAAAAGGGAGGAAGGGCATCGAGCTCGATGGCGTAGCCCGAGTTGATGATAGTGAGCACCCAGGAGTCTGATGTTATTAACTCCCATTGATGGTAATGGGGTGCTAGGCGGTTCGCGAAGGGAGGTGGATCTGGGTCCGAAAAGTCAAACCCGCTGCTTTTTAGAGAAGTCGGGCTGCCGCTTATCCTGTTGGTATCTGCCCTGGTAAGGCCTCTTCCTCTGCAGCTGCTGTTGTTGCTGCCGAGGTTGAGGCTGATATTGTGGTCGATGTTGTTGTTGTATGGGAGGCCTTGTCCATCTTTTGGTTCGGTATTGGGTCTGAGGAGGAGCAGTAAACCCCATCTTTTTTGCTGTTGTCCTTGCTTTATAGATGGAGTCCAGTGTCTCATCGGTCTTGGTATTAAATAGACCTTCGCCATCGAATGGCATATTTTCAATTCTCCACTTTGTTTCTTGTGTGAGATTAGCTGATCTGAGCCATGCATGCCTCCTCAAAGAAATGGCACCCATCATCGACTTTGAGTGGCAGTCCACTTGATGTCGAGCGGTGGACAACTGTTGTCTTGCTATGGCCGTCGCTTCGCTCTGAAAGACTCTTGCGAGCTCCTTTTTATCCTCAGGAAGATGCTCGCATAGGGAACCCATCTTTTCCCAAAGGAAAATCTGGTATCTCGCCATAGTCGCTTCATACGCCGACGCTTTGATTCCCAAAGAGGAGGATGCATAGACTCTTCTTCCAGTTTGATCCAACTTTCTCCCCTCCCTATCTACAGGCGCAGAATGGGCTTTATGAGACTGTCCTTGTGCCGATTCTACTACTATAGAATTCGGCTTAGGATGCTGTACCAAGAATTGTGCCTCATCCTCCCTAACGCGATATAGTGTCTCTAGTCTTTTTGATGTTGTTTGAGCCACTGCTGGAGTCTTCCATGACAACTGAGCCGCTTGTTTTAGAGCGTGGGGTATAGGAATGGCCAAGCGTTGATTTGTAGTTGTTTGGAACACATCATAAATAGGATCGATGACGGATTCATCTGCCTGCTGAATGTCGAGACCTAATGCGTTAGCCATTCTGAGCATATGGTCTGAGAACCGGACCATATCATCAGACGGAGAAGAAGGGTCAGCATCATCGACTGCATCGTCCGGCGAAGGTGCGGTTGGAACCAAAGAGTGAGCCGACTCGGAGTCAGATGGATAGTTCCCTTCTGGCGAGGACAGCGTCACCACCTGCAAATCTAAACGTTCTTCCTGTGTAGGTAGTGCAGTCGATGCAGCGATCGGTATCACATGTTGCTCATGGTGTCGAGGGGTCGACACCGTGGAGACTTGATGCTCGGAAGGAGGAGGCAAGGGCAACTGGCATACCCTCGATGTTGGAGGAGGATGTGCATAATAGCCCTCAGGCTGGTAATGCTCCTGGCCACCTTGAAAAAACTGCTGTGGTCGGTAACGATCCCACTGGTAGTAGCCGTATCTGGATTGGGGATCAGAGTACTGAGATACTCTGTCCCATTCACGCCTTGGAGTATGTCTTGGTGAGGGCTGCCCGGGGATTAAACCCTGGAGCTCCAAGGGTCTAACAGGTTGTCGAGCGGAGGCCACCGACACCGAATCTCGAATCTCGCCTTCGGATAGACTTGTAGGACGTGTCGGTACCGTGGCCATCGGTACCGACATCGATCTCGATACCGAAGGAGACCTCGGTATCGAAGTGGTCGGCGCGGCGGGAGGGGTGGAATGGCTCCTGGCCGATTCCCGCGGCCGAGGTGACGCTATGGTGGATCTCTCCGCGTCCCTCTTTTTCTTCTTCTTCTTCTTCTTCTCCAGCTCAGAAGAAGGTATCAAAGTTCTGGCTTTTTTAGAGATCTTTTTAGCCAACGAACTTGATAAAGACCGACCAGGCGTGAGGGGTATCTCAGCCCTATTAGCTCTGGCCTGCACTTCAGTGCTGTGGTCTGGCGGTTTTTCCGTTACAGTCGTTGTAACTGCCGTCTTACGGGCAACAGACTTTTGAACCGCCGCTCTCTCCATCGTAGGGGCCTCCGTGGCCTTAAGAGCTTTTTCCCAGAGTGTCGAACGGAGTCGGTCTGCTCGATTTTTTCTAGTTTGCTTGGTAAAAGACATACAGTGGTGGCAGGTCTCTACCACATGTCCCTCTCCCAAACAGATAATACACAAAGAATGGCCGTCCGAGGGAGGAAGCTTCGCTCCACACTTTACGCACTTTCTAAATGGTGCTTTGATTGCCATAAAGGCCTCACGCGACCGAAGTCGCTGAGGAGAAATCTAACTATAACAATTTTTTTTTTTTTTATAGGACAGAATAAAGGCTAAAAAAGATAAGTTAAAGTGAGAAGCGAACGAGAAGAGAAAAGAATGAAGAAAAAGGTATTTTAATAGAGAATACGCTAAGTAGGCTGGTTCTATGTCTAAGCACGATGGCGGACGACGAAGAACTGAGGTGAGGGCGGGAACCCCATGGACATGCGCGGTAGCGTGGGGGGAGGGGTTCCCGCCAAAAACGTTCCACTCAGCTATAGTAGGTTCCGGTCTGGTCTCTGCGCAGGCGCAAAGCCCATATGTGTGATGCATAGAGACCACGAAGAAGAACTGAATAAACTATAGTTTGCTGCATTCAGGTACAACAGCAAAGTGTGGCTTGCTGCTGACTAGAAGTGGACACATCTAATCTTCCTCCCTTTTGTACCTGAGGTGTACCCATCCCAGGTCTTCCAAATCATCTGAATGAAGACGTAGTGTGAATACTATGTTAAGTGCCATATAAGTATTGCAAATAAATAAATAAATACAGGACTTCAAGGCATTTGAGATTTCAAAACTGGCTGCATATGCAAAGTGCTGGCATACAATCTTCAAGCTGTGTATGAATCAGAATTATAGTATTCAAAAGGCAAAAGAAAAAGGCATTAAACTGGATTATACATGAACTTCACTGGGCTGTGTTTGTTCATGCACATGACTCAAAACCAGATCTTAAGTCAAAGGCACAAGGGTGTGGCTCCAGGAAGCATTTACTTTCTCACAATGATCGCATGGGCATAAGCACTTTGCGTCCTTTAATAACAATACGTTAATAACTTAATTACATGCAGCACAGTGCTCTGAACAACATCAAATAAGATGTCACCACTTTCCTCTTTAGGCCTACAAAACATCAGAAGAACAGAAACAGCAGTAATTAGACTGAGACATTAAAGTCCCATGAATGGCTCCAAATAGGACTACTTCGCCAAATACAGCATATTACACTTTCCTCCAGCAAGGACACTTTTATTTTCTTTTTAAAAAAAGACAACGGACATGACTCAAAGAGAATTAGATGCACTGAAATCCCATTGACATTAACCACATTTGAGGGCTTAATCATACATCCTTAGGTTGCAACCCTATACCCGCTTACCCATTGAACTCAACAGGACCTACATCTGAGTAGACATGTATAGGATTGTGCTGTTATGAATTATTCTACTTCTGCAAATCTTTGTGTGTCCAACAAATACCAACATAAACAATCCAAATTTTAAAGAGCAGAACTATAATAAACACCTCTTACTATCGCTGTGATATGATTTTACTTGGTGAAGTACTATTATAATTTTTATACTAGCATAAATAAACTAATACAATCTAAATATGAAAATATAAAAAATGGCCCTGAGCAGTTTGGAAGTGGGAGGCACTGGAAGAAGTAAAATGGTACTTTATTAATACTAGTCTCTCTCATGTCAAATCTGGTTTTCATGTGCTTTCAGGCACAGACATCTCATAGCCATAAGAGTTTCAGGATGAGTTCCTGTCTCAAGAAATAGGTTCATCATCAAAACCACTGTGTTGCTATGATTGGTCTGATGCCCCAAGAAGTCTTACATATGATACAGAGCAGGAAAGAAAGAGTAGTGGCTAAGATCACCATTACTCTGTGGAGAAAAACTAGTAATAAGTTAATAAGCTACTCCCCCCACTATTGATCTCTTCAAGTCCCCATCTGAAAACAAAATATTTGGCTTTTGCCACTCTCCAAAATGATTTGTTATTATTTTAACAAATAATAATGTTTACTGAAAATTAAAGAAGAGGAATTATGTCCATGGTAGACCAAAAAATCTTTTATTAAATAAAAGCTGGGAATTTTTGAAGAAGAAAATAAGTGTCTGAGATTGGAATTGGAATAAGGTATGACTGCTTCAATGGAATTCCTTATGATTCAGGCCTTTACCACAAAACCATTAATCTAATCCACTCTCATGTCATGACTTTCAACCCTCTGACTTCTGAAGGGAGTAGGCAGAAACAGGAGTGAGAAGGGCCAATAAACCATGAAACTTCAGCAAAAATCAGCAAAGGAAATAACCATCCAATTACTACTTAAAAGATTGGCAGGTAAGTTGTAAAGGGATTTATTTAGCCAAAGTCTTTGGTAGAGCAGGAAAAAGGTGTGCTCTTGGCCATAAAAAATTTTATTGGCATTGTTGAGTTCACAAAACATCAGCTGTTTTCCTTCCACCTTGCCAGACACATAAAAACTTCCATAAGAAAGGGTGCTTTTCAGAATAGTAATTTAAAAAAATAGGCAGCAGATTTTTTTTTTACAGTTCAGATTTCAATCCTTACTTTGCAATGTTTGCCATGGGCTTCCTTCACTGGGACTACATCACAATATTTATCAGCATAACCAGAGTTGATTGTATACAGGTCGTCATCTGAGCAGAGAAAGGGTGGGGTGAGGGAGAGAAATGCCACTGAAGTAATGACTCCAAAGACAATTTAAATAATCACGCCACCAAGTTTTAAATAATGTAGGACTTATATCTTTAACCTCCAAAATACTGCCGGTTTTGCAGTATATGTCATGAACTTGTTTATAGTATTCACAAATAGAAACTAGAAATCAAATAATATAGTATACTGTTTGCCCTGTTGTTCCTAATGTCAAAGAAGTGGAAAAAATCAAGCAAACAGGGTGTGTCCCCCGCCAAAAAATTGTTTGCTTATTTGTTTTGCATAGGAACATGCAGTGCTGAGCTAATAATTGCAAGGGATGCCGTTTCAAAGGCAGTTGTAGGCAAGGTACCCAAATGTCAGTAGTAAAGTTCATGGTTTGGTTAGGGAGGGTATATTTTCCAAGCAATAACCTCTCCTTTTTTTCTTCTCTCCCCCCCCCCCTTTTCCCCCCTAGGAAAATAAACTTCTTTCCCTCCTATCACATCCATTGTAGTCATGTCAAATGTGGTTAAATGATCATGGCAATTATCTAGCGCCAATGGCATTGCTAACAATAAATTAAATAAGGTGGGTTCAGGACTAGTTCCCCCCCCCCCCGATATATTCAAGGGAAAAATGAGGAGGGTTATGAGGCCAAATGGACTAGCCCTGTCCCTGCCTTGCCCAGTGGTCATGCCCACACCACCTGCACATCCAGCATGTATTGGCTGATGTGAACACATCCATGTAGGGATTCTCCACACAAAGATGGATCCTGGCCTCAAGTGGAGAAGATTCACAGGTAAAGTCTGTACATGCAGGGAGCCCTTTCTGTGGCATGCTGAAGGCAGTGAAGGCAGGGAGAAGGGCTAGCTCACACCGCCCCATAACTGTTGAATGTTTTCTTTGGGTAGGGAATGGGGTCAGATCTACACCAAGCAGGATACAACACTTTAAAAACGGTTTGAAAACTGTATATGTAATGTGTCCTGGGCCTGAATAGTTGTCAAAACCATTATAAACCATTATAAGCAGTAGTGTAGATCCTGCCTGGGTGTCATCGGAACCCCCTATAATTCTTCTCCTCCTGGGCAGGATCTACACTACTGCTTTATAACAGTTTATAACAGCTTTGACAACTGTTCAGGCCCAGGACACAGGCCATATACCGTTTTCAAACTGTTATATCCTGCTTGGTGTAGTTCTGGCCTGTACGAGGATCTACACTACTGCTTTATAACTGTTTATATCAGTACTGACACCTGTTGGGGCCCAGTACACATTCCATATACCATTTTCAAACTGCTTTCAAAGTGTTATATCCTGCTTGGTGTAGATCTGGCCTTGGTGCTTGTGTCAGTTTGAAAATGTTTGCCTGATACAGCAAGGATGAAGCAACTTTTCTGCTTACCCAGGTAGTACACATCCTTAGCTCACCTGCAACCCCACCCCCAACCTGGCTTGATGCACTTTTTGATGTGTATGGAGCACAGTTCTTATGTGACCTAGGGACTGTCTATACATAGGGAAAGCTCTGCCTTAGCTCTGGTTCTGTGTTGCATCAGTTAGATGATGCAGGAGCACCTTCGCAGACACCGCGGGGCTTTCAAACGATGCTGCGGTTTGAAAATTCAGGGATTTACCCTGACTTTTTCAATTGGAGCAATGTCAATATGGCACTTCTGCCATCTACCATCGCTCCAGGGACAATCTGGGGGCAATGCCTGGTAGAAGGCAACCAGCAATTGGTAGCCTCTCACCAGGAAGAGGGCGGGGGTGGCTCTGGACACTGGATGGCCACCCAGAAACCCCACGCTCCCTCCTCAGTGCCAGGATTACCCGACGCTGCCCCCAAAGAGGGAAAGCGCAGGATTTGAGAGGGGTACGGCACCAACCCAGCGCTGTGAAGATATTGACTTATTTATTCAAAGCATTTCTACCTCGTACTTCTTGGAACTTCCCCAGTGTGGCTTACAAAAAATACAATACAATATAATAATACAACAAAGCTTATTAAAATCCAAAACATAGCAATAACAAAAACAAAATATAAAACACAACAGTAAAATTAGCAGCAGAGCAGCATAAAAACCAATGCTGTAGTTAAAAACATACCAGAGATTACAACGCACGCACACACATTCACCTGATGCTGAAATAGCATCAAAGTAGTTAACTGGCTGGACCGGCCCTACCATTAGGCAGAGTAAGGCAGCTGCCTTGGGTTGGCAATTTTAGGAGGCCGTGAAAGGAAAAGCAAATTGTAAGTTAGTTAATTCAACATTATTATATTTTTACTGCCAGGGAGGAAGAGACGTGCTGTTTTTCCTCAACTAAAATAATTGGACCTTCCTTGACTTAGGAGATGGGCACCATTTGCTGCTCAACCTGAAGCAGCATGTCTTGGGCCAGCACTGGCATTACAGTGAGCCTCCCTGGGAGGGTTTCCCCATAACTGAAACACCAACACAAAATCCGCCCATTCCCTGGTTGTCATCTGCTATAGCTCTGATGGTGAGATTACACAATGAAAAGCTCTGAAGATGACATTCAGGCCCTACAGAAAAAGGCAAATCAACAGGCCAGGGGCATTTTTGTTTGACGGGCTTGTTCCTCTTTATTTTTCATATTCTAGGAGCCAAGTGCTCCTTCCTGTACCACGCTGGTCAGAGCAACTGTTTTATACTGTTGTTTTTATATTTTTGATGGTTTAAAATTTTTTATACTTTTTTTTATGTTCACTGTTTTTAACTTTTGTAAACCGCCGAGAGCTTCGGCAATGGGGCGGTATATAAATATAATAAATAAATAAATAAACTGATTGGACTGAAAGCTGCCATTTTACCTGTATCATTGTGTCACCATTTCCTGAACCATTTTTTCCTCCTAAAAAATAAATTAGGAATTGGAAATGTGTTCTTACCTCTCCACCACTAGGACATCTTATCAGGGAAAGAAAGAACGAAAGAACGAAAGAACGAGAGAAAGAAAGAAAGAAGATTGGCTTGCCTAAGTGAAAAGTTGAAGATAAAAACAAATGGAATACTGTTGCTTAATAACTTTCTTGTGGGTTGCTGTGCTTTAATTTGTGGAGATTTTTTTTCTTTTTGAGCTTGTATTCTTTCCTTTATTTTCTGTATCACTGAGCTCATTACTTTTAACTCCAGATAGATTTCCTGGTAGAACACAATGTAATTCTTCAGCGGCCATAAACAGTGAGGAGCTGCTTAAATTAAAGATCAATAAAAAATACAGGAAGGGAAAAGAAAATGTGTCATAAATAAAATAAAGAGATGCTCACAAAAATATGCTGTGCAATTAAACATGATGAAAATCTAAAATGAAATTAAATTTAGTTGTAATACATTTCCCATTCTTTTCCTGAAGAAAATTACCAGAGAAGTAAAAGGGTTTCCCCCCACCCCCTGTAATTTAAATGTTAAGCGGCCAGATGTGTGTCTCATGCTTGAAGAGTTGAAGCTTTGCATTATTTAGCATATTAAGATTCACAGAATTTAAAAAAGGCTTCCTTTATTGCCTCGAGGTTCTAATTAAGTAAACCTTAGCTTGGTACATTTAAAACTTGCAATACAAGAGATTTTCCTTCTTTCTTGGATTTTTCTTTTTGTTCTTTCTACAGACACATCAATATAAGAAATATGGAAAATACTTAAGATGCTATATATATTTTTCCCTTTGGCTTGAGGAATTAAACCTATCTATTACTTTAAGAAGTTTTTAATAGGGTCAGTAATCAGAAAGACATCTAACGGTTCCAGACTACTTTCTTTTCTTTTCTTTTAAAATTAATCATAGGAGCTTTTCATAGTTACTAGAGAGGAAATGTGACTTATAAAATGCTATGTAAAAAAATGAGAATTGCACAGTTCTTCTTTACTAAACTGCAGACCTTCTCTTTTTATAACAGTTTATAATTGACCACAAAATGCTATAAAGTGCTAATTAGATGCCCTATCAACTATGGGATGATGGAAAGAGTAGAACAGCTGCACTAGAAATTGTAATTAAATTGAAAATCCCACTGACAGATCTAGGGACAATTATAAACCATACCCAAACATAAATACTTCTACTTCTTTAAGAAAGGATAGAAAAATTCCAATATTGCCTACTTTGCTGTAACTATAATCATGGAGCCCACTGATTTTACAAGATGATTTCAAATGATCAGATAATAGTGTATGGTAAAGTCCTTCTATGTATATATCATTTCAGATTGAAGCACCAGGATTGCATATTAAATATTTCCTTCCTGTTTCAAAAGTAACGCAAACAAAAAAACAAAAAAAAACTCTTAAAACTAGCCCAGAAAGGTTCTAGCCTTGTTTTGCCCACAATGTCCTAACTTTTCTACATGTAGGGTGTTTCTGATGTCATGGACTGTTCAAATATGAGATTTCACCAATGCATTGTGAAGTCTTACAATCCTGCCAGGATTGTCCCTGGATATCTGAATGGGCAAATCTGTCAACCTCATTTTCTCTTAGGAGAGATCTACACTATTTATTTACAATATTTATATGCCGCTCCCCATTGAAAATTTCAGAGCGGTGTACAAAATAAAATAAAAACAGAATAAAACACTTTAAAATAGATTTTAAAAGAAGCAAAAAGTACAGTGAACCGTGGCTGGTCATTAAGGAAAGGCTTCCTGGAATAATGACGTTTTCAGGAGGCGCCGAATGGAATACAAAGTTGGCACCTGCCTGACTAGTGCTTTTTATCAGTACTGAAGTGCACTGATAAATGTGGGGACACATTATGCGTTCCATATACTGCTTTTCTAGTGTTATTTCCCACTTTTATTCCATATTATTTGAAACACCAAAACAGATGGCATTGTGTGCAAGGGAGATGTAGCATCATCATGGTGGGATCGTAAACATAGGACACAAAGTGTAGATCTGGCCTAAGTTTCTTCATTGGTTTTCAAATTAAAAAAAAAAAATCCTAAGGATTTTTATACCTATTCCTCCTAATATACTGAGTTTTGTCTAATATATGCATTTTTGCGAGCAGTTTCCCTTCATATAATCCTCTCTTTTTTGTATGTTTCTTTCCCCGATATAGTCATTTTTGTGTACAGTTTTTTTCCCTGGCATACATATTTTTGTAAGCATTTTTTTAAAAAAACCTGTCTCATAAAATTCATAGAAGTGGGAATACCTACACTGCTTTCCATTTCACATAATGATTTGGGATGCGTGAATCTGGTAAATTCATATCAATAAGTGAATTAAAGGAAATTCTATATCTGAGCAATTGCAATTGTTGTAGTAACATGAAATCATGGGTTTTCAAAATAGCACAGAGGGCTTGGGAGGGCCTGTTCGAAGTGTTTGCTAAACACCAAAATGGGCTCTGAATGTACATTGCTGTGCTTGGGATTACAGATATAGTTCATCAGAAGCAAAAAAATCCTAGATAACAAATTATGTTATATCAGTGAACTCCAGCTCTAGATGTACCTATGTAGCTCCTGAATTATTGGTGGGGTCTCCACCTGCAGCGAACCTTGAAATTGGATCCTCCTATGAACAGGACTGGAGATCTTGAAGACCAAGCTCTTATTCAAGGTCTCTGCAAGCAACTGCTCCCAAATGACACTGTGCTTGTTTAGATATACCAAGGGTACAGTGTAGGAGTCCTGGAGCTGGTGTATGTATGTTATTGGAACCCAGCCTTGGCATGGGGATCTGCCCAGTGGCAGGCATCTCTTTTTTGTGCTGCTATGGTGAATGAATCCTTTCCTGCCTTCTTGCATGAACACTCACGGGCTTTTTAGCTCACAGAGGCCACAGAGAGCTGAATACAAACCTGCACTAGCTATAAAAGAAAATACACATGACGCTGCCATAAGCTGGTTCTGTTGGCTGGTCCATCTATGCCAATACTGTCTAGTTTGTCTGGCTGCAGCTCTCTAGGGTTTTGGACCAATGGGGTTCTTTCCCAGCTCTGGGATCTACTGCAGGCGAAGTATTGCTCCATCACTGAGATTTAGCTATTTCCTCCAAATCCACTCCACCAACAACAGAGTTGTGGTTGAAGTTTTAGTAGGAAGCTTTTTTTGTCATACATTAGTTCATCTAATATAGTACTGCCTCCTCTAACTTGTGACAGCTCTCCAGCGTGTCAGGAACCGGTGTTTCCCCAGATCCTTTCAAATGCAAGTGCCAGGGGTTGAACTTGGGAAGTTGTAAATGCAGTGCTCTACTACTGAGTGTTAGCCTCTCCACAAATAAGAATCCCACTAACTGTAACACTTAAAAGAAGAAGAAAACAGAAAGATACCAGAAGCAGAAAAAAAGGGAAACTTCTAAGTACTTAGAATAAAGCCCAATAAATTTCAAATACGAATCCTTCTTTAGGCTCACTGAACAATATAAAGTAAGGTCTTCTATTTGGACCTTCTTCTGCCTATTAAGATCTTTCTCAGAAAAGATCTTGTTCGGGCCTTCCCACCTTCAGGAATTAGAAGGTCAGAATGTATGAGACCACCTTTTCAGTTGTGGTATCCCAACTTTGAAAGTCTCCCAGGCCTTTTAGTTTAAATGAGTGAATTTTGCATCATAGAATGAGGGGTGGGTTTTTTTCAACCTTTACATAAAGAATAATAGGAACAGGCGGTAAAGCAGAATTAAATCTGGACTTGGTAAAAAGCCAAGGGATAAGAACATAAGAGTTTACAGATCTATGAGAGACTATTAACCATAATAGTTCAATGAAACATCCATGCTTCGAACTAGGGATGTGCATACAAGCAAAACTTGAATTCGTTGAAGTTGTCCAAAGTCTCCTTGAAACTTGTTCTGTCTCATGTCTGTAGCAGATTGCAATCTTTATTTTGTCCCCTTTACATATGAAAATGTGTGAGTATTTCCATGCATATTTTTCCAAATATATGTACGTATCAACTGTCCACATCTTTGAAATGTCCAGCTTCTTCTCCCATTGATTAAAGAATGTTTGCGCACATTTTTCAAAAGCACACATGTTTTTTCATACACTTTTCCCAAATGTATGCATGCTGTCCAACACATTGGTCCATGAATCACATGACAAGCTCAGAAATGTACAGACCTCAACCACAGATTGCATTTGAATCTGTGTTTGGTCTGGAAGGTGCGAACTGGGGTGAATCCTGATCAAAACGAGAGTGAAACGAATTTCTCATACAGCTTTACTTAAAACCAATACCTCTGGATGCTGAGAATCACAAACTGGGGAGGGTTCTTGCTTTGCTGCCTTGCTTATAAGCTCCCCAGAGACATCTGTCTTGCCATCCTTGGAACCTGTTTGCATGAAAACATTTTCTCCATTGGCCTCTGAAAGACTGGGACCTTTCTCTATTCATTTGACCTGCAAAATGGTTTTCAGCATGATAATAGGAAAAAGTAATTTGGGAAGGAGACCTCTATTAGCAAAGGATGTTGCTAATACTACCAATGTGAGAGGAAAAGGGTGGGGCGGGGGGAGATGCCATCATCCACGAATATAAATAGCCGAATAAAATGCAAAGGATGTAAAAATGTCATAGAAACACCAACTCTAATCTGATGTTGTCAGTACATTCCACATACACCTTGTAATTGCAAACACATTGGGGCCTAGAAGAGGAAGGAAAAAACTCGTTCTACAGAGAGATGAGGCCTTTCTGTACCTTTTCTGTGGGGCTCCGTTTGATCCTTCGCATTTGATTTAAACTTCTCCATAGCTTCATCTGCCTGGTGAAAAAATTGACAGATGATATCATTGAGGTTGTGGATATGTGTGTTTTCATACTCTAAATACAAATGCAAGGCAAATCTATTTCCAAAGTGTTAGCAAATTATCCGCCGTGATAAAAGCTCTAACCTGCTGGAAACATTTCAAGAGCTGATCCTTTCTTTTCCTCTGAGTTTCTTTTGACACGCACCGTTCCCAACCTCTCACAGCATTAAACTGCTTTCCCACTTCCTTTTCAACAGTGGGAATACTTCCCTTATGGGTGTCAGAATCTCTCAGAGGGGTCAAAGGTCGCCCTGTGGAGGAAATGACAAGCTGTGAAATGTAAAAGAACAATTCCTTCCACATGTTTCCTTGCTCCAGGAACAGCAAAGCACTGTCAGCCAGCATCACTTTGGGATGGCTCAGGCCTTTCCAAAGCAGCTCTGTCAAAACAAATTTACCATTAAAGTCCAGCGCAACTGTTTAAAGCTTTTATTATTATTCCTCCGGTAGATTTGAACATTATTTACTGAAACCAAATGGGGTGTACTAATAATGAGGCCATGGGAGGAAGGAAGAGCAGGGCATGAGCTAATTAAAGCGAAGCATTTGTCGGTGTGCATGGTTTTAATCTACAGTGGAAGACAGTTGAGCGTGTGCTTTCCTCGAAATGGGATGCTTTGGGGAGATCACACCCCTCAGTAAGCACTCTTGCAGCATGAGCTGCTTCCTCCTCTGAGGAGGATTCCTCAAGCAGAAGCATCACACACACACACACACACACACACACACAGAGTAAGTAAGTTGTTAATTGTAGGATTATTGTGCTGGAAAGGAGAGGAAATTCTCAGTAATGTCTCTCGCTCTCCCCCTTCCAAGGTTCCAGGCAGTTTTAAAAAGGCTACAAACCCCTACACGCTTAGCTGGGAGTAAGACCATTACACTCAATGGAACTTACTTCTGAGAAGTTACTGATGATTCCACTAAGGAAATGTCTGAGCTAGGCGGCCATTTTATTTTTAACATTATAATCTATCTGAAGGAGGGAGGGGAGTGTGATGCTACTGAGCATGTGTCACGCTATGGTTGAAGAAGGCCTCTGTATTCACTCTAATAGGATGAATAAAAATTAATTAAAAATCAACCGAAGGGAATTTTTTTTAAACGAAAAGCTATTCCACCAACTAGCAGGAAGAAGACATCACCACTGGATTAACGGGTAAGGCGTTAAATACTACAAATTTCGTGCATAAAAAAGCGCCAATGGGAGTTATCAGAACCATTTTGATTCAGAGAGGGTTTTTTCCTTTTGTACTTTAAACTGCCGTGCTTCCCTCAATCTTTCACCAATGTTCTTGAAATTTTCAGGGTATGTAAAACCAATGGTTATTTATGTCACATGTAAATATCAGGAAGATTGGTGAAACATTTTCAATTTTATGAACATTAGAATGATCCCCCATTACCCCCTTTATAATGGTAGAATGCTTTATCTACTCTCCGAAATTAACTACAGGGTCACTGCCATGTCCCTGTAAATATGTATGTGTGTGTATGTGTGTGAGAGAGTGACTTTTAAACTGAATTTATTGTTATTTGGTTTGCTGGTTGAAGAGTTATTCTTGTTTAATTTGTTTTTGTTTTTAAATATATATTGGATTTGTTTGTTTTTAATGATGTATATGGATAAACAAAATAAATAAACATTTATAAAGTACCACAAATAGCAGAGCAAACACAAACACATGCTCCTACTCTCCTCCCCACCCCGAGTTCTTGCAACAGAGATGCCCTGCCTACACACATGTCATGCCAAAGATGAACATTTCACTACAGAGCCAGTGTGGTGTAGTGGTCAGAGTGTTAGACTTGGAGTTGGGAGATCTGGGTTCTAGTCCCCACTCAGCCATGGAAACTCACTGGTTGACTTTGGGCCAGTCACAGACTCTCAGTCCAACCTACCTCACCGGGTTGTTGTTGTGAGAATAAAATAGATAGGTGGAGGATTATATATGCCGCATTCCTTAAGGAAGAAAAAAGGCAGGATATAAATGAAATAAATAAATAATATGTAATGTTGGGCTGATAATGCTTCTGCTATTTATTTTATGGCAGTCTGTGGGCCTAGTGCAATCCGAGAAATCATCAGCAGTTAAATTACCCCTTGATTTTGTCTGGGCTCTCTTTTGTTGTTGTTGCTGTTTGCTTACTATTTAATTGGATATAAATGCTTTCAGATTTCAACAAGAAGGAACAACAGACAGATGAATCTGACAATAATGTTGCTTATGTCATGATAAATATATCATGGCAGCACCTAACAGAATTTGAATCAGAGATCAAAAGGTGCTCAGACTTGAGGACACATGCAAAACGGATTGTTCAAACTTCACCCGCTCGCCGCCGCCCCCACCACAAAATATCATATTACTTTTCAGAGTTAGAATGGTTTTTTCAGCTCATGGGAACTTTCGAGTGTTAATGAGCTGTCAATGTCTTTTTCACAACGAAGACATCTGCTTTTAGGACTTAGTCCAGAGCCTATGTTGAATTTAACAGACAGGCTGCCTTCAGAATATGTTGATGAGAACTGGGTAATTACCACTACCTTGATTTCATTAAAGTCAATGGCAGGGTTGCTATTATTTTATCATTTACCTGGAAAATTGGCTATGCTTAAGTAGGATAGCTCATGTGCACTTGATACACATGAAGCATGTTGAGTTGTTTGGGTTGTTTTGCACTGTGGGTTGTTTGTTGAACCATAAGTTAGAATGCTGCTTGAACACAGTCAAGGTTGCTTGCTATGCACTATTTATTTATTTATTTATTTATTGCATTTTTATAACGCCCAATACCGAAGCTCTCTGGACAGTTTAAAATTAAAACCATAAAAACCATTCAAAATATAAAATAAACAGTATAAAAGCATAATATAAAATACAATATAATACTGTATTTCTTCGATTCTAAGACACACTTTTTCCCCAAATAAACATCTCTAAAAATGGGGTGCGTCTTAGAATCGATCGCGTCTTAGAATTGAAGAAATACGGTAATACAACCAGGATAAAATCAAGCAGCAATGCAGAAATTAATACATATTTAAAATACAAATTTTAAACAGCAAAGTTAAAATGAAATTGCTTAACTGTTAAAATGCTGAGAAAATAAAAAGGTCTTCACCTGGCATCTAAAGGAGTATAGTGTAGGTGCCAGGTGAACCTCTTTAGAGAGCTCATTCCACAGCCGGGGTGCCACAGCGGAGAAAGCCCTCCTCCTAGTAGCCACCTGCCTCACTTCCTTTGGCAGGGGCTCATGGAGAAGGGCTCCTGAGGATGACCTTAGGGTCTGGGCAGGTACATATGGAAGGAGGCGTTCCTTCAGATAGCCTGGCCCCAAGCCGTTTAGGGCTTTGAATATTAATAGTAGCACTTTGAATTGGGCCCAGATCTGGACTGACAGCCAATGAAGCTGGAAAATGGTCTTGTTGGCCAGCCCCTGTAAGTAAACGTGTTGCCCTGTTTTGTACCATCTGAACTTTCTGGACCATTTTCAAAGGCAGCCCCATACATAATGCATTGCAGTAATCCAAACAAGAGGTTATCAGAGCATGGATAACTGTAGCTAGGCTATCTCTGTTCAGATAAGGGCACAGTAGGTATATCAGGCTAAGTTGATAAAAGGTGCTCTTTGCCACTGAGTTCACTTGTGCCTCAAGGGACAGCTCTGGATCCACGAGCACCCCCAAAGTACCAACGTGATCCTTTAAGGGGAGTGCAACCCCCTCCAGAACAGGGTGAACATCACCTAGTCGGACAGGCGAACCACCCACTAACAGTACCTCTGACTTGTCTGGATGGAGTCTCAGTTTGTTGCCCCTCATCCAGTCCATTACCATCCTCAGGCACTGATTCAGAACAGCCACTGCTTCACCTGGGTTTGAGGAAAAGGAGAGGTAGAGCTGGGTGTCATCCGCATATTGATGACACCTCAACCCACATCTCCGGATAACCTCTCCCAGAGGTTTCATGTAAATGTTGAACAGCATAAGGGATAAAATAGAGCCCTGTGGAACCCCATGGGCTAAATGCCATGGCACAGAGCAGTAATACCCCAGCACCACCTTTTGGAATCGGCCATCCAAGTAGGAGTGGAACCACTGCAACACAGTGCCTCCAACTCCCATTCCCAGACAACCTATTCAGAAGGATACCATTTTCGATGGTATCGAAAGCTGCTGAGAGGTCCAAGAGAATCAACAGGGTCGCACTCCCCCTGACCCTCTCCCGGCAAAGGTCATCCCACAGGGTGACCAAGGCAGTTTCCATTCCAAAACCAGGCCTGAAGCCTGATTGAAATGGATCTAGATAATCCGTTTCATTCAAGAGTGCTTGGAGTTGTCCTGCAACTATGGCTTATTTCTCTCGAACAAGCCACCTTGAGAATCCATGGTGGCTTGTTCTTATGTTGTTCAGGGCGGTCAACAAGTCACACTGCATGTTTAACAAGTGATCCTGACTGTGTTCAGACAACATATAACCCACCCTGGAGAAAGCACGCTGTGTTCAGATAACATGCCAACCCACAGTTTACCAAACAACCCATGGTTCAAAACAACCTACATTTAACCACTGAGTCTCGGGCAGTGTGTTGTGTGAACAGCCCCATCATTATTAGAATTTATATTTCTGAGCACATCTAGATGGAAGCTTCCTACTCTCCCCCTCAGATGCTCTAGCATGGAAAGGCAGACATGCTCACGCTTCCAAAAACCTGCAACAAGTGTCATCTTCAAACTCAAACCTATCAACTAAAATGTATCATTGCCTCTAATCATAAACTCAAGGTATCTATTAGTTTGGAAGCAAAATGGGGCCACCTGCTACATACCTATAGAATACTCATGTTCAGCTTTGTACTCACAGCAGGGCAAAGTCTCATTGGGGGTGGAGTGAGGTGACCCACTACTGCAACTCACCCCCCTCTGCCAAAGGGGCCTTAACAGCACTACAAGGATCCTGTTCCACGCTTTCTAGGGTCAGGGGCTGGGGATGCTCTGTGACATCTTCCTGCAGATCCCACTTGTACTCATCTCATTAGACAATTAATGCTTTAGTTGATTAATCTATAGCTTAAACGATTCCACATTTGCAACCCTATTACATACAAACCCCAACCAATTAAGTAATCAGATTGGAAAGAATGAAGAACAATAAAGCCAAATAGAATGTATGCAAAGGGGACTGTCTATAATTTCTCACATTAGGGTCCCAAGCACAGCATAGGACCAAGGCGCAAGAGGTATTCATAGTGCAGCCAGAACTGTGTTTTCCATCCTAACTCTATTTTGGAGCATCTCATATACTCAATAGTCTCTTATTATTAGAACGCCGTGGTACCTCCTCAGCGAGTCTTGTTAAAGCACAAGTCCCAATCTCATTTAGGTTTTTAAGTTTTCTGGCTTGTGCCTCCACGTTAGCATCATTTTAGCATAGTTTTATGTTGTGTCCTAAGAGAATAAATACAGTATTTATAGAATCTATCGATGGGCAACAGCTTGCTGCAGATCATAAATGCATTTGTTCTATTGGAAATGGCAAAGCTGTATGTTTCAGCACGTGGCCCCCAGTTCCCTAAGGTTTGCTCCTTTAATTGTAAATAGCCAGAAAGTCATCAAGCTAGCGTTTAATAAACTTTTAATTTGAAATGGATTACCACATGTTGTGTTTGTTTGCCCATTATTAAATCTCTTAGCAACATATCACCAGCAGAAAGAGCATACTGTAGCATGGCACTGATATATATTAGAAAACAAACCCACAGGGGATATTAACAGCTAATAATATCTTTAAAGAAGGCTCCAAGTAAATAAATAAATACAAACAATATAGGAAATTATTCTGAAGGATTTCTGTTGTGTCAGTCTTCGCAAGCCGGAAGATGTAGGGCTTCAGTGATCAGCATAACTTACCTAGTAGGTGTTGTTAAACAGAACTATAGATGGTAGAGTCATGCTCAATCTCTTATGATTCTATGCACCTCACATTTGTAAATAAATGTGGTGGAGTGATAGATATACAATATGTGCTTTCAGAGAAGGATTCTATGCCAATTAAAGGCCTACGAAAAGCCAACTCCTGGGTTAAGGTAGTGAAGATTAGTGCCAGATCTATACTAAGCAGGATTTAACACTTTGAAAACATTTTGTATAGGGAGTGTGTCCTGGGCCCCAACAGTTGTCACTACTGTTATAAACCGATTTAAAGCAGTAGAGTAGATCCTGCCTAGGAAACAAATGGCTGCATTTCTGCTCTCCCAAACCACTTCCCAGTGTTCTGTTTGGCATACTCTGTGCATGACAGTTCAAACAAGATCACATTACAATGGTACTTTTCCAACTGCCAGTCCATGTCCAGGCCCAATTCAAAGTGGTGGTATTAACTTTCAAAGCCTTGAACTACTTGGAACCAGGTTATCTGAAGGATCGCCTCCTGCCTTATGTACCTGCCTAGACCCCAAGGTTATCTTCAGGGGTCCTTCTCTGTGAGCCCCTGTCAAAGGAAGCAAGGAGGATGTCCACTAGGAGGAAGAGCTCTTATGCTGTGGCACCCCAACTGTGGAATACGCCCCCTAAAGAAGTTCGCCTGGCACCGACGTTGTACTCTTTCCGGCACCAGATGAAGACATTTTTATTTTCCCAGTATTTCAGCGTTTTATCATCCTAATCTTTTAACTCTGCTGTTTAAAATCTGTATTTTAAATCTGAAAAATCTCTTCATTGCTGCTGGGCTTTAATCAGGTTTTACTTTTATATTGTACTTTTATATTGTGGTTTTATATTGTCATTTAAGTTTTCATATTTTATACTTCAAATTTTTGCAAACCACCCAAAAAACATAGACTATTGGCAGTATAGAAAAGAAATGAAATGAAATAAATAAAGTGTGACAGTCAAAGAATGTTGGGATCTTGCTATCAGGTGAATAGTATAAGAGATAATTTTTATTTATTTATTTATTTATTTATTACATTTTTATACCGCCCAATAGCCAAAGCTCTCTGGGCGGTTCACAAAAATTATCTAATTATCTAATTATCTAAGAATTTTGAAACCTGACCATTTTTGTCGTGTCTGAACTAATGTAGACATAAGCAAATGCACAGACCTTGGGAATCTCATGAAGTAGCTCTTATGGTGGCACATTTTTACTCGGATTCATGGGCATTGGCCACATCATGCAGAGTGATCCTTCATGACCAACTGTGTGTCCTCCTAGATCATCCTACCTTTTGGGTGAGACTGGCTACTGAATTAAGGAGGGAGGATTTCTACCACAGCAGACATGACTCTCAGTAGCACCCATCTTTGCATGATTGAGAAGCTATTCGTAGGATAGAAAAGGAATTGCATTAAAAGTGTCTCAGCAGTGAAGATTACAATGTCATATGTAACCAAAACCATAGCTAGATGAGGCGAAATCCCAGAGTGATCCTGGGATCGTCCCTGTGCATCCAAATGATGCACAGGGGATCCCGTGATCAGGGAGGGATGATCCCTCCCTTGCCCCGGGTTCTTGCCCTACCCTTTAAGCCCGTTTTTTAGGCCTATTTTTTCTGCGGTCTCATGGAATGTGTGACTGGGTGTCGCAGTTTGTCCCAGCTCCTTGCGGTTCCTCGCAAGGAGCTGGGACCCACGCATGGGGTGCAGAGCTCCTCAGGAGCTCTGCACTCATCAGGGGTGGGGTGGGGTGAGCAGGAAAATTATTATTTTTTTAAAAAAATACTTACCTTCTGCGCATGAGCGCTCGTGCGCTCCAGTGTCTTTAAAAGTAAAATGGCGGGTGTAACGCCTCTCCCTCTGTGGTCGTCACGCACCATGTGTGAACAGAGGGGGGATCTCGCAATAAAAATATTGTGAGATCTTCAGCCCTACATCATGCAATAACAGGTAGATCTAGCTAAGGCCCAAGTTTCACTTGCTCTCTTAGCATTGAATATTAGGTCCCCAGAACAGGTCTGACTTACCAACTCACAGGAAACAGGGGAAACATTTTATTTACTTTTTTTTTAAAAAAAAGGCTAAAGTAATGTGTCCTTCAGAATGTGCTAAGTGAGGCTGATTTAATAAGAAATACAAAGCTAACCTTGTAGTGATGCAATAGAACATCTTGAATGGCATTGTGGGAGATAAGAACTTTTTAGTCCTTCATCTTGTAGTCCGCCTGTTCTTTCATCGTGTGAAACTCCATTTTTCTCAGCAATGCTTGAATATATAACCATATTTGAAGAGAACTGTAGGCCCGCCTCATATTTGTTCTGTTCATCTGAATACCGTGGGAGTTTAATTATCTGATAAGAGAAAACCCTGTTATATGAATAGGTCAGCCATATGCAAAATTATTCTTCTAATATTCTCAAACTTTCATTCAAAAGGGTTGATCTACGATTCTCTGGGAACTCCCACTGCAGGGGTCCCCCAGTCATTAGTTTCTTCTTAATTCGTATAATTCCTGTCCTAAATGCTCTCAGTGTGCAGTGCAATAATTTAAAACACAACTGTCCATCAATTTGTGAATCTAAGGATTCAATTATTCCCCACAGCCACAAGTCTCAATGGGACTTCTAAGCTGACTTTGAAGTTCAAATATGAAAGTAACGTTCAAGTCGTATGGTTTTAAATACTACATTATAGCTAAATTTAGACACTACACATTTCCATGAGGGCTTAAGTTTCTGAGCAAGCTGCCAGCCCCTACTATAAGGGCAGAGAGAAATGTACCTTCAACCGTATCAATTCCTTCCCTCACAGTGGTAAGTAGGAATCCATGTTTCACAAGAATGTTGCTCTCATCCGTAAAATACATTCAAACTATATTTTAACAAGTGCATAGCATTTGTTGTAACTCCAGAAGTGACACCCTTAATAGGCCACCGTGAAAGCAGATGATTAAAGTGGCTTCCCACCAACCTGAAAATAGAGGTTACACAGCCAGTGATCCAAGTCAGAGGAAATCAGATTTTCAATTTTTTGGAACCTATCGATTTTCGGGTTGTAGTGACCTCTGAGAAGGGGACATTTAAACTTTCCATCCACTGTTTCCAAATTATTATTACATAATGGAAAAGCTCCCCAGCCTACAACTCGATCGATGCAAGTATTGGTCCCACGAAGAAGGAAGAGCTCAAACAGAAGTATCTCTCCAGGTTTCCCATCCTTTCTGGCTGGAACATCCTATAGAAAATAAGAAGGATCAGTAATACGGTTAGGTGGAACTATATCAAAACAGTTCAAGAAAAGTTTAGCAAAACAAATACTGAAATTATACTAGACCAGACACAATTTTTGAGGAAAAAACTTTTAGTCATTTTTTCTAAATTGAATGTGCTTACAGAAACAATCGAATTTACTTTATTCTAATTTGATTTGTGAATATTTCTGATTATGAACATTGCTGAATTCTGAGTCTTCACGTTGAATGGGTAAGTCTTATAAATCATCTGATAATTCAGACAAGTTGATGCTTTGCATCAGCTCTAAATCACGTAGTTTTCATATGTTGCCCCCCCTCTCTCTCTCTCTCTCTCTGACTCTCTTCCAGTAAATAATGTTTATTTATGATGGGGATCAAGAAACTCAACCCAATCCAGCACCTCAAACCACAGGAACACAACTGGAACCTCACACAAGCCGGGGTCGTTTGTTGTCTTCCATTTTAGGAATTTTTCCACATATGCAAGGTAAATGGAGGTGCATCAGTGAATTATTCCATCCCATAAGGAGGATGTAGGCCATCACTTCAAGCATTCAGACCCATGAGTACACTGAAGCCCCCTGTGGAACATTTTTACACCTATAATAATAAAAGAGGATGCATGTCTGTTCACCCATTAGTGCCATAGCACCAAGGCCATGAAACCTAGACACCTGAAACTTGGCATGCATCCTAAGGGGACCCTAAGGTTGTACAGCTTGGGAATATTTGGCTTTTAAAATGTGTTAAGTAATTTTAATTAATTAAAATGTGTCTGAGTTTTTGAGCCTGCAGTACCATCTTCAGTCACTAGGTGACTTCTCTAACCAGTGCATAGTTTTGCAGTCAATACAGTTTGAAACTGTGTAAGATTAGTAAACCAGGGGATAGAGTTATATGCCTGCCCCCTCTCCCTACAGCACCCCTTAAGGGAATTATGTGGGCAAACCCTTCCCATGGGGGCTATAGGAGATCATCTTGACATGGGACATGCCTAGGGGTGGCTTCAGAGGGGGTGGTCACAGTGTGTCCAACTCTGACAGCTGTGTACATTTGCTTGAAAGCTTCGTTGTACCAAACTAAGGACTATTCCAAGCTGTCTAAAGCCGAGTCCTTTCACTCGCTTGAAATAAAAAAAGTACAGTCAAAACTCATATTCCAAAATATTTGGTCCATAATGAATTCAGTCTTCCCTTTCCCTGACCCATCCAACCCTTTCTCATAAAACTGTGAGCCCCCTTTCATAGTCTTTCCACCTTGCCAGAGCCCCAAGCTCAGGATGCCCAAATCATATAGGGTCACTTTACTAAATTAGCAAGTAGGTTAAAAGAGTGGAGTGAAAAAGAGGCCCGGAGGGGTGGGGGAAGAATTGTGTGTGGGAGGGTGAGATTTTATGAAATTCTTCTTCAGCTACTGCAGATAAGTAGATATTCTGTGTATCCCTACAATCCCCTAAGTGGTCAAGGAAGTCTTGCAAAATATCTCCACATTTTCTCTTTTCATATAAGTTACTCTTTCATTGGCTGCAAGGATCAGGAGTTCCCCCCCCCACAACCTAAATTGTTCTTATTCAGTCTGTCCACTTTAGCAGAATCAGCCAGGTGCTGCCCTTCAAAACCTGGCTGTTTGATTCTCGCTTAGTCTCCATATGGAATGCAGCCCATAAGTATTTCAGCTTTGAAACACAGCCCATTGTAACTATGCTCTGATAAGGGAGGGAAAACATTTCAAGGTTGCTTTCTTTGCAAAGTGTATACAGTGTCACTCCTGTGTATCTGCATACTTCACATGAATGATTTGTGAATGCTTAAAATGAAACAGAAGCATCTACTGAAATATGCCATAACCCTGTGACAGCTGCTTTATACCACTGATAGTATCAGGTTTCATTTAAACCAGATTTACCATTTTCTATAAACGACCCATGGGAAAGGTAAAAATCTTAGTTACCAAATTACTGTCAAAAGACACCCTTAATCAAGCCATTTGGCTACTTGGGTCCCAGGTGTGGGTGTGCACAACAAGCTTCATTAATCACACACACACACACTCACTCACACACACACACACACACACACACACAAAACTATGTGTGTTTCTTTATTGAATTCAATGGGAGATGGATTGCACCCTCCCCCTTCTCAAATGAAAAAGGGTGAAGTTCAAAGACATTTACCTATATTTCTGGAAGCAAGAGGAGGAGAAGGCAAGCAGAAGTAGATGACAAGTTTTCAATCTCCTGAAAACTCATCATCTACTTCTACCACTCCACTGATAATTATTATATTTTCATCCTACTTTTCTTCAGAGGAGCCCAGTTACAGATTTTGTTAAACCTGTTTTGTCTGTGTTTCAAGGATTGTCATGTGCTTTTCATTGACAGAATCAGATTTTTTTTTTCGATTTCCCAAATTTGCGCAAATTCACACATTTGAAAATGTGCAAATCCAAACCCCCAAATGCGTGAATCTCCCCTTATGTGGAAAATACACTTTTTTTGGCCGTTTTTTTAATGCATTTTTAATGACTAAATTTGAGTAAAATTCCAGAAAGTTTTTTAAAAAAAAAAAAAAAAAAAACAGTCCACAAGACTGCAGAAAAGCAGAAAAGCAGGAAAGCTGGTCTTCTGAGAAATCCACGGGTCGGGTCCATAAAAACCCATACTCATTTATTCCATTGCTGATTTCTCTGACATCCCTAACCCCAGGGTGGTGTGGCCTTTCACTCATACAACCACCCTTTGAGGTGGTTTGGACTGAATGAGAGTGACTAATTCAAGGTCACAAGCTTTGGGGCTGAGTAGGCATTTGAACCTGGGTCCAACACTCTAGCTACTACAGCAGGGGTAGGCAAAACAGTGTCCCCCCGATGTTTTGTACTACAATTCCCATAAACCCTGACAAGAATGGCAAATGGTCAGGGATTCTGGGAGTTGAAGTCCAAAACATCTGGAGGGCACCACATTGCCTACCTCTGCTCTTCAGCATCCTGACTCTCCTTGGCTGTTAAAACTATTAATACTAGTCTGCATGATTCTATGGAATTCCTAGCCACTGCTCTCAGCTCCGATAGGTTTCCTGCTGCCTATATGAAAATGTGGCAGTTACCATTTCCAAAAATATGTTGGTCATGATGGACTGGCTGTAGCATGTGTCGCACATGCACCTAGATGGTTATTTTTTTTGTGGGGGGGGGGATGCTCTATCCCTTTGTTCAGGAATACCCTGTACATATGTGCAACATGCTTTTGTAAAAGAATAGTATTCCTTTGCATGTCCAGGGGTTTAGAAAATGCTTGTTCATGTACTTCAAATGGAGGATTGGTTGCGAGATATACTGAACCAGGCAAGTGGCCTATCTAGCTTAGAGAGTTCAAATCCGATATTCCAGGGACTCTGCAGAACCAAGGCCAGAACTAGACATTTGCTATGGTATGTGTAGCTGTCACCCATAGCAGGTGTCTTGTGTCTTCTCCTTCTCACCCATTTCCCTGTAACAACATACCTGATGCACCTCTGCTAGCATTGAGACAAAAATCCACCTGGGCCCGCAAGGGAAGTGGATGCCCCTTTATCCTGATGCACCCGGCAGATTTTCACCCAATGCAAGGGTGCAAGTCAGGGTGGAATAGTTCTGCCTTGACCTGCACCCTTTGTCCTTTTCCCCTACTACGTTAATGGCAGCTGCCATTAACGCAGCAGGGGAAAATATGTAATTTCCCCAAGGCTGGGGAAATTGTGTTTCTCCCCTCCCACACACAACCGATGGGGGCCTTAAAGGACCTATTCCTTTAAGGCACCCATTGGCAAGGGGGGAAACATAATTTCCCCAAGGCTTGGGAAATCACATATTTTTCCTCTCCACTCTAATGGTGGTGATCAATCATGGCCTTAAAGGCCCTCTTAATCCAAGGTTTTAAGAGGGCCTTTAAGGCCACGGTTAGCATGGGGTGGGGGAGAAAGGCAAAGTGCATTTTCTGGAGGCCCTGAAAAGTGTGCTTCACTGCGCATTTGTCCGGGCTGGCTCCCAGAAGTGGGCCGGCGGACCAGAGCTCGGTGAGTTCGCAGGTTCAATGCCCAGTGAGTTCTCTAGTCCCTAGCTGCTGATGCTTGTGACGACAAGAAAACTCATAACAATGTCAGGGTCACTGCTGTCACACATTAGATTCCTTCTAATAACTCCAGTATTTATTTCTTACAACTCACCAGAAAGGGCCAGAGTAGAAAACATAGTCTGGTGAAGCAACAGGTATAACTTATTTGGGACTTTCTCTGGTTGCTCAGATCTGGGCCTCAGAACTGCAATGGTTCCACCCTGTTCTGTCACATGACATGTGTTATGCTGAAGCCTTTCTAGGCTTGGTTGCTAAAGAGTCAGTAATACAAAAGTCTCACAATAAATTATGTAGTAGTAGACATTCTTAGGAGGAAACAAAGAGCTGTTAGTCCGGCCAGCAGCCACATACATCTGTTCCATTGCAAGAATCTTAAGACACCAGAGACAGCTTCTAAAACGCTACTTTATTCTTGGCCTACACTAAAACTTAAACTCCAACAAACACTAATTCCAATCTTCCTGACACCACCCTTCACTTCCTCTTCCTCACAGCTCCCCTACATGCCTCTACTACAACTCCAAACATGCAATTCACCTAACACAATACCACAGCATTATAATGTCTAGTTCTGGCCTGAGGAAGGAAGAGGTATTCCTCAGCCTTTCTGAGGCAGTTAAAAATGAAGATGTCACCCACGGAAGCCACAGCCTTGCAAACATATGTGCTGCCACTCAGCTGTTGTCCCTCCCCTATTCAGTCTTTCTTGCCTCTCTTACTAATTCTTCCATTTCTTATGTAGTTACATAAACCTGGATTAAATTGACCTGAAATACTCAGCCCAAGTGGCTGTTTTATGCTCAGTTTATTCACATTCAAAAGACACCTTAAGTTGTGCAGCAGCTGAGAATTAAGGCATGTAATTTCTTTCTTGCTTTGCGCTGCATTTAATTGAATTAAAACATATTGAGCTAAAATCATCTCTTGATACTATTCCTGAAATCAACTGCTTTATATTAGTTTTGTTGTCATATATTTTACTTCCCCATATGCCACTGCATTTCATCATGAAAATACTCAAGAGAGAGAACGAGGACTATTTGAATATTTCAAATTAGTAGGTTCAGTTTGGGGATTTTTTTTCTATAAAGTGCATGAGCTACCAAGAAGTCCAACTTGCTCTTGGGTTTATCATGGTTAAAAACAGAAAGATAAATCTTTACTTTCTTTCTTTGTTTTTTTCCCAAGAGTTGAACTTAGGAGAGTATTGCACAGAGCCCATTACTTTTTACAGTCCCAAAATGACAAAACCCCAGTACACATAAAGATGTGTTTTTTGAACATCTGCCATTCAATTAGATCAGCATCTAGCAAGTCCCAAACCTATATAGCATAACAATACAATCAAATTTCAATATTACTGAACTTGTGGCCAATTGTTCCTAATTAACAAAAAAAATATGATGAATTTTTCAGGCATTCAGATAAAGACTTTCAGGCAGACAACTCATCCTTTGAGACCATATTTTTCATCAGTAAAATGCAAACGAACATTGATGAACAAGTTCTGGTAACTATTGTTTCAGTGAACGTGACATGATGGAAGATTAAACAAAGCAGATCTCCATTTAAGTGCGTAACATAAAGCAGGATTGGGTAACCTGTAGCCTTCCTGGTGTTTATTTTTATTTATTTTATTTATTTTTGCATTTATATCCTGACTTTTTCTCCAAGGAACCCAAGGTGGTGTACATAATCCTCCTCTCTATTTTATCCTCACAACAACTACCCTGTGAGGTGCGTTGGGCTGAGAGTGTGTGACTGTTCCAAAGTCAGCCAGTGGGTGAGTGGGGATTAGAACCCGGATCTCTCGACTCCCAGTCCAACACTTGAACCACTACGCCATGTTGTTGGACTGCAGCTCCCACCATCCTTTATCACTCATTATGCAGGCTGTGACTGGTGGGATTTGGAGTCCAAGAACATCTGAAGAGCCACAGGTCCTCCAGCCCTAATGTAAAGTTAGGCTAATTAAGAACAATACAATGGAAGGAATAGGTAGAGAAAACTAAAAAAACCAAAGGCAAAATAAAACCGAAATTCAAATTCCCTGAAAATCACCATACATGAATATATGTCAACATATTCAAATATAGGGCCACAAGAAGAAAAGATGTCAGAAGAATGAGAAGTTGGTAAGATGAGCAACAATAATTGGGGTCAGTGGGCTGCTCCACATGCTACCACCGAAGGGAAAAACAGAATAGTCACCAGGCAAACTCCCCTCCATATGTGGCTGCTGAACTGAAGTAAGGCTGGAACTTGATGTTCGATGGTTAATACGGAAGGCTTAGAGCATTTCTACACCTGGGAAAATCTCACAACTTTACTGCAGGTTTCTGCTTCCACTTTTGTTCCACGATCACAATGTGCTTCGTTTACACACACTTCCCTTCCCCCCTCTCCTTCCCCCCTTTAACGAGGAGTTCTATTTGTTTCATTTATACAGCCACAAGATGGTGCCGTAGTCTGCCTCTTATATCGCAATTTCCTTTTTACATGCTGAAATGGAAAGGGGGTCTTTCCGTTACTAGGTTTTTTTCCATTTCAAATTAACCCACGGAAATCTTTTTAAAGTACCAGAGAGGCACTGGAGTTTTACAGCATCATGTAATCGACCTGGAAACTTCCATGAGCAGCCAATCACGAGTGTCCTATATATAGCTTGTTTATAGAAGCCCAAAACCTTGTGTTTGCAACCAAAATGTGAAGGAGGGATTGGAGACCATTGCAGGGGAGAAGTGGTAGGCTGGAAGTGCTTCATCCTTCTCTTGCCTGCAGCTTTTCTTTGGCACTCTCCCATAGCTGCTTTCCCTATTGCCCAGGAAACACATCTGGGTACTCTGACTGGTAATACAAAGGACTGGGAGGAGAGACTGTAAATGGAAAGCTGTGGTCAGACAAGGGCTTCTCTGCTTGCAAATGCCCCTTCCACCTCAGCTTTGCGTATCACTGGCAAACTCAAAGTCAGAAATCCCATTTGTGCTGCCAAAGTTCCAGTTCTGCCCCGATGGTACAAAAAAAACATCTAGCAGAGCAGCCCAACGTGCAGGGATTGTAAATTTGAAGGGAGGAGGACTTAACCTTTCCCATCTAGACCTTTCTTTTCCAAGTGCTTTCTTCTTACAAGTAAAATGCCCCTTTCCATCTGCTTTTGTTCCCTATATCTTTTCCCCTGTGGGGACAAAAGCAGCTGGAAGGGGGCACCTTCGTTCTCCAAGAAGGAAATTGTGATTAGAAAAATACCTTTCAGGGAAAGAATTGAGCACTCCTTTCCCCTGCCAAAGCTCTGGTCAAATTCTGAGTGCCGTCCTTGGTCTCAGCTGCATTTTAGTGATTGATAGCTAGCTAAACTTATCTCATAAGACTGCTGAAGCCATACTTTTCCCTGAAGTGTGACCCACCTATGTATATTGTTTTTATTGAGCATGTGATTGTTTCTTATTGTCCTATATTTTCATAGTTGTGGATTTTTTATGTTGTGTTACGTTTCACCAGCGCTAGTTTTGCTGCAGTATTTGTTTACGTTCAGCAGTATATACATTTGTGTACAAATCTATGAAAACATCTCTCATCATGTCACGTCTAGTTTGGCTATGATACAGCTGCTGGTGCAAAGGCAATATCAGGGTCATGATGACGTGAGAGCAAAACCTCTTCCCAGTAATGGGGGAAAATGCCGCAGCATTACTTCTACATTAATCTCACATATTGTTCAGTGGTTAAAACAGTGTTAGGCATAATTTCAGAGGCAGCACAGTGAAAATGGACAAGAATGGCCTAAAATATCACCTCTTGTCTTTTTCGATACAGAAAAGTAATTGTTGCGTCCTGTGCACTTTGGCCTCTGCATCTGCTGCCAATCACTCCAACACATCTGCTGCCAATATTTTTTCTCTTCTATGACCAGCAGGTAGTAACAAAGTAAGGCACGGCTGTTTTTAAACCTGCCTATATTGTTTTCATGATATCGCTGGCCTTGATTTCTCCTGAACTTTCATATCTGGGTGCTAGCTTTGCAACCTGGATTTGCTGCAAAGAAAGCACGGGAAACGTCAAGATCAAAGCGTGTTTTATTTCTAACTAGAACATGAGCTACATATGCAATATGTTAAAGACTTGAGGACCATGCAAAGTTTGAGAACTCATGTCAATTAAGGGATCATAAGAAATACTTACCTGTTATTCTAACATACAAATGATTTCTTAATAACCTAGGTGTTGTAATACAGTAATTTAAATATGAAGCCTACAAGAAGCACAGCATCTCTGATAAAGAATAAAGAATAATCTGATCTTTGTGAATTCCAGTAAGACGGACCTTATTCATCCATCCCAGAAACAGGGAGGGCAAGTGTGGGCAATGACAATGAATAAGCAAACATTCTCACAAGCAGTGCTGCAAACCTTGCCAGCAAGTGAAGGCATTCTTCGTCACTGCCAAAAAAAAGTTTGCAGATCAGTGAGATTTACTTGATATAACTGACCAAAAAAAGGAAGGAAGGAAGGCAGAACCGGAGATTAATATTTTGTTTCCTCCCATTTTATACATGTTCCCAAATAATACCTAGTCTGTTAAGAGACATATTTCTAATAGTGTGTGTGATATGTAAGATAGAAAGAGTATGAACAGAGTATTAAAACATATAAGCTAAGATGACCATATGAAAAGGAGGACAGGGCTCCTGTAGCTTTAACAGTTGTATTAAAAAGCGAATTTCAGCAGGTGTCGTTTGTATATATGAAGAACCTGGTGAAATTCCCTCTTCATCACAACAGTTAAGGCTGCAGGTGCCCTACCCTCTTTTAAATCTGGTCACTCTAGTATAGCTCCTGCAGCTTTAACTGTTGTGATGAAGAGGGAATTTCACCAGGTGCTGCATTCATACAAAAGACACCTGCTGAAATTCCCTTTTCTATGCAACTGTGAAAGATACAGGAGCCCTGTCCTCCTTTTCCTATGGTCACCCTATTATAAGCTAAACGTTTCAGGTTCTGCCCTCATCAGCAACTCTGTGTGTGTGTGTGTGTGTGTGTGTGTGTGCAATATATATATATATATTCACAGCTACTGATGAAGGTAGAAGTCAAAACATTCAACACTGTTTTAATTATTCTGTTCTTAATCTATCTATCCATACATATATTCTAGTACTGTGTGCTTCTTTTACTACCAGCAATCTTTTCTTTACAGCAGTTGAACTGCTTACTTGAAATTGCACTAAAGTTTCCTACACCTAAATCTTGTAAGCTGTGATGGGAGTATATTGCAAGACTAGTAGGGGGGGATCTCTAGCTTAGCTACGAACGCTTCATTGTGTTGCTATTAAAAGCGTCTTAGCTCCTGGTCAGATGCTGACATACAGAAAACAGAGGCTCAGGAAATGTTGGTCTCATCATATTTTAGGAATTAATACCTTAGGTCATGTTAATCAGTTTCTGATATATGTAGCTTTCAGAAAGTACTTCAGGGGAGAAAATTGTGGGCGTGACTAATAATGACAAGGATATGAACTATATTTCTCATAACGTTACCAAGGAACTGTAGTGTGATATGGATTTAGGAAGCCGTACATTAAAAATGAATTTACCTTTTGCAGTGAAATTGATCACGCTTCTCTCCAACTCCTTCCTAGGCCAAAAAAACTTTAAGCTTATTATTTGGGTAGCTATAATTTAAAAGAAGTGCCAGCACCAGCTCAATGACTGGATGATAAGTATCTTGAAACTTCAAGAGAAGCCACTAAATTTTTCACAGCATTTGGGTTTCATTTTCAGTATAATAAAAATATGGTGCCCTTTTTAATAATGAATAATAGATTCCTCCCACAGTTTGATTTACATGCATGGATTAAATGTCATGTTTGAAAAGTAGCTGTTTTATGCACCCTGGATTTCCCTTAAGTAAAGCAACATGGTACCTGGGTAGTCTTACAACATTGCTACCTTGCTACAGTGGCACATAAATATTAACTCTGGTGATATACTCTTTAAAAATCTAAAGATATATGAATCTCTTCCCATCAGCAGCTGTGAACTTTATGGGCATACGGAATGGACAAGGCTGTGTACAGGCTATATAGCTTTTCAAAGAGGAGATGGGGTTGGAGAGCTGTCATGGCCTGCAATACACATTCATATATATATATATATATATATATATATATATATATATATATATTTGACCAACCATGGTCTCTTCTTTTTAAAGCATTAAATATAAACAGTACAGAAGCAAAATACAAATTGGCATGGTGATGTATAGAATGTGCCACCTATTCACTACATTAATCAAATAACAATATACCAACAACATAGTCATGTTTTATTACTATTTTGTATTTTTATTGGCTTTGTGTGTTTGCTTGTTTTTAATGTTGTATGTCACCTTAGGGATTTTAGGAAGAGTGACTCCAATTTTTTAAAAAAAATATAGGAGCATTTAGCACACACAAAATATCCAGTTAACCAACAATGACACAATCACAGTTTCAAACCATGTTAAGAGCATCATTCAGAGGAAATAAATATACCCCTAACCTATTTAGAGTATCACACCAATCCAATGTCTAATAATAGTGTCCCATACTGGATAAAATGTTACTGTTTCTGAACAGGTTTTGCTTATATGGATATATATTGTTAAATTAACCAGTTTTACAGCATGCCACAATTTACTGGCCTTTATTTTAATTAGAGGTGTCAGGTCCTGGACCCCATGAGCAATTTCTTAAGGATCTCTGGCTCCTTAAGAGTTCCACTTTCTTTATTTTTAACCTTCCCCTTACCGCAGAGTGGTAAAGCAGCAGTTTCTGCAGCTGAAACTCTCCCCACGGCCTGAGTTCGATCCCAGCGGAAGCTGGTTCTCAGGCAGCCGGCTCGTGTCAACTCAGCCTTCCATCCTCCCGAGGTTGGTAAAATGAGTACCCAGTTAGCTGGAGGAAAGGGAATAACGGCCGGGGAAGGCAACGGCAAACCACCCCACTATAAGGCCTGCCAAGAAAACGTCAGCGAAAGCTGGCGTCCCTCCAAGAGTCAGTAATGACTCAGTGCTTGCACGAGAGGTTCCTTTCCTTTCCTTTCCTTACCAGTCTAGGCTATAGATGTGGGTGATTGGCACACCAGACACTTTAGGTTTAACACTACAGTTTACTAATATATTAAAACAAGCAAATTAAAATTAAAGATATTTAGTCAATAGAGCTGAGTGTTACAAAAGGCATTAAAAGAAAATAAAAGATGCAAAATACAAGTTCTTTTACCCTAACTGCACCTAGACTTTTCAAAACGCTTTTTCCTGCTTTTTCATCATGCTCTGGTCTTTTCCTGACTCTTCTCTGGCTCTGCCTCTCCGGCTGGCACTCTCCTTTCTCCACACTTCCCCTGAAAATTGAAATTACTGTTTCAAACCTGAAGAAACTTAACTGAAGACATGAAACTTAACCAGGGAATGAATTTTAACCAGAGAAATGAAACTACTACTCTCAGGCATACCCCCTCCCAACGGAAAAACTACAGGCCTCTAAGCCTGACTCTATTACCTTGCCTTTGTATGCATCAAACCTTCATGGCGGAAATCTGGAGTTCTGTTTACTAGGGGTGTGCACCAACCACAAGATTTGGTTCTGACTCTGATTTGGCAATTTGGAAAACAGCTAGATTCACCAGGGGAAATTTGAAACTCAATTTGAAAATAGGAAGCTTCTTGCCTTCCATTAACTATCATTACAAATGAGTAAACAGCTATAATTTCTACTTCTTCACAGAATTGGATGACATTAGCAGACATAATAGGCCTTTCTGAGAGAATAAAGGCAGTCAATGTTTAGACAAATTTGTGCACGTGTTTTATGCTAGCTTCCTTCACATTTTGACTTTTTAAAAAAGGAAGTACCTATAACATTTCAAAATTTTGGCTGAACTAGATGAAATTCCTAGCCACGTTTGCCCATTCCATGGGGGTATAAAGCCTGCTAAATTTCAGGCAGATAGGTGCTCAGTTTTTTGTGCAAGGAAAGATCTTACAGTCTGGGGGTAGTTAAAAAGTGGTTTACTATCCACCTATTCGTTGGTGGGCAACAGACATAGAGAGATGGCCCTGGTAAGAAATTACAGAAGAAGAGGGCCTTTGTGCTGGATGTCATGTCCTCTACCTCTGAGGGGCTAGAGCTTGCAGAGATGGATGATGCTATGGATACACCCATATCAGGAGACCTGGGAGAGCCTATGCCATCAGGATAGAAGACCACAGGTCCATTCCCACAGGAAGAGGAGAGTTCTGCGTCAGAGGCTGAGCAAGGAAGAATCCAGTTCTGGAGAGTATTGTCACCTTAAGAGGCAAATCAGTAGGACTCCTTTAAGAAGTACCAACTCCAGAAAAGGATACTTCGAGAGAAGGGGACTCCTTGGAAGCAAGGCCAGTAATGTACTGCAGCTGAGCCTTGGGTGGGGCTCAGGAGGTTCTTGTAATTTATGCCTGCATTTTCAGGCTAGTGTTTGCTGGAAACAAACATTGTACCCTGACTCGGTTTTGGATTGCTGTGTAGTTGGTCTTTGGACTTTTCCCAGATGCTGCTTTTTGGAATACATCTCTCTGGAAATTCCATTATTGCCTGGCAAAACTGTCCTTGACTTTGATTTGTTTGACTTCTTCATTGTAATCAGCTGTACGTTTGCATAGCAAAGAGCTGAACCTAGTTGGTGCAGGACGCTAGGCTCTATCAAAAATGATTTTGGGGTGGAAAGAGAACTCCTTACCCACCTTACATTGCCTACAGAAGCACTTCTGTAATTACAGATGTTTGTATGTTTTGGTGTACTTGTCCTAGGTGCCTGTGTTGTGTGACATACACATCCTCCCATGGTCATTACAGATTAGGAACTATTCTATTTTATTTTGTGAAAAAGTGGGCATGTATGTTGAACACTACAAAGTTGTGGTGACAGTAGCTGTCTAGAAAGGTGGGAAGGATAAATCACCAGGGCAGTTTAATTCCTAGGAGGTGTTTGATGAACACCCAATGATGAGCGGAGCGGCGAAGCCTGCTCTTGTGGACTTTTCAGTTCTCATGAGATTCAATGATGTGCAAGTCACACATGGCTAGTTTTTTTTTTCAATCCTATCAAATGAAAGGACCCATAGCTGAGTTCAAAGGCAAGGCTCCCATGGGAGTAATGTTGTCAGGTGCTGTATCTACCCAGTCTCAAGCTGACACCACCACAGTGGCCTCCAATGTTACCAGTCCAAGTGGTCCTTCCTCTCAAGCTTTCTACATAATGATTAGCTACAAATAAGGTTACCTTCCAATCCCATATACATTTTACACCATTGTACAAACATATCCAGCATCTCACTTTAAAGACAGCCAGACTCCATGCCTCTGAGATCGCTCACAGGAAGGTAACCATCAGAATGAAACCTTATTGCGATGATCTGACAATCAAGTGTTGAGAGAGAACCTGACAAACTAAGCAAGTGGATAGTGAAAGGGAGGGGGAGAAAGTCAAGCCAACAAACTTAGGCGAAGAACACTGATTAATGAACAAAAAATATTTGGGGGGGAAAGGTCGGACATTCAAGGCAGACTAGCCCCAAGGCAGTTTTAGCTTACATGACCAGCACTTTCTGTATGCAGCAGGTAACCCATGCCGACACTAACTTCGCCAGCTATTATTTTTGGAAGGATGTAGTGTTCTGGAACAATATCTCTAATGTATTAGTTACAAGCATGCTGTCTTTCAACATCAGGCATGCATGTTATATTTTTCACCTTATTTATATTGTACCCCAATCACTGCATTATAGCCAATGAAAACAAAACTCTACCCTTTATATTAGCTGTCTGGTATTTTCTCCTGCAACCAATTCCAAATAAACAAGCACTGCATTTCACCTATCTCTATCTTTCTGCACTTCCTGGATAACACAAAAACAAAACAAAATCCAGAATTCCATTTTTCTAAGGTTTGATCATAACTTGCCAATACGGGTTAAAATGACAGCTCACCACAGGGCTCCCAAATATGTTTTTTTCAAAAATCTCACACAAACACATACATGCCTTTAGAAGTACAGACTAAAGTCGTATCAATAATTTGGACAATTTCACTTTTTGACCATTCATGGTAGGGAAAGATTGAAAAGAAAAGAAGGGAGGGGGGAATTTGGATGTTAAGAGTTAACTTAAGAGGTGACCAGGGTTTTTTGGTGAGGCAGGTAGCTACCAGGAGGAGGGCCTTCTCTGTTGTGGCACCCCGGCTGTGGAATGAGCTCCCTAAGGAGGTTCGCCTGGCACCTACATTATATTCTTTTAGACGCCAGGTGAAGACCTTTTTATTCTCCCAGTATTTTAACAGTCTATAAATTAATTTTAACTTTGCTGTTTTAAATTTGTATTTTTGCGTTGCAGCTGTTTTTATCTTGGTTGTGCTTTTATACCGTATTTTATATTATGGTTTTATACTGTTGTTTTATACTTTGAATTGTCTTAATTTTGTAAACCACCCAGAGAGCTTTGGCTATTGGGCAGTATAGAAATGCAATCAATCAATCAATCAATCAAAAATAAATATTTAAGATCATAAGAAGGTTCTGGTTGGTCCTGTTTCCAGCATCCTGTTACAAATGGTGTGTATTGGAAGCCCAAGTGCAGGGCCCGAAGGCAGTCACTCACTTGACCTTATTTGACATACATCTCATAAAGAATGAGAAGCCCAAGTGTGTGCATTTTCCCATCATGTTCCCAGCTCAAATGTATGCAGGCAGGGGCCTAATCCATACCTAATCGCTGTTTGCATACGTTTGAATAGGAATGCAGAGAAAGATCCATACGTATGCCCTTCATACTTGGCAGAATGTGCATGTAAATGTGATTGAGCCCTGAAAGGGTTGGATGTTGGTTTCTCAGCTCAGAATCCATCCAACAAACCACCGCATCAACTCACAAAGGCCATTGTGCTCTTTGGTTATGAACAATGGCTATTCAATAAACCAAGGTATATGACTTTAAATATCTCAACCATCGCATGAGGCTCTAGCCCACTGTAATACTTCCAGAGCAATCAAAATCATTCAGGAGCAATGAAGAAGCTTATGCTTAGCTGACAAATTTCTTCCAAGTCAAAAGATTCAACCAGTTGCAGACATTTGTCATGATAATGCCACTGGAGCAAACAACACACAATAATCCTGCCCCACGAAGTCTGGCTAGGAAACCAAATATACATTGCTGCAGTCACAAAACAGAGCCTCGAGTGTGCTTGGGCTTATTCCAAAATAATCCAAATGCCACTTTTTTTTTAAGCAAATGGGGGTCAATGAAGCTCAAAACTCAGACAGGGATTTGGGCATTCATGTGTTTATATACACCCACTCGTCCATTTATTATTCTAAAGCTACTTTACCCAAATCGAATTACATAGCTGACAAGCTGCATAGATAAGAAAAACGCAGGCAAAAATTTAAACTTGGCTGACAATGCTGTGTAGTATAGTGTATTATATATGTAGCCCTTTCTTTTTTCATATTTTGCTTTGTGGTGGCCGGGGCAAGGAAGAAGAGTCTGCACCTAATCAAACTTTACCTGGAAATACTAAAAAGATAAGCATACAGGAATGTATTAAATATAAACACGGAATCACTCTGTGTGTGTGTGTGTTGTGTATTCAGCCATCAGAGCAAAGCGATAAAAAATTGAAGAAACGTTGCTTACCGTGTGGATGCTCTGGTCAAAAGAGATCTCCACATCATAGAAGTTCCCATTATGTCTGACTGGTAGCAAGGTTCCAGCCCACTGCTGACCCTCCACTTTGGACCAACAAAGCCGTTTACCACCAAGTTGTCCGCGGAGGGAAACCTTGAGGATGTAGCTCCCTTGTGGCACTTTGTCTTTGAGACCTCGTAAGCATTTCAGTTGAATCTGAATGGGTTGAGGCTTTTTAGACCAGTCAATCTATGGGAAGAATGGATGTAAAGGATGAGAAAAAAAACTGAAGAGGACCACTCCTGGATGGCAATAGTTAGGGTACATAAAAGGGGACCCCATTACACATTCATGGTCTTGTCATCACACAGGCTTTGTCTATGTGGATATAGAATTCACCTTTGTTTGGGCAGCATCCAGTGTTGCCACTGTACTCCCCCTTGATCTGTTAAGCAAGGGCCCCCCACTGCTCCCACAACAGGAAGCTAGCGGTTCATAAAGCAAAACTGGAAACAAGCAGAAACACTTGTTTCCAAACGAGGACAATTCAGCGGAGCATCTATCTGCAAGTCCTACTGACCTGTCCCATTCTGAAAATGAGCATTTCCAACCAGTCCTGGTTGGGGTTTTTTATTATCAGCTCTCCGTTGTATTAGCAGCAGGACCTCCTGGTGCACAGGCAGACCTAGATACTACCCATGGTCACTTCTTTTTCACATTTTTGGATTGTTTGTACATCACTGTGTTTCTCTAAATGCCATCCAGTAGAGAGAGAAAAACACTGCTATTTCTTGACACAAACATTTTACAGATCCTGAAATTAAAGAGCTGAATCAAGGCATCCTAATGTTGCTGTGGATTTGAGAGCCCACAGTATGCAAAATGAGGTGCTGTACAAACACCATCAACATATATCTCCATGCTAACATGTTTGGGGGCAGGGAGTGGCATGATATCATTTGTTACCATTCTCCTGCCTCAAAGAAGCAGCAGCCAATGAACCAGGGTAGGGCATAAGGAGACATTATGATATCACATTACACATCCACCCCCTCCAATATGACAGTACACTCCTTGCAACTTTTCACAATTTGTTTTGCAATCATGAAGGCTAAAAACTTGAAAAAGAAATAAAAGCTGAACTTCTTGGGTCTTTAACAAGATCATGTGATCACCTGTAATTTTTCTTTCTGTGTGTATTACGGAATTCAGTTATCTTATTCTATACTATCTATACTTATTCTATACTATCTTACTAAATTACCTCTGTAGTGTGTTTTCTTACAGTGTGTTTCCACTGTTACATATCCATTTCAAGATAAAGCAACTGATTACTAGTGGCTATTTATTATGGCATCCAAAAGCACGCATCAAATTATTTTAATATGCTTTCCTTGGCAAAATATTTCAATGTCTCATGATCTAAGCCTATGCTGGCCAATAATCTCTCTCTTTTTTTAAATCCTACCTTGGATTTAGAATGGAAGAGACAGCATATTTCCATTTAGATAGAAAGCTTGTGGAGTTAAATTAAGTAGTTAAATAAATGCTTGAAGTAGTTAAACCTCTTTTGTTTTTGTTTTTCTCAACACAAACCATACTTAACAAACTAATCTGAATGACAATTATTTTCATTTAAATTGGAAAAATCTTAATTAACAATGAAGATTTAACCTTAATATTTTTGGCATCTCATATATATATATATATATATATATATATATATGGAAAATTAACATCATGTGAATGAATAAATAAGACAATCTTTCTAAAACCTCAAGGCAGGATTACTGATGCAGGCAGACTGAGTTATTAAACACATTCTAAATTAAACGCCTCTATGAATTTTATACTGAAATATATTTTGATAGTTTTGCATGCCAAATGTGACATTTCATATTTTAGATTCATCTTCTGTAGTAATTTTGGAAATGTCATACAAACAAAGATTTTGTCATTTACCAATGGAATTACTATGCATGGCCAGTTAGCCTCCTCTCTTTCTGGCTCTTCTAGTTGTTTCAAGTCAGCAAGCCATAAAAAATCTTTATCTCTCTGAAACACAGCAATTTGGAAGATAATCGAATAGTGACTGCGGGGCAAAAACGCCAGTCTGAGGAATTATACCACAATCTCTCTTGCATTTACAACCTTCCCTCAAAGCGAGTGTCAGTTGAGTAGGAAAAAGAGATAGGAGATTCATCATATCTCAAGCTTGTCTCATTTACATGGTGGCAGAGCTGTGCCTCCCCTCATCTCCTGCAGAAAGACTTTGCTTGGCCGCTGCTGACGGAGTGTTTTGAAGAACTCCAGCCTTGCCCAAATGACTCACAGTTAACGCTTTTAGACATTCCGTTTTAGCATTTCGTTGCATCTGCTGGGATGCGTACGCTTCAGCCTGCTGAAATCCTAATATGTTTTTAAAAAGACGGGAGGGAGGGGATTTCATACGAAAGGATCGATATAATTGATCTAGTCATTTTGCAATTTACATTAGGGAAAAGATCACTCGCACACACAAAAAAGACTCACCTTCCAGCAAAGAGCGGCTGCTCCCCTTGGATCATTATTCACTCCTGAAAGGTTACTAAACTTGGAGGCAGCCTTCTTTTTACAGGCATTCGGTGTCGCTTTTAGGGCACGACTTTCTTGCTTGCTTCGGTGATGAACAGGGAGCACGGGGGGGGGGGGGATTTAATAAAATGCATAAATTAAAGAAAGTGTTGACCCTTGAAACTTACATGCATTTCAACATGTTCCTTGAATATATTACAAGTTATGCAGCAGTGGAGGGAGTATAGCTATACACTTGGGGCAGAGCGATGTTTAGGTTTTGAGAAGTGCCAAAGGAATAAAATGGGATCACGTCTAACGACACAATTCATGTTTGTCAGTCTGGACTGATGCCAAAACACAATGGGCCACAATCCAGCAAACCCTGTGAGCTCATGTTTGCTGGACCACGGCCATGAGGTTTCATCACAAAACCTAGAGAGCAAAAGCAGGCTTGTTTGCCAGGCTGACTGGAGCAGCGTTGGAGCAACAGCACAGCATGGACAGAAAAGCCACCCATCCTGTATCACAGGTACCAAATCCACTTTGGGGGTGTGGGGTAGGTGCCATCTATCTCCACTATCAAACCAAAAAAGTGTCTGCTTTCCTCTTACTTTAAAAATTAAAAAAATGGCGGGCGCAACGCCTCTCTTCCTGAGGTCGTCACACCTCATGTGTAAACGGAGGAGGGATCTCGTGTTAATCACAAAGCGAGATCTTCCCTCCTCCATTGCGGACTATAAGGTAGGTCTAGCTAAAGCCTATATATACATCAACAGCTACTTGGAAGATTATTAAACCTTACACCCAACCTGGTTTCACCATGAATGCTGACCCCAAAGAAAATGTTTGTGTTATTCAACTCTACTCCGCAGATAAATAGATAAAGGAAGAGCATTTTGCAGCCTTTATGTTGATCCCTGAGCCAATTAAGTAGCTTCCCTAAAGCTGATGTAACTGGCACAATGTGTTTTCCAAGCTCTGTAAAAATGTGAGAGATCGGCTAGCGTGCGATGAGAAATAAATAAATTAAATAATTAAAGCTCCCCCCTCCACTGCCATCATAAGGCTAAAGTACTTAACGAAGAGGAGGGTTGCTATGTCTCCCTTTGATTAACTGTCCTGGCCTTGCTTCATTCTAATCATCTTCCACCCAAAGTGGTTAATTCTGCAGAGTCTCTGTGCCAGGTCTAAACATGACACACATGTTGACTGTCATCGTGGCTTCTCTGGCTCCACCCCCTGCTACCCATGCATTGGGTAGAAGGTCTGAAGTATGCAGCCTGGTGTACACGTGTTGAATCATGCATTTTAATGGTTCCAAATCACGTGGGGAGCCTACGTGCATCATGCAATTGGTAGAGGCAGAGCTGACAGACATGTGACAGGGGCGGAGCCAGCAAGTGCAGCCCCCTTGTGAAATTTTAACCACACAGCTAATAGAGCTTCTGTGTTTTTTTACATTTATTAGAGACAAACATGGTGGAAGCAGCAAAAGAAATTTTTTTGATATGAATCATGGGATATATTTCCAATAGACACTGGGGGGAATGGGGAGTTACCCATTGAGCATCACAGTCCCCTGTGTAGAAAAGACTTACAGCAGCATCATTTAGAGTGGACACATTTAGAGTGAACACACCACATGTCCAGATTACACCTCAACTACTATATATCATCCTTTGTCTGTGATAAGATTGAGATCTGGCCCAAGCTGTGACTGGATTATTCAGACATACCTGATGGAGAGACCAAAAAACCCTGCCCTCCAAGGAGGCTGCCCAGTGTGTCTCTGAATGAACCATGATTACATATTCTAAAAGTAAACATTTGCAAGTGTAATTCCATGGGTGGGGGGAGGGGGAAGCATGCTTCAGTTATTAGACGTATGGGAAACATTGTCCTAAATAAACACCTCAGGATTTTGTGGCATCCCTTTCTTCCTTGACCTGAAGGTTAGCCAAAGCTTAACCTAATTGCCCTAAAACTAGTACTGGGGAAACTTGCATCATGAACTTTACTGTTTAATTCCTGCAGCTGAATCATCCAAGAAAATCTCTTTTCCCAGGAAGAATGGTCGGGTTGAAACTTTGTACTTATTTAGTTTGCTCATGATGGAAATTATTTCACTTAATTTGGTTAGAGCTACATTGACACAGGGGTTCATTAGGACACCCATTTGCTTGCAATTCAATTTAAAATTAAATACACTTTGTTGTGGATTTTATTGCTTTTAAACTACTGTATCTATTGCCTTTATTAGCAGCTATTACACAATTATGAAGGTAAACAGTTTTCATTACGCCGTTTGATCTCTTTTAGGGGTACATTTTTCTCCCTGTTTCTTTCACATAAGGAGTTTATTTATTTATTTATTTATTTATTTATTACATTTCTATACCGCCCAATAGCCAGAGCTCTCTGGGCAGTTCACAAAAATTAAAACCATTCAAAGTATAAAACAACAGTATAAAACCATAATATAAAATACAATATAAAAGCTCACTTGGAGATGAGTGAACATTAGGGTTGGAGATTCAGCCAAAAAATCATGAAATTGACCAAGCAATACAAGGAGAAATAGTTTTATGAAATACCTCTTCCCCAGATTTGCTTACCCAAACCATCTCATTTTTAGGGTGACCAACTGACAGGATTTCCCTGGATTTCTCTTGTTTTTTTGTTCAATCCTGGGTCTCAGAGGGGATTTTCTGTAATTTTCTATAATTTCCTGGAAAGACACACTTTCCCCTTTAAGGCCGCCATTAACATGGTAGGAGGGAATGACATACTTTTTGGAGATGCGTCATTTGCCTCCCGCTGCTCAAATCAAGGCCTTAAAGGGTGTCATTCCTAGACATTATAGAAAAGGCCCCGATTGGAGCAGAGGGGGATGGGAAACACACACTTTCCCTTCCTCCACTCCAATTGAGGCCTTTAAGGTGACAGGGGGAATGGCATGCTTTCCAGAGGCCCTGGAAAGCCGCTTCCCCCACACACAGGGTGTCCTCTTTTTTTGGTTTCCCAAATATGGTCACCCTATCATTGCTTCTTCTGCACATTTCCTTGGGAACAAGTCCCATTGAACTCAATGGGGCTTACTTCCAATTAGACAGTCATAGGATTGCACTGTTAATCTCTGATTTCACCCTCCAGCCCAAAAACATGGTATGGGTACACCTTTACAAACTTGTGTGGGTTTTCTAGATATTTAATTGCTGTCCACTATAATGCTGGATTCCAGTGAGTGGCAAATGGGTAGCCTTTTTTTTTTTTTTTTTACGGTGCCAGCCATTTTGAATTTTTCAAAATTCAAGAAGCATATTAGATTTCTGTCAAAATCCAAATGGGTGCTGCTCTTGTTTTCTACACCACAAAAGAATTTTGCCTAGCCCTGAAATATAGCCAAAACAGAAGAGCTGGTTTCAAGAAAATGGTGGGCTGAGAAATGGTTCTTGCAAATTCAGTACAACCCTAGTGAGTAGCAATCAGTGAACTTTATTTCCTACTGATGAAACCTCATAGTCAAGGCCAATTTTCCCTCTTCATCATAATACTTTTTTTTTAAAGCTATATTCTATTTTTTGCCCTAACTATTTGTGTATTTGTTTATGTTGCTTGCTATACTCATATTGTTCAGATTTTCTTACTGGAAAGACAATTGAAATGGCAACTCAGGTTACACAGTCATTTTAATTTGTTGCCTTTCAGTGTTTGGATAATGGTGGGGTGTTAAGGATGCAGACTTCAGTTTAAATAAGTATCTACTTTGGATTAAAATACTTGCTTTGTCCCTTCTTGTTTATATAATGTGCTTGTTTTCTCATCAACAGGTGTCCCTATAGTATTGTTTGCACAGCTTACAACACCCTGGTAGCACCTGGTGGCAAAAATGTTAGGAGACATCACTGGAAAACATTCTTTAGGATAAGGAGTGGAAATTTATTTTGAGCTGTCTGGGACTAGACTGTGCTTAATTTATACAAACAGGCAAATATTACGGGGGAAGATAGGATAGATGAAGACTATGAAATGACCTACAAAAAGTGAATATTATTCCAACATATGACAATGGAGAAATTTTCTACTAGATAGCTCTTTAAAATGATCAAAGAACCATATAGAATGCCAAAAAGGTAACAAAACATTTAGGATTAGCTTAATGAAGCACTCCTGATGTTGTTATAAGTGAGCTCACAATCACAGGATTGTTACAGTCAGATAATCCAGAACAGTTCCTTACACTACCCCCCAAGCCTAAAAGTAATCTCAAATTAGGCTGTGCCACAAGCAGAGGGCAGAAATTAGTAAATTGCAGCATGCTAGAAACATCTGTAGTTCAGGTGGAAAAGATGAGTCTTTGGCCCTGGCATTTTGACCACATTGCACCAAACATAGAATAAAGTCCCTATAAGCAAAGAATATGTTTAATAAAGAAAGCCCCAATTACTCAAAGAAGCAAACCATGTTACATGTTCTAAATTCTCTTATAGAAAACAAATTTAAAGTATCACATGGTTTAAGGTTGTCTACACTGAAATTTAATCAGATTTTAACACTTAATCTTGCTCTCATCGCCTATTTCATTACTAATGCATACCTTTGAAAGACTTTGGGAAGACTTCTCTTGAACTTCTTTATGTGCTGGAAAGTGTCTTTAGATTTTAAATCCTACATGAAAGAATGTTTGAAATCTTAAAATGATGTTATTATGACTATTATTTAAAATGATATTGAATTGCTACAGCTATTTAAACATTATAACTACCGTATTTCTTTGATTCTAAGATGCCATCGATTGTAAGACGCACACTAATTTCAGTACCACCAACAGAAAAAAAGCTTTGATTCTAAAAAATAATAAATGCACCTGCGATTCTAAGACGCACCCCATTTTTAGAGATGTTTATATGGGGGGAAAGTGTGTCTTAGAATCGAAATAGGGTATTTTAAAGATTATCTATCTATCCATCTATAACACACAGTGTGTGACATAGTTTCCTTATAGGACCCAACTAGATGTGATGTTAATTGCATGACTGAAATCATTGTGTCTAAAAGGCAAAATGTTTTTAAAATTGAATAGCAGCTCGACAGGTGATAGACCAGGATTGCATCAGCTGTTGAGTGATATACAAATAAATAAATAAATAAATACTGGGGTTGCAGCATGCACCCTGGTTGTGATTAAACTCCCCCTACTCCCAATGGGCAACTTCTACTGGTGCCAATGAATAATAGCTCCGGGGGAAGGATTTTCATTGGGACCTAAGCCTGGAGGGAAAGACACATTCATTTCAGTGACACAATTAGTGTCAAGTCTAGTTTGGTCCAGTTTGTTGTAGATTTATCAGTCTTGAGCATACTTTCTACGGAGAAATAAAGGTAAGGTTTAGGAAAGCATTCCTGTCCCTGTCCCTAACTCCAATGTCACAGTGATGTTTTGAAAGGAAGAAGCTAAGTGGGGGCAACAAATATGGGAAAGGACTAGGACTCTGCCCCAAGTGCCATTTTGTGGTAGAAAGATGGGGTACAAATCAAGTAAAGACAAGATCTGTCATGCTGTGTGTATGTGTGTGTTTCTGAAAATGACCCAATTTTCAGAAGAAGGGGGGCTTTTTCTCACCCCACACAAAGGAATGGAGGAGTGACTCCATTCAGATGGGGAGAGAGGAAGAGGAAGAGAGGAAGATGAGCTGGAGGGGACCAGAGAGGAAGACAGAAAGATGAGCTAGAGAAAGGGGCGGGACAATATTAGCAAATTGTCTATGCTTGAGGTGGTCACTGGAGGGAGAACTTCCTTAGTTGTGGCAAAATCTTTATGGAATGTTCTCTCCATGGAGGCTCACCTAGTTCCAACCTTGATACGATTTTATTTCAACACCAGGTGAAAAGCTCTTTTTTTTTTCAATCTTCCCAGGTTTTTAATTCTTAAAATGTTTAAATCTGTTGTAGAATTTCTGCTTTTATTCCACCGATTATTCATTGCTGTGGACCATTTGTCCATGTGTGTTGGATTCCTTCCAGCTTTAAGATCTCAACGATATTGTTAGAGTATTGGGAGCAGGGAGAACCACCACCTGTTGAACCACGTCCTGCTTGTGGGTTCCTGGTCAGCAGCAGGTTGGCCACTGTGTGAACAGAGTGCTGGACTAGATTGAGCCATGGTCTGATCCAGTATGGCTCTTCTCATGTTCTTACTTGACCCTTGCCCTTTGTGGCTGATTAAATCGGCCAATGGGGGGCTTATGCTGTGGCTAAGGGAAGTGATTAATGCCTGTTTGCGGGAAGGGGCTGTTCCCTCTTGCGTAAAAGAGATAGTAATAAGATCTTTACTAAATAAACCTTCCCTTGATTCAGGAGATCTGCCAAACTATAGGCCAGTGTCAAATGCACCATTCTTGGCTAAGGTGAAGGTGGCCATGTAGCAACTCGAGATGCACCTGGATGATCCTGATTACCTGGGGGCATTTCTAAAGGGCTTTCAGCCATGGTATGAGATGGACACTACTTTGGCTGCCTTGGTGGATAACCTATGGCAAGAACTGGAGTGGGGTATGTGTGTGTGCAACCCTATCAGTTCTCCTAGACCTCTTTCTGTACAAAATCAGCATCTGGTACAAATTTCTGTCATTCTTCCAACAAATCCCAAATTTAGTTATGTACATTTTAACTTAACAATAATTGTTTCAGAGTTGTACATGATGAAGTAGATGGAGACAGTTTAAAAATATGGAAAGCAATTTATGTACAGCCAGGATTTTCAATAGAATAAAATATGCAGAGTAGTGTTTTTTTCTGGTTTTGTTTTGTTTTTAAGAGCTGCTGTGCTGATGTTCTTTATCGCTGCAGTCCTATACATACTTACCTGGGAATAAGTCTCATTTAATTCATTGGGGCTTACTTCTGAGTAGACAGAAACAGACTTTATTTTTATTTTTATTAAAATGTTTGTATCCTGCCCTTTACCATTGGGATCTAAGGGCATGTGGCATAATCGGTTATACTGTTCCTTAACACACAGGAAGAAACATTATGCCCTACACACACACACACACACTTATATTTATTGATTGATTGGATTGGATTTGTACCCCCACTTTTCTGCCAAGAAAAATAGCACTCAAGGCAGCTTACAATCATAAATAAAACTTGATTTAATCAATAATAAAATAAATACATTAAAACACAGTTAAAAACACAACAGAATAAAAAACAGCATCCAACCCAATAGATCCACTTAAATACCAAAGGCCCGCTGGAATAGGAAGGTCTTTGCCTGCCCGCAGAAGAACAGCAGAAAGGGAGCCAACGTAGCCTGTCTTAGCAGGGAGTTCCACAGCCTGGAAAAAGCACTTGCAGCCTACTGGAGGAATATGTAAAACCTACCCTGATCATGAGTTTCATATAGGGCATGGAGTGGCATGGACCAATGTTGCCACCGGGGCATCCCATGCAGGGAAAATACAGCAGGTTCATCCATCCATGCTGGACATCAGTTGTAGTCAGGGGAGGCTGATGGCTCCACTTTCAGTGGGGTGGAGATTCCATTCTGGGTTTCAATTACAACCAGTCAGAAGTCTAAAGGAGCTATCCAAGGTGCTGAAACCTATCCCCAAATAGAGTGCAACATCTCAGATAGCTCTGTAGGACTCCTGACTGGTCATATTGGAATCTTCACCCCACCGAAACTGGAACCACCAGCCTCCCCTGGTTGTAGTCAAGTTGAGACAGTTTTCTATCGTATTTCAGACACATAGCGACTTTGGGTCGCACATACTAGTACGCATATGAAGAACCATCTCATACTCAGACCATTGGTACATCTCACCTAATATTGTCTTCCTCTCCTCTGACTGATAGCAGTTTTCCAGGGACTTGGGGGGGTGTCTTTCCTAGCCTTGCTAATTGGCCATCTTTAACTAAACATGCCAGAGAATGAACCTGGAACAGTTGCTATTTCTATGCTTACCCTATTGCACCAGGTTGTAGTGAGGATAAAATGGAGGAAGTTCTACCCTGTTCTTTGGAATTGGAAATGGAATTAGTATTTTTTAAAAAGTAAATATAAACCACTTTGAGCACTTTTTAATGGTGAAGCATTAAATGCTAAAGAGGTTTTTTGGAATAACTAAAATTCCTAAAAGCTAAAAGAAAGGATATTTAGAAGAACTATCTCATAGAAAGAGATTGAGATACATACATTTAAAAGAATTTGACAGCATTTAACAGCATATGCTAAGTTTTTTATCTGACCCCAGAATAGTTGTTTTTAAATGGATATTGTCTGTTTTTTGTTTGTATTTTATGCTTTTTATGGTTTTAAATTTTGTATATTTCTTTTTAATGTCACTGTTATTAACTTTTGTAAACTGCCTAGAGAGCTTCGGCTATGGGACGGTATATTATTATTATTATTATTATTATTATTATTATTATTAATAATAATAATAAGGTTAGCAGAATACAGCCTAACTGTAAAAGAAAGCACATAAGATATATCTCCCTGGGTATCTGATTATCTAAATGCAAAGAAGTTGGGAGTCTGGCAGTACCATAACAGGCAACATTGATTAGTCCAGGGAAAATAAATAGACTAATGCCATGTATTTCTGGTTTTCCTTATTGCCAACTGTAGAGCAACATGCCAATAGCAGAACAATCTCTCTCTCTCTCTCTCTCCATTGCTTTACCTTTAGATTTCTTTTTATTCTAAGTGATGGCATGTCCAAGTAGAGAAGGAGATGACAGACTAACAAATGGGACAAGAAGTAGAACCCCCCAAGGTATCATGTAGGTAATGTAATACCTTTGAGTCTCTACCTGAAGGCAAGTGACAAATCAATTAAGACTACCATAAAAAGGGGAAAACCCAATTAAATAATTATCTCTTCCACTTGCGACTATTAAGAGCTAATTAAATTCTATATGTTCTATTACATGTAAATTCAAATTCTCCCTTGCCAGTTAAGGAAAGGTATTCCAGTGGTTACAGATGAGAGTTTATAAACATTCAAATACCTTTGGTGATGGGCAATGGGATATGAGAGTACAAATTTAGCTTTTACTGACAGCTATGATAAAAAAAAATTAAAAAACCCTTCCAATATTACATCCAATAAAAAGATACAGTATACTGAGCATTTATAACTTCTATCTATATTTAAGATTGTGTGCCATTGAGAGTCTCATATCATAATGATTATAGTTCATAATATTATGCTCCACTTGAAATTTATAAAGATTTTTAGACAGCAGTTCTACACACACTTACACTAGAGTAAGTCTCGTTGAACTCAATGGTGCTTACTTCTGGGGAGACACGGTTTGAACTGTGATTGATATATATATATATATATATATATATATATATATATATATATATACACACACACACACACACAGCATTTATCATCCTTTCTATCATTGTCTAAGAAAGGTTCCAATAAAAATAGATAATTGTGCAGTATTATTTGGCATAAGGAATTTCTCTCTGAAGTTTAGTCTTGACTAATAGATGCAACACTTCAAATCTATGTCTACTTTAGCTTACCCTCATTTTGCCTTGCTTCCTTCTTTAAAATATGTCAAAAGTATTATTGCCATAGTATTTTTTTGTTTCTCTAAACAAAAAACTAAGATAAGTGGGGGAAACCACTCCCAAAATTAACCAATTCATTAGGAGAGCATCACGACATCTATGCATATCAATAGATATTATCTGAAATGGGTGACTTAATGTGGTTTCCCCGTGAGCAAACTATGAACGTTCCAGGGCTTAGAAGAGAAGATCCATCCATCTCCTGGGCAAAGGCCCAGAGAAACCATTGGAAACTGAGCTTGACACTGTTCAGCCCAACCCATTCTGCAGCACTTCTTTAACAGATGGGTATTGAGCAGCTGGCTGACTGCAAAAAAGCGGTGGGTTGGATTGAGAGTAGCACCTAGCAGATTTCAGCTCATGCAGGAGGAAGGGGGTGGGGAGGCAATCTTCATGATTCCTCCTTCCCACCAACTCTGCAGTTTCCGTTGTGTTCTGAGGGACCCTCCAGAGCAGTGTCAGAGTGACTTCCATGAAAGGAGTGAGCCTTTGCATTCAGGGAATGGGCAACCTGAATCTAACCCACTGTCCCACTTTTAGGACTTCTTGTTTATGGTGTAGTGTCGGTTTTTCAGGCAGAAAATGAGAAGAGAGACATACAAACTATAGGCACAGGAAATGGTCAAACAGCTTTTGTTGCTGTCAGTGTGGAAAAGGTCCAGTTATAAACCGAACAGTAAAATGGACTATTGGTACTTCTCTCTGACCTGTTCCAAGGAGACGTTGCCAAGAAGAATAATCTCATCTTGAACATCCTTGTCAAATTGCTTAATGTAAGGGAGAGTTTCTTCATCCTCATTCTCCTCACCAAGATCACAAGTTTTGTTACAGCTGACGGCCCACGCAGAATGCAGGGCAGCTTCATCACGTTTCTCTTCAACATGTGTTTCTAGAAACAAGAATGTGGTCAACTTCATCTTCTGGAACTCATTTTCTCTGACACAGTTTATACTTCTTAGATACTCAGTCTGATCCAACAAGCTGCAACATGCTGATAACTGAATGGATCCTGGGGAAGCTGATGCCACATCCCAGGAGCTCTGGACATGTGAAGAAGTCCTCTCAGAGTCATCCCACCCAGGGGCTCTTGTAGAGAAAGGATGGCAAGCAGGATATTGCACTATGAATGCAGTATATAAAAGGCAGGAGCCACACTATGGCTTTGTAGCGGTATTGGAGTGCACTGACAACTGTTGGGGCCCATTGACACATACCACATACCGCTTTCATACCGTTATAACCTGCTTGGTGTGGCTCCTGCCTTTTCTCCGCTTTCATGCCGCTTTCATACTGCAATATCCTGCTTGGTGTAGATTAGGCCTAACTGACCATTTTAGCCCATATATCAATTCTTCTCACCATTGCAAGCAAATACTTGCATTTGTAAGTTGTTTTGAATACAGCTCTATACACTGCTCTGGAAATTATGTGATGACTTTTACTCTGATCTTCCAGAAATTTTGGTCACAAATAATCAAGAGGATTCTCTTGCTCATTTCCCCATATTAGGATCACTAAAAGATGACAGCATCCAGTTTGTCCACATCTTACTTCATCTGGGTTATCTGAAGAGAAACCCATGCTTTTATATTTGTCCATTTTTCCCCTTCCATGGGAAAATGTCACATCTATATATTTTTTCCTCTCATATGCTACAAGTCACAACACTGACTACACATTTCCCCTTCATCTATTGTTCTCTCTCAAGTCTTCCATACACTAATAAAGATTAAAAAAAAAACAACTACAGCTATTTCCATATTAACTTTTGCTAAATTAATATTGTTCAGAGGTGTGATTTCTGAATACTACTACCAAAAATTGTCCAATATAGAGCAGAGGCAAAACTGTGCCACAATGAGATACAGAGGTTTTTAGAAACATGATTTTTATGTTATATTTAGAAGTCCAAGTGCTCTGATTTCCTAAGAATAAGCCAGTTTTATGTTTCTCCAGATCTGAACATTTTGTGCCTCCCTATGTGCTTAAGGCTGCAATTCTATATAAATTTACTTGGGAGTAAATTCCATTCAACTCATTGCAAGATATATATAGCTAGGGTGACCATATGAAAAGGAGGACAGGGCTCCTGTATCTTTAACAGTTGTATTGAAAAGGGAATTTCAGCAGGTGTCATTTGTATATATGGAGAACCTGGTGAAAATTCCTCTTCATCACAACAGTTAAAGCTGCAGGTGCGCTGCCCTCTTTTAAATCTGGTCACTCTAGTATAGCTCCTACAGTTTAACTGTTGTAATAAAGAGGGAATTTCATCAGGTTCTCCATATATACACACCTGCTGAAATTCCCTTTTCTATGCAACTGTTAAAGATACAGGAGCCCTGTCCTCCTTTTCATATGGTCACCCTAGCTATGAGGAAGAGAACGTAACTATTTCCCTCCTGACTGCATTTAGTGAATAATTTAGAGACATTCCATTATTTGGGCATTAGCCAACCCTTTATCAAAAGCTGGTAATTTCTGGACATGCCTTGGGTAGGGTGACCATATGAAAAGGAGGACAGGGTTTCTGTATCTTGAACAGTTGTACTGAACAGAGAATTTCAGCAGGTGTCATTTGTATGCAGGCAGGACCTGGTGAAATTCCCTCTTCATCACAGCAGTTAAAGCTGCAGGAGCCCTTACCTCTTCACCAGATACAAAAGAGGGCAAGGCTCCTGCAGCTTTGTGATGAAGAGGGAATTTCACCTGGTTCTCCATATATACAAATGACACCTACTGAAATTCCCTTTTCTATGCAACTGTTAAAGCTACAGGAGCCCTGTCCTCCATTTCATATGGTCACCCTATGTATAGCATTGGACTGTGAATGCTCTTTTGTGCTGTCCACTATTGGCAAGCGGAAGTTTGGATATTATGCAACACATTGGGAGACCACCAGAATCCTAGAGAGCAGAAAGAAAAATATTAATTACTCAGTATTATTTAATAAGTACTAATTTGTAGTCGTGGCAGCAATGGCTACCATTTTATTATATCTTTTTATCAGAGGATACAAAGTTAGGAGTGTGAAGAACTTGGACAGGCTAGTCATTTCTCCTTTAGGGGCCCTACCATCAGCCTAGGCCCAGTTAGCACGTATGAGAAAAACACCTGAGAATGTGCTATCTCAAAGAGGTGGCTCAAGGCCGCAGCCAGACTCGGGGATGAATGATTACAGCTGGGCCTGGTGGGAAAGTTTGACTCTCATCAGGGTGGGATGAGAAGAGTGGGCTCAGGCCTGGGACTGGTTGCGGAAAGTGCCGAAGTTGCTATGGCCAGGGGATAAAAGGGGAGGGGTGGGGTAGATGATGGTGTCTTTGTCTCCCTTCCAGCTTTCTCAAAGGATGAGAACTGGCGAGGAGCCTTGGGGCAGGACTACACCAGCCATTTATCCTGAGATCATCCCGGGATCATCCCTGTGCATCGAAATGACACACAGGGGATCCCGGGAGCAGGCAGGGATGATGCCTCCATTTTCCTGGGATAATCCTTAGGTGTAGAAAGGGCCCTGGTGGAGGCCCTGTCCTGGGAATATTGTATCAAAGGTTCTCTCTATTGGCTTATGTAATTTGTCTTTTTCCATCTTCCCATTCCCTTTTCCTATTTCCCTAATAAACTGCTTATCTACCTGTAAGATGGTGTGTCTCCTTCTGGGACACACTCTCAGTGACAAGTCCAATTCTTACTGGCTAAGGAGGGTGGTTGGTTGGTTTATTGGGGTATTCAGGTCACCCTTGCAGGGAGGGTGTATTGTACTGTACTCTTCCTTCACAAGGAGGCTGGCATTACAAAAAATGCTGTTTTTGCTATAGTACTGCATTGACTTAGTTCTTGGTTCAGTTTATGGGCCTATCCACCCACCTATTCACTGGACAAACTAATCATGTGCCTAATATAATACAACTGCTTGATACTATTTTATGACCAGAGTGTCATTTACATATATCTAAAAATCATGGCAGTTCACTCAGTCATAGGGCTGGCTCGCTCCCTCCCTCGCTCCCTCGCTCTCACTCTCTTTCACACTCACACATTCATCTCTTGATGATTACAACATCGACATTATTTGCATTTGTGAATGGACCATCAGAGATATAACACACCACAACTAGAACTTTCATTGCGTTTCAAGCACACAATTCTTTTCAGCAGAGACAATTCACACTTCCACTTCTACTCCTAATATACAGTATAGAGTGATTATGTAGACTGAAATCAAATGATGGATCAGCATTTGTGAAGCAGCTTTTAGGCTTTTATATGAATGGACCAAATGCACATGGTTCAAGCCTTCTGAATGTCAGGTTTTTGTTGTTTACCGTGTGATTCCGACATTCTGTTCTCTTCATCTAGAAATGTCATCAGTTTATCATAGAAGAGTCTCTCATCCAACTTGATTGGTACTGAAAGAAGTAAAGTCATGAAGGTCAGATAGGTCTGGACAATTTCAAAAAGCCAAAATCTCTGACATGGAGTACACAAAGTACACAAAAAAGAGGAAAAGAAACACATTTCTCTAAATAGGATGCTGCGGACCATTGCTGGAATTCAGTTATGGAAAAGGTGATATCCCAGTATATGTATAATCTTTTAAATGCTGCTTTGACATTTCTCAAAGTGCCAAATGACATTAATTCATTTTTAATGGGAGAAAAGAGCTCATTCCCTGGTCCAAGGAATTTATATACATAAATACAACAAGAAGAGGCATAGGAGATACATCAAAATAGTGACCAAAAGATCATTTAGAATTATATGTTCCTTACCTTTGGGGAAATGGCAGCATTGCTTCTCTGCTGTGGAATACGTCTCAATAGGGATGTTGGAGAAACTACAAGGGATTCAAATGAATTTGGATTTCTCTGAATTTGACCTGCAGATTCTGCAGCTTTTTCCAAGTCATGCAGATACCACGCACTTGCAGACCAGTTTTTCACTTCTGAGTGGATTTGCACTAATTCTCACTTGTGCGCATATAAACTAATCCACCTTAGCTAATGCATATGAACTAATGCAGATTAATAAATTTGTACAAGTCTGCAAGTGTACATTAGAATGAAATTTGGCTTTAAAAAAAATCCGATTCCATCAATGAGCAGACGATGGAATGAAAGATGGTTGACATCCGTGAAATACACAAAATCTGCATATCCCTACTATGCCACAGTTGTGTAGCCTGTTGTATGCTCCTGAAATACATGTTCTCCAGACTGAGTATGAGGAAGGTTTTCTTCATGCATTTCATTGTGACACGCCCATGGTTGCCACTAAGTGTACTCTCTTAAGAAGCTACAGCCAATCCTAACTCCCTGGCAAGTATATCTGTTCGATATACACATTTCCGAACATGCATTGGCTAGTATCCAACTGAGCTCCAGTGCTAGCGCTAATGATGTGGCACTACTCTAAACCAAAGTTTGCCCAGCATAGCTAACACTTGCTAGGGCAATGGGGAAAACTGGTGATTTGTCACTGAATTTCGGCACTGGTGGCAAATTTCGGCAGCAAATCAACACTTTTCCATTGCCCTAGGAAGCACTAGTTATGCTGTGCAAACATTGGTTTACACTAGCAATGCTACCTATATATACATATAAAACATTTTACAGGTATACCTTAAATGTATAATGTGTGAAAAAGCTCTATGGCGATGCTGGCAAGGGGAAGATCCCCTTGCCTCCCTTGGAGGGGGTCGAGATCGAGAACTTTGGCTTCACCCACTGCTATCCCCTTTCGGCAGGGAAGGTAGCTGGGGCAGAACAGAGTAATGCAAACCCGAGGGAAATGGAGGCACCCCAGCACCTCGTTGCAAGTATATGTGACAAGCCATTCAGAAGTGACACTGTGCTGCCCTTTAGATGTTTTCCAGCTACATCAGAGCTTCTTATCCCTGAGCTGCTCTCGCAAAGCTATGACACCATTTGCACAAGCCAGCCATGTAGAGAGGCAAGATGTAAGCCATCTTCCCCAGCTATGCAGCTGTGACACTTAGAGCACTGTCCTATGCATGTTTCCTCAGAAATACGTCCTGCTCTGTTCAATGGGTCTTACTCCCTTTGTGTTTAGAATTGCAGAATGTTTAGGATGGGACCTTTAGGCAGGCACCAGTGAGCTGCTCACCATGGGTATGAGGCTCCCACATGGCTGGGAGAAGATCTGAAGGGCAACCATCTGCAACATTGGAACTGGGACAGAATGGCCAACCCTGGATCAAAAGCTATGCTGGGAGAAAGGAAAGGAATGAGAGACAGTGATGATTTAGGAAGCAGAGCAGTTACTGTCAAGGGAAGCAATAGTTCTGTCAGATCCAGTTCACTGTAAGCTGAGGGTGAGGCAAAGGCAAAAGGAGCCGCTTTCCTGGTTGCTCAGACCCACAAGCAAGCTTGAACTGGTAATGCTATAGTTGTACTTTTCTGCACTTTTTCCAGCTCTTTTTTTAGGTGTGGTGCCCGGAACTGTACAATTCTAAGTGTGGTCGTACCATAGATTGGTATAAAGGCAGTATGATACTGGAAATTTTATTCTCAATTCCTTTTCTTATAATGCCTAACATGGAGTTTGCCTTCTTTACAGCAGCCACACATTGGGTGGACATTTTCATTGAACTGTCCACCACAACCCCAAGATCTCTTTCTTGGTCCGTAACCACCTAGATCAGATCCCATCAGGCTAAACTTGAAGCTGGGATTTTGTGTCCGAACATGCATCAGTTTATGCTTGCTTACATTGAACCACATCTGCCATTTGGATGCCCACTCTCCTAGCTCGGAGAGATCCTTTTGAAGCTCCTCACAATCCCTGTTTGTTTTATCCACCTTAAATAATTTGGTGTCATCGGCAAACTTGGTCACTTCACTGCTCAGTCCTAATTAACTTCTAGTCAGCAGATTTGAGAGAGAGAGAGAGAGAGGGCGAGAAGCATGCGAGGGGCAGTGGGGATGGGCAAGAGAAGGAAAAGTGTGCCCTAAATTGGACTTTTCAAAAAATAAGTGTGTGTCTTATGGACACATCATATGCAAAGCTCTCTCTTCCAATCTATGGCCTCACGCTGATCAAAGTAATTGTGCTTGGAATAAAGAAAGCTCTGTGTTACGCTGTGGTTCTGTAGATCTCAACCAACCTGAGGCTGGCTCCCATGGCTGACATACCTCTACTAAATTGGGCTTTCACATAGCTTTCAAGTGACAGCTCAGCCGGAGACACAGGAAGAGAAATTCAAAAAGACAGCCATTTAGATATGGCTCCCCGAGACACAGGAAGACTTAATATATTAAGTCAAACAAAAGAAACAAATTGGATGGACTTTTCCAAGAGCTTCTGTCTGTTCCACATTACAACCCAAGGGAATATTTTAATATTCAACTTATGTTGCTCAGCTTCCCATTCCAAAAGGCCAGGGACAATGGGATAACAATATCTAGTAAGGTGGATTATTGATAACGTTACTGGAAGATTTTGAGATGTTTATTGTATATTTTGTCTGTGCATGTTTATATGTTGTACGGCTAGAAAGACCTTTAAATGATTTGCTTTGCTTCATCATTAAGAAAGATCATGATGTTTGAAGTTCCATGTTTTATATTCAGACATCAAGGGCTCCTATAGTTGTCTTGAGTTGTGCCACCACAACTATGAAATTCCCTCCCCTTGAACATCTTTAGGATGGCATGTCAGAGCCTCAGGCAAGATCTACAGTACTGCTTTATAATGGTATTGAAATGTAATGACAACTGTTGGGGCCCATGACACATTTTTAAACCACTTTCATAGTATTATATCCTGCTTGGTGTAGATGTTTGCCGGATCTACACTATTGCTTTAAAGCGCTTTATAACAGTTTTATAGCGCTTTAAAGCAGTTAAAGCGCTTTATAACTGTTATAAAGCGCTTTAAAGCAGTAGTGTAGATCCGGCACTGGTTTCAGTTAAGCTAGTAGAGGATTAGGTGAAGGAGGGCCTGGGTCAAAGGTAGACATGGTCAGACACCTGCCAAGGGCCTACAGCCAAGCAGAGGCCCACTGGCAAGATCCCCCTGGACTTGCTCCTCCTGGAGCCTGCTTGTTTACCTGCCTCTTACTCTGGTGGAGAGAAGCAAGCAAGTGGACGATGGAGCAGGAGATTCCACTGCCTACTTGCTCACTGGCTCTCTGTCTGTCCTGCAAGCAAGTGGTAGCAATGATGAGAAAAGCAATGGCAGCTAATAACAGTGGTGGCGGGAAAGTTCACTGAAGGAGGAGCCAATTGAGGGCATCTTTCCAAAGGGCCCTCAAAAAATCTGGAGGTGGCACTGGGGTGAAGGTAGGTGCTTCAGATTGCTAATTTAATTATTCTTAGGAACAAGCAGGATGTATGAGACGAAGGCTATTCACCAGAACAAAATGCCCTAAAGTGGTCACACATGCCAACTGCAAGTGATGGCCATTTTCTTTCCTTTTGTTCATCATTATCACCATCATATTTCAAGGGAATGAACACACTTTGTGTTACGTATGTCTGTTTTATCAGTCTTGGGGACAACAGGCATGTAATTGGCTGATTATTAGTTATAGAATGCTAAGAATGGGGTTGGTGGCTCCTGGAGGGTTGGGGTGGGCTGAAAGGATGCATCTCTTGTTGCATAGTGATATAACAGGGTGGCTCTCAGTCAATGAAAACCAAGAAGTAGTAGCGCTAGATATATATTCTCTATTTTAGGTCGTTTGGTGGAAAAATAAAAGAGAGCAAATGGCTTGGGAGATTTTCTTTCAGCTTTACTCATATAGGCAGCATATTAACCTAGTCCTCTTTAGGGACTTGATCCTCTCTAGGCCTGTTCAGACAACATTTTGAGCTAACCATGATGGCTTTGCATGCCATGTGTAGGGTGTTTCCTAAAACTATAGTGGCTACATAACCACAGTTTCAACCACCCTCACTAACCATGCACTGCAAAAAGGTTAGTGGCCCTAGACATGGCTTAGTGTGTTGTCTGTCAGGCCCCTCTTATTTATTATATGTTTATGTTGTTTGTATGTAAGCATGTATGTATCTGTTTCTCATTCGCGCTTTTAAAAAATATGTGGAGGTGGTACCTAACCCCGGTTAGATTAAATAAGATAAATAATCAGCACTCAGCAAATTGTTGGAGAGGATGTGGGGGAAAAGGAACGTATTTACATATGTGGTGGGAATGCAAATATGTTCAAAAATTGTGGAAGATGGTGGTTTTGGAGGCTGAAGAAATTGTGGGAATGAAGATAGAACGAACACCAAAAGTTGCATTTCTGTCACTATTTGAAGATTTAAAATGTAAAAAAGAAATTAAGGAATTGATAACGAATTTGCTGACTGCAGCGAGATTGATTGTCGCTAGGAACTGGAAGATTCAAGGGGATTATTGTATTGAAGAATGGTATAAAGAAGTATGGGACATAGCTATTAATGATAAATTGACTTGTAATATTAAATTCAGAAGAGGTATAGTTGAAACAAATGATTTTGAAGGAATCTGGAAACAGTTCCTAATATTCGTGTTTTCTAAGGGTAGTGGGAAACCACCAGCAGAAGAAAGTATGAGATTTTGGAATCAGGAATGAGATCCCGAGGTGGGGGGTGCACTTATATGTTAAGTTTGATCATGTTATATAGATATGATATTGATGTTATTCAACATTTATGTAGTATGATTTTTTATTAAAAAGAAAAAAATATTTTTTAAAAAAATATATGTGCAATTCCTTTTTTAAAAAAATATATTGTACATCTTGAGATGAGCTGCAAAAGGAATGTTTAAGAAGGAAATACAAAGATGATTCTTCTAACTTTTCTGCATTCCCCCCACACAGTGGGATTTAAAGTCTAGGAAAATACTTGTTAGCCTCAGCAAAAACCTGGTTGTGAACTCCCATAGCCAAAATGCATTTAGTTCCACAGCATCTGTTTTCAAAACCAGGCCTGCTAAAATTATGCAATTTGCTATGCTAGTTTTGACTGGGTATTTAAAACATTTTTAATTAACTAGCATGCTTAGGTGGACATTCGCCCCCCTTCGACTACACTTGAGAAACTCGGTGTAACTCAACCTGTATACCAAATGCTAGACTAAATGTAACACTGAGCCGCTTGTATCTGTCCGCTAACACACTGTCCTTCATCAAAGACTACTGAGGCTTCCCATCACGTTTAGAGCGGCTAAGACTTATAATTTAAATTGTAGGCTGGATATTTAAATGGAACCGAATTTGTGATCTTTGTCACCTCATTTCCATGAATGGGAAAGAATATTCTGACACAAAAATTACATACTTAATTCTGCCTCACCTTCTTTGGTGACCTCCATCCCACACTGCCTTGGGTTTATTTCCTCATCCATCAGAGGGTCAAAGTAATTTCTGCTGCATTCATTTCCTGTGGAAAGTACATGAAGTAAGGGTCAGTGATCATTAGAAGCACATGAACCAAAATGTTAATTTTGAAATTCGACACCGGCACGCAAGAGGGGCATTTCTGCTACTACTTTATAAGATTTTTTTTTAACAAGTCTTCTAAGCTGGCTGGTTTCATAATTATCATCTAGGGAAAGGTCAAAAAAGGTAATTTTGGAAACAAGTTCAGTTTATGTTACTTTTGCTCAGAACCTAATGAGAAAATTCTTAAATGTAGATGATAGGTTGATAACACACACACACAAAACTAAACCTAATGCTAAACCAAAATTATTCTTGAGATGGGCTCTGCAAGTGACTGTTAAGGAGATTGTGTTTCACAGGTGACCCCTTCAATTTTAACAGTTTTACGTTTCACCACTGAGCTTTCGACATCTGGTGCTTCTTTAATACTATTGTCAACCATGGAAGTGTTTAATTACAGAGGAGATGCTGCAAACGCTGCCTCATTAATCTGAACAGCAATTGTATTAACTTGAGCTCAGCATCCGCACAATGATTTTGATGGAATAAAAGTACTCATTTAGCAGTTCCAATTTTCCATAGCTGGTTGTATGTAGTGCTCCAGGAACTAATGAAATTGATAAAATGAAAAGGAAATACATCGGTTGGCACACAATGTTATCTTTATGTCCTAAACAGGGTTTTGTTATCACTACTGTTTTCTTGTAATGGGTCTCTTGGTACTCTACGAGTTGGATCCAAACTTATGCTGGATCAATGGTACTGGTGGATGTGGACTTCCCCAACCCTCTGTTCCTATGGCAGCCCCTCCAGCCTGTTGAAAATACTACACAGAGTCTAGATACCCTGCTGAATGGGGTGATCCATTGTGTGGAGGAAGGGGGGATCCCCTAAAACTGGGCATATCCTGGATCCAACCCTTAGAGAACTGGGAAGGCTTGCACCTGATGGTATCCAGTCATTGAGATGGGCCACCACTGGTACTTATGGCCTCTGGCTACAAAGGAAGGGATTTTTGAATTAAAATTGGTACTATTTTCCTAGCAGCCCACAGCTTTCTGTGCTGGCAGTAATGAAATGCCAATAATTGGATGCATGGCAGCCTTCCTCTGTGTTGCCCTTTCTTTCCCACACAGGTGGAAACCCCCATTAGTGCAGGGGCAGGACATTTTAGGCATTGCTGCAGCATTGGTGTGATGTTAATCCAGCTATTGTTGCCACAATAGCACATACTTAAGAGCTCCCTACGCAGATGGTAGTGGTGGTGATGAAAGATTGTGATGTTGGGATCCTTCCAAAGCCTTGGACTCCAATGGCCACCAGTTTGGATGGCTTTAAAAGGGGGTTGGATAAATTCCTGGCAGCAAAGACTATCAATGGCTACTAGCCCTGATGGCTGTGTGCTATCTCCAGTATTCGAGGCAGTAAGGTTGTGTGCACCAGTTGCTGAAGAACATGGGCGGGAGGGTGCTGTTGCACTGTGACCTGCTTTGTGGGTCCCTGGTCAACAGCTGGTTGGCCACTGTGTGAACAGAGTGCTGGACTAGATGGACCCTTGGTTTGATCCAGCATGGCACTTCTCTAAGGGTTTTTGTGAACCGCCCAGAGAGCTCCAGCTATTGGGCGGTATAGAAATGTAATAAATAAATAAATAAATTCTTATGTTCTTATGGACTCCAGATTAGACTATTGCAATATACTTGTGTGGGGCTACTCTTGAGATTGGTCAGCTTGGAAGCTGCAACTAGTGCAGAATGCTAGGATGCTCAGCGCACCTTCCTTCTGTGCACATAAGACTCTGTGCTGAAAGCTCTGCACTCATTGCCAGTTAGCTACCCAGTCATGTTCAAGGTATTATTGCAGGTTTATAAGACCCTAAGCATCTCAGTACCGGGTTATCTAAGGAACGGTCTCCTTCCATATAGGCCACCCCAGTCTTTACATTGCTTATTGTACCACAGCCTGCTGATGCAATATGTGGGTGTCATATGAAGCATCGCCCCATGATCTCCCCATCTAGATCAGGCGAGCTCCTAGTGTGGAGCGTTTCTGCCGACAACTGAAGACTTATTTATTTTTCCAGGCATTTTCCTGACTGTCAGCATTGCAAACTACCTCTGGTTATTTTAATGAGATATTTTACTGTTTTATTGATTGGTTTTATAGTATTTTGTTATGATTCTATTTTGTGAACTGCTTTGAGGTTTTGTAAAAAAAAAAAAAACACGGAAAAAGAACAGTATATACATTTTCTGAAATAAATGGATATAGAGAGATCACACATTGTTCCCTGTCCCATATGCTGTTCTAAGTTCCTTGGAGCAATAACTCCAAGCTAAATGTAATTGTAAGCTAAATGGGACAGGGAGCAGTTGTTTTGCTTCTGCTTACTCTACAAAGTGCCATTTTACATACATATATATATAACATATATATATAACTAGTAATAATTTGTGTTGTTGGTTTTTTAATTGTTGGAATGAAATAGAAGGGCTTCCCACACATGAAACAATACGTTGGCATATACAGATATATAAGAACTGAATATACATTTGTTTTTATGCTCTTCATGGTTTTAATTTTTGTGAACCACCCAGAGAGCTTCAGCTATTGGGTGGTATAAAAATGTAATAAATAAATAAATAAATAAAATTAAAACTAAAGAGTGGGTTAGAGTTTGCACATATATACTTTTAAGAGCAAAAAATAATAATGAAAAATACACACACACACAAGACTCAAACACATGACAGGAAGAACATATCCAAGACACACTGCAGCAATCCACAATATATATGTTTTAGCTTTAAAAAAAAAAAAGTAATCCAGGCAGCAGCTCCTTTACAGAGACTAAATGAAACTTTGATATGAAACTAGGTTTAATTTAGATTTCTGGACCGGCACACTTTGACTGTCAGTCTCTGTTCTTTCCATGCAGTAAGTACGAGACCTGAAAATTTGCTTTACCTTGAGGTCTCAATAAAGAAAAAATAAATGAGTTTCATTTTTGTTACTTTATCTGTCAACAACTACTAGGCTGGTATGAATCCTGGCAGTATGTAATCAAAGTCTTATGTAGCGCAATAACAGAGCTAGTCTACCTTATTCAGCGTAATTGTTTTCCTCTAGCACAGAGCGCTGTGAGAACATGCTCTCTTTCAGATATTGGCAGAATAATTCACTTGGGTGTTAAAGAGAAAATGGTGATGCATATCTAGATACGAGTACTTCATAGCTATACATTGTGTGCTACTGAAAAGTACCCAAAAATATACAAAATAGATTTTGATATACACTGGCCTTGGGCCGCTTCTCCGTTAATCATGTTGCACTGCAGTATGCTTTTTAGCCTATACTGGAAAATGCAGCAATCTGAATTAAAATGAAGTAAGGGCAGTGCAATTTATTTTGTAGGAGATGGCATCCAAGTATATTTTACCAAATAATCAACTGTATGTGGGTACATAGGAACATCGGAAGCCCCCTTATACTGCATCAGACCCAGTATTGTTGACACTGACTGATAGCGATGGCTCTCCCAGGTTCCAGGCAGTTTTCCCTTCCCTACTTGGAGATGTTGGGGATTAAACTGGGGATGCCATGGGTTCTGCATGCAAAGCTGGGAGAGTCAGGTGTACATCCCCCACTGCATTGAGATTCATGCATGCAAAAGAGTACTGCATGCATGATTCGTAGCACTGGTTTTCTGTATCTGGCAGTACCAAGAACCATGTGTCATTGACATTCCTTTTCTAATACCCAACGGTCTCCTGGAAGTTTGCCACACTTTTCTCTTGCTAGATTTGTTTTATGTGTAGAATAATCATTTTGTACATTCAAGGGGATGCATCCAGGCTTGGTCATGATTTGAGTAGACCCAGTGAAATCAGTGGCATCAGTTTCTCATGGCTAATGTAAGTCTCATTGATTTCAGTAGGTCTACTCCAAGCATGATTAAGTCTAGATCCAATACACTAAGTATGCACCCTGTTCCATTGCTTCTAACGTGTTCCACTGATTGTGATGGAATGTAATGGACAACCAGACAAATAACCAAACTATTTTATATACTGCCAGAGGATATTAGAAACAATGCAAATTATGTCTTGTCTCACTGAAACACCAAGAAAAGCCTGCTATGCGGTTCTTGCGTTATTCTACATTTCTGGCTATTCTGAAGATGCATAAGAATGTTTCCTTAACCATCATTGGCTCAATGTCATGCGACCTGGGAAACTCAATATGGTCAGCACTTGCCTGGGGGTCTTGGTCACTAGGCATGGGGTCACATGGCATGGGGTCTTGGTCACTAGGAAACCATTTTTAGTGCCAAACGTACTTGGCCAGCATCATGGTTGGCATGGTTGGCCACCTGCTAAGGGCTCATACCCTGGCAGAAGAACCCCCTGGAGTTGCTCCTCCACTTCACCATCGCAATGTGCTTGTTCACCTGCCTCTCGCTCTGGCTCAGACAGTGGTAGTGATGAGAAGGGGGAGCAGTAGATAGCACTGCCTAGTTGCTCTCTGATTGTCAAGCATGCAAGTGGTAACAATGAAGAGGAAGAGGAGGAGGAGTAATAGCAGCCGGTGACAATGGTAGTGGGAAGATAGTCTCACTGACGGAGGTGGTCCATTGAGGATGTCTTGCCCAAGGGCCCTCCAAACCTGGAGCTGGCATTGCAGCCATACCGCAGAGGTTCTGTGTTGTATCACACGTTTTCACATAGCTTTAAGCTGTTCATCTCTTGATTTTATTGGAGCTGGTGCTCTTCCCTAGAGCCTGTTTTCAGCGTCAGAGCTTCCCCTTCCAACAGGTGGAACAAAATCAAAATCTCTCTGAAGCTGTGCAAAGGTACCTTCTTCTTACCACTGAGTAACTACAACACATCCAGACACAGGGCTTCTGGATCAGACACTGCATGTGGCTATTAGGCAGGCTTGGGTTCCAGCCCTTTTTTAAAAAGAAAGAAAGGAAATTGGCCATGGCCATCTGACCCAAAGTCCATCTTCTCTAGGGAATTGCCATTTGCCACAGGAGCCAAGCATAGGTCTCTGTGAATGAAGTCATCATTGATTTGTTGTTTGTTTGCTTCCTAAACCCTTTAACTCTACTAACATCTCCATTAGGCAACCACCAAAAGCATTTCACTAATTATGTGAATTTATGAATAGATCGGAAACTAATTACTCACTTGCTTTTGGAAATATCTAAAAGCATACAACATGCAAATGAAGAGGTCCACTGAGAAAATTGTGTTATGCTTCTTTACACCACACATATAAACAGGCAGCTAAAATAAATGTTAATGCAGACGTCAGCATCTTTAGGAACTTTGGTTTTCCCCTGAACAATTTGGCATCTCCAGAGTTTTTTATTTGGCTTGTTTGCTTGGAAGAAAGGAACCCAGAGCCACAACCTAAAATGTAGTTTTAGGTAAATAATTTTGATCTGTGTTAGGTTACAGATACCCAATGGAATAATGAGATGAAATCTCAGGAGGTTGAAAAAAAATAGTTTTATGCCAAGAAGTAGTCCTATGTGTTCCATCCTTCTTCAGGAGGAAGGTGGGTGGGTCAGAATTTCTACAAGTGCCTGCAGAGATCTCTGAAAAAGATTAATCCCATGACTGGTGAAAAATTGATCATGGTGTTATGAATGTATATGTCTGAAAGCTTAGGGCCAAACTAGGGCAGGATCTACACACTATTGATTCCTGCATTGAGCAGGGGGTTGGACTCGATGGCCTTATAGGCCCCTTCCAACTCTACTGTTCTATGATTCTATCAATTTATAATGGTTTATAATAGTATTGACAACTGTTAGGGACCAGGACACACTCAATATACTGTTTTCAAACTGTTTTCAAAGTGTTATATCCTGCTTGGTGTAGATCTGGCCTAGGTATGATGAGTACATTATTGACTCAACCATGATTAGGGTGACCATATGACCGGATTCACTCAGATTTGTCCGGGTTTTTGGTGACAAATCCGGGAGGGGAGGGGAAATCCGGATTTTTCCGAAGAGCAGCTCTAATGGAAATTAACAAAAATGTGTATAACTCCGTCATTTTTTAAGATAAAGACATGAAACTTGGCACGATGGTAGCTTTGAGGAAGGGCTTTTGTCATACCAAATTTGAAACAGATCCGTTCATCCATTGATTTTTTAGGAATTTTTTAAAAATTGAGGTTTTAATTTTTTTTAAAAAAAATGTTATTTTTAAAGATAACGAGATGAAACTTGGCACCATGATTGCTCTTAACAAGGACTTTAGCTATGCCAAGTTTGAAACAGATCTGTCCATCCATTGAGTTTTAGGATTTTTTTTAAAGTTTGAGGTTTTAAAAATATTTTTTAAACATGACATTTTTAAAAATAAAGGGCTGAAAGTTGTCACCATGATAGCTCTTAAGGAGGGATTTAGCCATGCCAAGTTTAAATCAGATCTGTTCATCCATTATTTTTTTAGTTTTTTTTTTTAAAGTTCAAAGTTTTAAAATTATTGTGTTTTAAAACTGCTGGAGCCATATCCTTCAAACTCAGGTTGTCAAACCTCCTCTTTCGGGTGTTGCATATTGAGCAGTTTCAGCCCTTGGCATTAAGGGGATCTCCAGTCTTTAGGTAAGAAGTCCTGGGCAAGCAGGGCACTTTTCCTGTTGCAGATTTGGTGTGCAGTTGGGTACCTGGAGCTCAGCAGAGGCAAGACATCCACAAATCAAAATGTGGGAAAGGAGAGGTCAGTCAAAGCCGCCCACAGGGCAAAACAGAATGGGCCAGAGGCCTTTTTCTCAAATTTCCACATTATGGGCAATGAAGGGTCATCTTTAGAGAAAAACTCTCACAACCAACAATAGGGTGCTAGTCGAGAGAGAGGCTCTCTTCTTTGCGGATGGGAGACTTTGGGAGAGAGGGAGAGAGAGATTGTTTAAGGCTGGAGGCTTTGGTTTGTCTGCAATGACTTAGGCCGTTGCTAGACGAGGCGTTAGCGCGGTGTGAGGCCCGGTTTCCCTCCTGTGCATCCAGATGACGCACAGGGGAATCCGGGGTCAGGCCGCGCTAAAACCTCCCTTAAACCGGCATAAGCGAATTTGCTTATGGCCCGGTTTTTCCGCAGCCCTGGCCTGAGGCCGGGGCTGCAGAACATCTAGCAGGGTCTGTGGCTTTTTGCGGCTGCTCACTTACTCGCGAGTAGATGGGAGAAGCCACGGAGTGGGCACAGTCTGGGCCGCGGGGGATCCCGGGGGGGAGATAGGGGCCGCGGGGGAAGGCCGGACCTGGCAGGAGAGAGGGGGGAGAAGAGCGGGCATCGAGGATGGCAAGGGGGCGGGAGAAGAAGAGCGGGGGACAGGGCATCGGGCATGGGGGGAGGACGGCCGAGCAAGCGGGCGGGGGGCATCAGGAATTGTGGGGGGGATCGGGGGCAGGGGGAGCGGGGGGGCTTTATTTTTTTTAAAAAAAAAACTTACCTTCTCCGGCGGCTCTCCAGCGCACATGGCCCCTTTAACTAAAAAAAAAATGGCCGACGCCACGGGGCTCCCCATTGCCCCTTCACGTCTTACGTGTAGAAGACGGCGCGCGCTAGCTCTAGCGCGCCATCGCCCCTCCTCCCTGCCGGCTTATCCGGCAGGTCTAGCAAGGCCCTTAGAGTGAGAGACAACAGAGGCTGCACAGACAACCCAGAGACATCTATTGTAACTTAGCCCCATGGTGCTGGCATGAAACGCAGGGCATTCGGAAGAGGGTCTCAGAGTCGCATGTTTGTGCAGGAAGTAGACAGGTGTTCAAAGTCTGGATGTGCGAAGTGGTGCCAACACACAAGCCTTGAGAAGCTAATGTACATAAGTGAGAAGTGTGAATGGGCAAAGTTGTGTTCACTGCCACAACACCCACCCTAATGTTAGAGTAAAGAAACTTGTGACAATTATACACAAGCTTTTTTAAATAAATTGAAATTAAAAAAAGCCAGCCATCCGGCTGGCCAGTAGCAAACCCTGTTAACAACAACAGCAGCTTGCAATGACTGAAGATACAGTCAGAAAAGATATTTGAGGGAAGGGGAGAATGTAACACACAGAGTGTAGCAAAAGCTTCAAAGTACAGCAAAACCTACAAAAGTAGGAGTGAGTGAAGTTAATTTCAGATACATTGAATCTCTCACTTGTTCTTTATTTCAGTGATTTTAACTAGGGATGTGCTCCGCTCCGATTAGGAGCGTAGAAGCAGTAGCGGATTGGCCTGCTCCGCCTTACCCAGAGGCGGAGTAGGAGCGGACCGCGGACCCCCTAGAAGCAAGGCGAAGAGAAGCGCCCATTTTTTGGAGCTCCGAGTTCAGGCGGAGCGCTCCGGTCGCCATCTTGAAAACATTTCGCCATAGGATTGCATTGCGGCAAATAATCGCGCATAACTACGTTGTTTTTGAAGCTATCATTCTGGAAATTCTTGTGCACAGAGAGTCGTGGATGGGGGTCATTTTGAGACCACTCTCAACTTTCTGCGTTGTCTGGGTCGCGGGCTATATTTTTGTGAAAATCGGGTCAACCGCGCGGCTCAAACTGCGTTTTCGGCTTTTCGCCCATAGGATTGCATTGAGGGAAAGAATCGGGGATAACTGGGGGGGGGTTTAAGCTATCGTTCTGAAAATTCTTATGCACAGAGAGTCGTGGATGGGGGTCATTTTGAGACCACTCTCAACTTTCTGCATCGTACGGGTCGCGGGCTAGACGTTTTTAAAAAATTGGCGGGAAAAATACCTTTTTCAAAGGGCTGAGGGGCAGAGTCAGCTCCCGGTCATGATGATCCCAAAGTTGGAGGAGGGCATAGGCAAAACAGGTAACTTGGGATTCTGGGAAACTTCTCTTTCTTCATCTGAACGGGCTTTTCCCCGTGTTTTTTAACACAGTAGCCCCACCAAATGCACAAACACAACCTGAAATCATATACTAAGCCAAGAATAAGAGATAGAAACACAGCACTGCTCCCCACCCTAACCTTGGGGAACAACTGAATCGATGTGGTGCAAGGGGATGAGCTCCCCTAGGGCATCTCATCGTGGACGTGCCCCCACTCTCTCCTGCACTGGAAGGCCATTAGAGCCTTCCAAAGAGAGTAAAACGGTGGAGCAATGCCTATCATGAGTTGAAGTGAATGGTCACTTTTCAGTGGTAGAGCAATGCCTGTTCTGAGTCGAAGTGAGCGTTTTACTTCTTCTCAGAGCTGTGGCTGTCAGTGTCTTGAACTGGCAGCTACTTCCCCCTCCCCCGGGCACGTCCCCCTATTGCTGGTAAAAGACAGATATAGCCTTTTAAAAAAAGTTCTTCTTGTTGTTTATTGAGCAACACTGCTGCTTTTAATTCCACCCCTCCTTTGTTTATTGATTGATTTATTCCATTTTATATGCATTACTGGCTTATCCTTGGCTCACTTCCTTATGCCCCCAGAAATGCCAGCTGCATGCCTGCCTGCCTTCCCTCCCTCCTCCCCTGCCCACCTCGCAGGGATGTTGTGTGTGGGGTGCCCGATTTTCAAAAATTCGCCAAAAATCAGGGGATGATGGGATTGCTTTGAAACTTGGCATGCGTGTGTATATCCCCATGAAGTGTCATGGTGCCAAACATGAGGTTTCTAACTTGAACAGAAAAAAAGTTGTATAATTTTTTAGCTTTCAATGCAAGCCTATGGGGGGGGGAAACGGAGCTCCGGATCCGGAAACGGAGCTCCGGATCCGGATCCGGAGCTCCGGGCGGAGCGGAGCGGAAGTGGGCGGAGCGGGGGCGGGGCGGAGCGGCCCGATCCGGAAAATGGCGGATCTGCAAGTGAAGCGGAGCGGGGGGTCTGTGCACACTCCTAATTTTAACATTAAGATGTTATGCAGAACAGATTTGTCTTAAATGTGTGCTGTAAAATCAGACATGTGACCAAGGCTATGTTTGGGTGGACACGCCCCCTTGGTGCTGGACACGCCCCCTTGGGGGCCAACCACGTTGTCCTCCTTTTTGGTTTCCAAAATACGGTCACCCTAACCATGATTGATTTTTGTTTCAAAAATAGCAGCAGGTGTAAGGTAATCTAGATCAGGACTACCCTTCTTTCTTACCATTGCTACCACTTATTTGCAGAGAACCAGTAAATAAGCAGGCTGTGGCATCTGCTCCCCCTCCTTGTCACTGCCACCATTATCGGGCCCAGAGTGAGAGACAAGTAAGCAAGCAGGTTGCTATGGTGAAGAGAAGGGGCTCTTCTCAGTAGGCCCTGCTGGGGTGTGGACCCTTGGCAACCTTGATGCCAGCCCTGCCTACCATGGTCCTGATGCTGGTCCCACCCACCCATCCACAAAATGGCTGTTATTTGCCGATGGAGAAAAACTGTTTCAGCAGCAATGGAAGCTTCCCTCCTAGAGCAATAGCAGCAAATCTGGGAGTGATCCAGACTGGTGCACAGCAGGAGCAAAGTATAAAATCCTCTCTCTCTCTCTCTCTCTTTCTCTCCACATACACACAGACACCTTGGTCCTAATCATAGGCTTAACATCATGTCTGCTTTGGCCCTTACATTGCTCTCCTAGGCATGTCTACTCAGGAGCAACTTTTATGGAGTTCAACTGCACTTATTCCCAGCTAAATGTGTATAAGATTACTGGTAATCTTTCACATTATTTGATTTTGCTGATTTGAAATCTTTGTAGCTCTACTAATGGTAAATATTCAGATTTTAGCAAAATATGAAAGGCAGGAGCCACACTACTGCTTTAGTAGTAGAGAAAACATGCACTGACAACTGTTGGGGTCTATTGACACATACTGTATACCACTTTCATGGTGCTATATACTTCTTGGTGTGACTTCTGCCTTTTATATACTGCTATCATACCATTTCATACTGCAACATCCTGCTTGGTGTAGATTAGGCCTAAGTATGTTCCACAAAGGAATATCCCACTTGCATTGTAGGTAGTACATTTGAATGGAAATATGTGTCTGAGCATTTGAATGAGTTCTTTGGATGCTTTCATGAATTTCTGCTGCTCTTCTCTGCAGGTTCTTCTAATGCTGCCATTGACAGGTTTTTTAATGTAATATAAATCTGCAATTAAATATATACGATCATATATTAGAAATACATTTCGTATCATAAACATGTAAAAGTATAGATATTCCTAAGGAACCTCCAGCTTGCCCCTCAACTAATTATTTTTGACACTCTCCAATGAAATGGTTTTATTGAGCCTCTTTTTCTTTGCCTTCTGTGAGGTGTGCTAGATTTTTAAATGAGATAAAAATATGTTCTGATTAAGTGTTACACAAAAGTATAAGTCAGGATGAAACCTGTAGGCTCTAGAAAGATCCAGTCACTGTGGGTTTAAACTCCATGCCCCTGAACCACCATGGAACGAGGATTCTTTGCTACATTCATGTGAGAGTTGACCCAAAGAACTGCACCAAGCCAGAAAGTTTCCTGTGAGGCATTATTAACAAAAGCATCCCCTGCCTTTCTTGGAAAACCTCTGAGGAAGACTTTTTTGACAGCTCGGTCCATTCAAAGAGAAAAGTTGACCTCATTATCCCTTAGGCCACCAATAATATTTTTATATATAAAAAATTTTTTGACAAAAAAGAACAGAAGAAAAAAATGTAGTTAACAGATTTTGTACATATCAATTTTTTATGCGTACATTGAGAGCCAGTATGGTGTAGTTGTTAGAATGTTGGACTGGGAGTCGGGAGATCTGAGTTCTAGTCACCATTCAACCATAAGCTCACTGGGTGATGTTGGGCCAGTCACAGACTCTGAGCTCTCTCCAAGCATGCAAGAAGATAGAACAGCATTTGCCTTGTGCTCTCCCTCTGGGCAGTTGTACAAAGGGGTCCAGAGGGCAAGCGCAAGCGAATAGACTGTGAGGAGTAGATGGACCCACTGATATAGGGGTCCTACTAAGGGTATCATCCCCAAAACGTGGAACCAGCAATGGCAGGAACAGGGCCAACTTAAGACATTTTGTTGCCTGAGGCAAAGGACAAGGTGGCAGCTCTATACTATGTACAGAAGCTGACTGGATTGACAACACTAGTCATGATATAGGGCCCCTGACCACCCCAAGCCACCGGTCTAGCTTATGGAGCAGGCTGTGTGGCACATACTTTTTTGTCATTCAAGAGAGGAGAATGCCCAGGTGCGACGTAACAAACCCTTTCACTAGGCCCGTCGCATAAACCCTTCTCAGGCCAAGCATCACCACTTGAAAACCTGAGGGAGGGTTAATTAAAACCTTACCCCTAGCTATGAAGGAAACAGGTTTAATACAGGATCTGCTCTAAATATACTGTGGATATAATCTGGTGTGGGTGTTTAATAACTGTAAGGTAGGTAAATAATGCCAAGCTAACATGTGATATTTGGTAGCTAACAAAATAATAATAAGTTTATTGTTATTTAAAAACTTTAAATAAATATAATACTTTCAATCCTGCCTAATCTAAACTCTCCACACACCAACCACCTCTTTCTTTACACCAATCCTAAATCCCTAGAATCTAAACTCTTCTTACTTAACAAATAAAAAACACAAGAAAACTAAAACTAAGTAACTCCTCCACCAACTCCCAACACACTCCTTATATGCTCCTCTTCCCCCCTACCTATTACATCATAAACCACACCCACTCAGTTCTAACATTCCCTACTTACCAGACATACTAATCCAGACATATACGATATAATCAATTGTGGGGTAACGCCACACCAGGGAGTCAGGAGGAATGGTGAGGAGGTCACTCTGCCTAAGGGTAGGCCAGCCCTGAGCAGGAAGATTTTGGTGTGAGGCTGCTTTGAGATGGATGCATTTGGAAGTGGCACCAACCGTCTCAAGGACAACTGTGCTGTGTGCCTGCCCTGGCATTTTCATCCACTTTAAACTGTCTGGATGGCTTGAAAAACCCTGTCCTAACCATGCTTCTTTCTCGTCCGTGGAAAACTGACTGCATCTGCTGCTGTTTGTACAGTTAATGCTCCTCGCACAATATCGCCCTTATTGACAACTCTCTTCTTTTCCTGCAGGCAGCAGAGGGCATCCTGCCAGTTTAAGACCTGCTGGCATTCCTGGGGAAATGCTGTGGGGCCGAATGCATGAGAAAACAGACTTACTGGTGTTAATGGAGCCCGTTAATAAAAACCCTATTAGATGATGCAGCTTTGATTAAGCAGTTTAATGATCAAAATACTAATCTATAAGAGAAGAATAAGAAGGAAAACTGAGAGATGCTTAAGGGCAACAGATCACCACGAGGCAATATTGTATTGACAAGAGGGGGAAAGAAAACCGGAATGGTAGAGACACTGCAGAATTTGGAAATCTATTGTTTGTGCAACCTTGGGCGAGTCTATTCCATTAAACCCATTGAAAGAGAGACATTTTAGTTGTGTCCGTCGCCTGAGAATTTTCCCTTGCATATTTTGGCAAAACGCAGTGCAAAAGGGGACACAAGCGGCTTCTCAGTAAGAACAAAGCCATGGTGCTCTAGATAAAAACATTTTTTTCATGTATTACAGTCATGAGGCATAAGATTTCTGGTTATGGTAAATAGTTTAATATGAAGTGAGCGATTAACTGGACATTAAACACAATGCTCCTTGAAGGAGAATGGTGGTAGTTCAGTGTTACTAGAGCGGAGCTGAATTTTTTCTGAAGGTGTTTCTCTGAGAAAATGTCTGAGATTTTTCATTTTCTCAGTCCACATACACACACCCTAGAAAAAGAAAGGCATTTTGCAAAATTCCCCCTCAATATTCTCCACCATTGTTTCGGTGTCAGCTGCCAGTCCCCACCCACCCACTGACCTACAATGCCCTGGAATGATACTACAACTCCAGGGCATTGTGGGGGATGCAAAATGATGACCAGGGTGCCAGAGGAGTTGCCGTTTATGAAAAGAAAAAAGGAAAGGAAAAATGCATTAGTGGCACTGCTAATGGTAAACCCCACTCCTGATCAACTGTTGCAGAATTTCTTCTCCGCCCACAAACAGGGTGGAAATTTTTGAGAAGGTGTTCGCACATCACTCTAGTTAGATGTTTGAACTTCCGAAAGCTCCACATTCAATCCCTGGCATCTCTAAGTAGGGCTTGGAAGAGACCCCTGCCTAAACCCTAGAGAACTGCTGCCAGTCTGTGAAAACAATGCTAAGCTAGATGAACCAATGGCCTGACTTGGGCCATGGCTAGACCTAGCAGTCTAGCGCAACGGAGGGGGAGGATCTCGCAATTTTATGATCACGAGATCTTCCCTTCTGTCTCTACGCGGCACGCAACGTCCTGGGAGGAGGAGGACATCGCAGCCACCATTTTGTTTTTAAAGGGGAAGGAGCTCAGTGGGTATAAGGCAGTTCTGATCTCCAGTGGAAGGGAATGGCCAGGGGGCTTCTACCATTGGCCCCTCTACACCACTGACCATCAGACACATGAGGCAGCTGCTTCACTCTACACCACAGTGGGGGTGGTCCTGCCTCCATCTCTAATATTAGCGTTACAGAGACGGAACATGTGAAGTGCTCTGAATACTCTTAGAAAACACCGTAGAAATGCTAAGCATCAAACAAACTCAGAAACGATGAAACAAGGCCTTCAATAATAATAAGGTTTCTACTATTGTAAGAACAGCAGCAGCAGCAGCAGCAGCAACAACATATGTTAGTACTGTGTGACTATGGCACATAGCTTCAGCATGCACATAAGTAATAAGGACAGAATAAATTAAGAGGTAAATGTTGATTGAACCCCAACGTTCAGATGGCAGTTGCATGAGAATTTTATTATGTGGCTGATGCCTAATATATAAGCATTCCCTGTATCTTCTCAGTCAGCACGCTGAATTCCATTCTCTTTTATTTGCATTTAATACAACACAGATATTTATGCAATACAGAAGAGGACACCTTTCCAGGAAGCCTCTCCTGACACCGAGAAACATACATTTCTGTAGTAATGTGAAGTTAAGAGAGAGAGAGAAAGAGAGAGAGAGAGAGAACAATCTTCAAACATTTCTATGCCAGATGTTTTCAGCAATCACTTCGTCCTTCCAGTTTTAAAATCCTAGCTTTCTAGGGAAACCCTATTGGAATGCGTAAGGGTGGAATGTCTAGTGCACACCATGGAAGGCACAGGTTAGATCAAGAACATAACCACTGTCACTCAATCTGACGATGATCAAGAGTGAAGTCTCACCTCTTGGTTCAGCCCGGGTTTGCAGCCTGAGTTTTTGTTGGTGAGCTGCAAGGGTGCTATCCAGCTTGTCAGGTCTAATAACTTCCTCCTCTGAAGTATGATATGCTGAAAGATCTGTGCTGCTGATATTAAAAGCTGGATTTGCAATCCCTTCTGTTGCAACTCTCTCGTCTTTTCCTATTGAGGGGGAAAAAAGCAAAAAGCAACAAGGTCAGAAGAGCACCCAAGACAGTGACAAGCAGAAAATTCCTACTAATAATTCCTTTAGTGAAAGACTTGAGTGTTATCAGCATCGAATGACACCAAAACAGAATTAGGTTAAAATTAACTCTTTATTAAAAAAAAATGGGGGGAATAAATGATTAAAATAATTACAAATTGCACCCTGACAAGCAAGAGCAAAATTTCGCCCACAGCCATTTGTCTGTAATTAGTTAATTAATCCTTACACAAATTATGAGCAATAACTCATCAAGCAAGGCTCACCCATCAGAAATTCAGCCGACTTGGATTTCTTCTGCTTAGTTTGTTTCAGAGCCTTCTGCTGGAACTTCTGGAGGGAAATTGTTAAATGAATAAATTAGCTTAAGAACGAAGATCACCCTTTATGATCCACAACTAACACAGTATTTTAAATATGGGATGGCATTGAAATGTCATTTAATTTACATCTCCGCTAAAGGGGTCAAACACTAATTGAACAACAGAAGTGGAAGAATTAAATAAAAACAGGGAAGAAAAGTTAAGACAAATGCCAAATGAAGGTCACATTAAAATACTTCCTTTTTTCAACAACAAAAAATTATAATTAATACAAAGAATCCTCACCTAAGAAAATATGCCCTTGGATTCAGCATTTGGTGGGAACATTCTATATGTGTGCATATAGAAACATTTTGTCAAAAAGTGTGTTTATAACTGTAAATGTATTTTCTTTTCCTTTCTTAAGGGTTAAAAACATTGGGCTCATCTATACCAAGCAGGATATTCCACTATGAAAGCGGTATGAAAGCAGTATATAAAAGGCAGGAGCCACACTACTGCTTTATAGGGGTATTGAAGTGCACTGACAACTGTTGGGGCCCATTGACACATACCATAGACCACTTTCATAGTGTTATATTCTGCTCGGTGTAGATATGTCATGGGCACCAATAATTATCAGTGCACTTCAGTACCGCTATAAAGCAGTAGTGTAGATCCTGCAGTGCACTTCAATATCACTACAAGGCAGCAGTGTGGCCCCTGCCTTTTATATACTGCTTTCATAGTGGAATATCCTGCTTGGTGTAGATGAGCCCATTGTTAGTAACACCAAGGAACTGGTCATTTGTGTCATCACCATGTTTGTGAAAATTAGTGAAAGTAATAGGAAATACTGTTGGACACTTTGCCCAAAACAATGCAAAAGCAGGAGGGCAATCAACATGTAGGTTGTCCTCCTGCTTTTGCAGAACACCCTGCCTCGTGGAAGCTCAGCCTACACTTAAAAGTAGCAGATCAATTTGATTGAAACAGGGCCTGCTCCGGCAGCACATAAATCAGGGTGTGGTGCCCAAAGGATCATGCAGCCTTGACTGGCTAAATCCTCCTCCCTGCCTGTATCTTACCTCCCAATGTCGTCCCACCCCACAGTTGATCTCCAGTATTGGAAATGAGCCTAGCTGAAAGAAAGGTACCCTGTAGAGAGGCTGTGGAGAATGAATTTTGTTCCCCCGGCCCCGGCCCATCATCTTTTAGCCCATCTTTCTATGAGATATGAGGAAAAAAATTGTTATTTGTTATGCTTCTAATTGTTATGCACAGCCTGCCAGACTCACCTCATAGGCCGTTTCAGAGCAAGATTCACCCTCCCCAAAGCGTCTCAGCCTGGCAGGTTCCAGGGTTGACCTTGCACCCAGGAAAGCCGGATGCAGGGCCAACCAGGAATCCATGGGACTCCTGACTCTCCATTCCCTGCTTACAGCCCCATTTCCCCTCTTCCCCAACCCAGAGCTGCCAATGCCAGGACATACCTGTAGATCACCTCCTCCTTCCAGAGAGGTGAACCAAAATTTAAAGTTAAGATCATGGTGGTTCTCTGTTTTTACCATATCTATGGTCACAAACTATGTTGGCCATAAAGAGGAATGGCCCTTTACGGTATCGCCACAGATCAGATTCAGGGATTTGGCTCGAGGCAGTGCACAGCCCTAGTTTCTATACCACCCATTTTTTTCTGGGCACTTCATAAAATACAATAACATAATAACACATAATATAAAAACCTTAAGTTTTAAACAGAATAAAACCAAAATAAAAACTAGGAAAACCAGCAGTAGTGCAAAGATATATAAAAAAAGCCACTAGTGTATTTTTTTATTAAAAAAAAAACCCTGAAAGACTAAAAGTCTGGGAAAATAAAAAGATCTTCACCTGGGGCTGAAAAGTCCACAATGTAGGTGTTAGGTGAGCCTTCCTGGGGCACCACCACTGAAAAGCCCCTGTCCTGAGAAGCTTCCTGCCTCACCAAATTGATATGTAAGAAGGCTTACAAAAAGGGGCATAGGGTGGCTTCAGGCGTCCTCACTTGTGTACTATTTTGGCTCTCAAAATTGGAACCCACCCCTAGTTTATACATGACTGGGGGGTAATCTTTTTTGGGGGGGTATCTGCTGCCAGACCAAAGTAGGTATGGGAGAGGATTTATTTAATCTGATTTTTTTTAAAAGAAAATTGACTTAATTCCCACTTTTTCAACCGATATGTAGATTGGAACATGCTGGTACACCCAGGGAACATTCTCAAGACATTTCCTTTTTGTGCTCTCTTTCTCTCTCTCTCTGGCATCATAGTTCTAATGTTAGAAAAGTACTGACTGCAGACCTTTTCCACAGACTCATGGCTTGCAAAGATATTCACTGTCTCCAACAGTGAACCTCTCTGTCTCTCTCAGCCACAAGATCTCAACAATCCTATAGCCCCTGGGAGGTCCCCCCAGAAATCATAGGATTGTAGCCAAAAGGGCTATGTCAATGTTAAATACTATATTGCTTAACTAGGACAATATTCTGGGCAAAGACAGACACCCCTCCTATGGAGTAATGGAAGTGTTCTGAACACTGCACTCCATGGCATTTGTACGATTGGGAGAGATTGTGGCTCAAACTAGATGTGGGTCAAGCCTTTGCAACAGGGATGTTCACAAATATGATCCCCCCCCTGCTCAAGTTTAAAAGAACCAAATCTAAGTGGGCACAGCCCATTGGGAGTGAGCCCCCCACCTCAGTTTTGCTCACACACATTGGGCTTGTTCAGACACACTGCAGGGACTGTGGCTAGCAAAACTGTGGTTCTCTGGGGTTAGCACTAACCACAAGCTGTGCTGTCGCACACAACACTTTAAGCCACAGTTAGAGCCACTGCAGATGGTCCAACTGGGGTTAGAAAGTGGCCAGAGTTTAGAAAAACACATTGCACACAACACCCTCCTGCTTAAGCAAAAGCCTTAACCAGCAGGGTTTAAGGTGTCGTCTGAACAGGCCTATTCAGTCCTCCAGTGCTCAACATCCCTTCTACTTCTCTGAAGATAAAAGAGGGAAGAGAGGGTCCTGGCAGTGAGAAGTTCCATCAGACACAACAGAGGTCTCAGGCCTTTTTATCTGCTGAAAGCACCATCCACTCAATTACAAGGCCCTTCATCTATCATTGTGCTCATCCTGTTATTTCCAGTTTATGCGAGATCCCCCTCAGCTGTTCTGAGCATCATTTCTCAAGGGTGATGTAATTCAGCCCCATCATCCATAGGGCCACTACATGTTCAGCCAATAGGGTAGCATGAGGCCTCGCCTTTATCCGTCAGCTGCAATCAGCTTCCCTCTCCTAGCCAAGCCCATTTTTATCTTGAGGGAGTTGGGCTGGAGTTATGACAATGTACTAAATGCTTGCTGGACCTGTTCAGGGATTTGCAAACATTCGCTTGTATCACACGGAGCACAGCTGGTTTGGGCAGGGGAGGAGGTGAACAGTGTTGTGCTTGTTCTTTCCTATTTCAAACCATTTCCTCCATGCTTAGAAAGTATGTTCACCTAGAAAAGAGGTATACTAAAATGGTGCTTTTTCTAGAAATAGCCTTTAAAAAAAACATCTGTGGGCATCCTTCATAAGCAGCCAGGCTAGGCATTTTTGAGGTGAGTGGATTCTCACTGGGCCTTGTGAGAGGAGTGGGTATTGATAAATATGGTGCTTTCTACATATTATCTAGGGTGACCATGTTAAAAGGAGGACAGGGCTCCTGTATCCTATAGCCCCTGGGAGGTCCCCCCAGAAATCATAGGATTGTAGCCAAAAGGGCTATGTCAATGTTAAATACTATATTGCTTAACTAGGACAATATTCTGGGCAAAGACAGACACCCCTCCTATGGAGTAATGGAAGTGTTCTGAACACTGCACTCCATGGCATTTGTACGATTGGGAGAGATTGTGGCTCAAACTAGATGTGGGTCAAGCCTTTGCAACAGGGATGTTCACAAATATGATCCCCCCCCTGCTCAAGTTTAAAAGAACCAAATCTAAGTGGGCACAGCCCATTGGGAGTGAGCCCCCCACCTCAGTTTTGCTCACACACATTGGGCTTGTTCAGACACACTGCAGGGACTGTGGCTAGCAAAACTGTGGTTCTCTGGGGTTAGCACTAACCACAAGCTGTGCTGTCGCACACAACACTTTAAGCCACAGTTAGAGCCACTGCAGATGGTCCAACTGGGGTTAGAAAGTGGCCAGAGTTTAGAAAAACACATTGCACACAACACCCTCCTGCTTAAGCAAAAGCCTTAACCAGCAGGGTTTAAGGTGTCGTCTGAACAGGCCTATTCAGTCCTCCAGTGCTCAACATCCCTTCTACTTCTCTGAAGATAAAAGAGGGAAGAGAGGGTCCTGGCAGTGAGAAGTTCCATCAGACACAACAGAGGTCTCAGGCCTTTTTATCTGCTGAAAGCACCATCCACTCAATTACAAGGCCCTTCATCTATCATTGTGCTCATCCTGTTATTTCCAGTTTATGCGAGATCCCCCTCAGCTGTTCTGAGCATCATTTCTCAAGGGTGATGTAATTCAGCCCCATCATCCATAGGGCCACTACATGTTCAGCCAATAGGGTAGCATGAGGCCTCGCCTTTATCCGTCAGCTGCAATCAGCTTCCCTCTCCTAGCCAAGCCCATTTTTATCTTGAGGGAGTTGGGCTGGAGTTATGACAATGTACTAAATGCTTGCTGGACCTGTTCAGGGATTTGCAAACATTCGCTTGTATCACACGGAGCACAGCTGGTTTGGGCAGGGGAGGAGGTGAACAGTGTTGTGCTTGTTCTTTCCTATTTCAAACCATTTCCTCCATGCTTAGAAAGTATGTTCACCTAGAAAAGAGGTATACTAAAATGGTGCTTTTTCTAGAAATAGCCTTTAAAAAAAACATCTGTGGGCATCCTTCATAAGCAGCCAGGCTAGGCATTTTTGAGGTGAGTGGATTCTCACTGGGCCTTGTGAGAGGAGTGGGTATTGATAAATATGGTGCTTTCTACATATTATCTAGGGTGACCATGTTAAAAGGAGGACAGGGCTCCTGTATCCTAATAATAATAATAATAATTTTATTTGTTACCTTCCTCTCCCTCTGGATCGAGGCAGGGTACAAACCTGTTGTATCTTTAACAGTTGTATTGAAAAGAGAATTTCAGCAGGCATCATTTGTATATATGGAGAACCTGGTGAAATTTCCTCTTCATCACAACAGTTAAAGCTGCAGGTGCCATGCCCTCTTTTGTATCTGGTCACTCTAATATAGCTCCTGTAGCTTTAACTGGTGTGATGAAGAGGAAATTTCACCAGGTTCTTCATATATACAAATAGCACCTGCTGAAATTCCCTTTTCTATGCAACTGTTAAAGATACAGGAGCCCTGTCCTCCTTTTCATATGGTCACCCTATATTACTTCAACTGACTTGAATAGGTTCTTAGTGGGCCAACTTATGCCTGGGTCAGGCTTGGGCAATACAGTATGAAATATCATATTCTAGCTGATTGGGAATAAAATTAGGGGCAGTATCCAATACTGCCACTGCTCACCCGTTTGTTCTGTTGTGCCTGCTGGAATTTACTGTTGCGCAACAGAATGTAGTGGTACAAAACCAACCCTGGAATCCCTTTGACAGCTTTGCTGACCTGTCCCATTCCAGAAACAAGTGTTTCTGTTCATTTCAGGTAGCTATTTTTTAAAGCAGTAGCTCCCACTTGCCCTAGTGGATGGGTCCCACTGATGCACAGGCAGACTTGGATACTGCCCAATAACTCGCAGAAGCCATTCTATTGAAAGAGGTTAGAAGGGTTACCTCTAGGGATGGGAGAAGAATTCGTGCAGTTCACATTTTAATACGAACATATCTAACTTTGCACTTTCGAAGCAATACTTAAACGGAAAACCAGTTATTTTTCAAAATTTCCACTTTACCAAATTTTGCAATGGAGTTCTTCAGTCAAAACTTGGTAGAAAAATGTGTATATTATTTACAATACTTATATACCGCTCCCCATTCAAAATTTGAGTGGTGTACAAGATAAAATAAAATAAAAACAGAATAAAACACCTTAAAATCGATTTTTAAAAGAAGCAAAATGAAAAGTGAACCATGAAATGACTTGGTGGAAATGTTAAAAATGCATTATATTAGGAAAATTACTTGCAAAAAATGAAAATAGTAATTAGGCAAAATGCATGTGTTTGGATAAATGGGCTGAAAAATGCATATGAATTTTCATGCATTTTTTTTTTAATCTCAGTGTTTGGGCTGATCTGAACTTGTGGTTGGAAATTTCTCAAAAGTTCATGACAAATTGAATTTTTGACTGAAAAAAATGAGAAGCCAGGAGAAAACAAAATTCGCAGATTCATCTATCCCTATTTACCACCCATCATAACTGATCTAGATTCTTCATGTTTCAGCTGAACACTCATTACGGAAAGAGTTTGCCTGTATTTTCTCATAAGGAATGAAATGAATCCCAACGGACAACAGTAACATTCACATTAATTTTGCATCCTTTTAATAGATTTTAATGGAATCATACATCATTTTAATAGATTTAAGACTATGGCACATCTCCTATCAACACAGTGCAACCTACATCCAGATCACCTTGAACATTTGTTCATGACTTTGAGACTATTTAGTTGGTCCTAATAAAGATATTACCCCGCTGTGGCTTTTGGGTTCAGCTTGTTGATTTTACATAATCCTCAAGTCATTTCAAAGCATTTAAGAACAAATTTGGGCAAAAGGGAGTGGGATGGGGAGAGGGGAGAAATTAATGGAAACCAAAATTTCAGAGAAATTGAATTTTATATTTTCCCAGGAAAATACTGCAGTGGCTTAAAGAAAGATGGCAAATGTAACAAGACTCATCATGCTCCACTGAAGTGTTGAATGGATAGGTATCTACTGTATGTTTATACACATACATCAGGGGTAAGCAACAGAGATTGTCACAGTTGGTGACTTGCCAAGGCCCATGTCTCAGTAGGGGTCTCACTGCCAATCCAACAGAGCCTCCTGGCCATGCTGCTCCTCTTCCTTGCTGCTATTGTTTGCTTGTCTGCCCTTTCAGAGTGAGCAGTATGGCAGCAAAGAGAAGGAGCAGCTGCTAATACTTTCCTTGTCCTGCTCATTTTCTGGGCAGCTGTGAAAACTGGGAGAAAATGGGAAGTAGGTGGGCCTACTCAGGAAAGAGAGTCCACTGAGGGCACCTGTCAGGTTCCCAGCTGAGCCAATGGGAGACCGCTTTGGAAGAGGAGGATTTCAATCCCTCAGCACACATCACTCCCACAGAAGACCTGGGCCAACCTGAAGAGTCCTGTTGCACGGATGATTCACCTGAGGTCCCAAAGAAGCCCCTTCACACTAGTCCTGCTGCAGTTCCTGACTGTCCTCGTTTGTACTATAGGTCAAAAGTGATGGACCAGGTGGGATGCTCAGAGTCATCCTTGGAGCATTCACCTGGCCACCAAAACACCCTTTTGCCAAGGGTTTTCTCAGAAAGAAGGGTCTATTCAGGAGCAAGAGTCTACCAGAGGTAGACCCAGCTATAACTGGTGAATCAGGGTCAGCAAGGATATAAGGCCTCTGTTTGCACCCAGTCCATTGCTGAGATAACAGCCCACAGTGAGCTACCTTGCTATGGACAGCTCCCAAATCCAGACCCAACAATGCATAATCATGTTTAACTACCATTTCCCTCCATTCCCCATCCATAAGCCATTTTACGTGACCCTGGTTGCTGCTCAAAACTATCCTCTCGAAAGCCTTATCATGAACTTCAATGGAGCTACTTCAAAATAAAGGCTGTACTGTTTGCGGCCTACATTAAATAGAAGAGTTTAAATAACACCATATTACGGCTAATATGCTTTTCAGAATGCTGCTTATTTATGAATGCTACATTGTGACAAAATGGCATCTTATCCTTCCTTGAAATTGTCCACATGTAAAGAACAATTACAATATTGATTATAATTGATTGTTTCTAATTGACTGTCTTTCCCTCAGTATTGGGTAGAACGAGAGAAAGAGAGAAGTAGGCATAAAAATGATGTACGATATAGTCACAAACAATAAATCTGTCAAAATAATTACAACTATAATCCAAGCAAATTCTAATTATAAGTGATAGTAAATTATTATACAGGCAGGTTACGATATATACATATTCTTTATTCAATACCTATTTAATGTTTATTAAAGGAAATAAGGGAAAGAGAAAAATAGTTGGCATTAATGGGTTTTTTTAAAGACTGCTCTTTTACTCATTTTTTTTAAAAAATAGTTTGATATTTCCAAATGCTTTGAGGGTGTCATCAACTGCCTTGTGGAATTTAGTGCCTTAAATAAGCTAGAGTTGCAAAATTTTATTTACACAGCTTTAAATCTCTGCTTTTAAAAAAAAATATTTAAGGATTCAGAATACTGTTAATTTTTATATAAATAACAGACTCTGTTTTGTTGTATTTCAGTTACGATCTGTCATAATGAACCAATTCAAATACAATTAACTAATACTGATACTTGACTCACATTCTTAATGTCTTACATATCATACTGAACATTAGCCTAGATTTACAACACAAGACTTTTAAATATCCTTGGCACTTGATTTGCCTCCAAGGCAAAGAAGTTTTTCAATGATGAGGCAATGACTAAGGGCCGGGCTAGATGTAAAGCCAGAGACCCTTGGAGAGATTCTCTCCAGGGTTGTTTTTTAGAGTTAACTGCAGCCACTGGGGAGTGGGATGGGATAGTGTTGTGGTGGCATTTCTTCCCATGCAGTTTTCCTAATGTAAATCCCCCCCTCAGTTGCTATTTGTCCCACTGAGAGGGGTCGGTCATACAGGTATTATACAGGTCCACATGAGACAAATAGCAGTGGGAGGAATGAGTGTTATTGAGAAAGATAGATAAAAGCAGTGTAGTGTAGGGGTTAGAGTGTTGGACTAGGATTGGAGAAAGCCAGGTTCAAGCCCCCACTCAACCACAAAGCTCACTGTGTGACTTTGGGCCCGTCATTGACTCTTAGTGTAACCTATCTCATGGGGTTGTTGTGAGGGTAAAATGGAAAGGACAAGAATCATGTATACCACGTTGCAATCCTTGGAGGAAAAAGTGAAATATAAACATAACACATAAATAAAATGGCCGGGGGGAGGAATTTAAGCCACCTCCAGGACCATAGTCCCCTCCTGAAAAAGAGGACCTTGTGGCTTCTGTTCAGTGGTGTAGCTCGGCAATTTCAGAACCTGGACTTAATGCTCTTATGTTGGGGCAGAGGGGACTTTACTGAAGTACTGCCATTGGGAAGCACACAGCTAACATTTCTCTTCCCTTCCTACCCCTGCCATTTCATGCTTTAAAACAGCTTCTACATTCATTTTTGCCAATGCTGATTTTAAAACAGAACACTGAGCATGTGCAGTTTTTCATTTTCAACTTAACTCTCACCACCAGCGTGATTACAGGTATAAACTGGAGTTTGCTTCAGCACCTGCCACTCTCTGGAAGTCATTGGGAGGGGGGAGGCAGACTTTGACTCAAGGTCCAGCACTAGATGCACCAGATTAACCATTTAACAGAACAATACAGTTGACCCTATGCACACATCCCCTTGTATATGACCCCAGTGCTACTTGACCGAGGCTGTAGTCCAATGCACAGTTACTCAGGAATACAGACCATTGTTTTCAGTGGGCTTATTCCTGAGTGGGCATCCATGGGATTGCAGTCTCAGTAATATCCAATTTTAGGAGGTGACATCTCTCAAAAATTGCATTATTTAAAAGGAAGCTAAAAAGTATACTCAAGAAGATTTCGAGGAAGTTTGGAGGTTATCTGATGAGAGTGATGCATGTAGCCAATGAGACCACATTACGCCAGTCCTTTTACAACTTCATTGACTGCCAGTCCAGGTCCGGGCCCGATTCAAAGTGCTGGTACTAACATTCAAAGCCCTAAACGGCTTGGGGCCAGGTTATTTGAAGGAACGCCTCCTCCCATATGTACCTGCCCGGACCTTAAGATCATCCACAGGGGTCCTTCTCCGTGAGCCCCTGCCAAAGGCAGTGAGGCAGGTGGCTTCTAGGAGGAGGGCTTTCTCTGCTGTGGCACCCCGGCTGTGGAATGAGCTCCCCAGAGAGGTCTGCCTGGCGCCTACACTGTACTCCTTTCATCGCCAGCTGAAGACCTTTTTATTCTCTCGGTATTTTAACACCTAATTTTAACTTACACTTAAATTTTACTGTTTTAATCCTATATTTTAATCTTATATCAATTTCTGCTGCATGGTTTTATCCCGGTTGTGCTTTTTATACTGTATTTTGTATTTGTGTTTTTAGATTGTTGGTTGTTTTATTATGTTCTTCATGGTTTAAATTTTTGTGAACCACCCAGAGAGCTTCAGCTATTGGGCGGTATAAAAATGTAATAAATAAAATAAAAATAAGAGCCTGTAGAGACCAGGGCAATGTTAAGCATGTCTGCTCAGAATTAAACTCTACCAACTTACTCCCAAGTAGGTGTGTATAAGATCACAGCTTGAATTACATTGGGCTGTCTCTCAGTCTTCTATCTATTTATTCACTATCAGTCTAACCTAACTTGCACGTTTGTTGAGAGGATAAATTTAGGAGGGGGGAACACTCTACACCAGTCTTTGCTGAGGCTGGATATCCTAAACTGGCACCAAGGTGATAGTCCTAAAAAGATTCTGCTGGACAAACTGAAAGATCATGTTGACACACACACACACAAAAATATGACATATATTAAGCCCCAGCTATTTAACACTTCAAATATCAAAACTAGCATCATTGAACCCCAGAAGATAAAGGGTGTGTCTACACCAAAGGGTGGAGGGGGAGGATATCGCAATATGCTGATCGAGAGATCCTCCCCCTCCATCCACACGCGGCGCGTGATGTCCCGGGGAGAAGAGGACATTGCGCCCACCTTTTTTTCTTTTTTTTTTAATCAAAAATGAGCCCAGGAGCACTCCAATGAAAAAGGTATTTAAACAACAACAACAAAACCACCTCCCGCTCTCCCCACCCCATCCTCGATGGGCATGGAGCTCTTCATGGGACTTAGTTCCCAGCTTCTCACATTTACTCACGAGGAGCTGGGACAAACCGGGACAGCCACCTACATGTCCCGCGGTCTCAGGATCATCCCGGAACCATGGGAAAAACCAGAACAAAAGTGTAGGGCAATATCCCAGGAAAATGCAGGTATCTTCCCTGCCTGCTCCCAGGATCTCCTGTGCATCATGTGGATGCACAGGGATGACCCCAGAGCTATCCTCGGGATATCCCATTGTCTAGACATGCCCAAAGCCAGCCCAGTACAGATCCAAGTGCACTAGTCTAGTCTAGCAACTTACCCCTATTAGGATCTGGTTCACTGCATCATTCTACATCATTCCAACCAGTCATTGTCATCAGATGAATAATTATTTATGGTTTTGAAGACATGAGTGACAGATGTTAGGCCTGACCCTGATAAAATCAAGAACTCCAAAATGTATAGGGATGGTTACGAATGTGCAAATCGACAATACTTGTTCTCATCAAGGTTTTCCATATTTGACCTTGATGTTTGTTCCAATTTGTATCTCTATGAGATTGGGGGTTGCATGAAAATTTGTGTTTATTTTCATACACATTTCCCCAAATTAACACATCAATTGTGTGCATATTTGAAATAGGTGTATTTTTGTACCAGAGATTTTGTGTGTATTTTTCAAAAGTATGAATTTTCCATGCACATTTGTCAAATGTACAGTTTTTGAACATGGGTTGTTGTTGCTGTTGTTCTGCAAAAGTGTCAACTGGGTAAATTCTGGTCAAAAATGAACTGAAATGAATTACACCTACATTCCCAGGGTTGGTTTGAACTTGTGGCTGTTTGACCAAATGTGTTCCACATGATAATATCAGGTTCAGGTATGCCCTCTGAATTCAAGATAAAGTGGAAGGATTCGAATCATTCATGTATGGCACTACATGGGACTGAATTTTCTTTCATCAGTGAGTTCCGCATCTTTGTAAGGAGTAATTATGCCAAAGGATGGATAGCATTAACTGCCTCACAAGGTGAAATATAAAAGCATTATGCCCTACATATATAAGCATTATGCCCTAAACATAAAAGCATTATGCCCTAAACTTAAAAGTATCAACATGCTCTATCCCATAGGTGTTTAATGGTATTGCGATGTTATTTTCAAAAGAATAAAATATTCTGATTTGTTTATTTTTTTAAAGATGAAGAAGTTTGCACATTCTCACCAAGAAATAATTTGTTTAATATGTTTCTGTTTGTTTCCTTGAGGACACCTACATACCATTGTCTGCATACATACATAATGTAAAATGTCATAATGTAAAATGTCTGATTTTCTTCTGCCATAACCAGGACAACTTTCTTATGATAAAATGTCAAACTTGAGCCTGAGATTGCCATGGTAGTGGGGAAACAGAGGTCTTAGTTAGTCCTAAGGTTTATCCCGGAAACATCCCGGGGTCATCCCTGCCTGCTCCCAGGATCCCCTAGGTGTCATTTACATGAACAGGGATGACCCTGGGACAATCCCGGGATAAACCTTAGGTCTAGCTAAGGCCTGAGTGAGTTTATTTGAGAGTAGATTCAACTCCTCGCGAGATTGATACCTGCTCATTGGGAATGTACTATTGTACTTTTGTTCAGTGTGAGTGACGTATGGCCCATGGTCTGCATGTGATTCCACCCAGCCACCGTCAGTGCAGACTCCAACGCCTCCTGATTATTATTTTTTATACCACCCAATAGCCGAAGCTGTCTGGGTGACTCACAAAATATTATATCTATCTATCTATCTATCTATCTATCTATCTATCTATCTATTTATCTCTCTCTCTCTCTCTCTCTCTCTCTCTCTCTCTCTCTCTATATATATATATATATATATATATATATATATTATAGAAGTGAAATGGTACTCTGAGAATGTTTAAAGGGACAAATGGCACTTGCTTGCAAACTAAATTGTCCATGTTACCTCTCCAAAACCACTAAAAGGGTAGAATTTAGCTTGATAGCAAGCTAAATGTAATCTTTTTAGCACTCTTGAGCACTGTGGAGCAGTTCGCCACCAAATTTTGGCAACAAGCAAGCAAATTTAAACCTATATACCACACATACATTTTCCCCTCCCAGTGCAGGTTGGGGGGTTCGGGTGGGTATAGTCCCGGTCCCTCCTGCAGTAGCCCATCCCCGGCTTCAATCCCTGTTTGAATAATCTGGAAAAATCTGCTTCATGTGCCGCATTTCCTTTTCTCCTATGTATTCCTTGTGGGATGCTGTGGCCTGAATTAAGTGGGTTTATTTACATGGGTGGGAGGAGAGAGAAAAAGAAAGAAGATGGGCTTTTGCTTGATGGTGCGCTGGCCCCTTCTAGTGATTTGATTCAACAGTTTTAAATATTATACTGCCATATCCTGTCAGGAACCTGCAGTTGTTGCTTGTGGCAGGAGCAGAGGGTGGGGAGTGGTGTTCATACATTGAGCCATTTCTCTGGGTCTCAAAGGCTTGGCTCAGACCTATGATGGTATGATTTTCAAGTGGGGGGAAAAATGAAACGTTACTTCTAATGATGATTTCCATTTTCTCCCCCTTAAATTAACAGTGCATATTTTAAAGGGGACACTATCAGACATCTTTTCCACTCACTGTGTTAAATCCTCATAGTCTAATGTGATGATGACTTAATTATTATTATCATTTTATAAGGACAGGCACGTCCTTTTGAAGAGTGAGCCAATCTCTGTATAGTGTAAACGGTAAAGGAAGCAACTAAATGTCTTTTCCGCTGGGCGGGGGCAGTGGTGGTCTTATGTCACTAAAATAACAAAGGGCTTTCGTTATTTTGTTCTAGAACACAGTAATAATGTCTGTGTGCAAACAGCCAGTATTGCAGCAGCAGCCGCAACAACAACAGCAACAACCAAAAAACCCCACAAAAAACCACCCTCATTTATAACCAGTGACAACTAAAACCTATGAAGTTTTTAAAAGAATGTGATTGTTGTCAGAAGGAATTGGGTACAACAAAGCCGTGTTCAGTTCTGGTTCCACTCAAAGCCATGGCTCAGGGGTTCTGCGAAAGCTGCTGCAAGGCTGGTGGGCACAGACCAGCAAGAAAGTGAATTTTGCATACTGTACGGATCATCGCTCAGTTCAGGCCAGTCAGATTAAATCTGCGATCAACCCATTGTGCTTCATGAAACCGTCAGCCCGCATTTGCGTCTCGCTGTTTTCTCCTGTCCCGCTGTAAACAAGCTGCGCTCTGAGCTGTCTTCCTACCCTTAGCTGCTTGGCAAAGATCACACAGACAGACCTCATCAGCGGGCTTAGAGTTAAAGTTAAAGTTACCACTTCCAGACAGCAGTCCCCATGCAGGCTGGAAGTCAAAAAGAAGAGGGCCTTTGGAATGACAGAGTTTTAGATCCTTTTAGGAAATGCGTACCTTAGATTTAGACACAGGCTGGCACGCTCTGTCTCTTTCGTGCAATTAAATGAGGTGTTCTTAAAATGAACAACTGTTTCAAACATCAACAAACTAGCTCAGCAAATTCATCCACCACATACACACACACACACACACACACACACACACACACACACACACCCTGCGCCTTTGGGATCTTGTCTGAATATAGCCAGAACAGAAGTGGATAGAAATCTATTGTCAATCTGGTAGAATTCCAGGAACCTAACAATGCCCAGAATGCTCTAAGGAGTGTAATGAAGGTAAACAGGAACAGGTATGTTGGCTTCTGTTTTCATTCACTTCAGTGAGAGCATTAGTCTTTAAACATAAAACAGAGCCCTATTTCCAGAGCTCACCCTTCCTGGATAAATATGGATGGAATCTTACTCCACTGTATATACAAGACCCAGCCCACTTGAACGATTTGCTATTTCTACAAGCTAATTCTTGTAATCTGCCAGTCCAGCCCCATTATGCACACGGAGCTGGAACCTCCCAGCAACCCACCAATAGCTGTTGAATTGCTCCATCTATTTAAGGAACGACCGCCAAAGTGAAGCAGCTTGCAATTTGCACCTGTCTTGCTTTTAAGCAGAGCAAACTATTTACCGCTAATGAGAATGACACTTGGCAGGGTCAAATGTAATTTTGTCATTTGCGATTTGGGGTGGATGGATTGCTAGCACCATCAAATGTGAAAAATAAAGATCAGTATCAGCGCCTTCGTTTTTTTTTTTAACATTTCTGTGACAAAATCCAGAATTAAAAAATGATGATCCTAGATGGGATACAGAGGATACATAGAATATGTTGATATACACCAGAGGACCTTTGGAGGATCTACAAAATATAGTATGTATATGCCTAAATTAACTTCATCTGTAAATTTTTGTATACAGTGTATTGTTAAACAATGACACCTATCATAAAATTGCAAATCCAATTTGCTTCCCCATGTTACCTTATTTCAAGTTATTGCTTTCACCTTATATGCTTAATGCAGACAACATAGCCCTGATCAGCATTACATATATATGCATTCCGGGTAATTATAAATAATAAAACCATGTCCCTGATCACAATATTTTAGGGAAACTGAAATTAACAACAGCTTCTAAAGACACAACAACAATGATTTTAACATATTTATTGTGGAAGCCTATACTTTTTCCATTAAAAACAAATGCCTTTTTTTTTGTTACCAAACAACAAATACTGACAACTGAGTATGTAACTCCTATTGTAATATTTCATATCAGGAGGATCTTTAACCTATTATTGACATTTTAAAAAGAATTAGAGTGCTAGTATATCATCGGTGTAAAAGAAAACGTGAGTAACTAATGCCAACACTGAAAAGTGTAATTTAAAACAATCTGCTCTCATTTGTACTTCCTTTTTAAACAATAAGCAAGATGACGATGGGTTAAATGAAGTTGAGACTGTCACAAATGGGGGCCTCCGTAGTAATTAATGTAGTTTAATACGGTTGTTGGCACACATCTCACATGACAGATAATGTTCCAACATGTCACTGATAGGACCTTTCAGCGCAGCTTTAGGAGATCTACCAGGCACTGCCGAGGTTGGTTAGGTCAAAGGGTTGAACCATGTGTAATTCAGAACAGAGGAGGTCCCACGGTCACTCCACAAAAACAATTACACTACTTATTTCACTCTGTCCCTTGCCCGAAATTCACAAGCCTCACAGTTTCAGTGCAGTCAATCTCGTTCTGCCCCTGGGCTAGAAAACCACATGAAAATATGTGGTGCTGTGTTTATAAATCTAATCAAAAATAGAAACAGTAGACAGGCACAATGAGGTTCTAGTATAGATCCCTGGGAATACTCTAAATTCTTGAAGGCACTTTTGTTTAACTTCTATGGGCCCCCGCTCTCTCTATTACTACTACATTGTCTACAACTCTCGTTAATCATCCACTTCAGTTCTCAGTAACAGAAAGGGGAGGGGGGAGTGCCTGCCTGCCTGCTTCCTCTCGGTCACTCTTACGAATAATATTATGAAGGGGGAAAATATTACGGAGCAACATTATCTTTAAATATCCCCCCCCCCCCAAAAAAAGAAATTGCTTACCTCCCTATCCATGCCTTTCTTCTTGTTCAGAGATGCACAAACAGAAGCAAAGAAACGCTTCCGCCTACAACAGAAAGCAGGGGGAAAGCCTACATAAATAAAGGATGGTTTGGATTGCACACATTTGACCTCACCCGAATTTAAGTAAAAGCAGTTCTCTTTGCAGGGACTAGTTCAGAAAGACATTGCTGAAGATGGTGACAGTGGTGGAGGGAAGTGTTCCTTTTTTCTTTCTTTTTTATGCGGTCCTAATGTAGCCAAAGCTGAGATGTTATCATTTCTTCATTGTTCCCAGGGGTGGGGTGGGGTGGGGTGAGCCTCGTCAGGAGAGAAATAGTTAAAGGATAGTGAAAGTTGGCACCATAGGGAATACCAAAGGATGCATGGCAGCACTGACAGGCACCACGAGTGGCATCCCAATGCATTAAAATCAGAAGATGAATGTTCAGCCTATGTTACATGTGCAGTGCATGTTCTGTAAATGTACAGGCCGGGATCCAAAATGTCGCACAACTAATCCTGTACATTTAAGGATGCTTGGGCCGGGGCTGGCATCCAAAGTAGGCATGATTGGGCACCTGTGAAGGGACCATACCTCAGCAGAGGCCTACTGACAAAGGTCCCCTGGAGTTACTCCCCCTCTTCACTACTGCAACCTGCTTGTTCACCTGCCTTTCCCTCTGGCACAGACAACAGTGATGGTGAGAATGAGGAACAATGGAGGCCACTGCCTACTTGCCACTGGTTCTCTGCCTGCCGAGCAAGCACATGGTAGCAATGAGGAGAAAGGGGATGAGGAGAAATAGCAGCCAGTGACATTAGTGGCAAGAAGGTAGTCTCACTGAGGGAGGGGGCCCATTCAGGGTGTTTTGTCCAAGACCCTAAAAAACCTGGAGTCAGCACTGTTTTTGACTTGTGCCTCTTGAAAACCTGTCCCTTGTCATGCCACAAGGCAAAATGCTTTTTAAACTGAATGTTTTGTGTTTGTTTTTTAAATTGTGTGTGATTTGGCAGGAAGAACAGTGTGGTTCTGCTTTTCAAAGGGAACACACACATGCACACACACATATGCATATCCTTCAGATAACGTCCAAACCTCTGGTTGGGTTCTAAGTCTCAATTTGGATCCTGGTAATAGAATCCCAGTCATAGTGAGGCCTGCTCATAGAGTCTGTGGATTGTGCATGCTTAGAAGAGTCAACATAGCCCAAATTGGACTGCCTTGGATATACTCTTCAAACCTCCTGCTCCTGTTGGCCCCCATTTTGATGATGAATCTAATGCACATAAGGGTTCATATACATACAGATGGCCATTAAAGCCAAAGGCAGCAAAATAACCCCCCTGTATACTATTCTAACTCTCTGGAGAAAGCCATGCTCAGTGCCCTTCATCCATTTACTGGTTCTTAATAAGTACATAATTTCATAAATGCCTCTCTCCAAGGGATGAGTTTAGTTGACTACCAGTTCTGTTGATCTCAAATGCCACCACATCAATCTTAGGCTTGGGAAATGCCACACGAGCCTAAAATGGACTTGCAGGTGAATTAACAAATTAGCAGATGTAAAGCAAGTGACCAGATAAGGCAGAGGTACATGAATATCACTTATAGGCCAAACTACATGCAACGATAAACACACTTTTTTTAAAGGATGCTTAAACTGGCCACTACTATTCTGAGGGGAAACTAATTTTGGGAACTCAGTCCAGAATGTGCTTCTAAACCAAATCAGGCTCCCACACCAGTGTTCTGCTGAAAAACCATACCACCAGCTCACCCACTGCTATAATCAAATGCCCAACGACTTCAAAATTCTACCCACCAGCAACTACCAGTGTTCTACATACCTGTGAAATGTTCCCAGATTTATTCCTTTTTTACAGTTGTAAAAAAGGTTACATTGTGCAATTGTAAAAAGAGCAACAATTTCTTCTTGTAAACTGTCTCAGGCGCATCTGCCAGTTGGGTAGTATATAAATTTAATAAATAAATAAAAGCTTTCTCCACTGTGACACCCCAGCTGTGGAATGAGCTCCCCAGAGAGGTCCGCCTGGCGCCTACACTGTACTCCTTTCATTGCCAGCTGAAGACCTTTTTATTCTTTCAGTATTTTAACACTTAATTCTAACTTAAATTTAAATGTTACTGTTCTAACTCTGTATTTTAATCTTATAAAAAATTTTGCTGTGTGGTTTTATGCTGGTTGTGCTTTTTATACTGTATTTTGTATTTCAGTTTTTAGACTGTTGTTTTATTATGGTTTTAATTTTTGAGAACCGCCCAGAGAGCTTCAACTATTGGGCGGTATAAAAATGTAATAAAATAAATAAATAAATAAATAAATAAGCTTACATCTCTCTCTTCCTTCAGAAATTGCAGAACAGCTCACGTGTAACTCCAGTCGTCTCCAACAGTGGCATTTATCATGCCTGCACCCATATAAGCTTGACAGTGCTGTAGTATCAGATAGTTCCATCACTTATCAATTCACATTTGCCTATTTTTACGCATGCAGCACCTGGTGAAATCCCCTCTTCATCACCAGAGTTAAAGCTGCAGGAGCCCTGCCTAGCATGACTATATACAAAAGAGAGCAGGGGTCCTGCATCTTTAACTGTTGTGATGAAGAGGTCATTTCGCCAGGTGCTGCATGCAGGCAAAAGACACCTGCTGAAATTCCCTTTTCTATGCAACTGTTAAAGATACAGGAGCCCTGTCCTTCTTTCCATATGGTCAGCCTAATTATTCTACCCAGTTGCTCATTAAGAAATCAGACAATTAAATCATTTAAAATGTATTGGAGGCTATTTGCATTTATGTTTTCGTTATTCTGCAATGATTGCCCATCTTCTTCATTACAAAATTTTGGTCTACAGGCCTGAAGAAAAATTGGAATGGAAAGAGATTCAGAACATAAAAGACCCATTTCACACAATCACTACAGACCATGGTGGCTTATTTCAGCCACAGTGGTTTGCGGCACGTGTTGGTGCATGCTGTATGACTCTGGCATATTTAAGTCGCAACTGCCACCATGGACATTGGCCAGAGTGAGGCGGGATGGGAGTTGTAATCATCAAACAACAGCTGGAAGGTGAAGATCCTGACATTTGAAAGATGAAAGACTTCATGCTTTCCATTTTGCTATTAATGCAGAAACACATTTGTTTTAAAAAGCCAAACTATCTGGCCTATCCCATTCCTATATTTTACTAGAAGAACACTTATATGTTTAGGAAAATAAATAGATGGATGCTTCTGGTCTATTCTTTGCTTCTTTGCACGCACTCACAGTTACAACAGAAAGGTATTAACATCTGTTAAAGGGTGTTTGTGGGAGTTTCTTCTTAACTTCCATTTTGTGGAAGTTTCTCCTTAAAGCATTAACAAAACATTGTGTTATGAATAATAACAACCCCCCAAAAAGCCTCCTTGAGACTCCATCTGTCCGCTCTCATAAATTTCAGGAACCAACCTTGCTTTGTCAGAGATGTGCTACAAGAAAAGATGCTACATTTCTGAAGAGACTCGTGTTCCAGGCGTGCTGCACACAAATAAATAATTGCTTTTTGGTGGCTGTTTGAAAATCCGAACCGTGCGGAAGCTGTGCCACAGGGCCAACAATTTAGGGCTAGCTTCTGAGATGGCCCAGTTTCAGTAACCCGCTGTGTCCTAAATTACAGGAAAAAAGGTTTGCCATGCCATGCAAAACTCTAGTAACATAAGGAAACTATGGCTCACTTCTTTTCCATCTTCCAGGGATAAGGGATTATGTAAAGTTTACATTGTAAACAATAGCAGGGTTATTATTTCTGGCACGCAGAGTTCACAATTCCATAGAAAAATGCCATGACCCTGGGTTTTTGGTGTGTCCATGTAGACATGAGTTGTTCCTCAAAGTGACATCCCTGTAACAGGTGCTTCAGGGGAAACATTTTTGAACTGAGCACTCTTATCTCTATATTAGGGAAATGCACAGCATTAAGGCAGGTATGGTCTGTGTATTACTGGAATGTCAAGTAAATGTGTCTGAGGTAGCTGACAGATTTGATCCCACCTGTATCTGTGTCCTAAATTACATCCAACTTACTTAAACCTATAGAACTCAATAGGAGGCTCAGAGGCCCTGTCTACATAATTCTCTCCCTTCATCTATACAGTCCCATCATCATTGGTTTCATTTGTTCCCTACCACATATAGTGACAAAGAAATGAAGCCCAAGAATTGGCCTATATGCCAGTTTATTTTTCAATTTACTGTAAGGTGGGATGGGCAGAAGGTAGATCTCCAGACATTTGGAATTTCAACACCCAGAAGCCCCTGGCAGCATGGTCAATAGTCAGGAATGCTGGAAGTTGAAGTCCCAGTAGGGTAATATCTATACCAGTACTTATATCCTGCAGGGCAGAAACATTTGAGCCAGGGCCGGTGCTACCATAGACGCCATTCAGGTGGCCGCCTAGAGCGCCAAGCTAAGAGGGGCGCCAGGCACAGCGCAGCACTCACATGCGTTGGCTGTGAGCCAGCCCAGCCCAAGGATTCAGCTGGGCCTGGGTAGGCGAGATGGCAACCTGTGCCCGCCCAGCTGAAGCGAAGCCAGGGGTGCTGGGGTGGGGGTGGGGTGGCTCCATGTTCAGACTTCCAGAATGCGCCCGGAAGAGAGAAAGAGAGGGAGAGAGAGAGAGAGAGAGAATGTATGGGTGAATGGGGTCTTTGAGTGAATGCATGTGTTCATGCGTGTGTTTGTTTGGAGTGAGTGATGCTGAGTGTGTGTGTGTGCACGCACGTGAGTTGGGGGGATGATTTGGAGGTGATATTCCTATTAAATAATGCATTTTAGACCCATAGACGTTCCTTTCCAAAATGTTTGCTATAATTGGCATGACGTATTTCTTGCACTTTAAAATAAATTTAGCAGTTTCAAGTTTTGTGCTTCTTATTTTTTCCAGGAAACATATGTTCTTAAAAATCAAAGTTGGCATTTTTTTTGGGGGGGGGGAGGGGTTGAAAGTAGCTCACCTTGCCTAGGGCGCAAAATAGTCTGGCACCGGTCCTGATTTGAGCACTGTTCCTACTATTGCTCCTTGGAAATTACTGGCTGTGCAAGAGCACTATTCAGTGGATGTTCAGTGGCTTCCTGTGCTCGGTCAAAACAGTAGAGATCCTATTGATCAATGCTAATCTATGTACATGCTGCATTATTATAAAGCCATCCTGTCGAAAGGATTTCTTTCCTAATATATTTTTATGTCATCCCCAGGGGACCATATCAAATTGTAACAAAGGTGTAGTAAATAAAAGGCAAATGTTTTCAAGTTGTTGTTGACATGTGTATGTGCATGGGGGGGGGGGGGAGAGAGAGCATTTTATCCCTCAAACATGACACAACTTAATGTTACATTGATGTAATTTACTTTCTACAATTAAATTGTGCATGCCTCTTTTGGATGTTTATGTAATATGTAAGATAGGAATATTTGTAGGTCATGCTAACCCAGAGCACATGAGGGCATACCTGAGAATCTCACACCAACTGGGAACTGGATATCTTAAAGACAGCCTTATTCCCAAATGCCCCTATTGCTCGTTTCAGTGTCTGAGGCCATTTCTCCACCTGCCTTTTATCCCGGGATCGTCCCAGGATCATCCCTGTGCATCCAAATGACACACAGGGGATCCCGGGAGCAGGGAGGGACGATCCCTCCATTTGCCTGGGGTAATCCTTAGGTGTAGAAATGAAATATGGTGGATATTTCAACAGAGGCAACAACTTTGTGGAATGGCCTTCTCAGAGACATCTACCGGGACCAGACGTGATTTTTTTCCCCCAAAAGCCTTTAACTATTTTAACTAAATATTTTAGTGTTGTGTTGTGTTTTGCTTTGTTTTTTCTTCTTCACCAGCTTCTATAAAGTGAGATATACACCACTAAATAAGAACAAATAGATGGCATCACCTTCACTGTAGAATGTGTGAAGGTGCCCATTTATACAAAAATACATTTTTGACCCTCAGACCATCCCATGGATTTAGGAATACAGACATTGGCTATCACTGCATGTTACTCTTGTGAACTGCCCAGAGAACTACGGCTATTGGGTGGTATACAAATGAAATAAATAAATAAAAACTCTTTTAGTCTGTGGGAAATCCCCCCTCCCCACTGAGAGCATTCATTTCAGGAGGCTGCAAGGGGAGAGAGGAAGGGAAGATCTGTTGTATGAGCTGCCCTCTGCTCACACAACCTTGGATATCCTTCATAATCCTTCCTTTCAACAACAGCTGGAGGAGATGGCTATCTCCTGGAGGAGAAAGCTAGCAATGGCTACTAGCCCTGATGGCTATGTGTTACCTTCCGTATCAGAGGCACAAAGCCTATATACACCAGTTGATGAGGAACATGGGTGGGAGGGTGCTGTTGCACTATGTGAACCAGCCAGAGAGCTTCAGCTATTGGGCGGTATAAAAATGTAATAAAATAAATAAATAAATAAACAAACAAACTATGTCCTGCTTTTGGGTCCTTGGTAAACAGCTGATTGGCCACTGTGTGAACAGAGTGCTAGATGGACCGTTGGTCTGTTCCAGCATGGCATTTCTTATGTTCTTAACACCGGATGAGTCAGTATTACTATGGGAGAACAAAGGCTGAAAGATTGGCTTGCCTAAGGCCACCTCTTCAGTTCACAGAAGAAGGGGTATTCAAACCAGGCCTTCCTCATTCAAACCTCAGTCTCTTCAGGATAGGCAACCTGGCACTCTCCAGATGTTTGGACTATAACTCCCATCAGCCCCAGACAGCATGGTCAATGGTCAGGGGTTATAGGATTTGTGGTTCAAAACATCTGGAGGGCCTTCCCATCTCAGCCACTACCAATTTGTTTAAATGAACTTTTAAACTATGTGCTCCAATAAAAATTACACCAATGTTCAGACATCTAATTCATTTATCTACATACAGTGTCAATCATACATGGATTTCACATATGGAATGAGCACAATGAACCAACTGAAAACGGAACTAGAAAAGGAATTTACTGCATTTTCTACTGCTGTTAACAGCAATGTACAAAGAAACTTTTTTTAATAAGTGTTTCTACTGCACAAAGTTTTCAGCCTTTTTCATCTTTACAGATCATTCTCAATGCAATTTAAAAGATGAGGAACCAACACTGAGAAATGGTGACTTGCCTAAGGCTACCAGTGATTCTACAGCATATCTGGAATGCGAAGTTAGACCCACATCCAAGACTAGAAAATATTATGGGTACAATCTAGAATGATTAAAATCAGTGGGGGGAAAGAAAATGCTTTTTAAAAGAAAATAAAAAAAGAAAAGAAAGAAACACTGATATGGATTCACCATTTACATGCAATATGTTACATGATATTCATGTATCATCTTATGCATTAAATTAACAACAACAACAACAACAACAACAACAACAACATAATAATAATAATAATAATAATAATAATAATTTTAAAATGAGACTTAATGGGACTCAAAAGAAAACAGGTCCTATCCAAATAGGCTAACAATCAAATATAATTATAATAATGTATTTAAGGCTGCAATCCTATGCACATTTACCCGGGGTAAGTCCCATTGAACTCAACGGCGTTACTTCAAAGTAGACATATATACATTTCAAGTTCTAAGCACAGATGGAAGTTCCATTTGAAATCATTTTTTTTTTCCAGTTTACGAAATAGAGTTTAGGGTGATGCTACTTCTCATCTAGATCACAAATCTTCTACAAATTATTTTAAACATGAGCCAGAAAGGTGTGCGTTACCAAATCGCGTGCAAAGCACCGGTCCTTTTCTTCTGTGAGTTTTGTAATGACCTTTGTTTAAACAAATAAACACATTGGGGATGAAGCGGGGTCAGGGGGAGAAAGAAATCCTAGCAGAAGCAGCTTAAGCTTGAATCTTCAGTACTGGTCCCTTCTATGTACCTCCACAAATACAGCTACGGTTGGTAATAGATCAGCGAAGTCTGTCTGAAAGCAATGAGACAGAAATCATACCATATGAGCTGTCCCAGAAGAATACCTCAAGTAGTTCATAACATACTCCACTTGCCTCTGGCATTGGCTCCTGGATTAGTGTCATATATGTGTCAGTATGAAACAACATAGACTATTTGTTTATACATTCTCATTACTCTCAGTTATTTTACTCTATATCCTAGTTGACATCGACTATATATATATATATATATATATATATATATATATATATATATATATCAATACACTCATTGCAATGAGTTTGCATTTGGTTGCCACACACTGACTGGTCAGGAGAGAGGAATGGCAGGGGTCATGCAGTCAGCCCTGGGAGATGCTGTGCCCCACGTAAACCGGGTTACATACATCAATGTCCACACAGTCCTATGGCAGCTTTTGTATTGTACTAATTAGAACCATAAAAGGCATCTGGCAATTTCATACACAGTTACTGTTAGTCAAAAAAAAAATCCACTTTACATTATAACGTTTAATTAATTGAGAAAGTCTGGGTACATATAACTGAAACATCTTATATGGCAATTATTTCCATTCATTCTCACTGGAAGGAAACATAAAACATAACAGTCATCTGGGGCATAATTGAAATTAGCCAAGTACCTCCTGTGGGTAGCAGTGATTTGCTGGATTTTGCTTTCTCCATCCTGATAAGCTGCAACCGGAAAGGCAGGGTCCTCCCCTTGAATAAGAATTCCCGCTGAAATAAAGTGTGGTATGCATTGCTTATCCCTAAGCAAATGCTCAAGGGAAAAGTGATGCCTAACACTGGTGCACCTATATGAGGAACTCTCTTCTTCAGGGTGTCAACTACACCTTGCCCACCAATGCAATATTATCAAAATATCGGCACCCCCTCAAAACCCAAGCCAATGTTAGATGCCAAAATTGCTCTGAGTAATGCTGTCTGAAGCACATTTTGCTTCTATCCAATGTTCGCCCTACTAAGAGTAAGGCCACTGTGTGGGACTTGCGTTAGACTTCAGCCATGGCTAGACCAGGCCTATATCCCGGATCGTCCCGGGATCATCCCTGTGCATCCAAATGACACACGGAGGATCCCAGGAGCAGGCAGGGACAATCCCTCCACTTGCCTGGGATAATCCTTTGGTCTAGCTAAGGCCTAAGACTGGATATAATCCTTTGATTCTATTTTGATGTTACTATATAAGGCATTTGATTATTCAACTGCCATTGTTTCTTTCCGTGCTATATTCTGCAGAGCCACTTACTCTTGATTTGCAGAAATTGCTCAGATGAATACCAGTTCATACAGTCACTTTTTCTGAACACATCACTTCATGTCCTTCTGATCAGCAGCTGTCTGTAACTCAGCCTCTTTATTATTCCACCAGTTTTCTTTCCTGGCACAGGTCTTGCCTGAGCTAGTTTCTTAATGTACAGGGACTAGGCTTTCTTTGCTATTAAGCATTTGTCATTCAACTATACAAGATGAGCTTTGTGTCAGGAGCCAAATAAAGACATAACATTGTCATCATTTTCATCAAACCAATCCTGGTGTTTAGAGTGAACAAAGCTGATGACAACAACTTCATGCACAGGATCTTAAAAAAACTGCCATTCGCTTTCAACTTCCTAAACTATGTGCTGTTCAAACTGCACCATTTCACCAAATCTGTGCTCCAATTCAGACATCTCTCCTTTGCACAAATCATTCCTTCTTCATTTTTAAGATGCGGAAGCTTCAAAAAGCAAAGCATAGTGTTTACTCAATAGAGGCATTGTGGTTCACAACTTAAGTTATCTAGTCAGGATTTAATTTTGTTTTTTTAAAATTTAGACAAAGTTCTAATGTTCCACCATAATGGACTAATCTGGGAGAGTCCATTACCAGTCACGCCTTTGAAAATCTGCAACATCAAAAATAATGGGCAGTGGCTGAAAAGAAAGAATGAAGTTTAATCTACTGATCAATTATGTAAACTCAAAAGGAAAGTTACCCACAAGAGAAATCCTGGTGGCTTTAATAGGCCTAAGCAAGTATAAAGTAGTTAATCCAATATGAAGGTTTCTGTGCAGATTGGGGCCATTGTAAAAGCACGCACAGAAACAGCAAAGTATAAAGTGTGACTGGTCTGCTGTAATAATCCATTTTTGCAATACAAAAGAGAGCTACAGATAAGAGGACACTGCCATAAACTCAAATAAGCAAGTCAGTTGGGTAGACTTTGCCTGCACAAAGAATTCATAACTTGCACTTTCTCAGCAATATGAAAGAAGCGTCTTTAGAAGAAATGAAAATGGAACTGGCAGGTAGGTTTGGTGAAATAAAATGGGAAAGAATTTGATATATTGTTAATAAAAGGAAGAAGAGGATTATTGATTTTATTCAGCATTATGGAATGTTTATGGGATAAGCTGAAGTCTGCAATATTACTGGGTTTGATCCAAGAGAGACAAAAAGAATACTCAAGATTGCTCTCATTTGAATTTTCTTTATGTCTTTTTAAAAGCAGATGTAGGGGCAGCTCAGAGCCACAATACCACGTACTGTCACTAAAATTGAAGCTTGACTTTTGATCCAGTTACTGCATTCTCTCTTTTAAACTCTTATATGAAGTAACACTCCAGATTAGTCAGGCTTAACGGCCTTCTGACCTACACTCCACAAATTCCATGTACCCTAGAACATGGCCATAAAATTCTCTGCAAGGGGTTCTCAGCAGGCAAATTGGTGACTGCTTTCAAATGAGGCTTTTATTGTGCCATCATCTGGCCTCATTCATGGAATTTTATGAGGGTCCAAATGATCCATTTTCCATTTGTGACCTTCCCATGTTTTTCCACCACTTTGTCTGTCCCCTTTCTTTCCACAGAAAATCTATTAAGGAGAAAAAGGCAGAATAGCCCTAGGAAGTTTTCAAATGATGTAGAAAGGCTTCCTTGGAGTTTAAAGTTAGGAAGTTTGAAAACTATTGGTCTAGATTGGGATGGATCAATCTATTTCCACTCCATATTAGTTGTACATTGGTTCAATCATAAGTTCATTCCATCCTCTTTTCTGCTTTAAAAAGAAGAAAATGTATGCATTTTTGTACACATAGTTCTAGGTGGGAACTGCAGTGCAAAACTGGAAACATGAGCAACCCAAAGAACAATTGCTTCTGCCTTGCATCTTAATCTGGTAAATGTAAATTAGGTCAGCTCACTTAAAAATGTGAACTCAACAAAATTCTCCAACATTCATATACTAGATTAACATGTATATTAGTATAAATAAAGACTGCAAACTCTCTGATTCTGGCAAGCATGTTGCATAAAGAAGTTGCATACAGAAACAAGAATAACATTATTATATGGCTAGTGATTATTATTATTATTATTATTTATTTATTTATTTATTTATTTATTTATTTATTTATTTATATAGCACCATCAATGTACATGGTGCTGTACAGAGTAAAACAGTAAATAGCAAGGCCCTGCCGCATAGGCTTACATGTGTGAAATGGTTACCAAAAGCCAAATGTAGAACGTTCATAGCACCAGATGCAACATTCTGAGATGGAAGCAGTTCACACATGCAATGGTGTGTCTCTGGGCCTTGCTAGACGAGGCCTTAGCGCGCTTTGAGGCCCGGTTTCCCTGCTGTGCGTCCACGTGACGTACAGGGGAATCCAGGCCCAGGCCGCGCTGAAGCCTCCCCTACCGCGCCATAAGCGAAGTTGCTTATGGCGCGCCTTTTCCGCAGCCCCAGCCTGAGGTCGGAGCTGTGGAACGTCTAGCAAGGTCCGTGGCTTTTTGCCGGGAAAAGCCACAAACTGGGCACAGCGCTCAGCACTGTGCCCATCGGGCCGGGGGGATCCCAGGAGGGGGGAGATAGAGGGGAAGGCCGGACTGGCAGGAGAGGGGCGGGGGGAAAGCCAGACATCGGGGATGTGATGGGGCCGAGGGACAGACAACCGGGGATGGGATGGGGGGAGGGACGGACAACCGGGGATGGGGCTGAGGGACAGACAACCGGGGATGGGATGGAGGGAGGGGTCTCAGGTTTTTTGCCCCTTTGGGGTGGGTTTGAGAAGGCTTGAGAAGCAACAAACCTCAAAACCAACAATAAACCAATATCACATAGCTACAGGTTTCATATACTGCCATGGGGCCATTGCTCACCATGAGACGCACAATATAAGTAAGAGCGAAAAGCAATTACACCCTGTCAATTGCAATGTAATTTAAACAACTCCTCTCCTCTGTTATAATACAAGGATGTTCCATGCGCTTAGCACTTCGTCATCATATTCTCGTTTCCTTGTAGATGTTTTTTGGGATGCTCTACAGAAGCTGGATTCATTTGTTCATTATAGTCCTTTACAGAGGTTAAAAAAGTATCTACAGTGAAGCTTTTGGAAGGGAACTGGGATTGTACCTACTGTTCGTATGTTGTTCTTTGTGCACAAAGTCTACCTGCATACAATCTGTAGGTGTATCGGCTCTTTGGAATGTTCTATGCACAATCTGGTCTTCTGCAAAAGGCAGGATTCCCAATTCCACAGAGAGAAACTATGCATGTTCGACTTGTATACATATAGCCCTTGTGAGCATGAGAGCCAATGAACCCATGAAGGATGTGGGTGGGGACAGAAAATATGACCCCCTATTTTCTCTACGCATTGTTGTATACTTTGGTGGGGAAAGCTAATATAAAATTTACCAGCATGTTTTACCAAATCATACCAACATATAGCATTGAACTATAATTGAATGTTTCCTGTTACTCTGTGGCCCAAAAGACAATATGTGTGTGTGCAAGTGTGAGAGAGATGGGGAGAGAGAGTCTGTCTCCTGAGTATTCCCATTCTTTCAGAGTGGGGAATGATTTCTCCCTGCCAATCATCTGTGTTTCCAAATCAATTTTTAATTGTCCTCTGCGGATCATCCCTGCGTTCTGATCGTGCAGGAACATTTTGTTAAAACTCATTACACTTGATTATTTTAATAAGGTTTAGTAAAATTTCTGTTACCTCTAGCCCATGCTCGGATATCTTCCTGCAGCATAGCCCCAAGAAAAGTACAAAGCAAAATATTTTAAAGCAAAACATTGTGCATGTAGCTTAAAATGCCCTTGAAGATCCTGGCCCACTGATGTAGTGTTCCTTAGCAAAAACTTAATGTGTAGCAATTGGAATATTGCATTCCAGATGGATGCCTGACTGAGGGTAGGTGGATTAATTCTCTCCTATTATTCACTTCACTCTCCTGAACACGCAAGAGAATGACATTTCAGTATCAAGCTACTGATTTGCCTCTAGGTTTAGCTGAAAGCTTAGGTTAGTCAATTTCTTAAAAATTTGATTTCCCTTAAAGGTGACCTGAAAATTGAGACAGAGAATGGATTTGCACCCTTTACTTCTTCTGTGTGACACATAAAAGAATGTTGGGGGGGGGAATGTTTTCACAAGTTATCTGTGTGCAAGGCCTGATGGGAGGGTGGGACAAATGGAAGAGCAACAGTATTGCCAGCCTCTGCCCAAGATGGCACACATTTTCTTTTCTTTCTTTTTCTATTAAAGCATAATAAAATGTGTTTATGAGTAAATGCTATGACGACTAAAATAACATTAACATATCACATATGCCGCAGATAAGTAATATAACAGTGTGATCTCCAGAAACTGTTTTTCAAAAATGATGGGCTCAATCCAGCCAAAGTTAAGCATTTTAAAGAAATGCTTAACTTTCAATTAGATGAAATATGTCATTCTTTCCTATTGGTAGTAGTAGGACTACTGCTAGTAGGACTCTACTACTAGTAGGACTCAAAAGTACTTACCTTATGGCTTCAGTTCATGAATTTGTTAACATATCAACAACCTCTGTAAAAGAGTAGCATTTTTAAATAAAGATTCCCGACTAAAATGCAAAGGTTCACTGACATACAGTTCTGTCTGCAGAGATGTTGTGGCTGCTTTGAACATATATCATGTAATTGCATAAATCTCAGTGTGAGATTTACATCTCATGCCTTATTCACCAACCAACAAAGAGCTTTCTTTGCACACTGAGACAATAGAAACAGGTTAGTTAAATATCATGGTGTGGAAATATTGCCTAAATTCACACTGCTGCTTATGCTGCAGAGCCTGACGCAGACAAATCAGGCGGTGCTGTTATAAGCACTTGCTGCTTTCATACTTTCAGGCACTCAGCTCTGGGGCACACTTAACATGCCAGTCAGAGTGAGGAAAACCCATCTCAGTGCCCCAAGACAGCAGAACTACAGGTGCAGAAAGTTTTTAAGTGTTTGCTGATACCACAAGGACGCTTGAAAGTGGCACAAAGGAGAATCAAGTTTTGGTTCAGAAACACTGCCTTATATTTTCAGGTTTTACAAGAAAACTACTCAGTTTCTTTGAAGAAGGAAAGCCTGTAATGAAAGCTTGTTTACACACACACACACACACACACACACACTGAAATCGGTGCAATTATCACGGTTCTTTTCTCCCGCTCCAAAACAGCTTGGGCCATTATAGTTCAGTAAGGGGGACAGGAATTACTAACAGACCATTCTCCTCACATAATTACAGTTCCCAGCATTCCCAGTAGAACCATAACTGTTATTCCACTTTCAGACTCACTTAAACCACATGCAACCTAACCCTGTGCATGTTAACTGAGAAGCAAGTCCCTGAATTCAATGGGGCTTGCTCATAGGTATGTGTATAGATAATGGCAGAGGCCGTGCTGATGATATGGATTAGTGGAAATCTTAAACCAGGGTTACTGTTGTCCATTTCATGGTTTCAAAAACATAGTTCTTAGAAATGTGTCTACAAGTTATTTTCCCACATATTTAGAGGCTTGTAGTCCTGGAAATGTAATTTTATCATGTTTTGCTTTCCTCTTCAGTGTACACATCTTATTACATAGGATTAAAAACAAAATCCAACATTTTGGAAAAGTCACTGGATTTAATACAGACTTAATCATGCTTGGAATAGGCCTATTCCTATCAATAAAATGGGTTAGTAATGACTGAAAGTAGTCATTATAGTCTATGTTTTATTCATTGCCTTTTTGACTTACTTCTCCCTTAGCTACTACCCTGATTTATAACTTTACTTCTGTGGCTATCTTGGACCTTGCTAGCAGCGCCATATACAAACAAGAATATTACATTATACCACACCCTGTACAACTTAGGTCAGTGAACATCCTCATCATAAGAATCATGCTGTTCATTTGTCCGCAGATCACAGATGCAGGGATATGACTCACCTGTCTATATTCATGCAGCCAAACATGAGACACTGTAGTGAAACTAAGGCTGTTTCTACACCTGCCTTTTTTCCCAGGATCATCCCTGGATCGTTCCTGTGCATCCAAATGCTACACAGGGGATCCGGGGAGCAGGCAGGGATGATCCCTCCATTTCCCAGGGATAACTCTTAGGTGTAGAAAGGGTCTAAATGGTGGTCCTTCATAGGAGTTTCAGCAAAGGAGTTTTATCACTGTGTTGAGGTTTGTGCAAACATCACACCTAATAAATTTCCTAAACTCCTGGTTCTTAAGCATACGGTCCCTACCATTGGAGACCAGCCTTTATAACAACTGTGCCAAATCATGTCCAAGCCAGTATCATATAGTGTCAATCTGGGGGGATTCCACACGTAGTACTGAGGGCGCTTCCACGCGCCCCCAGTGCGGCCCCAAAGCGATTGTGTAACTTGCCTGGAGAATAGACGAGGAAGAGGCGTCCTTGCCGCCGCCGCCGCCCACCTACCTCCGACCCGGCCGGGTCGGAGAGCTCGGCGGAAGAAGGCGGGGTCCCCGCCTTCTTCCGCCGAGCTCTCCGTCCCGGCCGGTGAGGAAGTAGGTGGGTGGTGGCGACGGCAAGGACGCCTCTTCCTCGTCTCTTCTCCAGGCAAATTACACGATCGCTTTGGGGCCGCACTGGGGGCGCATGGAAGCGCCCTCAGTACTACGTGTTGAATCCCCCCTGGTGTGCTCTAGAGATGTACAGTCATTCCTACCCCAACTGCCTTGGCATGATTTTTCCTCCAATCTACTGAGACAGAGAGCAGTCAAGAATGAAAATTAATAAAAGTATTAATACAAACAAACAAAAAAAGAATGAAGCATGGGAGAAACATGAAGGCGAGCAGTCCTGGCTGTACAGCTTAGATAGGTGTGCCTCAAAACATTGCACCTTGTGCCATGCATGGTGCAGCTTGGTCATCTATGTGTCAGGTATAGGTACAAGGCTGGCCTTGTAACTAGTAGGTAAATTTATTAGGAAATAGTTTGAGAATGTCAGAAGTCTCTGCACGTTTATCTCTGTAAGAAGTTTCCACGGGATCTAGCTTGCTTACTCCCTGTTGTGGCCTTGAAGCTGCTGGTTCTCTGGGAAGTTAAGCGTGTTTTGGATAAGGAGGGGGCCGCTCTTGGAAGCTGTCACTCAGATTGTAGCATCATTGTAGTAGGTGGTGCCGTCCCGCCCTCATAGAATCATAGAATAGCAGAGTTGGAAGGGGCCTACAAGGCCATCGAGTCCAACCCCCTGCTCAATGCAGGAATCCACCCTAAAGCATCCCTGACAGATGGTTGTCCAGCTGCCTCTTGAATGCCTCTAGTGGGAGAGCCCACAACCTCCCTCTTGGCACATCGGCATGGCTCACAGATCAGAGGACCTGTCTGTCAAGTGGCGTTGAACAGGCCTTAAATGCTGGTGCAAAGCTAAAAAAAAATAGCCAATACATTGCAATAAGTCATTACAACATTAGCCAGAATAGACCAAGTGGGATTTCTTAAAATCAGGCAGGAGGGTGATAATTTGAGATTAGTTGTGGATTTGATCGCTTTAAATAGAGAAAGGACTGATCAGGTGGCCATTGTCCCTTTGGATGCTGAGAAGGCCTTTGACAAAATTCATTGGAAGTTTATGCTTGCTACACTGAGTCATTTTGGTTCTCCAATGGGATTTTTAAAATGGATTCGAATTTTATATTCAACCCCAAGAGCAAGGCCGTTGCTAGACGAGGAGTTAGCCTGGTGTGAGGCCCGGTCTCCCTGCTGTACATCCAGATGACGCACAGGGGATCCCGGGGTCAGGCCGGGTAAATCCTCCCTTGACCCGGGATAACCAGATGCGGTTATGGCCCGGCTTTTCCGCAGCCCCGGGCTGAGGCCGGGGCTGCGGAAGGTCTAGCAGGGTCCATGGCTTTTCCCAGCTGCTCACTTACTCGCGAGTAGTGTATTAGTATCATGTCTAACCTAAGATTTCTATATATGTAATTTTTGTTGTTGTCTTTTTTTTTTCACAATTTACTTTTTTGATCAGTTTTGTTAATATTCACAATAAAAAAAGGAAAAATAGTTGCTATATTTATGTTGTCAAGTTGTTCTCTTCAGATGAAAGCCATGGGAAATGACATGTTCCCCTTGATGGAGGGGACACCCCTTCTGACACACACTTTAGACAACATGGCTACCCTCTGGAAATTATTACCAGGGAAATATATAGGAATCACACATGCATTAAGTCCTTCGCTGAATACCCCACCCAACCCATCCACACACCTGAGCCTAGGGGCAGGGGACTGGTTGTACTCTATGTTTGTACTCCGGAAAATGCTAATGGCCTGTCCTTACAATAACTTCCCAGAATGTTTTGTTTGTTGAAACTTGATTACCTTTTTCATGCATACTGAAATGTTAACCTCAGGTTTCTACCACAAGATCTAATCATATCATGAAGCATCTTCACAACCTTTCCAAAAGTGAATTGAACCAACTGCAATCTGACCTATTTTATGACGGCTGACTCACTGTAGGCAAAGCTGTCACAAGCGTGAAGATAGACTTAATGTGAAGGTGAACATTTTTACTTGCATAGTCAAAGCACTTTCAAAATTTCATCTACACAAACATACCTGATGTCTCACATCAGTTATGTTCAGCCCCTGCCCCTCCAGAGCATCTTTCCTTGAAAGAGTGTGAGAAGCAGATTAGGATTCTGGAGCAGGGGGCGTAGCTTCTGTAGCTCCATGGTAGAGCACCTGCTTTGCATGCAGAAGTTCCTAGGTTTGATCCTCAGCTTCTCCAGGTAGGGCTGGAAAAACTCCTGCTTGAAACCCTAGGGAGCCACTGCCAGTCAATACTGGGCTAGTTGGACCAATGGTCTGACTTAGTATAAGGCATCTTCCTAGGTTCCTAGGATTAGAAGGTGGCCTGTCAGTCATTCAACCACACTCCTTCAGTTTTCACTAGCATTTACGGAGAAATTAAACCAAAAGATGCTATTCTTAGAGAAGCTGTCTGCCTTTCCAAAGTGTGAGTCATGGATGAAACTTCATGTGGGGTCTAGATTCAGTTCTGTTTGCTTTAGAGGGAAGCCTACTTAACCATTGGAAGCAACAGAAATAGACTGAAGGAGCCCAATTCAGCTCAGGCTTGGGCCAAATCCAATGCACATACATACGTTCCCTCATTGCAAAATCCCTTCGCCCTCCCTTATCTTTGGCTGAATAATGTTACATTCAACAACAACAACAACATATTTATTTATTTATTTATTTATTACCCGCCTCTCCATCTGGATCGAGGCGAGGAACAACATAAAATATAAAAATACTATAAAATACATAAAACTGATTAAAAACATATAAAACTAATACATTGTTAAAATAACAGTCAGACATCTTAAAATTCGACCAGGTAGGCCTGCCGGAAGAGATCAGTCTTTATAGCCTTTTTAAATTCAGAAAGACTGTTAAGTTGGCAAATCTCTCCCAGGCCATTCCATAGACTGGGAATGGCAGAAGAGAAGGTCCTATGGGTAATGGTTGTCAGGGGTGTCAAAGATCAAACTTTCGTCACACAAGGGAGACTTTGGACATTTTTGGTGGTTTTAACCAATTCCAAATTCTCATCTTGATCTCTCATAATTTTCATCATCACACGCGCCTCCATTTTGTAAATATGCATTCTTTTGCCCCATGGATTGCTGTTACCCCAATATTTTAAAGCAAAATGGAATGGGTTGTACCTTTCTACAATTCCCAACACCATTTCCACCTACCATTAGGTACTTTCACATTTCATAATCTTGGCTTCAGATTGGTTCTATTGTGGCCTTCCAATGAGCTGGTTTTGGATATATTGAGAGATAATCAGATGATTACAAATACTGGAAAAAGAAATTGGGCAAGTGTTATCCATCTGCTTCCACATTGATTTTGGGATACTGCACTTTCTTTCCACATGATAGATCCATGTATGTGTGTTAGATCTTTAGCAGCCCATATCAAAGAAAGAGGTGGATTCAAGAAAAGCAAAGGTTTTCATATTGAGGGTGGGAAAGATACCATTTTGGGGGGAAAACACTTGTTTGGGAGATGTGAAGTTATTATGTGGGGGTGAGATTTTTTTAAAAAATGCTTTGAACATTAATGGCTCAGGGCCTTCCAAACTATAAACTCACTGAATCCTGTTATGTCTCCTTTCCAGAGCAACATATGGATAAATACACAAATATGTAAACTCAAATACATTCACTCTTTTTATATACAAGAGCACACATGAATATATCAAATTAAGAATAAATACCATAATTAATGAGAACTTCATAGCATCTTTAGAACTGCCCTGTTTATTCTCAAGTTGGAGATTGCATAAACAGTATCACATCATTTCATTGTCACATTTAAAGATGTTAAGGCACAGGGGGAAAAATGAGAGGGAGGGCATGGTAAAATGGGGAGGGGTGGAATAGGGTAAAATAGGGGGTGAGGGAAAGACTTTGCATATGTTCAAAGACATGCTAGGGGCCATTTTTTCCAGATATTTCTTCTAGAATTGAAAGTTATAATAGCATATAGCATGTTTAGGGTTTTGTTTCTGGCATTTTGCTTCTTATGAAGACGAATATATTACAGCAGCAATGCGTCAAGCATCACAAATGTTCTAGAGAGCTTCAAAAAACATATTTCTCAGAATTAGTTTGTTGGACTTGAAAATTTTAATGTGTTTTATCAGGGGTGGAGTTTTTTGAGGGGGTTCACCCTGAAAGTCCCATTCTGTAGTGAGTAACCTCCCAGGAGCCATTTTTGAGTGGCAAGTGGCCCAAAGCAAAAGTGGATGTGACCCTTTGGCCACAAACACATATATACCCCCCATGTGCACATTCATGCATTCATACACACAAATATACACTTAGACTCATATAAACACACATTCTCACAGATCACAACACAGAGAGATGTGCCCTCTCCCATGCACAGCAATAAGGCTAGATAAAAGCCCCCTATTGGAGCCAATTGCACTGCAGGGGAATATTTTCATGGGGGGTTGCAAAGAGTGGGGAGGGAAGGGTTAACTCTTTCATTTCTAGCCAAGGCATCTCCCACCTTCCTAATCATCCTCTCATTGCAATTACGCTTTATTTAAGCTTCCACTAGAACCAATGGAAACTTTTTTTAAAGCCCAATATCTGCCAGTTCACCACTGTTTTCTTATATTGACGATTTCCAAAATTAAAATAGCACACTTTTTTAAAAAAAAGTTGATTTTTTAGGGAGGCGAAAGCGCTGAAAATCGTTGTGCTTCCTTGTTTCATACCATCTCCAGACCTGGAGGTTTTCCGCAGTTCAGATGCTAACATCAGAAACAAACTAGGTGGATCACAGAACTGTCTGCTCCCATGAATAATAATTCCCATTGAGCAGGGAGAAGAGAAAATTAACCTACAAGAAGATACCACGACTGATATAGTCCTAAGAGATAACAGAGGATGGATCATTTCTGGAAGTGAACCGGTTAAGCTGCCATCATCACAAAGATGAACATTAAGATAATGAAGAGTTCACATGGAAGGTGACTAAAGCATGGGTGGATGCATTAATACGAGAGTCACCAGGTATGATCTGATAAACTATGGTTTCTTATGAAAGTCTACAGTTTAAGTCACCCCTTATTACCATGCATAACAGCTAGCACACCAACATATGACACACCCCAATATGATTAACCAGTACAGCCTTTGCAATAATATATATTTGCAGGAACACAGCAGTGTCCCTGTAGTTAAGAGCGAACAGTATATTATGCATTCTACCAGTAATTGAGGGAGGGTCATTCTAACGTTCATAAAATCGGAAAAGTTTCACCAATCTTGCTGAAACTTACATGTGCCAGAAATAAATGGTGGTTTTACATACCCTGAAAATTTCAAGAAGATTGGTGAAAGATTGAGGGAAGGGGGGCAGTTTAAAGTACAAAAGAAGAAGAAACCTCTCTGAATCAAAATGGTTCTAATTATTATTATTATTATTATTATTATTATTATTATTAGTTACCTACCTCTCCCTCTGGATCGAGGCGGGGTACAACACAAATAAAACCACCATAAAATACATACAACTAATTCAAACATTTAAAATCCATAATATAGGGTGTTGATTTCCAACACCACCACCCCCATGAAATTTGGACTATTGAGCCCCTTACCCATCAATCCAGTGGTGGAGTTTTCTTCCTCATTCCTTCTAGTTGGTGGAATGGCAATTCTTTTTTAAAAATTCCCTTCAGTTGATTTTAAGGAATATTTATTCAGAGTGAATACAGAGGCCTTCTTCAACCATAGCGTGACACATGCTCAGTAGCATCACTCTCCCCCTCCCTCCTGCCTCAGCTAGATGTATGCTGAAAATAAAATGGCTGCCTCGCACCTCTAGCACAGTCATTTCCTTAGTGGAAACTTCAGTGTTTTCTCAGAAGTAAGTTCCATTGAGTGTAGTGGTCTTACTCCCAGGTAAGTGTGTAGGGAATTGAATGGGATTGAAACTTTGGTTCATAAGCAGCCCTGACTTTCTGAGAAACAGACTCAGCCTGGTTCTTGCCTCCCTTTTGAGAGAAGAAGAGTTCTCTTTTCTCTTTTGGAACATGTTTTCCTTTGGCTTTTTGAGAGTATTTTGGGCTATCTTTTCCCAAGGCCAGTTTGCTTTTTTGCTCACTGGTGAAGCAGGGTGTAGAACTCAGCAGAGATCTCTTTTAGCCTTCTTCAGTCTAGATCCATGATCACCTAGTCTTCAGATCTCTCCTTGGAATACATTCCTTTTAACCTCCCTGCCCCCCACCCCCATACACACACAGTGCTCCTTTCCCTTTTTTTCCTAAGAGTTTGGTCCATACCACTATAAAGGTGAAAGCTTCAAACACTTCATTTAATTAGTTTAGGCCGGTGTAAGTTTTTAAGTACAATTTTGAAACCTTTCGAAGTGGTTCTGGGCCTACAACATTGGTTTCAGCCTAGTCACACTGTTTGTCTCATAAGCTTTCGAAACAGTTAAACTGTAGTGTATTTTGCATAGTGTACACATGTATTTTCCTTCAAATCATTGCAGTCTGCAGTAGCTCTTGACGTGTTTTTGGAGGCAGGCAAAACATTTAAATGTATTTACTTATGTTTTTACCTTTTGTATATTTCCATTTATAGGCTTTAGCTGTATATAGGGTGACCAACTGTCAGGATTTCCCCGGATTTGTCCTGGTTTTTGTTCTTTCCATGGTGTCAGGGGGGATTTTCTATAATTTTCAATAATGTCCTGGAATGACACACCTTCCTCTTTAAGGCTGCCATTAGCATGGCAGGAGGGAATGACATGCTTTCTTGAGGCACATCATTCCCCCACCCCGAGCTCCAATTGAGGTCTTAAAGGGGAAAGTGGGTCATTCGTGGACATTATAGAAAAGGCCCCAATTGGAGTGGATGGTGGTGGTGCAGAATGAAATCCTTTCCCCTCCTCCACTCCAATCGGGTTCTTTAAGGTGGCGGGGGAATAACGTACTTTCTGCAGGACTCAGAAAGCTGCTTCCACACACACACACACACACACTAGGTGTCCTCTTTTTTGGTTTCCCAAATATGGTCACCCTAGCTGTATATGTTTTCATTTTGTAAGGACACCTTGAGGCCCAGCATTGGGCAAAGGGCAGGAAATAATAATAATAATAATAATAATAATAATAATAATAATAATAATAAAAAATATTATAATAATAATAACAACAGCAACAACAACAGGAATGTTTTACATTTCACTTCTGTATCTGATGTTCTTTTGCATTTACTTTCATTCATAGCTTAAGACTTCTTGTGTGGCATATTTTCATTGGTTTAACAAGTTAAAGGGAGTATTCACTGTTTTCCTGCTAATGTTATAAAATCTATTTTCAACAGGCCTAGTAACTTCAAGGGTAGCACAGTTGGGGTGAAATCCTCAATCTCTTTGTGATCAGAAGCACTGAGTAAGGGACCCCTGGAGATAATTTAGACTGACCCCAACCACATAACACTATTCCCCCTTTTGAAGAGGTCTTGACCACAGATTACTAAAGACAAGCAAAGTAGCAGACCACAATAACAGTTCTGATGTGGCCATTTGCTTTATGAGGCAGCTGCTCCTGAGGGCTACCAAACAGAGGGACCAGAAGTATTACATTTTAAAAAAAATCTTCTTAGCTTATACAGCATTTTGAAGATCATTTCAACCTGCTATAGATTCATCAAAAACAGTCCTTAGAGCTTAAAGCTCTGGTGCTTTTGTAGGCCAGCAGACAGAAATGGAACTGCTTCAAATGGAATTTCTCTCCACTATAATGGTGTAGTCAGCAGGAGTAGAATCATAGAATAGCAGAGTTGGAAGGGGCCTAAAAGGCCATCGAGTCCAACCCCCTGCTCAATGCAGGAATCCACCCTAAAGCATCCCTGACAGATGCTTATCCAGCTGCCTCTTGAATGCCTCTAGTGTGGGAGAGCCCACAACCTCCCTTGGTAACTGATTCCATTGCCGTACTGCTCTAACAGTCAGGAAGTTTTTCCTGATGTCCAGCTGGAATCTGGCTTCCTGTAACTTGAGCCCGTTATTCCATGTCCTGCACTCTGGGAGGATCGAGAAGAGATCCTGGCCCTCCTCTGTGTGACAAACTTTTAAGTATTTGAAGAGTGCTATCATGTCTCCCCTCAATCTTCTCTTCTCCAGGCTAAACATGCCCAGTTCTTTCAGTCTCTCTTCATAGGGCTTTGTTTCCAGACTCCTGATCATCCTGGTTGCCCTTCTCTGAACACGCTCTAGCTTGTCTGCATCCTTCTTGAATTGTGGAGCCCAGAACTGGATGCAATACTCTAGATGAGGCCTAACCAGGGCCGAATAGAGAGGAACCAGTACCTCACATGATTTGGAAGCTATACTTCTATTAATGCAGCCCAAAATAGCATTTGCCTTTCTTGCAGCCATATCACACTGTTGGCTCATATTTAGCTTGTGATCTACAACAGTTCCAAGATCCTTCTCGTTTGTAGTATTGCTGAGCCAAGTATCCCCCAAATAATGAGTAGTGATGCTGCCAAATTTCGAAATTAGTCAGCTCAGCTTCAGAGCATGCGCAGTAAAGCGGTACACAGATTCCCACCTCCCCCAAAAATTCAATTGTCCTACCACCTAGTAACTGACTTGAAGCAGTCTCATTAGCTGTTTCCCTCATCATCATTGCTGCTCTGGTTCTGAGGAGAAGGAGAATTCTGTGGGTCCATCTTCTTCATAGTGCCCATTGGCAATGGCTAGTAAACATCACATGATATCGTCATGCAGGAAGGCTATGCGAAAGCAACCAATCAGAAAGGGTGCCCGTGACATGGGGATAAATACACTCATGCTGCAGTATTCGATTCCAAACTACAGCATGTTGATATTGTGCATGCACAAAGAAATGAATATACACGGAATAAGATTTTATAATAAAGATGTCTCATCCAAACTCACATGGGTTACTTTCTGAGTAAATAACAAATTCACTCGGCATAAGTTTGCCCATCACTGGTAATGAAACAGTGAATACATACTGACCATTAGCTGTCCGTGACTAAGGACCTTTCAAACTGGGGATGATAGCATGATTGTTGTTGTTGTTGTTGTTGTTGTTGTTATATTTATTTGTATCCCGCCTTTTGCCCAATATTTTGTTCCAGTGGGGATTTTGATCACCCATTCAAAAACCACAAAAATGAAACAAGAAGGTATACGGCTGAAGCTCATGGCAGAGTTCCTATCACCTGGTACCCAAATGGGACCAAGGGAGGGCTGGAGAGCTGAGTAAGGTGAATGCTCCATCTGGACAGTGGCCCAAAGGCCAGCCTATGAAACTTCTTCCTTAACACAAAACAGTAGAACCACATTGATCTAAACAATAAAAATATGGAGACTTCGACATGGGAAAAGATAACCAGCCCAACACATTACCCAAGCAAGGAAGCACAGCCGTTGAGGAAGTCTACTCTAGTTTATAGTAAGTACTTTCTTTTTTTACACAGTGCAGCCTCTGAGGCTACTATTTGAAGTGTAAGACTGGACCAGAGAAAAGGCGGAAGGAAAGACCCCTTTTCGCTCTCTTTTTACCCTTGAAAATTGCCCTCTTAGGCAACTTTTATTCCCATTGGGAAAAGATAAGGGTATTCATATCTTTTCTCTGGTGGAAGTACAGATGGTTTGAGGAGTATTTTCTGTAGGAAAACATGACCAGAACCCCCTGTACCCCTATTTCAGCTTTCCACTTGAAATAGCACCCACAGTAACTGCATTGTGAAACAAAAAGGTCCAAAAAGAATTCAGAACATGTAGCTCCACCCTCAAATTAGAACAATCATTCAGAATGTGTAAAAAAAAAGATCCTGAAGGGGAATTAGCTTCCAAGGTCCCAAACAGGTCCTGACCTGCAATTTTGCTTTTAAAACTATTGAAACCATTTCAGATCCTCTGATTTAGGGTGACCATATGAAAAGAAGAACAGGGCTCCTGTATCTTTAAAGCTGCAGGAGCTTTACTAAAATGACCAGATACAAAAGAGAGCAGGGCTCCTGCAGCTTTAACTGTTGTGATGAAGTGGGAATTTCACCAGGTGCTGCATGCAGACAAATGACACCTGCTGATATTCCTTGCTCTATGCAACTGTTAAAGATACGGGAGACCTTTCCTCCTTTTCATATGGTCACCCTAATCTGATTCCCTCCTTAGAGTTTACATGGCCTATGACAGTGTTCTGGAAAAAACTGATCCAGGTTTCCACTTTGAATTTCTTTAGGCAAATGTGGGCTTGTTGACTTTTCAAAGCAGTTGGCAGGTGTGCAATTTTAGCCCGAGGCCCCAAAAACTGCAATGCAGTCCTGACACTTCAGCTGTACCCAGCGGAACACCAAGCTCAGCTGAGGATAGAGACCTGGGTTTTTTTAAATCAAGCTTAATGTCCCCTTGAGCAATAACTGAGCAACACTTAATAATCAATTTATCTATTTTTTCCCCTTGCAAATTCATAATGCAACTGTAGATGAGGAAATCTATTAGCAATTATTTCCATTCCATTTGAAGATCAGGATGAGCCAAAGAAAATAAATAGAAAACAATGAATGTTTGTTTTTTTATGAAGAAGGCACAGCCATTCTGACTACATTGAGGAGAGCCAACTCCATTTTGCTTTCCAAGCAGAAATGTATAGACTACAATCTTTTTCCCTAAGTGCCCTGATCAATAAAGAATTTTCCTTTAAAAAATTGCAATGTTTGACTAAGACACACAATTCATGCTATCAGTCAGTGATCACTACTCTTCAGTTACAACAGTGCTAAACCAACAGTGGAATCTTATCCATGTCTACTCAGAAGTAAGTCCCACTAACTTCACTGGGACTTACTCCCAGGTAAAAGGATTGCAGCTTAAGAGGAGGATGTAAAATGGTTTATGTAAAATGCTCCCTCAAGTTAATTGTGTGTGCTGATACAGAATAGCTTTCATCCTGCATTTTAAATATTCATTTCCAGCGAGTTCAAGTTTCGGTTTTGCACAGAAGATAAAGGAAAAGTACCATCATAGTTGTAAATAAATAAATGCACCTTATTAAAAACCATTTGAAATAAAGAAGATAGCTGCAGTGAAACCTACCCACAATCAGATCTATATCCAGGGTTTTAATAATAATCTTGATCGTTTTGCCTTTCTAGAACCAATAGAATAGCCTGCCAGCGCTGCAGTTAATGGCGTCGTACTCCTTTTTGAAACTGTATCCTTACTTTGGTTTCTATAGCAATGGTGACGTGGAGGTTTTTTTGGTATCTATACAGGAGTAAGTGGCCCCGGCCACCTTGAGAAGCCTCTTTTGTCTCAGGTTTCTATTTAGCCTAGCAGGTTGTTGACACATTTCTTAAGAAGCAAACCAGGTTCATAACAACAAAACGCAAAAACTGTATTGTGGATGAGTAAGCTTTGTCACTTAAAAAGCAACAGAATCCTGCAACAACAACAGCCACTCCTGCTTATAAACTGAGGGACACCAAATCTGTTAATTGGCTAAGAGGCAGCACATATGCTACCTGCAGGAATGAACCTCTGCCAGTCAGGGAGAAAGAGGGCATCCCGACAGCCAAATGCCCAGTTTTGTTGCGAGAAGTGAAACCCAACCCCTTGAGAGTGGGTTGGGTTTGAGAGAGTCGGGGAGAGAGAGCAGTAATGAGAATATTTGGAGGTAAAAAGTCTGAAGAAAGCACAGGGCAGGGCTGGAGAGCCTGTGACCCTCCAGACATTGTTGGAGAAGATTTCATATCATCCCTGACCACTGGTCATACTGGATGTGACTGAAGGGAGTTGGAGTCCAACCACATATGGACGCCACATGTTCCCCACGCTTGCTGTAAGGTGAACCCATGATATTGTCCTTATGTTGCAGAATGTATGCTGATGCTTAACTGAGGCTTTCCTAACAATCAAGTGAGTTATCATGTGGAATCTCCCCCCCCTTCCACACAAAGTGCCTTGCACAGGTCTTTGAGGGTGTAATTAGGACTGGTGGTCCCATATATTCTGTAGAACCATCCCTCCACCTGCAGCAGTGCCCAGTCAGGTTGATGCATGCAACCATGGGGCTCCTTGTTATTTGAATACCCCATCAGACAACCTATGGCAAGAATGCCACAAGTGTCACATTGAGTAGGAATCTGTGGCACACATGAGCAGAGCATGACAGCCTGGATAAGTCATAGAGTTTGGCCTATACTCCTGCCCACCAAACTGTGGCTACACCAATTATCTAGGGAGATGGTGGGCTCTCCCACACTAGAGGCCTTCAAGAGGCAGCTGGACAACCATCTGTCAGGGATGCTTTAAGGTGGATTCCTGCTCTGAGCAGGGGGTTGGACTCGATGGACTTGTAGGCCCCTTCCAACTCTGCTATTCTATGATTCAATGATTTCTGCTTTCCTTCTGGCTCAATAGAACAAAAAACATACAAAGGTACACATTGGGTAGCCAGGTGTCTTCTTTTACAGGGCACAGTCCTCTTGTTGCCAGAGGACTGTCCTCTGTTTGAAGGCCATAAGAATTGTTACCCATCAACAGTTAGCACCTGAAAAAGCAGAGTGAAGAGGCAGGCATACAGGTCCCTTGGTCACACTCTTCTGCACAATGGTGAGATTTACTGTATTTATCTTTAAGTTATGGCGATTATTTCAACATTTGCATCCAGACATACAAATTACCATATGTAAATTTATTTCTCACGAATTTTGGTGATTCATTAGAAACCACCCTGTGTACACACCAGCCTAGCATCACTATGCAGCTCCCTTGGGCCCCTTTAAACAAAATGGTGTGCCTGTTGGTTGGGTCTGGGAGCCATCATTTTAATTTTTTACAGTAACTCAGAGCGACACTACACTGGAGGCACTGGGAGGGGGGAATTGAAATGGTGGCTTCAGAGTCCTGCAGTGGTCCTTTATTCCCATCAACAGGTAAGCCTCATGGCAAGGCCACCGCTATTGAAGGGGCTACATCAAAGGGTCAAGGCCCCCCTAAAACTTCAAGAGGCCTGCTTGTGAATTGTACTGCTACTGGATACTAGAACTGTCTCACCATTTGGACAAGACGTGTGGCACACGTGTCCAAAAGGGTAGATGTAATGGGTCAAATCACACCTAATCTCGATGGAAAAAACTCAATATAAATGGCAAGATATAGGTATCACACACAGAGAGGGAGAGGGAAAGGGAGAGACTGACTCTAAAGACCATGGCTGAGTGCAAAGTTCTCAGTGAAAAAGGCCAGGCACTATAAAGGATGCCTTCCAGTTATAAATGGGTCAAGATCAACAGGTTAAGTTAGTTTATAGCTATTGCCTTCTGGGGCTCATTTTTTCCTCTCTCCCCCCAGGAAGGGAGTTGCACAATATGCTAAAGGCAGCTGATAACCGACAGATAAACCAAATTTTCTTGAGCATCCATCGACCTGGTATGATGAACATGCGGTGACAGAAGGATGCTTCACAACTTCACTCTGGCGAAGAGAGAACAGGGCAGATTTTATCAGCTGTTAACTGATGAGTAGCAGGTGTGCAATATGGGAGGCACACCTTTGCCGTCACACTGACTATGGGAGTTGCCCCATATGACTTTCTCTCACGGGGAAAGATTTATCTGAGTCAGAGTTAATTACACCACAGCAGTAACCAAATGCAGCAATAATTTTGGCACAGCGTTCAGGCCCACATGTGTTACATTACACACATACCTGTAAGAGCTATACTCTGTGCTGAAGTGGGGAATTTACCTGAGCGGAGAACATGCCCTGTTGCCACTACTGCCTCATCAAGAGGCTTCCAAAAGAAAGGTCAACCTTCACCTCATGATGACAGCATTTTTTTAATGCTGCCAATCTTCCACAAATATGCCCCTCTAGTTTCTTTTTTTGGGAAAAAAAATGCCCAGCCAATCAAAAAAAATATTTTATTGGTTTCAAAACTAGTGAAGCTCAAACACCAAAAATGCAATTTAATATTAGGCATTGCACGAGAAGAAATGGCGCAAGTAAGGGCCATTCTGAATAATGTTTCTTATGGCCTGGCATATAGTGCAATACAGGTGAGGTTCAGGTGAATGCAGGTTTGTGTGGGGAAAATTCAGGTTCATGTGTGGTGGGGGATTGGATTCAAATTCTGCTTGGGTAAAGAATTCTGCTGGTAATCATATGAATCATTCTGTGGTCACTTTCTCACACAGTTTTTTTTAACTCAGACACACAGAAGACCCAAGTACAAAATACACATGTTTACATATTTTATTTATTTATTACATTTCTGAACACATAGGTATGCACATTACTTAAAATGCATACTACGTCTTTTCATTTACAGATATAGCAGCTTGCATAAAATATTAAAAAATCCATACAAAAATCTACTAAAATGCCAAATAACCCCATCAAAAACCAGAACACCAAAGACCAGCAGATGAAGACAAAATACTTTTTGTAGTTACTCTGATCGTGCAGAATCCATGACCTTAAAATCACATCAGCTTTTTCGCCTCCCACCACTGCTTTTTGTAATAATACCTCACCTGATGACGACATCTGGAAATCTCAAAAGCTGCTGCACCAGCTTCACAGGTTTTATGTGGAGGTCCACAAGCTTTTGCCCACCAGCTTTTCCTCACATGTTTTATGTGTATATGGTTGGCCCTAATGAAGGACTTGCCTGACTATGGATGTTGGGTTGTTGTTTTTCTTATGGAACAGCAACAGTGCCAAGCAAAAGCCCGTAGGCTGAGCAGTCCACAGGTCAAATACTGCCAGTGTGGTGTAGTGGCCAGAGTGTTGGACTGGGACTTACGAGATCCAGGTTCTAGTCCTTCCTTTGCCATGAAGCTCTCTGGGTGACTTTGCGCCAGTCCCTGACTCTCAGCCCAACCCACCTCACAGGGTTGTAATGCGGATAAAATGGAGAGGAGAAGCACCGTATATGCCATCTTCAGCTCCTTGGACAAAAGGTGTGATATAAATGTAACAAGAAAACAAACACTACTACTAAAGAGAAAGTCCTGTCTTTGATAAGAACACACACCTAGCCTCTGAAAAGTGAAGCACCTGAAGCTGGGATGTCACACCCTACCTTTTTTAGAGGAGAGAACCCAAAAAGTTAAGTATAAAATACAAACAGGTCAAAACAGACCAACAAAAGGGCTCAACTCTCTGTGGCTGCATCTCTCTCTCTCCTTTTTGTCACCACAGCATAAGAGGGCAGGAACTAGATAGTGGTTGGGCCAGCCGATGTCACTGCCAACACCACTCCCACCTATACCATTCCCATCTGCAAGTACACCCAAGTCATCATTTAATACAATGGTCGTCTCTGCAGGCCTCAGCCCAATCACATAAGGAACAAAACTGGGGAAGGAATGTGGGCGTGCACACAAGCCTTGCCTCAGTGATTACTGTCCCCCCTCCCAACATCTCCAACCTTCCTGAGTCAAGCTGGAAAGCGTGCAGCAGGTGCCCACCTGCATCTGTTTGAATTCAAGTAGAAGCTTCTGTTCCACCTGATAAATAAAGCACATGGAAGTTTCTATGCATGTTCAAGCCAATGTGAGTAGAAACCCCACCCCTTCAGACTGTCCATGACATGTTCAAGACATGGACTGGGCAGACGGGGATGTTTGGGACAATGCCCACATGCCTTCCCTACATTTAGCATGCACATGAACATATGTGTGTGTGAACTGTCCCACAGGCTGCATCACATCGAAATAGAATAAGGGTGTGTTATTTCTCCCTTGAATATGTGCACGGTAGCCTAATCCTATTGCATATATGTATTTCTAAAGGGAAAGTATTAAGTATAATAGTAAGTGGAATATATTATGTTAGATGTTATGTGCTAGGATTGCATGTTTGACTGGTGCTGCATAAAACATACTCTCTGCATATAGAAAAATACCTTATCAGGGAGAAGTCTTAGGCCTGGGGTCTCCAGCGTCATACCTCTGGGCACTAATGTTTCTGTGGACAACTCTCTTGGCACCCACCAGGCTCCCTACCATTCCTGAGTTTTATTTTCTTACAATTTCTTTTCATTTTTTGAAAAACCTAAGAGAGTCAGATGCTAGAGAGTAAAGCACCATTTTTGTTTGGATTCAAAAGAATGATATGGTGTTTTGGAGCTCAGTCCCCTCCCCTGCCTTGTACTTAGGATCTTGAGCAAGTTACTTTTCTTTTAATCTCATCAGTTTGCATTGTGAGAAATGAGTGTTTGGTTTCTGGCCACATTCACCATGGCAATCATTTTATGAATGCGCAAGCCTCCCCATGGCAGCCATTTTGTGAGATTGCCCGTGACACTGTTTCAAAATTTGAAACGTGCCCACTGTTCCATAAGGGTTGGAGTCCCCTGGTTTGACATACTAGGCTTATCTCTCTTGATATAGACGTATGTGTATATATTCAAGTATTGTATGCCCTACTTGCTGCCCAAAGTGGTACAGTCCAGGAAAGATTTTACCATTTGTGGCTGCAGGATGTATAGTGTAAATTAATATAGATTAAGTGTCAGTATGTAGTTGTGTTCACACATCACCTGTTGTGGGCCATTGTATAGGAGTAAGTACACGTGTGTATGCAGTTGTGATTCATGATATATTATTACAAATAATTTGTTTAGCTAATATATACCAAAATTCTGAAGGCAGTAATTTTAACACAGCTATAACTCTGTGGAACAAAAATTATGACTCTTATGACTTCATAAAATTTTATGGGTTTTTTCCTATGACAAAACCATCATTTCTGCTCTGACACATGACCAACCCTAAGGCTAACCAACACAACAAATCATTCTTTTTGCAACTTATCCAACAACAGACTATGAGCTTTTGAAATATGCATGTTAATAAGTTATTTAACACAAAGTAATATATTTCCACATAAATCACAATGTTTGCAAACTCAACACTATGACATTGCTTCATATCTCTGATCATTGCATTGTCTGGTTGCATCAGGCAAATCGTTCTGTAGCTTTTTTTTCACCTGCTTCTCACCAGGAAATCCAAGAGATTTCAGATGGCTACTTAAACACTTACATTTCCCCGTGTCAGAGAATAAGAAGACACTGGGTATCATCACCCAAGGAAGGTAGTGCTTTCCTTTCAAGGCTCTTAAAACTCATTCCTTTACCTCCCCCTACACTGGGTTTACCTTTATAGCCATTTTGCAAAATTAGTTGCCTTAGGATGGGTTTATAGGATCAATCATAAGTGGGAGGAACAGCCCTCAGTGACAAGGAAGAAAAATGGAAAGGGAAGAAGAAAAGGGTGTGTAACTCTAGGACACCCCTCCCATTGTTCTCATAGGACTCCATGGTAAGATGGCACAGGGAAAGCAGTTGGAAATGAAGGATTTCCCCCACCCTTGCAATTGCCTCTAATACTCTCATCATATGAGGAGGTGAAGTCATCTGAGAGGCTTTTGTTAGGAGCTGGTGGCTGAGGGTCTCACTGTTAGCTTGACTAGGAGCCAACCCCCCCCCCCCCCATAAAACAGCAACACTCATGGAATTGGTCACATATTCAGTATACATGGTTATCTATCTGTGGTTGACTTTGCATTAAGGGGCACCATTCTATTAAAATGATCATCCACCTTGGTTTTGAACACCCGGCTCCTTTGTCTGATGCTGTAATGCTTGTAATCTTTAATTGGGTGTCCCTGTAGTGCTGTTTCCTTTCCACATTTAAAAGCAGTACAGAAGAAACAAAAGAGGCAAAAAGTCCAGCACTAGAAAATAACCTGTCTTTAATCTCTTTATTATTTCCTATTTGTGAGAAAAAAGGCTGCAGAAGCCAACAGAGGAAAACTTGAAAGGATCAACTACATGGACTTTCAGAGGAAAGGAGACCGTGTCCACCGCTGTGGGTTTCAATACAAATGATTATACATCCATATGGCAAATAGATTGCAGATAGGAGATGCAGGTTCAAGATCCACCAGGGTTGAATAGAAAGCTAAACCCACTCACCGTTTGCATCTTACCATCCATAGCAATGGACATGCAGAGGCAAAATGAGGCAGGGATGGGTCCATAACCAACTAGCAAGTTTATTTAATGACAAGAGACTTACAGAGAAACTCCTGCAGCCAAGTGGCTGATGGCAACACTTGAACAAGAAATTGAAAGTACAGTGACTAGGAGCTTTTCTACATCATTCCCTACTCAATTTTTTTATAGGTTCTTTATTCAACATGGTGACACCATCCAGTTTTGCTTCAGTTTTTAAACACCATTTTCAGCATTTTTTTTTTATTTTGGAACAGGGAGAATGCAGTATTATTTTTGGAAGCAAAATAAACCACTTTTTCTTTTGGGTAATTTTACTGTTCCGCTACACTACAGTGCCGCCTAGATGTTATGTACTGGAAAAGCAGGAAAGGTCTTCCTGTAGTGCTTGGATCTCAACAATGAAAACAAAAGTAGATACAACGGATTAACAGCCTTGTGTAGAAAACCTGAACTCGGCCATTTCCCAGTAAAGCAAACCACCTCAAAAAGCCATAGGTTCCATTATACAGAGCAATTCTCTGACCATACAACCACCATACAGAAATAGTACGAGCCTTTGGTCATCCCCCCATTGCCCAGCCTATGGACCCAGCCACGTACACCAGCACTGGGGTGGTTGGATGGGGAGGTGTGGTTGTGCAGGAGACCACTGGTCCCACAAGCTTTAGTGGCTCCAGGGCATACCGGGCTCAGTGGGGCCCAAAGCCAAAGTGATACCTTAGAGTTCAGACCAAATCAGACACTGAGAAGTCTCACTTAAATAGGCAAAGCAATTCCATCAAATCCTATGGTGAATTGGGCAAAGGAGTGTGCCTTTAATCTCATGTATTGCTTCAAAGTTTCATTTTTTTTATCCTGAAACAAAGGTCCCAATCCTCAAACTGCTGTAAAACCCCACTGAAAGTATTGGAGTGAGACTTATTTATATCTCAAGGGGAACTGGCCTTTCAATTCAAGTGAGGAGAACAATTACACCTTTGGCTCAACTCCTAATCCAGCATCCAGATGGCTTAATTAGTAATATTGTAAAGGATTCTTTCATTATTTATGTTGATTCAAATGTACCTAAGTGGTTTTTAAGAATTGCATTTACCCAACTGAGCTGCTCTGTGGGGGGAAAAGAAGGGTGGAGGTGGTGTGTGTGCGTTAAAGATTGCTTTACAAAACAAGTAATAATAATAAAGCTGTTACGCTCAGCCAAGAGACCTTTTAGTAAATCATTTATTCTGCAGTTTGACAATATTTACAGAGGTTTTTACATGAATTATTTACTGGAGTTTTTATAACACAGAACATACTGTATACAAAATGGGAGTGGGGGGGGGAACACATTAAAATTACAAACCCAGGAACAACAGTGACAGATGGCGGAAAGAGTTCTGACCAAAAAAAAAAATGTTTGTGTTCCCTTTTGTGCGTGCTCAACAAAGGAAAAGAGCAATCACAATTACATTCAGAATAAAACAAAATGAAAGAGCCACTCTTAAACTATGCTATCTAAAATGGATTAGACAAATTCGTGTAGGATAGGTTTGTCGACGGCTTTTAAATATGATAGCTAAATGGAATCCCCGGTATTATAAGCAACATATAGAACCTCTGAGAAGCAGATACTGGTGATGATGACCATAAACTTCATGACCTGCTTGCAAACTTCCAAAGATATCTTGCTGTATCAGATGGAGCTTTGGTCTGATTTAGCAAGACTTCCCATGTCAAACTCTGTCTTCCATACTATGGCTGTGCGAATCAGCAAAACTAAAGTTTGTTGAGGCTATCCAAATTCCACCTTGAAGTCTGTTCTGACTCATGTCCATCTCACATTGTGATTTTTCTATTTTCCCCAAAAAATTCATGTGTATTTTTGTGTGGAGTTTTCCAATTGTACACATCACTTGTGTGCATTTTTTAAATGTACACTTTATTTATTTATTTATTTATTTATTTATTTATTACATTTTTATACCGCCCAATAGCCGAAGCTCTCTGGGCGGTTCACAAAAATTAAAACCACAATAAAACAACCAACAGGTTAAAAGCACAATTACAAAATACAGTATAAAAAGCACAACCAGGATAAAACCACGCAGCAGAAATTGATATAAGATTAAAATACAGAGTTAGAACAATAACATTAAAATTTAAGTTAAAATTAAGTGTTAAAATACTGAGAGAATAAAAAGGTCTTCAGCTGGCGACGAAAGCAGTACAGTGTAGGCGCCAGGCGGACCTCTCTGGGGAGCTCATTCCACAACTGGGGTGCCACAGCAGAGAAAGCCCACCTTCTAGTAGCCACCTGCCTCACTTCCTTTTTCCTCCCATTGATTAAAGCATGTTTGTGCCCATTTTTTCAACAGTATACATTTTTCCCATGCACATTTTTCCAATGTACACATTTTTCAAACACTTTTTTTAAAAAAGTAAAAGAATTCTCATACATCCCAATACTATTATCCCATAATAGCTGAATACTATTATCCCATTTCTACTGAGGCGGGCTAGGGCAAATTCACTTGACAATTGTGTGAGAAGGATTCACCCCAACTTGCACCATACCTATGACAAATTAGATCATGCAACCATAATTGTGTCCTGTGTGGGTTGGCATCATGTAGCGTAATTGAGGCAGTTGGCAATGCGCACAGATGTTATCTGAAGAACTGGCCATCACTTGCCATTGAGCCAAGTGATGGCACAATACACACGGGTCAAATTGCAAACTAGGCACAAGGCCAAGGATTCCTGTGAATGCTGTGACAACTTGCTGAATTCAATGTGGAATGACGCAGGCTATTTTTCCAACATGCTATTTTGCTGATGAGAACTTAACTGACTTTCAAATATTCAATGCAGATAGATGTGCCAGTAAGCCTCCATGCTTCTGTTGATGTTATGTGTGTGAACCTTAGCAGGCTCACTAGTTAAAAGCATACAAACTTCTGCCTTTCTCCAGGACTTGCTGTACAGGAGTTCTAGTAACAGCAAAATTCTCTCTCTCTTTCTCTCTCTCTCCTCCACCCCCCAACATTTCTAATTAGGTTTTCTTGCTGCTGGTTTTCTGAGGACAATTCCCCAAAGGCAGTTCTGTGTCCTTGCCCTTGTTAACTGCTTTCAAAATATTGCTACTCATGTCAGTAACGGTGCTGTTGACTGAGCTGTTCCTGCACAACTGTGTTCCAAGTACTTTGCTTATATGTGCTCTCTAGCAAAACCTCTGAGGTCTCCCTGTCTTATTAAATAGCAATTGAGCAAAAGGTTGTGAAAAGCCAAAACCTTATAGGTGAGGAACACCTGGAATGCCTAACAACTTCAGCCGGTATTCCAGGCTCGGGATCTCTTAGGATTTGCGCGTAGATGAACTGTGAAAGGCACTCACCCACAAAGTCAGCCATCTTGGTTGAGAATGAGTGAACTGTACTCAAAGGCCTGAATGCAAATAACACCCAGGGTGATGGTAAAAATTCAGCTATAGTTCCTTCAAAGCAAGAACAAACACTGTCCCCAAACGAAAAGAAATGGAAAAGCATACACAAAGAGAAAATGTTAATCTTCACACCACAAGGGTGTTTGGGAGTGATTTTTAAGCCCGCTGGATGGATATGATCTGACATTTACTACACCAAGGCAAATAACTGAAAATGAGAGTTTTGCTGCTTTCACACAAGGACCTTTTTTAGTGCTCCTTAAGTATTGCTTTTTCACAATCAACTGTAAGCCGAATAAAATGGTAGCTCCACTACAAATGTGCTGATTTTGTTAAATCCATTCCATCTGTATTTCACGGATTGCCAGGTGTCTTTTGTTCCATTGTCCACTAATAGATGGAATCAGGTTTTTCTCAAGTTCTCAAACTTGCATTCACATTGGAAAGTGTGCCCTTGCACATATGTGCAATTCCAAACATCTGGATTTCCACAAATGTGCAAATCTCCCACAAAACAGGTTTTTTTACACTTTGGAATATGGAGGGAAATGCACATTTTTGGTCAATAGTTTTTTTTTAAAAAAAAACCAAGAACCATATTTTTGTACAACTACATTTTGGGGCTAGGGGTGAGCACGTTGGATAGCTTTTTTTAAGAGTTCTGGCTGGTTCTGACTGAATAATAATAATAATTTTATTTCTTACCCGCCTCTCCCTCTGGATCGAGGTGGGGAACAACATGAAATACAAAAACATTATAAAATACATGAAACTGCTTAAAATGTATAAAACAAATACATCGTTAAAAACTAGGGTGACAATATGAAAAGGAGGACAGGGCTCCTATATATTTAACAGTTGCATAGAAAAGGGAATTTCAGCAGGTGTCAGCAGGAAAACCTGTTGAAATTTCCTCTTCATCACAACAGTTAAAGCTGCAGGTGCCCTGCCCTCTTTTAAATCTGGTCACTCTAGTATAGCTAATGCAACTTTAACTGCTGTGATGAAGAGGGAGTTTCACCAGGTTCTCCACATATACAAATGACACCAGCTGAAATTCCCTTTTCAAAACAACTGTTAAAGATACAGGAGCCCTGTCCTTCTTTTCATATGGTCACCCTATAAAAACAGCCAGACTTCTTAAAATTTGACTGGGTAGGCCTCCCAGAAGAGATCAGTCTTTATAGCTTTCTTAGATTTAAAAACACTGTTGAGTTGGCGAATCTCTCCCAGCAGGCCATTCCACAGTCTGGGAGCTGCAGAGGAGAAGGTCCTCTGGTAACAGTTGTCAGTCTAGTTTTTGCTGGCTGAAGTAAATTCTTCCCAGAGAACCTGAGCATGCAGGGCAGATTGTATGGGAGAAGGCGATCCTGCAGGTAACCTGGACCCAAACCAGGTAGGGCTTTAAAGGTAATAACCAACACTTTATACTTCACCCGGAAACTAATTGGAAACTAAGTGGAAGTGATTTTAAAATTGGTGTAATATGATCACCCGTAGGTGTACCGGTGATCAGCCTGACTGCCATATTTAGAACTAGTTGAAGTTTCCGGACTAGGCCCAAAGGTAGCCCTATGTAGAGCGCATTGCAGAAGTTGAGACTTGAAGTTACCAGAGCATGCACTACCGTCTTTAGGTCTCAAAACTCTAGGAAGGGGCGCAGCTGGTGTATCAGCCAAAGCTCATCGTAGGCACTCCTGGCTGTCGTATCTATCTGAGCTGTCATTTGGAGTGATGGACCCAGGAGCACCCCCAAGCTGTGAATGCAGTCTTTCAGGGGAAGTGTAACCCCGTCTAGAACTGGTTGACACACCTCCAAACCCAAGTTGGATCCTTTGACATTAAGCAACTCCATCTTGACTGGATTCAGCTTCAGTTTGTTTTTCCTCATCCAGCCCATTACCGCCTCCAAGCATTCGTTCAGAAGAGAAACACTATCCTTAGCTGACACTGTTGTCGAAGGCATAGAGAAGCACATTTGGGTGTCATTGGCATACTGATAGCACCCCACCCCATGCCTCCGGATGATCTCTCCCAGCAATTTCATGTAGATGTTAAAAAGCACTGGGGATAGGATGGTGCCTTGTGGTACACCATACAACATCTCCTTCTTTGAGAAGCAGCTATCCCCAAGCATCACCATCTGGAACCTCCTTAAGAGATAGGATCGGAACCACTGAAGCACAGTGCCCAATTCCCAAACCTCCTAGGCGTTCCAGAAGGATATGATGGTCGATGGTATCGAAAGCTGCTGAGAGCTCTAAAAGCACCAACAGGGACACACTCCCCCTGTCAATTCTCAGTTGTAGATCATCCACTAAGGCCACCATAGCGGTCTCAACTCCATATCCTGCCCTGAAGCCTGTTTGAAATGGGCCTAGAAATTCTGTATCATCCAAAACTGCCTGGACATGGAAGGCAACTGCCCTCTCAATCACCTTGCTCAAACACAAAAGATTTGACACTGATCTATAGTTATTAAAGTCCAGGGGGTCGAGGGAAGGCTTGTTTAGAAGCGGCCGTACCACTGCTTCTTTTGAACATGGTGGAAAACTCCCCTCCCTGAGAGATGCATTAATAATATATTGTAGTTGTAATCTAACTGCATCTCCTCCCTTGACAACCAGCCAAGAAGGACAGGGATCAAGAGGGCAAGTTGTCCTCCTCACTCTTCCAAGCAGTTTGTCCACGTCCTCGGTACTCACCAACTGAAACTGATCCAGTGTAACCCTACTCATGGAGTTGCTGGACACTCCATTGTCAGCTTCTGCTATAATGTCGGCATCTAAGTCGGCTTTTATTGAGAGATTTTATCCGTAAAATGATCATTAAAGGCATCTCAGCGAACTACCAAAGGCTCTAAAATTGGGTTCAGGGGGGAAGGTGCCTGAGTTAGACCCCTCACCACCCTGCACCGTTCTGCTGGACGTGAATTCACAGGCGCAATGCATGCAGAGAAGAAAACTTTCTTCACTGCATGTATTGCCACCCTGTAGGTATAAAGATGTTCTCTATGTCTTGTCGGATGCAAGTCGAGTTTTCTGCCGTCCGGAAACCCTGAATGGAGTCACAGCCCCACCAAAATCGGAGCCACCAATGTCCACTGAGTGTTGGACTAGGACTGGAGAGATCTGGCTTCAAAAACATTTCCAACACTTCCTAAAAAATCATAAAATGGCACATAAAAGGCTCACCCATTCTGCAAAGGGACAACCTTCATCTGAGAGGTGTTTGGAGCTAGTTACACATCCCACAGAATCCAGTGATCAAGCTTTTCCAGCCCTGTGTCACATCAGGTGGCAGGAAGGGGAACAGCTGTTTCAATGTGCCTACATGTAGAAAACCTAACATGTCAGGGAGAAAAGTTTGGATGGCCTAGCCTTCTCCCTGACATGCTATTCTTCTGTGTGCAGGGAGATCTTCTCATGGGGGAGCATTCAAACACACAAGTCCTACACCTGTAACCTGAAACCGTATTGTCCAGGAAAATGTTCTGCTCAGTGTTTCAATAGATGAGAAGGGTAGAGTCCACTGTAGGATCTGCACCCCCAGATCACAGAAGAGAAAGTAAAGCAAAAACCCATTTCTTCTACAAGGCTCATTAATGGAAAATGCATTTGCCCGGCTAAACCTGGCATGCTTTACCAGCGCCGCTGTCCATGATCAAGTAAAACAACTAATCAAAATATTAGCAGGAAATGTTGAGACAGTATCGAGCCCATTTGGGCTCCTAATAGAATGATTAGAAAGCATTACTTCTAGGGAAGGCCGCTCAGATGAAAGAAGAGAGCATTAGAAAAATCAGCCGGGGTGGAAAGTGCTAAATGGTGTTATTTTTATTTTATTGCTCACATTTTAAAGCCGTGTTACATAAAGCATCAATAAATGTTGAACAGTATATAAAGCTCTTTTTCTTTCCGAGTGAGGGTTGTGAATGTGTACTAATTGGAGTTCAGAGGTGGAAGGAAGGGAATTTGCCAAGAGATTTTAATCCGGTAAATAATGGTTTCATTAAGAACCCGACATGACTCTACTGGGAACTCTAAATATTAAGACGGGTAATAAAATCATTAGGTGTTCCAAGTTATTCAGCATATCACAGGACCCTAAAAAGCTAATGAGAGTTACTTAGTGAAAAATACGGATGGACCAAACTGCTGAGTGCAACATTTCCAATTGCACTGGAAAGGGCCGTGTTCCACAAGAAGCAGGCCAATGTTGGCAGGACAGTGCAAATTATTCCATGTCTGGCTGGTTGCTAGCCAAAACAGAAACTTCACTGAAGTGAAAACGTAGCCAAAAGGATCACACACAAGGCATGATTTGGACAAAAAGAAGGCCATGGTGTACTCTGCCCTGCCACCATTCAAATACTGCCGCAACTGCATCATAAATTGTTCCTCAGAGCGACCTTATCGTATCTTATTTGAACATCCTTAGCGATTTTGCATGACACATTTACAAGGTTCCCATTTCCCAGCTGACCTTCACCTCCTGTTTCCATAAACTGTTTGGATACAGCATAGCATGGCCATGTGACCTACTTTACCGAGAGCAGTCCTCTATTTGAAGGCATCCTTTATTTGAAAGGCTGTCCAGCCCAAGTTGGGTTTAAAGATCAAGAACCATGAGAAAAGAGAGGGAAACAGGGGCCTTGCAGATGCCCATTCCATGGTAAGCACCAGGAGAGCAAACTTAGCAGGAACACAGGTCACCTGATCAGAATCTTCACTGCTATAGTGGGATGTATTGTACAGGAAGAACATGTAATTCTTTCTAAATTTATATCCATACATATAAATTGGGATAGCCAACTTTTATGCAAGTCTGCCTCCTCCTTTGTCCCTTTTGTTGTTTGTTTGTTTGTTTGTTTGTTTGTGTTGCATTTCTTCTTGATGGACAATGTCACCTAGGGTGACCATATGAAAAGGAGAACAGGACTCCTGTATCTTTAACAATTGTATTGAAAGGGGGATGTCAGCAGGTCTCATTTGTATGTATGCAGCAGCTGGTGAAATATCATCTTCTTCACAACAGTTAAAGCAGCAGGAACCCTTCCCTCTTTTGTATCTGGTCACTCTAGTATAGCTCCTGCAGCTTTAACTGTTGTGAAGAAGAGGGAATTTCACCAGGTGCTGTACACATACAAATGACACCAGCTGAAATTCCCTTTTCTATACAGCTGTTAAAGGTACAGGAGCCCTGTCCTCCTTTCCATATGGTCACCCTATCAGTCACCATACTACTGCAAGGCCTCCAGCAAGATTTTCCATCATCTCCAAGTTTTCTAGTCTCATGGGCTACATTGTTATTATTTTTGTTGCTGCTGTTGTTATTTCTTAGAGACGTTCTGTGAACATTTTTTTCAATTTCCACATTTGTTCCTATAAAGAATTATCCCATCTAACCCACCACCAAACTAACATGTCTATAGGATTCCTTTTACACCAACCATCCTTGCTGTAGTGATGCAATATTTATGTATTTATTTATTTATTTGCTTGCATAAACTTGTTTTTTAAACATACACTGATATTAGAGGGAATTCAGTTGGGATTTTAACATTTATGAATTATGCAAATGTTTTTCTTAAATGTTGGTATCATTAGTTTATGGAAATTTTTCAATCCTCTTTAACAATAACAAAAACCAGAAAATTATATGTCATAACCCACTTTGGTCCTTTAGGATTAGATGGGACAATATTTTACGCAAAATCATAAATTTTAATTGGCTAGGAGTGTTTGGGCATGAATAAACTTGCTCCAGTGTAGAGGGCTTACTTAGGCAGACCTTAGCCCCTTTGGCTGCAGTCCTATTCACACTTACCTGGGAGCAAGTCTATTGAAGTCAAAGGGACTTAGTTCTGAGTAGACATATATAACTAGGGTGACCATATGAAAAGGAGGACAGGGCTCCTGTATCTTTAACAGTTGTATTGAAAAGGGCATTTCAGCCAGTGTCGCTTGTATGCATGCAGTAACAGGTGAAATTCCCTCTTTATCCCAACAGTTAAAGCTGCAGGAGCCCTGCCCTCTTTTGTATCTGGTCACTCTAGTATAGTGGCTGCACCTTTAACTGTTCTGATGAAGAAGGAAATTCACCAGGTGCTCCATGCATACAAATGAGACCTGCTGAAACACCCTTTTGAATACAACTGTTAAAGATAAAGGAGCCCTGTCCTCCTTTCCACATGGTCACCCTAAATAAAACTGTACTGTTCATTCCTATAATATGTGGATTCTGTAAAAATGCAACTGAGTGCCAAACAAGGCTATTATGCCAACTTTAACAAAATGACCTTATATTCCTCTAAGTTTAATTCATTCATAAAGAATACACAAGCTAGAGGGCAGTATGATATCCTGCCCCTTCTGCTAGTGAAATGAACCACTAGTGCAACAGGAACCAGTGGTTCCTGGGGGCGTGGGGAAGCAGGAACAAGCAGAAGCACTCGTTTCAGGAATGTGGCAGGTCACTGGGGCTGCCAGAAGGGAACTCCGCTGTCCTGTTCTATTCTGGAAATGAGTATGCCACTCATTTCAGTGCTTATTTCAGGAACCACAAATTCCGGTTGTGCTGTTATTCATTCCACAAACACCACAGAACTAGCAGAGGTGTAGCGGCAGTATAGGGTACTGCCCAGAATCCATCAACCAGGAATACTCACATTGTAATTTCTAATTTTCCTTCGTTATGTTTATCCATTGCCCAAGAAATAAAATTGCTTCCCTCCCATTAAGGGACTCTAAAGAATCCATGACAGTGCTGCTTCATTCAGTATACTTCAGCCTAACTTTATGTTTTTTAGGCACAAATAACAGGGAAAGTTTTGGAAAGTTATTATTTTGTCAGCTCTCTCATTTAGCAAAGCAGCTTCAATTTATTAACACTGTGGAGTGTGAATGAATCAATATGTTTCATTGGGCAATGTGTCATTTGTTAATCGGATATTGATGAGATTATTGACGCACAGCTAATTAATCTCAAACCCCGTGCTAGCCTTCATATGTTTCCTTAATTATGTTCTTCATCTTAGTCTTCCAACTTTGGCACAGAGACGCTGTGAGTGAAGTGAGCCATCAGTGCGTCTCTCTTTTTGTGCATGTGTTGTTTTGTTTGTGTATTTACAATCCCACAGCAGCGAAATTATTATCCCTAGTTGTAAATAGGCTTATCAAACAGATATTTAATAATATTTGTCAGAAGGCAGATATTGATTTGGCAGAAAACTGCTCCAAATTAGATTAGCAAGTAAGTCTTGTTTGAGAGGTATAGTTTAAAATATTTTCCCATTTGGGTAATGAATATTACTCAAATTCCACCTGCACTCAAACATTTTGAAGGTATTAGCTTGGCATGGTTATCCTTAGACAGTTGGCCAAAAATAAAATCAAGAGGATTGATTTTTAGTTCCTCTAATTTCCTTCTTGTCATTCACTTTTGAATTTAGTTACTGAGCAATGGAAAAGTAGTATCTAATAATTCCCAAAGACAGATACAGGACAGGGGACCAGAGACACCTCTTTTGACTTGAGGCCCACTCTATTAATGAAAATAAAATACAAGACAAGCAAGGGACAGTGTGAAAGCCACCTTTTTTCTTTTCTTTTTAAAACCTCCTATTGTGTATCCTGAGCAGCTGCTCACATTGAATCACAGTCTGTGTAGTGAATGATTTGTTTATTTCTGTCAGCAACTCAGAAGAGGACGTGGACATCATGCAAGCAACTTGAAAACTTTGCTTCACTTAAGGGGCATCACTGTGCTACAGAGTGCTGAGGAATATTTCTCTGTAGCCACTCTGGGCATTGTTGTTTAATTCAAATTGACATCTGAAGATTAAACCCACCCCAAATCTGCAGAATCCAGACCAAGGAGAACACAGCAGTAAGCAGTTCATTACATATTATTCAATCCAGACCACTTGTCACAGATGACGGCAAAAGGAATGAAGCTTAAACAACACCTGAGGCCACTATGCAAACTGACATTGGGAAAGTTTGAAATAAAACCTGTCCACCATATTCCCTTAAAAGAACTCTGTTAAAGGTTATCTATTCAAAATAAAGTGAATGCATGAATAAGATGGAGGCACAGCTAAAAAATATTACTTTAATGAAATATTTTGTAAACCGCCCAGAGAGCTTCGGCTATTGGGCGGTATAGAAATGCAATAAATAAATAAATAAATAAATAAAATTTCTTTATCTGATGGCCCTGATCCAGAGAGAGTCAGGGTCTCATCTTCCACGTACAGATTTCCAAGCAGCAGAAGAAAACCCACAGTCTTATGACTTAAGTAAACCTTTGTTTTATATACTTATATCAGAACTTTGTTTAGCCTGAAATTCAAGGCAGTATACATGGAGTTCATAGGTGGTCTCCCATCGAAGCATTAACCAAATGTAGACCTGCTTAGCTTCCATAAAGTAGCTGTGTCACGTGCCCTCAGACAATGCCTTGTGCATACAGCACATGTGGTGCTGATGAGCCTTCATCCCTGTAGGGGAGAGTGAAGAACTCCACGTCCTCCCACCTCATACACCTCACACACTCCTTCTGAAAGGAAAGGCAGTGAGGGAAATCCATAAATGATTAATTATTTGCTTCGTCGTTATATTTTTACCACCAAATGAAGTGCCATGTTGATTTTCTGACTCAGGCACCAAAATGGCTTGGGTCATCTCCGCACCCAGTAATCATAATGTGCCTCTGGATGTTGTTCAGTCGCCAGGGGCATGTTGGGGCTACTAGAGAGAAGAGTATGTTCTCCTGTACGTTCTCCTTGCTGAGAGTTGGTGGAAATTTCCCTTTGCTATTCATCGTCTATAGCTCCTTACAGAGGTCTACGTATGATGAGTTTGAAAAGCAGAAGCTTTACAGCAACATGAATCTAGAGTTTCTAGTATTGCCCCTATTTGAAGGTCAAGCTACATGGACATGGGAGATCCATGATTAAATCTCCCCATTTGAACAACAACAACAAATTAAACATAGGAGACCCAGAAATTGCATGGAGCAATAGATAGGGTGACCATATGAAAAGGAGGACAGGGCTCCTGTATCTTTAACAGTTGTATTGAAAAGGGAATTTCAGCAGGTATCATTTGCATATATGGAGAACCTGGTGAAAATTCCTCTTCATCACAACAGTTAAAGCTGCAGGTGCGTGCCCTCTTTTAAATCTGGTCACTCTAGTATAGCTCCTGCAGCTTTAACTGTTGTGATGAAGAGGGAATTTCACCAGGTGCTTTATGCATACAAATGACACCTGCTGAAATTCCCTTTTCTATGCAACTGTTGAAGATACAGGAGCCCTTTCCTCCTTTTCATATGGTCACCCTACCCATTATCCCCATAGTGGGAGGAACAGAACTACCTCACAGAGCTAATAGATGCTTCTGAGGTTATTTAGATCAGAGAAATTGCAGAGAGTAACACCCTCTTCCCCAGCACCACTGCTCAGATCAAACCGGAGTCCCATGAGCCTCTTTTGAACTGAAAGTTGTAGGATCTCCCACAGCCTGAATGGTTTAGCCCTACAGTCTCAGGGAGAAGAACCAGAGCCATTCTCACTTTAAAAATAAACCTTCTTTAATTCGCACCCACTGATTTCTTTCCCTGTAACACTGTAAACCCAACATGTTCAAACCCCCTTGTCTCCATTTTCTTAATTCTAATTAAAGAAATCTTAATCTTGACTGTAATAGCTGCAATTACAATACTTCATTACATTCAGTGTTAGTTGTGACATCTTGAATAAATTGTATAAACAATTTAGCCACAATTGCACAGGGGGCCTAACTGTACATTACTCATTAACAAGATTGTGGGTAGCAGCAATTATAACATCTCCTCTTAATGTCCCCATTTATTGAGTCACAGCAGCAAGCCCCCTTCTTACATCATCACACACACACACACACAGACACACACACACAAACACATGCTGATGAGAGCAGCTTCTGAGCTTACCAAAAGTCAACCTAGCAACTGCTGGGCATCTATAACCCAGGTCGATGAAAGTCTACATTAGCTTTTAGCCTCCCAGGTGCCTGAAGGTCAAAATTACCATCAGCGTCACTACAGGATAATATATATATGTATGATTCTGAAAAAAAAACCTTCTCTCTCCTACTCTTGTCCCAATAGCAACAACACAACTGGCTTTGCAGTTTGATTATTGTTTATAGATTCAGTAACCTAAGAATTAAAGAACAGCCTTGAGGCAAGTGTAATTATTTACAGCGGAAGCCCTCCTATTGTTATTAGTGTGCTCTTAATTGCTTGAAGTTATATCAATGTTAGTTCATTTAACACATTTTTGATAACATGCATGGAAATTGCTTTCCCTGCATTTGGAGTGTGTGAGCTCAACCCTTGGAGGACGTCTTCATTTGCAGAGCTGTACAACAACCCGTCCCTTGCATGCCATTAAAGGAAGGAAGGGGGGGAAGGTGTCTCTAGGTTTTAAAAACAGAAGAAGGAGAAGGAGAAGAAGAAGAGAGGGAGGAAATGGTTCTCATCTCACTACTTTCCCGTTTTTCTGTGTTATATTTAATTGAGTTTACCTAACATTGCATGTTATTATAGTCTTAATGGTTTTAATTTTTGTGAACCGCCCAGAGAGCTTCAGCTATTGGGCGGTTTAAAAATGTAATAAATAAATAAATAAAATTTGTCTTTTCACTAACCGTTCACGGCAATCTCACTAATGAGAAAATAAATACACTTTTGCTCTGGGTTTTGTGTTACTACTTACTTTGAGTCAGCATTTGAGCATGAAGACATTAAGCTTCTTTCTATCTGAAAAGTTAGCACTGTATATTCTTAGGCATAAGAACAAATCAGGCAACTTGCTGATTTTCCAAAGGCTTAATACCAAATCTCAGTGAGCTCCTGCTTCCTCAAAAATACCCTTCCTATTTAAAATACAAAAGAACATTTTCTCCAATCTCTTGCTCCATTTTATATTTTTCCATGCGTTCCAAACTAAGGCAAAAGTCATTATTTTAATTCAACAAATATGCTAATAGTACAATCGTATATATGAACTACCTGCGAAACCCAAAGGAGAAACCACAAGGGGGGGAATCATCCTGGCCGCCAATCAGACCAGACTGTGTGGGGCATGGCCTTGGTCTGTGGCAGGATCTACACTACTGTATTATAATGGTTTATAATGGTATTGACAATTGTTGGGCCCAGGATACATTCCATATACCATTCTCAAACCCCTTTCAAAGTGTTATTATCCTGCTTGGTGTAGATCTGGCCTCAATCCCAAATCTTACAAGACCAGAAATGCCTGATTTCCAACCACACCACTACATTTAATAATCTTATTTTACTATGCATTGGCTGACATAACTGAAGTCTACAACCGTTAACTTTGGTACCATATGTTTCAACTACTTGATATATTAGCCAATTTAATTTATGATTCTAAGAGAAAACAAAGGAAAATTATGAACACCAATCCCGAGAACAATTGTAGATCTAAAAGAGATAACAATTCAGACAATGAGAATTATCCAGTATCTGTTTGTTGACATTGGGGATGTTAGCTGAATTACACATTGCACATACAAGCAACATTTTTTTCTATTTTTATCTGTAAATGGGGAAATAAAAAAATGCAATAGCCTGTGAAACTGTCATAACAGCTTTTCACAGTTCAGACACATTAAATTACCAGCAATACACTAGGTTAAAAAAGGAAAGAAACAATTTTCCTAGAACAGAAGACCAGAGACCAGCTTGAAATAAACTTACAAACACTTGAATTTCTGCATGCCTGTTTGGGAGTATATGTTGCAAACAGTATTCTAAAGAGTATCCCCCAATCCCATCCTGATATGGCACAGAAAGATAACTGTGGTTGATGGTAACTGTGGTTGATCCTGGATGAACGTGCTGACCTGGCCTGTATCACAAAGACCTGGTTGGATGAAGCTGGGGGAATTACTCTCTCTCTCTCAGCTTTGCCCACCAGGGTTCTCTGTCCAGCAGCAGGCAAGGCCTGGGGGGGTGGGGGAAGGTGGAGTGGCAGTGATCTATCAGGATTCCATCCCCCTGACCAGGTACCCTGCCCCACAGTGTGTGGGGTTCAAGTGTGTGTACCTGAGGGTAGGTGCTCGGGACAGAATAGGGATTCTGTTGGTGTACCGTCCACCCCGCTGCTCAACAGTCTTCCTTCCTGAGCTAGCTGGGGTAGTCTCGGGGTTGGTGTTGGAGTCCCCCCGGCTTGTTGTCCTGGGGGATTTCAACATCCATGCTGAGGCTGCCCTGTTGGGAGTGGCTCAGGACTTCATGTCAGCCATGACAACCATGGGTCTGTCCCAAATAGTATCTGGCCCCATCCATGCTGCTGGGCACACTTTGGACCTTGTTTTCTGTGTTGGATGGGGTGGCAGGGATCTGAGAGTGGTGGAACTTTCTATAGTTCCATTGTCATGGACAGAACACTACCTGGTGGGGTTTAGACTTGCTGGCACTCAGAGCCTCTACAGGTGTGGAGGACCGATTAAGATAACCCAAGGAGGCTGATGGATCCAAATGGTTTCCTGATGGCTCTTGGGGATTTTCCTGTTGCCTCAGCAGGCAATTCTGTCAAAGCTTTGTTTGATCTCTGGAATGGACAAATGGCCAGGACAGTGGACACAATTGCTCCTGAGCATCCTCTCTCATGAAGTGGAGCCACACCAGCCCCCTGGTTTTCCAGGGAGCTGGCAGCAATGAAACTAGAGCATAGACTAGAGCGACATTGACAGAAAACTCGGAGTGAATACGGGCTGGAGCCTATTTGAAGGCCTACTCCATGGCAATATGGACAGCAAAAAAACTTTTTCTCTGCCACTATTGCGTCTGCAAAGAGCCGTCCAGCAGCACTGTTTTGGGTGGTCAGGGCCCTTTTATACAGTGGCCCCCAAGAAGAGAATTCAGACCTTTCAACAGCCTGTTGTGACCAATTTGCCCAGCACTTTTCAGACAAAATTGCTCAGATCCACTCTGACTTGGATGCTATAGTTGATACAGACTCAGTGGATGTAACTCTGGCACCTGCTTGTCCAGTATTATTGGATACCTTTCAATTTCATCCTGATGGTGTGGACAGGATCCTTGGAGAGGTGAGAGCCACCATGTTTGTATTAGATCCTTGCCCTTCCTGGCTTATAAAAGCAGCCAGAAGGGGACTGGCTGATTGGGTAAGTGCAGTGGTCAATGCCTACCTTCGCCAAGGCAGTGTGCTAGCCTGCTTGAAGGAGGATGTAGTAAGACCTATATTGAAAAAGCCCTCATTGAATCCCACTGTATTGGACAACTACCAGCCAGTCTCCAATATTCCATTTCTTAAAGGTAACCTCCCAACTTGTGGTAACCTCCCAACTCCAGGGATTCCCGGATGAGACAGATTATCTTGATCCCTTTCAATCTGGCTTCAGATCTGGTTATGGGACAGAAACAGCTTTGGTTGCCTTGATGGATGACCTACGTCAGGAACTGGACAGGGGGAGTGTGTCCCTGTTGGTTCTGCTGGACCTCTCAGTGGCGTTCGATATCATTGACCATGGCATCCTTCTTGGCCGCCTTGCTAAGATGGAAATTGGAGGCACTGGTTCCATTCCTTCCTGGAGGGGTGGACCCAGAAGGTGGTGCTGGGGGAATTCTGTTTGACTCCTTGGCTGTGGGCCTGTGGAGTCCCTAAGAGTTCCATTCTGCCCCCTTCCCCATGCTATTTAACATATACATGAAACCATTGGGAGAGGTTGTCTGAGTTTTGGGATGCGGTGCCACCAGAACACTGATGACACCCAACTCTACTGCTCCTTTCCGCCCAATTCTAAGGAAGTGGTTTCTGTGCTAAACTAGTGTCTGTCAGCAGTAATGGACTAGATGAGTCCATGCTTCAACATTCCTGATAGGTTAGACCAAATAAACAAACAAACCATTTGGCAGGCCTATTATTCTTTTTAAGAGCACAGGCAATTTTGCATTTTAAAACTCACTTAAGTCATAGCACTATTAGGATCGCAGGGATAAAATGCAGTCTGCTTTTGCTGCCCTGAGGCTAAATGTTTTTACTTTGGGGGGGGGGGAGCACCATTTTGTTGTAGGCAAGAATAACATGAGTGGTATCCTAAGCTGCCCGCATGCCGGTGGGACACACTGCTAGCGCAACAAAGATGTTAACCGCCCAGAGAGCTTCAGCTATTGGGCGGTATAAAAATGAAAGAAAGAAAGACAGACAGACTCCCAAAGAAGTGGAAAGGCTTGTTTTCAGAAGGAGTCAGGTCAGCAGAGCTCACAGAAGGGAGCTCTGCTGACCTGCCCCAATCCAGAAACAAGCATTTTTGTTGGTTTTTGAGGTTCCTTTACAAAGCACCCCATTGTGCAAACCATAGATCCTGCTGGAGCAACACAGTTAGCGGGAGCACAGTGGCTCCATTGGATCCTGCCCTATATTTTAAAAGTAAAAAATGATAATAGTAAAAAATGAGCATCTGTAATCATATGCATGAATGGCCACCCTCCACCACAATTATAAAATGTTTTAAAAAAGAAAGAATGTTGTGGTGACCGGAATTGGATATTCCACCGGAATTGCGCCAGTGGATATTGGCTGTTATCCCATTGCCTGCCACTCTCTGGGTGGTCATTTTGCAAAACTGGCCTGTGGGGCACTGGAGGTCCAGCCCTAACCGCACCACTAATGACTGTCTCCCTAAGCAAGCTCCATACTGTCTCCCTAAGCAAGCTCCTAGGTGTTTCTGCCATAACATCCTCTTGACCAAAGTCTGATGGATGGATGATGTTCCTCCAGATTTTTAACAACTTTGAGCCTACATCTCTAGGGATTATTAGCAACGTCCACCCTACATCATAATCGGATCAAGACCACAGTGCAGGGAGGGCAGTAGGTTAACCCTTCCCTCTCCAGCCATGATCCAATCCAAATTGGCCTCCACATGTGGCAGCTACACCTAGGAAAAGATGTCCCATTACTACAAATCTTTTCCTAAGTGTAGTTGCCATCATGTGTGGTGGATCTGGTTTGGATTGGGATCGTGACATATGAGGAGGGATGAGTTAATCTTTTCCATACTCTGTGGTCCCAATCCAAATTGGGGCACCTTTACTTTAGTATGAATTGTTTAATATACAATACCATAGTGGACGTCAGGAATGCCACTAGTTCCTCTTCTGAATTTGATCCAGGAAGCTGCAGTGAACAGTCTCTCAAGCATCAAGGAGCAGCCAACAAGGCTTTTTTAAAGTGTTAAAGAAAGAAAATAAATGAAACCTTAAGTAAGGTAAGTCCACCTTCCATCCCACTTCATTCCCCTCTGGTTGAAAATTTCTCAGAAATTTCTTCTGCCTCTCCCAATTTTGAGGCATTTTTGTTTTCACTCCTCACCCCCACAAATGGTCACAAACAGCAGAGCCAAAAATGTCAGCCCAGTTCACAATGAAGTCAACAGGTTTAATCTCCTTTGTTTTTGTTTTTGGGTTTTTTAAAAAAGTTAATGAAATACACCTGGCAGTAAAGCAAAAGCCCCTCCCCCACTGTCAAGGGCCCATTTGTTCCTCATTAATTTGGGGAGGGGAACATCAGCAACTTTCAAGAGGGGAAGTCTCAGATCTTTCAGTTGGGGGTAGGTTGACCTTTAAAGATGAGGTAGTTGAGTCGTCTTCTTCTTCGTCATCTGCTGCTGCTGCTTCTTCTCAGAGAAAATAGCTTCACCACTATTTCAAACAGTAATTAAGTTGCCCTCAGCAGCCTGTGGCTTTTCTTTTCTAATTTGGAACAGAATGCCTCATGGGACCAACACAATGTCAGTTCAGCTCAGTGTGATAGACCACATGCTTTGCATGCAGAAGCTCCCAGGTTCAATCCCAGGCTTGTCCAGGTAGGACAAGGAAAGACCCCTGCCCGAAAGCTTTAGAGCCAGTAACAACAATACTGAGCTAGATGGACCAATGGTGTGCTTCAGTATAAGGCAGCTTCCTAGGTTCATAATATAAGGTCATTTCTGGTCCCATTCTTCATGGGATGAGGAGATGGCTACTTCCATTGGCCAATAGTTAGAGCCAGCACTAGTCTGAAGGCACATAATATATTGTGGCCATGTTGTTGTTGTTGTTGTTATTTTCAAATAAGTACAATGCAGCAACTTTGCTGAAGCTAAGCAGATCCGGGTCTGGTCATTGCTTGGATGTGAGATGACCTGGAGATTCTATATATGTTGCCCTGGCCTTCCTGGAGTAAAGGAGGTATATAAATATATTAAAAAATAAATACTGCTGAGATGAGGAAAAACCGGGAAAGTTTTACCCTAGGAGAATCAAGCTGAGATTATTCGTGAGTTTTTTTTTTTTTACTCCCTAGCTGCAGGTGAAATTTGTCTTCACTATAGTTCTCACTTTGGAGAAATTAATCCCTTCTTGGCAACTCCTGATAAAACACACCTTGTTCCTCCTGATAAAACACACCATATTCTCTAAATAGCCACTTTGGGGGGAAATCAGTTTCTTTTAAAGAATGGGGATTTTTGTATTGGTATTACTCACTATATTTTCCATTTTGCAAACAGATTGTAGAATCCTGCTTCAGTTTCCAACATGTCCAGCAGTGATGACATGAAGATTTCCTGCTGAGTGTAAAGAGGCACGATGAGATGTACGGCAGGAGCTTTTAACAGGTTGCTTTTGTTTTCGCATTCTAGCTAGAACTGCATGATGGCACTGAAGTCAACGAAAGGCTAACAGAGTAAATGGAAATTTGCCATCACTATGAACCAGATTAGTCAATCCTTATAGCAGAAGTGAATATCAGATAGCAATTCAAGCATGACCACTATGATCACAGCCTGGTGTTCATGTATACACAGGAACAATGGAGTGGCTTGGCAATTACTGGAAATACATTCCTCAAGCTTTCAGGCCACGCCAAGCTGAAAATTGTGGTCAACCCATTTGGGAGAAAGAGAATCAACCTGGATTTCACTGCAACATTTGTAATTAAACTCTATGTATTGCCTCTGTATAAAATTCTCAGTTCTGAACTCACAGCCGCTTCAATTTTACGTTCATGATGCTGTATTTCTCGAAAACTCCCACGGAAGAGGTCAGATCTCATTTTCCTGACTTGATAAACACATGGGTATTGTCATTCCAGGTCACCCATGCGTTGTTATCATCATCTACACACTGACATCACAGAATATGGACACAGGCTCATGATGAGGTTTATTTACTAATGTCAAGGAGCTCAAAGCCAGCAGGCATCCAACTGATGTGGATATACTGGCTCTGGAATGTCCTGAAAAATTATCACCAGTAACTACTGTTGATAATACAGACAGGCTGTATGTGATGCCGTACAGCATCTTTTGGAGCCTGCCATGTGGAGGTGTGTCCAACAGTAGTTCTCATTTTTTGACCCCATGTTACTAATTATCACTTTTCTCATGGGACTGCCCATAAGGTATGTCATTAAAAAAAAAAAGTTTAACCTCCCCCATTCTGCCCACAAACCCCACCTTCCAAAAGTACGTAGTTCATGTTCTGCGATACCTCCCAGCACTTTGAAATGTTGTAATGCATAATTATCCATATTACTTGCAAGTCAAATGGGAGCTCATGTGAAAAGAGGAAAGCAACAAAACTGACCTTTTAGCAAAGAGTAACTATGTAGTAAATCAAGGGTGCATAGATATTTTGGCTCAGAAGGCCACATCAGGTGTCTGCTGGGTTGGTGGGGGTTGGGTGCACGTCTGCATGTGCTTGCACACACAGTCTCTCATGCACACACCACTTACACTCATTCACACACAACACTAGGAATGAAGTTTCTGTGGCAGGAAACATAGAGTCTGTTCCTAGAGCATTTCTCCCATTTTTCAGCAGGGATAGATGGTGGGGGCCTGGGGGAATGGGCTGCCCTGTAGAAATCATAGAAGCAGCGACTATGTAGTAAATTCATGGTTTTCAAATCTCCTAACTTCAAGAAATCCATTCCACATTGACTTGTTTTCCCAGGATCCCCTGATATATGTACTGGATACTGAGAAGTATTCTAGGACACACACAACACACAGTACTTCCTAAGCCTGTTAGGCCTTGGCATTGCTCTAACAAATGTATGTACATGTTCTCTAAATTATGTACCAGCTTCTTGGAATGTAACGCATGGCCAGCATAAATGGGTTATTTGCACCCTCTTGACAGCTAAAAGACTGATACTACACCACTGGAAAGATAAAAGCTCACACCTATAATGCAATGGATTGAAAACCTAACAACACTAGCAATATTTGAAAGAGTGGTATACAGGTGCCATTTACAAATGGACTTGTATTTGGATATTGGGTCTGCTTTCAGAGCTTCCGGGATCGCGCCCTTTGCACCTTCCCCCCCCCACTACGTTAATGGTAGCCCTTTAACCCTTGAGGAAATCACACGTTTCCCACCTCTCTGGCTGATGGTGGTCTTAAAGGCCTTATTAACAGTTGCATTAATTGGGCCTTTAAGGCTCCCATCGACGTGGGGCGGGGAAGGTGTGTTCCAGAGCCCCTGAAAAGTGCGCAATTTCCCCTGCCGCTTTAATGGGGGCTGCCATTAGTGCGGAGGGGTAAAGGGCCAAAGCCAGGGCAGGCAGCTGCCAAGCACTTGCGAACTCTGTGAGTGCTCACAGGGCCTGGCTCGTGGGGGTGGGCTGAGGTGGCAGCAGTGCGAGTGGTCGCAGGGCAAGTGCTCCCTGATCTCGCTGTTCTCTATTTATGTGCAATTTGCTCCTCCTTCCCTTTTTCTTTTAAAGTTAGAATATTTTAGCGTTTCAAACTGAGGCGTTTAAGGTACGTAGTTACACTTCCATTTTTGGGTTTTGGTTTCATTGTTTTGTTTTGTTAAAACTTACAATTAAAGAATGGATAAAAATATTAGGAAAAAATAAAAATAAAAACACCTGAATAAATATGTACATTCCGATCAGGTCATCTTGACATTGGTTTTAAAAGTTTGGGAATCCTTGGCTAGGAAGGGAAGGAATAACACACGTCCAACATTAATTCCTCCCATGTTCTCATAGTTCGCCCTTAGATCAGAACAGATAAAACAGAATTTCACTGAAGTTGCTTCCTGGGGCAACCTTTCCTTGCAGAAATTTGTTCTCTGGCACTTCCTGTCATGGCTTTCCATCGTGCTCCAGTGTCTGCATTTGTTTTAATATATATATAAATTTTGCTGTCCTTGGCAATAAATATCATGTCTGTCATCCAGAGCTATCAATATGTCACAGAGGCTGCTTTTCCATCTCATGCAGCTGTGACAAGCTTTCAAAAATCTGGCTTGAAGCATTCATCCCTTCTTAGCTCAAGAGCCGAGGAAATCTGCTAGAGCCATTAGTATTACTTTGCCCATATCTGAAATCCTGACTACTGTACTGTAGCCTCTTAGCTCACTGCTGCTCAACGTGCAGCAAATGCCAGAATGACAATAATATTAAATAAAAAGCAATGTTTGATTCAAGTTTCAGGTAGACTTGTCAAAGCCCTTTCCAAAGATGCAACAACATTGGTGGCATTACAATAAGCAAGCACAGCTTTTTGGTACTGTAGGAAAGTACAGCCAGATGTAAGGAAAAGGCGGGCAAAATGTAGGGTGCAGAGCACAGGCTGTCCTTCCCCCTCCTCAGTCTTCCTCTGCAGTGCCTGCTTCTGCCAGCATTCAGCTAGATTTGGTACTGTGGCAACAGGCAAAAAATAATAATCAGTGGTTTGGCATCAAAATCCATCAGCAAATTGGTACAGACCTTCAGAAACCATAAAATGAGCTTGTTTTCAAGCTACAGTTGGCCTTTCTAAGGCTCTGTGGTGGTTTGCCACTAATTTCTTTTGTTGATGCACCACAGCAGAAGTGTGGCCTGCAGGGGGAGATGCCTGAGGGTATAAAGTGGCCCCCAGACCCCCCCTCCAAATTGCCTACCCCTGATGTAAGACTTAAGCCTACCTCCCTAGTCCACAGCACCAACCTAAATAAGGCCTAAATACATGTAACTGCATTTGCTCACATCCAGTTCCTACTACCTAGGGTGACCATATAAAAAGGAGGACAGGGCTCTAACAGTTGTACAGAAAAGGGAATTTCAGCAGGTGTCCTTTGTACGCATGCAGCCCCTGGTGAAATGCCGTCTTCATCACTACAGTTAAAGCTGCAGAAGGAGTCCTCTTTTGTATCTGCTCACTCTAGTATAGCTCTTTCAGCTTTAACTGTTGTGATGAAGGGGGAATTTCACCAGGGGCTGCATGCGTACAAAGGAAACCTGCTGAAATTCCCTTTTCTATGCAACTGTTAAAGATACAGGAGCCCTGTCCTCCTTTCCATATCGTCACTCTATATTACCCTCCTTTCACCTTTCCTCTCTTCTTTATGTTGTCTCCCCCAATGCCAAAATTTAGACTGTAAACTACCTGGAAGAGTGATAGATGCCTTTTTTTCCTGCCCACCTCTTTTTTTGTTAATATTATTCCTAAAGCTCCATGTCTAGTGATGGTTCTGTATAGATAAAAATGATGATTTGCGTTGTCATTTCAGAAGCATGATCCTATGTTCCTCTCGTCAGGAAAATTCTTCTTTATTATTTAGTTTGGCTGTGCACCAACCTCTGTAGCTTCACAGAGTGAGTCTTTAATTCAAGGAAATTACAGTCCTCTGGAAATATGTATGCACATGCAGTACTTAAACGGTAGCATTATATGCCAAAGGCTAAAAGACGTACATTATTTAAAAGGCCTAGAGGGATAAAAAGGCACCAAAAAGATCATAAAGATGGTGCTAATCAAGCCTCTCTGGGTAGACTGCACCAAAAACACACACCCTTCCTCTAGTGGAGACCCAAACTGTTCTTGAAACTCTATGCCATGCCATACATTTATATGCAAGAATACTTGAGAGTAAAGCTTTTTCTTTCAAGAATACTTATAAGTAAAGCTGGGGGAGTTTTCCCCTTCACTAAAGAAAAGTGTGTTTTCCTTTTGTTCTAGGTTAGGCTTGTATGCATGTGAGACTGGTAAACGCTCATTCCATTTTGTCTTTTCTCTGCTAACGGCTTTTCTAATAAGAAGCAGCAATACTAAATAATCCTATCAGCACTGACTAACCATCTTGTTTAGAATGAGACCTTAGCTAGACTTAAGGTTTATCCCAGGGTCGTCCCTGCCTGCTCCCAGGATTCCCTGTGTGTCATTTATATGAACAGGGATGACCCCGGGATGATCCCAGGATAAACCTTAGGTCTAGCTAAGGCCTATGTCTCAGTTTGTCCATCCTCATCCAGGCCATTATGGTGCCAAAGTACTAATTCAGGAAAGCCACAGCAAAGCTGGATTTCATCCACACACTTTTTCTCATCAAAGTCATCCCACAGGATGACTAAGGCAGTTTCTGTCCAAAACTAGGTCTAAAGACTGCAATGGATCTAGATAATCAGTTTCACCCAAGAGTTACTTGAGTTGCCAAGCCAACATTTTTTCAGTCATGTTACTTGGGAATGTTAACCACTGGCCTATAGGTATCAATGGGATGTTGATCCAGGCTAGATTTCTTCAAGAGTGATCAAAGTGTGGCTTCTTTCAATGGTTGGTACCTCTCTCTCTCTCTCTCTCAATGAGTCATTTGCAACCACCTGGACCCAGACAGATATCCACTTCCTGCTAGATTTAACAAGCTACAAAAGGCAAGAGCCACACATACAAGCAGTCAGCCAGACTCAACCAAGCATCTGGTCCATATCCTCAAGCTCTAATAATGGAAAGACATCCAACAAGACTGAACCAGATGGTGCTCTAGTTATCTCCACTAATAATGCTCCATTAATTGAGGAGCCCAAGGACATGTCTAGACCAGGCGTTATCCCGGGTATCGTGCATCGAGATGATGCACAGGGGATCCCGAGAGCAAGGAGGGATGATCCCTCCATTTCCCCGGGATATCAGCATACACTTTTTTCATGGTTTTTCCTGCAGTCCCGGGATGATCCCAAGGACTGTGGGTGGTGTGGCCGCCCATCCCGGCTTCTTCCCTCTTACACGCAAGTAGCGGAGGTCTTCAGAGGGAAGAAGCTGGGCTGGTGGGAGTCCAGGGCCATTGGGGGTTAGGGGGAGTGAGGTTGGGCCTTTTTTAAAAAAAAACACAACTTTTTCACTGGAGTGTAGGTGCACTCCAGCTCCTGACATTAATAAAAATGGCGGGCACAACGTCCTGCTTCCTCCCTGGACATTGCGCGCCATGTGGGAACCCAGGGGGAGGATCTCACATTCAGCATGTTGTGAGATCCTCCCCCTCCCTCCCCTGGTCTAGATATGCCCCAAGTCATGATGGACACAGGTGACTTTACCCTCAAGATCTGCTGTGTATGTGTCACAGCATGCTATCAAGGGTTCTACCACATCACCCCTGGGCCAGATTCCAAAAGGCCCTTCATCACTCTGGAAAACTCAGACAACGCTCAGAGGATATAATGGTGGTGGAGAAGAACCGTTTCTTCTCTTCCATCACTACCACAGGGTAGGCGAAGTACTAGGCTTTCACTTGTGTTCAGTCAGAGGTTTTCTCTACCTATGTCCCAGCTGCCTTCCTGCTTGCAAAACTGTCATCAGCTCAGGTGTATACCAAGGAGTTACATGAGCTATGCTCAGCAGAAGAGGATGTTTGGGAGCATTTCAACCACCTGAGTCATCTCTCCATTCCAGCAAGCAACTATGGCTTTGGCAGGAGCATCAACCATACCAGTCCTGCAGAGCTCTCAGGAATTCATTAGAATCCATTACTCTCTAGGGGTGGAGCACTCTAATAGGTCCCCCACCCTTGCAGAGGAGTAAAGCCAATGACAGCCTAAACCTCAACAGGAAGTGATCCAATCATGGAAAGGAATAGATGTCAAATCCCCCACTTTCAGACCACTATCACCCTTTCCCATTGAGAAAAACCAAACCTAAAGTGTGTTCTGCTTCATGTATTAGACCAATACATGCTGGGGCCATGCCATGGTTGTCAAGATGCCCTTGAAGTCCTGAGTCTCCCCAGACAAGGCAGTCTCAACGTGGAAACTAAATAACCCAGAACAATAATTCTGGATGTTTTAAATAGGGGTGTACACGGACCCCCCGCTCCGCCCCGCGGGCCGATCCGAAAATTTCGGATCGGCCCGCTCCGCTCTGCGCCGCTCCGCCCATACTCTGCTCCTCTTTGCCGCGGAGCTCCGGCTCCGAATCGGAGCTCCGCATTGAAGGGGAGTGGCGCCAGGTAAGGCCAGGAGAGGAGGGCGGGAGGTTTACCGGGCCCTGCCGCCATTGCCGCCCGTGCGGCTATGGCAGCAGAGCCCGGTAAGGGACCAAGGGGGAGGGGGTCCTTACCTGAATCTGTCCGCGGTCCGTCGGCGTCTTCAATTGAGCCCGCGGTTCAACCAGGTTCCTGGTTGAACCGCGGGCTCAATTAAAGATGCCGACGGACCACGGACGGAGGCAGGTAAGGGAGAGGAGGGCCGGGTAAACCCCACTTACCTTTCCGGCGGAGCTCCAGATCGAGGTGAAGGATCCGCCTTCACCTCGATCCTCTTCGCCATGCTCCGCCAGCCCCCCAATCCTCTTCGCCTCCGCCTTAAGGGCAGGCGAAGCCCCCCGCTCCGCTTCTAATTCGCCGGTCCGATTAGAAGCGGAGCACATCCCTAGTTTTAAATACCAAGTCTGAGACCACCTCCATCAGTTCAGGAAGGAAGACTGTTGGGTAGCAGGGTGGGTGGTACACTAGCAGAATCACTAATCTGTTCCAAGTTCCAAACATAAGGTAGCAATACTTCAAATTGATACCCACCTGGACCAGAGGCCTGGAGAAGGAGATGGAACTTCTATACATGACAGCAACTTTCCCACCCACAACCTTTCAGGCCTGTTGTACTGGCTTGTGCCACAACTAGGGATGAATAGATGGATGGATCTCTATTTCCATTGCATGTCAGTTTCACATGTATTCAGTCATAAATCTGCTCCATCCAATTTCCGTATCTGTCTTTTTTTTAAAAAAAAAAAAAGGATGAAAATTCACATTTATTTCTGTATATAATTCCCCCTTACATACACTTTTGGCATGCAATTTCCACTAAAAACCACATTTTTCTAGACAATGTTTTCTAATATGCACATTTTTGCATGCAACTTTCCCTGATAAATGCATTTTTGTACACAACTTTCCTTAATGCACACAGTTTTTGTATACAGCGTTTGAAGAGTATATTGCAAAATCTGGAAAGCTGTGCAGACTGAAGGATAACTGTGCATATTTGTCCAGGAAGTTATTGATTTTTATTCATTTATTACATTTCTATACAGCCCAATAGCCAAAGCTCTTTGGGAGATTTACAAAAAAAGTTAAAACCTTAAAAGTACAATATAAAACATAATATTAAAAACCATTTACATACAAAAACAATTCAAAATAATCAACAATCCCAGGACCAGTTAAAACCTTACCACATTCTGTCAAATGCCTGGGAGCAGAGGGAAGTCTTAACCTGGTACTGAAAGGATAAAAATGTTGGCTTCAGGAAGAGGTTGGTTTGCTTAAAAATGCAGACTAAATGAAATTCTTCCACATCCCTGAGTGATATATAAAATGTTATATATCACTCAGTGGAGGCTGGTGGCTCTGGTTTTGGTGGGGATGTGAATTAATTCTGGGTTTCAGTCAGAACCAGCTAGAAGTCTATCCAAGGTGCTGAACCTATTATGGGGATAGGGTTCAGCACCTTGGATCTCTCCTTTACAGTTCTGGGTGGTTCTGACTGAAACCCAGAATGGATTCACAGCCCCACCAAAATCAAAGCCATCCGCCTCCACTGTTATCACTATAGCTTGCATACGTGGCCAAACATATTCGTTCGCCAAAAAACAAAAATCACTCTCAAACTTGAAAAAGAAGCTTTCCCCACCCCCATTTCAAGGACATGCTCACAGAGAACTAAGTGAACTATTTGCTGCAATGCCCGAGTTTAATTTCCCTCAAAAAAAAATGGGCTATGGATACATTTGAGCTAAATCCAAATATTACAGATAAGCAAACATTTTGATACATGATCTGGCAAAGACAGTGTGAAAGCGGATATTTATACAGTGGTAGAATAACACTACAATGAAAGAAGCAAAGTTCATGTTGTGGTAAGGATTTGAATTAAGATAAGGTGAGGTCTCCCCCCTCTCCTTAGGAAAAATTGTGGTTTGGGGTTGTCAGTCAATGAACGTTTCATTACAAACACTCATTGATGTTTGTCTGCATGTTCTGCCTGCAAACGTATGTTCTCGAAAACCCTAGCCAGAAAAACAGAAAGACTGCCCTGAAATGTAGATGTGGCCAGTGAGGGCTGGCAGTTCCGTTGTTGATGGGTCAGTGAATCTGCTCCTGGTTTCAGCCTGAACCAGTCAGAACTCTAAAGGAGCTCTCCAAGGTGCTTCTAATGGTTCAGACTGAAACTCAGAGCGGATTCACCATCCCACTGACATCGGAGTCACCAGCTTCCACTGGCTATGGCTCTTACTAGCTGTTTTCTTCTGGGCAGAAAAAATATATATGGAACAAGAACAGTTGCAGAACCTTAGGGTCATGGGCCAAATCCGGCCTCCCTGAGGTCCCTATCCGGCCTGCCAGGTTTTCTCAGAAGGCTAGGCACTGGGATGAAAAAATCTGTATGGTACAGCCGAGACAGGGGGACACTGGGGGGGGGGGGGGCTCTGTAGGGCATATCCTTAAGTTTCAAGTGGGAAGCCAAGAGCACAGGAACTGGTGCTTTCTCTCATACATGCTCAAGCACACATGATGTCTGCCGTGCGCATCATTGTAGATCCATCTGACTCTCCATGCAGTCGCCCAGTGGTGCAGCTAGGAAATTTTTAGCCCTTGGACTTTAAGCTCTTGCCAGGGAGGGGGCGGGATGACTCTCTTGCATTACTTCAGTTGTGAAGCATACAATTAACATTCCTTTCCTCTCTCTCTCTCTCTCTGACTCTCATGCTTCGTAACTGCTTCTGCATTCTTGGTATTGTAGAGCAAAAACAAAAACCTGTTTTCCAACTTGGATAAAAATTGTTTCGTGTTGAAGGAAAAGAATAATATTTTTTCAAAGTAAAAGTAATAAAATGAATATCTGACCACCCAAGCAGCCTCCCATGAACTATAAAATGGTTTTTCAAGTCAGAAGGAAAGAAGCTGCGTTGGCCAACACCATCTGCGGCGCACCACAGCATGCCCCTGCCAGCCCCAGTCCCAATGTTGGGCCTGTTTCCCACTGTCTCCATCACCTGCTGCTCTTTGTGTGGTCATGTGGGGCTTCACAGGGCTGCAGGGTCCCTGAGGTCCAGCTCTAACTGCACCACTGGAATCAGTGAGCTCTATCAAACGAGTGTTTTATTACATGCTCATGGAACACTCATGGATTTTCACAGGTCCCTCTCATGACGACATCTGCCTCCTGCGTACCTCCTGCCCCTTCTAGCCTTCCTCCCACAACAAAAAGACACCGCAGTAAGAGAAGCACCAGGATCAAAATAGGCCACTGAATGGGCCACAAGCACAATGTTTACTTCCTCTTTCAAAAGAGGAAGTAATGAGGGACAAATGCATGAGCGGAGAAGTGACGGTAAACAAACATGATTTTCCCCTGTGTGATGACGCTCATTATGTTGTCAGGGGTACTATATGGAGTGGGCATGCCCCCACTTCTCAATATTTCAAATTAATGTGACCATGACATTTCAGGAATGCCTATATCTCTGCCCTATATGTTACCCTTTCCCACCAAACTCTCTCTCTCTCTTGCTAGAATATATGCTAGCCACGGTAATACTATGTAAGGATTTTGTTAAATCGATTCCATCTGTGTTTCATGGATTGTCAGGTGTCTTTCATTCCATCGTTTGCTCATTGATGGAATCAGATTTTTTTTTAAACCAGACATTCATTCTACTTTCCCTAATTCACAATGACGCTAATGTGCCCACCACCAAATACGGAAAAATGCATTTGTTAATGTGAATTAGCACTAATATGCATTGGCGCAAATCCCTCCTTCCCAAAAAAGTGAAAACCCAGTCCACAAGTCCACAGAATCCGTGTGACTCAGAAAAAGCTGGTCTGCTGCGGAATTTGCAAATTGGATTCATAGAAATCCTAACTCATTTGAATCCATCGCGGATTTCTCCAACATCCCCGGTGCTATGTAAATTCCTACCCAAATGCAGCTGACCCTATTAAGTAGAACAAGGTGACGACAGCTTGTTTCTTGTTTTCCATTTAAATTAGCTCTGTTTTTTTAATGCAGACTTTTAAAGTAGACTCTGTAATCAGAATCTGTACACAAATAAAGCTATTAGTAAGATAAATAGTAAAATCTTGGAAACACAGCAGCGTAAGATATGAAAAAAAATAAAATGAAACACCAACAACCACAACTCCTAGGAAAGTAAAAATAGTGCATTAACCATTATTCACGTGCAAGGTGAACCTGACAAAACTGACTAGTTATCACAGATATCAGGCAGTTTTGCCATTACTACATAATAGCTTTTGAATGTGTTGCATGGCAATTCAGTCACAAATCCCAGAGGAAACTCGCATTATCAGTGTGTGAACATGAAACTTCAGTGAGCCATTCAAGTGGCCATTCTAAGCATTTTTAGAGGGTGTCTGCTCTGAAGCATTTTCAGGGAATTTGTATTCGCGAAGAACACTCGTGGTTTGTGCATTCTGTATAATTCTGACTTTTTGCGCTGTTCGGATTTGTTCTCTGCTTTTTAATAGAGTTAGCACTTCAGCTGGTCCTTATGAGGGAAAGGCAGTAGCTCAGCGGTAGATGTAAAAAGTTAGAGCTCACTGGAGTCTCTGTTTGTTGAAAACATGCCCCTGAGGAAGGATTTTCTAAACGCGTTGGGCCTACAAATACATCTTCTTTTGGCATTCCTCTCTCTTTTTTCCTGTTTGTGGTCCCATCCCATTTTTGTTGGTGGTTTTGTTTGAAACTCTAGTGGGCCACTGCTAGTCAGTGTAAATGTTAGAGAACTAGATGGACTAATAGCCTCACTCTTATAACACCATCTCCTAGTTCCTCACAGTACTAACCATTATTATTATTATGATGATGATGATGATGATGATGATGATGATCATTAAGGGATTTTAATGGTTTGAGGGTGAGGATTTTAATGGAATTGTTTTAATGTGGGTTGAGGGTTTTAATGGAATTGTTTTATATGTTATTGTAAAGCACCTCGATGCCAGAAATGGTGAGGCGGCGCTATAAAAATGCTTTAAATAAATAAATAAATAAATAAATTATATTTCAAACATTTCTTGGCCACCTTTCACGGCAGAAGCCTTCCCAGGGTGGCTTACAGCAATTAAATGCATAAAAACAGTTAAAATATTAAAAGCAATAAAAATATAAACCCCAAAATAGCAATTAAAGGCCAACAATAATACCAGCAACGACAACAACGCCAATAGCAACTACAACTGTAGTCATATCACGAGAAGGCCAAGGTCAAATAATATGTTTTCAGGGCCTCCTTAAAAGCGTGCAGTGATGGAGCATGGCGGATCTCTGAATGGCAGCTTGTTCCAATGGTGTGAGACCACTGCAGAGAAGGTCTTGTCTAGAGATGTGAAGGGCCGGAAAAAAACTGGAAAAATTCAGAAAAAAACAATTTCCCCATTTTTTCCAAAGCCTTTTTTGTTTTTCCCCTGAAAAATTGGAAAAATTGAAAATTTTGAGATGTTTTATTTTAGCATGGTGAATAAAATGTTTAAGACAAGGTGTTCAAATGTTTACTTCTCTAAATGATTTCTAAAAACTATGTACAGCATCAGATTATCACAATTTCTGTGCACCAACGACAAGCAAGTCCTAGGTTGCAAATTGAGACTACAACTCGCAAATGCAAGTGCAAGATGCATTTCTGCCTCTAGGGGGCACTGCCACAGAAGCAGAGATTGAAACTGATAGTGATAGCTATAGCTCAGGAAATGAGTCTGATTAAATTTCATACATATCAATTGAATCTTGCCCCCTTTTTCTCAGTTCTTTTTATGGGAATGGGTGCTTTATGTCTGCTTGACACTGTAAAGGACTAGCGGAGACATAAATATTTTTCTTTGTTACTAACGTTGATGGTTTCCTCTGTTGTTGTTGCTTTAAATTATGTTTTGCCTGCTCCTCATACACTGGCAAAACCAAAGAGGTTCCTTACAGTTCAGGTGTTCCTAACAGTTCAGGAGCTTGTAGCTCCATTTGTTACCAAAAAAAGTAAAAAATAAATTAATAAAAAGAAGTAAATTCAATTTGTAATAATTGTTTAAATACACTGTACTTTTAATATACCAAATGTAATAATTTTATGCCAAAACAACTTAGACTTAATTACATTTTATGTTCCTAAGGTAACAAAGTGACTTTCAATCTGTAAAAAGTGCTAATATTGCTTATTTCAGTTTTTCCCGAAACCCCCTGGAAAAAAACAGTTTTTTTCCATGGCTTTAAAATTTCTGGAAATTTTACATCTCTAGCCCTGTCATGTGTAATCACCCACCTAATTGCTCTCACAGGTGGGTAAATGAGAAGGGCCTTACTGCATTGGCCCTTAAAACTACTAAAGACTGTGAGGGCCGAAGGTTCACATTCTGACCATTATACCAAACCACTTCCACTGCGTTTATCAGGCCAACCTCTATCCAGAAAGGTAATAGTGGTGGGGAACCGAAGGATACATTGGAAGGTCCACTGTAAATCAAGGCAATGAAGCCAGAATCCAAATAAAGTTACATAACTTAGGGTGCAAATCCTATGAATGCTTAGACAGGAAAAAGTCCTACAACTCCCAACATGCCCCTACCAGCGTGCCTGCTTACCCTACCCTGTGCCTGTTGGCATTCTCTTCCCCTCCTTATTGCTTTACTATGATTTTATTAGATTGTAAGCCTATGCGGCAGGGCCTTGCTATTTACTGTTTTACTCTGTACAGCACCATGTACATTGATGGTGCTATATAAATAAATAAATAAATAATAATAATAATAATAACAACAACAACATGCAAAGATGCCCCCTGCACAGCAATTGGCCTTTTTTTCATGGGGAGCAATTTTCAGAGGGAGGGGTCACAGAATGCAGGGAAGAGAAGCTCTCCCATCACCTGTACTTCAATTAGGCAGAAAAAAATCCTCCAATTGGCTTCTATAGGAAGGGTTTTTCAAGCCTAATTGCTGTGGGATGGGAAGAGCTGGGGAGGGGGGAGGGCACAGGCTGGCCTAGGAAGCCCTGTGGGCTGCCAGTTCCCCACTCCTGCATTAAAGCATCAACCATTCACAAATCAGTGCTGAAGATAACATGAGCATCCTTTGACTTTGAAGGAGAGGGCTTCCCTCAGTGGAGGCTGGTGGCTCCATTGTCAGTGGGGCTGCTAATCCACTTGTTGTATTAGCACTAGAACAGATGGGCTTGTAAAATGGCTCCAAATAAAGGAAACATAAGATTTGCACCCACTTCACTTTTTCATAGAGCAGGGCAGCAGATTCCCGAAAGGAAATACATGTTCACAGGCTGCGAACAAGTAAAGGAGAAGAATCGCAAAAGGAAGAAAGAGAAAAGCCAAGCTCAGCACTTTTGAAGATGTGCTTGCCTCATCAGCAGGCTTAACGGACTTGACAGCTGCAAAATATAGAACAAGGTGGCAAGAAGTAGCTGGAGCCAAAAGGAAAGAAAACTTAAAATAATTATAGATGGAAATGACAAGTGTAAATAAAGACGCCTGGCAGGAGCGTTCACTGCATGATTGCGTTGGACTGGTTAGTAATATTGTTTCCACTCTGACTTCCCCCCCTCCCCACACACACACCTATACACCCCAGCAGCAGTTTTTCAAGTTCTTACAAAGTAGCAGGCAGTTAAGATTTCCCAGTCAAATCTAAATTTAGCCTCCTTCTAAAACGGTATGTCCAAACAAGCTCTCCTCCAATGCAGTTTAGGAAGATTCATGTTGCTTTGTTTCTTTCTTCATTGGCTGGAGAGAGGGGTTTTCTCTAGGTTGATGAAGGTGGCATTAAAGCAAACACAGGCCCTTTCTACACCTAAGGGTTACCCCAGGAAAATGGAGGGATCGTCCCTGCCTGCTCCAGGGATCCCCTGTGTGTCATTTGGATGCACAGGCATGATCCTGGGACGATCCCTAGAAAAAAGGCAGGTGTAGAAATGGGCACAGTATACACGTTCACTACATGATAATTGCAGGGTGGTTAATGCATTAAAATGGTCAAACCAGAGATGTAAGGAAGAATCAAGATAGTGGAAGGACCAATGAGAATTTTATCATAGTACCTGAGCCTCCAAAATGGCCCTGATTCGACTTGGGGCATTTTGGTGGGTGCCCACCATACCTTGGCACCAAAGCCGAAGCAAGTTTCACCCCTCCTGAAGGAGGTCAGCCTTGTGGGTTCCTGGGTGCTCAACACAGAAGTAAATGATTATATTTCTCTCATTTGTCATGTTGCATTTCCAATCCAGAATAAGAAATATGAACACTCATGTCATTCGGTCTTATCTCTTAAGCTACACAAAACCCTCCTCTATATTGAGCCAACCCAAAGGTGCTAGAAGAGGGGGCACTCTCCTTGTTTAACCCATCCTACCTGCTACTAATGTAAGCAACAAACAGGCATGGTTGAACTCACAGAAAGATTAATCTAGCAGTAATATAAGGCTAGATGTTTCATAAAGCAATACAAGACAGGACAATGTAGGGCATAATTGTTAGTCCCAGGTACTCCAACCTCCCCATCCAGACTTGGGCCTGAAAGACCAAGGAAAAGTGTTGGCACATGGAGGATAAATTATAAGCAAGCACAATTTGTGACATTGCACGACATCATTATTGATCATGGGGCGTGTTTGTTGAGGTCATTAGTCTTAGAGCATCATCACACGAGGGAAAATTGCAATTGCTTACCATTGCTTCTCCACCCATGTGTTTGTCCCTCATTACTTCCTCTTTTGAAAGAGGAAGTAAACAACATGCACATAAGCCATTCAGTGGGCCTTTTTGATCCCGCTGCTTCTCCTGCACACAGCAGGAGATAGTAGCAACTTTTGTCTTTAAAAATAAGTCAGACTTACTGGGGTGTTTTTTTGTCATGCAAAGAAGGCTAGAAGGGTCAGGAGGCGCATGGAAAGCAGACGTCTTCATGAGAGGGACCCACAAAAATTCTTGAGTGCCCAGTAAAGAGAGTCCGATAAAACACTTGTATTTCCCAGTTTTGTGGAGCTTGAACCAACATGAGATAGCTTATCTGGTCTTAAACTGGCAAATATTTTGATCAATGAATTTTTCTGATTTTTGGAAAAGCAAATTTATCATGACAGCAATTACAGTCCCACCCTCTCCCACCTGTACCTTTAAGACATGTGTCACAGATATCTCCCGAATGGATCTGAATCTGCCTTCTTGCTAGTTGACCGTTACAGTACATGGGATTATCAATACTTAACTAATGGTTCTCATGATTTCATTTCAAGGTGCACACTTAGCCTTCCCCCTCCCCCCTTTTTTTTTAGTGACACACCTCAAACAACCATGCAGGTAACTATGTTGCTGAACAAATCAGAGGCATAATAGTAGGATAAATTTGAAATAACTAAAAATCACAAACTAGGGGCCTAGTTTTGGAGTCATCCAGAAGTCTTTTTCATGCTGAATTATAACAAAAAAGGATTTATTAGAACTCCCTTCCTGCAGTTTATAATGACAGGTGTTGATTTAAACAGCCTAAATCTGTAGACTCAAATCACAAGCTGTTTACTGAAGAACAAGCAGAGCTGAATAGGAAAATAAAAGTGAAACTTAAGAACATCCTGAGAGTGGAGTCTTTAGCTCCTACCCAATGGGGTGAAGATTTAAAATTTAATCCTGTGATTTCCCATTACTACAAATTTCTTTTTCCAAAGGTATACTGTTTACTTATGAGGAAGTTCCCTTACGAGTACATTCTCTTCCCTTTCCTCTCCTTTCTTCAATGTTCAGTCAGATTGGTGTAAAATGTGGTACTACCCAATGGTGCTCACCTCTGAATAAACGCGTATTGTATCAAGAAAGATAAAAATGTTAATGCACTTTGTAGGGTAAAAGGATCTATTATACAAATCCTCTTTCTCTCTCTCTCTCTTTCTTTTTTTTATCATGATTATCTTAAATACAGAATTTTTGGCTGTCAAACACATCCCAAAAATCCCAACCCTTCTTTCCAATTTCCTAGAGAAATGGGTGAAAAATGCAGAGCACATCAATTTCCTCCTCCAATCGTGCTTCACATTTTGCCAATAAACCTCTGACCCGTATTAATGTGAATAGACCCCCCCAAAAAAAAATTGACATCAGAGAGAAAAGAATTTGACTTCTCATACACAGGTCTTTGTTATCTAAAGCCAGAATCCCTCTGAGGCTGTGTTTAAAAAATAGTAATAACAACAATACTCCCAGCACATATAGATTAATGGGCAAAATGCAGGTGAGTCGATCAAAACTACATGATAAATGCAATTTATCACTTGGATAAATACGCCACATATGTAGCTTCGCACAATGTCTACAGGGACAATTTTCACTACTCCAAAATGCTCTTCAACTGCAAATAGCTTAACAGTGTATTCTCAACTTCTCCCTGGAGGCTCCTGGTATCTCTTTCAGGACCAGCTCCTAATGTTGCTCCATTTAACCCTATTATGTTTTAATGAGAGATCTCCCTTGTAGAGGACACATTGGAAGGCAAGTGGCCCCTTAACGGCAGATCAATTGGCTGCCATCTTAACCTTTCTGTTTGCACAGCATTGTTTCCCGCAAGACTACTGGCTTAGACAGGTAGCGTTGACTCTCCTTTCACGGCTGCAATGAATTCATTTTGAAGGTGACAAAGGGTGGCACATTTCTTTCCATCTGTTTCCAATAACAACTATGCACAGGTAAGAGCAAGAAGTGGGGGGGGGGCTCCAATATTCTGTGCATTTTTTAAAAAAAATTGACACGCCTAACCTAATAAAATTGATGTCATCAAATGAATATAAAGTGGATTAAGTTAGAAGGATGGTCTCTACATGGCTGGGGTGGTACTTGCAAGTTTAGATCAACGGCAGCAACTTATAGCCCTTGAGCCACATGTGATTTTCAGACCAATTTCAAAAAGCCTGATTTCTCTGAATTTTTCAGGCTTCTGGCTAGATCAAGCTGCTCCCTCCATTATAGGGGGAGGGGGAGAGAAAAAAGGGGGGCTAGAACAAAATGTGAAGAAAAACGATGGTGCCATCCATTTTTGGCTCTAGCCTTGCCCAATGTTGGCATGCAGCCCTAACAAATTATCCCTGAGGAAATGTGACCCTCAAAGATAAAAGGTTCCCCACTGAACTTTAGATGGTATGTTAGCAAGGCCAGAGTGATCAGATTCGAAGGAAGTCTGGGTACCTGTAGCTTTGAGAGATGTATTGCAGATGAGATTTCAGTCTGAAGTCACGTACAGCTTTTTGCATTGCTGCATGACAAGTCAAAAGTCCTTCTATGCCAGGGGCAAACATTTTCTGCCCCAAGGGCTGGACATGATGCTGGCTCAAGAGTTGGGGACAACATATGCACAGGGTGTGGGAGTGGAGAGTACCGGTGAGGAAATTAGAGAAGGTGACGCTCAGGGCACTCTTGGGGAGCTGTAGTAAAGACCTCGGAGGACTTCCTGCATTCCCCAAACTGCAGGTTGTGCACACCTGTTCTATGCAATAAACATACAGGTTTGTTTTCCTTTGTGTCTTTTTGACACCCTAGGTGAGTGGCATTGGCATTTACTTGGGAGCACATTGTGCTGATTTTCAATATGCCTTACTCCCAAGTAAGCATGCATAGGATTTTAGCTAAGTCTGGTGGTTTTTAAACTGGCCGTTTACCACTGGAAACAGTATTACAAACACAACCCTGACCTCACTCATGATCACTACTATGAACTAACATTGCTAGCTTTAGGGCCCAAGGGGGCTCCTCCTATTGCAGGAAAGGAAGAATTTCAGTTGTGCGTTTTTTTTCATCCAGATCAGTGGGCAGTTATTCATGAAACAACGGACAAAGAACAAAATTAAAATTCTACTCATGATGAATAGATTCCAGGAAGTGGTGGTAGGAGAGGATGGCCTTCGTTACCATTGGGATGCTCCTCCCTCAAGCAGAAGCAGTAGTCTGAAGTCACTTCCTGTGGAGGAGGGGATTCTATCAGAAGGATGTGGCATCTATCCACAACTTTACTAAATAACTAATGTGGCTGCTGCAGCAGAAATTAAAGAAAAGAAGCACCCTGTGATGCTCAAGCTGTGGGAGGCTGGGGGAGTTCATACAAGCTGATTCAAATGTTGCTTCAGTGACAACCAAACTCAGACTGAGCTTTAACAAGTACTGCAATTCCATCTGGGTGGTTAATGAACCCTCCAGTGAGTGTCATTTCTCCAGTTAAAAGAGCCTAGATAGAGTCAGTAGCTGCTGACTCCGACGGTGCAAGGAGACAGTGGTTTTGCTCAGGATTCTTGGCTAGAGTCTTGAGAGTCTGAGGAAGGCAGCCCAATTGCCTCAGGCCAGAAAGATATACTGGCACAATGGTCCTAAGAGTGCTCAATGCACTGAGCTCAATAAACATATTCTGTGCACCTGGAGCAGTGGAGGCCCATGTCTCCGATCTCAGTGGGGCTATGAATCCATTCTGGGTTTCAGGCAGAACCAGGCAGAACTCTAAAGGAGCTCTCCAATGTACTGGACTTATTTGGGCCTAAGGTTCAGCACCTTGGAGACCTCCTTTGGAATTCTGCCTGGTTCTGACTGAAACTGTGGCCACAGCTAGACCTAAGGTTTATCCTGGGATCATCCAGGGTTCACCCCTGCCTGAGCACTGGATCCCCTGTGTGTCACCTAGACGAACAGGTTTGACCCCTGGACGATCCAGGGATAAACCGTAGGTCTAGCTATGGCCCCAGAATGGATTTGCAGCCCTACCAAAACTGGAGACACCAGCCCCCATTGACTGTACACTTCCTCTCCTTCCCCCCACCTCTTCAACAGCAGGCTGACCTGTAGAAATTTAGCAGGTGATGCTTTGGCAGGCTGGGGTTAGGCAGTGGTTAAAGCTTTGCTCGCTACATTTCTGTGTGTGAGGCTGTCGTTAAAATCAAATGTAGCAATCTTCACTACACCAACAATGTAACTTAACTCTTTTTCTGAAATTCGTCCCATTGAGTAATGCTTACTTCCGTTGATGACTCCAGCTTTTTTGTTTCCTGATATACCCACGTTTGCCAGGCTATCTTCTTTTTCCATGCCCCCATGGGCTTAAAAGCAGGAAGACAAAGACAAGCAGTAACTTCTGTGTCTAGTTACATCATTCACTTGTACTTGCCCAATCTTTTAGCTGACCCTTCTATATCAAAAGACTGAAACACAGCTTGGTCCTGGATGGTGAGGGGGAAAACAAGATTTTGTTGATCCGGCTCTAACATTCACTCGTCGCTTACACTGGTTATCTAGCAGAACATGTGAGCAAATCCTTCAAGGTGGCGTTCCTATAATCACAGAAGCTAAAGCCTTCTTGGAAATAAAAGAACAGGCAAATGGGATGAGTTTTCTCCGATTATGGATCTGAGCCCAGCAACTCCAAGTAGAGAAGTAGGTTGTTCAACAGATCGTATCCTTGGCTAGGGAAACCAGATGTCAAATAGGACAGGGCTCCTGTACAAGGTATTGCGTGGAAAAGGGGAAATTAGCAACTACAGCTTGTCATGCAGCAGCAAGAAACAACGCTGCACCTCCTAAGAAGAAACTAGACCTCCTAAAGTTGTAATGAATATTTAAATTCTCCAGGACCCCTGGTCCTCCTTTGCATCTGGTGATCTGAGTCTAGGCTTATGTTAAACGTACACAAAAGGCCCGAGAGAAACCTATTACTGGACACCTTGAGCCAGTCACCTCTGAGTGGGCTACAAGGTCCCATTGGCACCTAGTCCTGCAGCTCAAGGCTTACCTATGTTTCCTTCCTGATTCTAGCCCTGAGTGGTGCAGGCAGAAGTTCAGATGTTGACAATGGGCTGGAGCCAGAGTTGCACAGAGCAGAACTCTGTGAATTGTCCGACATGTTGAACCCTAGCCTCAAAATGGGCTTAGCACCTTGGATAGCTCCTTTAGAGTTTTGGCAGGTTCTGACTGAAACCCAGAAGGGATTCACAGCCCCACCAAAATTGGAGCCACCAGCCTCCACTGGGACAAGTCTGGATCCATCCCAGTGCTTTTGGATAGCCCAGTAATCTAGAACACAGCTCTGCCCCTATCAGGACTAGGTCTGAGACCCCCTACTACTCCTGACTCAATCCAGCTAGCAGAATCTGGCTCAGCCAAGCTGTGCTATGGGCTATTAAATGTTGGGCTCTAGATCTACCCAGCCTGCTATGGGAATCACAGCAAGAAAGGGAATGAAAGATGTCCTGAGTCAGAAGAGCAGTATAACTTCTCTCCTTGGTTTTAACTTGGCAGTAATTTGTATAAATAACAAAAGCTTGGCGACCCTGTAGTAAATAAACAGACTTTCCTGAATTAATTTTTACTGGAATACTGACCAAGTCCCAAGAAACCTGCCAGAACCTATAAATAAAAATAAAATTTTAAATCTTTCCCTGGTGGTTTTCCCCCCTCTCCATTATAAGTTATGATCTTTGCAGTTTGTACTAAATAATCAATATTAGTTTAAAAATGCTATTTTCTCCAGGGGATCGTGTGCTGGGGTTTTGGTAATGAAATATCATAATGTTCACCAGGTTTATATATCATATATACATTGTAAAATAAACATCTGATGGGAGCCTGGATTGAATCTGCCCTCCATAAAGAGTCGAGCATTTTCTACTGGAACTCAGGATGCATTGAAGTCTTCCTTTACACAGTTTAAGACTTTCTTAGATGTTACTGGGTTGAAATTTGCATCTTCCTGAAATTACATTGCATTCTGAGCGAGTCTTCCATGCTTCCTTATCTAAGCTGCCATGAAACACAATCATTCAAACTAGCAAACCTAAAATTAATTGCCATAGACAAGTGTTAATAGATTTTAATAATGCTTTATTAGAATTTATGCAAATTGGGCTGCACTGAGATTCTAAATAAAATACTGGCTGTTACAACCATTCTTTTAAAAAATCTGTTGTCTTAAAATGTAGTTAAGAGAAGAAGAAGCTTTAATTAGTGCTTCCTGACAGGATCTGTTGATGGAAATGTTCTTCTTACCAGCAGAAATAGGTGTCACAAAAATTAGCTTTAAAACTGCGAGGTTCATAATTCATTAATTAGCACTGATGTCTCTTCTCTGAGGGTGGCTCTTCTGTACAAATACGGATGTGCAGACTTTTAACAGCAGAGGTTCCTATCTTGTTGCTTACTATGTTTATTTTTGCAGGAATGTTTATTTCTTCAAAGGACCTATATGCCACTTTTCAAGGTAAAGGCCTTCCAAAGTGGCCTACAGAAGATAATTAGCTTCATGGTACACAGCAGGATAATTTAGCTTCATATACGTAGCATGAACATTATGTTTCCAAATGATTTTTAAGTATCACCACTTGCAAATCTTTCAGTCCAAGCACCCAATGATCTTCCTTTTACCTCTCCACTACTGATCCATTCTGCCATGACTATCTACTAAAGAAGGATTCCCAGTCCTTATGCCTTCCCCAACACTGGATCCACCTTCGTCTTCGGATCGTCCGATGCTTCAGTCTGTGAAAGTCTGGGTTAACAATGAAAGATTTTTTACTCCCTTTCAGGTATGGCTTGGGATATCAGGTTATGTGAGACACGAGCCCTCTTAACATGGTCTTGCATTTTTATTTTTTATTTTTTTTTAGGATTAGTATAGTCATAATCCTCTTGTTCCAGACTGCCCTGTTTTCATAATACAGCAGGATGCCCTCTTAGTTCCAAGTAGTCAAACCAGTACCATTTTACTAAAGCTGTTCTCGTTCAGTTCAGTACCCTTTTCCCAAATTTGTTTAGTTTACACAGGAATCATGTTGTCCAGGCCCAGCATCAGGGGCTGACAGGGCAGGGTGTTGCCAAGAGCACATCCCTGACCATGCCAACCTCGAAGATGGAAGGTGATAGGTGTGGAATTGAACCAAGCAGTTCATATTGGAATCATGACATTTTACTCATCAACTTGCCACTTGGGTAAATCACTCTTATCTAGCAATGCACTACATCCCCACCCTTGTCCACCTCAAGAGTATTGGGCATGTCCTGAAAACCTAACTGGCATTAGGAGCTTATAATTAATTGGAACTTACTCCCACCATTAATTGGCTGGCATCTCCCATTATTGTATTCATGTCTCACCTCTCTTCGGCTACCAGCAGTTTGAAATGTCGTTATATACGATCAGTGCAGAGGGACCCATTTTGACAAAAATACCTCCATTTGTAGTTAATTATGAATGAAATACATTGACTATAAGAACATTGCTGTGAAGCGCCAACACAATCAGAAATGAATACCAAGCATTCTTGTTTTAAACCTCTAATTGAAAACCTTTATCAGTATTTCTCAATAATTATAGAAATTTGCCATGTTATAGGAAAACAGCAGCTAGCCTATAAATTTTGGCTTCCTGTGATGGGCTTTTGATAAATTGTTTTCAAATTGTCAGAGATGTAAGGTTTTTCACGGGGAAATGCAGAGAATTGATCTAAGGAGATTATGGTTTTATTAGAAGTTTAGTATTTTTAAACTACTTAGATGGAGGTATTCCAGAATCATTCATGACTGCCTAACCTGGTCTTGCTTGTTGTGAGAGAGAGAGAGAGAGAGAGAGAGAGAGAGAGAGAGAGAGAGAGAGAGAGAGAGCATGAGTCTAAGGGCCTTGCTAGACCTACCTGTTAATCCAGTCGGGAGTAGGGGCGAGGCCGCGCTGCAGCTTGCGTGAGCCGTTGCCCCAGTCTACACATGAGACACGATTGGGTAAGGGAAACCCCGTCGCATCGACCATTTTTTTAACACTTAAAGAGGCCATGTGCGCAAGAGCGCACCAACGATAAGGTAAGTCTTTTTTTAAAGGGTTCCCCGTTCCCCCTTGCCCCCGATTTCCCACACACACAATGTCTGATGCCCCCCGCCCACTCGCCCGTCCGCCCCCCCTCGCTCGCCCATCCGGCCCCCTGCTTGCCATGTCCACCGCTTGCTCGCCCGTCCACCCCCCACTCGCCATGTCCAATGCCCCCTCCGCCCGCCTCCGGCCACCATGTCCCCACCCTGGCTCTGCTCTTCCCCCATCTCTCCTGCCACCCCCATCTCTCCCCCCCGGCCCCCATCTCTCCCCCCCATGATTCCCCCCCAGCCCAATGGGCACAGTGCTCCTATGGAGCGCTGTGGCTCGTCCACCGCTTTTCCCGGCTACTCGCGCGTAAGTGCGGTAGCTGGGAAAAGCAGCGGAACGGTCCTCATGCCCGTGGTCCCAGCCTCAGCCTGACCTGAGGCTGGGACCGCAGGAAAAACCAGGCTAAATGGGGTTTCACTTACCCCACGCCCAGGGAGGTTTCACCCCTGCCTGACCCCGGGATGCCCTGTGCGTCATTACAGCAGACTAACAATACAAATGGAAGTGGAAGGATTTCTAACTGTAGAGCACAGAACATATATTAGTATTGGAACCCAAAGTATCACCCTAGTCTCCCATGGAAAGCTTATCAGACACTGGGCTGGTACAACTTTTTTTCCCCTTAATGGCTCACCCCTTAATAGAGAAGCACTGGGGCAGGCAGCTACACTGGTCACTCACAGCTACCTCTGCCAGAGCTTCCACTAGGGAATCCTTTTGGGGGATGCTGGGCCTGAAACCTGGAGCTGTCCTGCTTCCAGACACGCATAATGACACAACTTAAACTATCATCACAATATTTTCTCCAACTTCCCTTTGGGGCACTCAGAAGCCTTGAGAGACTTGAGAGAATAGATTCAACAAGGCCAAATGGTCATATTAGCTAAGGAAGAGACTCGTTTGGAATGCAACACACACCCGCATACACACTTTCACAAAACTGCTAGTAGTCATGGAAGAGAGATCAAACACACAGTGACTTGCATTTGGGAATTGGCACAGGGACAAAGAGTTAAACCCCCTTATGCTACAGCCCCAATTCAAATACTCTCACACACGCACCAGCTGATATTTGGACACCATTCATGGAACTACATTACATCTAGTTGGGCCTCAATCTGAAGTTATCGCCTAGTAATAGTTTTTTGTTTTGGCAAGTTGCCCTCTGAAACCAAAGCCCTACCACTCAAAAATATTTTTCAGAGTTTATAACCACAGTTATAATCACATACACTCTTCTCTAAGACAAATACATTAATTAGATTTCTGTTACATACATTTCCTCTCTGAGATTCAATATGCAGCAAGCCAGCTTAGGAAGCTATGAACCATTCCATTCATCTCATATTCCCTACCCCCCCCCCCCTTCTCTCTCTCTCATTCACTTACACACACACACACTGCCATGTCCCTCCCAATGAAGTGTAGGATGGAAGTCTGGAATATTTCTGAAAGAAATGGCGAGACTTGGCACATGTAAATTTCGCTGCCTTACTTCACCGTAACTGATTACAGCTGACAGAGAGTTAATAAAAGAGCAAAGCTAGCTGTCAGGGCATATTAGTGTGTGCAAAGGACAAGACAAAGGAATAATGCTGTCATTATTTATGGTCATTAACTGGGATGAGTTCACTCCTACATCATCCTACCTGAGCTGTAAAAATGATAATCTAATCAAGAAATATTGCATTTAAGTTCAAACCAGTATATCTCTGCGAGTTTCAGAAATATGTGAGGAATTTGATTCAGAAAGCACTGGATATTGCTTACCTGTTTAATGTGTATATTATAATAATATTTTGCTCTTATGGAGAATATCTGTCTCTAATTCATTACAATGAATAACATCTAATTCGTTTTCCCAGTGACAATAAGTAGCAAATTGTTTGCTTCATTAGATTCATCCTCTAGGTGCAGTAGCAAAGTTTGCTGGCTATTTTGAATCTGATTTATGTACCCAAATTCTTTAAATTGACACAACTTGAAAATGTATTTTTTGATCGGAATATGTTTGCATTTCCTAAAATTACTGGGAGCATGATATTGACCCTGTTCAGACCACATGCTAAGCCACAGTGGTTAAGCATTTTAAACTAAACATTATGTCTTAGCATGAGAACCATTCCTAACCATGGTGGCTAGATAACCACGGTTTAGACACGCTCACTAACCATTTGCTGCAAAAGGGTTAGCAGCCTAACCATGGCTTAGCGTGTTGTCTGAACAAGCCCATTGTCAGGTCTTACGATTTTATCAATGGCTTAACAACAGAGTTTCAATGTAATCCAAACCACCCCCACCCCCATCATTATTGTGATTTCCTGGAATTTGCACTCAATATTTCTTAACCATTATGGCAGTAACTGACTCCCCACTCTCATGAATCCCCAATACTTCCATATTGCCTTGCATATGCACAACGAGATGAGTTGGTGAGATGAGATGAGCTCCCATTTCTTCCCTTTCTGATTGCAGACAATGGGCATGATCCAGCAAAAGAGAGACATGACCAGTGCTAGCTCCAGGTGTTTTAGGATCCTTGGGTGAGGCATCCCCAAGGGCCCCCCTCCCTCACTGAGTCTACCTTCTCACCAACGTTGCCGTAACAACTATTGCTGTGCTGAATCTTGCCCACTATTTGGGGGGACTTTTTTCTCCCTGAAAAAGAGGCATTGTTTTTTCTGCCTCTTTCTCAGGGACAGGGAGAATTTTGGAGAATATTCTCCTTGAGGAGGGGGACAGCATTTCTACATACCTTTTAAAAATATAGCCAGTTGTTTAGGGGTCTTCCTATTTTTTATTTTTTAAAAAAAGAAAGAAAAGAAAGAAACAAAACACCCCAGCACTTTGAGGAGCCCAGCAGTTCTTCATGAATGCCTACTGAAGACCATGTGACCTCACCCACTCCAATAGGCATTCAGGAAGGGCTTCTACAAATGCCGGGGTGGTTTTTTTTAAAGAAAAGAAAAGAAAGAGCATCCCTCGAAACTAGCTACACTTAAAAAAAGAGGTAGAAACCCTGTTCCCTTGCCCAAGGAGAAAATCCTTGGAAATTCTCACCTCTTCCAGCCTCTTTTGCCAGAGTTTTTGTTTCCCCCCACTCCACCCCCCACAAAATGCAGAAAATGGAATAATCGGAATTTTCAGCACAGCACTAATAAGAACATAAGAGGAGCCATACTGGATCAGACCAAGGGTTCATCTAGTCCAGCCTTCTCTTCACACATTGGCCAACCAGCTGTTGACCAGATGCTATTGCTCCTCTTCTTTCTCATCATTGCTACCATTGGCTTACCACTCAGGCAGAGATCCACTGAACAGTAGACACTCACTGCCACTATTATCTGGGCCAGTGTGTGAGGCCGGTGAACAACCAGACTGCGCTGGTCAAGAGCAAGAGCAAGTCCATGGTATTCTTGCCCGTGGGGCCTGTGGCGTTACACCCCACAAGTCAATTCCAAATGTATGTCTGCAGTTTGTAAGTCTGTGGTTTGTAGAATGTTGGCCTGAGTGGGCGGAGTTAGAATGTCTTGGGAGGGGGGAGGAGTGATATATAAGGGAATGACTGAGGGGATTGGGAGTTCTTGTTCTTATTCTTGTTCTTTTCAGGAAAGCTTTTCAGGGAGACTTGTTAGGGACTCTTAGAGTCTGTAGTGCTCTCTGTATTTATGGTACTTAAGTTTTGGGAAATTTGAGAGTCAGTGTAGTGAGTGGTGTCTTTAGGGTGTGGTGTGCACGTAGTGGATGTATATTAATCAATACTGATAATGAAGAAAGTTCAAGAGTGATTGTGTGAGAGAAAGGAAAGCGCGAATGTGAGAGTGACCGGATTGTATGAAAGGTTTCAAAAAGGTTTTTAAATGTTGTTATTTGAAACAAAGCTTATGAACTTTTAAAAATAAATTTTGATTGTTTTGTTTTTAAAACTACCACAAAAATCCCACGTGTCTGTTTGGCATTTATCATCTGAAGTTTACACATTCAGCACCCACTCTGACAATCATTCACCTAAGCAGATATAACTCACAGCGCATTATTATATATATTAAAATCCATTCTCCATTTTAAACCCCTTTCTCCACATAGTTTGGAGGAAGGTGGGGGTTTTCCCTTGCCTCAGGCGTATCAAGTGGTGGTGCTTGGCTTGAGCAGGGAATAGCCTCGACCAGGTCTGGTGTTCAGAGCCTGTATTGCCCCATAAGAAGTGGTGGTAGTGGTAAGGTCTGGTGTTCAGAGCCTGTGTCGTGGCAGAGCCCTACTGGAGTGTGGCCCTCAGCAGGTGCCCCAATCATGCCTACCCTTGACTCTGTGCCTTAACATGACTATGTCTTATTGAAAGTAACAGAACAGGACAAGCAGACCAATCCCATGCTCCAATCAGGATGGCCACTGCTATGCCAGAGCTTACATCAGCAGAACTATTTAGGATCCCATGCTCTTTCCGAAACAACATCAAATGTGCAATTATAGCAGTGGGGGTGGGTGGGAGGCAATGCAGCAGCAAGGACAGGTGCTTCCACAGACTGCCTATCAATGCTGTTGCCACTAACTAGTCACATTATTCTCAATTGCTCTCAGTGGACCCAGAAGTGACCAATCAACACATGGCAATAGCAAAAACATTGTGATGTAACTCAACCCTTCCATAACTTCTCCAACATATAATGTACAAGTGGGCCCACCGAGTGCAGCTTTCCTCAACCTGGGGCCCCTCTAGACATTTCTGCCTACAACTCCCATCAGCCCCAGTCAGCATGGCCAATGGTCAGGGTTGATGGGGCTTGTAGTTTGAGGTATCATTAAAGTTCAGGTTGAGGGAGACTGGCCTAGTGGTGGTTAGGAGAGCAGCAAATGATGTTAAGCCCATAGCTCAGTTGGTAGAAGGGGACCAATCTCTGCCTGCACTCATAAGCAACAGCACCTCTCCTGAGAGGACTTTGGCAGCCCAAACAGCAGCAGCCTGCAAACAGCCACCCGTTCTCCAGGGAAACGCCAGGACCTTGCAAGGAAGGAAAGGCTGCCATTTTACTATTAGAAATACAAAGTTGATGGGGAGATCAGTTTTGTCTAGCCATATTCCATTGTAGTAAGCCTAAATACACCATTTGCTGGGGAATGTGGGTGGGAGGGTGCTGTTGCACCTGTGACCTGCTTATGGGTTCCTGGTCAGCAGCTGGTCGGCCACTTTGCAAACAGAGTGCTGGACTAGATGGACCCTTGGTCTGATCCAGCAGGCCTTTTCTTATGTTCTTATAAGCTTCAAATGCCTCTTGAAAACGTATTTCTTTATACAGGCTTTCCCTGACCTGTCATGGACTATGACATTGATCTGTTTGTTATTTTGGCTTTATTTTTTTATTATTATTATTTATTATTTTAGTTGGTCTTTATATTGTATTATATTTGCATTTTAGTGTGAAGCACTTTGAGATTTTATTATATTAAGCGGTGTAAAAGTATGATACAGAAATAGTGCTAGAGAGGTGACGTGCTTTGTGTAACAACATCTCCACAATGGCCCAATAAAAAGGCCAATCAACCTTGTATCAAATACTTTCTAGGGACAACATATTAAATGGCTCGCCCCTCCAATAATCTTGACACTGGACAATTGAAAAATTAACTGTTATTGAAATGAATTTGGGGGTGGGGTTTCCACAGGAGCAGCATGTTCTGGGCCATACGAAATATAAGCTTCAGCTATAGGGTGGTATAGAAATTAAATAAATAAATAGGGTATGGTCCAGATATTATGGAATGGGTTTATACCATAACCTTTCATCTTTCCTATGAAAGGTTATGATCAACCCATTCCCTTGTTTCATTTTTCCTCTCAACAAGTGAGGTCTGTTTTAATTCACATGGGAATTTTACACGGAAATGTTAAGAGGACAGAGGAAGTCATGTGCATGAAACTGGAGTCTGTGAATCCTTCAAATAACCCTGTTTTGCTAACGAAGGACTACATGTACAAATCTACATATGAAAATTCATTCTCAAAGGTGTGACTGTATGCAATTGGCATCACATTATTCATAGGCAAAAAGACAGCAAGATTTTAGCGAAACTAGCTATGGCTTTCTTGTATCTTTCCCTGCACAATTCGATGCCAAGGGGACTTGTGAATTTTTCTGGGCATGCGATACAGGCATACCAAACAATGATACTGATGGAGGTTTGTGTGTGATTGTAAATTGGAGTGAATGAGCAACTGAATCATTGCAACTGGTACCAGTAAAAGATCAATTCAATTGATGCACCTCAGTGAAATCAAAATTATGGTTGTTTTGTATGCTAAAAATCACTCTTTGTCTTTGTGTAATATCTCTTTGGAGTTACAAATTTATCACTTTTCCTAGCACAGTATGAAGTTAGGAAATGTAATCAACAATATAACAGGTCAAACAATTGATTAAAAAATAGGTATCTATGGGAGCTTTCAAAAACGAGCGGGAGGAGGTCTTCTTTTGCCATTTTGGCTCTCGTTGTTGATTTAACTACACCGAGGGTAACACCCCATCGGTTACCTTTTAGCCTGGAGCAAATTTTTACAGCTGAGTCATAAACCCTTGAAATAGGAGTATGTAATGGGTACAGCTGCTTCAGCCTTAACTATACAGGGTGCAGCCACCATAAAACAGCAAGAGTTCACATTAACAGAGGAGTCCCCTTACAGTCTTTCCTCTTACCCACCCATTAACAGCACAACATTACTCAGCGGAGGAAGTGGTACAGAAGTCTCCCTTTCCTTCAACAAAAAGGAGAACAATTGAAAGCTGTTAAATGGCCTCAATATCATCATTTTGGTGTGTTGGAGGAAGGGAGGGAAATGTTTCAAAAGGAATCAAATCACTGACCTGGCTGGAGGCAGCACCCGACACTCTTGGTCCACTGCTGAGGGCCCAGAGCCTCAGGAGGGCCCATTGATTGCCCCTCCCATCCAAGTGCACTGCTTGGCTCAAATCCAGTGAGTGGAAATACCAAGAAGTTAGGAAGCTACCATTTTGACATTCCTTCAATGCTCCCAAGGACATTGGGCGACTCCCAGGGGTCCACTGCAGATGGTAGCAGTACTAAAATCACTCTTATGGACCAAACCAAAGTCTTGTCTAATGGTGGCCAACCAGATGCTTATGGGAAGCACCTATGTATTGTATAAGTTGTTCTTTTATCATTATTTTATTTTTATGAATGTAAATTGCCCCCCAAGGGCATCTGCCAGCTGCAGCTCCCTGTCCCAGGCACCCACTTCCCAAGGTGGCTGCCTCACTCTACCTAATGGCGAGAGTGGGCCCTGACGAAGACATGGGGTTCTGGAGGAAATAGGGCCAAATGCAGCATCAAAACGAGTTGCCTGATTTCAAAATTAGTTTCATTCACACCCAAGAGTTAAGAAACATTGCACCAATTTGCAAGGAACAGTAAAAGCAAATAAATAGTGCAGATACTTGGTTGTTGTAATCCTCCGTGTGTAACGTTGTAATATTTCCTCATTTAAATACATCACCAAAACAAATAGAGGGTTCTTTTTTAAAGGACTGGGCTGTTAGAACCCGGTTATCAAAGAGAAAGCTGCTCTTGCAACTAGAAGAAGAAGAGGAGGAGGAGGAGGAGGAGAACATATTAGAGTAGTTCACAAATGATAACTAGTATGAAATAGCTACATTGTCCCATTTGTTTTCAAAAATGAGTGACAATTTCACTCCCAAACTCTTCTAGATTTGCAGTATTTGATGGATGATATCGTCAAGCATTCTGTATGTCATGGAGTCAAATTCAACTTCTTGGGCCAAAACTGTCATAATAGTATTGTCACCAAACTTTGCTATGTAACTAATCATTCCATGTATGTATGTATGTATGTATGTATGTATGTATGTATTGCATTTATATCCTTCCTTTTTTCCTCCAAGGAATCCAAGGTGGCATACATAATCCTCCTCCTCTCCATTTTATCCTCACAACGACAACCCTGTGAGGTAGGTTGGGCTGAGTGTCTGTGACTGGCCCAAAGTTACCCAGTGGGTTTCCACGGCTGAGGGCGGACTAGAACCTGGATCTCCTGACTCCCAGTCTAACACTTTAGCCACTACACCACTACATCTTTGTAGATGGCTATTGTTGGACTAGTCATGTCAGCTATCGCTTCTACTTTAGTTGTGTCGATCTCTAAACCTTATTTGATTAAGGTAATTAATTTCAGACATGGACAAATTTGCCTTTGCCTTTGCTTAGTGTCAGGTTTCTCTCACTACCCTTCTCTATAACCAGTCTATCTTTTTGTTTCTTTGTTCGCTTGTTTTCTGGTCTTTCTATGCATCAGGGATAGGGAACCATTTTCCATTGGAGGGCCGCATTCCCTCAGATCTAATGTGTCAAGAGCTATACGCTAGTGGTTGGCATGGCTACTGCCAAAAGTGGGTTTGGCCACACCGCACATTCTCACACCCACATACACCAATTCCATCCATCCATTCACACTCCCATGCAAGCACATCCCCTTCATTCATTATCTATTTTATTTTGTTTCATTGGAGAGGATCACAGAAGAAATGGAGTAGCCTTCATAATAATAAAGTGGCTAAAGCAGTGCTTGGATACAATCCAAAAAATGATAGAATGATCTCAATTCAAATTTAGGGTAAGCCATTTAACATCACAGTGATCCAAATATATGCCCCAACCACAGATGCTGAAGAAGCAGAAGTAGATCAGTTCTATGAGAATCTGCAGCACCTACTGGATAATACACCAAAAAAGAGATGTTATTTTCATTACAGGAGACTGGGACGCTAAGGTGGGCAGTCAAATGACATCTGGAACTACAGGTAAGCATGGTCTAGGAGAACAAAATGAAGCGGGACATAGGCTGATAGAATTCTGAATTTTCCCATTCTTGATGGTTTTGCCTACTTCATACTGGAAGTCTTACTTGACGGGGTAAGTAATTAGGTTGATTCGTGGCAGGGATGTGCGGGAATTGGCTATATCAGGTAGGGCCGGTGAGCACTCTGGCACCTTTTGGTGATTGGCATAGCTGGAGGACCTACTCCTCGGGGTCTATGCGGCTCCCATGGCAGGATATGGTATGCCTTTGGAGACCCTCCTATCTTCAACTACTCGCTGTCGTTATGGCAGTGGGCGAGGGTGTCATAGGGTGGTCTCCCCACACTTATAAAGTGTCACATAAGTAAGGAGCAGGATTTCCCGACCCCTTGCTTTGGAGAATGGCTCACCGATAAACCAGGCAAGTGGCCTGAGAAAAGGACTTAATTCCCGCACTTTCACATGCAGATCCAGGGAGGGATGAATCTACCTAATTATTAAGAAAGAGGTCCTAGTTTAACCGAAGCTCTTGTGTCCATGTCTTTATTCTATGCTTCCGCTTCCTCTCACAAGCAGCTCTCTTTTTCCCTGAGAACCCCACAGTGATTGATCCTGTTTCTCTACAATCCCTATAATCCATCCTTTTTCTTTCTCCATGCCCCTGTCCTACCTCCTTAAGAAGAGCCCTGCTGGATCAGGTCAAGGGTCCATGTAGTCCATCATTCATTTTTTAACAGTGGCCAGCCAATACCTTTGAGAAGTTCTCAAACAGGCCATAAATGGAACTGCCCTTTCCTGACTTTTTTTCCCCTCCCCTGGCCCATACTGCCTCGGAACTTAGAGGTTCTATTACATCATCATGGCTAGCAGGCTTGGATAGAATGGCCAGGTTTGCACATAAGGGAGGACTGAGGTGCAGGCCAAATAAGCCACAATGGCTTATTTCCCCTCCCTGTGTGTGTCGGTCTCATGGTGGGAGGATTAGCCTAATTACCCCTGGGCAGCGTGGCTCTGGCGTGGGCTGGTCCATGAAGTCACGAAGAGTCAGAAGCGACTGAACGAATAAACAACAAAAGCATGGCTTGTCATGTTGTGTGAACCTGATGGCTTGTTGCCATTGGTAACAAGCCACCCAAAACCCTACAGCAGGCCAAACACTCATTCTAAGTTTGGTCAGGGTGGGGTGTGTGGAGGAGCAAGTACCGGGACAAGAGGGAGGGAGAGATCAGGGTAATGTAGGGCAAATGTGGGCAAATGTACTCACATGCACATTAGCTTTGTTTCTGTTGTTTCAGATTTGAACTAAGGCCTTAAGCCAAAAGCTCCATGGAAGAGATTGGATTAAAGTCTAGGAAGCATTATTATTGCATTTGAACTTTCATATTATTGGGACCAATAAAGGATTTGGGGGGGGGGGGGAACCTGCAGATATCAAGTCAAGGATATTGTTTATTATTTATTTATTTTATTTTATTACATTTATATACCGCCTCACAGCTGAAGCTCTCTGGGCGGTTCACAAAAGCTAAAAACAGTAAACATTATATATATATATATATATATATATATATATATATATATATATATATACATACACACACACACACACACACACACACACACACTTTAAAAACCATCAGAGATGTAACAACAACAACATAAAAACAGCAGCATCCATTTAAAACAACAATTCTTGGGTCCATTAAAAAACAAACTTAGCGTTCAATGCCATTAAATGCCTGGGAGAAGAGGAAAGTCTTGACCTAGCGCCTGAAAGAAATCAGGTCAAGGATTTATCTGAACAAAAATAATATTACACTAGCTGATTCTCTCCTTAAAGTAGACTAATATGTGAGCATTAATACACACAGCAAGTAAGATTGCACCTTTTATTGGATGTTTCTTCACTTAATACTGGAAGCACACTTTCAAGTTACGCTAAATGCTTCTTCAGATGTAGGTTATGAGTTTGAAACTAAACATCACACTTGGATAGTCAGGCTGATTGGTTACTTTGTTGCAGAGCATTATGTGCCACTTAGTTGCAGAGCATTATGTGGCACAGGGATAACCTGGTGAGTTCAAATGTTATGCTTGAATATCATGGATGATGTCACAATCAGGATACACTTTAAGTTCTGGCAAAGTGTAAGACAGTTTACAGTCAGACTGAGTCTGAATGCAGTAAAGATGGGTCTTCGTAACAGGTATTGAAAAAGGTTTATTTTGAAGCTATATTAACTTTTACCATAGGGCTGGTTTGCAGATTGGATTTCCAATTCATAACCCACCAAAGCTAAGGGCAATTAATACACATTTTAAAAACTTTTCCCAACAAACAGCCAACCTTATATGAGAGTGTTTGGTGAGATCCACAAAACCATATTGAAGATTTAAATATGGTTAAATATGCATTGTGATCTTGGAAAGCCAGACCCACAGGATAATATCATTTTCTGTTTTATATTATCATATAAGGAAGACCTTTCCGAGACTTCAGCTGAAATGGTTATGAAATTCACCTTTACATACTCCAAGCAATACAAGGGAAATTACTTCATCATGGTCTGCCTATAATTGTAGGTCTTCAAAACTACATCCATACCATGACACTAATTTATTTTATCCTCACTGTGATCATCATGGTGATAGTTTAATACTTCAATTCTTTGTATTGAAATAGAAGGGATTCTCCTACTGGTTGTATAGGACCACATATTTGACAGAGAAGAAGCCCATCAATAGAAGCTTCCTAAGGTTTTAGCTAACATTGCTGCCAAGGGGGTTCTGAGCATCTATTGCTAATACAGAGACTTCACTCTGGGGCCTCATCTACGCCAAGCAGAATATAGCACTATGAAATCAGTATGAAAGTGGTATCTAAAAGGCAGGAGCCACACCAAGCAAGATATAGTGGTATGAAAGCAGTATAGGGTATGTGTCAATGGGCCCCAACAGTTGTCAGTGCACTTCAATACCGCTATAAAGCAGTAGTGTGGCTCCTGCCTTTTAGATACCACTTTCATAGTGGAATATCCTGCTTGGTGTAGACAAGGCCTGGATGATAAGGGAAGGCTGGAATAAAATATTGTGCAGCAATCAAGAGGGGTCTCCACTAGGGTTGTTGACAGCACCCAACTGGGTCCTGGAGGCTAATGGACGTCCCCCATGTCTGGCCTTACATTTGGTTCTGGAAATCCTTTGTGGAAGGGAGGGCCAACAATTTGGTGTTGGTGCTAAGTAGCAGCGTTCTTTCTTTCTTTGTTTGTTTCCACAAGCTGATATGAAATTTTGAAAGAAGTTCTTGATCTACTTTCATTGCACAAAAATGTCTTATAACATTTCTTTGGGTTACAGCAACTCTCATCACAACTCTGGCATTTTACACATGTTTCATTTTGCAACACTTCTGCAGGTTTTTCTCTTCGTTAAGAAGGCTAATGAACAGGAGGAGTCCCCATGTGTATCCAAAGGATGATTTGGGTGTATTTGGTGAGGATCTGTCTTGTACTTCTGGTGTCTAAGGATTGACTTAGGCAAAATTGGGGTTTCATACCTTTGAATTGCTATTCCATCAGTAGGAAGTCTCTTTGGGATAAGATTTGATACGCATCCAGTGCTTTATTAAACTAGAAATCATACCTTTTGACTATATTCCACATAATCTGAACACATCATTGCCCTGCACTACTGTGGGTGGCTTCTGCAAACATTAAGTGAGTAGGGTGACCATATGAAAAGGAGGACAGGGTTCCTGTATCTTTAACAGTTATATTGAAAAGGGAATTTCAGCAGATGTCATTTGTATATATGGGGAACCTGGTGAAATTCCCTCTTCATCAGAACAGTTAAAGTTGCAGGTGCAGTGCCCTCTTTTAAATCTGGTCACTCTAGTATAGCTCCTGCACCTTTAACTGTTGTGATGAAGAGGGAATTTCACCAGGTTCTCTATATATACGCAAATGACACCTGCTGAAATTCCCTTTTCTATGCAACTGTTAAAGATACAGGAGCCCTGTCCTCCTTTTCATATGGTCACCCTATAAGTGAGGGCTATCGTGTTGCAGAAAGTGCCAGAACGTGGCTAGATCCCAGGAGGTCCCCAGACCTCTCTTGCAAAATTCAGCTACAAGTGCAGATTAGCCACTGAATTCTGCCTCTTGGAACAGAGGGAGTCTGTACATGCCAAGAGACACTGTTGTTGTAAGGGAGCCTTTGTGTTTTGTCAGGCTTTTTGAGGAAGAGAATCACTAAGCCCAGAGAGGACACAAATGGGCCCCACCTGTCCATTCATTCACCAATTTAGGATTGCCATGTTTCAGACTTTGCCTGAGATTGAATCCCGGGGCAGGGCTGTATCATTCTGATGGTGACAAAATTAAATTGCAGGGATAGTCCAACAAACTTGTCCATTTTATGGAATAGCTAGGCAAACTTTTTGGGTTTGAGTGTTGTACTGGCCCTTGATGAAATGTTCAAGGGCTGCACGAGTGAGCAGGGTTGATGGTGAGAATGGCAGTGGTGGGTGGGGTAAGACCTACAATTCCCATTCATTTCTCACACACTTGTGAATTCTCTCTCTCTCTTACACACACACACACACACACACGAGATCACTGTTTCCCCACTGCTAATACAAAATTAAATTGAAGGGTGGCCCAGACTAGGAGTGGGCACTGCTGGAGCCCCAATGCCCCATCATCTGTCCAAAGATGACATGTATTGGTGCCAGGCCTGGCTGTGTCACTACATTCTGTATTAGCTGAGGCTTTGGAACAGACTTCAAGAGCAGCCTTCCATGAAAGGGGGATAGCAGCCATTAAGTTCTGAAGGTAGAAAACATGAGAGTTATGGGTCACAGGCATCTTTTTTAAGGTAGGAGAGATCTAAAAAAAGCAAGTACTTGTTACTTTTCCTTCTAGAAAAGGAGGTAGAAGTGCACATACGAGACATGATAAGGACACGCTGTCCTGTTGAACAAGAAGTCCTTGAAGTGTTTTCTGTAACTGATCTGTTAGTGCCACTTGCAGTAGGTCTTTTGTTTTCTCTTTCTTCCTAGATGCACAGCTGTGCTTTACACACCTCCAGAACTTGGGGTCAAGTAACATCTACATCTTGGCCCATTCTGCAGTCAGCCTACGGACCATGAGCATCGCTCAGCCTGTGCCAGTCTTAAGCACTGCTTGTAACTACCTGCAGCAGTTTTACTGGGTACAACTCTTCTTAATCTTTTTAATATGGTATTTCTACTTGCATACTGGGCAACACTTTGGCCATAGCTAGACCTAAGGTTTATCCCTGGATCGTCCAGGGGTCAAACCTGTTCATCTAGGTGACACACAGGGGATCCAGTGCTCAGGCAGGGGCGAACCCTGGATGATCCCAAGATAAACCTTAGGTCTAGCTGTGGCCTGAGTTTCTGAACAACTCCTTGCTTTTTGTAAACCTTGGATGAGTATTGAAAAGTATTGGTTGATTCTTTGGCCTACAAAGAAAAGACAAATTACACACTGGCAGAAGAGACTACCAGCCACATTGGCAGCACAATCCACTTGCTCTTTAGAAGCTTTGTTTTAAATTCATTTTTGTGACTTTACATTTGCATACAACCCATTTTTCGGATGATCCCCTTCAGTTCAAGGGGACATAGGCCTTAGCTAGACCTAAGGTTTATCCCAAGATTGTCCCAGGGTCATCTCTGTTCATGTAAATGACACACGGGGGATCCCGGGAGCAGGCAGGGAAGATCCCAGGATAAACCTTAAGTCTAGCTAAGGCCATATTGAGCTGGGGCAATATTATTTTATTTTAACAACCACTTCCATTGTTTTAAAAAACGTTTAAATGTTTTGTTTTTATTCTTAGGCTCTAATCCTAAACATGGCTACTATGGGGTAAAATGCATTGATCGTGATGGGCTTACTTGGGCATGGGATTGCATGGTTAGACCTTTCTTATTGTGGGGTTTTTGTTTTTTAGCAAATAGAAATCTTGGATTTGGTGTTTCCCCCTCTTTCTCTCTTGGAGATGCGGACACACACACGCAAGCAAACTGAGAAATTATTTATTTCATTTGAATTCTTACTCATTTTTAATCCTATGCAGATCGCACCAAAACATCGGATGCGTATTAATGAAATGCTGCCCTCTTTTATAAAATCTGCCGGGGAAATAAGTGGCAGTTTGGCCATGAATCTGCTCCATCTTGCCATGGAGGATATTCATAAGAAAACAGTGAGTATTGCAATGACAAGGTTGGACATTTATATGTAGTCTGGCCTGTTTGGATCTTCTGTGAAAAACGCATGCCTCCTCATTCCAAAAATGCAGTCTCACCAGTCCAAATTGTTTGGAGGAACATGCATATGATTTGGTGAGCCATGCACTGAGAGAAACAAGGGTTCTGTTTCCACATGTTCATATTGATATGGTGGCCCCTGGATGAATTTAAAGAACTTTGCAAGGAGGTTCGTACAGAGTCCATGTTAATATTGAGAGTTAATGTCACACTGCTTAATTTGTGACATTAACTAGCCGAGCCCCAACACCCATTAATTTGATGGTTGTGGGGGCTCAGCTACTCTGGTTCACTTGTCAATCTTCTTCATAATCCCAGATCTGTGTATAAGGTGTTGTGGGAGGGGGTACTTGGCGGAAGATAAAAGCCATGCCAATTACAGGCCAAAAAGCACTCTGTGCTTGCTTTCCCACCTCCTACCCCTTGTTTTCATAAGGCCCACTGATATTGGAATGCAGGTTCCCGGATTGAGCCCTGCTTTGATTTAAGCCCTATTCCAAACATTGCCACTTGATTAACCTGTTCTGAAACTCCTCCCCTTCTTCCTTAGATGAAGCCTATGCAACTTGTGACCCACTAAGCTTAATGTACCCCATTTGCCCTGTATGGTGGACCATGATGAGCTTGAGAAATCTCCTGAACTTGCTGCCTGCCTAGGCCTGCAAGCAGGGAGGCTGCCAAGGATACATGGATGGTGGGGTTCCATTAGCTTGATAGATCCAAAGTTGTGAGGCCTGCCTTAGATGGTTCCCAAAAGGGTATGCCAATCTCTCTTTGTGCCGTAGGAGCTTCAGAACCTGTACAACGATGCTGCTGGAGCCATCGTCGAAGCCCTCTGGAGCTACATCCCAGCAGAAGTCCTCACCAAGCTGCTGGAGACTTTCCAGGGCCAGCTGTTATCAGATTGCAGCTCCTGAAATGTGCTCAGGACACTTGCCTACAAAGGTAGAAGAGGGTCTCCCACCATGTCACTTTGATGTTTGCAGGGGCACAGATTTCATATTACCATAACAGCAGCAGTGAATCTCTTCATATGTGTGCAGCTCACTGAGGCCTAGGCCTAATTTACCCCAAGCAGGATATTGCACTATGGAAGAGGCATGAAAGCGGTATATAAAAGGCAGGAGCCACACCGAACAGGATACAGCACTGTGAAAGCAGTATGTGGTTTGTGTCAATGGGCCCCAACAGTTGTCAGTGCAGTTCAATACCACTATAAAGCAGGAGTGTGGTTCCTGGCTTTTATATACCGTGTTTATTTATTTATTCATTACATTTTTATACCGCCCAATAGCCAAACCTCTCTGGGCTGTTCACAAAAATTAAAACCACAATAAAACAACCAACAGGTTAAAAGCACAATTACAAAATACAGTATAAAAAGCTATAGCTTAGGTACAGCTTCTGTTAGTAAACGGACTGCCCTGTTCTGTACCAGCTGAAGCTTCCGGACCGTTTTCAAAGGCAGCCCCATGTATAACACATTGCAGTAATCCAAACGAGAGGTTATCAGAGCATGGATAACTGTAGCTAGGCTATCTCTGTCCAGATAAGGGCGTAGTTGGTATATCAACCTAAGCTGATAAAAGGTGCTCTTTGCCACTGAGTTCAACTGTGCCTCAAGTGACAGTTCTGGATCCAAGAGCACCCCCAAACTACAGACCCGATCCTTTAGGGAGAGAGCAACCCTGTCCAGGACAGGGCAAACATCACCTCGCTCATACCACTTTCATAGTGCAATATCCTGCTTGTTTTCTAACATCTTAGCTATAGCTTCAGTTGACAAAAAAAAACCTTTCACAACGTTTTTATTTTTTAAAACACACACAATAAAACAACCCTTCTACCATAGGAATTATGGGAGGAAGAAAGGCTAGATGGGTTGGGAAGGAATATGGAATACAGAATATGTGGGCAAATAGGATGCGGTAAGCAATTATTACTATTATTATTATTATTTGCATTTTTATACCGCCCAATAGCTGAAGCTCCCTGGGTGGTTCCCCAAAACTAAAAGAATTCAAAATATAAAACAAACAGTATAAAAACATGATATAAAATACACATTAAAACGGATTAAAACATACCATACATGATTAAAACATCTTTAAAACATCCTGAAAACATTCTAAAATTTCACTGAATAGGCCTGCCAGAATAGATCAGTCTTTATTGCTTTTTTAAATTCTAAAAGACTGTCAAGTTGACGAATCTATTCCGGCAGGCCATTCCACAGTCTGGGAGCAGCAGAAGAAAAGGTCCTCTGGGTAACCGTTGTTAATCTAGTTTTTGCTAGCTGTAGGGGATTCTTCCCAGAGGACCTGAGTGTGCGGGGTGGATTGAACGGGAGAAGGTGATCCCACAGGTAGTCTGGACCCAAACCATGTAGGGCTTTAAAGGGAATAACCAACACTTTGTACTTTGCCCGGAAACTAATCGTCAGCCAGTGAAGAGATTTTAAAACTGGTGTAATGTGGTCACCCCTAGGTGTACCAGTGACCAGCCTGGCTGCCATATTTTGGACTAATTGAAGTTTCCGGACTAGGCACAGAGGTAGCCCCATGTAGAGCGCATTGCAGAAGTCGAGCAAATAGAAGGAAGAATCAGTGGGTAATGAGAAGAAGCCTTTGCCATCTTCAATTGGATCTTCCAGACCCTAGAGCGGGGCATGACCCAACTTTTAAAAGGAACTAAGCTTCTAGTTCTTATTGTTAAGTATCTTAGTTGGATAAAATGAAATCAGTGTGGGAGAAAATGACAGAAAGCTGGCAAAGAGAAGCTAATTCATGCAAATTCCTGCCAAGGGTATCTTGATTAGATAGATGTAATATGCTCAATGTGGGCCTGCCTTTAGAATGTATTTGGAACGAGCAGCTGGTTCAAAAGTAGCTGCTAGATTGTACTGGGGCTGGCCATGTGGAGCATACAAATGCTGATTTTACATGTTCTTTGGCTTCTACTTGGTTTGCAAGCCCATTCAGTTGCTCTAAACATGCTGGGTCCAAGATACTTGAAGGACTATCCTCTCCCATAGGAACCTGCCTGCCCATTAATATCTCCCAAAGCAGCCTGCTCTGTGTTTCCCTCACTGTCTGAGGGTCAAGGAGGATTTTTTTTTTACTGCTGCTAACTGCCACATGGGGGTGTTTTCATCGGAGGGCCCAGTTGGGCAGAGAAGAATTAAACCTCCCCACACACTGCAGTTCCAATCCAGTTTGCAGGGAGTGTGTTTACTCTGAAATAAATAAATAATAGAGGGGGAGCAGCACACTAGTTCGTTAATGTAACGTGTAGTTTAACCCTGAAGCATAGCGAGTACTAACATGGGACCCAATTTTTTCACAGCCTATCACATTGTTTTGGGTCAGTTAAAGCTCCCAGACATATTGTAAATGGGAGGTTTCATGCAGAGCTCATTTTAGTTATTTTACAAGTCAGGCATGTTAGTTATTTGATTTGCCAGGTCTGATTTAGAAAGAAAACCTCACAGCCATCTTGTATGCATTTGCTCTCCCCATCAGATAAAGCAACGGTGCGCGTATTTGCCCACATGACGTGCCTTTTGAAACATGCACAATTTGGGGACAATTTTTTTTTTAATTCATGGAACTTTAGCCCAGCTGCCCAAGAAAGTGCAGATTTCCAGTTACATTCTGGAATGCGTTTTGGTCTGAGGGGATGTGCCAACTGGATAGGTCTGCAGTACAATGGAGACCCAATTAAATTCTCATCCAGCCCTAATGGCCAGTGCAGATGAACCCACATGAGAACTAATGCTTTTTCCTTCATAACTCTTTCTCCAGGAAAGATGCGGTAGCCTTTTCCAAGTTTGCCCCTTTAAGAACATGAATGAAGAACACCAGTCTTGAAGAGGGATTGATGACCTGCAATTATTTAGGCTGTAAATTCAACGGGGGCTTCTCTCTCTCTCTCTCTCTCTCTCTCTCTCTCTCTCTCTCTCTCTCTCTCTCTGTGTCCTTTTTGCTAGACTTACCATTAAATCCGCAACGGAGGAGGGGAAAGCCCACGATGCAACTATCGCGGGCTGTCGTGCTGGTCCAGACATCACGCGTGGTGAGCTCAAGAAGAGGGCAGTCACGTCTGCCATTTTTTTTGTTTTCATGCGCACAGGTAATGGTTTTTTAAAAAAATAAAATTGATTTTCCTGCTCCCCCCACCCTGCCCCCTATGGGCGCAGCACTCCTGGGGAGCGCTGCGCCCCGTGCGCAGCTCCCGGCTACCTGCGAGTAACTGCGCGGGGCCAGGGTCAATCCACAGAAACGGGCCACACCTTGCGCAGTCCTGGGCTCAGCTTGGGACCATGGAAAAATCGGGCCCACAGGCCTTTGCTAGACCAGGCTATATCCCTGGCTTGTAACCAGGATCACCCCTGTGTGTCCAGATGATGCACAGGGGATCTCAGGCTCAGGCAAGGATCAACCCTGCCTTGCCTCGGGATATAGCCCTACACTTTGGGACTGCTTTTTCCATGGTGCCGGGCTGAGCCCGGGACCGCAGAAGGTGTGGCCCGTTTCCGTGGCTTGACCCCGGCTCCACGCGGTTACTCGTGCGAGGCTGGGAGCCGCGCACAGGGCGCAGCACTCTCCAGGGTGGGGGAGTGGGAAAATCAATTTAATTTCTAAAAATAAATTACCTGTGTGCACGAGCGTTCGTGCGCATCATCCCTTTAAGAAAACAAAAAAATGGCGGACGTGACGGCTCTCTTCTTGAGCTCGTCACCCGTGATGTCTGGACTAGCGCAACAGCCCACGATAGTTGCATCGTGGGCTCTCCCCTCCTCCGTCGCAGTTTTAACGGTAGGTCTAGCAAAGGCCTCTGTCTCTGTCTCTCTCTCTCTCTCTCTCTCTTTCTGACACACGCCTGACTCCAAGCAGTAGCACAGCCTGTTTTTTGAAGTGATGACACAATGTACTGCATGTATGAAAAAAATTATTAACATATTGTACATTAAAAAATATAAAGGTTTTATTGACTTCAGCTTCATTATGTTTCATTATTACTGTTGGATCCTGGATTGGATCTGGTTTTTCTTTTCCCACTATTTTTCCAATTACCTGGAGACCTTTTTTTTTTTTTGGTTAATATTTTTATTTTCTACATTAATTAAACATACAGCATTACAGTCATAAAAGAAAAAAAAACATCAAACAACTGCTACATACACATTGAATAAACGTTGAGTACATATATGTTGAATAGTTATTACCTATAAATTATCATACTACAACATAATCATTCTTAACATAAAAGTGCACCCCCCACCTCGGGATCTATTCCTGATTCCAAAATCTTATCGTTTCTTCTGCTGGCGGTTTCCCACTTCCCTTAGTAAACACAAATATTAGGAACTGTTTCCAGATTCCTTCAAACTCATTTATTTTAGTTATGCCTTTTCTCCACTTAATATTACAAGTCAGTTTATCATTAATAGCTATATCCCATACTTCTTTATACCATTCTTCAATAAAGTATTCCCCTTGAATCTTCCAGTTCCTAGCTACCATCAATCGTGCTGCAGTCAACAAACTCGATATCAGCTCTTTAGTTTCTTTTCCACATTTTAAATCTTCAAATAGTGATAGTAATGCAATCTTTGGTGTTTGTTCTATTTTCATTCCCACTATTTCTTCGATTTCTAAAAACACCATCTTCCAAAGTCTTTCCCCACATCCTCTCCAACAATTTGCTGAATGCTGATCATTTATCTTATTCAATCTTATCGGGGTTAGGTACCACCTCCACAAAATTTTAAAATAATTCTCCTTTATTCTCACTGACATACTTCTCAACACTCTTTGTTTCCATAGTCCCTCCCATCTCTGTTGCCCTATTTGCACCTTCAAATCTGTCTCCCATACCATTTTCCCTGAGCTTTCCCTTAACTCCTTTTCTAACAATATTTTATATATTTCGCTCATTAACCCTTTTAAAACTATACTACCTCCTTTACCTTTTTCCTTATTTACTATTAACTCTTCAAACTTCGTCATCTTTCTGCAATCTCTGTTGTCTTTAATCCACTTTTTATTCCATTGTTCTAATTGCCCATACTCTAACCAAGATAATTTTTTCTCCTTTAACAAATTTTCCATATCTTCTCTTGTTTTTATATCTCTTAACCAATCTTTTAATTTCATTTTATTTTTCTCTTTTAATATTTTAGACAATCTACCCTTCAGATCCTCTGGGAAATTCTTTAACATAATTACCGGTGATAAGGGAGAGTTGCTCGGAAGCAACCTCCCTTTAAATTTACTCCAAATTTCCCATTGAGTCCTCAGGAGTGGATTATCTATACTTCCAACCCACTTTCTCCCTCCTTCCTTAAAAAAGACATTATCCAAACTCATCTCTATATTACTTGTAGTTTTTTCCTTCATCCAATGTAAATCTCCTACTCCTATAATTGCTTCTACAATGTGTCTTAATCTATTTGCTACATAGTATATTTTTATATTTGGGAGACCCAATCCACCCTTTTTTTTGGCTTAGATACCAATTATTTTTATTTACCCTCGCTTTCTTTTCTCCATTACAATATTTATTAATAATATTTGCCAACTTTTTATCTCAGTTTCTGAAATTTTTATTGGTAACATCCTAAACACAAAATTAATTTTAGCTAAAATCTTCATTTTTATTAAAGCTATTCTTCCAAACCAAGATAAATTTAGTCTTTTATATTTCTACAATTTTTCTAATACCTCTTTCTTTAACCTTGTTAAATTCTCCTTGTCTAGATTCTCCAAATTTTTTGTAAGTTTAATTCCCAAATATTTAATCTCCTCCTTAATTCTCATTTCTATTCCCTTATATTCCCATTCCTTTTCTTCCTTCTTAGTATAATTAAACAACATCATCTCTGATTTAGACCAACTTATTCTTAATCCTGTAACTTCTTCAAATTCCCTCAGTTGATATTTAATTCTATCTATTATTCTTATTGGGTTCTTCATAGTCAATCAGGTATCATCCGCAAACATATTCAACTATATTTCCCTTACCTCTCCAATTCCTTCTATCTCTTCATCATCCCTTAATGCGTTCGCCAATAATTCCATAACCATTACAAACAGGACCGGCGAGAGCGGACAACCTTGTCTTGTACCTCTGGCTAGTCGTATCTTTTCGGTGAGTCCGTCGTTTACCACCACTACAGCTGTATTTTGAGAATATAGCTGTTCTATTATATTTTTAAATTTATTTCCAAATCCCATTTTATCTACAATAATCTTTAATGCCTGCCAGCTCACACAATCAAAAGCCTTAAAAATATCCAGTGCCAAAATTCCTGCCTTAATATTTGACTTTTTTATTACATTTATTGCATTTAAAACTCTTCCCACTAAACTATGCATCTGCCTTCCTGCCACAAATCCGCATTGATCTTCTCCTATATATTCTGATATAAATTTATTTAACCGTTTAGCCATAATAGATGAAAAAAAATTGGTATCCTGATTTATTAATGAGATAGGTCTATAAGAATCAGGACTAGTCAGATCTTTATCTGGTTTTGGAATTAATATTATCAATGAATGTTCCCATGATTCAGGTATCTTCTCTCCTAATAATATAGCATTATAAAGTTTCACTAATTTCGGAATTAAAAATTCTTTAAAAACTTTATAATATTCTGATCCCAAACCATCTGCTCCCGGTGATTTACCAACTTTCAAATTATCAATTACATCTTCAACTTCTCTTTGAGTTATTACCTTCTCCATTTGCTCTTTATGTTCTATTTTTATTCCCTTCTTTATAAACCTTCCAATATATTCCCCCACTTTCTCTTGTTGAATTTCTTTACCCTTATATAATTCCTGATAAAATTTCTGAATTTTTTTTATTTTATCTTTCATTGTATGGTAATAATTCCCTCGATTGTCCTTCAATACTTCTATCCCATTTCTCCCTTTTTCTTTTTGTGTGAGTCTGGCAAGCAACCTAGAATTCCTATTGTTATTTTCAAAATATTCCCTTTTCATATATATTAAATTTTTTTGAACCTCCTCTAAATTTAAATTTTCTAATTGTTTCTTCTTAGCTTGTATTTCTACTAATTTATATTTATTTTTACCTTGCCAATATTCTTCCTCCAATCTTCTAATTTCTGTCTCTAGCTTCTCCTGCTCTGCATGTTGTTGTCTTTTTAAGCTGCACATTTCTCTAATGAAAATTCCTCTTGCTACAGCCTTCATGGTGTCCCAAACGACCGACCCAGCTGTTCCTCCCTTTTCATTAATTTCCCAAGACTCTGACATTTCCTTCTGAATTTTTTCTACCACTTTATTATATTTCAGTATTTTTGTATTCAATTTCCATCTGTACGCCTCTTTATAATTCTTCTTAACTGCAAATTCTAAACTTAACAATGCGTGGTCAGTTACCTTTATTACCCCCATTTCCATTTTACAAATCTTAGTTGCAAAATCTTTTGAGACAAAGATATAATCTATCCTGGAATATGTATGATGAACTGGGGAAAAGTACGAAAACCCAGGCTTAGCCCCGTTAAGTAAACGCCAAGAATCTAAATAATCATTTTCTTTTACAAATTTGTTCAAAATAGTTATATTGTTCCTCTTTTCAACATTAGTGGGGTTCGACCTGTCCCATCTATTATCCATAACCATATTAAAGTCCCCAGCTAAAATAACATGCCCTTCCTTGAATTCTTCTATTTCTTCAAATAATTTTATAAAAAAAATCTCTATGTCTCTCATTTGGGGCATACACATTAATTAACGTATATACCTTTCCTTCAATTTTACCTTTTATCATAAGATATCTACCACTATCGTCCTTTTTTATATCTTCTAGTATGAATCCACTTTTTTTTGAGATCAGAGTGGCCACTCCATTTTTTTTTTGAAGTCCCTAACGACTTTTCATAATAAGCTAGCCACTTTAATTTTATCATATTCACATTTTCGAAGCCTTGATGTGTTTCTTGCACCATTATAATATCAGATCCTTCTTTATTAAGCATTTGTTCTATTCTCCTCCTTTTCACGACTGCCCCCAAACCTTTAACATTGAGTGTTGATACTTTTATCTTTTTATCCATATTCACCCTTTTGGAGTCTCTTCCGATCCCTTGTGCTCTGAAACTTAAATTTACAAACATAAACACACAAACTCCTTACTACCACCCCCAATCCCCTTACCCCAACCCCTTCCCTCCTCCCTTCCCTCCCTTCCCCCCTCCCCCCAACTCTTTTCCCCCCCCCCCACATCCCCGTGAGTCTAATACTCCAGCCATCTACTTTAAGGGGAGGGGGGAGGCAGTGCTGCGCCTGGCCGGCAAGGTTTCTATGCTTAACATTTTATCTACAATTATCTCACAATACAGTTAGCAATTCTATTACACCCCAGATATACCAGCCTCATCCCCCCACCTGTTCCAGTCACAGTTGCTTCCCCAAACAGACCCAAGCTCTTCAACAACTCTTTACCCTGATCCAGTGAGGTTACTCTATATTCCCCCCCTCCATATGCAAATCTTAGAAAAACAGGATAACCCCACGAATATGTGATTTTTTTCTTCACTAATATTTCAGTTATTGGCTTGATACTGCGTCTCCAATTCAATGTATGCAGAGAGAGATCATTATAAATTTGCACTGATTTGCCTTTATACTGCAGCTGGGCCATAGATCTCAATTTCTTCATAACTTGCTCTTTTTTGTAATAATTGCCAAATTTCACCAAAATGTCTCTAGTCCCTTTGTAGTTTTGCCCCCCACTCTATGAACTCGATCTATATCAGATTCTTCAATTTGCAGGTCAGGCATCAACTCTTTGAACCAATTCAAGATGATTTCTCTCAACTCCTCTCCTTGTGTCTGCTTTAAATGTTTTGTTCGAAGTGATGAGCAACGAGATTGGTCCTCCATAGCTATCAGCCTTAATTCATAATCTTTAAACTGAATATTTGTTGATTTTTCAAAAGCCTCTTGCTTCTTCTGGTTCAAATCCGTTTTTGCCTCAAGATCAACAATGGCCTTTGAGTTCTGCGCAGTCTTATCAGCGATGACACGCATCTGCTGTTTAAAAAACTCCATCTGCTGATCCATTTTTTAAAAAATGATTGTATTATTTTCTGCAATAGCAGCTCTAATTTCCGTTATAGAGGGTGGCTGACTGCCAGTAGCTTTCCCCCCTTCCGCCATCTTTTCTCCTCTGTCTAAAAGAGCTGGGTCTGACTCTTCCTGTTCTCCTTCTGAAACTGAACCTTCCAGGTGGGCTAGGTTATGGTTGCTTGGGCATTTTTTCTGTACACTTAACTTTTTCCACTCTTTTTTAATTCTCCTTTTGATGTTAGACATAAGGCATAAATCTTTAGCTTCGGCCCCCTTTCTTATCAGTTTATATTTATTAGCTTGTCTTCTGTATGTTAATCACATTTTCTTCTCGGGGGGGGGGGGAAATTACATCAGATATCCAAACAGCATTCACTAGAGGGGATCACAACAAGTCATACAATCCACTTCACCTCCTCACCGAACGCTGCTTTCACTCCACTACTGATTACCACCCCCTTCGCTCACAGCCGATGATAACTGCTTTAAACTGCTCCGAAATGCTTTCCTCCTTATGGGGCCAGTTTTTCAATCCTTCAACTTTGTAATAGAAGATAAGAGGCGAGATTCGCTATAAATCAAGTCCACGTCTCACAAAAGCAAACCCTTCACTGCTTTAATTATCGCCAACAACAACCGGATGCTGCAGTCAGTTTCACTTTCACAGACACATATAAACAATCCAATATATCTCACCTCATCTCTTTCCAGCTTATTCCGACATCAGCAAGTTGAACAGTTAACATTCATAGTCCTTTTCCTTCATGTTGTTTAGAGATTTATGCCCTTTAATGAGGAGATAATTGGTTTTCCCGGCGTGGCCGGTTAGAGAATCATAAAAATCTCACCGACTCCATGACAGCAAAGCTCCGCCCCTACCTGGAGACCTGAAGAAAATGAGGAGTCAGCAGAACGTGCAATTCCCTTAAATGTCAAGGTGTCAGCTGGACAGTTATTGAATTGAACACCGCAGGAATTAACAGAGGCCGGATCAGAGTTAGAAACGCAGCCAGAACAGAAAGAGGAGGAGGCATTTATCCCCCCTCGCGCTCAGAGAGCAAATAAAGGAGTCTGGCCAAAGCAGTTTGCCTCTGAAGCCTTTAATATAAGCCTTTGAGCCTTTGAGCCGAATTCTTATGCAGATGTACAAAGATTAGGTTCTTTAGAAAGGCAGAAATGGCTAGAAGCCATGGAAAGTGAGTTGAAAAGCCTAAAAGACAATGAAGTTTTTCAAGAAACAGTTTTGCCTCCAGGGCAGAAGTCTGTAACGTGTCAATGTGTTTTTAAGCGCAAACAGTTAGAGGCAGGGGAAGAAAAATTCAAAGCCCGACTTGTCGCAAGGGGTTTTAATCAAGTTAAGGAAGTAGACTATGACATCATTTTTCCCCAACTGTAAAAGCAGAAACTTTAAGATTATTTTTAACTATTGCAGCAAAAGAAAAGTTAAAAATTAGGCAATACGATTTCCAAACTGCATACCTGAACGCCCCAATTCAGGAAAAAATATACATGAGAAAACCTGAAGGTTTTGAGTCAGATGATAACAAAGTTTGGTTCCTGAAGAAAGCAATTTATAGCCTTAAACAGAGTGCCAGGTGTTGGAATTCTGTCCAAAACACCACTTTGGTAAGTGAGATGGGATTTGAAAGGAGCCTGGCAGACCCGTGTCTGTACACAAATGGGGAGTGGTCAGAATTATAAAGCTTTCATTGTTTTTGTTGATGATGTTTTGATTGCTTGTCCTAGTGATGCAAAGGTCCAGAAAGTTGCAAATCAGCTTGGAAGCAGGTATAATTTGAAATCCTTAGGTCCAGTGAAGAATTACCTAGGAGTAGAAGTTAAACTAGCAGAAGATGGAGGTTTTTTGCTCAGTCAGAAGCAAAAAATTCTAAAGCTGCTAGAGGATTGTGGAATGCAGGATTGCAAAGGGGTCAAAAGCCCCATGGAATTGGATATCCAGAAAAACCTGCAAGGAGAAAGTTTCAGTGATCCAAGCCTGTATCACTCTGTGGTGGGTATGTTATTGTATTTGGTAAGCTGGTCAAGGCCAGATCTGTCTGCTGCGGTTGCTATCTTAAGCAGGTTCATTGCCAAGCCAACAGTGCCTGCTTGGCATGCAACCAAGAGAGTGTTAAGGTACCTCAAAGGCACCTTAAATTACAGTTTGAAGTTATCTGCCGAGCCAGATAAAAAGCTCTTGAGTTATGTGGATTCGGATTGGGCAGGCTGTATAGAAATCAACGTCTGGAATTGTGCTACTATAGGGAAAAGCACTAATTTCTTGGAAGTCCAGAAAGCAGGCTTTTGTCTCCATATCTTCCTTCGAAGCAGAGTATGGGGCACTGTCAGAGTTGTGTGGAGAAATCACTTGGCTAATGCAATTAATAAAGGATTTCAAAATCCAAATTGAAACGCCAATCACAGTGTTCTGTTCTGTGACTCCCAGGCATGTATTGCGTTGGCAAACGCAGACATGTTCAAGTCAAAATCCAAACACATTGCTATTAAGTACCAAAATGTGAAAGAACACATAAGTAGTGGAACTCTGAAGTTGTGTTATTGTGAGTCACAAGAAAACATTGCTGACATATTCACAAAACCTTTAGGAGCTACAAAACACAGGGAGATTTGTGAAACACTAGGTTTCAGGCAGGATGAAATGTAAATGTCTGTACAAGTGTTGTGTTGTAAAAACTGTTGTGTAAAAATCAAAAGAAGGGGTGTTGGATCTTGAAGAAAATGAGGAGTCAACAGAACGTGCAATTCCTTTAAATGTCAAGGTCTCAGCTGAACAGTTATTGAATTATTGTATGGAAGCATTTTCTGCAATTAATCAATTAGTGTTTGCATCATTGTACAGGACTGCCTATATAAGTAGCTGTGTTTTTCATGTTTCTTATTCTTCATCTTACCCCATCTTGATGTATGCTGATGTGTATTGATCGTCTGTGAGTATTTGTATATATGCTGTCATAACTAAATTATTTCAACTGTCAGTAAAGGGTTTGCTTTTAACTTACAAAGAATCCTTTGCCATATCGAGTCTTTGCTGCGTCCTAAACTGAGAGCCGCTGCTACTTCTGCTCAACTCTGGTTCAGAGTGCGATTTCCCAACAATTACATATATTGTTTTTTGTATTTTCTTGTTTTGGTTTGCTATGCCTATTGGTTTTATATTTTTTAGGAATTATTATTATTATTGCTCTGAACCACCTTGACAACTAAAGAATGAATGAATGGATGCATACATTATATTTGCACAGGAATGAATTGAAACAGCAACTACAGTTGCTTTAATTTACTTAACAGCCCACTTCACACGCATATGGAAGAGGGATCCTTCCCATTTAACATAAAAAATAATTTAATTATTGCAGCTGATTTTCCATTTTAATTCTGTGTTCTCCTAAACTCTTAAGTTACTTTGAAGCTGTTGCTTTTATTTAAGCTGGGCTGAATATCACACCCTTCCCTTCCACAGGACCATTTGTCCCCTGCAGAAGGGGGGAAATGCCCTTAACTTGGGAGGGCAGGAGGGAATTAAATCAAATAACTTTCTGCAGTGCTTCCCATATAACTTTAGACACCATACTATTTCATTATCAAAACACGTGTTGGTTTAAGACCAGGGTTAAGGCTACCTCATGTTGCTTGAGTTTTTCTAGAGAAATCCTGTAAGATGACCTCTTCCTGTTGTTACTTACCTCAGTAGCTGCAGGATGGGTTACTACCTCTGTTCTAGTCTGGACTAGAGTGTTACCTGTACCTTTAAGATACAGGTAGATAAAGGCTAAAGGAACACACCTGTCTGCAGAACTTGCCACCATTGAATCTGTTCAATAGAGTTGCTTGGTATTGAGAGTTGAGCTCCTTAATTAACATTTGGTTGTTAATTTTATCATGTTTCTGAAACTTTGTATTTGTTTTGCAGCCAAACTTCCTGGGGTGGGGAATTAATAAGATTCTGGGACAGAAAGATTACTTAAGGTGTTTCAACTTTCCCTTACTCCCACCACATTGCTTGTGAATTGCAGTGAGTCCTAACAGAAAAGTCTCTGAGCCTTATCTGTTGCTATTTGCCAATAACTTTGTCTTATGTGTTTTTTGTAGGGGTGTGATCCACTCCGATTAGGAGCGTAGAAGCAGTAGCGGATTGGCCTGCTCTGCCTTACCCATGAGGTGTCATGGTGCCAAACGTGAGGTTTCTAACTTGAACAGAAAAAAAGTTGTATAATTTTTTAGCTTTCAATGCAAGCCTATGGGGGGGGGGGGGAAACGGAGCTCCGGATCCGGATCCGGAGCTCTGAGCAGAGCGGAAGTGGGCGGAGCGGGGGCGGGGCGGAGCGGCCCGATCCGGAAAATGGCAGATCTGCAAGTGAAGCGGAGCGGGGGGTCCGTGCACACCCCTAGTTTTTTTGTTTTTCACAGATTACATTGCTTTTCTGAAGAAGCCAAAACATGGCAAAACAGGACTGAAATGGGTGCATGTTATACTTTGCCTATCTTGTAGAAAACCTGTGTTCAATGCACGCTCTCATGTTCTCTTCGTCACCCAGCTGTTAAACCTCATTGCTTTTTGCACTTTATTTACGTCTTCATTCCATACTGAGTGTATAGCATGTTTTGTGTAGACTCGTTCAATTTACTATTTTCTGTTTAATCGCATCATTCCTATGTTATGGTTTGTCACGCATTATAATATTGTTTGTAGAGTTGTGTGCTCTTTAGCATTTATTTTTAATTGCAAATTCAACTGGTACCCCCTTTTATTGGACTGATGATTGGTCCTCAAGCCAGAAACGGGTGGGGGAGGAGGACACTGGAAACTCTGTGCTCACTCCTTGGCGTGAGGAGTACCAAGCGCAACCCTGCAGGAGGAAAACTGCGGGCTTTAGGGGCAACATGGTGTCAATGTGGTGCCGTCAAAGCAGCCGTCTTTTCTAGGAAGGAACTTTATTAGTAGCCTCTCCCAGGCAAGCTTTTTCATGTTACTGGAGCGGGGTTGGAAATGACCATGTGGGAGAAGCTCCTCTGCTCTTCTGACTTAAGGCCAGAAGAACAGTTCTTAAAATTTCAATCCTATGAGCTCTTACCTGGGAGTAAGACCTAGTAGGACTTACCTGGGAGGAACAGGCGTAGGACTGCACTGTTAAGTCCACTTCCTGGACATGGATTCTGCTGGTCAAATCATAGCAACGACCACCAAACGTTCATGGAGAAAGCTATCTACGCCCAATGCTGCCCTGTGCTATTTTTAAATTTTTTTATTTTGGATCCGTCAGTGTTTCTTCCTTTGTGACCTCAGGCTTAGGGATGGGAGAATGAGCTTTGCCCAAAGAATGTGCTCATGTTCACATTTGGGGGTGTGAATGGGGCACATTCTGATGTTTAGCAAACTGAAATGAAATTCTCATACGTCCCTTCTGTTGCTTTAAGGGCAGAGTTCAGCAAAGCCAAATGCCTCCAAGATTTTCACTTCTTGTCGGATAACTCTCTGTCATCCTGCTTAGATGCCCTGTTCTTTTCTAAGAACAAATTCAGTAGGGTGATGTGTTTTAGAAGGCCATCATCGGTGACTGAAATGTAAGATTTAAAAATGAGTGAGCAGCAGCCCTTGGGTCAGTGGTAGGGCTGGAAGGGGATTTATTAAAAAACTTTGTTTTGCTGTTGATTATAATGACACAAGGCTATAAGGAAATGCACAGGTCGCTGTTTGACTGTTGCAGGTAAATGCTTTATTTACAAAATGTGAATGTAGTAATGTCACATTAGAGCTTTATTCTGCTGTCTAAGTTGGCATGATTTGGAGACCTTCACAAATATTCCTCCTTAGGTAAAAACTCCAGACATCCCAGGTGCAACAGTTTCAACAAAACTAGCAAAATCCTCCAACTGGGCTGTGGAAATTGACATTCTCAAGGTGCCAACTTGCCACTGAATTCAACCTAAGAGAAAAGGAGAAATTTGGAGGCACTGGAATAGATGCTTTCTGAGGAATGTGATAGAAGTGTTAGGAGTTTAGATCTGAGGAGTGAAATTTCTTAGATGGATTTCATTTGACACCTTTGTTATGAATACGTTCGAATAAGAAATGAAGATCATATCATGATTAGGCATAGATCATAGAATTAATTGGAGATTTATAAGGAGTTCAGATTACTAGGGTTGGGCAATAGGATTTAACAGGATTTTCTATTCTTGCATACATTATTGAAATAGTAAATTCGTCAGAAAACCTGTTTCAGTCATGCAATGGAATGGTATCATAGAAGTATCTTCGGAATAAGAATGAACCATATTTTCTGTCCAGCACTAGTTCATGTTCATGGTTGCATAAACTGAGCCTAATGGAAAACAAGATATTATATTAGTTGTCCATTATAGATTATGAATGAATGAGAAGGTCTAAGCTACAGATGAACTCTTAGCAGAACCATTTTAATGGATAATTAAAATGGTGCTGTTGATATGCACCTGATACAATTTGAGTAACTATAGAATCAAGTAGGGCTGTGCACGGACCCCCCACTCCGCTCCGCTGCCGATTTGCAAATTGTGGATTCTGCTCGCTCCGCCTCGATCTGCCTAGGGTCCGCTCCGCTCTGCTGCAGAGCTTCAGCTCCAAATGCCTATAAAAGGTGGCACCAGGTAAGGCCCCCTTCTTCCTCCCCCTTACCTGTGTCTGTCCTGGCCCATCGCTAGCTTCACTAGAGCCCGTAACTCAACCAGGAACTGTAGGCCCATCTTGTGGCCTACACTTCCAGGTTGAGCCATGGGTTCTAGTGAAGCCGGCGATGGGCCACGACAGACGCAGATAAGACCCCCCTCCCCCTTGCCCCCCTACCTGGCTCTGCCGCTGTCGCCGCATGGGCAGGTAAACTCCCCCTCCCTCCTCCCCCTTACCTGTATCTGTCTGCTGTCCCGCAGCTGCTTCAACTGAGCCCAAGGACTCAAACAGAAAGACCAGGCCGCACTTGGGTGGAAAGCTGGCTGTTGCAAGGGGGAGGAGCAGAATAGAGGCACCCCTCATGGCAAAATGTAGACCATGTGAGGTAGGGAGGGACTGTGCCTATAAAAGGCAGCCCACCCAAGGCATCGGCCTCTTTCATTTCTTGCTCCCACCCTTCTTCTTGTATGGGATTAGCCAGTTGCTCCCTTTGGAGGGGGGGCTGAGTACAACTCACTGTGCATAACAAACACTCTCTTCCAACAACCGAAAAGACGGCTTTATACATGGACTTCACCATATGGCCGATACCGAAATCAGATTGACTACATCCTTTGCAGCCAAAAGTGGTGGACATCTATACAGACAGTAAAAACAAGACCTGGAGCTGACTGTAGTTCAGATCATGAATTTCTTATTGCACAATTTAGAATCAAACTAAAGAGAATAGGGAAGACCCACAGATCAGTTAGATATGAGCTCACTAATATTCCGAATGAATATGCAGTGGAAGTGAAGAATAGATTTAAGGGACTAGATTTAGTACATAGGGTCCCGGAAGAACTATGGACAGAAGTTACCTTGTCATGGTGCTGGAGCTTGAGCACCTCAAGGATGCCATGAGCTAAACTGTGAAGGGACACCCAAGACGGGAAGGTCATGGTAGAGAGGTCAGACTAAATACGATCCCTGGGGAAGGTAATGGCAACCCACCCCAGTATTCTTGCCATGAAAACTAAATGGATCAGTACAACCAGAGATATGTTGGTATACCATTGGAAGATGGGACCCCCAGGTCGGAAGATGGTCAAAATGCTACTGGGGAGGAACAGAGGATAAGTTCAACTAGCCCCAGATGTGATGACGCAGCTAGCTCAAAGCCAAAAGGACAGCTAGCAGCCGACGGTGCTGGTGGTGAACGACGAATCCGATGTTCTAAAGATCAACACACCATAGGAACCTGGAATGTAAGATCTATGAGCCAGGGCAAATTGGATGTGGTTATTGGTGAGATGTCAAGATTAAATATAGATATATTGGGTGTCAGTGAACTGAAATGGACTGGAATGGGCCACTTCACATCAGATCACCACCAGATCTACTACTGTGGACTAGATTTAGTAGATAGGGTCCCGGAAGAACTATGGACAGAAGTTTGCAACATTGTCCAAGAGGTGGCAACAAAAAAGTCCCAAAGAAAAAGAAAACCAAGAAGGCAAGATGGCTGTCTGCTGAGACACTGGAAGTAGCCCAAGAAAGAAGGAAAGCAAAAGGCAACAGTGATAGGGGGAGATATGCCCAATTAAATACAAAATTCCAGAGGTTAGCCAGAAGAGATAAGGAATTATTTTTAAACAAGCAATGCACGGAAGTGGAAAAAGACAATAGAATAGGAAGGACAAGAGACCTCTTCCAGAAAATTAGAAACATCGGAGGTAAATTCCAGGCAAAAATGGGTATGATCAAAAACAAAGATGGCAAGGACCTAACAGAAACAGAAGAGATCAAGAAAAGGTGGCAAGAATATACAGAAGATCTGTATAGGAAGGATAATGATATCGGGGATAGCTCAGACGGTGTGGTCAGTGAGTTAGAGCCAGACATCCTGAAGAGTGAAGTTGAATGGGCCTTAAGAAGCATTGCTAATAGCAAGGCAGCAGGAGATGACGGTATCCCAGCTGAACTGTTTAAAATATTGCAAGATGATGCTGTCAAGGTGATGCATGCCATATGCCAGCAAATTTGGAAAACACAAGAATGGCCATCAGACTGGAAAAAATCAACTTATATCCCCATACCAAAAAAGGGAAACACTAAAGAATGTTCAAACTATCGGACGGTGGCACTTATTTCACATGACAGCAAGGTAATGTTCAAGATCCTGCAAGGTAGACTCCAGCAATTCATGGAGCGAGAATTGCCAGATGTACAAACTGGGTTTAGAAAAGGCAGAGGAACTAGAGACCAAATTGCCAATATCCGCTGGATAATGGAGAAAGCCAGGGAGTTCCAGAAAAACATTTATTTCTGTTTTATTGACTATTCTAAAGCCTTTGACTGTGTGGATCATAACAAACTGTGGCAAGTTCTTGGTTGTATGGGGATACCAAGTCATCTTGTCTGCCTCCTGAGGAATCTGTATAACGAACAAGTAGCAATGGTAAGAACAGACCACGGAACAATGGACTGGTTTAAGATTGGGGGCCTTGCTAGACGAGGCCTTAGCGCGCTTTGTGGGCCGGTTTCCCTGCTGTGCGTCCACATGACGCACAGGGGAATCCGGCAGCAGGCCGCACTGAGGCCTCGTCTAACGCGCCATAAGCGAATTCGCTTATGGCGCACCTTTTCCCCAGCTCCGGCCTCAGGCCGGGGCTGGGGGAAATCTAGCTACTTCTGTGGCTTTTTGCGGCTACTCGCTTACTCGCGAGTAGCCGCGAAAAGCCGCGGACCTGGCACAGCAGTCAAACGAGCGCTGTGCCCATCGTGCCGGGGGGGTGATCCGGGGCGGGGGGAGATGGCGGAAGGCGACGAAGGAGAAGGGGAGGGGATCGCGGAGGGCGACGAAGGGGAAGGGGATGGCAGAGGGCGACGAAGGAGCACCCATTGGTGGCTGCCATTTTCCCTCAGAATGTCACAACGTCCAGGGCATTCTGGAAAGAAAAGGTATCTACCAGGCTCAGCCACCCCAGTTCTTCATGGTTGCATCTAATTTGGCTCAGAAATGCACACTTAAAGGGGCCAACCTCATAGAAACAGTGGCAAAGTTTGGTATTTCCTATACATGACCATCTAAGGCCTTAGCTAGACCAGGCTATATCCTGGGGTGATATCCAGAATCATCCCTGTGCATCCACATGACGCACAGGGGATCCGGGGATCAGGGAGGGATCATCCCTCCCTTGCCCCTCTTTTTCTACGGTCTCTGGCTAAGCCTGAGACAGCAGAGCGTGTGACCTGTTTCTGCGGGTTTACCCAGCTCCACGCGATTACTCATGTGGAGCCGGGAGCTGTGCATGGGGCGCAGCACTCCTCAGGAGTGCTGTGCACATCGGGGGTAGGGTGAGGGGAGCGGGGGAAATCATTTTTAAAAAAACCAACAACATCTCACTGTTAGTCGCTCGAGCGCTCCTGCAGTCCTGTCTCTTCAAAAATAAAAAATGGTGAGTGTGACGCCTCTCTTCCTGAGGTCATCACGCCTTATGTGTAAACAGGGGTGAGATCTCGCGTTATTCACAATGCGAGGCCTCCCTTCCTCTTCCCCGGACTTTCAGGTAGGTCTAGCTAAGGCCTTATAGAAGGGGGAAGGGAATTTTAGGAGTGCTAGAGGATTCTTATAGTTTTTTTAAAAATCACCTGATCCTTTCATTTGAAAACAGCAAAATTTCATAGTAATAAATTCATAAGCTATGGGGCCTTAGAAGCTTATTTTATATATGTAGAAATAAGCAAGGTCTAGTCATATGTCTAAATCTGAAGGGGTGTGGGTGTGGGTGTGGGTGTGGGTGTGGGTGTGCAAATAATGAGCTCCCTCCCAATTTAGGGAAGAAATTACATGAAGGTGAGCCAATGTCTTCATTGCGGTTAGTACAGCATGGCTGTCATTCAGCTAAGCACACAATAGAGTGGATTTAAAAAGAAAAGAAAAAAGCACAAAGGCAAAAAGAAAAAGAAAACCAAACTGCAAAAGTAAATTATTCCGGAAGAAGTAAAGAGGATTTCAGAAAAAGCCCCCAACCTGTTTCATCTGCCAAAGGAGACGATTTGGCACGTGTGTATGCCTTTCTTAATTTTTCTACACTGTGCACAGTCATTTGGGAGCCAAGGAAAAAACCAGAATACTGAGAAGCTTGAGGAAAAAGCTGGCTCTTCACGTCATGAGCGACTGGGATAGGGAGAACAACACATAGCACAACAAAGTGATCTATTAAACTGCATGACATTTACACACACACACACACACACAGAGAGAGAGAGAGGTTTTTGTAGTCATGGGGCTCAATGCACATATCTTTTGCTATCTTCCTCCCATCCCATTCCAACTCCCAAATAAAAGTAAACACAATCAAGATACATCAGTTTTCTATACATCTCTGATGATAAAACTGATCAAAGTTCATTGTCTTTGGAAAAGTTGATGGGATTCAATCAGGGTTAACCTTCTAACACAACAAGTGCTTTCAGTTAAGCACAGGATGGGCATTGTATCTTCTGCTCAGGAAGCCCTTTCCTTTAATCTCCAGTTTGGTAGCCCTCCCACTATGGGGCTTTCCAGGTGTGTTGGACTGCAACTCCCATAATTCCCAGCCAGCATGGCCAACAGTTGTTAAGGTTGTATAATGCTTTCAAATATTATTGTAATTCTTATTTACTCCTCTGTGTTTTATCTGTTTGTTTATTTTTGTGTGTTTTAATGTGTTTTTATTGTACATCACCCCAGGTAACTGTTAGGTGGAGGGTGCGATTTATAAAATAAATAAATAAACATGCATGCATGTATGCATGAACATGTTCTGCATTCACAGGTATTTAACAATAATAAAATGAACATGTTTCTGCATATCTTTCTCTTCTTTTCCATTTAATGGAAAAGATTTTGGATATGTGTGGATTCCAGCTCAGCCTCTTAAAGATGATACCAGTGGATTTTTTGATGGCTTTGACAGTGGATTCCAGGAAATTTCAGAGCACCCTATTTGTCTCCTTTTATGTTCTTCTTACTAAGCATTTTGGCACACATCATGGTGCATATCTGTATTAAATAGGAGCATTTCAGCATGTTCACACATGAACAAACAAACTTGAAAAGCCCTGGTTTACACGGCCAAATAAATAAATAGATAAATCACATGATTATTCCGGAAATGTTTTCAGCTTCTTAATTTTGAAGAAACCCAGGAAATAAACAAACTCACTCTTTCTTCTCTCCAGCGATGCATCTTGAGATTCTTGTGGGTATCGACTATCACAAAACAGTACCTTGGCATTGCAAAACCCAGCTTTACACTAAGTGAGAGCCAAAAATTATTTATTCATTATATCATGTCAGATGCCTTTTCTTTCTTTTTTTCTTTGCTTTTCTTCTTTGTCAGGGGCTCCATACAAAATCCCCTGCAGCATATGACATAGTGGGTCCGTATCTGAAGATACTGAATTTCAATAGAACTTGTTTCTAAGAGCCAAGCTACACAGACAGAATAATACTGTTGGCATCTTTTATTGAACGGAAACTCCCCGAAAACAGAAAAATAGCAGATAAGGGGAAGCTTGGAATCAAACTTTTCAGCATGATAAACTATGCCCAGAGAATATATGGGTTAGAATTCGAACATGAAATCGCTTCTTGGAAGTTTGATGAGGTACCATCCAGCAAAAGCCACAGATTGCACACGATCCAGCTAAACTGAAGCACTTTCAAGTCCCATTGATTTGAAATGAAGAGGCTCTTCCTGACAAATTATTAGGGCTTGAAGAACATGCTTCACTCTGGTTGGATTGTACCATGTGTTTATCTAAGTATAGTGAGGAGAACAGTCAAGCGCAACATAGCAAAGGGTAGGACTTTCAGCTCATATAGTCTTCCCCAATTTAGCATCCACCAGATGTGTTGGACTGCAACTCCCATGATGGGAGTTGCAGTCCAACACATCTGGAGGACATGAGTTTGGGAAAGGTTGATATAAGGTTCATATTATAAACCCTAAAAACGGAGCACATTAAGATTGTGAAGTTATACACATTTTCCTGAGAGTAAGCCCCATTGAACTCATGAGGGCTTACTTACTTCTTATAGACAGGGATAGGATTGAACTGCACAGACCCTGCACTGTTGCTTCCTTTCTACTTAGTTATGGATATATATTAATATTGTTGTTTTGTTTACAGCTACACTGTCAAGTTTGTATTGATGGTACAAGTGGGGGAAAATGACACAGAACAAATTTCCTGGTAAATTGATAGGGTGATTATATTCTAAGTAAGCAAATGTTATATAATACATTATGGTTGAAGCTATGAGATTTGTGCTGCCTGCAGAGCCTGCAATTAGCACCACTGCTTGTGAACAGCAGCCAAATTAATTTCATAATTGACATTTGGAGCACAAGATATTAGTAATTTGTATTTATGGAACTGACTTTTTTTCCCCTGCTAGCATGGATAAATGCAGCTCTTCTTTAGCAGTGGCCCAATACTGACTTCCAGCTATGTAGAATATGGCCTGACATTTCTAATCTTACCACTGGCAACTAATTCTAAGGGCAATTCATCAATGTTCACAAATAACGCAATACTTTAATGTATGCATATCTGGAAATCTCAGACACAGTGAGTCTGAGTTAGTATGTTTTAGTTTAGTTTTGGATATTTGAAATGTATTTCTAATTCTCATCATCATTAAAAGTTTGTGTCACCAGATTCAAACTGGGTATAGAACCATTGAATGCCTGTTTATTCAGAAGTTATGACCCACTGTGTTTGATGAGGCTTGCTCACAAGTGTGTTGAGGATTGTAGCTTCAACCATTGGAGCTGCAGGAATTTCAGAATATCCCATCTCTTGTTTTGTCTTCATGACTTCCTTGTTGAATCAGCACCAAACGATGGCAACTGACCTCAACCTTATTCAAATGGTCACAATTAACAATTGCATGGAGGCGAAGGTGAGAGTCACAGCCGTTGGCCCATCCCTGCCATTGCAGCCATTGGACTCATCTACACCAAGCAGAATATTCCATTATGAAAGTGGTATGAAAGTGATATATAAAAGGTAGGAGCCACACTGCTGCTTTATAGCAGTATTGAAGTGCACTGCAGGATCTACACTACTGCTTTATAGTGGTAATGAAGTGCACTGACAACTGTTGGGGCCCATGACACATCTACACCAAGCAAGATATAGCACTATGAAAGTGGTATGAAGCAGTATATGGTATGTGTCAATGGGCCCCAACAGTTGTCAGTGTAGTTCACCGCTATAAAGCAGTAGTGTGGCTCCTGCCTTTTATATACCTCTTTCATAGTGGAACATCCTGCTTGGTGTAGATGAGCCCATTGTGTTGTTGTAGGGAGGGACACAGATACCTAGCTGAACCTGCTGTACACACGTAAGCTTCCTCCACGATTTGGAAATCAAGATCTCAATCATGTGGAGAGTGGATGTATATACAACACACTTGTCTGTTCAGACAACATGCTAAGCCTTTCCTTTTGCAGCAAACGGTTAGTGAACATGTTTAAACCATGGTTATGTAGCCACCATGGTTAGGAATGATTTACATGACATGCTAAGTCATGGTTCATACCACACTCTAAGCCATAATGTTTAGATCAAGATGCTTAACCACCATGGCTGTGAACAGGGTCACACTATGCATCTACAAAGCACGGCCAGAATGCGATGACAGGAGTGACAGCAATGGGTGCAGCCCCACTCACCACGTGATTGTTAATTGCATGGAGTAACCCCCTACACACACACACACACACACACACACACACACACACTGTGGTCCTTTTGTAATTGACTAATCTGAATTACGGCTAGGATGGTCACTTAGGCATCACCAAAAATAAAATAAAAAATAAAAAAGAGGAAATGCATCAATAATAAGGAGGACAAAAGAGGGTGCTGATTAACATAAATTTTGCATATACTATTTATAAATGCAGGGGGGCAAATTTTTGACACACCCTAGTGGAAAAACTGTGATCAGGTGGCCTGTGTGCCTGCTTGTTCAGTCTGCTGTCCAGTGCTAAATCTACACTACTTCTTTAGAGCAGTATTGAAGTGCACTGATAACTTGGGGTGCAGGACACTTTCCACATACCGCTTTCATAGGGCTCCATCACACCAGTGTTTTATCGCACTCTTGTCATGCATGGTTTGCAGTTTTGCAGCACAGCGCTCCCATGACGTCGTGCCTGTTCTGCAGAAACCCCGCCTCCTCCCCTCCCTTTTTCATGTTTTCCCAGAGCGGGAAAAGTCTGGATTATTTCCCCCAAATGGAAGTAAAGCACCCTTCAGCCCCCATGTAGTGCCATCCCCTCACTATTTCCTTTGTTGGAGGCGTGTGCTTTCAAAGGAAAGCTTGCTGACAAAAAGGATGAGGGGGGCAGTTCTCCTCTTCCAGCACCATGTCAAACCAACAGACTTGTGCTGAGTCAGTTGAATGGACTTTTACAGCTCCAACCCCACTCTCGTTGCCTGCAGAAATGGAGCCCAGTCGATGAAACGTTAAATCAGTAAATCGCTAGACAACAAAGCCAGAGTGAGTGGGGGGAAGGAGCCCATAGAATCATAGAATAGTAGAGTTGAAAGGCCATTGAGTCCAACCCCATGCTCAATGCAGGAATCCACCTTAAAGCATCCCTGACAATTGTCTGCCTCTTGAATGCCTCTAGTGTGGGAGAGCCCATGGCCATCACAATGTTACAACCAATGAACTGGAGGCAGAAGGAGAAGGGGCGGGGCAGGACGGGGTGGAGTGGTAGAACAAACAAGCAAAAGGGAGGTTTTATCCGTATAGCGTGGTACCACAAACCCACGTGAAAGGGGCATTCGCTTGACATGCTAATGAAACAGAGCTAGAAATTGCAGAGGCAAACTGGGGGGGGGGAGTAGGTGTGATGGAGCCTTTAGTGTTATATCCCACTTTTTATTCCACATTCGTAATGATTTGACACAAGGCGTAGGTCTGGCCCAGCTGCTTACTGTGGATGGGCAACTTCAAGGCCTCTGTTGCTTTCTCTTCTTATTGTTTTTCATCTTTAAACAAGATTTGCACTGTGCTGCCCCTTCAAATAAAAAGTGTCTTTAAAAAGAGGACTGCCCTCTGGCAGCCTTTCAACTAGAGGACTGTCCTCTGTAAGGTAGGATACATTGCCACCCTAAAGGATTCCAAGTCAGTATGGGATGTGTGGACCTACTTAGGCCAACATTTTAAAGAATTGTTGTTGCTGTTGTTGTTTTCAAAGTGATCAAGATTTAAACTGATCAGCTTGGCCAGTTTATATCTGAATTTATTTACTAAGGTCATAAAATTTGGAACTGAATTTTTGAACTTTTATTTTACCATTTTGGTTACGCTGCCAGAAGGAACGAAAACTGAGAAAGTAACAAAAATTAAAATATGCAAGGAAGAATTTGTTTTGTTTTAAAAAGAGGAAAGGGTTGTGAGCATTTATTCTTGCATAAATATATCTTTTATGCTAACTTTACCAGGAAATTAAACAAGCAATTGTGTGGACAGCTGGTTAAAGCGGGGCCGTTAATTTCAAAGACCCTGTTTTGTTAATTGCTTTCATCCCTGGTCAGTTGGTTTCTGCACTCTGAACCCTAAAGATAGCTCAGAATGAATGTGTTTGGGGAGCGAGAGGTAATTAATGCAAGCAGGCAGCCATGGCTGCAAGACAGAGGTTAGGAAAGGAAGAAAGGTCTGAGCGGTGTGTGCACTCCCTGGAATTGATCTTGCTGGTTTTGCCTTCCCTTTGTTTGTGCCCTTCTGCTGTACAGTTTCAGGCTTCAGCGAAAAGCCAGAGCAGGGGTGTCCCACCAGCCCTTGGGCACATGATGTTGATCAGTAGATAAAACTTCCCAGGCAGTAAGAGCGGCAGCCATTGAGGGGAACACGGCAGCGGTAGCAGCAGCCAGCCAGCCAGCCACCTTCCCACACAAAGCCCAGCAGCTATACTGAATTGACTAAATGCCTTCCCACCTGCCACCACCTCACCCAGGTCTCTGAAGGTGGCTGCGGCTGTGGCTGTTAGTTGTGGCAGCTCCCTTTCCCCCCCCCCCCGGGCCCTTTTTCTTTTTGTAAGGAATCTGGGCTTCTTCCAAAAGATTTCCCTAATGTCAAGGTATGCTGAGTGGAGCATTACATTGCAGACAGCAGAAGGAGGCGGGGTGATCACAACACACGCTGCTGCAGTTCTTACCTTCAAGGCAAACTAGGATGCACTTCCACTCTCTCAGGTGTTCCCTCATGCCTCTCTCTCTCTCTCTCTCTCTCTCCCCCCCTCCTTCCACATGCAGTGGAAAACCTCTGGCCACCTCCAGGGGTGAATGGCAGCAGTGGGGAAGGAATTGGAAGCTAGTTGTTCGTTTTACAAGCTGCTGCGGCTTGATTTACTCCAGTGCAGGAGGAGCAGCTGACCTGTGAGTTATTCAAAACATGTGCCTAATGCTGGAGAAGTCAAAAGTAGGAGGTTTTTGGGCCCATCAATCACACTTCGAAGTTTTGGGTCAGTCCACAGAATAATGTCTGTTTATTCTTTGGGGATTGCTTTCCTCCATTTTCCATCCTTTTGTTCGCTACACAAGCTGGTATCTAGAGTCCTCTCCCTATCTCCCCTTGCATGAGAAGGCAGATGCTGGAGAAGGAAAAGCTCTATTCTGCAGGGCGAGATGGGGGCCTTCCTTTCATTGCCCTTATAGAAAAGGTGCCGAAATCTGCAACACTCGCCCCTTTTTATAAATTTCTTCCAAATCCCAGTATATATTAGGACTCAGCTAGAAAATGGAAGTGGAAACCAAAGCATAACTCATCTTCATTTGCCATTTCCACCACAACCTCATTGCGCAGAGATTCTGTATTACTCTTATTTGAAAAATCTGCATCCCGTGGGTTCTGAATAGGCTATGGATGCTGTTCTAATGCTTGGCAAGGTCTCTCCCTCCATCCCTCCCTCCCTTTGTTTCTTCCCTAGCATGGACACATATTTACCATATCACTGGCCTGGAAATCACAGGGCCAAACTTGATGTGACATTGTGTGTGTGTGTGTGTGTTTTAAAAAAAGGAAAATGGCAAATTACATCCATGGGGTGACTGATAATTATCAGGTTTGTAGCAGTTGCAGAGAGGAAAGTTAACTCTTTCCTCCCTTGCTACAGTCTCCTCAGCTGTTATTTGCACTGGGAGGAAATTGTAAACACACACACACACACACCATTCTTGCTAATCAGAGCTTTCCTAGCATTGCAAATAGTAGCTTCAGAAGAGTGATTTTCATCAGTACCACAGCAGGTGAGGAAATGATTAAACTATGCAATGAAGCACAGCTAGCTTTGCCCACAGTTCTATCATCTAGCCTGGAAATCCAAGGCCAAACTAGACGTTTTTATTTTATTATTATCACTGCATTTATATCCCACCTTTTTTCCTCCAAGGAACCCAAGGCAGCGTACATAATCCTCCTCTTCTCCATTTTATCCTCACAACAACAACGCTGTGAGGTAGGTTGGGCTGAAAGTCTGTGACTGGCCCAACTTGGCCATAGACTGGTTTCCATGGCCAAGTGGGGACTAGAACCTGGATCTCCCAACTCCCAGTCCAACACTTTAGCCACTACACTACGCCCGGCGGCTTACAATCATCCTCAGCAGAGTGGACAGCAATCTTTACCTCCCTGTTGTCTCGCCCTGCATTTTTTGCTAGATGGGCTTTTTTGCCCATCTAGCTGAAGCGCTTCAGAGGGGGAGGAAAGGAGACTGGAGAGGTCTCAGAATACTTCATATCCTGGCCTCTCCAATCTGTTCCCCTCATCACCCACCGAAACACCCCCTTCTCCAAGGTTGAGTTCCTGACTTCGTTCCACATCCGCTGCAAGGAGGAGGAGGAGTGGGGGGGGGGCAGAACTCCAATTCTCCGCTCCAAAGTTGGAGCACTGCCTCTGACCTCAGAGCTGAGAATCCAAACTAAGATCACTCCCTAAATTTGCCTTTGAATTTAACATGCAGATTTAAAATTGCATCAGCTCTTGGGTAGGCATGGAGGAAGAATTTAACACTTTCATCCTCTTCTATTGCCCTGAGAAAATCCACACACCCCCGCAAGTCGGAATTTGCATTAGGGGGAAATCCCTTCTCTGTGTGTGTGCGTGTGTTTTATTAACAATTTGTTAGATTTTTCCTATTTTCCAATTCAATATAAGCCCTTTTTCATATCATCCTATATATAAAGACTAAAGGTTTCATGTATATTAGTAGATTCATTAAGCAAAAAATGGATAAATTAATAGTTCTATAGAAAATAAAATAAAAAGGTTGTGTCATGCACGTTGAATTGAAAGAAAACACATTTAACATCATATCTAGTGTCTTTTCTTAGCTTGTACGAGGCATTGAAAATCCATTCTGGGGCTGAACTCACAAGGTGCTGGAGCTGTCCTAGTGCGTCCAGTTCATAATGGGGAGGGAGAGAGAGAGGTAAAAATAAATAAGTAAAATTAGAGAGGTTGTATTAAATGAATCAACCTATGCACCTAACAAGGGCCTGTGGATTTCCCTCCCTTAGAGAGAAATGGCAGCGCTAAGAATTAATGGCTCTAAAATCAGGCAAACTTGTTTCCAAGTCATGAGAGGGTGTGCCTTTCTTATCAGTTTTTGGCTTGATGAAATCAGGACCGGGTAGAAGGTGCTTTGGTGCAAAGCAGAGGATAAATGTGTGACTTAATAAAGTGATTGCAGAAAGGTTAGGAAGTAAGGTTGAAGGCATCTGATATCCGGCCTCAAATGGCACCTGAATATCTGAGGGATCTTTCAAGCATATAGCAAGTGCTAGGCTCTGCCAAGCTTAACATTTTGCAAGCTACAGGAAAAGGACAGGGAGGGGGGGATTGTACAGCTATCACTTACCTGTACAACCCCCCCCTCCTGCTATCACTAAATTTATTATTATTGAAATGTTTTAGGATGTTTTTAGGATGTTTTTAACAATGTATATTATGTTTTAATTGAGTATTATGTATTTTATCATTTATTGTTGTTCCCCGCCTTGATCAGAATGGAGAGGCGGGTAAGAAATAAATTTATTATTATTACCTAAACAACCTTTTCCCTCTCAATTAATCGTTCTCCATTAACTGCATACTGCCATCAGTTCTATATTTGTCCTCTTCATTTTAATTACCGTATTAAAATACACAACCATGTGCATTTGAACATTTTCTTTTAAAGAGAAATGATGGTGAGGTGGAGGTGGGGAGAAAGAAGCCCCAATAATGGGAAGGAGAGGGAGAGGGAGAGAGAGAGAGAGAGAGAGGTGCCTGATCACTGATGAAATTTAATGTTATGTAGTGGCTAAGAGACTGAGGTGTGCAACAGGAAGTCCTAGATGATGCTCCATTTTTCCTCTGTATGAATGGAAGGATCCAACGGTCTCTCTGTGCTAATACTGTTGACATTGCACTGCCAGAAGTCAATGCATGTGCAATGTCAACAGCACTTCCTAACGTCATAAGTTTCCCAGGAAACCCGTCGCCCTAGTAAGCATTACTGACATTGCACTTGTGCAATATCAATAGCACTAGAGCATCAACGCCCTTGAATCTTTCCCTTTCTCCTGTGTCACAATACCAGCCGAGTCTTCCCAAGCACAAGTCTCTTATATTCGCATACTTGATTACACTGGCCTCTTCGGTATCCTTGAGCATATGGCTTCTCTCTCCATCAAAATGATCAGGGCCTTCTAGAAAAATATGGAATTTAATTTGATTATAGCTGTTAAGAAATGGCAGAGGAATTTGGGGGGGGGGGATTTCCCCAAATTTCTCCAGTGGGAAGAGGAATTGTCAACAGTTACAGTTAGGCAAATGATTGACAGGGGCTGTAACACAGTTTCTTTCCATTTTCTGAAGGAACTTTGAGGGTTTTGTGCTGCAGCAATAGCAACTGTGTTGGCAGGCTGGTCCTCATGTTGCACTCTGCACAATGCAGGTGGGAGGGGAGGGGAGGGGCAGTGTTGTGTCCAGCTCCATGGAAGTGCTGGAGCTAGTGCTGAGCCAGAATCTGTTTGCCAATTTCCTGAAAGCTTTCTTCCCCCATGAAAGGGGCTTCTATTGTTCTCAAGGTGCTTTAAAAATTATTTTCGTGGCGCTTTTGAGCTTATCTAGCCACTGCTACCCTCCCAAGGCTGTCTGTGCTTCCTGATCTGTAAAGATCCTATGGGAGGGAAATGTCTTCTTCTGGGCTTTAGTTGAAGTGTGGGAAGTCGAGGAGGCTTCAGGCTGTCGGAGAAATGACCATATGAGGGAAAAGTGGGCACACTTCAGCCACTTCCTAAGTAAAGTAAGCACAAGAAACCCATGAGAATTTCTCTATAATTTTTTCACCGCTGAATTTCTTTTCGAAGCCAATTTTTTTTTCTTTCAAATTGAATGGGAAGGGTGGGGAGAAATTTCACCACAACATAATATACTTAATATTTCAATTCCCGTGCAACCTTGGAAATGTTCTCTGATCTTATCATATGGGAATGCATTTGGAAACAAGCAGACTCCACTGGAGCGTCCCCTTGTGCTGAGGGATCTGGTGTTTTACACAGAGTAACAAAATAACTGACAATTATCTATATTTCTACTTCCCCTCCCTTTTTACAGACCCATAGTTTGTCAGAAGTAAAAGGTATACTTCCTCTACATTATGGAAATTACACTTCTAATTATCATGGCCAGTCAGCAATGACAGACCTTTAAAGTGCTTTATAACAGCTTTGACAACTGTTGGGGCCCAGGACACACTCCATATACAGTTGTCAAAATTGTTATAAAGCACTTTAAAACAGTAATGTAGAGCCGGCCCAGGTGTTGTATGCATACAAATAACACTTGCTGAAATTCCCTTTTCTATGCAACTGTTAAAGATACAAGAGCTCTATCCTCCTTTCCATATGGTCACCCTAAGAAATATGTTCTTTTGGACATAGAGAGCAGTCTGTGCTTGAACCAGATCTGAAAAGTTCACTTTCTCTCTGCAGCAAATCTTACAGCTCACCTAGAAATCTCTTGTCGTGCTGAAGTGTTAATGCTGTGAATCCTGACTAATTCTTGGTCTGTATATACTTGTAAATAAAACTTTGTATCCCAGAAATGTCATAAACCTCCTGTAACCTCCTTCTAAGGAAAATGAACCTTGGGCAAGCACTGGATGCCGTGAAAATTCTCACTGTTCTGAAGCGGGGTGCACATGTGAAGCAATGTACTATAAGCTATACATATTTTTAGTCTAGGTCATGCGGCTAAGATGGTCTCCCCCTCCCCCAATAGCCAAAGAACTGAACAGAAGTGGATTTGTTCTGGTTCTCTTCAATGGGATTGAAATGCGGCCCATCTTAGCAGTCACATGAGAGAACAGCCTGAAGGTGGTTTATAGCTTAACTAAAGGTCACTGTATGAAAGGCATGCTGGGAGCGAAGGAATAGAAGGGAATGTGTGGTTCAAAGATGCACAAAGCAGAGGCCGCTGAAATACTGCAGTCTTGGGGCATGCAAATGAAGGAGAGATGCTCACATGATGCCATTTCGTTCCACAAGGAAACAAAAACAAGACACCAGCAACCCCAAATTACCAGCTGGACAAAGACTTTATCAGCGCGAGAGGTGATTTCAAGCTGTGGATGCCTGCACCTGACCTAGTTATCTGCCCAGTGATGCTCCGCTGTAGAAAATGCCCTGCTGCAAAACTTCTTTCCTGCTGGCTTGCTAACAAGAGCCATTCTCGGGTAGCACCGCATCTATCCCAACAATGTAATTGGTCTGGCTTTCCCAGCTAGTCCCTGTTCCCGCTGTAGGCCTTTCACTGCAGAGAGAAATCCCAGACATCCTAAGGGCTGGGGGGAGGAGGGCAGAATGGAAGGAAGGGTGGGGAGAGGCGGGGGGGGGCTTGCCAGAAACCCATGCTACGTTATCAACAGCTACATGGTTAGCTAACTGCTGTGACTAAATGGATATTGGGAAACACTGGAGGCTAGGGATGAAAAGTGATGCCCTCGCAGAGCGCAAGGGCTGATATGCAGAATTGGCCACAACAATGCAACTTCACAGACAGATCGGCAGAAGGCATTGGCGCTCTTGTTTGGGCATTTTGTTACCTGGAGCAATATGAGCAGAGAAGGGAGATAATGAAGTACTTGACTAATTCAGTGTGATCCAGCTGGCTAAGCCAGAGGGGCCTTCAGAGCAGGGGAAAGGTAAAAAAAAAAGAAAAGAAAAAAAGAACTCACTGCTAGCCATGTCCCCTTGGTACCTGGGAAGCCAAAACAAAGAAACACAGAGATCAAAAAAAGCGCAGCGCTATCAATAAAAAAAAGAAGGGTTGGAGAGAACCAGAGGAAAACCATGGCAAGGGAGGGGATCTCCTCCCTTACTAACATTTCGTCTAAAGGAAAAAATTATCTCCCTGTTTTGTTGCCTCAGTTCTGATTTCTGACCTACATGATAAATAAATATATCTTCTGGTTTGCACTAATTGATTTTATACCATGAGCATCAATGCAAGGAGGGTCTAAATTGACCACCAGGTTTAGAAAAACATCTATATCTGTAGATATATGACTGAAACCAACTCATTGAACCTGAAAGTAAAATGAATTTGATTTATGGAATTTTGAGATATATTTTTCAGAATGTATCCCTGAATGTATATTTTTGGAAGGGGAGAAGAAGAAAAATGGTGAACTTTGAAAGTGGAACTTTAAAGGGCTGGTTTGAGATTATCTAGGTCTGCAACAAACAAATAACATTAGAAGCCATTAATGCATTCATTATGAGCTTTATTTATTTATTTAGATATATATTGGGGGGTTAAAAAAATTCCAGGTTCATGATTCATCTTGGGGAAAGAAAAACAAAGTGGGTGATGGGTTACAAGGGGGAAAGGGAGTGTGTGGAGGCTTGTTGGAAAGGAGGTAGTTAAGACCTGGGGGTTTCTCTAAACCTGTGGTTGATCGTGGCTCTTAAGGGAGGGAGGATTTAGAAGTTAGTTTAGCCTGGAAAAGGGGGGGGCATTCTATAATGATCAGCTGTTCCTGTTCATCGCTTTGCATGTTGTCTACTCATTTCAGGATTTGAGGGATATTTTAGAGCAGCCTTCCCTAACCTGGTGCTCTCCAGATGCTTTGGACTTCAACACCCATCAGCCCCAGCCAGCATGGCCAATGGCCAGAAATGCTGGCAGTTGTAGACCAAAACATCTGGAGGACATCAGGTTTGGGAAGGTTGTTTTAGAGCATTAATTCACCTAGCTGTTTATTATGCTGTTTAAGGTGTCCTACTTTGCAGATGACACTGTCCAGGCCAAGCCTGGTTGAATGATAAGGAGCCTTAATAAGAAGGGAGAAGGGTGACCCTGGAGTTGCTCAGCTGCAGCTAGAACCTAGAGCAGGCACACAGTTCACACTTCCCCAATATAAGACCTGCTGTTTTTCTATTTAAATTATCATAATTCTTTAGAAACTTACATCTATACATGCAAATTAGCATATGTACATTTTACATACATTTATGTCCTCATTTTTGGCAAAGTGTAAGTGGCCACCTTAGTGCTGTTGCAAATCCGAAAAATCAATCCTATTCATTGGCTACTACACAAATGGGGTTTTTTTTATGAAGGGATGCTGTATCTCAAGTTAAATGCCAATCAAGTCCTTTTAAATATGCCTCACACATTTTCTGGTTACTAATGCTAACTCTATGGCTAGTAGAAATGTTGGCCTTCTAGGAGCTCCATCACACCACTGTTATATCGCACGGTTGTCCTGCCTTGTTTACCATTTTGCCCTGCGACACTCAAACGTCGTCGTCCCTGTCCTGCAGTCATCTTGCCTCTTCCTCCTCCATTTTCCATGTTTTTCTGGGGCAGCAGAAAATGTGATATTTTTCCTCCACATGGGATAAAACCACCCTTCCGTCCCCATGTATCGCTGTCCTCAATCTATGTTGCAGAATGTCCCTTCTTGGGGGCATGTGCGTTGAAGGGCCGTCTTGCTGACAAAAGAGGAGGGTGGTGAGTGGTTCTCCTCCAGCCCACTGAGTTGGTCGAATGGACTTTCCCTGCTCCAACCCCACTCTAATTGCTCCATCATCCACCCATTTCAACTTCCCTCTCTTTTTTTCCCCGCTGTATGAGGTGCCTAGCTGATGAAATGCTAAATTGCTGAACTTTAGACAACAAAACCAGAGCGAGGGGAGGAAGGCATCCATGTCCATCAGAATGTCCATCAACTACAACAACCAATGAACTGGAGGGGGAAGGAGAAGGGGCAGGTTGGGGTGGCAGTACCAGGAAGCATGATGCGGTGCAGGTGAAACGGTAAACAAGGCAAAAGAGCACAACAACGCACGCATGTGAACATGACCAGTGCTTGAAACGGAGCTGGAAATCGTGGATGCATACTAGGGGGAAAAAGTAGGTGTGATGGAACTCTATATCTGAAGTACTAACCAATTAGCAACCAAGGCTGCCTTTCCTATCCAGTATTTATATCATGGAAAAATATTGTTCCTAAGCTGGCAAAATATGGGTGAATTCACCATAATGTTGCCCAATCAACTGATTCTGTGACTTACATTCCATGTAGAAACACGTGAAGATGTGGTTCTGACAAGCATGGCTTAAAATGTTTCTATGGATCTGGGACTAGGCAAGTTATGCAGCTTAGACCTATGCATGTTTACTCAAATGTAACTTCCACTGAGTTCAATAGCATTTACTCACAAGGGCACATGGGATTCCAGATTTGGCCTTGTGGGTATTTTGGCTCTTATCTCTGTGCCCATTCACTCACTCGCTCATTCACTCATCCAGAGCTCCATCACACCAGCAATTTATCACTCACTCGCCATGCCTGGTATGTGGTTTTGCAACCCAGTACTCACATGACATCGTCCACATCCTGCACTAATTTTGCCTCTTCCCCTCCATGTTTCGTTTCTTTTTGGAGCGGAGAAAGTCCAGGTTCTTGTCATTGCATTCTATCCGACCATCCCCGTTCTTTGTTGGGGTGTGTGTGTCAAAGGGCAGACTCGCTAACAAAAGAGGGGGGCAGGGCAGTTCTCCACTCAACTGTGAAGGGGGAGGGGGAGAGGTTCCATTTTACTCTATGTTCTTACTCCTGAGTAGGCATGACCAGGGGTACATTTTCACCTTAAAAGAAATGCGGAAAATGCACTGGGACAGGGGTAGTGGTGGTTCATCCCCGCGCCTCTCCAGAACTGCGAAGCTTCGCAGTTAGACTTGTTTTTTTTTAGAAATGGAGCAAGGCACCAGCGCACCCGGTACCGAGCTGCAGTGCATGTTCAGTCCTCCTGCCCTGTAATTTGCTGAGTCAGTCCATTGTACTTTCAGTCCTCCAACTTAGTTTATAAGGATCCTAGGGAAAGTATTGTGTGTTCTTTCGCTTTCTCCTAAGTTTTACAGTGCAACAATACTTCCTTGAAACAAAGATAGGCAGACCAGTCTGTGGACAAGCAAGGGGTTGGCTTTCCTTAATCCCTCAAGTACACCATTGCATCATTACACCATTTCAGCATACCAGAATTGCATTCAATTGCATTTGCCAGAATAGGGCTTAACGCATGGGATTTTAGTATGACTTTGATGTAAATGCAGTTGAAATCAATAGGATTTACTCTTAAATATGAGAACCAGCAGATCTCTATTTTATGAACTGGAGATGCACAGCTTCACATGATCAAAATAGATCCTTCACAATTGCAAACAAGTGGCCTTTCGCACTGGTGGACTATCAGGAAAAGGGTTTAGGGGGGATTTAAGAATTCCTAAAAAAAATCAAGGGATGAATCGATCTGATTCAAACTTGCCAATGCTAAAGTCCTCCTTAAGAGCTATCACCATGCCAAGTTTGATCTCTTTGTTTTTTAAAAATTATGCAGATGTAATCATTTCGGTTACTTTAGAGCAAAGGAGGGGACCTGACCACTTTTACAAAAGAAATGAGTTAAAATGATTGTTCATCTGCCTACCCTTTGAAATGAGCAAAACAAACCTTTGCTCCTCCTCCCCTATAAACCTTTCCCAAGCCAAGGGGCAGCAACAGTCTTGGCCCATGCACTCTCTCCTGCTCCCTACAAACAGCCTCCCTTCCTTGGAGTTTGTTTAATATGATCTTAGGGGAAAGTGTAGTGTGTTGTTTTACCATAAGTGTGCAGTTTCAGGCTGCTGTACTATCGTATTTGTGCAGAAATAAAGAAATATTTTTTAAAAATAAAAAATTAACTGCAGGGGAAAGGAAAACGTAGCGGGCAAGATGGGAGATTTTGCTGGCATAGTAGTGCTCCAGGTGAAAAGATACATAAGCCGAAAGAGTGCAACAACACACAGACGTGAAAGTGCCCAGCACTCGACTCGCTAAGGAAAATGAAGGGGTAAACCACGGATGAAAACCGGATTTAAAATGTAGGTGTGATGAAGTTCCCAGTCTCCCTTTTTGTGTGCATGATGCACCCTCCCCGCAACACATACATAACTTATGCCTGAAATGGCCTCACAGAATGCCTCCAATCAAATCCCTCCTCAAAACAAACCTCTTCTAGGATGTTTTTGGATCATCTTCCTAGTCCTATACCATATTGTAACAAAGCCAACATTTGTGTAATTGAAATAATCATATATTCTTCCACTTTCTACCCATGCTTCCATCTCCCCCTTCCTCTGTTGTTTCCCTGTATCTATTTTAGATTGTAAGTGCCCTGGGGTAGGGACCTGACATGCCTGTGCTATGCAAAGCACCCTGTACATAGGTGGAAAAACAAAAACGAAAGAACTTTTAGTCACAGTACTTATTTTAGCATTTTTACCCCACTCTGTAGCTGAAAAGGGTCCCAATCTGAATAACATGACACAAAAAGAAAGGGAGTTGGGAGGGAGGGAGAGAGGGAGGAATATGGCAAGGCTCTGGCTAAAGCAAGAATAGGGAGACATCCAGCACCTCAGCGCCCATTTCAAAGGGAATACTTGTGGCAAATGTCGCTGTAGTTGGATGAACAGGCCTTTCCCCCAGCCAGCCACCCCCACACCACTGCACTGAAATGAACTCAGTGTACAAATATGAACTCCAAATAGCCAGAAATGTGCAGAGAAAAACACCGACACAGTGGAAGGCTTGCTATAAAACCCACTGTAGCAAATGGAAACCCTCCCATTGACTTCGGTGAGCTTTGAATCCAGCATAAAGTGGCTGAGGGAGGGATTTTCCAGGCGACGGCGGTCCACGACTGTAGCATTTAGATAAAAATATGAGCTGCAGAATTCTGCTAAATTAATCCAGCTCCTTTTGATTATTGATGTCCTACTGTTTCCTGCCTGAAACAATATACACGAAGCATCAGTCATTTTATAAATTATTCATTCACAGTTATTTTGGCAGCACTGTCTTTCCATTTGTCAACTGATAAATGTATGGGAGATAAGGAGGGTAATTTTGTAGCCTCTTGACATTTACCTTTGACATGATTTCCATATTAAATAAGGTAAAATACTAATGGGTTGGGGTTTTTTACAAGCGTTTCAGAGTCAGCATCATAGAGAAGTGCAATAAACTCCTCTGCCTTCATGAGCGAGCCACGTAAGATATATTCACATATTATCTTATGTGAAAAGACCCCAACTAGGCCCCCTAAATTCATGAAGGGGAATCAGTGGCACAGGGGAATTGTAGCAGGGATTCCTTGGATTTGTTTGACCCTAGTTTTGTGTCAAGTGGAGGCACGTTGGATAGCTTCTTTCGGGTTCTGACTGAAACCTGGAGTTGATTCACTGCCCAACTGACATCAGAGCCACCAGCTTCCACTGATTGTGTCCCCCACACTCCCTAGAAAAGCCTGCAAAAATACTAGTCAGATGAAATCTCCCCAATGGTAAGTGGGACCAGCCCAAGACATTTTGCAGCCAGAGGCAGTGGACATGACATTACCGCCCGTACTCCGTATAGAGAAATTGGCCAAGTTGGCAGTTGAATATTATATAAATAGGACAACATCCTCCACGAAACTTGAGAATGGCAGGCTAGCTTAGGGGACTCTGGGAAATACTGGGAGGCTACCTCTGTCAGGGCTGGCATCGAAAGCAAGCCGAGGGCCCACACCCCAGCAGGGGCTCACTGACAGGAGTCCCCTGGAATTTTTCTTCCTCTTCACCACTTGTTCTCCTGCTTCTCACTCTGGCCTAAACAACAGTGGCATTGAGGATGCCCAGCAGCAGAAGACACTGCCTGCTTGCTCACTGGTTCTCTGCCTATCAAGCAAGCAAGAGGTCACAATGATGAGAAAGAGGCTGAAGATCCATAGCATTTGGTGGCAATGGAGGGGAGAAGGTAGACTCACTGAGGGAGGGGCCCGTTGAGGGTGTATTGCCCAAGAGGCCTTCAAAACCTAGAGCTGACATTGGCCACCACCAGCATCTGCTTCCTCACTCTGCCTAAAGGTAGGGCCGGTCCTGATGGTAAAATACAGTTTTATACATACTGATGTAATATTGCATTAGAACACACCAAGTAATCTTTATTGTTGCAATTAAAGCTTCAAACCATTAACATCCTGCTTCTTCCTCCCAGTCTTTCCCAAAACAGTCTGTAATATAATGCCTAGAGTGTTCCAATCCCTGTTCAGTTGTGAAACTCACTAGGTGATGTGGCTTATGTCTCAGCCTAACCTGCCTAAAAGAGCTGCTGTAAAAATAAACCAGGATAATCCCATGGCTGAGTTCCTTAGAGGAAAAACACAGTGTTAGCTGTTCTACACAAGGCGTTTATCGTGCGCTCAACTTTCCCAACTCACAATTGTTTCAAGTTGTTTAGACAACATCATGACCCTTTAGTTTTACTTCTGTGCCTAACCAACACTTTCGGTGAGGTTTTTTGTTGGTCTTTTTAGACCAGGGAAAATGTGGCATTTAGTTGTGGAAGGAAAAGAAAGTGCAATTTCTTTTTGTGTATTTGCACTTCTGCAGTGCCACCTAGAGGTTATGTAAAAGAAAAGCAGGAAAGGAAATGCTCCCTATGTAGTGCTCCGATCTCAGTTCTGCGACAAAACCAAAAGTAGATGAAATGGATTAACAGCTGATTAACAGCCTTGTGAAGAAAAGTTCAAAATGTGATCAATATGAATTCGGGTTCTATGTAATCTTCAATTTTTAGTATATAAGAACATGTGTTCTTACTACGTGCATAAATAAATGAAGGCTTTTTTAAACAAAAAAAAGCATCTGAAGAAATGGACTCTAGTCCATAAAAGCTTATACCATAGAATGCATTTGTTAGTCTTTAAGGTGCTGCAAGACCTTTTGTTGGTTTTGCTGCAGTGGGCTGACATAATTCCCGCCCTAAAGGAATGAAACATTTCATTTAGTCATTCAGAGTTTTGTTTTTGAAAAATTACTTTGCACAACCTAGCCTATGTTAAGTACTGTGCCGCCCAAGCCAAAGCATGCAAGCAAGTCTGTGTTCAGTGGAACCTTTCCAGATATGTGTGGATTGGATTTAAACTCTTGTTCATCTCAATGGTAGAGATTTATGCATGTGCTTAATTCTCCCACAGAAATCAATGGATCAATGAAACTTAAAAGTGTTGAACTTGATTGATATTTCAAATGGAATGGTGGGCATTTACCTGTTTTCTAATATTTTATGTATTTTATTTTTATAACTTATTCAGCCATGAATTTAGCTGTGAACCCTGTCCATCACTGCACCTCAGAGTCAGGAAAAATTCTACTGTGGAATTTGTGCCTGTCATACAGCAAGCAATTGCAAGCACAGGAGCCCTGGGGCCGATCTACACCAAGCAGGATATAACACTTTTAAAACGGTATGAAAATGGTATATGTAATGTGTCCTGGGCCTGAACAGTTATCATAACCCTTATAAACCATTATAAGCACTAGTGTAGATCCTGCCCTGGTAGTGAAACAGCTGGCAAACCTACTCATTTCTAATTCACAATGGAAAAACACAATTTGGGGCTGTTCAGATGTCACCCTAAGCCATTGTGGGTCACTCAAAAACGCTATCCACTGTGGCTTAGCATGTCGGGGTATGTGTTTCCCACACATACAATGGTTCAATTACTCACCCTCCCTTACTCACCTTCTGCAGTAGAGTTAACGGGGCCCACAGAGCTTTGGCTATTGGGCAGTATAAAAATGCAATAAATAAATAAATAAATTTATGTGTCGTCTGTTCGGCTCCTTGTAGAGTTGGCCAGCAAGAATGTCCAACTGTTCCAGAGATGTTCTTGCTGGTGCACATGATATCTAACGTGGGGCCCTTTAGAAGACCGGAGCAGCTGCCACGGCCTGATTCGTGGCACTGAGACAGATGGGTGCAATGGTGGACATTATCCTCAGATCAAAGAGGGGTAAGTAAATCACAGTGCTGTGGGGGTGACAGTTTTGTGACGGGCAACATGTCATGGTTTTCCTACTCTTCCCCGCTCTGTGGTTAATTTACCCTCCCTCCCCCCATCTTTGTCTGAATAGGGTCTTTGTTTCTTACTCTTACAGTGTGATCCTGTCAGTTTTTACTCAGAACATGGCTGGCCCTTTCATTTAGAGGTAGCTCATCTGATTATGGATGTCATGAAAAGGAAGCAAAATATTAATTATTGTCAATATATTTTTGCTGCCACAATGAGATAAAGATGCCTGTGTCTTGTCCCAAGATAACTTGACTGGCCTCTCGTACAATGTCCCTTGATTCTGGGCAGGCAGGGGGTAGGGTAGGTGTTATTTGGTGTTGTTCCTCAGGCAGCAAAATTGTTGGGCCACCCAGATTGAGAAGTTAATCCTACTGCATCCATCTAGTCTGTGCTCTCAGATAACTGTGCATAGGATTGTAACCATATGGTCATGTTGATGGCTTTTGCAGCAACTTGTGCTGAAATTAACCACCCTTAGGGTAAAGATACTCTATTCAAACAGGCAATTTGAAAGTCTAGTATTATCCCTCAGGTAAGTAGTCACCGCAGGGCTAGCCTGTTCATGTAAAGAAAATTGTACTCTAATTTTCTCTTGCTATGCCTGGCCACACCTGTCTTTCCATAAGTGCTAAGTGTCAGAAAGATGAAATTAGGTTGATGACTCTGAGCATGCCACATTAGAATATGGGTGTGTTTTATCTTTTTTCCCTCTCTTTCTCTCTCTCTCTTTTTTAAAAAATGAGATTTCTCTTGCTGGGCCGTTTGTTACATGCTCTGGCATAACAACAAAAGTCAGCTGTCTCATGTTACTTGATGGATGTTGAAGTTGGAAAGGTCAATTAGTAATTGAGTTATGGTATGATTCCTTTTGATTAGTGCCAACAGGTTCATGTAGTCCACTCTTAAGATAACAATGCAACAAAAGGGTCCTGTTTCTCTGACATCGAAATCTAAACAATCATAAAATTCCCACTTCAGTTGAATGAAGCAGGAAAGCAAATGTGATGAGTTACACCTTAAAGTTTAAGGCTTAAACAAATAGATGTTCGTAAGTATTGATGTCATTCATTTAAAAAAAGCAATACGTTTAATTTTTCTTTACTGAAATTCATCAGCCTGTTACCTGTGCTTAAGTCCACTCTCAACAGTGAAACTAAGGGCCAGTTCACATCATGGGTGAACCACAGTGCACCCCTTCTCTATGTTAGAGTATCTTGTTTGATTGGGCACATATGCAAAGGATACTTGTACTTTGATGTGCCCCCCCTCCCTTGGTCATCACTGTTCCTCGTGTGTAGCAGGGATCAGCAAACAGGCAACCAGGGCCAAGGCCATGGGTGTCGGGGGTGAGCATTTTCGTATGTTTCAGATCGGTCTCAGTGTCTTCCAGCGCCAGGTGTGTTTGTTTGTTAGTAAAGAAAAATCACAGCTTCATGCAGTATCGCAACTCTGCTCTTGTGCAAGCATCAGGAGTAGTAAAAAAAAACCTTCACCAGGGATGGCTCTTCTTTAATTCCGGGAGAATTCGCTGACGCGTGGCCCCTGAAGAACAATCTCAGAAGGTGGAAACCCTACGATCATCTCTCCCCACTCCCCAAAGGACTTCAGGTGTAGATTAGGCCTTGGTTGGCTTAATAAAGATATTCCCCTAGTATAGATTTTGGATTTCTTTTTAAGGGCCAAACTTTGTTTTTTATGAAATATTTACATCACCTCAATAGAGTCAGTTCACACATTCAGCTGTGAGTCTCTGAATGATGAGAAGTCAGTTGATCCACATGGCTGTGTGATCCCAGTACTCACATAAGATTTAGTCATTGTTTCTGTATAGTGCTATGCTAAAAATTTCTCCTACATTTCTTTACCATTCTCATTGCATTTGATTAAAAAAATAAAGACATTGCCTTTAAAGCCCTAAACGGCTTGGGACCTCGATACTTGAGAGAGCGCCTCTCCTTATATATGCCTGCCCGAGACCTCAGATCTGTTGGAGAAGCCCTTCTCCGCATCTCATCAATGCAACGTATATGCTATGATGGGAGAAGGGAGAGGGCTTTTTCTGTTGTGGCACCTCGACTGTGGAATGCCCTCCTCTGGAGGCCCGATTGGTGCCAACATTGATTGCATTTCGATGCCAAGTAAAAGGCTTTTTAACAAAGCCTTTGATGGTTAAACTCACTGGCACATTGTTTTAACTGCTTTTATTGCTTTTAAATTATATATTGTTTTAACTTGGATCATGGTTTAATTTGTTTTTAGCTGTGTATATTTATTGTTTTATACTGTATGTTTTTATCTGTATGCTGCTCTGAGCTCTTAATGATATAGGGAGGGATATAAAAGTTTTAAATAAATAAATAAATTTAGAAAGAAATTCAGTGGTGAAGAAAATTTCAGAGAAATTCTCGTGGGATGAGCTTGCGTTTCTTGTGCTTACCTTACTTACGAAGTGGTCAAGGACTGTGTGTAATTCCCCCGTTTTCATTATAAAACCACCTCTCTGGCAACCTGTAGCCTCCTTTGCTTCCCACGCTTCAATTAAAGCCCAGGGGAAGATGCCATGAGGTAATTCCTCTCATACAGCTTTTTCAGATTAGGAAGCACAGGCAGCCTGGGAGGCTGCAGAGCAATGAGAGATATGTAAAAGAAAGAAAACATGCACACATCACCTTTGGCTGTCTCACAGTAATTAAGTAAGCTCAAAACACTACAAAAATAATTTTTAAAACATGTTGAAAATAAGCCAGAAGAATGGAAAGCTCTTTCATGGGGAGTGGGGGAACTTTCAGGAAATTTGACCAAGCACTATTTCCACTCCTTCCTTGGAGAGGGACACAACACTACCTCCCTCACAGTTGCATCACAGGGGATGCAAAATGGCAGGGGGGGGGAGGCGCCTGCCAACACAGTTAATGCTGTTGTAGTGCCAGCACGAAATCCCAAAAGCCCTTAGGTAGGGTGACCATATGAAAAGGAGGACAGGGCTCCTGTATCTTTAACAGTTGTATTGAAAAGGGAATTTCTGCAGGTGTCATTTGTATATATGGGGAACCTGGTGAAATTTCTTCTTCATCACAATAGTTAAAGCTGCAGGTGCCCTGCCTTCTTTTAAAATGGTCACTCTAGTATAGCTCCTGCACCTTTAACTGTTTTGATGAAATGACACCTGCTGAAATTCCCTTTCCTATGCAACTGTTAAAAATACAGGAGACCTGTATTTTCATATGGTCACCCTACTTAGGAGAAAAAGAAGAAGCTGTGCTACAACCCCTGCCAATGGTGAGCCCTACCTGTGAGAAACTATTAGAGAATTTCTCCTACTCCTGGAGAATTTCAGTGAAATGGTTGCCCCCAATTTCTCTGCTCACAAATAGGGTGGAGAAGCTGTTTGCCCACTATTTCTCTTAAGTCTCAAGGCTCCATTCCAAAGAATAGGCCATGGTAGCTTGAACTCACCTGTAGACCCTGGAGGAAAAAACAATAACCCTTCTTTGTTCTCTGAGGGTTGCCAGTTGCCAGAATCATTTACATACATGTCAAATGAGAGAATATGCCTTCCTTTTTGCATTTTGCAAAGACTTTGCCCCTTCCCAAATTTGTTATTCCGTATCAACTCTCCCATTTAGCTGGGTATGGGAATTTGAGGCAGTACATATCTGTAATATGCAAATTGTATATAGCATTTTGATGTCTGACACACTGAAATTAAATCAAATTGGAGGGGGAGGAAAAAGCAAAGTGTGTAATAAAGCTACCTTTATGGCCTCAAGCTGTAGATAAATTGTGGTCTGTGGTAGTTAAACAACAGCTGTTTGGATTTAAAACAAAATTATGATAAGGATCCCCAGAAGATAACACCTCTTGAGGTAACCGCATTTACCTAAATGCATCTGTTAGCAACAAACACCATGACTTAAGACTATTTATTGTGGTAGTTCATTCCTATTGCTTTCTTTTTTTTCCCCCAGCCTTCCCCCTTTCAAGTTTGTTGCTGAATTTTTTTTTTTACAGCAAACTGAATGTCAGGCAGGGCCACATGGAACCCCCTCTGGTTCTATCCCTGAGACAAACTGCTTGCTCCAATTGTCCACAGGTGGAAACGGGTTGTAATCCCTCTGTGCTTGTAAGTATAAGGAATTAAACAACTGAAAGAAAGCAAATTCTAATAGTTAAAGGAAACAAACAGCAGGACTAACACATTTTAGTGGGGTGCATGCATTTAAACTCAGTGATCTTTTATACCCTTTGTGAACAGCAGTTCTTTAAGAGCTTTACACCCAATAAAATTTAGGGGTGTGTGTGTGTGTGTATATGTATGTATGTATATATATATATATATATATATATATATATATATATATATATATATATATTCCTTTATTGCACACGGTTGGTTTGTTTTTTATTGCAGACATGTAGCAAGCCACCCATATGGAATTTCAAAAAGTGCACCAACTGAACTCAGCCTAAACATTTTAGTCCTGCCTGAGCTAGACTTCAGAATTACTAAATTTTGAATTGGAATACTTTTATTTCCTTCATATAGAAATATGGGTCTTACATTTATTTTTGCCAAACCCAATCCCACTTCAGAAGACAAAGAATTCTCTTTCATATCATGCAATCCATCTCCAGTGATGCAAATTGATACGCCTACAGGCGCAATCCTATGCATGTTTGGACGACAAAAAAAAGTACTACACTTTCAGCTTAGGTTTAGTAATTTACTTAGATTTGGGATTTATCCTGCTTGGGTACAAAGGGGTTTTACTCTTAGTTAGGATGTGAGCAAATCTAAATATTTATGCCAAGTTGGATCCAGACTTATTCATGACTAACTTGTGTCCCATTGATTTTACTCTAAATATGACTGCTTCTGGATCAAACCCACAATTTTTGGTAATAAAAAGGGGGGAATAGCATTTGAGTTCTGGATGCTAATCTAGCTCACACTTCTTACTTTGGGAAGATGTACATGTCAACACTTTTGACTTTTGCACATTTTATGATTTCACAAGTGTTCTCTGTCGTAAGCTTTAAGAACTGCTGAGGGATTGAACCACTGAGGGATAGTATTATATTGGTATTTAAGTGTCACAAATAAATAAATAAGAAAGAAAGAAAGAGTTTCCAAACTCTAAAGTCTACATTTTGGCCACAACCCAAGAGAGCATGCTCTGTATTGACTTGTGGTCATTGTGTTAAAGCATTGTTACTTTTAGCATGAGATTTGCTTCATTCAAACCCTTTGCCTGTAACTGAATCTAAACTCAACTATTTCAAATGCCTGGCTATGTTCATGTGAATATAGGTAACGTGTATTAGGTACTTTTGCATGGGTTATACAGGAGAGTATGGCTTATTTCTATGGCATTCACAAACTTTTAACTAACATGCATACATAATACGTTTTCTTCCATATTAGGTTCAGTGCCAACCAAAGATATTACACTGCCTGAGCTGGAGCAGCAGCACACCGCCCCCCTCAAACCAACCCCCGCCCCCCGCCCATACAGTACCTAAGGCTGGTCAAGTACTCAAGGCAGAAACCCTCACAAACAAACAGCCCCAGCCCATGCCAACTCTTGGCATTAAAAAGGCAATATGACTACATTAATTTGTAGCCTTTTCATGGCACCCAAAATCAGCTACCTGTGCCAGCCACCTGGCAGGATCTACACTACTGCTTTGAAATGGTTTTAAACGGTATTGACAACTGTTGGGGCTCATGACACATTTCAAACCACTTTCAAAGTGTTACATCCTGCTTGGTGTAGGTCTGGCCTTTGTCTATAGTTCAAACAACCATGCTCCTTGTGATAGACAGATTCATGCTGGAAAAAGAACAGCAACAAATCTTATTTCTACAGCATTTCCCTCAGCAAACAGTGTGCACAATATCACTGCTTTTCCTTCCTCAATTTAACTCCCCCCACCCCACCCTTCTGAGACCCAGCTGGTACATTGCTGAGGCTATGTGGTAGTATCTGCTGAGGAGTGGGGGACTAACTTCTCAGCAGTGTGTGACATTGTTATCACATGATTCTTTCTTGTGACAATGTTGTCCATCCCCACCCCCACCAAATTCAGCCATGGACACTAGTATGGAAATGAGCAATGGGACCAGCTTCACATGCTACTGAAATGTTATAGAGTAACCACCAACCCAACCCAAGGTAGTATAGTGACCACCACACTGCCTCATTAATACCATGAAACAAGTCTTGCTGTACAGACCAATGCAGGTATTTAAGAGTATTCAAGAGTTAAAGTATGTTAGTTCACAAACTATTCACATGAACACAGCTTGTGTAATTTGTCAGACTTTGATGGCATGCATTTTTTCCCCTCAGCGCTTCCACTAGCATGAATGGGAAATATTACTGAATATGCAGTATTTCTTTCCATTGACTCTTTGTGTTGATGTTATTTTAATTCCAAAGGCCCAAGTGAGTCTATTCTGGCTATTTCCTATTGCTTCACACACAGCTTTCCCTGACAAGTTAATGACAAGTCTTTTGCCGTTTTGTTTTGTTTTTTGCTGAAGTTCACATGCAGGTGTGAGGCAGCCCAAAACACCTGCGCGCATCACCTTTCCTTCAGAAAAGCAGAGCTTCGCAACACTAATTCATCATCCAAAGAAACATTAATATTTTACTTCAGTTACCAAGTGCGCCCGTTCAAACTTTTATCTAAAAAAGCATTCTTTATCATCTTTTCATTAAGTTCTCAAGAGCTAATGGTTTCTGAGTTCCCCCGGTAAGGATGATGTTCTGAATAATGAAAGCTCATTATTTCTCCACAGAATGCTTGTTAATTCAAATGATGATATTAAAACTATAGTAGCCTTTAGCGCTGGGGTGATTTCTAGCATACTTTATCATGTATCAATATATACTCTGTTTGTCAAAACTGCCCAGGGCTGGGGCTGACATTCTCTCTGGAGGAGTCTAGTGCTTCAAGAGGCACTGAATACACCAAGGTGACAACTCGCAGAGTTTGCGCCTCTAGGAAATGGAAAGATGAAACTTGAAGTGCCATCGTCCCCTCTTGATTTCCTTATTAGTATTCATAAAGAGACAGTATCCTCCTCTTTTTCTAGTCCTCACAGGGTTGCCTTTTGAATAGAATAAAAGGGTGGGTGTTTCTTTTTTTCTTAATGGGGGAAAAAAGTCAACTACACATATACACTCCATATATAAAACATCCTTGCATTCCAGTTTAATTAACAGATCTGAAATAAATCCCTGCTATTAGCTTGAGGATTTCACAAATATGGATACATTTACAACATGCTGAACCATAGCCCACACCATTTGACTCAACATTTTTGTCTTGTTGTTATTGTTAAAATTCACTGTAGTCCTTGTTTTCTGCCTTTCCCTTATTCCTATGGCTAGACTATATCCCCCACCAGTAACTTAGCTGCAAGCGTTTTGACATTCATGCCCTGTTTTCCACTTTGATCAACAAGGTGCTTAAAAATATTGCCGTCTGTTGCCTATTTTTCCCCTTCTACCACCATCCTTACCATCCTATGTCTTAAGAAATAAAACATTGCACTAAAGGTGCTCTAAAATGAACAATGTCTTCCAAGAACCTCACAGTATAAGTAGCATTTATTCCCTTGGCTTCTTGAAAGGAAAAAAACTGAAAAAAATTAGCATTATCTGTGCCCAGATTAATTGAAATTTATATATATATATATACATTTGCAGTTCTTGAGGAGAAGTTGTTGTTGTTGTTGTTGTTGTTGTTGTTAATATAGTACCACAAATGGCACCTTGCATGGACAAATCAACTTGGTAAGAATCCAAATTTGATCAGAGTAGTGATGTTGCAGGTAGTTAACTCCCCAGTGCACACTTTTGCTGATCTAAACCACACACAGCCTGCTGTTAGCACTGCCATTAGCTCTGCACAGGGAAACACCAGCTTCGAGGGCATGATTGACAGCATGGGGGAAGTTAAATACCACCCCCTCCACTATCACTGCTGTTTCAATCAAATTCTCAGCCCCCTGCATCTGTTTTAAACTTTTATTAAGTTGGGAAACCCATGCATAACATACAGTTTGGACCCAATACACATAACAAACAGAAAAGAAGTTCTTGCCTTGAGTTGTTTACAATCTTGAATCTGTGGAATGGGAAGTAGGGCTGTGCACGGACCCACCCACCCCGATCCACTCTGGATCCTGATCAGGACCTTCCGGATCGGGTCCGCTCTGCTTTGGGTCGATCTGGATCCACTCCGCTGCAGATCCAGATCCGGATCCGGAGTTCTGTTCCCCCCCCCCATAGACTTCCATTGCAAATGTAAAACGCCTATAACTTCTTTAGTTCTCAAATTAGAAACATGAAAATGGGCACCATGATAGCTTCTAAATAGATCCTTAATCATGGCCACTTTGAAGGAAATGGGATTATCCCCTGATTTGGTGGGAATTTTTAAAAGATTTCCCCCATTTACAGAAATGCAGTTATCTCCGTCATTTTTCAAGATACACACATGTAACTGGGCACCATAATATCTTCCAGATAGGACCTTAGGCATGGCCACTTTGAAGGAAATCAGATCATGCCCTGATTTTGAGGGAATTTTAAAATATATTTCCCACATTTACAGAAATGCAGTTATCTCCGTTATTTTTTAAGCTACAAACATTTAACTGGGTACCATGATAGCTTCCACATGGGACCTTAGGCATGGCCACTTTGAAGGAAATCAGATCATGCCCTGATTTTTGGGGATTTTTTAAAAATATTTCCAACTAACTCCTCCAAACACAGCTCCAGAAAAATCCACTCCTCACTGACCGAAGTCCTACCTCACAAAGACAGAGAAAGAAAAGTCATGCCTCTGTATGCCTCTGGCTTAGTCGTAATTGTGTTTTAAACTGTTGGGTGTTTTACTGTGGTTTTAATTTTTGTGAACCGCCCAGAGAGCTTCGGCTATTGGGCGGTATAAAAATGTAATAAATAAATAAATAAAATAAATAAATAAATAAATAATAAATAGTCCCCCCCCCATCAACATTGGGATTGGAGAATGCATCACATGGGGTGATCACTTATCAGCACGATTGGGAGATGAAGCTGTCTATAACACCGAAAAAAGCTTATTTCCCCCTCCTGCTTTTACCCATTAAATAAAAATTCATTGCAACCCAACTGCTGAACAAATATTTCTGAAAATCTACACAAATGACCCCCAATGAGCAATCTCTAAGCTCATTAATTTTCAGGGCTCTATCTTTAAAAATAAAGAAGTTATAGGCGTTTTTTTGCCCAATACAATTCAATACAAAAAAAGTTAAAAATGGCTTCCGGAGGTCTGGATCGAGGCGAAGCGATCCGTATCGAAGCAATCTGCTTCAGTTTGATCCGGAGGTCCCTAGACCCAATCTGGATACAAATTTAGCATGTCTGGATTGGGTCGCTCCGTTCCAGATTTGGGGATCCGAAACAAAGCGGATCACAGCCCTAATGGGAAGCATTCAAAGAAGGGATGAGGATGGGATGAGGTGAGGGTCTTGCAAAGGCTATACCTTCCATTAAGTTACATAATTAGGGTCCTATGCACATACAGCTGTGTGCATCTACATCCAGTGGAATCTGGTGGCTCCAACATCTGTGGGGTGGTGAATCCACTTGTGATTTTAGTCAGATCTCTAAAGGAGCTATCCAAGGTGTGGAAGTTCTGACTGGGGGAGCTGTCTTCACGGTGCCAAGTTGGTGTCGCCTTCCCCCAAAACCCAGTGGTTTCCCTTACCCAGATGGTGTCAGGTAATCCTGATGCCAAGGAGGGAGTGTGGGGTTTCCGGGGGGTCACCCAGGTACTGGAGCTGCCCCACCCATCCTCTTCCTGGTTTCTAGCAACCAATCACCAGTCGCCTTCCACCAGAGCTGTGCTCCGGATCAACCCCGGAGCAAGGGCAGACAGTGGAAGATCCCCTGACTTTTTCAAAGTGCAGCTTCACAGGAAGACCCCACTGTGGCTGTGAATCTTCAGTTGCTTCTTATAATTGACACAGCACAGATTTGCAGCCACCGCAGGGCTTTGGCCACATACAGACAGCCCCTGATTCTGACTAAAACCCGAAGCGGGTCCACTGCCCCCACCAGTCTCCAATGCCTTCAAGACATTTGTGCTGTACACGCAGATGCGGAGGAGGGACATCACAGGCACAACATTGGGGGTGAGGTGGCCCCATTCCATGCTTGAATATGGCTGAATATGGCTGTAGTTTAGCTCAATTCCTTTGTCCCCTATTAAGACTAGGCCTAAGAGCCAACGACTTCATGGAGAAATTAGGCTTTGAGGTGGAAGGCCTATGCAAAGGTTCAGACTTTGGATCCATGCAGGGGAATAGAGGTGCATGCTACAACCCTGGTCCCTCCATCTGCAAACTTATTGTGTTTATCAGTAAGTTCTAAAAGGGAAAGAGAACTGTGTTTCGGTGAATGCAGTTATAGAACTCTGCACAATCAGGGTAACAAGCCAGAGACATCATAATTAATAAGAGTATCTAGGGTTGCATGTGTGCCAGATTTTTATTTTTCTCTCTGTTGTGGAAGTACCTAAACCATTTTAACATGCACACACCAATCTCAGTGAGTGAATGAGGCCCAAGCATGTATAGATTTGAAAGCTTCCCAAGCTCCCCCAGTTCCCCTTGCTCGGGGGTGTAAAATATGAGCAACTTCAAAACACTACCTCACCTCCTCTTCCTGTTCCCCAGAAGGAAATGTAATTGTGGAAACCAAGTCAACCCCAGTGCTGCCAAGAGCAGACAGGCCGACACACCAGAGCATTCACGTACACTGTAACACAAATTTCTCTACCGTTCTCTTGTAATTATCTCTCCCATGAAAGATTTTGCTGGAGCATTATGCCCACAGGCTGAATGATAAGAATATGGTAAGCTTTTTTTTAAACAAAAATTATTTCCCCTCAGTGTTTCTTCACCATAACAATGATGAAATATTAATGGGTATTAAAACATTTCAGAGGTCAGCAGTCCAATATTTCCCAAGCTTCTGATATTCCCTCTCTTTTTTAATGGGCTTTATTTGTGATGAATTTTTCTTATTAAATAAAAAGGGCCAATGTGTTTAAGTTTATTTCTATGTTCTAAAGCATAACATGTTACAAGGATAAAGTTAGTATTAGCAGTCCTTTATTTTAATATATGAGTGTGATTATTTTAGAATCCCAGATACAGAGCTTAATTTGAAGCAAGATTCACCCCAGCAATGCCTCAGAACGAGTTTTCAGTGATGACGCTTAACCCCAAAATACGTACATTAATAATAATAGAAAGGAATGTCTAAAACCAGCCCTTTCATGCTGATGTGAGTAGGGCTAAAGATATCCAAGTGCAGAGAACATGGCTTCTATACAATCTTCAACCCTGGTGAGTCATTTTAGAAATGCCTAGGTTTTAAGTCTATTTCCAAATTAAGCTTATTAAGGCTGCAATCCTACATATATTTAGGGAGCTATCCTGGGTTCCCCATAGCATCTGGTTGATATAGGATTGTTCAGTTTCTGGGCTTTGAGATCAGAAAAAGGGCTTTAACTTCAAAGCCCAGAAAATATGTCCCCCTCTCCCTCATAACCAGCATGGTTCTAGCTACGTAAAAGGGACCATTCCCAGGAGCAGGGAGGGAAGGAAACTGGGGCATTGGCCATACAACCTTCCCTATGGCTGCCCCAGCCTCCCCCTCTGAAACACCACAGCTAGAAATCGCCCATCTAGCAGAAATGCAGCATGGCTGGAGAGCGGACGTGAAGACTTCCTCCACACTGCAGCCACCCTGCATTGGATACTCAGTAGCCTCCGAGTTCAGAGGCTGCCAACTATCTTCATAGGATAGCACCCTTAACTCTGAATAAGTCCCATTGAATTCAGTCAGTTGTATTCAATGTTAGTCTAACTTAAGTCCTATTCATTTCAATGGGTCTACTCAAAATAGGACTTATTTTGGAGTAGTATTGTGTAGGATTGAACTGCAAGTGATTCACCACAGGGTTGTTGTTGTGAGAATAAAATGGAGAGGAAGATTATGTACGCCGCCTTGGGTTCATTGGAGGGGGGGAAGGCGAGATATAAATGCAATAAAATAATAATAATAATAATAATAATAATAATAATAATAATAATAATATGAAGAAGAAGAAGAAGAAGAAGAAGAAGAAGAAGAAGAAGAAGAAGAAGAAGAAGAAGAAGAAGAAGAAGCATTTAACCAGGTTTGTAAAAGTAAGAAAGATCCCATCTCTTTCTTTAAAAACAACAACGACCCACTAATATCCAGCCTTAGGATGGAGAACTTTGTTAAGGAAGTCAGTGACAGGATTTTATAGCTGCAGTGAGGGAAGCTCCTCCATACTAAATATTCCTAAGAAATTAAATTTACCTCAGTCTACAGACTCGGCTGCATGCCACTATATACCCCATTTATCTTTACTATTATTGCCAACTAGTAGTGATGTTAAATGCATGAGTGCATTTATCTAGATTTCTCCTCCTAAATAACAGCCAGCGGGATCTGATCAAAAGCGCCCTCCTCAAAGCCGCTGTTAATCCCTGGGGGAAGCTTTCCTTGATGCCAGGGGAAGCTTCCCTCCCATAGCTTGGTGAACTGTATCTTTCTGCCAAGTGGTAAGGAGAATTTAGCACATATCAGCTGCTGATGTGTGGTAGGAAGTGTGGTACAATGGTCTGTCTACAAACCTTCTCTCAGGACCTCAGCTCTAACTGGAAAGTCCTGATGACTAAAGTATGCAAAGTAGGGAGCCACTTATGCATCATGGAAAAAGAGAAAACACATCACCCAAACAGAGGACAAAAGAGCAAACAGATTTGCATAAAAGCTGCATACTCTTATTTATATGTCTAGATGCAAGTTGAGAGAGAATATTTCCTATAATTTAAACAGAAATACAATTCCTTCCACCTTGCTTCTATTCTACATTTTCCTCTTCACACCAACAAAGGAAATGTGCAACACTTCTGCTCTTTTTCCTCAATGGATTTTCTGAGTTAAGCAAAAAGTTAGGAGAATTGCTGGGAAAACACAGGCGGACTACCAAAGGGAAATGATGACATCTGGATCACCCATGATGATTCCTTAATAAATCCTTGTCTGGAAATGTCCTGTGTCTAATTTGTCTGTGAGAGCTCTAGTCATGCTGATGTGTTATGGAATGGCTATGAACATTCAAATTATACAGAAGGTTTTAAAGAAAACTGTCAGCCTGTATTGTCTATGGACTAATGGCACTGTGTAGGGCAGGATCTACACTACTGTTTATAATGATTATGACAACTGTTCAGGCCCAGGACACATTACAAATACCGTTTTCATACTGTTTTTAAAGTGTTATGTCCTGCTTGGTGTAGATCAGCCACAGTACACAGTAGATAAGCGAATAGGCAATCCTGACACAGTGTTGGTCAATGGTTTGTGTGAATGTTATGCACTCATGAGACAAGCATGTGAGTGGCATGTGGGAAAAACATGTCCATATGAGTATGGCTTGTGAATATTGTACATGTACGTGAGACAGAGTGAGTTGAAAACAGGTGTTTTATAGGGATGTGCTCCGCTTCTAATCGGACCGGCGAATTAGAAGCGGAGCGGGGGGCTTCGCCTGCCCTTAAGGCAGAGGCGAAGAGGATTGGGGGGCCGGCGGAGCGTGGCGAAGAGGATCGAGGTGAAGGCGGATCCTTCGCCTCGATCCGGAGCTCCGCCGGAAAGGTAAGTGGGGTTTACCGGGCCCTGCCGCTGTCGCCGATGCGGCGACAGCGGCAGGGCCCGGTAACCCCCCCGCCCTCCTCTCCCTTACCTGCCTCCATCCGCGGTCCGTCGGCATCTTCAATTGAGCCCGCAGTTCAACTAGGAAGTCTGGGCCACTTGCGGCCCAGACCTCCTGGTTGAACCGTGGGCTTAATTGAAGACGCCGACGGACCGCGGACAGAGGCAGGTAAGGCCCTCCTCTCCCTTGGTCCCTTATCGGGCTCTGCCGCCGTCGCCGCATGGGCAGCAACGGTGGCAGGACCCGGTAACACCCCCCCCCCCCGCCCTCCTCTCCCTCACCTGCCTCCGTCCGCGGTCCGTCGGCATCTTCAATTGAGCCCGCGGTTCAACCAGGAAGTTGATGCGGCGATGGCGGCAGGGCCCGGTAAACCTTCCGCCCTCCTCTCCCAGCCTTACCTGGCGCCACTCCCCTCCACTGCGGAGCTCCGATTCGGAGCCGGAGCTCCGCGGCGAAGAGGAGCGGAGTATGGGCGGAGCGGAGCGGGCCGACCCGAAATTTTCGGATCGGCCCGTGGGGCGGAGCAGGGTGTCCGTGCACACCCCTAGTGTTTTACTTATATGAAATCTGCAAAACGTATGTGGGTCTCCACTACTATTGATTGCCAAAACTTTTATTAAGGAACATCTAGTTAGTTTTGCAGCTGCACAAATGTAAAGTCCTTTACCACTCCCTTAGGCTCAAATCAAAACCTACAAGTGCCAATACATCACAGCCGCCTCTGTGATAGTCACTGGTTCTGTGGTATGACATACCAGTTTAACTGGTTCTACACACCTTGAGAAAAAATGACAGCTTTTCATTGCAAGCTGTTCTGATCATAAACAGAAGCAGGCAGCTTCTATGCATGCCCAAACCTGCCTCCTTCAAAAAAAAAAATGGCAAGTAATATCAACTCTTAACACAACTTTGAGGGTTAACTCCATTCCTATCACAGCAGCAATGGTTAAAGCTTCGTCATTTTTGTGCTTCAAAGTTAATGGCCAGTTTATCCCACAACTGTTTATTATGCCTAAGAAGCTCCCTTTTTGTGTGTGATTTTGCTTTGGTAACTATAAAATGTCCAAACCCCTGGAATGATGCCAGTTCACTACACGGTACGTAAAGGCAGGGCCGGTGCTATCATAGAGGCCACTCAGGCGGCCGCCTAGAGCGCCAAGCTAAGAGGGGCGCTGGGCACAGCGCAGCACTCACGCACGTTGGCTGTGAGCTGGCCCGGCCCGAGGATTCAGCTGGGCCTGGGTGGGCGAGATGGCGCCCTGCACCCGCCCAGCTGAAGCAAAGCCAGGGACGCTGGGGTGGGGGTGGGGCAGCTCCACATTTGGACTTCTGGAATGCGCCTGGAAGAGACAGACACCGAGAGAGAGAGAGAGAGAGAGAGAGAGAGAGAGAGAGAGAGTATATGGGTGAATGGGGTGCATGGGGTCTTTGAATTAATGCATGTGTTCATGTGTGTGTTTGTTTGGAGTGAGTGATGCTGAGTGTGCATCTGCATGCACGCGCGCGTGAGTTGGGGATGATTTGGAGGTGATATTCCTATTAAATAATGCATTTTAGACCCATAGACGTTCCTTTCCAATTTGTTTTTCTTGCACTTTAAAATAAATAAATTTGTGTGTCTTATTTTTTCCAGGAAACATATGTTCTTAAAAATCAAACTTGGCATTTTTTTGGGGGGGTGAAAGTAGCTCACCTTGCCTAGGGCACAAAATAGTCTGGCACCGGCCCTGGGTAAAGGGCATTTTTTTTCTGGGGATGGGCTTAAAATTTCACAGTTTTTGCCAATGTGGAAGAGGCAAAAAGGCAAAATGAGAATGGAAGCAAGGTGACACATTAGTAAATACTGATGAGCAACACATATATTGTAGTGAAACACAAATATGCTTCTCTTTTGATATACGGTTGAAACATAACCACATGACAGAATGGGTGTTTGTAGGAACACACACACACACACACACACCCCTCATTGGTTGACAGGGAGAGCAAGGCTGGGCCACACAACCATCTTCCCCGCTACCAGTGCACCTGCGTATGACGCCCCCTGCTGGCCACTCATTTGGCCAGTGTGTAAAGCGGCCCTGTATGTGTTCTGGCCCTGTATGTGTAAAGCGGCCCTGTATGTGGATTGTCTCCATGAAAGGGAGGGTGTGGGGGATCCCTCTTTACATGGATGTGCTCTCCATATGTAGAGCTGTTCCAATCGCTGGCCTAATGTGCAGATGGAGAGGGTGGCTGCTCTGTACAAGCCTCAAAATGGTTCAATATACTCATTTTTTTCTTTCCAGGGAACCCTGGGAATACTTCTGTGAGGGCTAAGGGGCCATGGATCGATAACAGAAAAATCTCAGCACTTCACCAGTGTATAATTCCTAGGATTACTTGGATGAAAACCTAATAGTTAAAGTGTTAAAATAAATAGTTAAAATAAAAATTATTTATTTATTTAAAACGTTTCTTGGCTACCTTTCAGGGCAGAAGCCCTTCCATGGTGGCTTACAGCAATAAAATACATAAAAACAGTTAAAACCAATGCATGCTTCTAGTGTTGATTAGCTGTAGAGCCAATTTTCTCTCCCCTTCCAATACTGAAAGTTGTTTGGCCTTCTTGTTTTAGCATGGATGCTTTAGTTCCCATTGCAATTTCATTAGCAGCTTATAGAATGAAACAGTGTACCTGAAAAAGAAGGTGCAATTGCTGGAAGTTGTGTAGGGCTGAGGAAAACTGGAAACTCTGCCAGGAAAAAAAAAAAAAAAGGCTGGAGTATAATAGTTACATGAGTGGGTTGGCAGATTAAACCAATTGCCTTCCTCCAGCTTTATACAGATCAGACAAGATTTGGGTTGGATGTCCAATGTTCACATTTTGTTCAAACCTGTATGTATGTATGTTAACATGGTGCAGTTGCTCAATACGGAGGGAAAGCTACTCTGCACGTGCTCAAAATTCACTTTATTATTTCATCTGTTTCTTTTTAAAGGGGAAATGGCTACAGATGGGACAGAGTGGTGCTAAATGGTCATGATTCAGAGAGGAGATGTGGGGTCACAGGACCAAATCCAACAATACCTACAAGAAAAACATAGATTTTCCCCATCTATGTGTACCACTAAGAGGTGCCCTTCCAATCCTAATTCCTAGTGTATCTTCTGCCATATTCTGCACCTGAGAAACCGTAATTCTGCACCCAAATTAAAGGCTTGTTAAACATGCTTCATTTTGCAGTTCCTTGCTTGAAGTGTGTGTTGCAAGCAAGGAACTGCAGCATTATGCTGAGATACTCTTGCAATGGGAACTAAAGCATCCTAGGGAATAGTATGTTTTAGTTGCAACGCATTCCTGATATTGAAAGGGAGGGAAACAGTCTGCTTCAGAATCCCACAGTATCGATTCACAGAAATCCAAACTCATTTCAATCTGTTGTGGAGTTCTTTTGACATCCCTCCTTACTACACCTTGACGTGAGTGAAGTATTACACATTACCACCCAATTGACCCCTGAAATCTTCTGAAGAGGCATTGTTGATTATCCCACAACCAACAGTGTGTCATCAAGTATGGACAAGTAAGTGGCCCTTCTCGGTTCTGGCACCCACCCTCTGGAATGCTCACCGATGTGTGGCCTGAGTGGCCGAAACTGAGATGAACTTTAAATGCCTCTTAAAGACACAACTATTTATTTATTTATTACATTTTTATACCACCCAATAGCCAAAGCTCTCTGGGCAGTTCACAGGCTTTCTCTGACGTCTAATTGCATTACTTTGTTTTACTGTTTTTATAATTTCTTTAATGTCTTTATATTGTTTATATATTAGCTTCTATATTGTATTTTCACGTGTTTTTATGTAAACTACTTAAGAGTTTATTATAAATAGTTGATGAAAGAAAGAAAGAAAGAAAGAAAGAAAGAAAGAAAGAAAGAAAGAAAGAAAGTCTAAAATCCTCTAATTGCACCACTATAGCAGAGTACTGTCTGCCCTGAGTTGCAGTGGCTCTTTCTTGTCTCAGGCACAGGTCTTTCCAGTCTTGCCACCCAAGATTCCTTTATCTGAAGAGACCTGGTTGAACCAGTTGCATCTGTTACATGCAAAGCATATTCTCTTATCACAGAGTTATGACTCAAATATGGTTTCTTTCCTTGAAAATGATATGAGCAGAAGTGGGTAAGCGGAAGGTTAATAATGATGGAGTAGAAGCAATTGCAAAATCCTCCACAAAACTCTTAATGGTTTCAGAACAGGATGAAACTGCTAGTCATGATCAGCCAGTTCCTACAAGAATTTTCCAATATGGCTCAACACTGCGTTTCCAAAGACTGAAGGGGGCGGGGAAGAGGAGGAGGAATTAAAACAAGCTGTGTGGTCACCATGCACCTTGTTTTAAAGTGATTTTTTTTCTTCTTTTTTGCTGCTGTCAAATTTCAATAGTAATTTAACAGCAGTGATTTTCCCCCGGTGGGTTCCAGGGGTTGGAAATTAGCTCCTAGACCCTCTGAAACTGCTCACCCATGGATTAAATCTTGTTAGATTGTGCCCATGGTGATTAAGAAAGTTAAATGGCTGATTTTCTCCCTTTCAATGTATAAGTATAGATGGAGATATCTATACTGTCTGAGTATATCTATACTGAGTATATCTATTCTGTCTGAGCATTCTGTCTGAGCTTGTGACTGAATTATAATTTTCTTCATTTTATTAACATTATTTCTGAGTTGTCTTTTGGCCCAGAAAGGACTCCCTGGATGACTTACAATTTAGAACTTTAAAACATAATACACAGTAAAATCAGGGTGTGATCATGGTTTGTGGGTATGTATACAGGTAATGCCTTTCTACACGTAGAATGGGAAAGGGATACACATACTTCAAATGACAACATTTTGTGATGGATAATAACCATTTTCAACTTTCAGTGCACACTATTTAGGTTGCATATTAGTCTAGAAAGTGTTAGGGAAATTGAATTTACAGAATTCAATACAAATACAAATCAAAACATTCAGGGGTTGTTCCCTGAAATGCCTGAAGCATGACATCTGGAGCTAAGAAATATATTTAGTTTCAAGAAGGTAACAAGATATACGTGAGATAAGACTATTATACAAAATGCACAATTGTTTCTGGATGTTCACAATGACAATTGCACCTGTAGCTCACTATATATTGAGCTTTGTTTTTGTGAACCGCCCAGAGAGCTGAAATAAATAAATAAATATTGTGCTCATCAGCTGGACTTTTATTTCTGACTTCTGCCAAAATAAAATATACATGACATTACCTGTTACAACCCTATTTCTCACAACTAAATGTGTTTTTCAATTAGCCCAACTCTTGACAATAAATTAGTCTTTGTCACAGCCAACCTGTGACTGAAATACAGGACCCATTTTTATTTGGTTTTATTGCTTTGAAAATGAGGATATCTTTGACACATATTAGAAAGGCTATTTACATGGATTTCCCCCCACCCCCTAATCTAGATTTCTTTATGTTTATGTTGTCTATGTTTGGCAACACATTACATCTTCTGCTATTCTTTTACATCCTGTTTTTAAATGTGGGTTCATCAGGAGGTGACTTTTTGTATCACCTCATGGCAAATATCTCTACGTGTGTGTCACACAAGTAAGCTTACCTATAATGAATTGCCACCTATATATGGTGGTATGATTACAATGACCTTTCATTGAATAATAAATGTTTGGATGAAATACAGTAGCTTGGCTGGAGTATCATTTCCATGAGGTTGGCTATGACAGTTCCTACAAATTTTAAGGGGGTGGGGGAGGCAGGCCAATAGCTTGTGGCTATCATGAGGCCAGGGAGCTGGAGAGAGTGAACACAATATTTTATATCTGAGAAAGGCAAAGCTGAGGATGGGCCCATAGAGAAGAGCCCAACAGGAGGATGCTACAGCAATTGTTTCTTTCTCCTCCTGCCCACCCTGTGGCTACCAGGTATGATGACAAACTATGAGCAGCAGAAGGAACTTTGGTGGGATTTTCATAGGCTGCTGTTGAATAAGGAAGATAAGAAATTGTCAGTGAAAAAAACTTAAGGAAAAGACAGTGTAGAACTTTTTTAAAAAAAACAGAAACAGAAAACACCAACCCAAATTAGCATGCCAATGATCTGCAGCAGGACAATCAAGAAGATATTTAGGGCAGCCTTCAGCCTACCAGTTCCAGCCTTACAGCTACAGTGTACAGGAATAGGATTCTGCCTGTGGTATACTCACTATAATATATGCAGATAGGCCACACACATACAAACTGTATGCACAGAGGCTCTTTACATACTATTGGGGCCCTGCATTTGGCATACATTAGATAGTGGACCACTGGGCACAGCCCCACACTCCTTTCTATACACAGTGTCTACTCAAGGGAATGTCTGTACAGACCTCATGAGTGATTGGAACATATGCTGAACCAAAGATATGGGCACATATCTCTCTCCCCCCAAAAAAAGATTATTGGGAAAAAGTGACCTTGTGGAAACAAAGGTGGTTACCTGAATGGATACTACCACTTAAGTGTGTCTTTCCTAACATTGTTTTTAAATAGTTGTTTGTTTGCTTGTTTGTTTATATGTCAAATAGTGACCAGAACAAAGTTCAAACTGGCCCAGTCTGTGCAGCCAGCTGAGTAAATGTTTTGAAACTGTATGGCATCTTTGCTTCCTCCAAGAAATTAACACCTCAGATAGGTGATATGGAAAAGGGTTCTTTTTTTTTTCTTTAACAGGCTTCTTGACAGTCCACTGAGCTGGCTGTCAAACTGGTCTCCCTAAAGTGAAGAGAATTTACCTCAGAGAGCTATGTATGCAGCTCTTGTTTCTTCAAATCAAGCAACTGACATTTTGGTCACTGGTTGAGACTGAGAGTTTGACCATAAATTCCTGAGGAGAGGAAAGCCTGGCTATGGAGTAGGTGGTTTGGGGCCTCATGCTGACTGTTAACAATGACTCTTGTGATATGCAATATTTCTATAAAATATTTTGTTTCCTCCCAAAATCATGCTTGGAATTTGGTTCATCCACCATTTTATATCAGAGAAATAACAAGCATGATCTCAAGCTAAAGTTGAGACAAGTTATCTAAGAAGGTATTCTCCATTTATTTTGTGTTCTCCTTTAGGTATAAACATCTGTTTTTATTCCTGGGCAGTTGCTATTTGTATTTGTTTACCATTTTCATGTGTGGATCTCTGTCATGGGAGGAAATGTAGGAAAAATAACAGGAGCCATTTTACTTTCTTACAGAGAGATGCTCTGTAAGATGCACTAATATTTTACTCTCCAACTTTCCTTCTTGCTATAGTTTCTAGGAAACACAAGGAACTCTGTGATCACTTCACAATCATAGTATTTCAAGTGTGTTTGAAAGCTTGAAATCGATCCTTATGTTGCCTCCTGTTCCAGTAATCAAAATGAAACTTGCTGGATGGAGATTTCAACTAATAGGCATTCATGTTTACAGAAAGGAAACACCCACCAACTACCCTTTATAAAGGCAATCACAGCAGAAACAGGACTGGTCCAATGGCACCCATTGCTTGAAAACAAAGACAATGCTCAGCTGTAACCCTTTGGGTTATATGCTCAAGTCCCTAGGAATTCTAAGGTGATCCCTTTTAGCTAATCACAGGCTGGCTAGAATAGTTTTCTCAGGTCCCTAAAGGGGGGTTAGTAGTTCCCACAGAAATGCAGCTGAGTTCACTCGATCCAATTAACTGGACCTTGTTCTAACTTTGGGGCTGGAGACATCATGAGATAGCACAAAATACAGGTGGTTTATCCACTACGTTCAGCCCCAGCCTTTGCAAAATAGGAACTTACAAACTGCTCAGACACAAAAGAAAATGGAGTTCTTGATATGAACTGAAAGAAAGCATTTAGTGGTTTGACTCCCTGCAAACAATTCTACATATTTAGGGGTCTTTCCACTTTGAATATATGGACATTTTAATCCAATGGACTTGGAAGCTGAAAACAAACAAATACACACACACACACACACACACACACACACTAATTTTAATTCAGGGTTGCCAGTGTAAATTTGTCATATATGTGATTTGTGTGTGTATGGAGCAATGGTAAGATCAGGAATGGGCTTATGATTATTACAATTAAAGCCATCAACTAAGGGGTTTTTTGAGAAAATAATGACTTATGTTTTAATTAACTTTAATTAATTGGTTATTCAATTGTATTTAAATATATTTGCAAATTAACAAAATCTTAATATGAGTGCTTTTATGAGATGTTACAGGATATAAAATATCTTACTATCTAATAAACAAAGCTAGCAGTCATTGTTAAAAGGAAAATCCATCTTTAATGTTTTATTATTCATTCCTTGTTACAAGTAACACACCAGAGTCCAAACAGCCACTAAAAAACTTGTCAAGGATGCCCTTTAATTTACAACTCTAAACTTAAATGTCCTCTTAACAATAAAAACTGACCACTGATTAATCAGCTAAAACTTTAGTTGATTGATCTACTGATTGTACCAATTGAAACTTGTAGCCTTAGTTACAAGGCATGGGAGATTTGCCATTGATTTTATGAGAGGTCGATAGAGAAATGTATAAGCTATACAAGGTATGCTGTCCCTCCACTGTATGAAATTTAACTTCCCAAATAAAACAGGAATGCCAGTTCCATTTGACATCATTTAGCTAGGCTTCATGGGTAGGCTTCACAAAATTGCATTAGCTGGATTTTATTTATGAGGACTTCATGATCTGCATGTGCCCAAGATCAAACTTCACCTCCTTCACATAGACCCATGGACCATAAGAAAATTGTCTACATTTCTGCTTTATACTAGCATGAGACAACATGTTATGCTAGTACCACCTAGGGCGGGGTGGGGGCTGGGGAATCTTATATTGATAATACCACTCAAGGTTTGCTGCCATTCCAAATCTGCTTGCACCATGTTTTGTGAAAGTTTATGAAGTAAACTTGACCATTTTGACTGAATTACTGCCTCCTATTAGTTTTGAGAGCTATGTATTATTTCTTGATCGCTAGAATATATGAGAGCATTTACTTTATTCTAAACTACCCTTAAATCACATATACTTTCTGTACTCAATTGCATCTGTGTGTATTACAAAAATTCTTTGTACATATATGTACCTCCCACACAAAGTCATAAAACTCCAGTAGAGATAATGTCCCATTTGAATGCTTAAAAGGCATTCTTTATTTGAAACTTTGTAAAAGAATTGTACCCTAGCTGATCCAAAAGAACTACGTGTTGATACCTATATATTATTCATGTTTTACCGAGACATAAATAGCAGGTTTCAAGTTCTCTCATGGAGCCAGATGACAGGTAAGCTTTTCCACTGAAATACTATGACTGCAACTACCATTACAGTGTGGTCCCCGTCAGGACAGAAGTATTTTAACGCAACGGGAGGAGTCTGAAATAATAATAATAATAAAGTTCAAGAATGTTTTATAGAACAACTGGATTTTTGTTTTGTTTTTGGAGCCAGACCAAGCTCCAATCAAAAATTGCACCGGAAGAAACCTCTACTTAAAAGGGATGGGGGAAAAGCCAACTCACTGCTTATTAGTAGTAAGAAGGATTTGAACCTCTACAACTAAACATAGGCCCTGTTCACATGAGGCTTTTATTGTGCATTCGTGGTCAGTCAGTCATGGATGTTTGTGGGTTAAACACAATTTCACCTTTTTAAAAAATTGCTAAAAATGCAGGACTAAATATAAACCAGCATCAAAGAGGTGGTATATTTCTAGAATTGTGCAATATATGGAACTTTTCCACAAAGGAAACCAACAAAAAAGCGGGGGAGTACATGTACTGAGCTGATTGTAATCCCTCAGTGACTTTGATCGAAGAAGCCCTGGTAAGGATGCGAGATTTTTTGTTTCATGTAGAGATGCTCATAGACTGTTGGATAGGCTCTCAGATGGTTCAGTGGGTGGCATTAATAGCTGCCTCAGAGTGAGTCTGTGCACCATAGGAAGCTTACTCTGTAACATGTTAGACTATTTATCCATTTAACCCCTATTGTCTGCTCTGATTGGCAGTGGATCTCGAGGGTCTCAGAGATGATGGAATTATTTGGTATTTGCTTCCTGTTAAAAGGGCAGCTAGCAGAGAAAAACAAAAGGCAGAACAGAATGAGCATTTACCAGCCCCACATGCACATACAAGACTGTCTTCAATTTTTTAAAAAAATGGGGGAGGGAGACCACACTCTTCCTTTAGTGAAAGAAAGAAAACAGCTTTACTCACAAGTATTCTTGCATATACAAACACAGACACCGTGTAGGGTTTCAAGAGAGTTTGTTCAGTCCATTTCACGTTCTTTTACACAAGCAGGAGTGAGAGATCAAGCCATGTGCTCCCAAGAATGGAGGAAGATCAGAGAGGGAGAGGAAGGGTAGGAGCAGGAAGCCACACTGCTGGCTATAGAGAAACTATGGCCATAGCTAGACCTAAGGTTTATCCCTGGATCGTCCAGGGGTCAAACCTGTTCATCTAGGTGACACACAGGGGATCCAGTGCTCAGGCAGGGACGAACCCTAGATGATCCCAGGATAAACCTTAGGTCTAGCTGTGGCCTAAGGCTAGCTGTGCCCAAATTACCTATATGCAGATGGCAAACACAGAACTTAGGAAGTGTACGTTTTCATCACATTTTGATCAGAAAGAGAAAAGAAAGTATTTTAACATACATAATGCATATCTTTACAATAAATAAAAATACACACCACGGCCTGGATCCAAAGAACCATATCAGTAGCTCTGCATGTTCAGTGAAGCTTTTGACTTGTGTTTCTCACACATCAACTCCCCTGTGATAAATAGCAATACACTGTTCAAGAGTTTCAAAAGCACTTTGTGTTGTGGCACAGAGGTCTGTCGCATTACCTTGATTTACAGGTGAGAAAGAATTTCTAGCCTTAGACTTTGGAACTTGATTTATTGGACCCATATGCAATGACTACAATATCCACTACTCTCAGCTGAGTCATCCAGAAATCTTCCTCAATGGCCAAGCATGGGTGGGATGCCTCTGGATGAGATCCTTATCTTAAATGTTTTTCATAGAAGGTGATTCACAACTGAAATACAAAAGTGCTGGAGTATTCAAACAGATACAATACCAACCAATGCTCAAGTGAGAAATAACAGTAGGTATAGGAAAACAGGAGATAACAACACAACACAGCAAAACAAGTAAGAGTATCTTTCTAAAATTAATATTTCTAACTTTTGTAGTGGTGATGGCAAATACAAAGTCCTAAAACTTCTACTATTTTACTGTTTAATTTTTCTACTATTAATAATGTCAAATGACTGATTATTTCTCAGATGTATTCAATCTTCCCCTGCTTTAATCAGACATAGTGCAAAAAAGAAGTTAAAATCTAGAAATCACATCAGCCTAATAACAATGCTTACACAACAAGCACATCAAATAAAATAGCAACAATATCATCAATTTAAAAACAATCAGGTCTGGCTTTGGAAAAGCAGCACTAAAAGCCTTGTTAAAATAGTATGAAGAAAAAGGTCTCTCTAAGTTATGGTTTAGATGATATCTTTTACCATTCACTCTGAGTCGCTAGCTATGGATTTGCTAAAAATGTTCTGGTCACGTCCAATAAAAAAAACAGATCAGAAATATAACAGGGTATGCTGTTTAAACAAAACCAAAAAACATTGCTTTTTTATCTGAAAACATTAGTTTTTGATGAAAACCTTGAATTAATTACTTGTTTGAGTATTGATGGTGACAAGAATCTGCATGCCGCTACTTAGAAATTTCCTAATACTCTATCTTTGATGGATTGATATTCTTGAATTGAACCTTCATTACTTAGCGTATGTACTCCAAAATAAGGACTCCCTCAAACAATTTTACTGAATGGTATGGGATATGTATTAATCACTAGAATATTAATTAAGGGAATAATAGGAAACTTCATAATTGTTTTCCCCTTTGTAAATTGAATGTGCAGGTACCTCTCCATCATGCCTGTGTCCAACTCCAGCTGAGAGCCCCCTCCCTCCTGCTACCAACTGTCACTGTTGAACTTTACAACTAAGGCCTTAGATAGACAGGGCAAAATCCCGGGGCGATCCCCGGGATCGTTCCTGTGTGTTCACATGACGCACAAGGGATCCTGGGATCAGGGAGGGATGATCCCTCTGTTGCCCTGGGATCTCACCCTACATTTTGAGACCAGTTTTTCCGTGGTCCCGGGCTGATCCCGAGAGCACGGAATGTGTGGCCGGGCATTGCGGTTTGTCCCGATTCCTCGCAAGGAGCTGGGACCCTCCTCAGGAGCACTGTGCCCATCGGGGGTGGGGTGGGGGGGAGCGGGGAAAATATTTTTTTAAAAAAAGCCCTTACCTTTGGGACATGAGTGCTCATGCGCATCTTCTCCTTTAAGAACAAAAACAAAATGGCGGACGAAACGCCTCTCCCTCTGAGCTCATCGTGCGCCACGTGTGAACATAGGGGGAGATCTGGCAATAAAAATATCGTGAGATCTTCACCCCTCCATCCTGACAGACCGGTAGGTCTAGCTAATGCCTAAGAATCAAGTGCCTGAATTTGCTTTTTTTTTCTTCCCCCTCCTCCCTCCCAATCCCCTTTCCTTTTATGTCATGTCTTTTAGATTGTAAGCCTGTGAGCAGGGACTGTCTTAAGAAATATTTTTGTAGGCCGCCTTGAGAGCCTTTTTGGCTAAAGGGCAGGATAAAAATGCTAAAATAAATAAATAAATAAATAAAATATGAAAGCTTTTTGGAAAGCAAACACCATCAAATTTGACTAAAGCAATCACAACAACCTGCAAAATTCAGAGCTCTTTATTAAAACCAGAATCAGTAACTACAAAAAGCTTTAGCACTTTTTAAAGGCTGCCATTCTATACACACTGACCAGGGTGTATAGTCCCAACGAACATAGTGGGACATTTCTAAATAAACATGCCTAGAATTTCACTGCATGTCTTCTTAAGCTTATAGGAGGAAATAAAACCGGCTTGGCAAATCTCCTTGGCACAGAATAACGACAGAGAAAGCCCTGCGGCTTACCCCAATCCCAGGAAGCCCCACATTTTAAGGTTGCTGAAATGTTACTACAGGTGGCATGTTCATTAAATCGCCCTTTCAGGCAAGTGCATTTGTAGATTACATCCACCTAATATGCTTTATTTATATGGTGATGTAAATAAAATATTAGCCCTTATTGACAAATATTATTCTTTATGTTTTCACAATTTGCCATCCCAATAGCTGCCCTGCTCCTTTACAAAAGTGGTGCCTACTGATTCAGAATTCTCTCTTCAGTTTCTAAAAGTATTTTTGCAACTATACAAGATAAAGGCTCATATAACATGCTTTCCTCTTTATCAGTTCACTTGCTACTCATGTGCCATAATAGAAACTATTGCAGCCTTCTCCAACCTGGTGCACTCCAGATGTATTGAACTACAGCTCCCATTATCCCCAGCCAGCATGACTATTAAATAATCGTAGAATGCTTCACAAAGAACTCTATTTAATGCCTATCAGGCACTCAGGCCTTTGCTAGACCTACCTGAAAGTCCGGTCAGGATGAGGGGTGAGCCCACGCTGCATCTAGTGCAGGCTGTCACTCTAATCCACATGTCAGATGTGACAGGCTAAAGGAAAGCACTGTCGCGTCCACCATTTTTTATTTTTAAAGGGCTGGGTGTGCAGGAGCGCACAAGCGCCAAAGGTAAGGGTTTTTTTGGGGGGTTGTTGTTGTTTTTTAAAGCTTTCCCCACTGCCCCTGATCTCCCACCACTGACCCCAATCTCCCCCCCCCAGCCCCAATGTCTCCCCCTGCCCCATGCATGGCTTCTCCCGGCTATGCGCAAGTAAGCCACCCAGCTGGGAAAAGCCGCAGAACGGGCTAGACCTTCTGCGGTCCCAGGCTTAGCCCAGGACTGCGGAAATACCGGGCTACAAGTGGAGCCCATTACCTCGGGGCAAGGGAGGGTTGACCCCTGCCTAAACACGGGATCCCCTGTGTGTCATCTGGACGCACAGGGGCGAGCCCGGGTATCAGCACGGGCTAACCCCTCATCTAGCAAAGCCCTCAGTTTCTAAAAAGACACTAATGAAAATGTCTCATTTTAAAAAATAAAATATGCTTGGGAAATACCTTGGGGGGGGGGGTGAAATACATGAATGAAAAACATAAAACGTTGAGGGGGAAATCCCAGATAATACAAAAGTAGCCAAGGAAGCAAATTTAAAACTGGATGACTTTTAAACAATAGATACATTATGGGCAGGTGACATACAAGGCATAAAAAGTAGATTTTACAGATAGTTTTTGCTGGCAACCTGAACAATAGACAGATGGTGCTCTGCTGTGCCAAGTGAATTCAACAGTTAATGTTATGTCTTTTGTCTTCTTCTCATAATGATTGTTTTTCCAACATTTGGAGTACAAGAAAGCCTACTGCTGCAGTCCTGACTACTCAAAAGTAAGTGAGTTCAATGGGGTTTACTCCCAGAGAAGTGGGTAAAGAATTGCAGCCATAGAGTATAAGTTTTAGAAAGGGTGTGAAAAAGCAACAACACTGGAGAAGGAGGAGGATAGACCTGGACCTTGTCTATTTGCACTGTTTAGCCCATTCTGGCTGCGCAGTGATGCTGCGTTGTTTATATTATGTAGCCATCAACTTGCAGCCACTTTGAGCTTCTACCCCTAAAGCTCGCTTTCTCGCAGTGTTGATTTACTGCAATTTTTTAAAGTTGCTCTGAGGTCACCATGTTTTTTCACTCCATCTGTCGGTGGTGGTCTTGCTTTGGGTTGAGCCAGCAGACATTCCTGGGGGTGGATCAAAGACCAGGGTAGGGCCAGGTAAGTGCAGGAAGACAGGGCAGGGAGTGGGGGCAGACTCGATGAGCCAAATGGCTGCCGGCGCTGAGGCTTTTCTGGCCATGCCGTTTCTCCTTTTTCCCCTCATGCTCCTTCCTGCCATCAGGATTTATCGATCCCACCCTCGCAACTGCGATGCTGCAGGGTTTTGTAAGAACCAAGCAGCAAAGCGGAGTCGTAAAGACAACCCCCCTAGGGACAAGGACACTGAACAAACAAGTGGAAGAGAAATGGGCTTGAAAACACAATAAGAAGAGACATTGCCAGCACCCAACCAGTTAAATCTTGTTGAGCAGCAGACCAGACTACATGCCAAAGGCCTGTCTGAATATTTTTTTTAAAAAAAAAATCCCCTGCCATAGAAGGACAACAGAGAGGGAACCAATGTGCAGAGAGTTCCAGAGCCTGGGAGAAGCCATTGGAAAGATCCTTTCTCACATCTCCACCAAATATGCCTCTGATGGTGGTGGGACCGAGAGAAGGGCCGTCCCTGAAGATCTGAAAAGACTGGCAGGCTTGTAGGGGAGAATGCAGGCTTTCAGAAAGCCTGATCCCAAGTCATATAAGGTGTTACAGGTCATAACCAGCTCTTTGAATTGTGCCTAGAAACAGACCTGTCGCCAGTCAATTCAGGCTGGTTGCCAGTGGATTCACATCCTCTTGTAAATTGGGCAGAAAATATCCCAAATCATATCTTTTTTTTTTCTGAGGCATAATATGACTGTAGTCCACCACGTACCTTGAGAGCCAAAGAAACTTGGGTTTTCTTGCCTGTCAGGCAAAACTCCTTGTCCTGGTTTTCAGGCCTCCCAAATAAAATTTACCGAGCATTGGCACATTAAAAAATAAAATGTGCTTAAACACTCGATGCACTTTATTGAAAATTTAGCTCAACTGGGGTTTAACATAGCTCTAAAAGTAATAAATACTTTAGTTGTTTTGTCTTATGTGTAACGTTCAGTGGCTTGCATGACTAATTAAATAATCTCGTGCTTGCTTTGAAGGCTGAGCCATTCTAAATGGCTTTAAATTACATCCTATCTAGCTAAGCTTACAATTAAAACCCTCATTTGTAATAAAGAACTTTTACTGTGCATAAACGACACTGGAAGGGGTCTTCCTGAAAAGTTTCATCATCTGAATTATCACTGAAAACACTATGAAAGGGTATAATTAAACGCAGGACTGTGTGGATTCTTCAATCATTCCATACAAGCAAAGAAAAAGACAGTATTGAGCACAAAAATCAAGTTCCTTAAAAACTCAACTTCCTTGTGGGGAAAATTCACAAGTTTCTAGTTTTTGTTGCTTCCAAGATTAGTCTTGAAAGTGTTTGGGGAATGCCTGGTGAAATCAAAGGTAGGCATCAAGGGTTGAAAGCCCACACTTCAGTCAGACCCCACTGAGAATCCCCAGGACTTGTTCCTTCTCTCCATCACAGCACCCTGCTTGTTTTTTATTCTTATTATTTAAATATTTTATTGAATTTTACATTTATAACAAAAAGATGTAACATCCAATCACACCAAACATAACACAGGATACAGTTGATACACACAATCAATAGCGATCCAAATTAATCAGGTGACACAGCGGACTGATAGTAATTGTATATATTCAAAGTCAGAGGAAAATATATCAAAACATTTCCCCCCAAATTCTTATCCTAGCAGATCTTCCCAGCCTGTTCCTTGAGTTGATGAAGGTACTGTAATGTCCTTACTGCTATTTGCCTACTTAATAAATGATTCCCAGATTCCATACAAATTATCGATAAATGACTCGGATCTATACCGCTTGACCTGTTTTGTTAGCTTCTCCATCAGTGCCACAGACCAGAGTATATTTCTCCATCTGTCTGTCGCTCTGGCCCAGACCGTGGTGGTGGTGAAAGGAGAAGCCATTGCTTACCTGCTCTCTGGTACTCTGTCTGTTAATGCCATGCAAGCCAGTGGTAGCTATGATGAGAGAGATGATGAACAATAGTTACAGCTAGTGGCAATGGCGGTGAGAAGGCAGCCTCACTGAGAGACTGAGCCCGTTGAGGGAGTCTTGCCCAAGGCCCTTCAAAAACCTGGAACCTGCCCAGCACTGAGCCTGAGATGGCCAAGTAGCTGAGTTCCTGGATTCAGGATTTGCAGTCTAAATGCCCTTCTTGGTTTTCAGAAACCTTCTATCCACATAGCTTTATTTCAGTGTCAAACAAACAGAAGGTACAAAACAAGGGAGTTGAACTCTTACCTTTTCTACTGATATTATAGCACACAAGCATTTTATTTACTTATTTATTTTATTTTATTTAAACCATTTGTATCCCGCCCTATATCATTAAGATCTCAGGGTGGCGTACAGATAAAAGCATACAGTATAAAACAATAAATATACACAGCTAAAAACAAATTAAACCATGAACCAAGTTAAAACAATGTGCCATCTTAGTGAATTTAACCATTAAAGGCTTTGTTTTTTAAAAGCCATGTTTTCACTTGGCGCCAGAATAAAATCAGCGTTAGTGCCAGTCGGGCCTCCAAGGGAAGGGCATTCCACAGTTGCTGTGCCACAACAGAGGAAGCCCTCTCCCTTGTCCCATCATAGCAGATGTGTTGTGCTGGTGGGATGTGGAGAAGGGCTCCTCCAACAGATCTCTTACTGGCACAGCACTCTTTATCAGGCAAGGCTGGGTACTAACGGAAGCCAGTGTAATACAAGGAAACAGCTTTCTTATTTTTGCATCGTTGATTCTTGAGATAATTATTGTCTCTACCAGCCAACAAGGAGGCAGGGATGTCAAACATTTTATTAGTATTGAAGAAGCTACCTTATCTAGGCTGTTGTGTACTTTCTTTGATGGACCTAGTGACAATCCTGCTGCAGTTCAGTTTACAACTGTTCCCCCTAAGTCATTTGTGACACATCCACATTTCGACAAGGATACCTATCAGCAGCAAACCATTCCTACATTTCTTCTAAACACACAAGGAAACTGTGTGTTGTAACAATTCATTTCAGCTCAGTAAAACTTCATTCTCCGCTGCAAGGGTGTCTACATGAATTGGCTCTTTAGGGAGTAAGAACGTGATTTTTGCTTATGCTGCAAACAGCCATCTATATATGTTAATATTGTGCATGCACATATACATACTTATGAAAGAAAGAAAAAGAAGAAGTTTTAGAAGAATTAATCCCCACCCACCCACAATCACTAAGGAATTGTGTTGGGCCAAACTTGACTCTGGTCCCATTCAGAAGACACCTTAAACCATGGCATTAACCATGGTGAATAAGGATTTTTGCCTTAGGCCTTTGCTAGACCTACCTGCAAATCCGTGTGGGAGGAGGGGTGATCTCGCGTTGTAACTAATGCAAGATCCCACCCTCATCTTGACATCAGGCGAGGCGACTCTAGTAGAGAGCCGTCACGCCCGCCATTTTGTTTTGGTGTTTCAAGGGGCCGCAGCGCAGGAGTGCTGCGGCAACAATAAGTTTTTTTTTTAAAAAAAAACCTTTACCGATCCCCCCCCCAGCCCCGATCCCTCCCACCCGGCCCCGATCTCTCCCCCCTGATCTCCCCACCCTGGCTCCAATCTCTCCCCCCTGATCTCTCCCCCTGCCTCGATGGGCCCAGCACTCCTGTGGAGTGTTGCACCCCATCTGCGGCTACTCCCAGCTACTCGCAAGTAATTACGGTAGCCGGGAAAAGCGGCGGAACGGGAGACACATTCACAGTCTCAGGCTCAACCCGAGACCGCAGGAAATACTGGGCCAAAATCTGTGCCCATTATCCCGGGCCAAGAGAGGGTTACCCCTGCCTGAGCCCGGGATCTCCTGTGTGTCATCTGGACACACAGGGGCGAGCCCGGGGTTCACCCCGGGCTAAACTGTGGTCTAGCAAAGGCCTTAGTCTCTGTGGTTAATGTCATGGTTTAAAGTGTCTTCTGAACACAGTCCAGCTTTCTGGCTTAACCACCATGGTTAAAGCCATGGTTTAAGGTGTCTTCTGAACAGGGCCACTGTTATTTAAGATTAAGATCGTCTGTATTTTTTTATTATTATTCCTACTAAGTTGTGATGAAATGTTATATTGCAACTGCTCATTCAAATTTTGAAATTTCCAAGGCAGACACAGTACTTCTTTTCTTCTTTCACCAGACTTGGGCAGGATCTACACTACTGCTTTGTAATGGTTAACAGTATTGACAACTGTTGGGACCCATGACACATTCCATATACCATTTTCAAACCGCTTTCAAAGTGTTATATCCTGCTTGGTGTAGATCTGGCCTTGGACTGAACAGCCCTTCAAACAGACGATGGTCTCTGTCAAGTAAAACACATGGTAAACCGTAATCAATTTCTTAGGGGAGCCAATGAAGAAGCGTGTGATCTGAAAGGATACTGCGGAAGGATGTTGGGATACAGATCTTGTATCATGCGCCAATGTGAAGGATCCCAGAGTTGCACTCAGACATCCTCTGGAACATTACAAAGCATCACAATGATGCCAAATAATTAGACCATGTGATACTGGTGCTGGGAGGGCTTGGTTAAGAATCTTGGCATGAGTCTATGGATTGAATGCTAAAGGCCTTGCCTTTCACTTTCCAATGGACTTCTTTTTTATTATTACTTGTTTGGAAGAACCTCCTCTACACACTCTGGGATCATCTACACCAAGTAGATATTCCACTATGAAAGTGGTATGAAAGCAACATATAAAATGCAGGAGCCGCATTACTGCTTTGCAGTGGTATTGAAGTGCACTGACAACTGTTGGGGCTCATTGACACAGACCATATACTGCTTTCATAGTGTCATATCCTCCTTGGTGCAGATGTGTCATGGGCCCCACTAGTTGTCAGTGCACTTCATTACCACTATAAAGCAGTAGTGTAGATCCTGCAGTGCACTTCAATATCACTATAAAGCAGTAGTGTGGCTCCTGCCTTTTATATACCGCTTCATACCATTTTCATAATGGAGTATCCTGCTTGGTGTAGATGAGCCCACTGTATGGGAATCTACTTATAATATTTAGGGCAGTTTCAAAGACATTTTGGATTGTGGCATAGGAGAAGGGGAGAGAGAGTACTATATAGAGGGTTTAAAATTATTATTATTAGTAGTAGTAGTAGTAGTAGTATCCCACCTTTTGCCCAATACTGGGCCTCAAGGTGGTATTACAAAGTTTAAAACATACATTTTAAAACATAGGAAAAGAAATGTAAAAAAAAAGAAAAAGTTTAAAATACACAACAAAATTATAAACCATTAACATAGATGGAAGACCAAATTACTCTCCAAAGGCCTGTTGGAACAAACAAGTTTTAGCCTGCTTCCGAAAGCCCATCAAGGAGGGAGCTAGCCTAGCTTCCTTGGGAAGAGAGTTCCAAAGCACTGGAGCAGCCACCGAGAAGGCCCTCTCCCATGTTCCCACAAAGCGCGCCTGTGAAGATAGTGGGACTGAAAGAAGGGCTTCTCCAGAAGATCTTAAAGCGCGGGCAGGCTCATAAGGGAGAATACGGTCTTTCAAATAACCTGGACCCGAGCCATATAGGGCTTTATAAGTCATAACCAGCACTTTGAATTGTGCCCGGAAACAGACCGGAAGCCAGTGGAGCTGTTTTAACAGGGGTTGTATGCTCCCTGTAAACAGCCCCGGTCAACACTCTGGCTGCACCTCTTTGAACCAGCTGGAGTTTCCGAACACTCTTTAAAGGCAGCCCCATGTAGAGCGCATTACAGTAATCCAATCGGGATGTAACTAAGGCATGTGTCACCATGGCCAGGTCTGACATCTCTAGGAATGGGCGCAGCTGGCGCACTAGCTTTAACTGTGCAAATACACTCCTGGCCACCGCTGAAACCTGGGCATCCAGGCTCAGGGCTCAATCCAGAAGTACACCCAAGCTGCGGACCTGTGTCTTCAGGGGGAGTATAACCCCATCCAGCACAAGCTGAATCCCTATTCCCTGATCTGCCTTTCAACTGACCAGGAGCACCTCTTCAATTTGTTCGCCCTCATCCAGTCCATTGGGTGGAAAAGAGTAGTAGAGTTGGGTGTCATCAGCGTACTGGTGGAACCGCACCCCACAACTCCAGATAACCTCTCCCAACAGTTTCATGTATATGTTAAATAGCATGGGGGACAAAATAGAGCCCTGAGGGACTCCACAGGCATGAGAGAGAGAGAGAGAGAGAGAGAGAGAGAGAGAGAGAGAGAGAGAGAGAGAGAAATCTACTCCCATTGGGCATATCTAAAACCTTGGGTGTGCCTAAATGAGATTTCCGTATTTTGGCTCATATCCTTGATCACTCAATAAAGCTCTTACAAAGCCTAAAATACATACAGAATGTTATGTTAAACTACGTGGCAAAGAAAGAAATGTTGTTATTAGATATGGATTTACTTAGGGAGAACAATGTTAGGACCTGAAAAATCCCCCAACAATTCTTCACTGTGTATTAGCACAATGCTCAGACATATTCCTGGATATAAAGGAATATTGACAGCATAATATGATGCAGACAGGCGAGAAAATAAATTGGACATTTTCTGGGATGCATTGGGCTTCAGCAGGTTAATTATCCCTTCTTAAAGTATTGCATTTACAGTTTAAAAGATAAAAATGGAAGACTGCCAACACGGTGATAGGGAGACACAAACAGGAAAAATAAGAGTTTTATTAACAACTTACCCTTTTGTATGCTTATCTGTGTTTCCACTAAAGTAAAAAAAGAAAAAGAAAAAGGTTAGGAACAGCTACACGCTGCACAGTTAACTTAGGTTGTAGTTTAGCCCTAAGAGGGCAGTGGTGGAGGGCTTATGCACAGAAATGTATCCCAGCGCTGTGTGCACAGCTGTAATGCACACAGCCATTCATGGTAAGTCACGGCCTCCCTAAACCTTACCTACAACTCTTCAGTGACTCACTGATCCCACGCAGTCAATGTACAGCTCTTTGCAGCTGGCACAGGACTGATGCTCTGCGCAAGGGCCTGGGGAGGAGTGAGCTGCTGAATGCAGCTGAGCATGGGAAGAACATGGGCTTGGCTTATTCGTTGTGTATCCATTGTTGACTATTAGCAGTACTGGAAGGTACTTTATAAAGCATTTGTTTAGTTAGTTACTTTTAAAAGTAACTCTATTGCTAGGTGCTGTGCGTGGTTTAAAATGAGGCAGCCTTGTCCTTATAATCTAACAACCCACTGCATCACCGTGGCATGTCAAGGGCAGTTTTTATTTATTTATTTATTATTGCATTTTTTTATCCCGCCTTTTTTCCTCCAAGGAACTCAAATCAGCGTACATAATCCTCCTCCTCTCCATTTTATCCTCACAACAACAACCCTGTGAGGTGGGTTGGGCTGAGAGTCTGTGACTGGCCCAAAGTCACCCAATGGGTTTCCATGGCCGAGTGGGGACTAGAACCCGGATCTCCCGACTCCCAGTCCAACACTTTAGCCACCACACTGTTTGTTATAAACAGAATCCTGCTGCTGCCACTAAACCTTGCAGATTAATTTCAGGGGAGGAAAGGACTAAAGAAGCTCACCCCGAGGAAAAAATTTGGAGTGGGACCCCACCAGGTAGCAGGCTGAGACAGTCTGCTCCCCTGCCAGCAAAAAACTGTTACCAAAGCATGGCAATTGCATGAAGGGGACCCACATGATTAAAGGGAAGAGGGATGTGTCTCTTGGCCCCAACCCAGTATTGCACGCTGGGCTGGCCCTTCCATCCCAAAGCGCATGTGTTGAGCATGGAGCAAAGAGGCATCTACATGTAAGCAGCTGCTCCCGCACAGAGGACCCTTTCCAAATGTCCTTGCTCTGTGTTGGTGGGAGAGAGTCAAGTGCACCACATCAGGATGGACCCAGGAAACACAACCCTGCTTCCTTTTAATCACATTGATCCCCTTAGTCAAATTAACATGTGAAGGGGCGGCTCCAGATATTTTAGCATCTGCCTTGCATCAGAATTCATTCCTTCAGATCAAAGGAGAACTCAGACCATGACTCCAGGCCTTTTTGCTGCAGAAGACAGAGAGAGGAATCCATGGCTCCCAGGGGAGCATTATGAACCCATTATTCACAGTTGCCTCGAGCACCATCTTCTTTTGGCAGAAAGGCAGGAGATAAATTAAATAAATAATAAAGTGTCTTATGAAGATAAGACAGTCGCCAAGCCTCATGAGTTTGGAAGCTAGGGGCAGGATCTACACTACTGTTTTATAATGGTTTACAATGGTATTGACAACTGTTGGAGCCCAAGTCACATTCCATATACTGTTTTCAAAGTGTTATATCCTGCTTGTGTAGATCTGGCCACAGTGTACAGCAATTCCATATGTGTCCGCCTGAAACAAAACAGGCATGTGCATTATTGTTTTTCCCACCTATAACAGTGTATACTTTTCCCTGTGCACCCGTATAAGGAAAAATGTCATGTGTGGAGCCATCCTTCCATGTCAATCAGAAAGTGATGCTGCTGATGTGAATGCCAACATGCCAACATAAAACCTGAGTGGGGAAAGGCTCTTTCTTGTTTATCAGGCATACCTTCCTAAAGTATGCTGTGTCTGCAGGCTATGAAGGAAGAGATTTAGAACGCTCTTAATCCAAGTTCGGAGAGATTCTTCAGATGGCGGCTTGTCAAGCATGTTTCAAAGGCCGCCAACTGCAGTGAACTAGTGTCCATCTCCCCAGGCTAGCTATTAGCTATATTTAATAAAAGTGTAAACTAGACAGCTGCTATTATTATTGGTAAATGTTAATATGTTTTTTGTTATTGAAATTAGTGGCACTGTAATACCACTGCACAGAGATCTAGAGGCAGGTGGCTACCAGGAGGAGGGCCTTCTCTGCTGTGGCACTCCGGCTGTGGAATGAGCTCCCTAAGGAGGTTCGCCTGGTGCCTACACTATATTCTTTCAGATGCCAGGTGAAGACCTTTTTATTCTCTCAGCATTTTAACAGTCAATAAATTTAATTTTAACTTGGCTGTTTTAAATTTGTATTTTAAATTTATATTTCTGCACTGCTTCTGATTTTATCCTAGTCGTGCTTTTATATTGTATTTATATTGTATATCAAGTTTTTATACTGTTTGTTTTATACTTTGAATGGTTTTAATTTTTGTGAACCGCCCAGAGAGCTTCATCTATTGGGCGGTATAAAAATGCAATACATAAATAAAATGTTAATACTAATATTCTTAAGCAACAGAAATGTTTGTTAATAATTGGAATTGTTAAGTCCTGATTATTATTTTTTATGGAATTCAGAAAGTCTCCTATCTTTAATATACTTAACTAAATAATTAAACCATATGTGTCCCATATAAACTACTGCAATGCATCATTAGTGGGGCTAACCTTTAAAGGCCGCATTCAGACAACACGCTAAACCATGCTGCTTAACCACAAAATGGTTAACGGAATGCTTAATCATGGTTAACACATGACACACATTTTACCTAACCATCTGCCCCGTTAACCACATTACTTAACCACAAAAGGGTTAAAAGTGTTGTCTGCAAGCATTCTGCATGTGATTAGCATTAACCACAGCTGAACATGGTTAAGCTAACCACAAAGCCCAGAGTGTTGTCTGAACCAGGCCACTGATGTCCCAGAAACTGCAGTAAATGCAGAATGCCTGTAGTGGAATTCTAACTGGGAGTGCTTGTGGTACATATTTTGCAAGTGCTGAAAGAGTTTCACTGGCTATTGGTCTGTTTCCAAAACTAATTCAAGGTTCTAGTGCTCAGCTATAAAGGCCTATATGACTAGGGACTCAGGTACCTAAATGAACATCTGCTCTTATATCAACCTGCCTGTACACTGTGGCCATCTGCCAATACTCTCCTCTAGTTGCCACAGCATGCAAGTCACAGAGAGAGGGTACTTTCCGTTGTGGTGCCATGTCGGGTCCTATGAAGGCATTTTTCCCTCACACAAAGAGAGGGAGAGTGGAACCATGTCCTGTGCCTCTGCTCTGCCCATCAAATCCAAACTGGCCCGCCTACTGCCATCCACAAGTTTCGGTGGGAGGACTGAAGAGGAGAGACCTACATTGCATGCGTAGCGTATGATTGCACAACCAGAGTTCTAAACAGGAGTGTGCACCAAAAGCAAGATTGGACCCAGCTTCAGCACTTTAGAAATAGTTGGGTATGCGTGTACAAGATTACATACGCACACACTGTATTGCTTCCTTGGAGACATCACACTCCCTTCTCAAGCTGATTTTTCCAGCACTTGCAATTTGCTTCCAGTGCAAGTGGACATTTCTCTTCCAGACACTGCCTTTTATGTGAAAACATTTCCTCTAATAAAGAGTATATTGAGAGGAGAATATTGTATTAAATTCTTTAATTGGAAGAGGAGAGCTATGGCAGATCCAGAAGTGATACGAAGTCTCTTCAAGACCTACCACAAACTCTGACTCAGTCCAGCTATAAAGACTGTTGTCTCAAATTAGGTAACTCTCCTGTTCAAATCTAAGGCTGGCTAACAGTACAGGTGTTATGTAAACACAAATTTTACCTGGATTATTTACCGTAGTTATAAAGATAAATGGATTTGCATGTTACACTTGTCCCTTAATTATAACTTGTCTCTTCCTGTTCTTTATACTTGTAGTCATTGTGGGCTGTTTGCACTATACGATGACACATCAGTCTGAAGCGCGTCATGGCAAGCCAAGGATTCCAAGATGTACAAATCCACATGTATGCAATGCTTGGATAAGATGGGAAGAATGGTTTCCATCGGTGAAGAGAACCAGGGAACACTTTGGAGCTGGAGAGCTTGAACCAAAGAGAGCAATGATGCAATCCAACTGGTGCAGTTTTAAAAGTGACTTCTGGAAGTAAGGTGACAAGTGCTGAGGCACACACAATGCAGGCAGGGTATTTTACTGCCTAAAGAAGAGCAGTAAATGGTGCCCACCTCCCACCCCAACATCAAGGTGCGTAGCACCCAAGGCTGGCCAATTTATTTTGGCATCCAGGTTATTTTGGCATCCCATATTACCTGGCAGCAAAAATACAACAGTAATAAATTAAATAACAATTTGCTGCCCTTTCAATATGCCCAAAATCAGCTGCCCTAAGGCAGCTGTCTCATTGCCTAATGGTAGGGCCAGCTCCACATCCCCAATGGATGATGTTCTAAACACTCTATGCCCCTGATGGGTAAATCTGATGAGGGGTGTGTATTTTGAGGTAAGCAAGCACAGAAAGGCTAGCAACATTTCATCCACTGACTGACATTCCCACATGATCTCTCTCTCACTCCTCCCCCACCCTCCATGAAAACAAAAAAAGAGCCCTGTTGGATCAGACCAAGGGTCCATCTAGCCCAGCATTCTGTTCACACAGAAACCAACCAGATGCCTGTAGGAAGCCCACAAGTAAGACTTATGTGTAACAGCACCATTCTTCTCATGTCCCCCAGCAACAGGCATACCAAGGGAAACTGTGTCTGATACTGGAGGTAGCATCTAGCCATTGCAACTAGTAGCCATTGATAGCCTTATCTTCCATGAATTTGTCGCTTCCCTTTAAAGCCACCCAGATTAGTGGCCATCACTACATCTTGGCTGACACAAACATTTTTCCTACACAGATGTTGCATTTAGACTAGATTAATAAAACCAAAAGTGCTGGACTCAAGTCCTAAGTGGATTCTTAACCACACTCTGGATACTGCTGCATGCCCCTCTGAAAGATCTGCCACTGCTTTTAGCCTGGCTTTTCCTTAAGCCCTAGCCTTACTTTGCTTTGGAGGAGAAAAGGCCCGATCCATACAGTATTGAAGTGACCTGGGTTCTCTGTTGCTGCATCTCAGGCTCCTTTAGTCACATATGAAATGAGGATCTCACATGGTAAGCGCAGGTGATATGAATCTTGTATACCCCACACATGCTAGGGCAGCCATGTGTCCTATTTTATAGAGGACAGTCCTCTGTTTGAAGGAGTGTCCAGTCCAAGTCTGTTTTAAAGATAAAGGAGAACCATAAGAAAAGAGAACAGGGGGCTTGAATTTGCCCATCAAGTGTTAGCACCTGACAGCTACTATGCCATGTGGCCACAGTTACTTAAAAATTCTAGTAACTATTTCTACAATCACATCTATGCGTGTAAATTAGCACACGCAAATTTCATGCAAATTGTTGCTCTCTTTTGTCCTCTTTTTTAGTGATGTATTTCCACTTTTTTGGCTGATGCGTTACAGGCCCATCCAACAGCCACTTCTTAACACAAATTTTAAGCTGTCTGGTCGAGCATCACATGTACACTGTCAAAAGCACTCTTCATACAAGATAAATGTTAAGCAACTGTAACTGAAGCAGAAGCTACTGTGTTGTGTGATGGTATGGAGGTACTCACCTGGAGCCCACCTTGGGCCTAAATTCAAAGTTCTGGAATCATTATGGAACATTCAGAAGCTAATGGAACAGCAAGGCCTCAGCTTGAACTTATGCTTTCTAAAACCTGAAAAACAGCACATGGCTTCTCAGTGGAATGACAAAAGGGGATTCTAAGAACATTCACACCCAGCCAAAGGCAAGTGGACAATTACCTGCTCCCAATCGATGGATATTGACAAGATCAGTGACCATGAGGAACACACCTAAGGAACAGAGATGTATGTGACTATGCCAGGATTCTGTGTGAAAAGATCGTTCTGACCTAAAGATTGTATCAGGAAAGACAGCTTAAGAACATTTTATCCTAGTGTGACCACAGGCAGAGAAGACATAGTTCCTGACTAATACTTAGAGTAAGGGCAAACTGGCAGGCACAGGTTAGGAAACTGTGAAGGCATGGAAGGTGTATCCTCCCTTACCGGCCAGACTGGTCACTGAGGTCAGGTTCTGCATGTATTAGAGATCTGTTTAGAGATAGGAGTACAGTCTTCAGTGTACTGGCTCCGAGCTTCATCACACGAGCATTATACTGTGCATTTATTTATTTATTTATTTATTACATTTTTATACCGCCCAATAGCCGAAGCTCTCTGGGCGGTTCACAAAAATTAAAACCATCATAAAACAACCAACAGGTTAAAAACACAAATACAAAATACAGTATAAAAAGCACAACCAGGATAAAACCACGCAGCAAAATTGATATAAGGTTAAAATACAGAGTTAAAACAGTAAAATTTAAATTTAAGTTAAAATTAAGTGTTAAAATACTGAGTGAATAAAAAGGTCTTCAGCTGGCGACGAAAGGAGTACAAAGTAGGCACCAGGCGGACCTCTCTGGGGAGCTCATTCCACAACCGGGGTGCCACAGCGGAGAAAGCCCTCCTCCTAGTAGCCACCTGCCTCACTTCCTTTGGCAGGGGCTCACGGAGAAGGGCCCCTGTAGATGATCTTAAGGTCCAGGTAGGTACATATGGGAGGAGGCGTTCCTTCAAATAACCTGGCCCCAAACCGTTTAGGGCTTTAAATGTCAATACCAGCACTTTGAATCTGGCCCGGACTGGACTGTTAGCCAATGAAGTTGTAAAAGGACTGGCGTAATGTGATCTTGCCGGCCAGTCCCTGTTAGTAAACGGGCTGCCCTGTTTTGTACCAGCTGAAGCTTCCGGACTGTTTTCAAAGGCAGCCCCACGTATAACGCATTGCAGTAATCCAAACGAGAGGTTATCAGAGCATGGATAACTGTAGCTAGGCTATCTCTGTCCAGATAAGGGCATAGTTGGTATATCAACCTAAGCTGATAAAAGGTGCTCTTTGCCACTGAGTTCACCTGTGCCTCAAGTGACAGTTCTGAATCGAAGAGCACCCCCAAACTATGGACCCGATCCTTTAGGGAGAGTGCAACCCCGTCCAGGACAGGGCAAACATCACCTCGCCGGACAGAAGAAACACCCGCTAACAGTACCTCCGTCTTGTCTGGATTGAGTCTCAGTTTGTTAGCCCTCATCCAGTCCATTACCGTGCCCAGGCACTGGTTCAGAACAGCCACTGCCTCACCTGGGTTTGATGAAAAGGAAAGGTAGAGCTGGGTATCATCCGCATATTGATGACACCTCAGTCCACATCTCCGGATAACCTCCCCCAGCGGCTTCATGTATATGTTAAACAGCATAGGGGATAAGATAGAGCCCTGTGGAACCCCATGGCTTAGGAGCCACGGCACAGAGCAATAATCCCCCAGCACCACCTTCTGGAATCGGCTATCCAAGTAGGAGTGGGACCACTGCAACGCAGTACCTCCAACTCCCAGCTCAGACAACCTATCCAGAAGGATACCATGGTCGATGGTATCGAAGGCCGCTGAGAGGTTCAGGAGAACCAACAGGGTCGCACTCCCCCTGTCTCTCTCCCGGCAGAGGTCATCCCACTGTGCATTCACTGCGAATTACTTGCAAAGGACTCCAATGTTTTCTACTTTATAATCTGCTTTTATTGTGAAGTACTCCCATGCATCCTGCTGTGATTGCGCTGCTTCCCTAAAAGAAGCGCTGAAAATAGAATCGCGGAAAGAGCGACTCTTCTTACTCCCCCACAGTCCCAAAGCTAATTTTAACCTACTTCCTTGTCCTTCTCCTAGTGGCCACTGGGGGTGCAGAAGGATGATTTTTAAACTTCAAATTAAACAAATGCTTACATCTGTGTAAGTTTTAAAGATAAAGACATCAAAATCGGCAGAGTAATAGATATTAAGGAGGGCTTTCAGCATACCGAACTTGAATCGGATTGGGTCATCTGTTGATTTTTTATGATTCTTTATATTCCCCCCCCCTTAAACCCTTTTCCTGGTATGCAAAGGATCTTAGGATTTAGCTAACAACAACAATGACAATGACAGCTTTACGCTATGGGGATAATTCGAGGAAAACGGGTACATGGGATGATGCTCTCAGTCTCTGTTTAATTCCTTGCCAGTTGATGTCAGACAGGCACCAAAGTTGCTTTGTTTTCAGCATGTGCTAAGGACATTTTTATTTAAACAAGTTTTTTTTTCTGAATAACCAGCAACTGTTTTATTCTTATAACTTGATTTTAAATGTTTTTATTCTTTTATGTTTTGATTTACCCCCATTACAGTTCATCACGTGGTAATCTTTTTTTTTTTTAGATATGGCATGGTCTTGTAAATACATAAAATAAATAAATAAATTTAACTGCTAGGAAGACTGTCTTACTTGAGATTACAACTCCTAAAGACATCTACATACACCAGCTGAAATGCCTTTACTACAATACAAGCCCCAAGAGCCCCTGATATGTTTGCAAAGTTTGGACAACTTTGAAAGCTATCTGAACCAAGGACTGGTATGTATAATCAAGCTATACTCATTTCTGATGTACATCTGTTTTATTATCTGGATAAAGCAACTTAATTTATGGTAAAAGGCAACTCTGCTCTCTGTATCTGTTATTTCTTCTACGGTGAGGGGCAGAGAGATTGGTGACAGTGACCTGGTTCACATGCAATGCTAACCCGTAGGAGGTGTCATTGAATTCTGAGTTGTTACAATGTGTGAATGTGGTTGTGCTAACAATCCATGGTTTTTTAACCACAAACAGCCCAGAACAGGAACCCATGAGTTGTTGTGCTGTAAACTATGGGTTGTTTAAACCATGGTTTGTCATTACATGTGAACTCAGACCCATGGGTTGGGTTTACATGGGTTTTGCCAGAGTCAGTGGGAAAGAGTGGTTAAATAAAAACCAAGCCAATGTAGTAGATGCCAGTATTACAGTGTGACAGAGGCATTTAGGATACAAAAAGGGAATGCACAAAGGAGGAGGGAAACAAACAATCCTAAGATTGAGAAAACAAACCATGTTTTGTCCAATCATTTCCCAGTTAAAGCCTGTGTAGGGCAACAAACCATAGGTTAAATAAACTGTGGGTTAGCATTATGGGTAAACCAGGTCAATGTGAAAAGAGTAACAACTATGCCATCACTGAAACATTTTTATATATATTTCCCACTACAACTAGAAGGGTAAGCACTTTTGTTGGGATTCTGAGAAAGCCAACTGTTTGGTGGGTGCCCCTATTCTGAAATCACAAAATTATGGATATTTGCACATACATTAATGTTAGAACGAACTCACACAACTGGCAACAAACCAGACAAAGCACAGCCCACATGCCATATGTTATAACCTTAGGGTGTTTGACAACTCGCCTGTTTTTACCAGACCAGGCAGACAGCTATAACAGGAGTACCTGGCCAATGGGTTGGCAAGCAGGCCTCCCACTGAAATCCCCAAAGGTCCCAGTGCTCTCAATTTCAGTATTTTAACTTCTAGGTGTGTCCCATGGGTTCAGCGCTGCTTAATTTCTTTGGTTGAGAGTGTTGAGGAGGGAATAATGGGAGATGAAGAAAAGATGTCCCATATATAATAGCAACATTCTTTGAGATCTCAATACAAAGAATCCTATTGCATGGCTGTATCCACACACAAGCCCCTCATTGAAATAAAGGAAGCACACGGGGACCATTATAGATACACCTTGGGAGAGGGGTATGCAACTTCTCCTACCTGATTTGCAATGTGCTGACGGCTTTCACTCTGCACCTGCGTGCCGGACCGGATATTGGAGTCATATTGATCAGGTGCAGAGTGAATGCTTCTGTTTGCTGGTTATCTTTAGACTTCAGGAACGCTTCAGAGTCATTTTGATCAACTACTTCTCTTTCTCTTCCAAAACCCATTATCTGCTAGCGGGTAAAAGAGGACTTGATACAAACAGTGACGTACATTCTTCAGTGGCTAGAATTCTAACTTTTTAAGAGATAGGCCTTCTTCACCCGAAATATCTTTTTGTGGCAGCAGACACACTTGAACAACTACAGTTCTCATGGGAAGGCTGATCACAAAACCACAGTGGTCATAAAGAGGCAACCAATCCACTTATGGCTTCAAACCGAAAATCTAAGGAGCAAGGACTACAATGACACTCCATCCCCTGGCACTAAATTAGGCCACCATTTTAGAGTGGGTGGGCTACATTCAGCAGGAGCAAATTCATAAATTGTACCTTTATACACACTCACATACACGAAGGTGGGGGAGAGTGATGAAAAAGCAGTGTGTTTATGAACAACCTCCTAACAATAGGAGCAAGAATTCATTTTGGGTTATACTGGTTTGCGTAATTCACTTTGGCGTGCTACAGGACATGAGCAGCAAAATTTTAAGTGTACCTGAGAATTTTTTGGGAAGAGGCAGGACAGATAAAATGCTGCCTTGGGAAAGTGAAAGGGAGCACCAGGTTTTTGTAGTTTGGGGAAAATTACACATTAAAAGCATATTCATGTAGTTCTGTGTCTCTCACAGAGAGAGAGGAGAGAGAGAGACAGAGAGAGAGGGAGAGAGAGAGAGAACGAACTTTTTTCCCAGGAAAAAAAGCCACTTTGGAAGGAGTGATGTTTGTGAAGATACACACATATTTGAAACCCATTTTTTTTTTGTTCTGGGGGGGGGTCAATTAGGAGCAGAGAAAGTGAGGGAAAGGATTAAGCATGTCCCCTCCCCCAATGCCAGACTTCTCTGCTCCACTGCCTCCAAAAGCAGTTTCCCCAGATTATAATGAGCTGCCAGGGTTCAGTTACACATCTTTGTTTGTAAGATGCAGATGGTCCTTAATGCTGGCTCTTGTGTCAGTTCCAGGTTTTGAGACTCCCTTGGGCAAGATGCTGCCGTTGGCCCCTCTCTCTGCATATGCTCACCTTCTCCTTCTTGCCACTGTTGTCATTGCCCATGCACTTGCCCCTCCTTTGAACCCAATTAGCATCACCAGTTACTGTGGAGGTGGCTGCTCCTTATCTTCACTTTTCTGACTGATCACTTGGGCCGTTTCTACACCTGCCTTTTTCCCCAGGATCGTCCCTGGATCGTCCCTGTGCATCCAAATGACACGCAGGTGATCCTGGGAGCCGGCAGGGATGATTCCTCCATTTTCCTGGGATAACCCTTAGGTGTAGAAGGGCCTTGGAGAGGACACATGAACAGGCAATAACAGCAAGGGTAAGAAGCCTCAGGGCCAGTGGGGGATCCAAGGATTGGCAGTGGGGGCCCTACTGGATTGTGGGCCTCAGCAAGTGCCCAACAACGCCAACCACTGGCACTGGCCCTCGCTGGCCCTGACCTTATAAGCACGGATTTTCCTGCCTCCTACTCTTTGAGCAAAGGTTCTCTGCTTGATCCCATGCTGGCATCTCCCTACTTTAGTACCTAACATAGTAGGGAAGTCAGCACATCAGGGAAGAAAACAGAGAATGATCCAGTCCAAGTAACCACTGCCATTCCAAACCTAATGGAACATATCTGGGAGCAGAGTAGCCCTTGGATTTCTTCCTACTTTAGAACAGTGAATATAATGGTAGAGGTTTTCTTTAATACTTTTACAAAGTAAATGGGTAGAGAATAGGCATGTATGAAGTTGCCTTTGGGTCCATCTAGCTCAGCATTGTTTGCACCAGCCTTCCCCAACTGGTGGCCTCCAGATGTGGAGTTGCAGTACAAAACATCTGGAAAGACTGGCAGCCTCTCTTCAGGGTTTCATACACTAGTCATTTCCCGTCCTGCTGGAGATGCCTGGGACCTGGGACCTTCATGCCCTGCAGCAATGGCTAGAGCAGTGCAAAAGGAGGTGAGTTTTCAAGACAAATTTTCATTTTGAGAAATTGTAAACTGCTTTAGTGAGTCAAAAGTGGGATATAAATCTAAATAAACAATCGTCAGGAGGGCTGAGAGAAGTCCCTGCAGGAAGCCTGAACCCAGGGCCAGAAAAGGATTTGACTGTTCTCACACCTAATGATGCCCTAGGCAGCCACTCCCAACCTGGTGCCTTCAATATGTGTTAGACTACAATTCCCATCATCCTCGTCAGCATGGCCAATGGTTATGCTGGCTGGGTGTGATGAGAGTTCCCACCTGGAGGGAACCAGCTTGGTGAAGGCTGCCCTAGAAGCAGCTATCCTGCTGAAAGATTTGAGAATAGGGCTTGGAAGTGGTGAAGGTGGAGTCAGTTTTGAGTAATGAAGGGTTGGGAGACATCAAGTGGTACACATGCACATGGGAATCATCCCTCTGAATGCTACCCTAAACAACCCTACTAAAAGCAGAGCGCTCATTTCTCCAACACCCAGCCCTACTAAAAGCAAAGTGCATCTCCCTGCTGCTTGGTTAAGATGTAGTAATACATTTAATGCCCGCTCATGACTTTAGGCCTCCAGCTGTTTTACTGGTTGTGTAAGTAAAAATAAAATAGTGTTATGCTTGGTAACCATGGTTTTGGTAGGCGTTCATATTTTACAAGTCGCTGCACAGTACGCACACCGTGTGTGTGCATGCGTGCATGCACGGGCATGTGTGCATTTCAAACATTTAAATTTAAATCCCAAGGAGTCTGCATTGCTATTATTTAAAAAGGGGGAATCGCTAGGCTGTGAAGAGTGGCATATTCGATCAGGGCTTTGTACATGGAGTTATATTATCAGGACAAATCATGTGTAAACATGCCGTTGTTTTGTTCAGAAAAGGAGAACAGTCCACTGTGTACAAAGAAGTGAGAGAGCTCTATGAATTCACTTGTTTGGGGTTTTTAAAAGAATTGTCTTATTTGGACAAAGAAAAACAGAGACTTTTTTTAAAAAAACCACCTCTGTATTATGTAAGGCTGCAGATCTGCACACAGGCTGTGTAATTCCCATTGAACTCGAAGGGGTTTAAGTAGCCTCTGTGCATGATTGTAGCCTTTTAGAGCCAATGCCAACCATGTTCATTTAGACGTTCAATCCAATTGACTGGACTGGGAATTACTTCAGAATTACATGAGATTAGTGTGGTGTAGTGGCTAAAGTGTTGGACTGGGGGTCAGGAGATCCGGGTTCTTGTCCCCACTCGGCCATGGAAACCCACTGGGTGACTTTGGCCACTCACAGACCCTCAGCCCAACCCACCTCACAGGGTTGTTGTTGTGAGGATAAAATGAAGAGGAGGATTATGTACGCAGCATTGGTTCCTTGGAGGGGAAAAAAATGGGATATAAATGCAACAAAGAAAGAAAGAAAGAATTCAGTGTAAGCATTTACAGATGAGCATTTTATCGCACGCTCACTACTGCCCTTGCAGATGTTCACACGTTCAGTAGATGACGTCCGCCTCCTCCATGCCTCCCACTCCTTCAGCTTGTTTTTCCATCACAAAATAGACCCCTTTCTTAATCCATCTTTTTAAAAGTAAAATAAAATATGCTGTCATTTCCTGCTGTGTGCAAAAAAAAGTGGGGCAATATAAATACTCCCTGCTTGGGCCACGTGGTCGTTGCTGCTTCCTCTTTCTCTCTCTGTGTAAAGAGATTATCGCTACTGTGGGACAGCAGCAAGAGGCCATAGCGACAGTAGGGAAACATGAAAATCCACCTGTCTGATGATGCTCTAAGTCTTTTTTATCAAGAGCCAAGATACCACAATTCCATATATACTTAGAAGTAGCTCCCAATCAAATCAAATGGACTTCATTCTAAGTCAAGTATGCTTAAGACTGTGGCTGTGATCCCTTGTCTCTTGATTTAAAAAGAGAAAAAGAAAGAAAGAAAGAAAGAAAGAAAGAAAGAAAGAAAGAAAGAAAAGTGCCACTGATCTAACTAATCTAACATGTGTACTTTTTATTCAGTGTAATAATGTAATAAACAAATAAAAAATAAAAAATAAACCGTTATAAAGCAGTAGTGTAGATTCTGCCTTGGGCTGGGCATATGGAAGGAACCCAGTCTTAAGACTCCTGCACAGGTTCCTGGTCCATTTCCATTCGGTAGTTGCACCACTTTGATCCAACCAAAAGACCAGCTAGGGAAGATCAGGCTGATCCCATGTGGCCATAAAATTGCATATTCTCCACTTCATTCTGGCAGCCACATTGATCAACTCTTCCATTCAAGGAGGAGCAAATCTTAATCTAAATAAAAGGACCTTTTCCCTGTACTTCCCTGTTACTAAATTTGGAAGCCTGAGGGCAGGTGCTGTGTCATGCTGATGATAGTGGCGGTGGTGATAATGATGGTGCAAGCTGCTTAGGGAGGCAAGATTTATCCAAGTAGAGGGATAAAATGGGTTGGATTAAGATTTGCCCCGCCTTGGATGGAACGGCTCCTTCCTTTTGCATGGCAAGAAAAAAGTATCATGTGAATCAGGCGTACAAAGCTACCCTTTGCAGTGACTTCTGTAATCATGGCAGTGTTAAATCAATTGCAGCAAAAGTGTACAGCCAGTTCACCTTGGTTACGAGATTCCTGAAACGTGCTGTACATAGGGCTTCCCTTGGAGACAGTTCAGTAACTACAGTTAGCGGGCAGCTCTTTTTACTGACTGGGCATATGGAAGGAACCCATCTGAGGAGTCTTAGAACATAAGAAGAGCCATGCTGGATCACACCAAGGGTCCATCTAGTCCAGCACTTGGTCCACACAGTGGTCACACAGACTATTGCACAGTCTTCTAGTTCATTTCCAGGATCAGTTCAAGGTGCACCTTTAAAATCCAAAATGGCTTTGACTCATAGGGACTCATCTACATGAGCAATTTACTCCAGCACTGTTGCATCTCAGCCTCGTTAGGGACACTTGATGCAGCTACCACTTTGCAGTAACAGTGTGGTTTCCTGCATTTTCAAAAAAGCATTTTGCCCTGGATTTTCTTTTTGATGTGGCTTTAGTGTGATTCATGCAGAGTGTGCCCCGATTCCCCCACCCCCCAAAAAATTGGCTCAGTATGGTGGATGTACCTAGGGGTGTGTTCTTACGTCACCGCTGTGGGATGCCCCTATGCTTTTTTTCCCCCCTGCCTCACTCAATTGCAGCTGTGGGACTAAACATGTCTACTCGGAAGTAATTCTCATTGACTTGCACAGCACTTACTCAACACTGAGCACGAGGGGTAGGGAAGGCTATTCTTCTGAATCTGTCCTGCCCTCCCTTGTACCTTGTCACTCTAGTATAGCTCCTGCAGTTTTAACTGTTGGGATGAAGAGGGAATTCCACCAGGTGCTGCATGCATACAAAAGACACCTGCTGAAATTCCCTTTTCTATGCCACTGATAAAGATACGGGAGCTCTGTCCTCCTTTCCCCATGGTTAACCTACTTTTGTGCTGCCCACTCTCAGCCCCCATGGCCAGGCTGCTCCTTTTGAGCACACTGCTCATGGCCACTGGAGAGGAAGGTGCGTGCAGTTGTGCGCGCACACATACATAAACACACACACACACACTACTCTCCCTCTATCTGGGCATTAATTTTTACTGCCCTTAAAAGCAGGGCTGAGAGAGGAGGAGGAACCCTATATAGCTGGTGGATGACGTGAGGTTCCACCTGCCTGTCATGCCAGAGCAGTTCTTTTCGGGAGGATATCCTGCTGTAATTGGCTGTGTGGACGATGGAAAGAGCAAATCCAATTTCCTGAAAAGCACTTTAATTTAAAACAGACTCAGGTTGCAAAGCACTTCAATTTAGATGGCATCCGTGGTACCTTAAGAACTCCCATATTAATCTGCCTGGTTTTCAAGCCCTACAGCCTTTTTAGATGTGGCACCCTGACTCTGGAATGCTTTCTTCAGGAGGCTCCTCTGGCATCAATCCCAATTGTCTTTTCAACACCAGATGAAAATGTTTATTTGCCCATTAGCCTTCCCCAACCTGGTGCCCTCCAGATGATTTGGACCACAACTCCCAGGATTCCTAACCATTGGCTATACTTGCTAGGGCTGGTGGGAACTGTAGTCCAAAATATATGCAGGTTTCTTGGTGTATGTTAATTTTTTTTACTATTTAAAGGAGTATCAGTCCACCCTTTGGTAAAACTGTCAGGGCACTGATAAGAAAGTAATAAAAACATCAGTGTGATATTGTAGCTATATGTAACAGATTCTTGTTTCATTATTTTAAACCTATATTAGTTGCTAAGATAGACTATTGTCTATATGCATTTCATAAATAACTAAATGTAGGCTACTCTTTGCACATGCCCAAGGACAATCTTACATAGAAAAATGAAATAGCAAAAGTTACCAGGGAAGCCAGTTCTATGAACTTGCGCCCAGAAGAGGCATGGCATGTCAGCTGAAACTGACTTGATATTGTCATTATAAGGGCCACTGTGTTTATTGTGGTCACCATCAATCATTTCTATCACACTGATTAAGATTTTACAATGCTTACTTCATTTGAGACAGTCACTCACTTGGGCTCATTTTGGAGTTGTCTAATGCTTTCTTAAGTGGTTTTACTACGCTTTGGTGTCCACACTAACTGAAAGAATACATTCTCTCAGAAGTATCATTTAGAATGCTAAGACAGGAAAATTAGCAGGTGTAAATTGGCACAGCACCATTGACTTCAATGGAACAGCAATCTGATCTTTCATGCATTGGACTATTCAGCAGCCCACCCACCCCACCTGCTCTCCTAAAATGCTTCTGCAATATCCTTCTTCCAATCCTCATGAACTATATGAGTGGTTAGTTGCTTCTGTCACCAATCTCACTGCTGATTGTTTTATTATATGTTTATTTACTATGTGTTATTGTTGTTTTATTGTTGTTGTTTTAACAGTGCTGTTACCCACCCTGGGATTTTTTACAAAGTGTGAGGTATCAATAAAAATAAATAGATAAATCTATAGAGAATGGCAACGTCTTCCTCCTCCTCCATCCAGGAACCTTTCTGCTCCATTTCCCTCTTCTCTACAGAATCCACTCCAGGGTCATGTGGTACATGATTTTGTTTTGTTTTAAGTGCATTTGCCTCTTTAACAATGAGCGCCTATTTCAGCAGTTGAAGCCTCGGATTTTGCAAGCCAGCCAAACCAATTTGGATCAGGTTTTGCCAAGCCCTAGACGTCTTGTTCCAGCAACAACCACATGCTGTGGAGTGTGGGAGACTCACAGGTGGCTGACCCTCGCATCAGCAGCAGAAAAGTCTCCCTGAACGGCTGACAGCTGAGCGTAGCTTCAGCCCAGCTGGAACACCGGGGAGGAAGTGAAAGGCAAAACGGCTGAGGAAATGATGTATGAACTGAGAGAACCGGCGCGTAGCTTATGCAGAGGAGAAAACAGGTTCCCTTCCTATAAAAAAGCAGAGAAGGAGAAGAAGCCAAGACACTGAATCAAAAGGAGATGATGAATTAATTGCACCTTCCCTGTGACATTTTGCTGTATCTTTAAAATACATTAATAACTGTTCAGCCTAGAAAGAGTTTTTGCCTCCCACACAATAGGAGGTTGCCAGGGACAGAATATTCATCTGAATTGTTTAGCTTATGTGACAGGCTTACAAACTGTTGTTAACTTTATCACTTGGGATATGGATTACGCCGCTGCACATTAATTTATTGGGAAGTACGAGAGCTGCTGCTTCATCTCCACTCTGTTATGACATCTGCAATGAATAGCACAAAGGGAGCCAAGGCCCAACAGTGACTAATAGCCTGGAATGTGAAGTTTTCATCAGGAAGAAGATGATATGCTTTTTTGCAGCAGGAATAATTGAACCCATAATAATAATAATAATAATAATAATAATAATAATAATTTAGGACAATCAACAATTTTTTGAGCACATATTACTCTTCATGAAATTAGAGATAATGAAATCTTCCAGTCAAAACCAGCATTCATCTCATCTATAGTAAAGAAACCAAACACTGTTTACCTTTTTCTCTTGAAACCCGCCAGAAATCTAGATCAGGATGTTAAACAAGTTTGTAACATGCTTTGGGTCAAGGCTGGGTTTACCAATAGGCAGACAAAGTACCTAAGGCAGGTGAGGTAACCATTTATTTATTTATTTTGAGCCATGGACACATTTGGCCATTTGAAAAATTGTCCTGGGCACCCCCACAAAATGCCTCTCATGGGAGGTGTGGCAATAGACTAGTAACATGCCCAAGAAACTGAATGCAAGGCAGAAGTGGAGTCTTATCCCCACCACAGTAAACAACTCCTTTGAACCCAGTTTTCAACACCCATTTCACAGCAATTCTAGCTGAAGGTAAGAAAATAGGGCCTCAGCCAAGGCCATTCCCTTTAATAAATATTAATAATAGCAATAAAAAGAGAAGGGGGAGGAGTGAATAAGGAACAAAAAAGCCTTATTCACCATGGTTAAAACCATGGTTTAAGGTGTCTGAACACAACCCTGCTTTCTGGCTTAACCACCATGGTTAAAGCCATGGTTTAAGGTGTCTTCTGAATGGGGCCAATATATTCAGTCAAACTGGAATGATAAAAAAGTGAGTAGAGCCACCACAAATCTAAATCTGGGCAAACCTAAGTCTGGCACAAAGATTATAAGAGGGCAAAGGTATTTCTGGCTCCCTTTGGAACATACTCAATTACATCTCCATAGCACAGGGTATTTAATATTTGCAATATCACAAATACGGATGAACTTGATGCACCTGCTCAAATTATCAATGAACAGGGCACAATTGACAAGCATAGACTCCCTTCCTGCAGTATTCAGTTATATAAAGAAGATAATGGCCCAAACCTATAAACCAGGGATGGGCAATCTCAGGCCCAAGGGACAAATCCAGCAATTCAGCTTCCAAATCCAGCTTCCCCAGACGACCATACCCTTCCCCTGCCCCCACTTTCCTCCATCACCACTTTCCTCCATCAACCATGTGGGGGTTTCCCAGCTTTTGTGCAGTTTTTCCCCATTATAAGAGGCTGAAATGCCCATCCAAAGACTTAGTTATGGGCAGTACGAGCTTTAAGCTACAACATACTGGTATATTTTGTATTTTCAGCTCCACCCCTTTACCTTCGGTTCCACCCACCAGTGGAATGCAGCCCCTGAGGCCTTCTCTGAAATTGAATTTAGCCCTTAGCCTAAAAGAAGTTCCCCACCCTTGCTATAAACAGCACAGAACAGTATAATCTTACCAGAAGTTAGATGGGATTTGATTGACATAAAAAAATACAAATAAAACAAAATAGGTACTGGTTTATGAATTTGGGTCATTTGTGACTATTTATTTATTTATTTATTTATTTATTTATTTCTATCACCCTTTTTGCCTAAAAGCCATCAGGACAGCACACAATTCTTTAGATATTAAAATCGTAATTGCACAGGGAGTGCATTCCACAATTTTGTAACAACATAGCAGGAAGACTTTTCCTGTGTTTTTCAAGAGGAGTTTGCAACCACTTAACAATCAGGCAGGAGTTATATAAAATCAACTTCATTATTTAACCAAGCATGCTTCTAAATCCACACACTTTGTTTCTGTACTATTGTGATGAGTCACTTCCTGGTAACTGTGCCCTCCAGCCCTCCTTCTGTGTCACTGAGTTATTCTTCCTGTCTGCAACCCCAACCCTCCTACTAGTTCCACATACGTTGATATACTGTGTGCCCAACAAATGGGCCTCTACAGACAAGGGTGTCCCTTCAGGAAGGCCTCTCCTCCAGTAGTAACAAGGTAGGTTCATGACAAGACTCATTTATGACAGAAAAAGGACCTGCACACGACAGTCACAAATGTTGACTAATGATTTATCTGTGAATTGTAACCCTTCTATTTTCTTTCCCCACTTTTTGAGGGGGGAAATTGAAAAAGCAAAAGTTAAAAGTTCATATGTTAAGTGAGTGGCATTGACTCTTTGAGGGGATCTACACTAGCCAAGTTAGAACGTGTCTTACCGTTTTTAAGTATGTGTTTGGTAGTATTTCGCCACATGACGCATAGTTTGTGACGTTTTATTGTTGTCTGTTCTCCGGTTTTTATTTTGAACTTCTCTGAAATAAGTCGTTCTATTTGGAATGATGTGGCCGATTTCATTGTATTAAATGGCTTTCCTGTAGTTCTTAATTAGCCAATCGCATTCCTGGGGGCATGTTTATGTAATTTCCACACCCAAAGTTGAAGCCGGTTTTTTTTCTTTCAAGCCTCTTTTTTGCAGCCACTTCCGGTTTCACTTTTGGGAGGCTGCAGGCTGGTGGAGGATTGTCTCGGAGAGAAGAGGAAGTGGGAGGGGAAATTACAAACGGATTTATTTTCTTAGTGTGGCCAAAAGGAATGCATTCCCATGGAAAGAGAAAAGTAAGTAAACGTTTTAAAAACTGCCATGTTTTAAATAGTTCAAAAACAAAACGTTCAATGACTGTAAAAACAACGTTTCATATACTAGTGTAGATCCCCTCTTTGTCTTGAATGTTCCCTGACCCTCAGATAGCAGCACTCTGACTTCCTTGTGCCCATCAGACTTTCGTGGGGGGGGGGGAGGTTTCAGAGGAGTGGCTAAAATGACAATCTTGCCAGCATCCTGAAGAGTTCATGCCAAACCTCCTGCTTTGCACAAAACATGTTCCTGTTGTCATTTTTATTCCCCACAGGCCTGCTCACCCTCTGATTATGTGAACAGCCATATGTGAACAATTATTAGGCAGCACCAAAGAAGTGCAATTTTGATGGAGGGGGGAGGGTTAGGAACTAAAGTTTAAACTCTGCAATCGCCATTGGACAAATTCATTTGCATCATCATTCTGTTTAACATTTAGGAGCCAGTGTCTGTGAGCATTTAGAAATGGGAACTGGCAAATTAAGAGGATGGCAACACTACCACTGCATAACAGTGTGCAAAGCATATATTGCAACCGAATGTTTTAACACTGGGAGAAAACCACGATGCACAGATCTCTGCCAATGTTGGTCTCATCATTCAGGGCTTCATCCCACAAGCGTTTTATTGCACGCTCATTACTGGGCACTCACGGATTCCACGGAGGTAGCTCATATGACGTCGTCTGCCTCTTGCGCGCCTTCCACCCCTTCTGGTCTTCCTTGCGCCGCAAGAAAAACCAGAAAAAGTCCGGTTGCTGTTCTCTCCTGCCCCCTCCTGCTGTGTGTGGGAGAAGCAGCATGTTCACAACGAGGGACTGAATGGCCCTCGCGCACCTTCCTGAAAACAGGACGTAACTAAGTGTCCATGGAGAAGTGACAGTAGCCAGCATTAGCCAGCGTTTCTTCCAAGGTGTGATGGAGCTTGTCATCTGCCCCCAGTGCGCCTTCTGCCCCTTCTGGCCTTCCTTGCATGACAAAAAAAACTCTCAAGAAAGTCTGATATAATTTTAAACCTGGAAGTTGCTGCTCTCTCCTGCTGTGTGCAGGAGAAGCAGCGTGATTAGAACAGACAACTGAATGGGCCTCGTGCTCATTGTTTACTTCCTCTTTTGAAACAGGAAGTAACTGAGCAACGAAAACAAGGGCGGAGATGCGATGGTCGGGAGCGTGTTTTCCCACGTATGATGGAATACTGCAAAGGTACTGAAGTGGAGAGGGTGTTGGACTTTGAGCCTGTTTTAAACCTTTGCTCAGATAAGTCCTTGCTGGTTGGCCTTAAGCAAGCCTCCAACTCGGCCACAGTTCCTCCTTTTTAAAAGGAGAATAATAGCAGCCAATTCTCACAGCAATTATCTCAAGGCAAACAACATTAATGACTTAATCCTATCCTCTCTCAAGGACAGCTGACTGGACAGCACAACACAGTCAGCCAATCACAGTCAACACAATCAGTTACCAGTTGCGCCAACATATGCTGTGTTGGTGAAGTTGTGCTGCGTTGGTGAAGGGGTCTGGACATGGGAGGGAATGAGGAGTGGTGGCAGTAGTTGGGAATGAATCCATCTTTACGATCCATCTTTATCCATTTAGTTTAGCCCAGAAGAGTCCAGTGTTAATTCTAAACCACTATGCAACAATACAGAGCTGTATATGATAACACAATCCATACCTATACAGAAAAGTGACAACACAAAGAATGACAACCAGACAAGACACCAGCCCTGCACATACCATTTGTACAACCTCCCCAACCTCCCCAATCTCTCTCTCTCTCTCACACACACACACACACACACACACTTACATGGAAGCCAAGAAAGGAGAAGAGAATCAGACTCCCAAAGACACAGGCGAAGCACTGAAAACACTGGAGAAGCACTACTAGCAGCAGAGTGTGTGCAAATGATGCAAGACTAGATTGGTCAGATGCCCATCTGGTACTAGCGTGCTTTCCCCTGCATGAAAAATAGCAGCTTTTGGAGGGGAAATTCTAATCAAGAGAATAGCATGAGGGAGCTAGGAGCGTCACAATCCAAATATAAAGTTCTCTCCTCCAACTCACCATGGCTCTCATTAGAATGTCTTTTTAAGTATATGGAATCTGCCATGTCATGTCCAGATTGGTTCTTGGGAGAAAACAGAACAGCCCACCTATAAATGACAGCATCCAGCCCAGGCTCAGACAACCAGAGAGCACCTTGGTTCCACCAGCAAGGCACCTTTGGTAGCACCAGCCCTACAGCAAATGACACCTCAGATGAGGAGTGGGCTTGAACCATTTGTTCAATTTTGAGGACCATTTTTATCACATTTGTAGCCCATTGGGTGCACAATTGCCTCGGTGATTTATCCTCATCATATGTAACGATAAACTTGGACATATGGGACTGATACACACACCCCAATCTCACATACCATTTGTTTAAAAAGGGAACAAATGACTTACATCAGCCTTCCCCAACCTGGTGCCCTCCAGATGCTTTGGAGTACAAACCCTAGCACCCCTGACCATTGACAGTGCTGGCTGGGGTTACTGGCAGTTGAAATCCCAAAAAATCTAGAAGGCACCACATTGGGGAAAGCTACTGTACATTTTCCTACAAGTAGTAATTGTATTTTAGAAAAACTACATGTTAGCACAAAGCATGCCATACAGAGCAATGTTGCCAGCTTGGCAAGTGAAGAATACTGGTTCTATTGTTTGCGTCAACTGATGGGTGAGTAGTTCTGTAGATGACAGGTGTCGTGCCCGCCCGCCCCCCAGAATAGTATAATTAGGAGGGATGTGCAAATTTTGGAAAATCTATTTTGTCTATGTTTAGCAGATTCTCAAGTACCTTTTTTTCCATCATCCCCTCACCGGCAAAATTCAATCTTGCCCAAATTCACACTTGCGAAAATGGGCTAATCGACCCTAAATGCACATTTTTAGGCTTGATGGAGCCCGAGATGCCCAAATCAACCATCTATGGTGTGTTTTGGCGTCCAGCATGCTGGACATGCTCTCTCGAACCTCCATCGGAAGGGGAACACCCATCCACTATGGCACATGCTTAGCTGGGTTCCACATAGTCTTTCTACTTTCTCTAGCCTGGCCTCTATGTCACTGGTGGAACAATGACTGCAAGCAGCAAGGACAATGCAATTACAGATATGGCAAGGATTCCCACGTCTAGATGCAGACAAAAGGTATGTCATGTATGTGACAATCTTCCTACATGCATGTAGGTAGGGAAGCAGAGGGAAATCTTGCAACAGTATGTGTGAAAATGTTGCAAGCTAATATGTTTGCCTCGGTCCTGACATCTACAATAAGCACGTCCGGGTCCCATGAAAATGAAAGTCCAGAGGCAGATGTGGGAGACTTGTATTCAAATCCCAACTCTGCCCCAGACTCATCATGTGGTCTTCTTGCTCAAGTCCGTTTCTCTTTCTCAGCCTGCATTTGGAAATAGTAGCAACACAGCGATGGTAAAGGGCATAAAGTAGACGTGCTATATAAAAGATAAGCAGCAGCAGTTGGGATGGGTCTTTTAGTACACTTCACAGGGTACTGGATTATGCCCATTACCTGAAATTTGCTTTTGGCTTTAGCGCGCATCGCCAGACTATGCTCTTAGCATGCTGCCGCTTATCAGAATTCTACAACTCTGCCGATGGAACAGATGCACATTTCCTGCGCTCTGGTTCTGCTGGGAGCGCAGGCGGCGCGGCAGAAATAAATCACATGGAAGTTGCTGTCATTTCTCTACCTTGCTGCAAAACCCCTCCGACGGCGGCTGCCTGACTGGCTTGAGCTGGCATGGTTTTTAAATGAAAATCTGGGCAAGTGGCACCAACAGCCCTGCCTAATTTTTAGCTAATACCTCGGTGGGTTCTGTGTTCGCATCTGGCCAGGGCCGTCATGCTGAGTGTGATTCTAATCGGCTGCTGCTCTTTCCCAAGCAGGAAGACGGGGGCACTGCTACCGACAGACTAAACAGAGACTCGTTCCAAACAAAACAGCACATTGCAGCCAGCAAAGGGTCTGCAGTGCAGGACTTCTCCCAAGGCATGAAAAGGGGGGAGGGGAGGGGAAGAGGGAGGGAGAGAAATGTGTTAACTGTGCTAACAGTGCCAAGTAATATGCTTCGTTAAAAATTTAATCACCTGCAAGTGCAAAACAAGTGCAAAGCAATCATGTTGTAATTAGTACAGCAATTAACACCTCCCTCCTTGATAGCACATGCATCCTAGGAAGTGCAGGATTGCAAGTGTTTACACTGCTTGCAGACTCTCAGTCAGTTCCTACAGAGATGCAACAGAGAGTGGGGGCCGGGAGGAGAGGACTGAGGCAGAAACTGCTTAAATAGTTCTGTGAGGCTCTTCTTGGCATTTTATTTTAGGCTATGGTGTGCATTCATGGCACCAGCTGCCATTTTGGTTGCCGAAGAAAGTTCTTTTGGGGGAGGAGCCTCCACCATGACATCAGACAACACGGAAACACTGTGACGGTCTCATTCCTCTGCCACCACCACTTCTGGCTTCCATCTGTGGATATTTCGTATTTGCTTATGCAATCTTTTTATGGCTTTCTGCTGACATTTGGTTGTACACAGATGAGTGATAGACTGATGGGCCTGTGTTACCCGTTCCCTCTTCTGTTTCTCCCCTCACTCTTGATTTTATTAACTCTTCTACCCTGCTCGTCCTCTGGGGATATCTGAGTGGCTTCCAGCTGGTTCCGAGAGAGGTCTCCGATCCAAGAAGCTCAGGGGGCGAGGCTTGATTAGCTTCAGCAGCTGACCTGGATCATAGATTTTCTAATTCTGCATTTTGTATTGAGTATTTGATGTTTTATTGATTTTATGCTGTTAGCTGCTTTGGGTTTATTTTTTTTTTATTATTATTTTTAAAAAGCAGGCTATAAATTATTAAAAGAAAAAAAGAAAAAGTGTCTTCATCATTTTTCAGGTCCCTTTTGTGACTCTCATCAGTCTCTTCACTACCTACATGACTGAAACTCGAATTGTTCATTTCTTGAACTTGGGACCTGCCTTTTCTTTTTTTTCATTCCTTCTTTATTTCTTTTGTCTTTCTTTCTCTCTTTACTATGTTTCTTCGTAAATCGCCATATAAACTGATGCTATCTTAAATAAAGATATCTTAAAAAAAAGATAGATGCTTTTGAACTGTGGTGTTGGAGGGAAATTCTGAGAGTGCCTTGGACTGCAACAAGATCAAACCAGTCCATACTCCAGGAAATAAAGCCAGACTGCTCACTTGAGGGAATGGTATTAAAGGCAAAACTGAAGTACTTTGGCCACATAATGAGAAGACAGGATACCCTGGAGAAGAGGCTGATGCTAGGGAAAGTGGAAGGCAAAAGGAAGAGGGGCCGACCAAGGGCAAGATGGATGGATGATATTCTGGAGGTGACAGACTTGACCTTGGGGGAGCAACGGCCGACAGAAAGCTCTGGCATGGGCTGGTCCATGAAGTCACAAAGAGTCGGAAACGACTGAACGAATAAACAACAAATCTTAAATAAATTGATGCTTTATTAAATGGATACTATCTTAAATAAATAGTAACCATTATTTAAAACTTTTCTGTTCCTTTAAGAGTCATGAATACAATTTTCAAACTCAGTGCAACACAGATACTGATTTGTGTTTACTGTAAATAAATTACCGCTTCCAGTAAATATGATTCATTGTAGACCGCATCTTTGAATTAGATCTTAGTTTCCGAAACTATGACTTCAGACAGCACTTGGATTATTAGGGAAAACTGGGGGGGGGGGGCTTAATGATATTTACAAGCCTCCCCCGAATCCCCTCCCCTTTTTACCCAAATTATCACTCTATACCCTTCTAAAAACTGTAGGTAAGGGGTAAGGGATCAGCACCCCATGACAAGTTAGAGAACTTCTGGGTGGAGACTCAGGGAATAATCTCCTGCAACTAGAAGGCCAGTTGTTTCCCACCCTGAAACGTTAAGTAGTGGGAGCTTTGCAAACAGCTACTAGAACTACTCAGTTCCTCTGTTAGTTCTGTCTTCAGGGCCAGCGCTGCCATAGAGGCAGCTCAGGCGGCGGCCTGGAGCGCTAACCAAAGGAAGGTGCTGAACGGCACGCCCAGAAGCTGCTCTCCTAGAGCGGCTTCCGAGCGCACTGTTCTGAAGTCGCCGGCCTGCCCCCCAGCCCCAGTGTCCTGGCTTCAAAGCCAGCACCTGGCCGGAAGCCACTTCTGGCTTCGAAGCCAGGACACTGTGGTTGGGTGGGGGACTCACCCGCCTAGGGCACAAAATAGTCTGGCACTGGCCCTGTCTGTCTCTATAGCAGCAAGATAGGCCCCATTGCCAAGCAAGAGAGTGAGGCCTTAGCTAGACCTAAGGTTTATCCCAGGATTGTCCCGGGGTCATCCCTGCTCATGTAAATGACACACAGGATATCCCGGGAGCAGGCAGGGACGATCCCGGGATAAACCTTAGGTCTAGCTAAGGCCTGAGATGACAGAATGGTCAGAAGAGACTAAAAAATACATAATTAATGTAATTTTGCCTCCACAGATTCTAACATGCACCAGTTAATCTCCACACATTCACCCAATAGAGACAAGTGGTTGTTTGGCTTTGTTCGTGTAGGGGGGGTGGGGCAGGAGGATGTTTCTAGAAGGTAGGTTTTTTTAAAAAAAAATGTTTTATTTAAAATGATACCAAAAAAAGGAACGAATACAAACAATCCCTTAACAATTAGTATCAAACCAATAGTTATATGAATATGTATAATATACAAGGAAGAAAAAATAAAAGTTGATTGATACAACTTCTAGGGGAAGGAAGCTTAATCGAAGTGTGGGGGGGGGGAATAAAAGGAAAAGAGGAGACAAAGAAGGAGACAAAAAAAGGGGGGAACCCAAAATCATAAATGATTCCCTCATTTGTTGTTACAATGTCCATATATTCAGAGCTGGAGCAGGCATACATTGTTGTACATTCAGATGTGATGCATATTGAACGAATCTCCCCCATATGACATTGAACGATGTTGATTCTGACTTCCCTTGAATTTGAAGCAAGTCATAAGTTATTCTTTCTGATATTGCCACAGACCATATATTTCGATACCATGCAGATAAATTCAAATTATCCAATTTTTTCCCCTGCTGCGTGATTGTCTGACGAGCAGCCGACAACAGGAATGTTATTAAGCCTTTCTATTTCAATCTAGTAAGACCTTTGTATATTGATAATAAAAATAGTTCTGGATCATATACAATTGTTTCTCTAGTAATAACCATTAATTATCTATGTAATTATCTCCAGAATCCCTGTATATATAAGCAAGACCACCATAAATAAAAATACGTGCCTTTTATCTTGCAGCCTCTCCAACAGAGGGGACTACAAGTTTTAGTGATATGCGCTAGTTGTACTGGTGTTCAATACCATCTATGGAGTGTTTTCAAAGAAGTTTCTGGAATAGAAGCGGATATTGAACTAAATGGTCTGTTGATCCATAATTTGTTCCATCTAGCTTCCTCTATTTCGCTTTCGAAATCTCCTTCCCACACTTTCCTCAAGCCCTCCATTGTGCCCATCTGGGCATCTATTAATATAGCATACACTAAAGATACTATAGTATCTTCTAGAAGGTAGATGAAGCTTGGGGCACAAGGCCAAAACATCTGAGAGTGTACTTCACAGCATAGTTTTGTTCTGGGCGAACCCCATGCGTTTACCACTCTGCTCAGAGAACAGGAATTCTGGGAGTTGAACTCCAAAACATCTGGAGATCTACCTTTTGCCCACCCCTGCCTTAGGCCACCTTGTTTGTTCATGGCTGAGATGACAATGCAATTTGAGTGGATATCGCCAGAACAGCAGCCCACCAATTCCAATGATGGTGACAGCAGCTGCATCCATGATCAGTTAACCACAATATTATGTTCAGGTCACTTGTTGCCCTTACCAGGGATTAGACAAATTCAGAGAGGATAAGGCTCTCAATGGCTAGTAGTCATGATGGCTTCAGATAAGAGACAGCATGCCTCCAAATACCAGCCACTGGGAACCAATGGTGGGAGATGGCTATGCATGTCCTGCATGTGGGCATCCCAGAGGCACCTGGTGGCCACTGTGGGAAAGAGGATGCTGGACTCGATGGAACTTTGGTTTGATCCAGGAACACAGCCAGACCATTGACCCATCTAGCCCAGTATTGTCAGCACTGACTGGCAGGGGCCCTCCAGAGTTTCTGGCAGATATTTTCACAGCTCTACCTGGATTTGCCAGGGATCGAACCTGGGACCTTCTACATGCAAAGCAGGTGCTTTAGCCACTGATCCATGGCCTCTACCTCACCAGCTCTCTTCTTGTGTTCTTAGTCCACAGACTGACACACTACAAAAGCTACATGCAGTTTCTCAGCCCTGATCACATTCTGCTGGCTCAGCTCGGGCCTTCCTGTCCAACAAAACACTTCCTATTAACACTCAGCATACTCTCCAGAAACAGAGCCCTTCAGCCCTTAAGGCCGACAACGTTTTAGCAATAAAACACAGGAGCAATGCCAAATCACGGGTTTATCACAGCCTTGGCAGCAAATATGCTGCCGGAATCTATTATAAAAATACTGGCACCACATCAATGATGTGGATGGGTGAGTGGGTGAGAAAGGGAGGGTGTAACTCCACTTCCTGTTGTTCTCTGTCATAATATACACACACAATAGCTGATAAATATATAAAATGAAAGGTTAGTGAAACCACCTGCTGTCCGCTTGCAGAAAGAGGCAAGTGTGCCTGCTCAGACAATTGGGGAGAAAGCAGTTTAGTGGTCAAAGACAAGTAGAAATCATCCTTCTAAACACACACACACACACACACACACACACAGAGAGAGAGAGAGAGAGAGAGAAATACACACACACAAGCCAAGCAGCATTACATCATTCTGTTTAACCCTTTTTTCCAGATGCATCTTTTAGGTTCACATTTGATGTGCATTGCTTAGGCACGCTTGCTATTTATGATCAAGAGCATTGCCATCCTGACATCTCCTGCTCATACACAAATATTCATGAGGGGAAGTCAGCAGTATGGAAGTCAGCAGCCAACAAATCAGAGATAGACAAGTGATGGCAATATGGATCCAGTCCCAAAGTTATCCTGAGAAATTTATCTGGAGTTACATTGAACTTGAACCTGTTCCTTGCCTCTCTGACTGCTACTGCCAGGAATTACATAGGAGTCAATTTAGTACTGAAAATGTAGGCTGCATATTGTGCTAAACTTTTTCTTAATTCTATGGTGGCCGTGGCCAATTTTTCCACTGCCAATATTTATTTTCCCACAAACTTTATGTATTTCCAGTGGCAAACCATATGCATTTTGTGTGCATTATTCCAATGGACGATTAACGGACACATGCTCACATTGACTGTAGCTTGTTTTTGAGCATTTGAGAAATGTATGCAAAGTTTTGGGGCATTTTTTTCTCCCCCCAAATGTGGGCATGTTTTCAAACATTTTTATTTCTTTCGTAGAATGCATCTCAAACCCAGAAATGTATGGATTTCCAACAGCAAATTGCATCCAGTTTTGCATTCAGTTCCAGAAGGTACAGATCAAGTAAATCCATTTTCAAAAATACCTCAATGGAGTGAATTTCTCATCCATCCCTGATTTCCATGGCAATCCCTATGTAGATTCTCAGTTAGACAAGAAACATACACCTCAGAGAAAACAGCATTCGTTTAATGCCAAGATTCTACTTCTGGTCTCTCAGGAGTCTGATTTGGTGAGAAGAACCACATGATCTTATTTGTGAATAATCACTCCTGAATATGGAAACAGAAACAGCAATGAAAAAGAAACGTGAAAAACTTAGGGGAGGCAGAATCCAGTTTTGTACCTTAACCATGATGTAAGGGCAAATACACACAACCAGACTGGAGCATTTGGAATGAGGGGGACATCTGGCACAAAATGAAAGAATTGCAGTTGTCCATCACACAATTCAATCCACTTTTAACCATACCACCACAAAGCTGCCAATAACAGTTTCACTCATGGCAAGATAAATGCAAGTTGAGTTGCAGGCACATGAAAACTTGCCCAACCACTTCAGGAGTACTTCTTCACATAGTGCATAAATAAACTATGGCATTCTCTACCATAGATACGGTCAATAAATAGATCTCTGGGTGTTTTGGACATCAATTCCCATTTCCTGACCTTTGGCTGTGCTGACACTGTCTTCTGGAAGATGAAATCCAAACCATCTGGAGAACTAACTTCTGCCCACCCCTGCTCTACCAGAAGATGTAATGATGGCCTCCAACTTGGTTGGCTTCAGAAGGAGATTACACAAATTCATGAAGGATAAGGCTGCCAGTGACTACTTTTATGATATATTACCTCTAGTATCAGAGGCAATATGCTTCTTTATTTCAGATGTTGGGAAATATGAATGGGAGGGTGCTATTGAGCTCGTGATATGCTTGTGGAAGTCCCATAGCCATAGGCCTCTGGGTTTGTCATGGCGGGAACAGAAAAATGGACTACGTAGTCCTTTGGTTTGATCCAGAATGGTTCTTCTTATATTCTTACAAAGGAATATGCACACACAAGCTGCAAAGGTTATCTCTAATCTTTAGTCTCCTGCCTAATAAATAAGTCACACATTCTAGAGCACTTCATACATCTGGGAAAGTGGGTTCCAGCCTATAAAGGACTGGGTTTGTTTATTTATTTATGCATGTATGCATTTATATCCTGCCTGTCTTCTTCCAAGGAACCCAAGGTGGCGTACATAATCTTCCTCCTCTCATTTTTATCCTCACGACAACAACCCTGTGAGGTGGGTTGGGCTGAGAGTCTGTGACTGGCCCAAAGTCACCCAGTAGGCTTTCATGGCCAAGTGGGGACTAGAAACTGGATCTCCCTACTCCCAGTCTGACACTTTAGCCACTACACCACACTGCACACTTGTATACCATGGCCATCATCAGATGAGTGTTTTATTGCATGCTTGTTGCTGGGCACTCATGGATTTTCACAGGTCCTTCTCACAACATTGTCTGCATCACATGCACTTCCCACCCCTTCTAGCCTTCTTTGCACAACAAAAAAACACCCCAGTAAGTCCAACTTATTTTTTGAGATGGAACTTGCTGCTATCTCCTGCTGTGTGCAGGAGAAGCAGCGCGACCAAAACAGCCCACAGGATGGGCCACGTTCAAGTTGTTTACTTCCGCTTTCAAAAGAGGAAGTAATGAGGGACAAATGCACGGGCGGAGAAGCGACAGTAAGGAAATGCAATTTTCCCCCATGTGATGACTCTCCAAATTTCAGCTTTGTATTTCTCATGGAAATTCCCTGACAAACCACACAATTGCTATTGTGAATGGTCATACTGACATGACATGCAAACCGAGTCATTGCTTCACTTCATATAAAAAATTGCCTTATATGTCTTTCCCTTCTCCTTTTTTATTTCTCCCCTTTTTCATCATTTCTTGGAATACCGTTCGCTTCCACAATTGCTTGTGAACCAAGTAGTATAAGGAAATGTGAAAACTGCTGCATGTCTAAATTAAATGCTGTTTTAACTAACAGCTAATAGTGTTTACTGCTGTGCAATAGTAATTTTCATATTTTTACTGTATCTAATGACTTTCTGATGATTCAGATTCTCTGTAGGGATACAAAATCATTACATTAAGGATGAGTGATTTTAGTATGCAATGACTGATCAGTACAATAATATGTAGACTCATGCTTCAGCTAGTAAATTAAATCATTTACACTACGGTGCTTGTCAGTTAGAATGGGGGGGGGGGAGTTCTTGCATTGTAATTTAGCTGAGCAATAAAGCCTGCTTAATATAAAACAACACAGGAGAATCCTAAGTAGGCACCCCTTTGGCGAAAATGATCAAAGGGAAGAGGGAAAGCACACAGGTAGCCCAATTTCTAAATATAGCAATAGATTTAGCACACTTAATGGATCTCTGCTTATACTGAAGAAAAACCTTATGACCGTTTGCAGTAGATGACGACTAAAGAGTATTGTTACATGGTCCACTTTAAACAGCATCAAAAGAAAGCTTCACTAGCATGGCGGTATCTGTGCCGACCAGCTAAAGTATTTAGAGGCTCAAGCAATGGCCTTCCTTACTTTCTTGTTGACTAGCGACTTTAAAGCTGTGTCTACACCAAACATCAGCTCAAGGCCATCTCTGTGCATCCAAATGACCCACAGCTGATCCCGGGGTCAACCAGGGACGACCTCTCAGTTGTCCCAGGATAACAGGGACTCCACTTATCCCAATTTTCTCCCTTGTCTCAGGACAACCCACGAGGACCACGGGTGGTGTGGCATGGGCTCCTGGGTCCTCCGTTCGCATAGCATGATAAACCACAGTATACATGACTAAACAAACCACGGATCTTCCATCCATGGCTTGTTAGTGTTATGCGCAAACCAGGAACTCTGGCTTCTCTCTCCTCCAAAAAGCCAGAGTCATAACCCACAGTTTGTTGTTGGGTTTGTTGTCAGGGAAGACACAAGCCAGCATTTCTGGTTCACACATAAGGTCTATGGTTTGTTTAGACATTCCTGTTTGCAGCAGAAACAATAACAGGTGCTCATTTTATTATTTTTACTTTAAAAATGTATTATCCTTTTCTAAAACAAAATGGTGCTTGTTCCCAAGTACATGTGTACATCAGGGCAGCAGAAGCAAACCCAGAGAAATATTAATTGCTTGATTCACAATGGAAGTAATAAACATGGCTGTCAAAAGGAAGCCCCCATATGACCATTAAGACCAAGATCTAAAATGACCTAGCTGTGCATGATGCCACCAAACCTAACATCGTTCGCCAGTTATTTCAGGTGCTGGAGCTCAGCAAGCCCCCACCCCATTTTAGCATGGACAGACAAGTGGCAAAGAAAGAACGTTTCTTGAGTTACTGATGGGTTTCCACACATGACTAGCTGGCTATACTTAGTTGTGGTGGGTTGGCCTGCCATAGAGTACCATTTCTAGTCAGAGTACGTTAGAAAGGAAACTCCTTCAAATATTTATCCAGGCAAAATCTTTTACAACAAGATTTTATTGCAAAGATGAATGGTATCAATCTAATGCCCTCAAAATAAATAGTTAATTTGGCTGCTGGCCAGAATGTAGAAAGGAACTATGGCCTTAGCTAGACCTAAGGATTATTCCTGCCTGCTCCCAGGATCCCCTGTGTGTCATTTACACGAACAGGGATGACCCTGGGACGATCCCGGGATAAACCTTAGGTCTAGCTAAGGCCTTGGATGCACAGGGACAATCCCAGGATATAGGCCTGGTCTAGCCATGGCCTACATATGGGTGTATTAAACTTTGCACACAAATAAGATATTGACAGTTGGAAAGCTGGGACTACTCTGGACATTGTTTTAATGAATCCTTGGAGATACTTTATATATGGCTTCTTCACAGAGCAGCAAAATTAACCCAGTTTGCTATTTGTGTATCATATGAGCCATATCCAGCGGCTGCACATTTCCATATCCTGTGCCATCTTCTTCTACAGTTTCAAAATATTACATTAGCAAAATAGGAATAAGAAAGTGCAATGCAAAGAATTACAATCTTCTCTCGGTCCCAACCACCCTTTTGGGGTGGGGGGTGGGGGACAAGGCTCCTGCATCTTTAATAAACAGGCATTCAGCAGCTAATCTTTTTCCTTGCACGGAGTTCCAAAGATTAGGAAGTCTTTACATGCTGAAAGCCTCCTGAAAGGCAGAGGAGCAATGATATAAAAAGCTGACACCAGAAAAAGTTGGCGATTTCCTACAGGCCTAACCAGGCCACTATTTCTAATGGCCTAGGAAGGCAGTCCTCTCATGTATGAGCTTCTTCAGATGGGGGGTCGTGTTCCCCTCCCGTCGCTTTGAATTGTGCTCCTGTCCTACAATAAGGATGATCAGCTTCCTCTTTCTTCAGACACTGAAGAAAGAGGAAGTAAACAAAGACATGGCTCATTTTAGGCATTTTTTTCGCACTGCTTTCCTTCACACAGCAGGAGATGGAGGGACGTTTTGCTTCAAACCAAAAAAGTTGGATTTTCTGGGTCTTATTTTTTCACAGAAAAAGGACCAGAAGGAGTGGGAGATGCATGGGAGACAGATGGTGTCATCAAAAGGACCTGCAAACATCCATAAGTGGACAGTAACAAGTGTGCTATAAAACACTCATCTGATGACACTCTAAGAATGGCTCTATTCCTTACGTTCATTTTCTGAGATGCTGTGCTGAGTGCTCCATCTTCAGAGAGGGTCTTCCTGTTAATGGAATACACACACACCTCAAAATGATTATTTAGCATCAACTTTACTATTGTTTAGTAGATTTTTTTTTAAAAAAATGTTTATTTTCCTCTGCATGGATTTACTTATTTATTGCATTCATATCCCACCTCTCCTCCAAGAAGATCAAGGCAGTATACATGATCCTCCCCATCCCCATTTTATCCTCACAACTAACCTGTGTGGTAGGTAGGTTAGACTGAGAAATCATGACTGGCCCAAGGTCACTCAGTGAACATCCTGATCGAGTGAGGATTTGTCCCCAGGTCTCTCCAGTCCTAGCTTGACATTCTAACCGGTATACCACGCTGGCATTCTAAGATGAATAAGTTGTAAATTGTGCTCCATGTGGTCATTTTATATCAAACTGCTACATTAAAAAATGGATGTTATTGTTAATTGGTTTTATTGTTTGTAAGTCACTTTGAAGGCTTGAAAAGCAGGATTAAAACATTTTAAATAAGCTATCTATCAATGCAACACTTTGCTTTTTATGTAACCTGGCACTTTGCCATTTCTTCATTTTCTGTGATGAAGACTTTGGAGTGACTTATTCACCAATAGACAGGTCCTCTCTCATTTTCTGAGGACTTTTTTTATTCTCTGGACCAGCTTTCCTCCACCTGGTGATCTCCAGTTGTGTTGGACTACAAGTCCCATCAATCCCAGCTACATATGTAGGGCCCCAGGATAGGGAAGGCTGTTCTGCCATGATTCTACATCAACTTAACTGTCTGCAATGAAATATGAAAAAAGTCTGCTGCCCATCATTAATAGCAACCTGTACTTAAATATATCCTGGCAACATTTGTGATCTTTCACTGGGGATATGATATCACCAGTATTACCCAGCACATTATACTATTCACATGGGAGTTGCAGTTCATTCATCTATACCAGAGTCATATCTAGGCATTCAGGAAGTTAATGGGAGTGTTGCCAACAACTACAGCAGAGCTACAATTTTACTCTAATGAATAGCAACATAATATAAATCCAATATCCATAATTCAATGTAAGGATTGGGGTTGGGTATCTGTAATTGGTGATGCACTTTGTTTTCCCCCATGTACACGGATACAAAACGATCCTATGGTAATAAAGAGACAAAAGGAAACAGGATTAAGGTTGCTATGGGAACTCAGAATTTTCTGACTTGTGTGTGATTAAAATCTTAACTGTAACATTACATTAATATGGGTGGGTTAGGGGCTTTTTTCCGGTTGCTGTTTGGAATGATTGAGCATTCTGGTCCTTGTGCCCCAAGTAGGGATGTATGAGAAATTTATTTCAGTTTGTTTTTGATAAGGATTTACTCAGCCTGCACCTTCCAGACCAAACACACACTTGGATACAATTTGCGGTTGAAGTCTGTACATTTCTGAGTGTGCAATGTGATTTGTGGACCCCAAAAATGTGTTTGACAGCATGCGTACTTTTGAAAAACGCACATGGAAATATTTGTACTTTTGAAAAATGCACACAAATATACTTTAATCCATGGGAGAAAAGTGCATACATTTCAAAGATGCGCGCAATTGACGTGTACAGTTGGAAAAATCAGCACAAAAACATGCATGAATCTTTGTGCCAAAGAAAAAGTCGAAGCTCACAATCTGATATGGACTGAGTCAGAACAAGCTTTGAGATGGACTTTGGAGGATTTCTCATGCTCGAGGTCTGCTGATTTGCACATCCCTAGCCCCAAATACCTTTGTGCATACATGTGCACTCTGCCACAGCCACATACATTTAACATCCATATATATGAATGCATTGCCCTCCCCTTTGATGTGTGGTGTGTACGCTTTCATAATTTTGATACTATCAACAGGACTTACTCATGTAAATCTTCCATGTACAGTTAGGACAACAGACCTCGTAGAGCATGAAAACATTTTATTAAACTCATTTTTCTCAGTGTAGGTATGAATAGACTTTTAACATCCAAATGATAAGCACAGACTTTTAAAGGCTGACCATTTCTCAGTATCATGCATCAACCCACTTGTCACATGCAACAATGGTGGAAGTAGCACCAGCTACTTTTAAAATGCTACATTTAAAAAGTAGGCATTCTTTCAAAAGGAAGACACCAACAGGACACAGAACTTTAAAAATATTTCCTTCCATTATTCCATCTGTAGGACGAAACAGATGTGATGCAGGAGATCTGTGATTGGTTGTCCCAACATTTGGCATGTATTGTTTTTTTAACCTCAAAGCAGGGGTCGGGTGCTCCAGTTTTAATTGGAGCAGTTGCACTGGTGGAGGAGGTGTTCAGTTCTCTTCCCCCCCCTCCTGCCATTATCCCAAGTAGATGGCTCTCAAAGCTGCTCTTTACCTTGCTGTATCATTTTCCCCACCCCCAGTAGAGTTAATAGTCACTTTAATAGTGGGGAGGAGGGGATGATTTAGACCTAAAAAATGACACTGTGGAAAGAATTAAACACCACCTCCCAAAGTCATTGATCCAATCAACATCAGATACACCCACAATAGCTTTTGGAGATCTGAACATCACATTTGTTTTAACTGTATGTTCCTGGGAATTCACATATTAAAAGGTCAAGGGCTGCTTCCAGGTGAGGCTTTTATTGTGCCATCACCCTGCCCCATTCATAGAATTTTGCAGGGGGTCCAAAGGATGACTTCTTCCAGTCATAACCCTTTCCTATTTTTCCACTGCTTCCTCTGTCTTTTTTTCCTTACTGCAGAAAATAGGTTAAGGAGAAAAAAGACAGAATAGCTGCATAACGTCTTCTGATAGATAACACTAGATATCCTCCATCTGGAAGCACCCTAGGGAAGCTTCCACACTAGGTATTTATTCTGGAATAACCAAGCTTTGTTCATTCATTCATTTTTATGAGGTTGGGATCTTCTTATGTTCTTAAAGATACAAGGACTTCACAGGGACTGGTTCCGAAATTACAGTGGTGCACACTGGGGCCATAGCTAGACGGGGCGATATCCTGGGGCGATATCCCCAGGATCATCCCTGTGCGTCGACATGACACACAGGGGATTCCAGGAGCAGGGAGGGATGATCTTTAAATAAAACAAAATGGCTGGTGCGACGTCCTGTTCATCTGAGGCCATCGCGCACCACGTGTAAACAGAGGGGGAGATTTCATGATAATATCACAAGATCCTCACCCCTCCGTCGCGCTAGATCTGTAGGTCTAGTTGAGACCTAACTCCTTACCTCATTTACTTAGCCTCATATGTGTACAATATGCTGGTCTGCCTTTTCTGTTTATTTTTTAACTTTCTAAAAGTACATGTTTTTTACTTCAGATATGTAGGTGATGTGCTATGAACATGTAGGAAAATGCTATATAATATTTATACATCGAAACCAAATGACCATCCACTGATACTTGTTTTATACCAAAAGCAGGCAAGGTAACATCTGGCAACATGGGCCAACATCTGGTGCTGAAATGGAATGCATATGTTCAAACATCATAAGACACTTCAGTATGAAAAATCTAAAATTGGCATTCCTTTTCATGAAAAGTAATCTATAAATATAAGGTATCATTTTATCTCTAGTTCAGTATGATTAACTCAACAGTCCTCTTAAGGGTGGGCAACTTGTGGTCCTCCCAATGTTTCAGCCTACAAGTCCCATCAGCCCTAGCCAACATAGCCAATTGTGAGGGATTCTGGGAGTTGTAGGCCAAAACATCTGGAGGGCTACAAGTTGCCCACCCCTGCAAGTCTACACCAAGAGACCCCTAACTGTGGAGGGTCCAAGCAAGCATTTGTGGTGGGTTTGTTTGGAGTCCATACGAGACCCGGTTTCAAAGTTTGTTTATTATCTGAAAAGAATTATGTTAAACAACCCCACTCTGGGAACATCATCTGAATCCCTCTCCACAAATGAATAACAGCTTCTCACTCCTACCCCACACAAATATCTCTTGTCTTGAAAGGCCCTTGAATTGACCAGATGCTGTGCGTGGGCGCGTCTTGAACCTAAGCATTGATGTAAACAAGCCTGTAATCGTTGTATCTCACATATGACATATTTTTTTAAAAAAAGAACATTAAAAATTTAAAGCCAGATCAAGCAAATAATGAACACTAGAATTAAGCCTTTGCAATAAAAAGATGCTCTCTCTTAAAGCGTGAACACTGCTCCCATTTTCATCCAGGCGTAGGAATCAGCTATAAAGCTATCTACTCATGAGTAGTCCCCTGAGACATTACAGGGACTACTCATCAATGGCTGGTTCCAGAATTATGGCCGTATGCTCTGACTCTTACAATTGCCTCATTTACTTTGCGCCTCTCTCTCTCTCTCTCTCTCTCTCTCTCTCTCTCTCTCTCTCTCATTCTGAGCTAGAAGCTTGAACACCTGGAAGCAGAAGGTGCATTGTACAACGGCCTGCTTTTGCTATTTTTAACTGAACAGAACAGAAAACAAAGCTCCCGTGTAATTCTAATTGTATTTTAACTTGTACACCGTTACTTCCAGCATCTTTATAATGAGGGTGCAGTCAAAAAAATGAAGCATATAATAGGAGGCCGCCATCCCCTTTTTAAAAGAGCTGACCTGCAGTTCTGGTTTGACTGTAGTCAAGCACATTAGTGTGTTAACCTTTTTTTTATTACATTACATACATGAAAACAATTAAAGCTGGGATTCTTTCCAGTATATTATCATCTTTTCTGTTCCCTCTGGCCTTTTTCCATCCATTTCAAAGAACGTATATAGCATCAACAGAACATTCCCTCATGCTGTGTGGGGCTTTCCTTTAAGGGTTTGTTTTTTCTTCTTAACAACTGTCTGCCTTTCAAGCGCAGCCAACTACAGTCTATCATGGAGCCGCAGCGGCAGCAAAAAAACAAACAAGCAAGCTGACAAAACTTTTGGTGGATGGTGTTGTTGTTGTGTTGTTTAAATGCACCCTCAAATTAAATCCAAGATTGAAATTCTGCTTCATAGTTTATTGTCTTTCTTTTTCTTCCCGCCTGCTTTTCCCTCCCCCTCGCCCTCTACCCCCCATCATGGTAAATGGTAATTAGAGTCAATAATCTTTTGCTGAGAGAGCACCTTGTCCTTAACAGTGTTTATATCATCATCATCAAAGATCTGCCTTGAGGGGCCTGCCGTGTTAATAATTTAAGGTGTGCACGGCCTAGTTATAGCAGGAAGCCTAGTTATTGAGTTTGTAAACCAGCTGATGATTTATGGGAACACCTTGCATGAGTCACGCTCATTAAATAAAATACTTTGGCTTAATAAGGAACACGGGGGTAAAAAAACAGACTTTCCCGTTACAGGGCAACAGGGCTGGTGAAAACTGTGCCATTTGGTGTCACCTGCTGAATTCTGAGGGAATAAATTTGCCTCAGTCGTAAGGGCAAAGTCAGGCCGGCCCTTGCATAAGACATTGTGTAGCAGCCAACTCAGATGCCAAATTTTGGCTGCCGTTGATGGGTGACAAATCAGTCAGTTATTCCATTTTCTACTGCGGGGGAGGGCTTTTAGAGATTTCATCTCAGAAGCTATAATGTATCAGTCCAGCCTTGAGTAAAGTTTGTGCCTCTATGTGTTGTTTCCCTTCATAAAACTGACAGGAAGTGTTTCCCTAATACCATCCATTCACCACCACCCCAACCCATGCTGGCTCTCCATATTGCTGTGTCCTCCAGTTAAATCCTTTGATAGTACGAATGTTAAATCTCTCTTTAAAAGGTTGCTAATTAAGAAGCCAGAAATGTTCATGGAAATGAAAATACAAGGAATGATGGAGGTTGGGGTGGGGAATCAATATACAGTTGTTAAATGTAGCTTGCATTTTAAAGCCATAGCTATATTTTACACTTAAATGCCCACCGTTTATTCTGACTCACTACACATTCTTAAGAAGATTGAGGCAGTAAAAGGCTAATGCTCAAGAACGCCAACCTTTCAGAAGTTCTCCTGCACAAGCCCCATTGCAAAGAATGTCAGATGTGCAAGAACTCCCAGTAAATTCAGTGAGACCTGGGGCATGGCTAGACCAGGGGGGTGGAGGGGGATGATCTCGCAATATGATGATTGAGAGATCCTCCCACTCAGTCTACACACAGCGTGTGACGTCCCAAGAGGAAAAGGATGTTGCAGCCGCCATTTTTTAAAATTGAAGATGAGCGCAGGAGCACTCCTGTGAAAAGGTAATTTTTATTTTTAAAAAACCCTTATGTTCCCCCCCCCCATGGGCATGGACCTCCTGAAGAGCTTCGTGCCCCATGCCCAGTTCCCAGCTCCTCACGGTTACTCGCGAGGAACCAGGACGAAAACGGAACGCCCAGTCACATGTACCGCAGTCTCGGGATGAGCCCGAGACTGTGGGAAAAGTCGGGATTAAAGGGTATGCCAATATCCCAGGGAAAGGGAGGGATCATCCCTCCCTGCTCCTGGGATCCCCTGTGCATCATGTGGACACACAGGGATGGTCCCGGGCGATCCTCGGGATATCGGCAGGTCTAGACATGCCCCTGGACAAGGTAAAGGCTGTAGCTCAGTGGGAGAGCACATGGTCAGCAGTAAAGCACGTGATGTGATCCCTGACATCTCCGGCTAAGGTTGGGCAAGAATTTTGCCTGAAACCTTGGAGAGCTTTTACCACTCGTAGGATGGCCGTGCACCCTACTTTACAGAGGACAGTGACCTATTTGAAGGTGTCCTCTATTTGAAGGGCTGACCAATCCAGGTCCAGTTTAAAGAATCATAATAAGAAGGGACAGGAAGTTGCCCATTAACCATTAGACAGAGTACAGCAGACAGAGCAAGCACAAGGGTTACCTGCTCACAGTCTTCCCTATTGCTGGAGAGATATTGCATTTCCATTTAAAATCTAGTACTTATTTCTAAATTTGCATCTATACATATAAATTAGCATATGTAAATTTAATGCAAATCTGGATCTTTTGTCCTTTTTTAAAAAAAAATAAGGGATGCATTCACTCTTTTTAGATTATGTGTAAATGGCCATCCTGACTTCCTCTCAGTGTAGACCAGGGGTGGGCAATTGTAAGAGGTCAGGGGGCATGTTTGCCTCTGCTAGAACCCCTCCCCCACAGTCTGCGCGCGCACACACACACACACACACACACACACACACATGAAAAAACTCCCCCAAATTAGTAGTTTGCTACAAGGGTTAAAGTTAACTGATTTGCAAGCTAAATTTGTCCCTTGCAGTGCTCCGCAGTGGCTATGCAGTGCTAAAATGGTTACATTCAGCTTGCAAACAAGCTAAATTTGACTTTTGCAGCACTTCCATAGCACTATGGACAGCATTTCTTTTTCTTTTACAAAAATCCCTCTACCTCTAAATTCGTCTGGTCTGCACAGGCACCGGGGTTTTGTGCAGACTGCAGGCCATGTGCCGTCTTTCAGTGGTGTAGGCAATACTGAACTAGATGTCTCAAAGACCTGACTCAGTATTAGGCAGCTTCCACAGAAGAACCTCGAGGTAGATTGTGCTCCTATGTCACAGAAATCATTGCACCACGGAGCCATGAGTTTTGTAGAGAAAGCTAGAAGAAGATCTAAATATATGGCATTGATTTTATTTTTTTATTAAATACTGGCTCTATTCACACGTAACGCTAACCCATGGTGGGTGGCAAGCTACACTGGATAGGTGGTTATGCAAACAACCTACTTTGCTCCCATCAGCTAATCATGCAAACAAGCTACACAGAGTAATATATTTCAAACCCCGCCCTACCTTGCCCATCCTCCTCCTGTAGTCCTCCCAACAAGCCAGGCAGATATCCCAGTTTCCTTTGTGGTAGACATAGAGATCACTTGAGAGGAGCAGAGCGATGGTAGTATTTTTGGCCACACTTGCTGAGCAGCTCGGTAGGCGATCTCCATAACCCACTGTGGCACAACATATTTTACCATTATAGGTAAAATACTTCTTACTGAAGAGTGTGGGTTCTCTGGGTAGCTTATTTGGGGAAATAACCCTCTGTGGTGGGGTGGGGTGGGGGTGGGGGACATTCCACAGACAAGAAACTAACCCAGCATGGGTTGCTCTGGAAAATAAACCATCATAGGTTAGTGTGTTGTATGAACCCAGTTACTGAATAATACAATTTATTCAAATATTGTTTTTGATTTAAACTCTAGATTTTAGAGTTTATATTACTGGGATTTGTAGTATGAAATACAGAGATTCTATAGGGAAACAGGACCCAGGTTATGAAACCAAAACAGAATTTTGCATGAATTTCAAACGTGCTGAATTTTCAATGTTTTTTTAAAAAGACTTTGAAATTAGACTTGATTTGAATTTTATCCACAAATCTGAGGTGTACCCAAATCATTTCAAGAACTCAACATTCAACAATCTGACATTTTAAAGTTTGGGTTTTGAAATTCAGATTTTTATGTGCAAATGCAGAATTTGTTTGAACAGTATCAGATTCAGCAAATTGCTGAGTTCTAGGCCTCCCTCTTGGAATACTGAAGTTGTTGTTTTTGCTGTCACAAGAGGCCAAAAATTCTTGTCTTGGCAGGCAACTGAGAGTCCTAATGGGTGCAATTCAGTAGAACGTATTTTATTTGCTCTGAAATCAAATAATACAATACCAAACCTAAAATATGATATTCAAATTAGTAGTAGTAGTATTAGTAGTAGTAGCAGTAGTAGTAGTATAGTTTCATTGATGGATCTTACATCTGCCACCCAAAATTAAGAGGAGTCCAACTGGTTTTCATTACACAATAAACTACAAGATATGAACCCATTTTCAAAGACTAGCCAGGTTTTTTTCTTAGAAATATAACACTAACAGCCATTACATTCCTCCTGCAATATTGATTTTAGTTAGGAATTTCATTGTAAAATATTTTCATCTAAGTTGCAGTGCTCTACAGAACAGAAATGTGGCTTTTATAGGCAGCTTTCTTTTTCTATTCAAAATATTCTGAAATGCAAACAGGTGAAAGGCAACATTAACTCTGTCTTCAGATCCTTGTTAGGAACAAAATCCTGGTTAGTATTTGATATGATTAATGACAGTGCAATGTGCTCTCACACATTATGATAACCGCATGGAGTAGGGTTGAAGAAGCTGCCTGCATTCCCAATTTTCATTAATTCAATTGAATGTCTGTGTAGAGCCAACATTTGTGCATTATGCGCATAAGGCTGTCTCCCCACAATTGGGAAGCCTCTTTTTCCAGGCAGAGCCCTATGCACGCACACAATTGCATAGCCTCTCTGCAGACATTCCTCTGAACATGTAGAGGTTGGAGAGTGGACATGATCTCACCTGAGGAAACATCTCCAAGTTGGATTTGTCACATAATACATCTCCATATATTAGGTAACAAATCCAACTTCCATCTCTCCCTTCCCCCACTTCCTGCTAAGATACATCTCTGAACAAAGAACATTACCAGCTGCTATAGACACTAAAATCTGCATTTCTACACATTCCAGGCTAACTTTTGCCCTTCACCTCCCTCCATGACTCAGGCTTAAGTTAATTAAGTACCTTCAGGGGTCACCTGGAAGACACATGATCAGGTGTTCCCAAGCTACTGATTGGTCAGTTTGAATTTCCCTCTCTGGGAGGTGCCCAACTCCCATGGGAATACATTTGGGCTGAGTTCGGACAACACGCTACTCAATGGGAGTGGGGGTGGTAATAGGAACAAAATGGAAAACAACCGTTGATTAGCATGTCGTCCGAACTCAGTCTTGGTCTTTGACATCTTCTTTTGTCTCTGACTGGCAAAGAGGCAAGACCAATGCCATGCTACAGAGCCCAAGGTAGGCCTCATTCCTCTCCACACCCCCAGCAAGCTGCTTTTGTGAATTACTCTTATCATCTTGATGACTGAGGCCGTTTCTACTGAGGCCGTTCCCTGACTTTTTTCCAGGGATCATCCCTGTGCATGCAAATGACACACGGGATCCCGGGAGCAGGCCGGGACGATCCATCCATTTTCCTGGGAAAATCCTTAGGTGTAGAAAGGGCCTAAGTTTTAGCTATTTTTTCTTTATTTTAAAAGCAACTGATCATTTCTGAACCTCTCTGCTTGGTTCTTGAATATATATACACAAATGGAAACAAGAGTTGATTTTGTTCTTTGCTTAGCCTGATGGCTGGCCTTATCCATGCATTGGACTGCTTGACAAATACAATGACTTGGTTCTAACAACTTTCAAGGATGCTCCAAAGAGGAGGCCTATCCTTTTTTTATTGTATTTTATATTATGGTTTTATACTGTTGTTTTATATTATGAATGTTTTTAATTTTTGTGAACCGCCCAGAGAGCTCCGGCTGTTGGGCGGTGTAGAAATGTAATAAATAAATAAATAAATAAATATCTTTAGACCTGTATTCTCACATGTGCAGGCAAAGAGCTATTAATACAGGCTAACATGTGAGTGGTAACAGCTCTACCTATAGACAATCTACCTTCCAGGATTAGAGCTGCAGACATACCATTTGTTAAAAGGGCTCATCATAATCCATAATTAAGGCCAGTGGGAGGAATTTGTGTAACAAGATCTAAAACAAGCAGGATATAACACTTTGAAAACAGTTTGAAAACAGTATACTGATTGTGTCCTGGGCCCCAACAGCTGTCACTACTGTTATAAACCATTTTAAAGCAGTAGTGTAGATACTTCCAGAGAAAGAGCTGAGGGATGGCCCATTCTGGGACTGGCAATTTTACATCTCCACTGGCCCTTAGGATAGTGTCAGTAGAAAAGAATGGTAGTAGGGTGACTGGAAAGATATGTTTTCCCCCAGAAATTAAATAGAACTACTACTATGAGAGCGTTTTAAAAATAAACTCTTAACATTTCTGAGGGCATCATTTCCCATGGGTTTGGAGTGTCTAATCTTTCCTTTCTAATAGCATATTACTCCACTATATACAAAGAAATTGTATTAACCATTTTTGAAAACATTGGTTGCCAACCACTTTGGATGCAAGTAGATTCATGATCATGATTTATGGGCAAAAAGTAGCTCAAGTGGACAGAGGCTGCCAACCACTGCAAGACATATTAAGTATCTCACACTTGGGACAATGCTCAAGAGATTGCTAAACCACTCGTTAAAAGCTAAATGTAGGTTGAATAAGACACTTCTTCAGGGTGTGCCAAAGTACATGTGTTTGTAATGAAAGCAAGGATGAGAAGTGTGAAATAAAACCAACTCAAACAAAATTGTTCAAACCAAAATTCAACATGCCCAAGCAAGAAATGCAAAATGTAACCCAGTTCAGTGAAAGCTTCACATAGACCATGTGGATGACAAAAAAAAAAGGTTAATAGAGCTCACACCCTGCTCCTAAACACACGAAATGAGAATTAAATCACTAAATTCTCAATAACAGCCTGTGTGTTGCAGGGACAATGGTGCTGAACTTGATTGTGGAGAGGGTGGATTCAGTTCCAAATAGTTGCTCAGCTTAAAGGCTCTCTGTAAACTGGTCCCCATGTACATGTTCAACATTTGAAGGCTTGAATGGGCCATCACAGGTAAAATGCCACACATCAAGCTTTTACTACACCTCCAATGCAATGCTTTTTAGGGTCAAATTACAGGTTATGTTAAATGCATCTCTGAAATTTGTGCTTGGGATTCCCCACTTTTTGTTTTGTTTTTACCATGACAAGCCAGTGAAATAATCCATGGCTTATTCTTGGGTTATTTTTGTCACTTGTTGTGGAAGAGACAAGCAAGAGTTTCTGGTTCACACATAATGATAACCAAACCAAAGATGGAAGGTACATGGGGTGTTTGACCACTGTTGATTGCAGTGGGGACCAATTGGGGAGTGTACATGAGCACACTGCCTCATTTGTGATAACCCAGAATGTACCAAAAAATACATCTGGGTTATTGTTGCATGTGAACTGGGCCTCAATTCCTCTGCCTCTGTCTCTTCCAAAACTGCAAACAGATACACATACACATACTCTACATCTGCCGCACCCCACCCCAGCACTCTGAGCTGGAAGGATGCCATCTTCTCCAAACTCTGGTGGCTATCTCATTCAAAAGCCCAGAAGAATTCCACACCTATCAGGAAAACTTCTCCTAAGTATTAGTTTCCTTCTGTTGACCATTCTGGACAATTATCCTAGCAAAGGAATAGTCAGACAGCAGATATATATAATATTGGTACTGGTTAGCATTAAACAGCTATACTTACCTGAAGGAACAGCTGCCCTTGCATGTGTCTCCAAGGGCTTGGATATCATTAGAAGATGCATCGTTTCAAATGGCCCCACTATCTAAAGCTAGGTAGACAGCTACAAAGAGTGTGGAGGTGTCCTCACAACAGAGGTAGTGACTGGGTTCGGATGACACAATAATAAACGGTGGGTTAAATGATCTACGGTTGGTTATAGTATCATCTGTTAGGACTTTTTCACACCACCGTTGGTTATTCGGCCCAAATAACCAATGCAAATAGCCTATGTTGTGCAGAGTTGATTATTTGAACAACCGTTGGTTATCATGTCATGTGTCGGGCACCATTGACTATTACTGTATGTTGCACATAGTTATTTTCAGTGACTACACAGTCCCCTGGCAAGAGTGACTGAAGTGACTGCTGGCACTCTAGTCCAGCTGGCAGAACTCGCAATGGCTGATGGGATACCAGTGGAAGGACTGAGAGGGGGAAAGAGGATGGGGGATGTGTCAATCAAACACACCACTGACTAATAGTCAACTCGATGCTGGCCTTAATCCACACCACAGGTGATTATAATCATGTACGCCCTCAATAATCAACTGTGGAGTTGACTATTATCCCACCATTGACTATTGTGTTATCCGAACACAGCCAGTTTGTCTGTAAAAATATGTATATCCCAAACCTTCCACCCAAATTAGATCTGTAGGTCAGTATCTCTACCTAAGGATATCAGCCAGGCTTCCTTGCCTGTGATTTCTCAATGGGTGGTTAAGACCTTTTTATTTAGACAAACGCTTGTAGCATAAAATGGTTCGTAGCTTTATTGCTGTTAAGAATTGGTTTTATTCCATTGGTTATGACTGTTGTTTTGTTTTAACTGTTTTAATTGATTTTATTACTTAATTGATTTTATTAATCCTCTCTAAACCACTTTGAGAGCTTATATTTCCAGTTAAAAGGCAGGACATTTTAATTAAATAAATAAATAATAAATAAAACAGGGAAAGGTTACTTCCTAGATAGTATGTGGGTTTCCTCTTCAGAAAAGCAAGAAGTTGCGTAGTACATCAAGTAGGAATGCATTAACACATTGTAAATCACAGCAGGCTCACCTTGTATTTCCTGATTAGCTAAAATAGGTAGTGACTCACAATTTTGAGAGTGAATCATTTTAACAATGCTCTTTGGGTCCACATGTTGGGATATAACATGGCATGTCTAAGCTATACAAACCCAAAAAGAATTATTAGGAGCAGAAAAGAGTGATACAGGCCTCTTCTACCAATATTGACAACCAGTAGATTCAAGAGACATCTATTTGTCATTGCTGTAATTTTACAGCCTAGCAGGCAATGTGTATTAAGATCACTGGTTCACAGTCTTTTAGGCCAAATTATTATTATTATTATTATTATTATTATTATTATTATTATTATTTCCTACCCGCCTCTCCCTTTGGATCGAGGCAGGGAACAACATTAAATACAAAAATACTATAAAATACAGTGAAATACATAAAACTGATTAAAAACATATAAAAACTAATATATTATTAAAATAACAGATGTTGGTGGGGAGGGGACTTTACTTTTAATATCAAACGTACCTTTGGAGATAACAAAAAATAGCCTTCAAGTGGTTGTTACAGAACAACACTCCAGGAAAAAAATGCAATGTGAAAAGTAATACATCATGGATGTCAAATCTGTCTGTTCTGTCTTCTTAAAGAAGGAGCTTTATCAAAACTACTGAATAACCCAACAAAAATGGGAAAGTTTATAGCAAGCGTGGGGAACCTCTGGCCCACAGGCCAAATGGGAACTCCAGTTCTCTCAGTCCAAACCTTTGGACTCTCCCCAGGATACCACCACCTTACTGATATCATTTACTCTGCAAGCTGTGGAAGTGGAAAACCCAGATGTTAATATCTCTTTTTTACTCCACCCCCCACATTGCATACTGAACAAAAGTGTCACATCTGTAACTCCACCCACTTTTGGCTCTGGTCCTGCCTATCTTTGGCTTTTGCTACACCCACTGCTGGTAGATAGACTCCGTCAGGCTTTGACAAAGGTAATGTAGATCTCAATAGGGAAAAGGTTCCCCACCCCTATTTCACAGTATTGGAGCTCCTCTGTGTCACTACAGACTCCACAAACTGATGTCCACAGGAATTGAGTCTCCTAGCTGCCTTATGTTGGATTAACTGTATTTGATATAGTTGCTAAAGTCAATATATGGTGAGTCTATCACAAATGTAGATTGATAGCTGAAGTCTGACTGTTCTAAGCCAGCCATGAAGATGGTGGCTAGATGTGTTGTAATCTCATGAGCAATGATATTCCTGATGGCTTGAAGTCCATCTTTATGGGGGATGTTCATGTAAAAGCATCCATGGCAGCTACAATGGTGTTTTCTTGGAGACTGTGGATAGATTACAGTTTCCTCAGGAAGTCAATCCATCGATGATAAGAATTCATCAAGAGAAACTCTCTCTCTTGTGGCTTCAAGGGCCTTTTATCACACTATTAATCAGCTCACCAGTGTTAATAGAAATAGTTTGTGAATGGCCATTGTAAATAAATGAATTATCCCTGTCTGTACTTTTTGCATTCAGTTTCCTCTGACATCACTGTTTACAATTCCCACGCCACCGCCCCTATGTGTCTATATATTAACACTTCATGCATCCAATGAAGTGGACTGTAATCTGTGAAAGCTTATGCCACGATAAATTTGCTAGTCTTTAAGGTGCCACATAAGACTCTTTGCAGTTTTAATCTGCTTATATGTATAGATGAATAGGTTCTACATTGGTGCTGGAGCATAGAGGTGGGAACTGGAAGCACCAAAGCCTACAGGCAGAAACAGTAAAGCAGCAGCCCTTATAGGAGGAGTGGGTGATTTCAGATGTTTTGGCCTTAAACTCCTATCATACCTCACCATTGGCTATGCTGGCTAGAGCTGATGGGAATTGGAGGCCAAAACATCTGGAGGGCCCCCAGTTGCCCACTTCTGCCTTCTTGGCTCCATTAATGAGAGTTCTAGTTCTATATACATAATATTCATACCTGTATCCTGCTTTCCCACTGACAAGCTGAGAGCTACATACATATGTCATCCTAGGAGTGTTCAGGGAAAGACCCTCTTAGTTTCAGCAGACATTGAACACGCTTGTCTCATGGAAGTTGTCAGACTATTGGGTCCATCTAGCTCAGTATACTGACTTGCAGCGGCTATCCAGGACAGGGGTCTTTTCCAGCCCTAACTTGAAATGCTAGGAACTGGACCTGCAAACTACTGCATCCAAACATTTTCTTCAAATTGTTTCTTTTAAAACATTTCTAAATATGGTCATCTTTTTTAATCATTGTGCTTTATTTTGTTATTTGAGAGGTACTGCAAGTTCATTTGCTATTTTGTATTTCAGTTTCAAAGTCCCGAGAAGACACAAAGTCAAAACATTAAGCTACTATAACAACTGGAAAAAGCAGAACCACTTCTTAAAGAACATTTGAAAGAGTGCATTGTGACAAAGTGCTGTGATTTACTGCAAAAGCAGTTGTGTCACACAAAATTCTGTAACAGAAACCTGAGATGCATTTAACCTTCCATAGGTCGCCTCCAGGGGGCACTTTTGTGTTTTGTGTTCAGAGGAGTGGAGGAACGGTGATTTTCATTCCTTTGGATATTTGTAGTATCAATGACATAGATCTATTATCTAGCCACCATTTTGACAGTGTTTACCAAGCTGGACCAATTCATCTTGAGTTTTTCAGTCAGGTCATCAAATTTATCCCTAAAAGATCCTCCACACCTCGCTCCAAGCAAATTCAGAGAATCTGGCCTCTGGTAGGCAATATAAGCAAAGAGCAGGAATAAAGAATATTTCTGTAAACAAAACTATATGAAAATTCATATTGTTCATGAACTGCAAAAGTCCTGAGAATGGAGCCCAATATACAATCCAAGGAAGATGATTCTTTTTAAAGACATAACTACAATAAAGCCCCCTTTTCCAAATGTCATATACTCCACAATGCTTGTGAGGTAATATTTGCAAGAAAAAAAGGAAGATTGAGGTTAGGGAGGTAGACTTAGAAAACAGCTGAATTAAATTGGGAGGGAGCATGCCTTGAACTCAAATGGACTCCCAATATTCCCATTTTTGGAGACTATTGGTTTTGAAAATTTAGGAGGAAAGGTATAAAAATATTGAATGTAAGTTTTATGCTTTTGCATTATTGCCTAAAAACTAATTAGAAATTAGAAGAGGAAATAGCCTTTATTTTAATTGCTTTGTTAATTGACTGCATCAGTCATTCAGATTTAAAAGTGAATTTGTATGTAATCACCAGTGAATACACACTAAGATGTAGCTTTCATTAATGTCTATGTATTCTTCATCCCAAAAATATTGTTTTCCTATTTTGTGTGCCTGTAGAGGGAGTGGCTATACTTTAGTGTGTGTGTGTGTGTGTGTGTGTGTGTGTGTGTGTGTGTGTGTGTGTGTGTGTAATGAGTGGTGTGTGTACAGTGACTACCTATGCTTTAGCCATGCACAGAATACACACTCTGCATTGATTGAACAGCAAAACAGTCATGACTTCAGCTGCTGCAGATCCTTCAAGGATAGCATACGTTTTTAAAATTAAAGAACTTCTCATGTTTTGATCTTGCAACCTATGAGAACTAGATTCATGACATGTATATAATCTATCTATCATCATATAAGGGCATTTCTTCTGTCTTTATCTAGAGATGAATGTGTGTGTTTGTGCCTCTGAAAGAGAGAAAAAGTACAGAACTAAAGGACTGCATCATAACAGAAATGAATTAAACTTCTGTGTTAACAGTGTGTGTGTGTGTGTGTGTGTGTGTGTGTGTGTGTGTGTGTGTGTGTGTGTGTGTGTGAAATAGACTCAGATGTAATAAAAAAGGAGCATTAAATATTCACAAACTATGGAGTTGAAGGTCTAGGAAATGTTTATTCATAGATAGATGAAACCATTTGACACCTTCTCTGTCATTTTAGTATTTTGACCTGTTTAAGGTTGCCCCTTGAAAACATCTAGGTGTTTCTCCTGCAGCTTTCAAGGGTTCTTTAGAAACATTCCTTCCCAGGGTGAGAAGGTAGAGAGGAGGGCGAGGGGGAGAGAGATTTCAAAAAGACAAGCTAGTGAAAATAAACCCATATATTATCACTGGCCTTAAAAAGAGAGAGAAAGAGAGAGAGAGTATCCCCTCCGCTGGCAGCTGCGTGCGGCAGACACTGAGAACTGAGGCAGCTTCCCTTGCCAGCCTAATACTGAATGTATAGCTTCCCTCGATGCCTCCAGGCTAAAGAAGATTTCTTTACTGAGATGCAATCAGCTCTGACCAATCAGTAATAAGGGTTAATCAGCTGATCGATTGGTCCCTGAACAGCTTGGACCTGGCTCCTCTCTGACTGGCTCTGGCCTGGCCTTCGGGCAAGAGGTTGGGAACTTTTAATTAGCAGCAGCAGCGACTCTACTGACTGAATGGTCAACGGGTTCACAACTGAGGCGGCTCTGCTTGAATAATAATAGGGAAACAATGTGACCACAGGAGAGAGCCAAACAGTAGGACAGCAAAGACACAAGGATATTATGGAGAGAGGGGCAGAAGATAAGGCGAGAGTTAATCACAGACTGTTAGTGGTGTCTGAAGAACACTTCAGAGATGTCGCCATTGCCAGAGAGGTAGCCCAGTTGCAGCAATAACAACAAAGAGGGTTTGGGCACCTTAAAGACTGGCCTATTTATTCTGGCATCAGCTTTCATGGACACCGATGCATCTGATGAAGGAGATGGTGCCCACAGAAGCTTACTTCAGAGATGCGGGTGGACTCCCTTTGTTGTTCCTCACTCCACCGCCATTCTTGTTGAGACAATTTACCAACACAAAACAATCTGATATCCTGTTTATGGCCAAGTAGGAATGCGCTCAAGAATTTAGGTATTTCTTTTCTAGGTCTGCAAAAAAAACCTTGTGAACAGGGCCGCCCTTGCTGTGACAAAACATGAAGGGTTTGCTTGGAATGGCAGATTCTAGAACGAGCACTGGACTCTTGTCTCCAGTGTCACTAGAACATACCACTAGAAAATAAGTGCAGTGGGAGAGGAGGGTTGTGTGTGGAGGGTCATTTTGACCTTTTGCTTCAGGTATGAAAATGTCAAAGGCTGGTAGTGGTTATATTAAAAGGAATACACTTCTCATTTAATAAACTATCTGTATATGATATCTTTAAAAAAATCAAATTCTAACTAAAATAGAAAAGAAACATAATGCACATGCATATTTATTCTGGCATAAGCTTTCCTGGACTATAGTCTACTTCATTATAGTTATAATTCACAAAAAAACTTATGCCAGAATTAATTTGGTAGTCTTTAAAGTGCCACAAGACTCTTTATTGTTTTTGCAGCTGCAGACTAAGAGCATCTCTACATTAAGGGAAATTGCATTGTTTACCTGGGGCTGTTGTGCTTCCTGGTACTTTGGCGCGATTGATATGGGCTGCGTTACACAGGAGGAGAGGGGCGACAAGGGGGAAGATCCTGCTGTTTCCAGGGGCTCCTTTAAATGGCAGATATGTTTAGAAGGAGCACCTTCCTTCCTCCCTCTCTCCCTGGCATGTGTGCAAAGGAGCAGGGTGGGGGAGTCATGTGCTGTAAGTCTGCAACCCTTGCCACACTTATTTGGGAGTAAGCCCCATTGAACACAATGGGACTTACTTCTGAGTAGGAACATGGAGAACTACTAGGACAAACTAATAGAAAGAAAATGAAAAAGAATCACAAGAACATAATGTAGGATCTCCCTTTGTTGCAGGTAGGCATTTTTATCCTCTTCTCCCTCCAAAAGCAGGGCAAGTCCTTTCTCAGGAAGTTTATAGCGCAATGTCAGCTTTACGCACTGTCAATTTTGTTCCATTAGAGGTTTATTCCATCTTATATTTGTTTTTTTCCAGAGTAAAGGGGGGACCACAGGAGATGTCCTCTTTGTTTACAGTGTCATGTAATCTACCCAGAAACTAATGTGAGTGGCTAGTCATGAGCATGCTTAAATAGCTCATTTAGAGAAGCCCTAACGCACACACCCCTGTGGAAAATGTATGCCAGCTTTCCCCAAGCTGGTGCCCTCCAGATGTTTTGGACTTCAACTCCCATCAGCCAAGCAAACATGGCCGATGGTCAGGAATGCTGGGAGCTGGAGACCAAAATAACTTGTTAAAATTGTTTATATTTCCTGTATGTAAATTGGGTTTTTTTTAAATATTATATTAATAGACAAAGAGGGCTGAGAGACAAATACGTACTTTTGAGACCTGTTAGGTTATGTTTCAATATTACGTGCACATTTGGAAATCACTTGGGTACGAAGTTTATACATCTCTCAATGTTGTACATTTTATGAGCATTTATGTGATCAGTCTACACTGCAAATTTACATTGCTTTTATTTGGCTGTAATTGCTTGCCATGGCTTCCAACAAAGAAAAATGGGAGTTGTCATTTGGTGGGTGTTGAGAAGTCTCTCTTCTAGAACCCAGGCTCTTCATGCTATACTTTTCATGGTCTCTGAAAAGACAGAATTATGGTTAAACCAGCTGAAGTCAGTAGCATGGATATGCCATCAATGAACTATTTTCTACCTGGGAAAATGCAACATATCCCATAGATACCACATCCATCCAGTGCTAGTCTGCCTGCCATGTGGAACATGGTTGCATGAGCATAAGGTACTAACTGGATATTCTGTGTTACTAGAGCAGCCTTCCCAATCTAGTGTTTTGACCCAATCAGATGTTTTGGAGGATAAGAACCGGGCTTCCTGAACATTAGTCATGCTAACTGGGCCTGATGAGAGTTGAAGTCCAAAACATCTGGAGGGCAACAGGTTAGGAGAAACTATAGTAGAGAAAAGCACCACCACCACAACCACGCCAATTCCAGCACCATTCTGTGGAAAGAATTCCCCCCTTTTAAGATTGTTACAGTTGTTGTTCGCTTGCTGTGCACTCTCTTGAAATGCAGTTCCAGCACTAGAGTACATATCCACAAATCGACATGATCCAGTTGAAGTTAACCACTAAGTACCATTCATTTCAATAGTGGAGGTTTAAGCATCTGTGCAAATTTGGCTGGATTGTGACCAGTTTTGGGCCTTAGCTAAACAAGGGGTTATCCTGGGCTGATACCCGGGATTGCCCCTGTGCATCGCCCCTGTGCACAGGGGATCCCGGGCTCAGGCAGGGATCAATCCTCACTTGCCCCGGGATAATGGGCACCACTTTTGGCCCGATTTTTCCCGCGGTCGTGTAGCCCATTCTACCGCTTTTCCCGGCTATGCGTGATTAGTCGCACATAGCCGGGAGAATCCGTGCATGGGGCGCAGCGCTCCCCAGGAGCACTGCGCCCATCGGGGGCAAGGTGGGGGGAGCGGGGGCAAGGTGGGGGGAGCGGGGAGAACAATTTTTTTAAAAAAAATACCTGAGCGCATGAGCGTTCATGCACATCTGGCCCCTTTAAAAAAAAATTTTTTTAATGGCAGACGCGACAGGTCTTTCCTTTAGCTGGTCGCGCCTCACGTGTAGACGAGGGCGAGATCCCGCGATACTTGCATCGCGGGCTCTCCCCTCATCAGGCACAGATTTTAAGGTAGATCTAGCTTAGGCCTTTATGTATTTTTCTAAGGGCTCATCTACACCAAGCAGGATATTGCACTATGAAAGTGGTATATAAAAGGCAGGAGCCACACTACCACTTTATAGCGGTATTGAGGTGCACCGACAACTGTTGGGGACCATTGACACATATCACATACTGCTGTCATACCACTTTCATAGTATTATATCCTGCTTGGTGTAGATGTTACATGGCCCCAACAGTTGTCGGTGCACTTCAATACCACTATAAAGCAGTAGTGTGGCTCCTGCCTTTTATATACCACTTTCATAGTACAATATCCTGTTTGGTGTAGATGAGCCCTAAGTTGTGAAGACCAGCAAAGCTATCTGACCCACCATTTTAAAAATTTACTTGTGTTTTTTTTAAAAAAAGAAAAAGACAGAGAAGGTAAAGAGCAGCACAGCTGCCCCACCTGCATTTATTATGTGTAAATTGCAGAGTGGCCCTTGTAGGAGTGTTGCACAATAAATAAAAAAATATGGAGGAGCACACTTTGGCCTTAGCTAGACCTAAGGTTTATTCCGGAATTGTCCTGGAGTCATCCCTGTTCATGTAAATGACACACAGGGGATCCAGGGAGCAGGCAGGGATGACCCCGGGATGATCCCCGGATAAACCTTAGGTCTAGCTAAGGCCAATGTCTCAGAGCAAGCTCCAGCTTTGAGGAGGTCCAGAGTAAAGTGTCCTCTGGTGGACTACTGGCCCCATTGGGGGACTTTGCTTGATCAGCAGGTTCTGGCGGGCTTACCTGGCATTGGCTAAACCCAGCTGTGTAGTGCCAGAAAAAAGCATTAAGGGAGGCCCAGGGCAAGTGCCAGCCAAGGGGCCTACCAGGATACCTGGTCCCCAGCAGCTGCCCAAGTATGCCAGGTGTTGGTGCCAGCCCTGCTTTGTGGAAAGAGCTCCTTGTGAATTTGGAGATGCATTGAAATTTGAACCCATATTTCCCACCCTACACTAGCCACTGGACTCCTGTCTCTCTAATATTGCTGCTTTAGTTCATTTCTCACAAAGCTACCGCAGAATTCCTTCCGTCTGCTTCCTATGCTGGCAATCACTGCTTTGCAAAAGCTGCAGACATAACACAAAGAAACAAGACTTAAGTGCATCCCACAAGCAGCACACAACTAGACTCATTCATTCATTCCTGCTGTAATCGTTCTGGATGGTCACTGAAACGAAGCATATTGTTAGGGCAGACATCAAGAGAACAACCAGGCTTTGAGAAAAGACAGCAAAAACTCAGTTTTATCATTTCAAATCTAATCCTGGGGTTCCTCTCTCTCTCTCTCTCTCTCTCTCTCTCTCTCTTAAAAAAATGAAACAAACAAAGAGTCAGAGAGCAGAAATTATGTTATTTAAACTGACACTGCCTAAATGGGAGCCCTTTTTATTATTCCCTTCCCCCCGCCTTTTTTTTTTTTTTTTTTTTTGGATGATCTCTCATAAACGCACAATGTGTTCGTCGCAGACATGGAGCCAACTTCATTACTATTTATATTGCTCTAGACTGGTTGTGTGCAGTCAATTCATAATTGTCCAGTTTTTCTAATTAATCACAAAAGATTTTTGTTTTGCCTGCAGCTAGTGCTGGGGTGACTCACAATGGCAAGCCAAAGCTCATACATCAAACACAGGCTCTCCTTCACTCCAGCCTCCTTCTGCTTGGGAATGCTGCATGGCTCTTCTTTACCACTGAAGCCCTCACTGGGCATGTGCGGCCCCAGGCAAAGGAGAAGCACAGAGATCTGTCCTCTACTGCGCGTCTTGTTATTTTTATCCGATGCTTGCATTTTCAGCTCAAACCAGATCCAGACATTTGAGAAGAATATCCTCACTACAATGGGGTTTGATTTTTTCCCTTCCTTCCTTGATTTTGAAATAATTTTAAATAAACTGAAACCTTTATCATATATTCCTGAAACGAGTGGTAGAAGGGAAATAAGGGTCGATCATCTGATTGTATAAAATTGTATATACCCCTAAAATTATATGTGCCTTGCTCTTAGGTAAGTGTGCACAGGATTGCGCTGGTAGTCTCTTTTTACCATCGGTTCAGCTGATTTATAATACAGCAGCGACAACAGCAATAGTAACACAACACTAAGGGTGCTTCCAGGGGGCAGCTTTGGGCATGCCATAAGAACTACCTGCTATTATCAGAATCAAGTGGTAAAGCTCTCCCTGGAACGTTCTACTTTGGTCTGCAAGTGGTGATGGGGGTCCATTGCTTGATTGAATGCTCCACATGGGGGGAAAGAACTCATCTCCATGTGCATAAAATATAGCTAGGCAAAAACCACACCCTGCTAGTGACTACAGTTATTCAATGGGGAGTAGCCAGATACCTAACCCTCCATCCCCCCACTTCAATTTTCCAGGGCAAATTCACTTTGGATTCTAAAGTTGATTCTGCTGAAAGTATAAAGTAGATCTAATATCTAGTCCTAGGGTGAGTGGTTCCTCTCAGGGACAGCACCAGAAAAAATATTGGGGAGTGTCTTTGGGGTGATTTGTTGATCCTTGTCCCACTGTGACAAACAGAGGCCTTCACCTCTATCCTGCTTTGTTCAGATACATTTCTGGAATTATGCATGGTGTGGAGAAGGTGGAGAAGGAGACATTTTTCTCCCTCTCCCATAATACTAGAGCCCAGGGTCATTCCATGAAGCTGAATGGTGGGAGATTCAGGACAGATAAAAGGAAGTACTTCTTCACCACACAAGATGTGGTGATGGCCACCAATTTGGATGGCTTTAAAAGGGGGTTGGATAAATTCCTGGAGTAGAAGACTATCAATGGCTAATAGTCTTGATGGCTAAGTGCAACCTCCAGTATCAGAGGCAGTAGGCCTGCATACACTAGTTATTGGGAAACATGGGTGGGAGGGTGCCGTTGCACCATATCCTCCTTGTGGTTCCCTGGTTGACAGCTAGTTGGCCACTGTGTGAACAGAGTGCTGGACTAGATGGACCCTTGGTCTGATCCAGCGTGGCAATTTTTGTGTTCTTAAAGGAGTGGAGAAGGTTGAATTTGTCACACATTAGACTTCTGATTTGTGATATATTACACATTAATGCTCCCAACCTTAAACATATTTTCTCTGAAGTAAATTCCATTGACTTTGAGGCAGTTAGTGTTCAAGCAAACATTCTTAGGATTGCTGCCTTAGGATTTTAATTTCCAGTGGCCATGTTTTCTCTTTTACAGAAGTCAATCCTGTGTTTGAAGGGCACCAGAGGACTGTCCTCTATTTTGAAGGTGTCCTGTATTTGAAGGGCTGTTCAGTCCAAGTCCAGTATAAAGTTAAAGAACCGTCAGATGGAAAAGCTGGGCCTTGCAGTTGTTCATCCTCAGCACCTTGACAGCAGACTGAGCAAGGCACACAGGTCACCTAGTCATAGTCTTCTACACTATAGTGAGATGTACTATATTTCTATTTAAATTGGGCCTGTTCAGACAACCCGCTAAGCCATTGTTAGACTACTAACACTTCTGCAACAAATGGTTAGTGAGCATATTTAAACCATGGTTATGTAACCACCATGGTTCAGAATGGTTCACACGACACACTAAGTTATGGTTCACATGACGCGCTAAGCCATAAGGTTTAGCTCAAAATGTTTAAAAACCATGGCTTAGCATGACATCTGAACAGGGTCATTATAACACTTATTTCTACATTTCTGTCTATGCATATAAATTAGCTTATGCAAACTTTATGCAAATTGGTGTCCTGTTTTGTTCTCTTCTTTTGGTGATCTGCAATTGGCCACCCTATGATTGATCCAGTTATAATTTGCATGCAAAAAGTGCATTTCTTTTAAGTGGCTACAGAGGGTCAACAATCAGGGCGTAGTGGTAAGCTACCTGTCAGAGGGTACTTGCTTCCCTGACCCCCCTCACCCTTTGTGCTGTCTTTGCCTCCTGTATCTGATTAGTTGCGCAGATGAGTGGAATTTTATCAGGTGCAGCTTGTCATGTGACTGAGGAGTGCAGAAAGACACAACACTCAAATTCTCATTCTATGCAACTATTAAAGGTGTGGCAGCTTGTCTTCTAATCTTCTGGTCACCCTATGGAAGCCCTACAACAACAACAACATTATTATTATTATTATTATTATTATTATTATTATTATTATTATTATTATTATTATTTTAAATCATTCTCTGTGAGGATTTCCCCCCTTTTATCATAATAGCTTTGAATTCAACATGTACAGGCCAATACAAATAGGGTATTACACGTTGAAGACCTGTACCTCAGGCACCATTTTATTAGAACTAGTGTTTACATCAAACAATATATCCTAAGTACTTCATATTAAGCTCGGACAAATCATTTGCCTCAGGATTCAAGTGTTGTGTCATCAAAATCTAATCCTGTTGTGGAATTATTACTATTTTTACTGCCAAACGAAACATAGTGCTATCAGTACCTGTTAAAATGGAAAGGATGAACACTTGAGGCATGACATTAAGAAAGGAAGGAAGGGAAACATATGTATGTATACATATAACACGTCTTCTATATGTTTTAATGGGCACACGACCTATTTTCTCACTGTATAGAGCAGTGGCATTGTACAACTAGGGTATGGCTAGGTTAAAGGGGGGGCTTTCATTAGCACCAGATTGAAGCAATTCTAACCATTTTGATAGCACCTACAAAGTTCTGAAATTCTGAAAAATAGTATTACTTGGGAACTAAATTAGTAAGGCCCTCCACAAATATAAATATTTAATGCACCAATGCACCCCACCCCACCCCAGACACCTTTCTTGGTGCCTGCCAAGATACCCTAAAAAACCCTCTCTCTTTTTTTTTAATGAAAACATGTTCTTTGGGTTTGCTGTGAAACAAGTTTCTGTTGGTGCTGAAAACTGTGGGTTCAAAGCGGTTGTCAAGTGTTCGGGGGTTCAGACTTCACCTTTGCATTGTACTCAGTCTTTTGCTACACCTCCCATGGCGCCCATTTTGTGGTGGTGCCCAGAACAATTTTTCAAAATGTCAAATGTGCCCATAAAAGTTGCCTACTCATGATTTAATGTATATAAATGTGTGTGTGTGTTTTAAAAAATATTGTCACTAAAATGATTTGGCCTCTAGTGAAGCTGTCTGGGGAGCTGCTTTTTGAGCAGAACAGATATGTTTGTTTGTTGATAAATTCATTAATGTTTAGACTGCTTCATAATCAGGCTCACTGAGAAGTTCACAATGCAAAGACATATGCAATAAACACAAAAAGTCATGAATGATTACAATTAACATTTCTAAAACAGTAAAGCAATTGAGGCATAATTAAAAGCAATCATGCTCCAGAGTCCAGATTAAAACTCACAAAGAAGGAGGAAAGTGAGCCTCATTGAGGAGACGTTTCCATAACTTAACTGCCACCACTGAGAAGGCCCTGTGCCATGTTACCATCCTTTACATCTCCTACGGAGGGGGAAATGGTGTAGGGCTCCCATAGATGGTATGCTTGCAGGTGGGTTCATATGAGAAGATGGTCCATGAGGTCTCCAGGTCCCAGACCAGGATTTAAGGGTCAAAACCAGTACATTGATTTGGGACTAGGGAAGCTTTTCAAAAGCAGAATAAAATGCTCCCTGCAGTTATCCCCATTCAACATCCTGGCCAGCTTATTCTGGATCAGGTGTAGTTTAATAAATATATAAAACTAAGTGGGACCTGCCACAAAATATTGCACGTGGGGTATTCCTGTTCAGGGTGCCAACCTGTAGTCCATGACCTCTTCCAGAATACTCTGTTCCATTTCTCCCTCTCTCAGTCCCAGTTATATTAACATCTTGGGGTTCTTCATTGTTTTCTATGGGTAGTTCACACTGTGCACCTCTGGGAACTTTTAAAAACATCTTCTCTGGATAACCAGGAAATCACCTATCCAGACTATGAGTTGATTCTCTCTTCCATTTCTGTATTAATTTGTCTCTTCTTCTGACTTCCTTTCCTGGGATGCTTTATTCCATTTCCCCTTCCCAACTAATTTTTTATTTCTTTTCTTCTTGACTGTCAATCAGCATTCCGTGGGCATTGAACATGCTCAATGACCATTGCGCTGTTTTGCGCATCCCTCCCCCTAGGGCTGTTTTTCTAGAGATTTTCTGCAAATTTCAGGATTCCCCCAGGTCTGCTGATACTCCCTCTGTTGTGTGGATGCTGCCATTTTGGCTACATACACACAAGCACTCAGAGACTTGAGGTTGGTATTAGCATGTAGCTGATGAGATGGTCACATCCCATGGATTTCAACGAGAGAGAGCTTAGATCTCCACATCCCATGGATTCCAATAAAAGAGAGAGCCATGTGCTTAAATCTCCCACTGAATTCAATTGACGTGCTCAACTTCTCCCATCCCTGTATTGTTTGAAAAGGAACCCACTGGGTTTGGGAAGCTATAGATTGCATCCATTTGAGGCCCTATCATTGCCTAAAGCAGAATTTGACACAGCTTGCACTGATTTGAAAGCTGTGGCTGGAAAGAAAGGGGGCGATGCCATCAAATATTAGGCAGATAAATTGTGCGGGTAGAGCTATTTCACACAAAGGGTAATAAGCATGTGGAATAAATTACAAAGGCCCAGTTGATGCAAAAGGGGTAAATGAGTTCCACAGACACCTAGATTTAATACTAGGAGAGGAGGGAGCGGGATAAAAAGCAGGATGGTGGAATTAACAGGTCCTTTCCTTATTCCCATGGCCTCCTCCAATGGCTGTTACATTTTATTCTCCTTACACTTAAGTATTGCCTGCAATCTCAGGTCATTCAGCAGCACTCATTGTTTTGTAGGTGTCATGTGCACAATAGTACAGCTCTCTGTTGTTGTCAGTTGCATCAAAACACTATACCAATCTATCCAATGTTGGGGTGGGGGTCCTCTAAAAGGTATGCTTGAGTTTCCCCAAATCCTTGGATTCATGAACCCATTTACTGAGGGTGAAGCAATGAACAAATATCAATCACAGACCAAATATCAATCACAGACCGCATACAATTGAGAACCAGCTCTTTGCCCCCAAGGCAGTATCCCTTCTCACAGCAGAGTGCTTTACCATAATGGGTCTGTTGGTTGGTTGGTTTTTGGGGGTAACCCTCAAAACAACCTTGTGGGGCAAGTTAATATCAGTGTGTTGAACCCTGACAATGTATATTGTGACTTTACAGGGTGACAGAAGAAATGTCCCTGCTCCAAAGAGTTGCAGTCTATATCCACAACAATCACTGAGTGTAGAATTTTGGTATGACCAGTTATGATAATAACATACACATTTTGCCAGAACTTCCATCCTAGTGGGCCCTAATTGGTACTCTAAATTGTTCCTGTTTGGTACTCTAAATCCAGTAATGGATGTGAGCAAAACATTTTGCCAATACTCCATACACATGTCTTCCACCTAACTTTCACCACCGGGTATAACTTTATTTCCATTTTACAGATAGAAAACTGAGGCTAAGGTTGTATATGGCCGATCAGTATGTGTCTATGGTGTATGTACATTATTTATTCAGGGTCATGTGTCTGTGTGTATGTTTAAGTATATCGAATGTCTATAGGAAGGTAACCAAAATTCTCTGCACAGAAGAGCTGAATTCTGCAACCAATATAGTTTATTCAGTTTAAACTCAACTGCATAACATTCTGTTTCTTCTAATGAAGGTAAGGAGTGCTGAAGCCCCATCCCTTGACTACTGGAATTATTCTTCGGACCCACACTATGTTCCTGAGATTTCACCAGGCCTTTTTCACATGCTTGCAAGCCTATCCCCACAGTTATGGGGTTAGAAAGCTGAGGTTCTGTACAAGCAGAATTCTGTGCCCAATTCACAATTGTGTGTTCGTTCCACACATGATGGAACCACATAATGTACACAGTATAAGTAGGCCTTCAATAAAAGTCTCCCTCTATCCACAGTGCCCCACACAGACTCTTACCTTAGGGCTGAGTATCCCCAGCAGATACCCATTCAGTTTTCCTCCATAGGCACCAAAGAAAAAAGATGAATGTAACTCTTCAATTTAAAAAAGAAGACCAAAATACTGCATTCTTATTCATAGAAGAGGTGGACCACATTTTTATTGCATTTAAAATAGCTAGATGGTTGTTATTTATTTGAGTAGGCACCCTGCAACAACATGGATAGGGAAACAGCCTCTTCTAGGTGGTGTTTTTAAGGATGATTTAAACATAGCCCTTTAGTACTTCTGCACAACCCCACGGACTTCATGTGCGGTTGCTTGGCTGTTGCCAAAGGCAAAATATGTTCTAAAATATCCACATGAAGAGAGAAGGGAATTTCCTTCATTTCGGGGGAGAGAAGTGGGCACATAGTGTGGGCATAGAAGTATGGAGACAAGAGACAGAGGTGTCCCGATGAGGGTGGGGATCAGGAGGAGTCACATCAAGAGCAGCTAAAAATATGGCGGTCTCCTCCGCATTAGTGGCTTGAGTGTCGATTTACATTTGTATTTATGAAGCATTTATCATGGAAAAAGCAGGCGCCTGTGGAGATCCAGGAAAGACTGGTGTGGGCTGAAGCAGCCAAACAGTTTAAATTCATTGAAGTTTCTGCTAGCTTTATATCGATGAGTAAAATCCACTGCCCCATACCATTGCTAAAAAAAAATTTAATGCAGTGAGCTGCACTTTGAGCCTGGGTTTTATTACAACTTTCCTATCACCTCAGACACAATGGAGTCCCTTCATACCCTCAGCTGCCACTTGTTCTGGGTATAGACATCAAGTGATATACATGCATTGGTGAACCAGCCCAGAATCATTTATGGAAAGGTTAGAAACAAATACAGTGTGAGTTCGGGGGAGTTTGTCGATAAGAGGGTGCCTATACACACGCATATGAACTCTCTCACGCACAAGGTCAAAGTAAAAGTACTTTGGGGGATCACTTGGCCCCTCCTTCCATCGCTTTGGGCCTTGGCCACCCTAAGGCCTGCTTTGAGGTATTAGTATTCGTTATTTCCCCAGCACCTCTACGTTTCAAGGATGAAGTGAAAAGCTGCCATTTGGTAATGCACACACTCCCGGTTGATTCGGCTTTAAAGAAATAAAAAATAAAAAACTTCCCTCAAACCTTCAAATGTAGTGCTTGTTAAGGAGCAAGAAATGCTCGGCCTGCTTCCGTTGTCACCCACAGAGCCTGTGGAAAGTGTGCCCTTGTGTTTGATCTGTCCAGCAGGCTAGCTGGAGGGCTTTTGCACCAGCCCAGGGAACATTCCCTCGTAATTGTAGGTTGCTCACTTTTGTTCCCTGTCTCACCCTATTTGGAAGACTCCTGATAACAAATAACAGTTACAAAGGCTGAAGGAGATGTTAATGAATCTTCCGCTTCTGGAGTTCATGCAGAGAGCGTTTTAGACAACCGCTCTACTCTTCCGTGTGGTCCCCACACACACCTACCTTTACAGCAGTGAATGGTGGAAACTGAGTGGAACTAGGTTATGCAAAGAGTTCCAGGGACCAGTACCTTACCGTAGACCTTTAACATTTATGCATTTAAAATTTACTCACAAGAGAAATGGCACCGGTCTGTATAACAACAGAGGAGTCCCTATGCCTCTATCCTGAGGAATGGGCCAGGTGTGCACCATTGCTATTAATTGCTATCAATTAAATGTCAAAATAAAGTATTGCTTGTACCCTAACCTTTAACATTTTATTTTGCATTGCATTTCTAGCACGTAAATAAATATTTCTAAACCAGTGGGTAAACCTTTAGATTTTTATAGTTATTTTAACTCACTCAATCCTGATGTGACCTCAGTATAAACTTAGATTATTGAGTTAGTAACTGGCACAACCCACATCCCTCTGAATTCCTGTTTGTTATATGCTGCCATTAGAAGGATTACAGGCACAATCCTATGCTTAGACAGGAAAAACAGTCCTACAACAAGTTATGCTGGCTGGGGAATTCTGGGAGTTGTAGGACTTTTTTCTATCTAAACATGCATAGGATTGCTCTCTTAGAGTGCCATCTGAACTCCACATTGACCAGCTGGAGGAGGTTGGACAGAGTTTCCCTTCCGCTGACAGGGGGACACTTTACACTTGTGGAAAGCTCTGTGAGGGTAAATCTTCCACTGGTGGTGTTACAGAGGTGTGATGGAGATAGACCTGGATCCTTTGGATCCAAAGCCCCTCCATTCCCTTGAGAGGTCCCAGGATTGGGCCCCTAAACTGTGCCATCTTGGAACTGGCATAGTTAAATCCACCATCTAGAAATTGAGGAGGGCATGGATTAAAAAAAATGCTGAGAAAAAGAACCAAAAAGATCTATCCCCAAACTAGATTCAGCACCTTGGATAGCTCCTTTAGAGTTCTGGACAGTTCTGACTGAAACCCAGAATGGATTCACAGCCCCTCCTCAAATGGAGCTAGCACCTGCACTGGCATGTGGGCAATAGCCTTATCTCACTGTGTTCCCCAACAACTGGTGTACAAAGGCATACTGCCTCTGATCCTGGAAGTAGCATATAGCCATAGCCATCCATGACTAGTGGCCATTGAAAGCATTCTCCTCCATGAAATTGTCTAATCTTTTAAAGCCGTCTTCTAAGTTGGTGCATGGCACCACATCTTATGGAAATGAATTCCATAGTTTAACTATGTATTGATTGGACAAGTACTTCCTTTTCTCTGTTCTAAATTGCCCGTGCAGCTTCATTGAGTGACCTGGGTTCCAGAATTATAAGAGAGAGAGAGAGAGAGAGAGAGAGAGAGATTGTTCACTTTTTCCATACCATACCTAATTTGATACACCTCTATCATGAGTCCTTGAATTGTTATTTTACTCAAATTTAACATGGCCAAGAAGTATTCCTCCCCTCCCCCTTTGAACCAAAACCTCTCAATCAGTATCATACTGATTGCTAAAAGACTGATATCACAACCCGTAATGCAATGGATTGAAGACTTACCAACACCACCACATTTGAAAGAGTGGTATATAAGCACCACTTGCAAATGAACTTATATTTGGATATTTTGTCTGCTTTTACTGAAATTTATGTGTAATCTATTTCTTCTTCTTCTTTTTTTCTTAAAACTACACCTTTAAAGCATGTAGTTATACTTGCCATTTTTTTTCTGTTTCTTGTTTTGTTTTATTGAAACTTGCAATTAAAAAAATTGGTTTAAAAAAATACACTTCTTTTTTGAACATCCCCTCACCATCAAAGTCAATTTGCCAGCAGCACAAGGAGCTGCTGTCCAAAAAATACAACCGATTTTGGGTGCACCGAATAACTTGTGTGGTTCTTTGGACTTTGGGAGAGAGAATTGGCAACTTTTTCATTCTCAACCTTGGGTGCTTCCAGATGAGGCTTTTATGGCCATCACCCTGCCTCATTCACAGAATTTTACAGATGGGGCAGATGTTGTCATCTTCTACTCATAATCCTCCCATGTTTTCTCATCACTTCTTCTGTTGTTGTTGTTTCCTTACCATGGAAAATCCATTAACAAAAAACTAAGCAAAACAGATAGAATTACTGCACAATATTTTCTGAATGGTAGCGCTAGGAACCATCTGGAAGCATCCCTTTTTATCAATGTGTCCCTCTTTTAAAAGTCTGTAGCTACCTAACCAGAGTTCTGTGGAAATTTAGATTCTAACAAGCGGAGGAGATATATGCCGTATAAAACCACAAATACTCCCAGGCATTTAATGGTATATGATGGGGCACTTATGCAAGCCATCTAAACAAGTCTAGTATTCTATAGAAACTGTTTTTAGTTATCGAAATTGCTTTTAATTTTATATATTTATATTTTATGTTTTATTTTGTCTTATGAACTGTTGTAAACTGCCGAAAGAACTTCAGCTATTGGATGAAATAGAAATGAAATTAATAAGTAACAATTATAACAAATAATCAACAAATACTCTTCTGCGTTATATAAGGCCACACTGAATAAAGTTACACATTTCACTTTCTCCTCAGTGGGGATTTGAGACTGTTGTCCCCTTATGAGTTTTCTGTTGACATTAAGACTGTTTCATTTTCAGTACAGTCTCAATATAAGTCAATGGGCTAACTTTATATTTTCTAACTGTATGAGAATTAGTCTGAAAAATGAGAATTAGTCTGAAAAATAGGTTCAGGTTAGTACAATGGGACCTTTAGTTACAATGTCGTTTGCATTTGAACAACATTCCTGCTGGTGAACCACAGCCTTGACACTCTCTCTCTCTCTCTCTCTCAATGATTTGACAGCAGGTGGGAGGATGACAACTTTCTGCTGTGTAATTATTGGAAGGCCATATTAAAACCTGGTACATTTAAGACTGAACACATCTGTACAAGAGAACACTAAGCCCTCCAAAGTGGCATCCCCATCTTAACAATGTGTATATCAGAGGTGCAAAAAACCCCACCAGGTTCCTAGTAGTTATTGATGGAAAACAACTAGGCTAAGCAATTGGCATCTACGTTGCTACAAAGGTCTGGAAAGCTGGTTTTTCCTCTTACCTGCTTTTAGAAAGTGTCATTGACATCTACCTTTTGCATTCCTGCTTTACATGTGGAGGGGTGCATGCGTGCATGGGATGTGTGTGTGTGAGAGAGACAGAGAGAGAATCAAACAAAAATTAGAAGTTAAATATGCCTCCCAAGGTAGGTATTTCTCTCTCTCTCTCTCTCTCTCTCACACACACACACACACACACACACACACACACACTTAAAAAGCTGGAGAGTATTTAATTTCTCTGACTCCCATGCCAAAGATGTCAAACTTTACCCCAGCTTCAACCTAGAGGTGATTCAAGGGGGTATATCATGAATGGGGTAATTAATTGATGGGGATTTAATTTGCAGCATAATTAGGATGGGAAATGAATTGGGGGTGAATTAATTGAAGAGGAAATACTAATTTGAGGTAATATGGGGTGAGTTAGAAATTAACTGAAGGATTTGTTGGGGTGATTTGGATAGCAAATAAATTTTATTTATTTATTTTCTGTACTGCCCAATAGCTGAAACTCTGTGGCTGGTTCACAAAAATAGTTTGCCTTCTAAGAAATCCTTCAATTGGTATTGATGAAGTAATGAAACAAGATAAAAATCTTGTCAACAACAAAAATTCTACTACATCTTCCCTTTTGATTGAGTTTTATTGTATGTGTTTAGCCTACGTTGTATACCTATTATTGGTTTTTGGCTGCAACAGCTGTGGCTATAACACAGCCTGTGAACTGTATACAGCCCCCACCATCCCCCATTGTGCCCCCCCATTGCCCCCATCTAAAACCTCTAAAAATATATATGTTGGAGGAAAATTGCATTCTTAGCAGCTACAGAGCACCCAAATTTAGTTTGTTTACAAGCTAAATTTGGCCCTTTGGGTGTTCCGTAGCAACTACAGAAAGCTAAAATGGTTAAATTTAACTTGAAAACAAGCTAAATTTAGTATCTGTAACACTACAGAGTGGTTTGTCACTGAAATTCAGCAAAACAGCAATTTTGGCATTTTTTGGATGCCATGTGCATAGCAACCCACACCAGGGGTCCCGGGTCAAAACTGGCCAGCAGACCTATAGGCATTGCCCACCCCCTGGGCTGCAATATGTGTAATTTTCACGTGTGATTCTCATGTATCATTGTTGTAATACATCACATTGTCATGTTCTATCAGTAATAACACCCACTTTACATTTCTTACAGATTCCATACACTTTTGTCTGTGTGCTTTTTAATGCAAACTTTGATAACATTTTAAAACTTTGTAATTCCGATTTTTGACATACAATTTGACCCCAACAGCTAGTTTGTGGAGTAAGAAAATTTTACTGTTTTGAATTTTGTTATCCATTGAAGGGGTCATTTCATAATTGGTTAAATTAATGAATGAAATATGGACCCCAGAAATGTACTTAAGTCATCTGTCAGATATTGCAAGATGTTGACAGTTACTACAAAATCTTCAGAGAACGCTGATGTCAACTATCATATAGTTGCCAAATCTTCATCAGCAAAATTAATAGAGCTGTATTTTTTATGAGCTGTTTGTTGCAGCTCTATCAACTGCATCTCTTTGTCCCCTGCAAACTGGTGGTAGAAGAAACAGAAACCATCAATCTTCTTGGGGAGGGTTCAAGTAGAGAAGGAATTGCCAATGTCTATTGCTTTTTCCACAGCCCCCCCTCCAAAATAATTTCTTAAGGGGGCTTGTTGTTATTATTCATAATTTATAGACAGAGAACTGAGAAGACTAGCCAACGGTTTGCCTATGGGCCCTTCTAACATTAATTTTGTAATATTCCAATGTATTTTGAAGAGACGGATCTATTTCCAAAAATTAGTTTAAAAAACTAATGACTAACCAATAATACGCAATGCCCTGAGTGCCTTTTGATTAAAAGGAAGGGTAGAACTTTTAAAAATAAATAAAATAAATTTCTGACCTGAAAGGAAATGAAGGGGAAAAATGAGTTGCTGGAAAGGCAAGCCCCTGGAAGCTGCTCCAGAGGTCATATGCCTTTTCTCCCAAATACATAAAGCAGACTATATTTTGAACAGTATGTAGTCATGGGATCTTTAGTCCCAGGTGTGATTCTGAGAGTACGTGTGCATCTTTCCAAATACTCATAAGAAGTGGTCCCTCAAGTATGAATCTGAACCCAAGACTCCAAGGGCAATGAGTGAAGGCATTTTCACACCTGATAATTGGGTCACACATTGAGTCCATCTCATGTGAATGTGGCTTAATGGAGAGAAAGCAAAAGACAGCATAAGCTGGCTTGGTTTATTTAACCCATGGTTAACCCATTGTTTGTTTCCAGAGTTTGTCTGGCAGATGGTTGAACAATCTGTGGGGGGGGGGAGGGTTCTCACACCCTGGGTTGTTTGTTTCAATCCGCCTTTGCCCACTCCCTCCCTGTATCCCAAATGCCTTTGCAGTGCTTAGTACTGGTATGTAGAGTGGCTGAGTTGTTTGAGTTTATTTGCTCCTGCCCACTGATCTGAAGCCTGTTGAAACAACCCATGAACAACCCATGGTTCTAGGCTCATATGTAACAACAACCCATGGTTTAAACAATCCAGAGTTCATAACCCAACAACAAAGCAAGCATTTCCTCTATGGGCTGTTCATGATTATTAAAACAATGAATTTTTAACATGGCTGGGTTCACATAATGCAACCACACAGAATTCAACATCCCATGCCATGGATTAGCATTATGTGTGAAGCCAGACAAGGAAGCCAATACAGCTTTTACATTCAAAATACGGATGCAGGAAAGGGGAGGTGGCAAATCAAACAGTGCCACCAATATTGGTCCCATTCCATTATCCCTCTATAAGGGCAGCAACCAGTTTGGAATGAGCTCAGAATGACAGGTGTTGGGGATCAGCATCCCCCTCTAGCTATTTCTCCCCAGCCCCAAGTAGTCCTCTCTGTTGAAGGACAGAGTTGTATGTGCCATATAGCCTGCACTGCACTACCTAAACTAACCTGCTGCCCTCAGTTGCACCATGTGGTGAGGAGGACGTTAGCTCATTGCCAGTGCTGAAGTAAGATTCATCAGCCAGTCCATTCATTCACTCACTCACTCACTCACTCACTCACTCACTCTCTCCTGACCCTGCCTTTAACAGCAGCCTAATACCCATAAAACAAGGAGGCCAATCTTTACTGGGCCTGGCAAAACTGATAGGAAAAGGTTTATATTTGGGGCTGTTGTTGGGCTTGTTCAAATTACGGTTTTGGGTGTGCACGTAAAAATGTGAAGTGTGAATGTGAGGAACATATTATCATGCAGGATAATGCACTGTACATATATATCTGCATCATACTCATACACTCATTGAAGAGCTGAGGTTGTCTGCAGCACCCTCACCACACATGCACACGCAAAGTCAATGGTGCAGAGCTAAGAAAAAGATCACAGCACTAGTTGTACGAAAACCATACTGAATCAATCCAGCGTAGCATTTATTCCACTAGGCGTGGAAGAATGTGAAACCATCTTCTTTCCAGGCGGGACCGTGGTATGCGCCTTACCCACCTTTTGGAAACAGAAAAACAGTGGAGTCACTGGTAATTGTGGCCCTCATTGTATTCCGCACTCGAAGGGGTGCTGGGCCTACATTGTCTTGCCATCTGGGGATGATTGTTGCTTTCTTCAGAATCTAAGGAAGGCAAGAGGTAAAGGCTACAGAATCAGGATTCTAATCTGGTAATTGCAGCCCCCATAGCCTGACACAAGGTGACTCCGATACCATTTTGACCCAAACCATCTCGCCCTCTCTGTATGGCTAATTAGTTGCAAGAATGCAGAAAAACCAGTGTGTGGGCCTTTGCTTGCTTGCCTTTCCTTGGTAAGTGTTATTATGACATTAAGTGGAAGGTTTTGTGGTGGTGGGGGGGTAAGAAAAACACCCCCCACCCCAAAATGGCTGAGTTTTGCTGCTGTAGCCATTGGTTTGCAACCATTTGGGGAAGCTTTTAAAAGTGGTCATTTTCGGATTAGCGTTCACCTTCCCTTTGATGCTTATGAAACGCTTCACCAGGCAGGTTAGAAATGCATCTTCCCCCTTTTGGTTGCCCACCGTGGCGGCCAATCAGAGTGAAAGCTCCAAAGCCCCTGGCGCTCTCTCTTGAAAGCAGAAAGGAATTCCCAAATGTTTAAAAGCTTTCTTTTGCCACTTCAGTCTGGAGTTTCCTGCCCCAAATCAATCATGTTTGTTTTCAAACCCAGCAGCCAAGGAAGACCCCCCTCCCCCCCCTTTGCCTCAAAATCCTTCTGTCATAGATCACAATACAAATAATTCAATTGGATTTTTTTTTAAGGGTAGGGAGAGAGGTATTTCCACGAAAAAGTGGCAAGTGAAATTTTGCAGGCCTTTCCCAGGCAAAGGTCCCCATGTCAGTCAATAAGAATTTTGCCCATTTGCAACTTTGCCCATTGCTTGACTTCAAGCAGAGAAGAATTTTAATTCTCAGTATATATGGATAACAGATCTAGGTTCACAAATTTTAGGATTAAGTGTAGCACAGGTGTTAGATTAAGGGTTGTAGTTTTTCAAATCTAGGTTTCGGTGGTGGAGAAAAGGCAGAAGTACTTAATGCCGAAATGCCTCTCTTGAAAAGTTTTCATAAGATCACAGAGTTGCCAACCTTTAAAACAGCCCCTACTCCTGTGCTTTTAACAAGAACTTGCTTATCTCCATACTGTTGAGCAACTTCACCTGCTGGTTTCTGCAGTGAAGCCAGGTTTTGGGATTTTATTTATTTTAAATTTGATCTGTTGGCAACCTGATAACTTCATGACATCTAAGGTTGCTTGAGATGAAGAGCTCCCAGCACTACCAGTTATTGGGCAGCAATCCTGTCTTTTCTTCCTTAATGGTGTGTGTGTTTTTCCCCTGGGAAGGAAAAGTGATTGAAGAAGCTCTAGAAAAACACAGGAAGGTTACAAATGGAAGACAATGGTGTTTGCCTCCCCAACCCTCAATAAATGCCCAGGTTTAAAAACCCCTCTGAAGCATGCCTAGATTAGTTCCTGCTTTGTCCGCACATGCATGTCTCCCCCTTGATTATGCACATAATTATGATGTGTTGACTATGAGTATGCAACACTTGGGACCAGTTCATACAGCAGCCTGAGAATGATCCTTCTTATGCTCAGAGGCCTCCATTCATTCACTTTCCATGCATATCCCATTTAATATTATTCAGGATCAGAACAAAAGAATGGCTTCCTCAACATTCTGTGATCCTTCAAGGATCATACACCAGCTCACACCAGTAGGGTTTCACTCTGGAAGAGCCCCCACTACTCCCTTCAAAATCTCAAAGGTAGTGACTTGGATGAAGAGTACATGTTCAGTACATTTTGAATGAATCAATCTTCTTCCCTGGGAACATTTAATCTTGGAGGGGTGGAGGTGCTCTTTCTTAGAAAAAGTACCTTCGAAGATTTCCTCTCTGTTTTAGGAGATAACATTTGCTTGGGTGATGCCTCCATTTATTTATTTATTTATTTTCTGACCATGTACTTATATAGCAGGACTACAAGCTTCTCCTGCAGCTGACATTTGGGGTCTTGCATGGAACTGTATCTGCTGTTATGTGGAAGTAAAGCCCGCAGTCGGGCTACATGTGAATTAGAGTCTCCTCTTTACTCAATGAGGCTGATGGACTTACATCACAGCCAAGAGATTATTTCAGCTCCTGGCAAATGGTTGTCTGAGCAATATCTTAATTATCCAGGAATAAAATGATATGGATCAAGACAGGATTCTCTGAGCATCCATTTAAAGGGAAGGGCTTTGCCCTATTAATGTCCTTTTTAACCACTCCCAAGATGAACATAAGGATTGAATAAAGTGTGTGAAACATACACATTTACGGTTGCCACATTTTTCTTGGTGAGGCTCTTGTGCTGCTTTCTTCTTCTTCTTCTTTTACAGATGTTCAGCAGGCATGGTTTCCCCCAACATGAAGATGTGGGCATAATTTGTGCATGTTAAAGGAACAGAATACCTGCCTGAAAAAGTGCTGGCAAATCGGCACTGATTATAATAGTTCTGTAGCTCTTCTATAAGACTGTTGTAAATTGATACCAAACACTTGGTATCCATTTCTATCATGCATTTGTGAGGAACATAGCCTTATACTAGGCCTTATGCCAGATCTGAATATTTGTCCATCTGTATTGTTTATTCTCAGACCTTTCCCCATCACCTGCTACTGGAGATGCCAAAGACTGAACCTGGGACCCTCTGCATGTAAAATGCAGTGTTCCAGCCTGAGCTCTCTCCTTCATACATGCACAGTGTGGTGTATTACATTGTTAGATTTGCATCCCACTGCCCCCAGATAAGAAGTTCCAGGGCACATGCCTCTGTTCCTTGTGAGGGGAGAATACTAGAGACTAGATAGTGGTTTGTGGAACACTTGTTCATTTGCAAATATACAAGCTGAACCAGGGGATACAGGCAGAGAACCAGACAGACAATGCCAGTGTGGTGCAGGGGTTAGAGTGTTGCCCTGGGATGCAGGAGACCCAGGTTCTAGTCCCCACTTGGCTGTAAAGATCGAAGGGAGACCTTGGGCCAGTCACTGACTCTCAGCCTAACCTACCCCACAGGGTTGTTGTGAAGATGAACTGGAGAGGAGGAGGATCGTGTATACCACCTTGGGCTCCTTGGAGGAAAAGGTGGGATATAAATGTAATAAATAAATATTAAAGAAGCAAATGAAATAAATGCCAGCAATTAAAGCAGCATCAATTCCCACCACCACTACCAAAGCAATCAGCACACCCCTTTGGCTGCTACTTACCAGCCAGCTAGAAAACTTACTTCGTCTCCTTTGCTAGCTACATTCAAGCTCCATCTGTTTCTCTTTTGCCTCTTCTCAAGCAGGTGAGCTGTATGCAGATAGCTGGTAGTCACCAGCCCTGCAAAGCCATCAAGGTTAAACCCTTCCATTAAAGAATCCTCTTTAGTTAGGAAGTTAAACAAAAGCCTAGCGAGAAGGTCGTTTTCCAGCCATATGCTAAATGGATCTTGACAAGTTTCCTTTCAATTCCTGCCCTTCTAAAAACACTTTATTTGGAAGTTCAGCAGGACTTCTTCCCAAGAAACACGCCTAGGATCAGGGTGCTCAAGCAATGCTTAGGAGGAGTAATGTGTTTTTTAAATTTATTTTAAGAACCTATGAATAAACATTTGTATTCTTCCACCAGCTCAGAATCCAGAGGACTGCAGGCTTGAATTATCACTGTGCTTTTGTGTTCGAGGGATCGGAGGAAGCGGGGGATGTCACACCTGATCGTTGGCAGAATAAATGTGGCCCAATGTGAAGTCGCCGCCCAAGGGCACGCGGAGTCGCAACTTCTCCAGGTGACAGGTGCTAGAGAAATTAACATGCAAAGGACGAAACCTCCCTGCCTCTTTCCCTCCCTCCGGCTGCTAAATCACCGTGGAGCAGGGAAAAGGGCGAGCCTGCGAGCGCGTCTCTTTCTCTGGCTCCTCTGTTTTGCATATAAATAGGACGCAAGGGTTTGTGCCATATTTTCTCGTTACAGTCATCGGAATTATTATTAATATTGTTATTGTTGTTATTATTATTTTACCCAGGGAAACCTCTTTAAACCTCTAATATGGCCATACTCAGAAAGATCTGCTGTAATTTAAAAGTCAATAGGAGGAGCGCTCCATAACTGGCGATAGAAAACCCAGGCGAGAACAGTTTGGGACCAGGTTCGAGGTGGGGGGTGGGGAGGGATTCCCAGTGCTGAGTCAGCGGGCGAAGCTTGGCTCCTTGTGGGCTCCGTTCACTGTTAGACCGTTTGAAACGCCTAATCGGTGTTCGTTTTTTTAACAAAATATAATTGAACTTTTCCCCCCTTCCCTCTCTCTCTCTCTCTCCCCTTATCCCTATCCCTGTTTCCTGCTCGATGCTGAAGCCCTAAACTTCTGATACCGGCGGGGGTGTATAAAGTTGAGATGCTGGAAAGGAAACCTTTGCTTTTTGCTTTTTTTTTTTTTTTAATTAAAACCCACACACGCACCCAAAAATCTCCATTTTACACTTTTTTTTTTTTTTTTTTTTTGTACAAAAGTTTTCCAAAGGGTTCGAAACAGCTTGTCGCTGAACCTTCCACTGGAGAAAAGAATCTACAAAAGAAAAAGAAAACAATTTTTAAGATCCCGGTTTTTCCTAAGTTTTTATCCGTGCGATGTCTACACGGCCCGATTCGCTGAATTAAACAGGTTGCTTGACCCTTGAGTTCTGACTCGATTTGCTATAGGTCCCGTGCCCCTTGGATTCACATTTCGAATGAATTGTGTGCGGGGGAATTGGTGAATCCTATACATGTCTACTCAGAAGTAGCCCCCCATGGAGTTCAATGGGCCTTACCCCCAAGGAAGTGAGTGTAGGATAGCATCCTAAGGGTCAGTTTTCTTGACCAAGCGCAGATGAGTCTAGCTCGCCTCCTTTGTTCTGCTTCCTTTACCTATTCGCACACCCATCATCACCTAAAAGAGAGGTGGGAATAGCATTTGAATGTGATCCTTTGGCATTCGTGTTTCAACGAAGTTGAGCTCAGCAGGATGAGGGAGGTTCCCAGGCATGACACAGAGGCGAAAGAGGAGGCTGTGATTATACCTGCACAAAGGAAAGTGGGAAAATCGGTTCCAAATCCCTCGGAGCAAGTATCGGGCCCAGTGGTTTTGCTTTCTCTCCCCCTGGCACGATTTCACCCGCCCACTCCCACCGCAAGTCTTCAAACTGTGGAACCGAAGTAGCCTCTTCACTTGAAGAAATGCTCCTTCCCCGTGTTCCTCCTAAAAACGACCATGAGAGAATTTGCTCGTGTGAACCTGGAATGGAGGCAGAAACACCCAGATTTAAGCCTCCAGTTTTGACCAGCGATCATTTCTGAGTCCCTTTCAACACATCCCGTGTTTTACAGAGACAGTGCTTAGCCAAAAGCAGATTCAACGTGCGCCCCTACCACTCAGTGTTTTGTGGTGGAGAAACTCACAGTCCAAAGTGTAGATTGTCTCTCTACTGAGAATGTTAATGTTTGAGTAAAGTTAAGTGAAATTAAATCTCTGTCTGTGGTGGGTGAACTGTGACGCCATTTTAGCACACAGAACCCCTCACTTGATGAAGGCACACGTGTGAAATCACCCTTAGTCATAATTGCAATTAGCCTGTGATAGAGGCTATAAATAATCTTTCTATCAAAATATGGAAAGTGAGACGGTTTACACAAGGACCCCCAAGGAAGCCAATCAGGGATTTATATATCTCGCAGATCTCGGTGTTTAAGAAACGGCTCTGCCTAGTTAAGAAGCTACACGGATCTTACCTTGTTGCTTCCATGATGTATGAATGCAGGACTGAAATATGGTGCTTCACTCACGTGTGATGATCAGATTCTCTATCATTCAACCCTGCCTTTTGGGCAGGATCTACACTACTGCTTTAAAACCGTTTATAACAGTAGTGACAACTGTTGGGCCCCAGGGCACACTCCATATACTGTTTTCAAACCGTTTTCAAAGTGTCCTATCCTGCTTGGTGTAGATCTGGCCTTGGTCTCCCATCCGCTTGACTTAATGCTGACTAGCCATTAACGCTTGAGGAGTTTCTGAACAATCGAAGTTACATATAACCGAAGTTCTGTTATTACCTTGAGGGGAAAAGCACAGCTTTTAAAATGAGTTGGGGGCTCACTGCTCTTTCCAGCCCATATCTCCTTTCACACAGATTGGTTTTTTGGTGTTGTTGGTATTTGTTTGTTTGTTTTGCGCTGAGGTTGAAAGGAGTCATCAATACTTTTCGATCCAATATTCACAAGTAATTAGGGTTAATTCTTGTGTTCAGGCTTCATCCTAAACCAGCCTTTCCCGACACTGATCATACTGATGGGAACTGCAGTCCAAACCATCTGGTGGGGAGTCTGCCCTAAACACTTTTAGTCAGAACTGAGGGAGCAATTTCTGAACTTGGTACTTTTGAGGCTGTTGCCATCATCGGATGAACAATCTAGGGCAATAGAGGCCGGTGGTTCCGAAGTCAATGGGGCAGGAAATCCTCTCCAGGTTTCAGTCAGACCTCCAAATGAGCTATCCAAGGTTCTGACTGAAACCCAAAGAGGATTCTCCACCCCATTGACATCATTGCCACCAGCCTCCCCTCAACCATCCATGGGATTTTCTGTCTCTATCAACCATAGACTATTACCTGTACTGACATAAATACTGTAAGATCTATCAGTGGGTTGATCAATCGGTCAGTAATTTAGAGAGAACACATGGCCTGAGCATGAGTATATTTTTTAGAAAATAAATCCCATTGAATTCAATGGGACGTACTTCCAAGTAAGTGTACATACAGAGCAATCCTATGAATGTCTACTGAGAACGAAACTCCATTGTACTCAACAGAACTTATTTTGTTCATTTATCTATACTGCCCAACAGTCGCAGCTCTATTGGTGTGTTTATGAGGATTGTAGCCTTAGGGTTGTAGTTTTAATCAAGGAGTCTTTACAGTGCAATCCTAAACATACCTGTTCAGAAGTAAGCACCATTGATTTCAGTGCTGAGTTAGCTGAAGTCAGCTCACGTCACTTGCCTTCAAGATATCACTCAGATCTACCCAGTCAAGGCCAAGGACTACAGCTCGGCTTAACCACAGCCCCACCGAAATCTGAGCCACCAGCCTCCACTGGATGGGGCACGGCCAGCCAGCTAAACAGCGGGCTTCCCTGCTCTTCGGCCTTGCTTTTGGATATAGCTGTAGCCGTTCACAAGGTCGGGAAGACCAGCCTTACCTATCGAAGCTCATTCTGCACAAAAGCCCATAACAGTTAATCTATTATAGTGTTCTTTGTAGAATGTAACAGTTCATTGTTATATTGACATTTATATGCATTTTAACAATGGCTTTTAGTTTTTTAAAAAATGAGTAAGCCACTTAAAGATGTTGTTATATTTAAGCGGTATATACATATTATTAAAATCTGTCACAACAAAACAACGAGCAGTGCCTACCATTGCGTCCAGTTCTGGGCTCCACAATTCAAGAAGGATGCAGACAAGCTGGAGCATGTTCAGAGGTGAGCAAGAGGATGATCAGGGGTCTGGAAACAAAGCCCTATGAAGAGAGACTGAAAGAACTGGGCATGTTTAGCCTGGAGAAGAGAAGATTGAGGGGAGACATGATAGCACTCTTCAAATACTTAAAAGGTTGTCACACAGAGGAGGGCCAGGATCTCTTCTCGATCCTCCCAGAGTGCAGGACACGGAATAACGGGCTCAAGTGAAAGGAAGCCAGATTCCAGCTGGACATCAGGAAAAACTTCCTGACTGTTAGAGCAGTGTGATGGTGGAATCAGTTACCTAGGGAGGTTGTGGGCTCTCCCACACTAGAGGCCTTCAAGAGGCAGCTGGACAAGCATCTGTCAGGGATGCTTTAGGGTGGATTCCTGCATTGAGCAGGGGGTTGGACTCGATGGCCTTGTAGGCCCCTTCCAACTCTGCTGTTCTATGATTCTATGATACTCAGAAATTAGTCCCACTCAGCTCAATCGGGCTTACTCGCAGGTAAACGGGTGTAGGATTGCAGCCCCCGAAGTCTTATGGCACTTAAAAGAGGAACAAATATATTGTGGCAGAAGCTTCCGCGGACTAGAGGCCAGATGCGCACGCACGTGAGTGTCTTTAACTTTTCGCTCTCCAAAATGCCGGGCCTAGCAGTTCTCCAACTCTCTTGCTGGTGGGGACATCGGATCCCTTGATGTTCGCGGGATCTTCCTCCCAGAAGAGGGATGCTTCGGCCCCCACTGTTTTCCTCTCTCTGTTCTCTCTGTTCAATCCTCCCCCCCACCCCAAGCAATCCTCTAGTCGGTCTTTTGTCTCCAGAAGACCCCAGTAATTGTGCTCCGGTGCTTAAATAAATCATCGAGGGCCGAAATGACACGTGCTCACTTAGAGGGCAATGTGATTAAGAGCTTATGGGGAGCGCTTAACAGGGGTGGGGGCTCTCCAGGTTTCTTCGGGAGCCCCATTCTGTGGACAGTGAAATATCCCAGGTATCTTAGAGATGGGGGGGCGGACAAAAGAAAGCCGTGGGGGGAGGCTGCCTAGATCTGTCCCCCCCTTGCGTGCGTGCGTGTGCTCCAACCGATTATTCCTTTCCCTTCGTAGGCTCTTGGGTCTTTCTCCCCTTCCTTTCCATTCCGCGCCGAGTAAGCCCTTTATCACGGGGTGGCACCGGCTGCGCCTGCAGCCTAACTTTGCCTGGAGGTATGAGCTGGCGCTGGCACCGGGGCTCCGCTCAGCCTCCTCCATTATAGCGCCGGGCCTGGCCACAGCTGCGCCCTGACCCCTTTTGTGATGGAGCCGATAAGCACGTGGGAGGGGATAATGGCCTTCTCTTTTGGGTGTGAAATTGCCATGTTTATTAATTGAGCCACACAGTAGCGGCGGCGCTCTCTCCTACCCCCACCCCCACCCTTTCTTTCTTAGCCATAACATTTTGGAGAAATAGACTCCCTTCCCCCCCCCCCCCCCAGATTCTTTCTTTCAAATAAGGATGCCCAGATGGAAAGGCGAACGAGGCTCCTGTACCTTTAAGAACCCGGTACGAGAGGGAATTCCAGCAGGGCTTTTTTCTTGTTCCTGCGTGAAAAGCTGTATTTACCACCAAAACAAAAACACCTCCCAGATATTAAAGGTATACGAACCTTGTCCTGCTTATCTGGTCACTCTGTTTCAATGATATTTGGTTCCGCTCCTGGGGAAAATCGCTGCTAAGGCAATGCCCGTCGGTTGTATTTTGGCAATTGTAGCTGGCAGGAGGAATTCAGGAAGCAATAGAAAGAAACCATTTTGGGTGCCCCTCACCCACCTCTTAAATAAATAAATATATAAATTAATTAATAGTATTATTTACAGCCGTTACACACCTAGAGGGAACCAGGTTCTTATTGTTACTGTTATAACAACAATATGTGCTTGTGTGTTTAAAATTGTTACCCTCCCTAGCTTAGGTGATATGGGGGGGGGGGGGTTTTACAGGTGAAGAAACGGTTTTACAGAAATTAACGGCACTTCGCCAAGGAAGTTGGCTGACCACCTTTCCACACCCAGCCCATCCTGCCACTTTAATAGCTCTATCAACACAAGCACACATAGATGAAGCTTTTCCCATCATTGCAACCTCGTACTGGGAGAACCTTCACCTGTGGATAGTCAGCACAGCTCTTCCTGGCAAAGGAGCTATGACCATGATAGAAAGTTGGCAACCTTACAAGGACGTTGGTTTTAGGGTCGAAGTGTATATCATGTGCAGAAATAGGGAGACTCGTTCTATAACTGCCTTCCCAAGGTGATGGACTACAATCCATTATCCCCAGCCAGCATGGGCCGAGCTGGTTGGGGATGATGGGAGTTGTAGTACAGCACCTCTCGAGGGTGCCCGATTGGAGGTGGCCACTGCATTTAATGGCGGTCATCAGGCCAAGACTCTTGTATATTTTTTATTCGTTAAGTAGTAAATGAATTCTTGGAAATTCAGAAATGGGGCTAGGAGGAGTACATTTTCCTCTTTTTTTATTCGATCTTTATTAAAAGTACAGAGTACACGTCCTCCCTTTCCTTGGATCTGATTGTTCAGTGTTGAAGATAGGCTAACAGTGTTAAACTATATATGTTTACTCATAGGTAAGCCCTACTGATGTCAATGAGACGTTCTTCCAAGTAAGTAGGTACAGGATCACAGCCTAAATGGCGGGGGTGGGGGATCGATCTTGAGCGGGTGCATGTTTAGATAGAAAAAAAGTCCTACAACTCCCAGCATTCCCCAGCCACCTTACTGGGGAATGCTGGGAGTTGTAGGACTTTTTTCTCTGTCTAAACATGCATTGGGCTGCTCTCTAACTTGACTTTTGGGCAGGCTACAATAAGTGACTGGTTAATATATGTGCCTAAGCTACTGAAGATATAAATCTGTACGAACATTAAATACTAGTTTTAAAGGATACCTATCTATCAAATATCCAAGAACATCTTCACATATGCATGTGATACACCCACTGTTTAAATGTTAAACTATACCTATATGCATATATATTTAAAGGTTTCAATACTGTGGAGCCATTTATAGCTTGGAGAACAAATGGCTCATATATACTTTAATACCCGGACTCTGTAGGAGTCTTTTACACAGGAGAGTGAATTATAGTTGTCTGAGAGATATATAGGTGACCACATATATCCTCCCATATCCCAGACAGACCCATTCACAAGCCATTTCAGTCCAAATACTTAGATTTAAGGCTATCTGCAAAGCCTTAATCCTAAACGCAGGTCAGAGTTTCTCTTTCGGGTTGATTTAAACTGGGTTACTCTAGAGTAAGCCGCTGCCTGATGGTGCGCTTTATTGTAACGTTGTGTCTTCAGTGGACTTTCATACCAAGAGCGAGCGCTTATCGTCTGAGCCTAAACCTGTTTACTCGAATGTAAGTCAATGACCTGTTAACGGGACTTACTTCCAGGAAATTGTCCTTAACAAGGCTGTTTCACCTCTCCGTCCGAAATACGACGTCATGCAAATAAACAATAGCGCCCTACATGCAAACTTAGACGTCCCAGAGAGCTCAAAGGGGCTTCCTCCCTGATAAATGAATGGAGGATTGAAGCCTTGGGACTCCATTGCCCATCTGTCAAAAATCTTTTCCTCGCATGCAGCAGAACAGAAAGACACAGGAGCCCTTCGCGGGGAGGTGGCAGCTCTAATAATTCGTATTCATTTCAGCCTGACGACTTTGGCTCCTAGTCCTAAATCGGTTGGAGTTGAGGGAAGACAGAGCGCAGCTCAATCCTCACCCGCGCTTTCTGGCAACGGAGACCCATTGAATTCAATGGAACTGACAAGGGGGTGTGCACAGACTTGCAACCCCCTTGACGGGGGGTGTCCCCGTCCGATTCCGGGGGCAAAACCAGTGGAGGCTGGTGGCTCCGATTTTGGTGGGGATGTGATTCCATTCTGGGGTTCAGTCAGAACCAGCCAGATCTCTACAAGTGTTGTCCGATGTGCTTAGCCCATTTGGGAGAATAGGGTTCAGCACCTTGAATAGCTCCTGCAGAGATCTGGCTGGTTCTGACTAAAACCCAGAATGGACTCACAACCCCACCGAAATCGGAGCCACCAGCCTCCACTGAACAAAACACAGGCTTTGCTGGGCAAAAGTCGTCTTGGCAGTAACGCGCCGGCTGCTTCGCCGGGGCTTAAAGCGTTGTCCCCCCTTTGGGCTCTGCCTAGCTGAAGGCGGCGGCGAAAGAAAGAGCGGTCCCGCTGCTTGAGCTGAGGCCGGCTGAGCTGGCGCAGCGAGCCGGTTCCAAGGGCTGGGCTTTCTCCGCCGCCCCCTCGGCTCTCGCCCCCTCGCAATTAAGCGGGTTACGAGCGAACTGCTGTGCGTGTTACTGGGCCAGGAATACTTGTAGTTCGCCTAATTAAAGCCAAGATCTGAAATCTTAACATGTTGTGTTTTTTCTGTGAGATTTTTTTTTTCGCACGCAATTTAACCCTAAGGGGACAAAAGGGGGTAGTTTTTTTTAAAAAAAAAAAAAAAAACTTTCTTCACAGGTTTTGTTGCTCTTGAGCTCAAGCCAAAGAAGTCAAGGAAAGGGGGTGGGAGGTCTGTTAAAGCCTTGCGTGTTCCTACAGTTTTTTTCTCTCTCTCTCTCCCCCTTTGATCACAGGCGTTTAAGTGCGCCCGCCTTTCACCGTAGACTGGATCGGAAAGAAAGCTTTGAAAGACACCAGGTGAGGTTAGGAAAAACTAACCTCACCGCTAACTGCTTGCCCAGAGAAGCTTCCCGGAGAAAGAGGAAGAGACCCAGTCTCCATCTCCCCACCCCACAACCAATTAAAGTGTCCGTCCCCCCTTCAAACGACCTGTTATTAACTGTTTCCACTGTGTAAGATCCAGACTTAGTCATACTTGGAGTCAACACTTGAAATCAATGGGACTTAAGTGAGTCAAGGCAAACGTAAGTTCCATTCATTTACATGGGTCAGCCTAAGAAGTTTGGGTTGTTTAGCCCATGAATAACCCATGGTGGCATGTTACGCAACAACCTACAATGACTGCTATTTTTATTCTTTTAATTGCATCTGCAGGGCAGGCTGTGCTCTGGCGGCTGGGCCACAGCAACTGCATGTGGGTTGCTGGGAGTTGTAGTCCAACTACAACTCCCAGCATCCCCCACCAGGGCACCAAGTTAGGGAAGATTGGGCCAGAGGCTGGTGTCAATTCCTAAGGAGGAACGTCAGGGCCACCCCAAAAAAATTGGCTGCCTGAGGCAAAGGACAAAATGGCTTGTTATTTGCCCCACACACACTTCCACTTACAGAAGCCAACCTGATTGATAACTCAAACTTCCTTCACCATTGACAATTGGTGTCTCACTGCCCTTAAGGGCAGCAAGCAACTTAGAGCGGACATGGCAGGCCATGTAGCACACACACATCTGTTCTCAAACATAGGAAGAGGGGTCAGGAGGAACAACCAGGAGATGGAGGCAGCTGCCACCTTCCTTAGACACCCCAACATCTACTGCCGCACTTTGCCTAATAGGAGGGACAGCCCTGTCAGCCATCTGGAATTCCTTCATCCTGAATTCCAACAGCCCAGCTAGATAATAATATTGACAGAATGGAGAGATGTAGGACCTTTTCCCTTTAGATCCCACAAGATAAAACCAAACAAACTTTCACAAATAGAGTTGCCACACTCCTTTCCTTTCCTTTTCTTTTTTCTTTTAGCTACTGTTGAATAAATTAAGCCTTTTCTGCCCTGGAGTTCAAGATATAGAGAAGGTTTAGCCTCCTAAATGTCTCAGCCTGCTGGTATAGGGGCCAGGCCAGGAAGAAAAAGCTGGCAACCCTAGTCACACAAGACACTGGTGTGTGGCTGAGATTCACAGAACATTCTTTGTCTGAATGTGACATTCCTTGGCTGAAAAACTTGTTCCTGGAAAAGCAGGAGAAGAGTCTGTTCTGTAGAGTTAGAGGAGTCAGCTTTGAGGAAATCTCCCATTAATGAGATGGACTGGTTAAACTAGAACAGCGGCGTTGAACCTCGGGCCTGTGGAGCAAATCCAGGCCACCCGAGGTCCTAATCTGGCCTTCTGGGTTTCCCCAGATGGCCATGCCCCATGCCCCAGCCCTACTCCCTTTCCCCCTAGACCACCAATCATTTGATGGTGTCCTGGCTTTTGTGCATCACCACCACCACCACCACTCTAAATGCCTCTCCTAAAGCTCAGTAACTGGCAGCCAGAGCTTTAAGGTACAATACGACAGCCCCACCACTGGAAAGCAGCCGCCCAAGCACTTCTCCAAAACTGAATTCAGCTAAGGGAGGTTCAACACCCCTGGATGAGAACTTCCAGCTCTTATGAGAAGTAGAATGAACAAGGAGGAAGGTGGTCATCTCATCCAATACAGTTCCTGGTCTGTTACTTTTCGGAAGGCAGCTCACCGGCTTTCCCAAAGATCAGGTACTGTTCAAGTCGGAGGGTACAGCAGCTGCCATTTAATTTTTCTTATCAATGAAACCATGGGCACAATTGTTAAACCCTAATTTAAAGTTCCGGATGTGAGGGAGGAGGTCACAGCTAAATTGCTGACCCATGGGTCACCAATTGCCCATCCCTGACCTAGAGCACTCCCATTCAATGTTGGAATTACAGGAAGGGCTAGAGAAGGTACACGCGTACACATACACACCTTGAAGTTTATACTGAACCCCTTAGCAACTTTCTAAGAAGGTTATGGGGGTATGATTTACCTAGAATTAAGGGAGTTAGGGTGTGGGGCTTGTGGAATTCCTAAGGGCCACTCTTGTATTCCACTATGAAAGCAGTATATAAAAGGCAGGAGCCACACTACTGCTTTACAGCAATATTGAAGCGCACTGCAGGATCTACACTACTGCTTTATAGTGGTACTGAAGTGCATTGACAATTGTTGGGGCCCTTTGACACATCTACACCAAGCAGGATATAACACTATGAAAGCGGTATATGGTATGTGTCAATGGGCCCCAACAGTTGTCAGTGCACCTCAATACCGCTATTAAGCAGAAGTGTGGCTCCTGCCTTTTATATACCACTTTCATAGTGAAATATCCTGCTTGATGTAGATGTGCCCATAGTCTCACAACCCTTTGGCTTTCCAAGTCCAGTTGCGTGTTCCCAAGATGAATTTCTGTTTATCTAGACATCAGGCCTTTCTCATCCTGAGCCTTATTTCTCTGGGGAGCTACAATGGCACATGTTCTACATTCAACCTAAAGTCCTTCAGGGTGTGGGAGAAGAACTAGAATATGATTATATCTAGCTTCACAAATCCCTCACAGGGCCAGCCCTACCATTAGGCAGAGTGAGGCAGTCACCTTAGGTGGCAGACGCTGGGAGGTGGCAGCAACATGTTGGAGGAGAGAGCTTTGAGCCACACAGCCTGTCCTGCATCCTGCCATCAGATGTGGTGGAAGATGCTGTCCCATTGCCTGTGTTGAAGAAAAGTACGGTGACCCAGCAGAGAAGATGAATGTGCTGTCATATGCCCATGCAACATGCACATTCACTTTCACATCATGATCATGGGGGAGGGGGAGGGAATACAGCTATTGAACTGGCTGGGTGTGTCTTTTCATGTGGTTGGGAATCTACTTTATTTATTTATTTATTTATTTATTACATTTCTAGTCTGAACAATAACTAATGTTCTCTATGCAAGTGCTTAAAAAAATCTAAAATGCCACAGAACAGTTAAAAATATAAATTGCAATACAAATATTTAAAAGAATCAAATACAATGTAATGCAAAACAATAAATACTCCAGGAAGGAATTGATAAAACATCCATAATAGCCTAGAACTAATGCTTGGGAGAAAGATCTTTGCATGGTGCTGAAAAGATAACAAGGTAGGTTCTAGGTGAACCTCTTCAGTGAGTTTATTCCTTAGTGGGGTGCCATCACTGAGAAGGCCCTCTCCCTTGTAACTACCCGCCTAGTGGGGGAACCTGGAAGAAGACCTCTGAAGATGATATAAGCAGGCATATGTGGGAAGCAGGCATATGTGGGAAGAGACATGCCTTGAGATAATCTGATCCCAAACCGTTTGGAGCTTTAAAAGTCAACACCAACAATTTGAAGTGGGTTTGGAAATGTACTGGAATACAAGTCTACATCCCCATCTAAGGTCCGTTAATTGTTATATATGACTAGAGGCTAGGGTTGCCTGCTCCTTAACCAGTCCTTGCAGCTCTGCTTCTAACATCCACAGGACACACAGCAATTAGGATGGAAAGCATTTGTCTATGCTGCAAATGCCATTTTGTTTTTGTTTCGTTTGAGAGAGAGAGAGAGAGAGAGAGAGAGAGAGAGAGAGAGAGAGAGATTTCAGAGCGTAGCACGGGCCACATTGCAGGGCAGTGGGAGGGGCACATGTTGCCCACCCCTGGTTTATGGGAATCTCCATGTTTTTTTAAAAAAAAGTGGGCAGGGGGGAGGGAAAAGAAAAGAATTTGTATTCTCTATTCCCCTGACCCCCATCTTGTAACTTTCTACAAAAGGAAGTGCCATAAAGCTGTCTGAAAAGCTACAATGTTCAAATGTATTTGCCACTAGGAGCCTTTTCAGCTCTGATCGTCTATAATTATGCCTCTTTTCCATTTATTCAATACAGTCAGGGTTAGACTAAATGGCTTTGGTAAACCACATGAAATAGTTTTTGGACCATGTACGTATGTTAGTGCCTTTTAATGCCATCCCCCCCACACCATATTAAGTGAACAAGTTTGCGCTCATTGAAACAACCTCTTCATGGAGCTATTTCAGCATGGTCCCAGTCAATGGGAAAATTAGAGTCTTCTGCAGCTCAAAAATAGCATGTCAACATCTTTTATTTTGTTTTCCTTTAAAACACACACGCAACGACACTGGGTAATCGAAATTATCCTGGCGATTCCAAAACGCCCTACCCCCACCCCATTCTGAATGACATTACAAAGATTTTTGTTAAAGAAAGCCAGACTAATTGCTGCCAGAAGACGCTTTTCATAGAAAAGTCTGGTTTTCATAAGGCAGCTTGTGTGGGAGTTGTGGTTACATCTAAACCTAGAGGACATTTTTTTAAAAAACTAAGTTTCTCTTAACAGCCATAGGAAATGACCTCTTTTGCAGTGAAAATGGCCCATAACAACACAGGAAAGATAGACTAACAAGAAGCCAACTTTTTTCTTCCGACAGTGCTCCTCTGCCTTTAACAGCTAGATGATGAGCAGGTAAAGCTTGCTTCATGGCTTTCTCTGTGGCCTAGTAAAAGGATCCGCATTGTATTTCTGTTTGCTGTGAATTTGTTAAAAGCACAAGAGCACTGCCAGGACAAAAGGTGGAAGTCCTATGCACTAACATGAGTTGTGAAACATTCGCACCCAAGCCAAATGCAGCCCACCAGCCATGTATTGTGGCCAGCCTAGTGTTTGATGGAGCTCCCACCTGTCCAAAGCAGAACCCCAAACTAGGAGATGTGCTGAATCCCTGATGAGCTGCCGTGTACAGCGGCTACCTGCTGGGATGCATTTGGCATGGCTTGAGGATGATCAGGGGTCTGGAAACAAAGCCCTATCAAGAGAGACTGGATAAGAGGAGATTGAGGGAAGACATGATAGCACTCTTCAAATACTTGAAAGGTTGTCACACAGAGGAGGGCCAGGATCTCTTCTCGATCCTCCCAGAGCGCAGGACCTGGAATAACGGGCTCAAGTTAAAGGAAGCTAGATTCCGGCTGGACATCAGGAAAAACTTCCTGACAGTTAGAGCAGTACGACAATGGAACCAGTGACCCAGGGAGGTTGTGGGCTCTCCCACACTAGAGGCATTCAAGAGGCAGCTGGACAAGCATCTGTCAGGGATGCTTTAGGGTGGATTCCTGCATTGAGCAGGGGGTTGGACTCGATGGCCTTGTAGGCCCCTTCCAACTCTACTATTCTATGATTCTATGATAGTTACTAGATCATCTTGTAAAATTGATATCATTGCAGCAGGAGTGCAAACCAAAAATAAGGTGGGGGCTGGATTATTGTTCCTCACCAGGCCCTCCATGGGCCAGATGTTGTCAGTGGACACATCCCCTCTTCTCCCAGCAGTGGCTGTGTCCCTGACTTTGTGTGGTGCATGTTGTTCCCATGGAGGCTAAGCTCTGCCCCCTAGCAGAACCCAAGGAGGCTCCACAGGCCAGATGCGGAAACTCCGTGGGCTAAATTGGGCCTGTGAGTTGGAGATTCTGCATCCCTGCACTATTCAACCATGATCCATCATGTTCGGCAATTAAGGCAACTCTCAGGCCCTTTCCACACCTAAGGATTATCCCAGGAAAATGGAGGGATCGTCCCTGCCTGCTCCCAGGATCCCCTGTGTGTCATTTGCATGCACAGGGATCATCCCTGGAAAAAAGGCAGGTGTAGAAATGGCCTCAGTCCACCAATTCTAGAATATTGGGAGGCATTTATGGATGGTTTAATTGGTTTCCTTGCACATTGCAGACGGTTGGACTAGATGACCCTTGTGGTCCGTTCCAACTCCACAATTCTAAGATTCTATTATTTATTTACCTCTGCAAGATTTGACTATTCCCCCACTACTGAGGGAAGATATTCTTTCTATCTAGCAGAGTAATCCTAACTCCCATCAGACAACCGTCTAAAGGGGATTAGGGTATGGCAGGAGTGCTCCTCTGCCTTCAGAGTGGAGTTCTGCCAGCAAGATGGCTGTCTGCCCCAGAGGCCTCCATTATGCCTGCATAATGCCATTATACCTTCCTGGGCAAGGTGCTTGAGCGGGTGGTTGCAGGACAACTCCAGGCACTCTTGAATGAAACGGATTATCTAGATCCATTTCAATCGGGTTTCAGGCCTGGTTTTGGAACGGAAACTGCCTTGGTCGCCCTGTGGGATGACCTCTGTCGGGAGAGAGACAGGGGGAGTGCGACCCCGTTGGTTCTCCTGGACCTGTCAGCGGCCTTCGATACCATCGACCATGGTATCCTTCTGGATAGGTTGTCTGAGCTGGGAGTTGGAGGTACTGCGTTGCAGTGGTTCCGCTCCTACTTGGATGGCCGATTCCAGAAGGTGGTGCTGGGGGATTATTGCTCTGTGCCGTGGCACCTAAGCCACGGGGTTCCGCAGGGCTCTATTTTATCCCCTATGCTGTTTAACATATACATGAAGCCGCTGGGGGAGGTTATCCGGAGATGTGGAATGAGGTGTCATCAATATGCGGATGATACCCAGCTCTACCTTTCCTTTTCATCAAACCCAGGTGAGGCAGTGACTGTTCTGAACCAGTGCCTGGGCACGGTAATGGACTGGATGAGGGCTAATAAACTGAAACTCAATCCAGACAAGACGGAGGTACTGTTAGCGGGTGTTTCTTCTGTCCGGCGAGGTGATGTTTGCCCTGTCCTGGACGGGGTTGCACTCCCCCTAAAGGATCGGGTCCGTAGTTTGGGGGTGCTCTTGGATCCAGAACTGTCACTTGAGGCACAGGTGAACTCAGTGGCAAAGAGCACCTTTTATCAGCTCAGGCTGATATACCAGCTGCGCCCTTATCTGGACAGAGATAGCTTAGCTACAGTTATCCATGCTCTGATAACCTCTCGTTTGGATTACTGCAATGTGTTATACGTGGGGCTGCCTTTGAAAACGGTCCGGAAACTTCAACTGGTGCAAAACAGGGCAGCAAGGTTATTAACAGGGACTGGCCGGCAAGATCACATTTCGCCAGTCCTTTTACAACTTCATTCGCTGCCAGTCCAGGTCCGGGCCGAATTCAAAGTGCTGGTATTGACATTTAAAGCCCTAAACGGTTTGGGGCCAGGTTATCTGAAGGAACGCCTCCTCCCATATGTACCTACCCGGACCTTAAGATCATCTACAGGGGCCCTTCTCTGTGAGCCCCTGCCAAAGGAAGTGAGGCAGGTGGCTACTAGGAGGAGGGCTTTCTCCGCTGTGGCACCCCGGTTGTGGAACGAGCTCCCCAGAGAGGTCCGCCTGGCGCCTACACTGTACTGCTTTCGTCGCCAGCTGAAGACCTTTTTATTCACTCAGTATTTTAACACTTAATTTTAACTTAAATTTAAATTTTACTGTTTTAACTCTGTATTTTAATCTTATATCAACTTTGCTGTGTGGTTTTATCCTGGTTGCGCTTTTTATATTGTATTTCGTAATTGTGTTTTAACCTGTTGGGTGTTTTACTGTGGTTTTAATTTTTGTGAACCGCCCAGAGAGCTTCGGCTATTGGGCGGTATAAAAATGTAATAAATAAATAAAAATAAAATAAATAAAAAAGCTCTGCTGGAATAAATTTGTCCCTGCCAGCACTAGGCCCTGGAATAAGGCATTCTGGGGGCCGGGTGGAGGTGGCTTTGGTTCCACTTGATCGAAAGGCTCTGCATTTGCCCCTAAGAGGGACTCAGATTGTGCCCGTCAGTTAAGTCAGCCTGGAGCTGGTGTAATTAACCCTCCCCCCCCATGATTTTAATGGGGGGGGGTTCTAATTTACAAAGCTAAAAAGCTCAGCAAAGCTCTTCCGTCACCTCCTGCCCTGGCCAGCCTTTGCTGGTCGGCCTTTGGAAAGAGGGGGGGATTGTTGAGGCCACCTGTGAGGTGAGGCCATTTTTGCATTGGCAGGGGAAAAGAATATGATTGGTTGGTTCCAGAAATCAACTTTTGCAAATAATAATAATAATAATAATAATAATAATAATAATAATAATAATTCATCCCCTTGGATCCTTTGGCGTAGTCTCCAAAGCAGAACAGTTAGCAATCCAATCAGGACCACCCCAGAACTACCCAATGACCTGTAAGTGCTGATGTGCCAACGATGTTATCGGCGCATGCAAGAGCTGAGAAGCATTGGTGCCTGTTGCAGCCTGCATGTTGGTATATCTATGGGGTCATCCCTCTTAACCATATGTGGAGTCATCTTGAGGTCAGGGAGGGTGTATGATTTGCACTGTACAGGTCACAGCAGGCTTGAAGGCTCTGGATGTTCCCATAAATGCTTCCTGCGAACACCCTATGCTGCCCTCAAACCAAGATACAAAATCAGAGCAAAGATTATCAGAGAAGGAAATCTTCCTCACTGACAGTTAGGTGGTCCTGAAGCTTATATTGCAGCCTTCCCCAAAACCTGGTGGCCTCCAGATGTTTTGGAGTACAACTCCCAGTATTCCCAACCATTGGCCATGCAGGCTAGGGATGATGGGAGCTGAATTCCAGAACATCTGGAGGGCACCAGGTTGGGGGGAAGCTGTTATATGGAGAAGGGGTCAAGGAAGAAGTAGTAACCCAGCCCAGCAACACACCCAAATAGAAGTTTTGTGTGAAGACCCTCTTTTGGCATGTACCAGGCTCCCTGTCCCTCCTGAGCTTTATTTGATTTCTTAAGACTTTTATAGAGTCCTGTGGGCTTTGACCTTCAGCTGTAGATGCTTCTTATTGATGTTTTTAAGTTAGATAATCCACTATCCCCTTCTTGCACTGCACACACTCCCAATGCCAGTGTCGATGCCTAGGCAAGGGTGGGGAAGCCAGGAGAACAGGGACTTGGCATACAATTCACAAAGAGGCATTTCATATGATGCCAGTCTTGAAACAGCAACGCCAGGTACCGATCTGTTTCCTAGCACAATGTAACATGTTGGTATAATCTATGAGGCCTTCCCCAATGGTGGGTCCTCAAATGTTGTTGGATTGCAGCTCCCATCATTGCCAGCCAGCATTGACAATGCTCTATGGATGATGGGGGTGATGATGGCAGTTGTAGTCCAATAGTCTAGTGACCACATTTGGGGGTGGACTGTTAGAAATCCTGAAACAGCTTAGGACCCAGTGAGCCAAAGGCCTGCTTCCTTCTGAAAGAAGCTGCCTGGCCTTTCAGATCAGCCTCAGTGGCCCTGCTCTTGAGAAGGCAGATGGTGACCATAGACAGGGCCTACTCGCTTGTAGCACCCCATTTATTCCACTCCCTTCCCAGAGAGATTTGCCTAGTTCCATCTTGTCAGTGGCATATGATTTTTGTTTTTAATTTTAATTGTACAGGTCTTCTGATGCTGCATGTATTTTATTTTAGGGTTTTTTAAAAAAAAATGATTTAAAAATGATTTAAATGCTGCTAATTATTCTGATTATTTGCTTGATTTGATTCTTTTATTGACTATTATGTGTTTTGAGTTCCTGTATTGGTTTTATGTAAGTGGTTCTGGAAGTCTTGTCAAGTGAAAAGCAGGATATATATATATATATATATATATATATATATATATATATATATATACATTTATACAAGAAATAATGTCTTTGAGGGCTGGAAACAGCGGAAGAGGCAGCAAAGGAAACTACAGAGAAAATGACTGTGTAAAGGTGAGGGATGAGACTGAGCTAAGGGGGGGGGTTCATGGGTATTGTCTTCCCTGAGCCCCATTCCCTCCCCCACCCCACGCCACGCCACCCCACCCCAGAAGCCTGAGGACAGGATTATTCACAAATTAATGGATTCAAAACTGAGTTCATAGGGCAAGGTAATAATAGGCTTTACCCAACTGGGGTGGGGGAGAGAAGGAAAAAGAAGAAGAGCTAAGCAGATAAACGTATGATTAAAGAGACTTGGGGAGACTCCCTTTAGAGTTTTATCAGTTTTTGCTGAGTGACAAAGTTTGCCATGCAAATGAAGTTGATTGGATTGTGAGAAGGCTCACAATCCAATCTAGCCATTAACTAGGGAGGGCTTGCTTTGCTTCCCAAAACAACTAGCCCAATGTTAAGAAAGGGGGGTGGGGAAATGTCCCTCCTCAGACTTGCTGGGGTGGAACTAAAGGATGCAACCCATTCTGTCCCCTCAAATGTTTTAGCAATGCTAAAAGCAAACAAGCGATGGAAGTGAGAGAATCAAATGACACAAATCTTTCTCGCCCCCTCACCGTAGCTTGCTCATATGTGAGATCAGGAGGTCAAACTGAACGGTTTCATTCATATTTCTGATTTTCTATTTTAAGCTAACCACTTGAAGTTACTCACAGGTTAGGCCTAGTTTTCACCTGTGGTGTGGTAAACCTGTGCCTGGAGTGTGCCGCTTCAGATCGCATGTGATTGCTCCTCTTTGCACAAAGCTCCCCCGCATATAGAAAGCTGGACGTCACTGGGAAAGAGCTCTAGGCTAGCCTTCCAGGTGAATGGACTATCCAGCCAGTGGAGGCTGGTGGCTCCGATGTCAGTGGGGTGGTGAATCTGCTCTGAGTTTCAGTCAGAACCAGTCTAAACTCTAAACATTTTAGAATGTTTTAAAGATGTTTTAATCGTGTATGGTATGTTTTTAATCAGTTTTTAATGTGTATATCATGTTTTTATACTGTTTGTTTTATACTTTGAATGGTTTTAGTTTTTGTGATCCGCCCAGGGAGCTTCGGCTGTTGGTCGGTATAAAAATGCAATAAATAATAATAATAATAATAATAATAATAATAATAATAATAATAATAATAATAATAATAATAATGGAGCTATCCAAGGTGCAATTCACAGCCCACTGGTATCGGAGCTACCAGCCTCCACTGGTTCCATCATGTGGGCAGCGACTTCTAGTCTGAAATGGCTGAAGACACACGTTTACCAACTTGTTTGCTCTTTATGAGACCTTGATCTGTGAGGCTCTGAACACAGCCTAAAGCCCCTGAGTCCAGCTACAAACTTCTATAGTTTCATGTTCATGAACTTAAGCCCTGATCCTTTACAATGGTGAAGGCGTCAAAGTAGGGATTCAAATAACCACTGGGTGAACCCTCAACTCGTTACTCCCTCTTTGCCTAATCTACCTCACTGAGCTGTTGCAAGGATAAAAGGCAGGGATATAGTTATGTCTGCTGCCTTGATTTATGTAATACATAAAACTTGAATTGAAATAAATGGAACTCAATGAACTTTCAGTTGCATGTGCTTAGGAAAAACCTTGATGTATTGCAGTTGTATGGTGTGAAGGTTTCCCCCAACACTCAATTTAGCCAGAACCTGATTTCTCTTTGAAGCAGGAAACAGTAACCTGGTTCACATGACCTGTCAACCCACCATGGCTTAATTTACCCACAGGGCTGTCACACCAAGATGGGCACCCATAGGCATCATTTTTGCATAGTGTCCACAGGTGCCCAGCTTGCTAAAGCTTGTCATGTTGTGCCAACCCTGGTGCCAAGGATTGTTTGAGGGTTAGACAACTGTCAAATAACCCACAGCTTGTTTAAGGATTGTTTGAGGGTTGTTTAACCCTCAAACAACCCCTGCCACCAGGGCTTGCATAACACGGCAAGTCCTGGCAAGCTGGGCATCTGCAGGCATCCAGCAGGATATAATAGCACCCGAACCTAAATTAAGCCATGGTGGGTTGTTGTGATGTGTGAACAGGCCCAGTGTATTGAAAATGATCAAGGGTTGAACCCAGGATCTGCTTTCCACAAGAGGAAGAGACCTTATGCAAACAGAAGGGTGCCCTCACAGAAGAACTTTCTGCTTGATTTGGGGGATCCCCCCACCCCCACATGCCACAGCTCACCCCATTCAGCAGGTTCTCCTGACTTCCTGTGCAGTATTTGCAAGGGGGATTGAAGGGGCTGCCATGGGATGGGGTAGGTAGGAAAATCCACTTCTGCCAGCGCTGCTGATCCAGTGTAAATCTGGCTGCAATTCCAACTAAAGAAGGACAATTCTTTGCTTGCATGAGTATTGAGCTAGTTAAATGGAGTATTCTCAGGTGCTAGATAGAAAAGCATTTTAATGACCTTGATGTCCATGCTATCAAAGTCACCTTGAATCTAAATGCTCCATATAAAATTGGTTGTCCCATTATTCTATCCCAACAGTAGAATTAAGTCCCTTTGTTGCCCCTTCCCATGGACAGCAGCAGCAGGACCTGCCATTTCAGCAGGCAGGGTACAGATTTCAGATGAGCAGTGCAAGGTTTTGAGTAAGATTCAAGGAAATGGTATCGGATATCTTCAAGTTTCAACTTCAAAACAACCATGTTTTCAAGAGCATTTCTGGCAATTAGTTTATATGTCTCATAACAGCCATAGCAATGTTATAAACACAGCTCAAGCAATCGTCCTATTTTAAAGGGAAAGTAGTTGTCCTTTTGACATCTAACACTAGAAAATGGGCCAAATTAATTGCTTGAAGATAATACTCTCTGCTTAGAACAGCGGTGTTGAACCTCTTTCAGCCTGAGGTCCGTATTCAATTTTGGAGAAGTTCCAAAATTCAATTCTGTGGAGTGGGTTGGAAGGTAAAGGGGGCAGAGCCAAAGGGGGGCAGGTATATTTTACCTTAAAGCTCTTACTGCTGGAAATTAAGCCTTAGGCAAAAGGGACACCATCAACCGATTGGAGGAAGGGGTGTGTGGCCATCTAACTGGGGTTGTATTGGAACCCCAGGTGGCCTGGATTAGGCCTGTTGCCCTGAGTCTCAAAAACAACAACACCAGTTTAGAACTAGTGGCCAGGGGTGAAATTTCTGGACTTGAGGGGGAGAAAGGTTTCCCTGTTGAGGCAGGAGTGGTAAGAGTCAAGAGAAGGTTCAAAGCCCCCACCCTTGGTCATAAGAAATTGTAGGGTGACCATATGGAAAGGAGGACAGGGCTCCTGTATCTTCAACAGTTGTACAGAAAAGGGAATTTCAGCAGGTGTCGTTTGTATACATGCAGCGCCTGGTGAAATTTCATCTTCATCACAAAAGTTGAAGCTGCAGGAGCCCTGCCCTCGTTTGTCTCTGGTCACTCTAGTACAGCTAGTGAAGCTTTAACTGTTGTGATGAAGAGGGAATTTCATCAGGCGATGGCTGCATACAAATGGCAACTGCTGAAATTCTCCTTTCAATGCAACTGTTAAAGATACAGAGCCCTGTCCTCCTTTTCATATGGTCACCTTAAGAAATTGCAACCGATGTCCAGCCCCCAATCCTGGCGTATTGGAAGAATATTTTCCATGGTTCCATTTTGGATTGCATTAAAAGCAGCAACACAGAGATACAGCTGATTCTATGAAATAATGGGATAATCACATATGGTCTGAATCACTGAGTGAGAGCAGGCGGGCAGGCAGGCTGCCTCCTCATCCTCCCCACAACCACACTGGTGTTCCTGATCAGTGGGACCAAATGAGCAGACTTCTGCAGAACTCGGTTATGCATCTTGCAGAAAGAGAGAGAGATGCTGCAGGCATGTTTGGATGGTCTGACCAGCTTGCACCCCCAGAGAATGGCTCAGTTTTTGTCAGGGGTGTGTGTGCTTGTGTGTGTGTGAGAGAGAGAGAGAGGGAGAGAGAGAGAGATCCATTTTGTTTCAGGCCAAGACTATAATAAATCGCTCCTTCCTTCTCCCTGCTGTGGTCCCATGACATGTGCGTGTGAAATGCTGGATCTTGCCTATATGTGGGTGGGTGTTGCTGTTGTGCTGTTTGGTTTGGGATTGTTTTTCCCCCCTGTCCCCCACCCCTCCTTTCCACCGTTCTCTCCTCATTTGCCGAAAGTGGGATTTGATAAAAGCAGACAGTATTAGAGAAAAGAATTTGATTGAAATGGCGTGTGCCAAGCGGATGGGAGCCAGCGAGGGACAAAAGCGCCCAGAATCCATGGCCACTCGAGCAATTATTCCTCCACGCTAAAGGTGGATTAGTGCGATGGAAAGAAGCATATGTTTGGCCTGGGGCGACGCTCCCCCTGGCTGGCTTTAGAGAATGAGCGCCGGGGAAAGAGGCTAGACCTGGAATATCAAACTATAGCAGGAGAAGGCCGGGCGGGCGGGGGCGATCGCCGGGGGTGGGGGGGGGTGCGAGGGAGGGGGAGGGAAAGGAGGGCCGGAGGTGAACAGCGCCCTGAAGATGACAATGGGAACAAATAAGCAGCCGGCCTCCCAATCGCTTTCGCCAGAAGCCCATTCAGAGTCCAGGGGATCAGGGACAATCTGACTGGGCTTCTGTCTGACGCTGGTTGCTCGCCACCAGCCGAGAACTACACTTGCCCTTCTTAGAAGCAGATCCGATTATTAATTATTATCATCATCATTATCATTTCTCTTTTCTTCCTCGTGGTGGTTTCTTGGCTTTGCCAAGTCATACTATCTTTTACTGATTCAGGAATTTCCTGACTATTCAACATGTTTTAAATATGACTGCTTTCTGGATGTTGTGTTGTTGTTGTTGTTATTGTATCAGCTGTTATCTACTGATCAGTAGATCAAATAACAGCGGCGGCAGCAACAACAGATCCTCTATTATCTACTGATGAGTAGATCATATAATAAAAATAAGAGTATCTGGCTGTTTGTGGATGGTGTCTCCACGTTTGCGGTGTGTGTTGCGGGGGGAGGGGGACTCGATTTACATGCGTTGGATTTTCAAAAGACTCTTTCACGTGTTTAAAAAGAATACACACGTACAGTTTGTTCGCGTGTTTATTTTTCAAGTCCTCCCCACACACACTGTGACGCCGAAATCGGATTCTGCAGTTGCAAGGAGAGTGGCTGGCAGAACAGCTCTCTTCTTCCAGTTTTATCCCGCAGGAACCCCGTTCGCGGCGTGGGGGTCTTTCTCGCCGCGCACCGAGGCAAAAGCGGCTGAACGAGCTTCTTCCGAGCCTGTTCTGGCCCTGCGGCAATTTCGGAAAGCAACATTCGGGTTGTTTGGGCTGCAGATCCACCAAGTGGATCCTTATTGCGGGGGAGGGGAGAGCCGGTGTTGAGAGTCAGTGGGGCTGATTCACTCATAGATGCGCCATCCTGGCTGTGTTGCAATCCTACACGTGCACTTATATTGGAATCAGCCCCCTGCAATACAATAGGACCGACTTCCGAGTAAACACCTCTACTAAGATTAGACTCAGCCGAAGCGCTTGAATTGTGCCTTTACCGAAGAGTGTAGGTTCTGAGATTAACCTCGGGTTAGCCTATTTAAGGCGGTGGCTGGTACGCAGATGCAGCCACCACGAAGTTAAGGTCACGGCTATAGGCACGATCGTGTGAATCGTCCCTTCCTAATCCCGTCAATACGCCTCCAAACGCGTCACTGAAGCCAATGGGACTATCAGCAACAACCACCGCCTAGTATAGTTGGGATCAATGGATAGATGATCATTGAGTGTGAAAAATTCAGTAACCGGGTGTGAAATACTTCTGAATGGATGGGCTGAAAGCCTTAGTTAAAGTCCTCGCTTGCTCTCCCTGAAAATCTACATTCACAGCAAAACAAAACAAAAACAATACAAAACAAAAACCTGATGGGGTTCACCAAAGCCTTCGATAACTTACACAGTACTACATGGAAACTCTGCAGAGAATATAGTATTTCTATACACCTTTGAGAACCTACGGTTTACATGCACACTCAAGAATCGACGCAGTAAACTGTACTGAGTAAAGGAATGAACAAGATGAATAAGCAGTGAAGTTATATTAAGAATAAAAACGATGGGTTGGATCCAGACAGTCATACTTAGAGTAGTCCCGTTGAACTCAATGAGACTTAAGTCAATCGTGACTAACATGTCAACGGGTCTACTCTAAGTTTATTTATTACATTTCTATACCGCCCAATAACCGGAGTTCTTATAACTTAAGTCTGGATCCAGCCCAATAAGTGAGGAAAGGTAGTTGGGAAAGTGTACTTGAAGTGAACAGAACTATGCCAGAGGGAATTATTACAGGCTTCAAGGCTTTCCATTTTATGCACACTGGTGGGGCATCACTCCCTACTAACTGTACACAACACAACACAACTGTACACAACACCTGTGGTAACTACTTGCTCTGAATGCTCATTCTGGATGGGGAGGGACAAAAAAGTGTACTTGATATAACAGAGCCTGAACTAGGAGGGAATGTTAAGGCATCACCTTGTGGAATTAATGTGCATCTGCTGTAATAATAAAAAGAGGTTAACAACAAAGACAGAGACGAAGTTAGGCTGCCACCCTAGACACCCTTACCTGGCAGTGAGTCCTGTTCAACTCAGTGGAGCTTACGTCTGAGTAGACATCCATAGAATTGCGATAAACTTCAAAGTCCCAGTGATGTCAATGGCAGAAATTTAACTCTTCATTTAAAACCAAAGGGGATTAAAAGTACTTTACTTCGACTGGATTGTGCCCAAAGTTTGTAAGGCTGCCATCCAAAGTAGTCTATTTCCCAGAAGATCAGTCCCATTGAATTCAGTAAAGCAGCTTAGAATCACCCTCTCCTTATCTTGACATGTAGATGAATTTCCACAGTTTCTATTCATCATTCTGATAACAATAGTTTATAAATATCACAGTTATTTAAATCTAGTTTGACCTTTTTCCCCATTTAGGAATTTAAAAATACACACATTGTACTAATTCTGTTTATTTCATTATCTTTATGTAATTAAGCACAGGCGCGCCTGCACATAATACAAAAAGCAGTCTCTCTAGGTTCAAAGATCACGCTGTAATTCGCAGAGAGATTTTAAACACAGAATCTCCAAACGACTTTCTTCTCTTACACTGGCCTTACCCAGCCTACTGCCCTATTCATGTTTTGAACTTCGGTGCCCATCAACCCCAGCCAGAATGGCCATATGCTGGGAGTTGTAGTCCAAAACATCTGGAGAGCGTCAGATTGGGGAAGCTGTTCTAGACCTTTTGGAGATAGATCAGGATATATAGTACCTGCAACCCAGCTTTGTTTTCCACTGGGAGAGACCCTAAAGGAAACTAAAAGCCACTCCCCTAGTCACAACTTGAAGTGCCAAAGATTGTTGTTGTTGTTTTAATTTACAGATGTAGCAGAAAGGTATTTTGGAACAGGCCTGCCTGATAGCCCTGAACCATTCAAATTGCTCAAGTAATTTTACCTTTGGGGATGAACAGCTCCATGCAGTTGCTAGGGTGCCCAATGTCTGTTTGCAGATGCCACTGGGAGCCCAAAGTCTTCCGTTATGCAGATCTACACCAAGCAGGATAAAACACTTTGAAAACCTTTTGAAAGCGGTATAGGGAGTGTATTAAGGACCCTAACTGTTGTTAATACCATTATAAACCATTTTAAAGCAGTAGCGTAGATCCTGCCAGGGGTCAGACTGTTCTGTCCATCTTGCCCAGTTTGGCACACTCTGGTTGGCAGAAGCTTTCTAAAGTCCCAGGTAGATGTCTTGCCTTTCACATCACCACTCCCTGAACTTTTAAAGTGGAATTTCAGTGGAAGATAAGATTGAGGGGAGGCATGATAGCACTCTTCAAATACTTAAAAGGTTGTCACACAGAGGAGGGCCAGGATCTCTTCTCGATCCTCCCAGAGTGCAGGACATGGAATAACGGGCTCAAGTTAAAGGAAGCCAGATTCCAGCTGGACATCAGGAAAAAATTCCTGACTGTTAGAGCAGTACGACAATGGAATCAGTTACCTGGGGAGGTTGTGGGCTCTCCCACACTAGAGGCATTCAAGAGGCAGCTGGACAAGCATCTGTCAGGGATGCTTTAGGGTGGATTCCTGCATTGAGCAGGGGGTTGGACTCGATGGCCTTGTAGTCCCCTTCCAACTCTGCTATTCTATGATTCATGCAAAGCCGGAATTGACGCCCACCATACAGTGAGGCTCAAACTGTTATGGGACTGGGGGAGGGGAGCACCCATCATGTTCTATGGAACAGAAGCAATCTAAAGGTCCAGAAATTCAATATAACACAACCGTGCCTAACTTGCTGGGTTTCTAATCCTGTTGTTTGCGGAGACAACGTTTCTCAGGCCATTGACACAAGCAACTCTACATCCCAAGATACATACTTAGCTTTTGAGAGCAGGAGGTGGGGATGGAAATAGGAGGGGGTGTTTATAGCTGGACCTAGACATCAATTAAGACAAAGACCGGGGATTTAAATTGGATTATATTGGTCCGATCTTCCGTATACTTAATCTGAAGTAGGCCCCACTGAGTTTGCGCTAAGGACTGCAGCCTTACGGCTACTGAAGAGGCTCAAATCGAGTTAAACTTAGGTTTAACTGGGCGGTGGATTGCGACGCTTGTTGCTTTTATATGCAGCTACCGGCATAGTAAGGGGGGGGGGGAAAGGAGCAAAGCAGTGAGTAAGCAAAATAGCTATTTAACGGTGTGGCGTATGTGAAAGCAACAGTTTCAAACTCCCCTTTCTGTCCGGATTTCTCAGGTCTCGAGAAAGAAAGAAATCACGCTGTTTATACAAATTTATACTTTTCTCCGAACCAGGTTCTATGTACACTGAATCCCAAGGAGAAGGATTTTCTACTTTATACACTATCTTGGGTTGTATCCAATGATAGTCCTTCTTCAAGTAGATCCATTGAAATTAATGGGACCAAAATTAGTGGGAGATTGGATACAACCGCTTGACTCCAGGTTCATTCATCCAGAATACTTCACATCCCTGGTTCTGTATTCAAAACCACGAAGGCGGATTAGAGTCTAGATTCCGCCACGAACTTCCGGTGAAAGGAGAGGGCGCGGAATCCTTTTTGCCACTTTGTGATCGAGCCAAAGCGTTTAAGCTAAGCCGAGAGGAGCCATTTACTACACATATGGGTGCTGCTGGAAACACACACAGGTCTCATCTCCTGCCTTTAATGGCGGCTATTTTAAATTCTTTAACCGGGAGCCACCGAGCGTGACTCGGGAAACGATCAAGGGGTTTCCTGTTATTTCCTTGCAGAAAGTAATCAGGTGTGAGGGAACTGGGGGAGGGGGTGGATCGCGTTACTTTCTGATGGGCTTCTCCTTCTCAAAAAGCAATAGTGGCAGCAGCGGGGAATATCTTGCCTCTGTACAACGAGAGATTTGGGACAACCGTGGTAGTGTGGGAGGGAAAGAAGAAGGGATTAATCCCGAACCTTTTGCCTACTCCGCGGGCGGCGACGTCGATGATGAGGATGAAAAGACCTTTGTCATTTCCACGAGGCTTTCCCCTCCAATCCTGATCTAACGATCTGCCCCTGTTTTATGGCCTGACCCCTGCCCAAGACTTGCCTGGCTTTCCAATAATAGGACGTTAAAGGGAATGGGGTGGGGGGTGGGTTTTAAACTGGAGGTGGGTGGGAAGGGGAGCAGATGTTGGTTTCAAGCAGTTGTCTAACCTGATTATTCTTTAGACACGTTAGGCAAGCGGTAGTGATTGATAATGACGCTAATCAAGCCCTCTCCATTAGAAAGAGCCAAATCACGGCCGGCAGGCTGTTGGGTGGTGGAATATGGCAACAGAGAGCTGATGATGATGATGATAGATAGATAGATACAGAAAATACTTAATCCACCACCGCCAGTCGAAATCGTGCAAACTCGCTGATCACGATGGATCTGTAAGCACAAGCAGAACTTGCACCAAACATGTAGAAGATGGGGGGTTGTTTGATTATATATATTTTTATAATGTTTGAGCATCCACAATCATTGGGGAACGGATGCTGCTGCAAAGTTAATTGGAAACAATGCCCCCATGTCTACATGCACATATGGCTTTACAGTGCCTGAGACGGATGTGATGTAGTGGCTGAGTTATGAACCAGGCTGTACCCAGTTCATATCTGGCCTCTACCATGAATTCACTACTAAACTACCCAGCTTTATCTCTTTCGCTGTAATATGGACCCTGTCATCCTATCTAGCAGGCTTGTTGTAAGTATCACTGACTAATGTACGTGATAGTTTGTGAACCGCCCAGAGACCTTCAGCTGTGGGGCGGTATATAAATGTAATAAATAAAAAAAATACCCAAAATACCATTTTTAGGACCAAGTTCTTTGAACACATTAAAAAAACAGTTCTATGTAAATATTTCTATCTATATAGTTAAGTACTGCTAGTAGTGTATAAGCACACTACACCCTAAATTGTACGTAGAGGAATGCAAAAAGAAGATCTTACAAGTCAGCTGAAATTCCTGCACCTTTAACTCCATTAGGGCAAGCTGCTACAATGGGGCCTGCTTTTCTTCTACAGCAAGTTTCTTTTGAAGTCTACATATTCACCTGTTTATTTAGGCTGCCATCTTGCTCAAATTAAGATCGGTGGGATCTGCTTGGTGTCTCTGACTTTAAGAAGAGTTGAATTGCAGTCTAAACCTAGGCACACTGTCCCAGAAGGAAATTCTGCCATGTTCAAAGAGGCTTAGTGCATATGGGGTTGCATCTTTCAGCCCTATCCTATTCCTGCCTATGTGGAAATCAGTCCAAATGAGTTCAGTGAGTCTTACTCCCAGGTAAGTGTCCATAGGACTGTAATCCTATATCCACTTACCTGAGAGTAAATCTCATTGAATGCAATGGTACTAACTTCTGAGTAGACATGTATAGGGTTGCACTGCACACATTAATGCCAAAGCCTTAATGCTACAACTTGAGTAGCTTCTATATTACAATGACATATTAGCCAAGCATTTGTTTGTTAGATACACATTATTCTGAGCTCAGTTGTGGCAGCCCAGTCAACAAATCAGATATACATAATTAAGCTCATTTCCTCATATATATTGGAACTTCAGCCCTAAACACATCTATTTAAGAGTAAATTCTACTTGATTCAGTGGAACTTAATCCACATTTAGTGATCTAGGATACCAATTGTTTTAACTCAAATTTACCAAAATTTGTAGTGTGTGTGTGAGTGTGTGTGTGTGTGTGTGTGTGTGTGTGAGAGAGAGAGAGAGAGAGAGAGAGAGAGAGAGAGAGAGAGAGAGAGAGAATAAGATACCCATTATGGAATTTAGAGAGAATCCAAGCAAACAAGCAAAGGCTTGATCTGATTATGCAGTTAGATTTAACATGGACAATCAAAGAACTTTCCTTTATATTTAAGGATTTGGATAAATGAATATTCCGAGCAAGTGAATAAAATGTATTCAATTAACTCAGAACCTCGTGCACTTCTGAACTGAAGTGGAATCGACTGTAATTGATTTATTTGAAACCAGAGGTTAAGGACTGAATTAGCTAAGTACAACTGGGTATTTCAAGCCACTGACTTATCAAATGTCAAATCTCTTCTATTTTAAATATTATTTCAGCTGCGGGGCATTGCTGTCCTGATGGCTGTTCCACCAGTTAAATCTCAAATTATATTAATATTCGATTTTGGAGGTTGGGAGGGAGGAGGGATAGATGATGATTTATTACGGAGGAGGGTGGTAACCATTCACCTTGAAGGAGCATTGTACTACATTTTTTAAAAATGCATAAATTAGCATAGTATGTAGGATCTGAGCTATAACTCATTAACATTTAACCATTCATCCTATTTCAGTTAAATTTGTAAGGGGCATTTTAGGGTTAACAGTTAAAAGCATGGCCCAGAATTTGAAAGGCTGAAACAATGATTGATTACAATGCTTAAAGTACACCCCCCCCCAAAAAAATGTGAAAGTAATTAGCATGATTTGGTAACTACACTTTGGTCACAGCAGATGAGCCCCAAACTACAAGGAGTATCATTCCCATTATTACATCCTGGAGAAAGTATTAGTTTTTTTAAAAAAAAAATCAAAACGAAATAATGCTGAGATAGAAATATCACAGTAATCTCATCTCATCCCTCTGAATTGGAATATGAAAGGTAGCTTACTAATAATCATCAGTAGCACAATCCTAAAAAGGTTACTTGGAAGTAAATTCCTTCAAAAGAAATGCAAATGAATAGGATTACATTCGAGTAAGGATCCAGGTAACTAAATTCCATTGAAAATATCATTGAGTCTTACTCGGATTATTAGTAGTTCAAGATAAGAATGTTAATCACTATTAAGGTAATGCAAAATTGCAACTGAACCAATAACGATCAAGCCAATTCTAACTTTCATTTACTTCAAAGTAGATTCACTGGTTTCAATGTATTTTACTTCCAAGTAAAGGACTGCATTGCCAGGGTGACACTGAAAGCAACAGCAAAGCTTTGAATGATTTTATTAGACCTGGATAGCAGCCTTAAAAAATGTAGCATTCCAAAATCAATTGGTTAATTATATATAATCTTTTAATATTATCTGAGTGGTGTATAAATTTTAGTTGTCGGTAACATTGGTTTAGTGTTAGACTATTACAAGGCTCTAATTATGATAACTTCTTAAAGAAGTGCTTGTAATATATCAAATCTGCAATATTATTTATTGCATTGCATTTCTTAAATTGCATTTTATATCCAAAATACATTATTCACATCCTTAAAATTATTAGGACTGCCTTGTGTTCTAAGATTAAGACTATTTTACTCATTGCCCAGTTATAGCCTAAAACGATTAGGCAGAGGGTTTTTTAAAAAAAATAATAACAAGCAACTGTAAATCCAGATATGAATGAATGGTATTTAATAAGATTGTTTTTCATTTAAAAATGAGTATTTATGCATTGCTGGAGAAAGAGCAGCAGTGTGTGCATTGCTGTTTATGAATGCCATTGTGCCTGAGGTTAGGATCCCCCACGCAATCTGTGATGCAGCCAAGAAAAACAGCCCAGATAGACAATGCTTCACTTCACCTGCTACAACGCTGTGCATTTCATTTATGTCAAGGCTGCATGTACAGTTAGGGTTCATTCACCTCATTATTTTGTTACATCCACTTTACAGTTAACCAATATATCTTGGTGGGGGTAGGGGATGAATAAGCATTTTCAAAACGATGCCATCTTTATATGCAGAAGATCTACTTCCAATTCCTCGCTCTCGGAATTATATGCACACACCCACAAACTCGCACACACACCATTTTATAATCAGTCTTGCACTGTAAAATAGCATTTAAAAACCCTACTAACTCTCTTCTGCTTGGCCACAGTCATTTTCTACCACCTTCCCTAAAAAGATTTCCAAACAGGGAGATGCATTTGCTTCACCTACCAACAATAAAAATACAGAAGCAGAGGGCCTAATTCTCTTTGCAGATTCACTGAAAATATATCAAGCTAGTTAGCCTCTTTCAATTTTGCCTTAGAAATAGAACGCCTCCACAGTACCATGCAAAGTCCTAGAAATATCCTCACTATTTTGCAATACTTAACAGAACACAAGATGGACCCAATTAATCTTTGCTGGAGCCAGCCAGATTGTGCTGGAAGTAAGTTTCACAATCTTTTGCTCAGACTCTTCAGGTTTAGCATTCCGAATAAGCATTGTAAGCAAATTGCTTTTTTGGGAAAGTTTCCACAGGGAGAACATCTTAAGGTCAATGTTTGAGCCCTTCCTCTTCTACTTTTCTATCAAAGCCACTTTTGCATAAGCCAACTCTGCACCACAAAACACCATAATGAAACTGAAACAGTTACAGTAATTGCAGTTTTCACAATAGTACATTTTGAGCCAATTCTACTTGTCAAAAACAAGCAAGTATCTGTTTCAACTGAATAACTATTATGCCATCTGAATAAGAAAATATTCTGCAACCAATATTTGATTTGTAATGCTTATAATTTAAACTTGTATTATTGGGACATGATGCCTTTCTTCTTATTTTCCCTCATCCAAAATATTGAAAAATAGATTATACTGAGATATATGATTAAATATATACTTTGTTTGTATATATACACACAGACACAAATATGATCAAATACCTACCATGAAATGGTAGTATATTAGCTATTAATCAATTGCCCATAGAGCACCACTTTCCACAGTGTGAATAATCTCATGACACACAATACACATACAATCGATTATTTTGAAGTTGTGTGTATGTGTGCATGCATACACTTGTACATATCCTGAACCAGGGATATATTCCTTCCCTGCTCCCCCACAAATGGTATTAAGGATTAAAAAGCCATGCAAAATTCATATTATGACAGACCTTAAAGATCATTATACTGATACATAATTATGAAGCAGGAATAAAAACCTAAAGATCAAATAAATAAAATAAAACTTTATTTTTAAAAAATAAAATTACCTTTCAGTTAAAGAATAGTATGCCATTTCTTTAACAGTACATTTTTTTTTATCCAAAAGAGTACATTGTGTTTTATTGTGTAATTTGTCTGAATACAGACTCAGTGGAATATCTAAATGATACCCTGCTCTGAACTCCAACTTGAAAGTAAGTTTTTATTATACTTGAGGGAAACAATGGGTTCAGCTGCTTATTGCAAGGAGCAATTGTCAAGGGAGAGTTAAACTCAATTACTGTAACCATACTGAATAAAAAATACTGCCAAGAACAAAAATACGCCTGGGTAAAGACGGCCACTGAATAAAAAAAAATCGACATAAAGCGTATCAAATATTTATTTATCTGGGCAACAAAGGACTATGATACATTGACAGGCATGGAAACTACTGCCAGCACAACTCAATACAATACAACTATAACTGCTTCCAATATGGCCGGTGGAAATAGAGGATACCAGGTGGTCCCAAATGTATGGAAGTTCTTTGAACCAAAAGACAACTCAAAATGAAAAGGTGGGAGGGGAGAGAGAGAAGATCCCTAATCCTTTATCTGAATAGACAATATCAATTTATTGCTCTGATGATGCTTTCAATAGAAAGACACTGGATATAATTTTTTGTTTCTTTTTTTTTTTAAAGCCACAACACTTAAGGGGTTGTCAGAAACTACTAACACAGTTTAAAAAAACAAAACAAAAAAAACACCTTCCCTGAAGGGGGACCAATATCATTTCAGGTGGTAGTGGCTGGTTGTGATTTCCCCCCCCCCCCTTTACCAATGAGAAACTAAAGGTCGAACTAGTAATATATTTTTAAAATCCAGGTTATTTTATTTGTTTAGCTGTTTTATTGTCGCCTTTTTTAAACATGCTACAACAGGGCTGAAGTGATGAATCCCAGAAAAATGCCACCCCTTCCCTCCAAAAAACCCCTCCCCCCTCTGTTTTCTAAATAAGTAACCATGAACCACAGTGATGGAACTAAGAAGGGGGAAGATTTAAAAACCCACTAAACAAGAGGTAAACGAGATCACCAGATAAATAAAAAAAAAGCTTCAAACAGACTCACCATATTTACAATTCCCATTAAATTACACATAAATAAATATATACATACATGAACACTGATCCCCTTATAGAAGAACCGTGAATCGGATTCATCATAAGAAAGTTCAAATTGGTCGCTTTACCTTGGATAGGAGAGAGGTTCTACAACTGAAGACATGACATGGAACTGCATGTGGTTTGTGTTCAAGTTTATTCACAATACTGATAAAATGTCATCATCATAATCATCATCCTTTTTGCCTCTTTTGCTTTTTTTTTTTAAATATGGCTACAATCTTAAACGGAAGTTTGTGTAAGGGGAGGTGGTGATTCAGTCCAACGAAGTTCATTTGTTTTCTCCACATTTATTTAATTATTTCTCAATCTTTAATGTTAGTTCTTTCTTTTTTTTGTTTTAGAAAAAAAGTTCTGTTTGTTTTTTTAATGTTGTTGTTTGTTTATTTTATTTTTTGTATAAAAAAAATGAAAAGTTCACACAAACTCAGACGACAAAAAAAAACTCTCTTTCTCTCTCTCTTTCCCTCCTAGGCTGGCTCCATCGCCTTGTTCGTTTTCTTAGGCTCCAGACTGGGTAGCAACTGGGAGTGAACTGGGAAGTGATGAAGGAAGAAAAAGAAGAGCGGGGTGGGATGGGAGGCGAGGATTTCCAGTCCTACCGTGTGAATAGGCTGGGACAGAAGATCTCTGAGCTTCTGCAGCTGTAGCCTGGGGTGATGAGGAAGGGGGGAGTCTGAAAGAGAAATGCATGGAAGGGCCAGGCTGGCTGTTTGGGCAGGGTGGGTGGGTGGAGGAGAAAAATCCTCATTTTCGGTGCTTCTCCTCTTTGTCGCCGCTTTTGGTGCTGTTGTCTGTGTGGCTGTTAGGATTGTTGCTGAGGTACATTTTGTCCATGGCCTTGAGCGCCTCGGTGAGATAGTTCTGCAGAGCCGTGACTGCAGCACACACAGCAGGGCTGCCAAAGCCGTGCGAGATGAGGTTGAAGTGGGTCAGGCAGCTCTGGATGCCCGGCTCCAGAATGGGGGTGGGCCGAGAGTTCCCCAGAGGAGATCGGTCCTGAGCCAGCAGGTCGGTGAACTCCTTGCAGATCTGTCTGCAGCATAAATGGAGCAGAGAGAAGGAGAAGGGGGGAAAGGGGGAGAAAAAAATGAGCCAGCCTTGTCAGCGAGCAGCCAAGCCAAGGAGTCAATGCCTCTAGAGCAAAGGCATATATACAAAGACAGAGAGTCTCTCTCCTGGTTTTTTACTCTCACCACTCCCCATGATACCTTATTCAGAACATCAGGGAGGCCCTAACGCTTTCCATCATCTCTCTCTCATACACAACACACACACCCCTACCTATCTCTTCCAGGAGCAATCTTTTCCTTTCTGCTCTCTAGCACATGAATGCATTTTTAAAGTGAATCACCCTCTTTTCACCTTCTTTTCTTAGTGCCTCCACACACTTCATCCTTCCTTTTATCAACTCCTCTTCTTTTGTGAGTCTTGAGTCTTAGGCAGGGCCAGTGCCCTTATTTCATTCTAATATTTGATTACTACTGACCATATTGAAAATTAATTGACAATGAGAATTAGAACTATCTTAACAGCACTCAACACTTTCTCAATAATCTCAACTCCATTCACCACCCAAACTACAAACTTTCTAGCCTCTGTTCTTCCACATTCAGTCACTCATGTGGGCTTCAAACACCCAAGAACTCACATGCACGCATGCACACACACACACACACACACACACACACACAAATACATTCCTCTGTTTTTAACACAACTCCTCCCTCTCATATATACATGTACATCTTCATAAACACATCAAAGGTTGAGTGAAATGCATCGGAAATCACACAAGCATCCATAACATTTACACTTCACTACAAAACTATTCTCTCTCACACACACATTCTCTCTCTCTCTCTCTCACTCACTCTCACTCACACACACACACACACAGGCGGGGAGGGCGAGCAAAGCATCCCTTCCAAAAAAAATTTAAAATCTGTAGTAGCATACAGCATATCCAAATAGCATTCTGGGTTCTGAAACAACTCCTTATAGCATTGTCATAAACATATTGTTTTCCATAGGAGTAAGTTGCATTAATTTCACTAGCACACCTTTATCTGATGTGATTTATCATATCAGAATAAATTAATGGATGGGTATTCAAGCAAGTGACAATATTTTACTGCCTTCTCCATAAAATTTGTTCATGAAGCAACAGGAACTCTAGCTGGAACTTCCTGCTAGGCCTGTCAGTTCTAGGACTTCCCCCTTGACAGAAGCAAGAGCTACTCTGGCATTAAGAAAGATGCAGCTGCTCTGTGTGTAGATGAAAAAGCATGACAAGGAAGGGCCTACTCAGAAGTTACATTCAGAACAATATATGAGAAAACTTTTGAGGGTGGAAATGCAGCAGAAAAATCAGGGGCACGTTAAAACACTTTCCTCTCTAAAGACCAGCGTGAAACATCTACCGACCATAAAGTGCCCCCATGTTTAGCTGGTATGTGCCCTCTGGCAAAGTGCCCTTTGGTGACATCAACAGGTAATGAAGGGCTACTAAACAAGTCTTTTAATTTCCAGCAAACACATCATTCTCAACAATCCAATTTCTCTCTCTTTCTCACTTCCCCCACCCCCCCAAAAAACCTGGAATTCTAATTGGTTTTCCTATCTACTCTTTTCCAAGTGCCCTCCTCCTTAAATAAACTCCACTGGCATTTTTTGCTGCTTACAGTTTAATAGCCTTATTCACTGACTAAACAAAGACTTAGAAGAAGATGCACATTCTAATGGTCTGAGAGCCCAATCCCATGTATTTTTATTCAGAATGAAGTTCCACTGAGATTGTTTCTTATTCCCAAGTACCAGTGCAATCCTATGATTGTCTACTCAGAAGTAAATACCAATGAGTCCAATAGGGTGTACTCCCAGGTAAGTATGTATAGCATTGCTGCCATGCAGCACAATTCTATGCATATTTGGTTGGGAGTAAGTCCTACTGTGTTCAATGGGGCTTACTTTTAGGTAAGTTTGCAGAGGATTGCAACATTAATGTACCAGTTATGCTTCATTGTGAAATGATGGAAAATCCCTCCTCTTTGAATGTATGAGCTGAGACACTCTCACAAATGTTCCTGAATAATAAAACCATTGTTTTTGCAGCCATCTCCATTTACTTTCATAGGAGAGAGGATCCTTCCCATTTATTTGGATTAACTCAGTTTCAGCAGTAATGTTGGCAATAATATAGCCTTCTACTCAAAAATGAATGCATTCTGTTCAGGTACATCATAAGAGAAGCCTTTTATGTATGACGAAAACTAACACCCACAAATAAATGCAGATTAATCAAATGAAAAGCTAATCGCACTATGAAACAAACAGACATCTTCCTTAGTGATATTGGTAAATGTCTTACTTTGTAGCTAGAAGCATGTTTTTTCTTGTGACTTGCTCGTTTGGATCGGAATGTTGTCGGTTGAGAAATTCAGCTACTGCCTTGGCAGGAAATTCTGTTTCACAGACGTAACCAAAATCTCTCGCTAGATGCACTGCTTCTCCTGAAATGAAGGGTGGGGTGGAATACAGATCTAATCAATATGCAAAGCTCAAAAAGAGGGTAAGAGAAGGAGAACCTGGTGACATGCTTGGGCAGCTAACCAGCTCCTTTACAATCAATAGGAGTCTGCTGTTTGACTTCAGTAGGTGTACAACTGCTTACACCATTGGACATTTTTAATTTAACATATACTCCAGCTAATGAAGGCTCCGACCTACTAATATTTGCACATTTATAATCCTCAAGTAAAGTGCTGGATTAGAGAAACTCCTTTGAGGATTCTGGTGTAAGAATAGCCTAAACAACTGATTGTTATAAATAAGACAAACTCAGAGATATTTTGGGGATGTTTCCTGATGGCAACGATCAGCTCCTCATTAGTTGCTTTTAATGCATTGTTCTAAATCAAGCAATAAGCATTCTTTACATCATGAGCATCAACACTGAACACTATCTCCTCAGAGGCCACGGAACTGATTAAAGCATATTCAGTTTTGTTTGGTGGGGGAGGGGTTCCCATGATTAATAAACACATGGATTAAACAGTGCTTCCCCCGCCCCATGCAAATGTATGGCAATAAGGCCTTTTGTCCTGTAAACCCACCAAATCATACTGTATACTTTGCTTTACAAAAGTGAAATTGTAATTCTGTATGTGTATGCTTTAGGAAATCAGTTCATGTCTTACATATAGAAACAGATAAATTATGTGCATATATGGAAACCACACCATGCTAAATATCTACTTATTCTACTGATCTTTTTAGCATTAACTAGAGATTAATATTGATTATTGATCATGATTACTTCTATAACTCCTTTAAATGGACTGTATTAAATAGATAAGTGGTTAAAATTTAACTTGATCGCATATAATTATCCCTCCTTCCCTTCTCCCCCACCCCTCCACTTCCAAACTATTAACCATAAGAATTTTAAGGTCATTCCACTGAGTCTGCCTGTTTTGTTGATTTTCAAATCTTTGGTTTTAATTTCCTGAACCAGTTGGTTTTTACCGCAGGGCTTCCTGCCATTAGCTCTAGGTCCGGAAGAACGCATGCGCCAATTAGAGCTTCAAAGCCTCAGTCCAGTGAGCTTGTTTCCATAAAATGGAGCGGATCATAAACAATAACATTACTTTGGAAACTGCCTCATCGCACAGGGACCCACAGCCAAAACAACTGTATATTATCTCTCAAGGAAAAATAATTAACCACTATTATCAGTTTATCTGCACATTAGCCCTTACTCCTTTGCCCCTCTCCCACTTAATATAAGTGGATCAAACCCCAATTAGTTTTTTTTTACTTCCCTTAGAACTATAGATCCTATTGAAACATCTACATATTACTTAACTTCACAATAGCATTAATATTCACCAGCTTTTTCTCCCCTCTAATTATTTTTTAGTACAGGAGATTTCCCTTCTCTCTTTTCCTTTCTTTTTTTTTTCTTTAGCATCCATTGAATTTTTTTTCAGCTGCTTGTAAATTTTGCTTTGCTTGGTTACACATCAGTTGTTCATACCATGTAAGTATACCTTAGTTACTAATAACAATGAATAGTCTCTCAGTTTTGGCTGTCATTCTTAAAAAAAACTTTAGCTTCACATCTTTGAGTACACACACACACACACACACACACTAAAGCAAAGAAAACTATTAGCTGATTCTAAGCAAAACCGAAGTTAACCCAGGGGTCTAGAACAGCTTAAAAATCACTCTATACAGACAGTAACCAAAATCGAGGTTAAAGACCTCAGAAATTAAAAGCTGGAGAAGAAAGACTGCATGAATATCAACCCATATCAATTTCCTTATGTCAACAGCTGCAACAAAGTAATCCTCTTTATAATCTGACCATTACAGTTATTTCCCCATTATAAAGCATGTGGTCCAATGAACCCAACCCTGCTTTCTCCTTAATGTTAAAATGGTATGTCCACTTTCCTCTTTTATAGTTAAATAGGAAATGGTATCAAAGAAGGTGCCCCATATTCTGCAACAATGGAGAACAAAAGAAGAGTTCAGGGGCTGGCTGCAAGGCTTTCAGGACACCATTAAATCATGACTTAGGTCAAGGATTCCCAAACTAATTCAGGAAGTAGTGGTCACGCATTTCCCAAATGCAGATGTCAGAATAACTTAAATGATTTACTGGTATGTAGTTAGAAGCAGCAGAGACTTATCTTCTGAAAGCTGCAGCACCTAACATTTTAAACGTTTAATGATAGAGAGAATGGTGAGGGCTGGAGAGCTGCATTAATACATGATTTGCTCAAACAGATGATCGATCCCAAAGTCTACCTGTTACATCTTATTAATGCCACACACAGGTTACATGCCAAATAAAAATAAATACATACATTCTGGGTCTCATATCTAAACAAGATTCCCCTTTTCCCAGAAGTAGTATGAAAATTTGTTTAAGGTATACATGTAAAAGTTATTCATATGGTGGCATTTTGTGTAAGGCAGTTGCCAAAGATGGATCTCCTTTGTGAAGGTTAATACTGCCTTGCTTTCTAAACATGTTGATCCACACCATCTATACAGAACATAAGAAAAAGTCTGCTAGAACTGCTAGAACTTTTTATAAATTCTTTTTATCCTCAGTCATAGTAATGCCGCACTGATGGGTAGGACAATGGTGTCTGCCATGTGTTTGTGCCCATATTTATTCTGTTCAACTCTGTATTTGTTCTCTATCGTGTCTTAATTTATGGTGAGGCTTATTTTGGATTTGTAATGTTCAACAATGCAGAATACTAAAAATTTCTAATTCATTATAGCACTCTTTTGGCAAGTATTCACTCATATAAGCAGCGAATAGGGCAGCCTTCCCCAAACTAGAACCTTCCAGTTGCTTTGGACTACAACTCCTAGAATTCTTAATCATTGCCCTTATGGGCTGGGGCTGATGAGAGCTGAATTCAAAATATCTGGAGGGCATCAGTTTGGGGAAGGCTGAAATAGGGCCTCACTCCTAAAACTTTTCCTCACCACTCTGAGTAATTGTCATGGGTCTAGTTTTATACACATAACCATTACATACTTAGGAATAATTTTGAGCTTGTATTGGCCCAGCAGAACTATCATAGAAGAACCATGGGCTTCAAGTACAAAGCAAAATCGAAATATATTTTGGTCTAGATATACAGTATTACACTGAATAAAATTTGTACTTGATTGTCTACTTGATCCACAAACCAGCAAAGCCCTAATATGTAGATTTCACATGATTTTAAATTAGAATGAATTCAACAGGAGTTACAGCTTCATCTATAATACAATATACAATACAGATTTGACCAAATTTACATCTAGAACCTAAACATGTTTATTTGTAAATATAAAGATCTTTATAAGATAATTGCAAGGGGATACATTTAAGAAGTAGCCTCCATCCTATTAAATAAATGGACTGAACAGGCTGAAGTATAACTGGATTGTAGTTATATAAGTTTAAACTCAAATGCCCTGGCTCTTTTGGTTTGTTAATCACAGTCCAATTACTTGTTTCAGCCTAATTAATCAATCCATTAATCAATTAAAAGTTGCAATTATCTTTTGAAGAATCAGCTTATTTTGAATATGAAACCCAGTTAAGTCATATATTGTTTACAGATTCATCACAATTCAGTCCCTGTTCTCTGAATCAAGATATTACAATGATTGTCCACATCACTACTGTACCTCTTTCACTAGGGACTACCTGATTAAAATCTGAATCAAGATATGTACAATGATTGTACACATCATTTTGCGATTCTTTAGGTCTGTTCATTCCAGCAAAACTAACATAGCAGGACTATAGGCTTCAAGGATTGTCTGAATCAAGATATGTACAAGATTTGTACGTATCACTGGTATACCTCTTTCACTGGGGATTCCACTGATTAAAATCCAATTAAAATCTACCATGTCAATCAGTGATTAATAAATTAATCCATTAATTACGCTTACTCGATTAATGTTTTCAGCCCTATTTTTTTTTTTATGCAAGTGAACCATCAGCCAGCAACCCAGTTAAACTGAAGTTTGAGAATTTAAGCCAACTTGGGCCTAATCTACACCAAGCAGGATATTGCTCTATGCAAGTGGTATGAAAGCAGTATATAAAAGGCAGGAGCCACACTACTGCTTTATATCGGTATGGAAGTGCACTGACAACTGTTGGGGCCCATGACACAGACCATATACCGCTTTCATAGTGCTTGGTGTGGCTCCTGCCTTTTATATACTGCTTTTATACAGCTTTCATAGTGCAATATCATGCTTGGTGTAGATTAGGCCTTAGTTTAATTCATTTCATTGAGGCTTGGCACCCAGATCCTAAATGCATTACAAAGATTTGAGTCCAAACAGATTTCAATACAGCCCACTTCCAAGTATTTTGACATAAATGGTTTTTGGACTGGGCTGACAGTTTCAATTCACCTTTTGAAAAAGTACAAAGCGAAAGGTCAAAATGAACATTTTCTTCAGACATAATGATTTAAATTAAACAATACCCATAAACATTTCAGCACAGACCTCCAAAAGGTTCCTGTTTTGTTCAGTACACAGAAAAAATACAAATTTCCCAAGAATGCCCTTCCCACTACCAAATCTAAAGCCATCACTTACCTTCCACTAGTGATGTCAGCAGGGTAACATTAGCAGCTTTACGTCTCCCAGCTGGCAAATTTAATCCTATTTTGTCCAGTTTTTCTCTCAAAGATCTCCCTCCATTTTTTGATTTTGCCCTGTTCCACACATTAAAAAAACACACAAAAAAACAACTTAACATATGACTAATATCAACCATATCAACCAGATCATATTACAACTCTTTCAGACATGTTCCTCCAAAGCTACTTTACAAATCCTTATTATTATAAAGAATATTTACTGAAATTTCATTCCAGGAAATGTTAAGCATGGAAGATAGGCCATGAAGGTACAATTAAATGCAAAACAGGGAAATGTGCTGAAATATTTCCTTGTGTGTGAAATAACTATGGAAATAAAACAGCCAAAGTTACACCCTTTATGTTCTTATTGTATGGACACCAAGTGATCCTTGGAGGGACTATAATGTATTCTTACATATTGTGATCAAAGTCAAAACCACTATTAGTGCTTGTACACATTACTGATCCAATGGGGACTTGTTTTAGCCAGACCTCCTTGAATTATTAACAACCCTGAATCACAATCATCAAAAGTCGTCATTTGTCTTTCATTATGGGAACTACCAAGAATTTGCTCTAAATTAGAAGGATACCTATTTTGCTCAAACATAGATTTGGTTTTCTGTTTTTAAAATTATTTCATCATACACCTGTACCCAGCTAGCTGGATAAGACTGACAACATTCCCTTATTGCAGCATAGCCAGTGGCTTTCCTCAGTAAAGAAATGCTGGCACTGCCCTCAGCTGGTGTGTGTGTGTTAGCTTTCAGGAAGCCTTGCTGCGATATGCGACCTGCTATGCTGAAGAGGAAAGTGTTGCTTGCTATTGTTGCTGGTGTCGACTGGATGTATAGGTGCCCTGTGGTAGGACATGCTGCCTGCTTTGACCAATATGGCAACCTAATCTGTGCAGAGGTGTGAATTTGTGCAGTGTGGCGGCTACAAATAACAACAAGGATAACAATAACTCATTAATTCTAATTAATAATAATGATAATTATCGCTATCTCTTAGTATCTGTAGTTTGCAAAATCCTGTGTAACCTTCTCTCTTTAATAACAGCCCTGTGAAATAGCTTGTGTTAATATTGCCATTTGTTTTTTTCAGATGCAAACTTAATATTGCTATTTGGTTTTTCAGGGTTAACTTGGGAACATGCTCAACATTATCCACTGTATTAATGGTTGAACTGGAATTTGAATGTAAGTCTTCTAAGTTCAATGGCTTGTAGGAAACAGTGAAGCAAGCTCATTAAAAATACCCAGGTCACTATTTTTAAAAGGCATTCTTGGGCTAGTGTTCTAATCTCAAAATGTCCCATGGAGTTGGGGTGTTCTGAGGTTATCTTACCGCCCCTCATGTTCCCAAGTTAACCCACACACACACATGCATACACAAAAACGTTAACTTTTTGCAGCTATTAACCCTGAACAAATTATTAAAACAAAGGACACCGGACACTGAAGTTGCACTGAGGTGAAGACAAATCCACAACACAGGAGTACTGTCATCAGGTGGTACTGCAGTATTTTAAGTATTCCAAAATCTATTACAAATCCTTATTAGGAAGGATATTCAGTGAAGTTTCATTTTGGGAAAAACTAAGCCTGGAAGATAGGCCATGAAGGCACAATGGAATGCAAAACAGGCAAACCTGCTGAAATAGTTGTCTCTGAAATAACTGTGCAGGAGGCCTTAAAACTACCAGGGTGACAGAACTTATTTTTTAACCCTAGGTCTGAAACCTGGGATCTTGTAAGTCATAATGAAGAAACATAATGTGTTGGAGTAGAAGCAAGAATACATTTTCCTTTACTTCTAAGTAACCACAGCCAGCCTCTACAGAGGAGGGGGCAGCATGCTTTGTTTGTTTTTGCAGAAAATGAGGGTGCAAATTCCGCTCTGGCGCCTCACATTTTACAAACCAAGCACTCGCTAGACGGGAAACGGAACTGAGGGGAAATGGCGCCTTTGGGGGAGCGTGTGAGTGGCTGAGCCTCCATCCCTCAATCACGCGCACGGCCCCATCCAATGGGCTGCCTTCCCTCCAAAATGTCCCTGGGTGGTTCTCACGCGCGCGCCCCAGCGACACGCGTGGGGATTCTCCCCTTTCTCGCCCTCCCCCCCCGCCGCCGCCCCCCTCCCGGCGAAGTCGTCTGAGCGGCCCCGCCCCCTCACCTCCGAAGCACTCCGCCCAGCAGAGACGCGTTGAGGCACTCCGGCGGGGACAGGCGCCTCTGCACTTCTGCCACGGTGACCTTGTACTTGGAGGTGGAGCTGAGCAGGGACAGGCGGCCGGGCACCGAGCAGAAGACCTCGTTGGGGTTCACCACGCCGCCGAAGAGCGTGTCCTTGTTGATGGGGATGGAGGAGACGGCGTTGGCGTTAGACTTGGAGAGGGACACGGGGCCTGCAGAGTCGGGGAGGGGAGGAGAGGGGAGGCCGAGGGAAGGCAGAGCCGCGTTAGTGCACAAATGCTGAGGGGATTAGCAGCTGCCAGCAGCCTCGGGGGCAGGAAGGGGGAGGGGCGGGCTTTGGGGGGGGGTCGCGGGGTGGGGGCTCGACGATGGCAGGAGTGGACGACGGCGAAGGCAACTCGGGGAAGGTGGCTGGAGACGTTGGCAGACGCAAGACAACAGGGATGACAAGGGGCGCGGGCGCTTCCTGGAGAACTCCCTCCGGGCACGCTCCCAAGTGCCAAGGGGCAGCTCCCAGGCAAGCTGGCCGGCGACTTCTCCCATTTTTCCTCCCTCCCTCCCTTCCTTTCTTCCCTCCCTCTCCCCCTCCCTCTCCCCCTGTTCCAACCCCCCATCCCGCTTTGGCTTTGAAGGCCAAGGACGAAGAGAGGCTCTTTGCCGTGGCTCACGCTGCGCAGTCGCTCCCCGCCTCCTCCCGCACATGCACACATAGCCATCGTCCCTGTTCAGTGAAGCACCAACCCAGGGAGGAGGAGAAGAGAAAGAGCGGCGTGTGTATGTGTGGAGAGACACAAAACGACAGACTCTTAAATGCCACCGAATAAACAGACAAATAAACGCTGTACCACCTGACTCAGCCAAAGATGATCTTTCCAGAACATACCAAGTTTATGTTTGCCTTTTTGAGGGGGGGAAAGAGGGAGGGAGGGAAAAAGCCCAAGGGGGTTGCAATCTCTGGCTTAAAAGTCTGATGCGTGCAGATGTATATTGGCTATTTCTTGAACTAAATTAAGCTTTTCAAAACAAGCTGGCACAAGGCAGAGAGACACAAACAAGACTAGTGTCTGGGTGGGTGGGTTAGGTCCCCCTCCCGCCAATGAAGGGCCAGTCTAAAAATGGGGTTGTGTCAAACTGAGTATTTTTCAAACTGGATAGAGAGAAAAAGGTGGGGTTTACATAAAATTACCACTTCTGTCCTAAACGGTTCCAGTGACAACTAAGTTCTATTGATTTCGTTGGAACTTATAGCCAAATCGGTGTACTGAAGCTGTCAGTCTCAGGAATATTTAGTATACTGACTATATCGCAGGGAGACATGTTCAGTGCCTCTTATGTTTTTTTAAAAAAGAATAAACAAAAACGTTCAAATAATATACCTTGGCCTGTTCTGGATAGTTTAATGTTACAATCCACAGAGCACTTGTTCATGAGTAGGCCTAATATCTTCCACTGAACTCTTTCAAAATAATTGGGCTGGTTGTTGTAGCTTCTGTGTGCAACTTTTAACACTGAAAAGCGAGGAGCCAAGGAGACATTTTTCATCATCAAAAGAAAGTGAGAGTACAGTTCTTTGTTTAAATAAGCACACATTCAAAACAAAATAACGGAACAGAAACTGAAAGCCCTCTGCCTAGTTCCTTACAGAACTGTTTCCCAAAATGAAAAAAAAACTAAAAACAAAAGCTTATTTCCCTGACATTCCTCATCTCTTTAGTCTTGCCCTTTTCCCCAAGAGATAGCAAGACGTGGGGCATTGTTAGATGACATCCAGGACCAATGCATGCCTTTCTGCATTTCCCAGCTTGACTAAATATGAGTGAAAAAATAAGGACAGCCTTGGTTGCATGCGATGGGCCCGGTTACACTAAATATTTACCCTTTTGTCATCTGTTTATTCCCCTGGTTCCCAATTCTCCCCCACCCCACCCCTTTTACATTCTCACTTTAGTGGGCCTAATCCAAATGTTAAAGGGTGGAGCGAGGAGGAGGGATATCTAGGTTTTGGATAGATCACTTGTGACATTAATAGCTCTGGGGAGGCTAATAGAGACAATAGGAGTTAAACGAACTCTTGAGATTACTAATAAAAGAGCCAATTATCATGTCGACTTGGAAAGAGCATCTCTTTAAGATTTATTCCTTGCACATCTAATTTGACGTGACAAAGGCTCCCCAGATTGGGAGGGGGGGTTGAAACTTTAGCTTTCACTGCGCGGTGCTGAGGTTTCCAAAGGAGAGCAGCTTTGTAGAGCATCAGGCCCTGTTGGTGCCTAAACTACCCAAACACTCCTCTAGAGCGAATGCAAACACGGTCTCTTTCCCAGCGAATAAAAGACAAGCGCGCAAGCCCAACGAGTTTCACGCCAACAACAGTTCTCCCTGAAGAAGCCGAAAGAGGAGACTCGTTTTGCTCCGTTGCCGACATTGAGAACAGCCTTTAAAACAAAACCACCCCTAAAAATGGAGAAGCCGCACACTATTTTTCTATAATCGCCTTGAAAGGGCGTTTGGAAGAGGTTGGGAATGAGAACACTCCGTCTTCTAGACAAACAACTACAGCACACCATTAGGAACCAGCAGAAACAACCCAGGCTTTTCCATTCAAAAAACAAGCAGAAACCATCGCCACGGAGAGCGCACCAAGCAAACACCCTTCCGCCATCCTTGCTCGCTTGTTACAACAAAGCCCTCTGATGTAAACAATCCAGAACAATCTCATAAACCTGAAGTCGGGGGTGGGGCTGGGGGTGGCGTGTGTGTGTGAGTGTGTGTGTGACTAAGGGCTAGAGGGGATTGGTGTTTTCTTTGGTAATGAAAAATAATTTCAGGCCAACTAGAGAAATTAGAAGTCAGTTCTGAACCACGAATGGGATTAGGAAGAACTAAAACCTGGATCCGTTTAGCTAGATAATATAATCACACATATACACAATCACAGAGGATGGGATTAACTAAAAGGTTGTTTTCAACCGGGATTGTCAATTTCGTTTTCCATTTTCAAGCCTGTTGTAAATTACATCGAGGAGAGGGGAGGGGGGAGGGAAACAATAGCTTTACCAAGTTCTCTCGGCAACAGTACCAAGCTTGTGAGGACATGCTTGGAATGCTAAAGGAAATCGCTTACCTTTCTTAATTACAGTTTGATCTGGGATGTTAATACCCGGGTCCTCTACGTGCTGCAACAAAAGGAATACATGTGGACGTGAATATTTAAACATACAAAAAGAAACTGCTGATTTTCTTTCTCTTTCTTTCTCGTCTATATTGTTTGTTATTCTTAACAACAAAAAATTAAAAGGGATATATTTCGTTTCAATAGTTTGATATTTTAGGGTATATATTTTTTAAAAAAGTAAAGGCAGGATTTTAACTGTTTCCTCTCCAAGTTTAATCATGGCAAAGCTGACGGAGCCTTATATGCTACAGCCCAATCATAATTATGTTTACTCGGAGCAAGCCCTATCGATTTCAATACAACTGACTTCCAAATAAGTATGCTTAGGAAGAAAACCTTGCAGGACGATTCTAAACATGCTTACTCACAAGTAATACAGTCCTAGTTCAGTGGGGAAAGCCCTAGGTATAGTGTTTGCACAATTCTCTCTCTGTTTACTCGGAAGGAAGGCAGAAGGATGTCAACGGAATTTACTCCCGAGGAAGTGTGCATAGGTTACAGCCTCAGTTATGTAGTTTTAGAGTTCGTTTATTTTATTTTAAAATGGTAATTAACATGATCATAAGATTCTAGAATGATAATGTTAGGCTGCCTCTGGGCACAGAGGAAAATGCAATGGAAGCCAGAACGAGTAAAAGAAGCAGGAACAATCATTTTGGAGAGAGGAGTGAAGAAAAGGCGATCCCGTTCAACATTTTCGTTAGGGAAAACAAGGGCTGGAGGGGGAGGAACTAACTTTATAAAAACCGATCAGCCCAAGAGCCTAAAGCCCCGCTTTTTTCCTTTATTGTCCGCGAGTAGGTTTTGCTGCTGCTTTTAATTCTCCTACAGATGGATTGGTGCGCGCGGGCACGCAGGCGGGGCGCGTGCACTCGAGTTCAAAACGTGATTAGAAAGTAAAATGAAAATCATGTTTTCTAATTCCCAACCTGACAGTCAATCTAATGTGTCTGTGTCTGTTTACAAATTAGCACTAGCGCTGCTGAGATAGAAAATTTCGCCATCCTGTTACAAAATGCAGGCATTGCCTTTTAAAACATAGGCAGGCAACCTCGCACGCAAACAGAGACCCCCACAAACCCCCTTTTCCCCCCCTTTCTCTCTCTAGTCTCTGTCCAATAATAATACCGAGCCTAACATTTTCCATTCTGCCTTGGATTTATGCTCCTGTTAATTGTGCCTGATCTCAATGATTCCGGGTGGATGGTACGAAGTTGCTTTATTACAGGTTTTATTGTACTCAATGCTCTCATTTGTAACTTGCCTAAAGTGCTTCTGGATTTGAGCATAATTAAATTGAGAAATGTTCAGAAATGTCTACTGCTGCAGTTTTCTTTGGATTTTTTTTAACTATATGGGGAAATATGATCCCTTCAAGCAGGCACCCTAAACCCATAAAGTAAATGTAGTGGGGCGTAACGCTTTTATTTGTCTGATTTCTCTACCTATATAGAGTCCACGAAAACCACCAACTGTTAGGTTTTAAAATCCCGCCGAGATATTTATGCTTAAATAATTCTCGCCCTCGACTTAGCATGTCTTCAATACCGAGGAGTGGTGCTTCTATGAAAGGTTAACTGCGGCAACAACGGGAAAATTGAAAATGACCTTTTTCCATGACCCAAATTCCTTTAAAAGAACTTCACTACCCACTGCAGGCCCTGCCCATGAAGAAGGACCCTTGAAAGGTGCTTTCTCCAGATCTTTCCACTACTCAGTGACCAAAGTAGACAGTTTTATGCCAGTTTCGTCTGTTTAATGGCACTATGCTTAACTGGGCTGTTGATCTGCCCAGGCTTAAAAGAGTGTGTAGAGTGGGGGGGGGGGCGTGCGGGTAGACGTTCGTTTAAGGATTTATTCTGCCTGAATCCTATTTTCTGAAAATGTATCCCGCGATCAGTCACTGGTGCTGAGAGTGTATTTACCATTTAACATTCGAAATGAATTCGCACTTACATACATTTTTATAAAACGAAATTCCAATAAAGGGGACTATTTTAGCTCGTTTTTCTCACAGTAACAGAAGCCCCCACTAGCATCAAATTAGTTTATGTCATGATACCTAAACACATGTGGTTGGAAGTACCATTGGTTTCCATCGGACTACTTTCAATTGAAAGTAGATCTGCTGATTTAAACGGATTCCGCCCCCCCACAAAAAAAATAAGGGCTTTAAAAATCGCAGCCGTTCCACCCCTTGCCTTTCTTTTCTTTCTTTCAAATTAAAAGAAGTGTTGTCTTTCAACTCTCCCAATTGCTTCCTAAATTCCCACACACCACAAACCCACTTCAAGAAATGCATGCGTGTGTACTGGAAAACAACTAAATATCAGCAGAAATTTTCTGGAGTGGACTTAAGTCAGAGACGGCCTGTAATGAATTCCCTATTTCCTTCCCTCCAAGAACAATTTGCTTAAGGATGTGTGTGTGTGTGTGTGTGATAAAGGGTTTCAAAATGACCTCCAAATAGGAGGACCCATCAGAACATTATCCTTGCAACATGAAACTGTAAATCATTAAACTGTCAACGGATATATTGTTACAATATTGGATCCTATAATTTGGGATGGCATTTTAGTAACAGCAGCAATCACATCCAGATACCGCAACCCACTTCTCCCCTCACCCACAAATGTTTTCTGCCTGGTGTAAGCAGCACTGGAGATGTGCATAAATACAATGACTGGCACTGGTCAAATTCTGTTTTCACAACCAGAAGGGAGGAACCTTTGATAGTGACTTGTTCCTTTTGTATTCAAGCATATCAGGTGCTTCCCTCCCTCCCCCCATAATGGTCCTTTCTGCTTGCAAAGAGCCAAAGGACTAATCCCAGTCAAAATTAGAAATCTTTTGAAACAGCATTTATGGGTAAGAAAAATCAACTCCAGAACAGTGAACAGAAAACCTGCAGGGCACTGAAAAGATCTTCACTGGAAGATCACAACCCATCAGTTGTTACTGACCAGCCCGTCTTTTTCAACGGTCTGCAGGAAAAATAAAGCATGTTTGAAATTCGGCTTTTTTTAAAAAAAGAAATTTTTAAAAATGTGTTGTTATTCTTCCATTCATTTCTGAATTCTCTTAGCCCTGCAGACACCCGCGCTGCCAATTCTTCAATCCCCAATCAGTGTGGGTTTTGTTTGCTGTGCTTTTGATATGCAATTCGTTGGACTCTCTCTCTTTCTTCCCGGACTAAGGAAGGTATTTCGTGAGCCCTGGGTCTGATGAGGGTCAGGGCGTTCTTTCCCAAGCCAGCCAGGATCCTACTGAACGCAAGCAAGGCCCTGAGACCATGTTCTTAGCCTTCCCGCTCATGGTCACTGGGCGTGAAAAAGGGTATCGTGAAAGTCGACTTTCGTTTGATTGATTTCTCGATTGGTGCTTTTCTCTCCCTCCAACCCCAGCCCCCATTAAACAGATGCAAAGAATTATTAATTACTACTACTATTATTATTATTGGCCAGGTTTTTACGCAGAAGACGCTGGTGGGATGTGTGATTAAACAGGATGGGGAACCCTGGCTCGAGACATTGGCCTAGCTGTCTTCATTGTCTGCTGGAGGTCATTTGGCTGGAAATGTGCAGCTTAATGCCCCTCCACCAGCCCTGGGGGCGGCGAGTGGGGGACAGGCGTCGTCGTGTGAGAGAGTGGGTGGAAGACTACTGGGGGGGGGGGCGGGCGGGCAGCCCCGGTGTGTCTCCGATTCGTTCTCCTTACCGGTACGTCTTCTAACGAGTGAGGTATTGAATGAATGGGGATGTCTCCTAGTCCTGAGCTCAAGCCGTGAGGTCCGTGCAATAGATCTTCATGCCGCCGGTAATCCCTTCGCGGATCCAGCCCGGAGAGCTGGTGCGGAAGTCCGCGATGCGTGTGCAAAAGCCCCGTTTCCTGGTTCTGTCTCTGTCCCGGCCAGCCAGGGTGTTGGGGCTGGGGCTGGGCGTGCAGCGGGTTCAAGCTGTAAGGGTCGTTAACGTGGGAATACGGGTCTTGGGACTGCGGGTAAATGGGCTGATACGGTGGGGGGAAATAAGGGGGCTGGAAGTCGGCGTTGGGAGTGTGGGAGAGCGGAGGGGCGCTCGTGTAGGGGGACTGACCCACAGTCCCCAACTGGGGTAACCGGGCTGTCCCGTTGCTGGTGCCATCGTGACGATCCTGGTGAAGAAGAAAAAGAGAAGGGGCGCGGGGTGGGGGGGAGAGAGAGCGAGGTCAACATCAAGCTGTTTTACAGGGCCAAGCGCTTTGCAACCACCCAGCCACCCCAAATCATGTAGCTGCAATTTGCGATCATTTTGTTCAAAGCAGAAAGGGGGGGTAGGTCTCGAAATTCTCTTATCCAGAGGACATTGGCATCTACAAAAATGGAAATGTGTCCATTATTATTAACCATAATTTTAAAAGTCTGAATTAGAACCAACGAAGCAAATTGGTCCATTGAAACACATTGACTGGAAATCCAGAAAATGTTCTTACTGGAGGGAGGGGGCGGAGAATCGTTCAAAAATTGAACTTAGCCATGCTTTTAAAAAACACGTTGTGGTACCATTTGCAAAAAGACCCAGATCTACATTGCACTTTTAAAAGAAAAAAAGGAAAATGTAAAGAAATATTCACGGGTGCCCCATCAAAAAAGAATAAAAAGTGCTGCTATATCTTTTTGCATTTATAACCCTTTTCCCAGGCAAACATCCCCAAAAAGAGATGCCATTTTCTTAAAAGCATGTCCAGAAATATGACCAAAATGTGATTTCGAAATTAAGCCAGCCATTTACAAATTTGGCAGGGAGGGGTGATTGAGATAGAAGAGCCATAAAAATATACTGCTTTGTTGATTGGAATTGTACTGTAATATTACACATGGACTATATATATATATATATATATATATATATATATATATATATATTACACAGAGATATACATCACACATACACACAAAATAAATTCTACAGAAATAATGAAGAAGACCAAAAGAGAGAGAGAGAGAGAAATATCTGGGAAACAGAAATAAAGAGAAAAGAGTGGGGGGAGAGAGAGGAACGAAAATGTAAATGATTTCGCCGGTGTACAATTGGGACTTGCGAGGTTATGAAATTATAGCCCACAGGTACATCTAAAGGAAATTAACAGCCACACAAATGGAAGATGGGGGTGGGGGTGGGAATTATAAGAAAGCTATCGTTAAATGCCCCCGACTTCAGGCTCACAAACCCAGGATATTATCCCAGGAAAGGAAAGAAGTGGAAAGATGTGAAATCCAATCGGAAGAAGAGGGGGGTTGGTGAGGGAGGAGAGAGAGAGAGAGAGAGAGCGAGAGAGCGCAAAGCAAAGCAAAGCAAACAAAAAGAATGGGCTGGGTGTGGAAGCATGGCCAGCCTTTGGTAGTTAACTTGAAACAGCCAAAGGCACAATAAATAAGTTTTTTTAAAAAATTATTTATTCCCCCACCCTAAAATAAAATAAAAGCGGGGTGGGGAGACACAGAGGACAGATCTCCGCAGGCTGTGGAACCCCCAACCAGGCTGAGAAAAAGCATATGAAGAAGCACGATCCCACCACCACCACCACCACCATCAGCCCCTGAAAGAGAATGCTAAAGCCACTCACCATCGCTGAGAAACTGTGAACTAACATCTGCGCGGATTCGGGGGGTACCAAGTCAGGGCAGGAAAAAGGCAGAGAAAAGTATGGTCTTTAGCGCGCTCTCGCTTCCTCTCGCTCTCGCCCGCTCGCTCTCTCGCTCGCTATCTGCCTCTTGCCTCGGCTGCTCTCCCTCTTGCACACAAGCCCCTCTCGCCCGCTGCCTCGCTCGCTCTCACGCACACACAATGGGAGAAGCCCAGGTCTAGACCGTGACTCCTACACCAAGTCCCCAACGCCCAGGCTGGTGTCCGCGAGCGCTGGGGAAGCGCCTCTATAATCCATCAGAACTTGACCAAACGCCCGACGTTGTGCAGCTGCAAAAGCCAGAGCCGGATCCTGTCGGGAGAGCCCGAGTCCAAGTTGAGTGCGAGTGTGCCTGTGTGTGTGTGCGTGTGTGTGTTCCTTAATCCGTGTGTGTGTGTGCGCGCGCGCGCTTGCCCCCACCTCCCTTTCTCTCTCTCTCTCTCTCTGCCTCCTTCTTTGCCTGCTTCACGTGAGCTTCTAATGAGAGAGAGAGAGAGAGAGAGAGAGAGAGAGAGAGAGAGAGAGAGAGAGAGAGAGAGAGATCTGCGGCTTGCTTTCCTTGAGAGTCCTAATAGCAGATATTCATGACTATTAATATTACACGAATACTTAATAAGGGAAGAATGGCTGGAAATCGAGCGTGAAGCGAGGAAGCAACTCAAGGCAGAGTCTGTTCTAAATGACGTCCATTGAATGAAGAATCAGTGTATCTAATCAGAGACGGGGGGGGAGAGACGGGGGGAGAGAGAGAGAGAGAGACAAAAAGGGAGCGAGAGGGAGAGGAGGTGATGGTGGAGGGGGGGGGGGGAGAGAAGAGCCATGCCGTTGCTGCGTCTGACGAATCACAGGAAAGGGGCAACATTTTAAAAGGTTGCAGGGCATGCAGCAGAAGTGAAAGAGAAAGAGAGCCGGGGAGAGGGTGGGAGCGCGCCCAGGCTGGCAGGCAAGCTAGGGAGGAGAGGGGGAGAAGGCGAAGGAAGCGTGGACGGGGAAGAGGAGAAGGCTAAAGGAGGAGAGAGGGCGAAGGGGAAAGGGCAGCAGTAAGGAAGTGGAGGAGGAAGGCAGGAGAAGGCGAAGGAAGGAGGAGAGACATGTGGGAAGAGGGACACCGAGCAAAAAGGAGAGCGAATAAAAGAGAGCGCAGGGCTCGGGGAAAGAGACGGGCTGGGTGCCCGCGCTAGAGAAATTGGGGAAGCGGAGGAGGAGGAGGAGGAGGAAGAGGCGAGGGGACGGATGGAAAGATCCGAGGAGGGCAGGGGGGCAGGGCAGAGGGGGCGAGGACGAGGCTTGGGCGAAAGGCGGCAGAGCCAGCGGCCGCGGGGCCGGAAGGGAAAGCAGGAAGGCGACGGCTGAGAGGCGCACCAGGACCCCGCGCCGGGGAAGCGAAGGGCGCACCTCGGGCGGCGGTGGCGGCGGCGGCTGGGCGAAGGGAGGCGCCTCGAAGGGGAGGGCAAGCAGCTGCTGGGCTCCAGCTCCCCGCTTGGCCCCGGAGGAGCCGCTCTCTGGCCCCGGCTCGGCGCCCCCGCCTTTCGGCTGCCCGTGCTCGGCTGGGCCCGGCTGTTCTGCTCCGGAGGCCTCCTGCTGCGTCACGTCCATGACTCGACGGCCCGGAGGCGGCGGCGGCGGCGGCGGCAACAGAAGCAGGGCCTCGCCGGAGCCCCGGGCTCCCCGCCCAGCGCGGGGAATCCCCGTCCCCCCTCGGAGCTCCGTCCCCCCCGGGAATCGGGGCGGTGGAGCAGCTCGCCTCGCCTCGGGAGCCCCACGGCGCTTTCCCCCGTTGGGGCTGAGGATCGGGGAAAGGGGTGGCGAACAGCAAGGGGGGGAGGGAAGGGAGGGAGGGAGGCGACTGGCGCTAGGCTGGCCCTGACAAGCTCGGGCTCCCAGACTCGGCCCAACCCGTCCAACTGGCTGGGCAACTCGCAGCCAGCAAATCCGGCGAGATGACAGGCAGTGCTCCACTTCTCCTGCCGGCTTATCATAACAACAGGCGCTCTGCCGCCGAGCGAGCGAGTGAGCGAGCATGTTGCTGCAAAACTCTCAGCGCGCCCCCGCCAAATCAAAAACAAAACAAAACAATCTTTTCTACAGAAAAGAAGAAAGAAAGAAAGAAAGAAACACTCGCAGCCTTGCAATCTCGTTGCCTTTGCCGTCTTCCCAGCTTCTCTCTAATTTTCACATAGGAGAGTTGAAGCTTCGCAGCCGAAAACAAAGAAACACGGAATTATGTATTTCAAAGGCCCAAATTTGAAGAAAATGCTAAGAATCAGACGATTTCAACTGCCTTCCAAAGTAAATCGCATTAAGCAAATACTGAAGCAAATTCAAGCCATGAACACTTACTTCCACGTTCTCAAAAGTTGTCCCATCACCAGACTTTTTTTTAAAAAAAAATGAAATAAAAATAAAATAGAATAAAATAATGATTTCCTCCAACTGCAACCTGATGCAGGTCTACGTGGAAGTAAATCCCACTGGGTTCGATGGGACTTACTCCCACGTAGGTGTGAGGATAGGATTGCAACCCTAGTCAATTTCATGCTCGCCCACTTAGTCTCAAGAGTTCCTGTCAATTGCAGCTGTCTGCGTCTGGAATACTACAGCTGCGCCCTCCCTACAGAAGAAACCGTCCAAGCACCCCCGCGCCAAAAACACCTCCCGGCCGGCTTTGGGAGCCACGCCGTTGGATCTGTTTGTTTATCACCTGGGTGTGAAGCCGCAAGGGGGGCGGGGGAAGCCAGCAAATTTGCAAGCAAATCCACAGCCCCACGTGCTGTGCAGTTTAACACCGAAAAATGAATGACTTCCCCCCTAAAACGTCTGTTTCAGAGCGGCCATGGGGGACGGGGAGAGCGAGCGAGCGAGCGAGAGCTTTTTCAATGCCTTAGATTGTGAAAAGGAGATCTCCTCCTGCATGCCATCTTCTGACATTTGTAGACAGACTTGTCCCTCCGTAGGAGTCATAAATCTCAACACCATCCCATATTTGTTTTCTTCATTAATCTCTCAGACTGTCGCTTGCCGGATTCTGCCATGCGTGCACCATGAGAAAAGGGAACGTGTGTGTGTGTGTGTGTGTGTGTGTGTGCGTGCCTGTGTGGGGTACCTGCATCAACGCGCGGGTGTGTGTATTGCACACCGGTCCGTTGGACTGGGATGGGAAACAAAGCCCCACAAAACAGTTTTTGGAAAGCGGAGAAAACAAAACACGCACAGAGAGAGAGAGATCCGGCTTAAGATGGCACTGTCTCCGCAGTCTATCAGCGGGGGAAACTAAAACCATTTAACGCATTGAACAGTGTCACCCTACGTGCATAACAACTTCGAGACACGCTTATTTAATAGCCATCCTTGCTTTCACGCTAGTGGTTCATCTTATACATCCATCCGTGTCTGACTAGCCATCGAAACTTTTTCTTAAACTACCTCCCTCTCCTCTCTCAAGCCACATATTAAACCTCTCTTTTACCCTATATAAACCTCTGCAAAACCACAGACACAAGCACATTTATCTATCTTGATATTATCCCCGTAATATCATCGTATTCTGTGCACAAAATGTGTCAGTGACCAGTGATGCACCGTATGCCAGGCGAATGGAGGAGCAAACATCGGTCCCTGGCACCGTCTACGGTCGGAAGACGCCTCTCCGTCTCTGCCTGCCCTCCAACACCATCTGAGCTACCAGGCATCTCCCAATAGCAACGCCTTCGAGGCGGCATTTGAGTGCGAAAGGCGTGCTTAAAGCCACGCTGCTCTCACCAAACCCCCCATCAACTGGCGCAGAAGAAGAAGAAGGAGAACACGGCGAGCCCAGCCAGGCAGGTTCCACGCGGAAGTGACCACGATCCAAACCAGATCGGCAGAAGTCCTGCGCTATGGATTCAGCAGACCTGTGGATCGCAGGTGTCTGTTTCGCGAGCTCTCTCTAGGAGATCGTTGACGATCCCTCTCTGCTGACTCCAGAGGCTTTTCTCTTTGTCTTGTTGCCTTTTCTCGTAGTCATCCACTCATCCATTCATTCCACTCATTCATTCCATCTTCTTTCCACCCAGCCCTCTCCCGCTGCTGTTTGGGCAATGCTGTTTGTACAGAAAGATCCGTCTCTGGCTTTTCTCCCCTTCTGATCTACTTGGGCCGAGGTCGATTTTTCTTGTAAACAGCCCCCGCCGCCGCCCCCCCCAAAAGGGGCGCCTGTCCCCCTAACGTGCCCCTGCCTCGCTTCCAGCTGGAAGATTTGCCAAGTAGCCCAGCGCAGAAGTTTGTCTTCCAAAGCATCGCTGGTTACTGCAAGGTGTTTCCTCCAAGCCCACCCCACCCCATGGCAACTGACTTTGGGATGAGGGGGAAACGGGTGGGTACTGGAGGGCCGGGGGGGGGGTCCTCCTCTCTCAAAGTGTGCCCCAGCCGCGGGAAAGCGCTTACCTCACATTCCTCATACTTGATATTATCCGTCAGTTTCCAAAGCATTTTCATGGATTGGCGTGGCGAGAGACAAGAGAGACAGAGAAAGAGAAAGAGAGAGAGAAAGAGAGGGAGAGGGAGAGGGAGAGGGAGAGAGAGAGAGAGAGAGAGAGAGGCGGCCGATTTGCCCTGCCTGCCTGCCTTGCGCTCTCCTCTGGCATGCAGAGCGCGCTGGCTGGAGTGCTTGAGCAGGAGCAGGAGGAGGAGGAGGAGGAGGAGTGGGGGGGGAGGAGTGGGGGGGGGAGGAGGAGGAGGCGATCTCCCGTGCCCGCTCGGAGATCTCCCTCTAATGGTCGAAACTTTCCCCTTTTCCACGCTCGTCTTTTACCAACAGACTAATCGCCTCATTAGCATAGCAACAATAGGCCAGTTGCTCAAACGCGCAACAACCTGCAAGCGAAGGGACGCAGGTAGCCAGGAAGCCACCGTTAGCTATCATTATCGTCATCCATCCATCCATCCATCCTCCTCCTCCTCCTCCTCCTCATCGTCGTCATCGTCATCATCATCTTAAAAGCAACTTTAAAACTACAGGATTCTGAGTTTTATATGATTTTGTTTTTTCGAAGTCACGATTTATGGAATCCTCTGTGTTGGATCGTTTATGTGATCCTTTCTTCATATTCGCTCAACTCAAATTCTCCTCCCCTTTTTGCTCTTTTAACTGTTTTTCCCCGCGTACACACGCACCCCCACCCCTACCCCTACCCCTACCCTCACCCCCACCCACCCCTGAGCGCAATATTCTCCCAATTCTCTCTTTTGGAATTCACATTTCAATGGAATGCGATTTCTACATAGAGGCAATTTTGAGCCTATAGCAGTCAATAGGAAAACTCGCCCCGAGTTTCATGGACTGCAGCGTTGCCACCCGATCCTATGCATACTTCCTCGCAAGTAAGTAGGGCTGGTCCCCAAAAGACTGCCTTCGGCATGTGACATAGGTAGGATTTTAACCGTGCAGCTCTGCCCTGTTCATTGTTACTCAAAAGTAAGCACCACTGAGTTCGGTGGAACTTACTCCTAAGTAAGTTTGTGCAGGAATGTACGTATTCAACGCCCGTTCTCTGGTTGTCACCTGTGGCAGTTCCTAGGCAAGTTTTTCTCGCCTTCTTTGGTGCTTTTGCTTTGCTTTATTATTTATTTATGTATTTATTTTTGCAGTGTCGAGGCCTATTCTCCCCCTCCATCGTGAGTCCAAGCTTTAAAGAATCCGTGTTTTTTTTAGAGGGGGGAAAAGTAGCAGTCCCACCACCCACTTGCTGGTGATCTAACTGTAATGGGAGTTCGCCTCCTCCTCGCAGCTCGTCTTCTATTATGGGTTTGTTTATTGTTGCGTTTTTGGTCCCAGGGGTTTCCCCCATTTTGGTCGAATTAGATATCCTTGCGCATCAAATCAGAGAGAATGACGCCCGCTCCAGAATGCTCTAAGGCTGTAGTCCTGAGCGCAATGACTTCGGAGTGAGTTCTGCGGAAAGCAAGGAGACCAAAGGAAACGTTCAGGATGGGGCTGTTGGCAGAAATGCTGAGAGTGCAAGCGATTTGGGCTGCGATCCTAAGCAGATTGGGTTTGTACTAAAGTGAATTCCGTTCAAGGCAACAGGATTTACTTTATTGCCAAAGGAAGAGCTTAGGAATGGATGGAAATCGTGGGCAGTGCCCAAGTTGGAGTCAATGCGATTTAGTGGAGTCGGAAATGGAACAGCAGAGTTTCCTTTACTCTATGAGGCTTTTTGGGGGCTAGGAGTGAAGCTCTAGATCCCTTTACAATAGGTGGGGATGCATCCTGGAATATATGAAGTCATAGCTAAAAGAAGAAAAGTGCCTTTTAACCATATGCAGAGTGCTTTTCTGTCGGCACTAGCTTGTCCCCACAATACCTGGGTTTAAGCAGCAGGGCTTTTGAGGTCAGGTGGCAAAATATTCACGCTGGCTTGAGCCTGGAAGGAGTAGCCTTTTTGATCAACACTGAAGTCAGGGGCTTAAGTCTAGTGAGGTCTGGCTTCAACCCTGGGCTCTAGCCATGGGAAGGCTCGTACCTTTCTTGGCTTTGGTCCATAGTGACTAGACATCATGGCTTCTTCAGAATTGTTAATTCGCTTTGCTTTTTTACACTGGTGGACACATGTTGTTGTTTTTAATCCGAATTCTTTTCTGGTGACAAACTTTAAACCGTTTCACTGAAACCAACAAAAAGTCTTCCACCTTTGTGCTCATTGTGGTCAATAAGCAGCCCCTGTCATGTTAGGGCAGGTGTAGGCACTGGCCTTTGAAAAATAAAATAAAAGAAATCGGGGAATCGTTGCATTTTTGCTGATTCTGAAATTAGAACGCGTCGATTTTAATGGGTTTGCATACGTGTCTGAATCAAGAGCTTACCTGTAACCGCAGCTGGAGAGCAGGCTCCGGAATGAAACCCGCCTTCACAGCATAGCGCTCCTAATGTTGAACCACAGCGAGATCTACAGGTCCAAGAAGGCAGAGGCATCCTCTACTAGGAGAACGAGCTGCAATTCACCCACCTGGAGGACCATTCATTAAGCTTATGTGAACAGGTCACAAAAGCCCGCGAAACCGGAGGGAACCGGAGAAAGACCCTTTGGGGAATGAAATTGTCACCGATTCGAGTTTGCTCCGGCTTAAGCGGCTTCTAGGGGAGACTTTTAAAAATAATAATAGATAAATCAGAACTCAATAAAAGGCCAGTGATTCTGGATGAACGAGATACGAGCGATTCCTTTTAGTCCCTTTCCGAATTCTTAAGAAACACCCGTCTGACTCCGGTTCTTCTTTCCTGCCTTCTTCTTCTGTTTTTCGAAACTGCCCTGGGGGATTAAGGGGGGCAGGAATCGATTCTATTCCCATTGACATTCAATAGTGAGCTGGCAAGAAAGAAGGCAGTCCGAAAAAGGAGATCTCCCCCACGCCTTCAACACGCAGGAGCACTCCAGGTTCCTCTAAACCCCCCATCATCAACAACCTGTGACAGGGCGAGTCAAGTACCAAAAACACTCACACAAAACCCCCACGGCGCCCAATATGCCTTCCAGGGACGATTGCGCCACTGGGGCTTCCAGGCACAACGGGAGTGGAAGATCCACCACCACCACCAGCAGCAGCAGCCCGGAGCTCAATAGCCCTGCAGGGAGAGGGCGAGCGCCCTCTTGAGGCCAGCGGGTGAGGGATCGGCCCCAGCGGCCTCCCTGGGGGCAAGCGCAGCAACGTTGCCAAGCTTTGGAGGGCCCACGAAGCCTTCAGGCTTGGGAAAGCCGACAGAGACTGGGGTAGGGAAATCTAGAGTACTAGCCAATGTTAGTCCTACTTAGAGGAGAGCCATGGAAAGGAATGGGACTTAAGTTCGTCGAGACTAAGACGTCCCATTCATGTCAATGGGCCTACTTTTGTATTTATTTATTTTGCAAGCAAACGCCTAGAACCCAGAAAACTTTCCTCGGGAGGAGCTGCAAGCAGACGTGAACCAACACTAGTCGTGCGGATGCACACTCAGACACTCTTGCCGACACATACGTACACCCACAGCTGAGTATTATCATCATCATTATCATCATCATCGTGGTCCCTTCCTGATTTCCCACGGGCACCTCAATGGCCTGTATCGCATCCCCTGCTCCACTAAGTCCTGACTTCGCTGGGAGACGTCTACTACGATGGAGGAAGTAAGAGGAAGAGGGCTTCGGCTATTGGGGGTATAGAAATGAAATAAATAAAACAAAATAAAAAAATAATTCTGCCGGCCCCTGTAAGTAACGCGCCGCTAATGCTAAACATCCCATTGGACCGTGTGTCCCATAGAACCGAATCAATGGGACTTCGTGCCCGTTAAGATAGGCCAGTGTCCGAAAGACAGGGCAGACAAAGCCCTTAGGACGCCAAGTCGATGCATGTTTAGGCTGAAAAAAGACCTACAAATCCTAGTTGTAGGACTTTTTTTCTGTTTAATCATGGATAGGGTTGCCCCCTTCGCTATTCTTTTTTAGGCCACCGGGGACTTGACTTCAATAAAGGCCCCACTACCGCTCTCTGCCTCCCCGCCCCCCCCGCCCCCATCATAATTCGAAGTACCGAGAGATTTAGGCTCAGAGTATTATGCCTATTACAACCCGGGGAGCACGTTAGCGATGAATCCCGGACTTAAGCCGATGGCATTCAGTTAAACAGCGGCAAAACGAGGGGAATTACAAACAAATAAATAAATAAATTGAATTAAAAAAAATCTTGCTTTAACTTAGGTTGGACTCGGAGCCAGACTCATTTACAGTGCAATTCTAGGCGTATCTTCTCTGACTTTTTAATACGACAGGTTTAAGGACATGGTAAACTGCTGCTTAGAAATGAGTGGGATCTCCACACACACACACACACACACACACACACACACACACACACACACCACTGCTTCTTCTGCTTCTTCTTCGGTATTAGTTTCACAGGATCATGCCTGGTAAGTTTAAAAGTTGGGGACAGCCTAAACTCTTCGGAAAGAAAAGAAACTTGAAGACACACACACACACACACAGAGCTGACTTTAAAATAAAACTTTCTTTGCCTCATTTGGTCCAGCAATGGAAAAGAAAAGCCCCCAACTTCCAATGGTGTACAAAGTTCAGTTTTCCTGTTTGTGGGGAAAGGAACAACTCCTGAATTGCCCAAAGAAGAGACCGAGCGATAGACAAGAGGAGAGCGAAGTACCCTCGGGACGCTTCCTGGGACCACAGACGGACTCTGGCCGGGCTCTCGGCAGCCGCGCCGCTGGGACTGGATCGCGGGGCTGAAGCCCAGGGGCCCCGCAGCCCAGGGGCCTTCGTGGAAATGAGCACCCAGAGAACCAGGGAGAGGCGCAGCGGCGAACAGGCCCGCCCGGGCAGGCCCACGCTGCCGGGGCCCTCCGGAACTGACTCACCTCGCCGCCGCATCTTTTCTTTCTTTCTCCTTTTAAAAACCAGGTACACGGTTACAGATATTTATTTTATTTTATTTTTACTTCAAGATATACGATCCTTTTCTGCAGGTTAGTGGAATAATGGAACCCGAGATCCGTTTCCAAAGGCCGGCCCTCGTCCAGAGGAAGCCTGCGAGGCCGAGGCGAAAGCGAAACAGCCCTCACCGTCGGACCTCGGCACAAAAAAACTCCGCTGGCGTCCCCTGAAACGCTGACAACTTCCACAAGCACCCCTGTCTCTGAGCGCAAGGCCGATCCGTGCCGCCCCTTAAACTTTGTAAGATCTCCGTGTTTCCCTAAACACCCTAGCACGCACTCTCTCTCTCTCACTCTCTCTCTCTCTCTCTCTCTCTCTCACACACACACACACACACAGAGTTTGCAAGAGGAGTCAGACTTTAGCTCAGGCGGTTTAACATTATCTTTCCTACAAACTTGAGGGATCTGCAAAAAGAGGACTCCCCTACACACACGCACGCGCGCGCGCGCACACACGCCATTCTCCAAATCATAGGTAAAATCATCGTCATCAAAAGCTCCGGCTATTTCCCCGGGCCCCGGAAATCGGGGGTTGTTCAGGTAGAGAAGGAGCGGCGAGCCCCGACGCGCCGCTTCCAGCCCCCCAGGCCTCCCTTTGGGAAAGCTACCGGCTCTCCCCCACCTGTTGAATGGCCACCAAAGCTCGCCCTACTACCAACAAAACCCTCGAACCGGTTCCCGCGAGGGTGCGCTTTTTCCCCCCTCGGGGCAAAGCTCTGAGAAAAATCCCCAGTGAAACGCTTGGTTGCTCGTCATGTTCCTGGTTTGGATCCATGCCTCCCCTTTCCATCCTTAAAGCCCAAACAAAAACAGGAGGGAGAGAGAGAGAGAGAGAGAAGCAAAAGGGAGGAGAGGAGGGGGGCAGAGAGAGAGAAGCCGAGGAAAAAACTATTACCTGCCAGTCGCCCATTTTTGCAAGGAGTGACATTATGGCTCCAGGCTGCCTATCACACAGTCCCTGCCGGTCATGGAATGAGTGATCCGCTCGCCTCTCCTGCGATCTCTTTACGCAAAGCCTTCTTTTACCTGCCAGAGGAACTGCTCACCTGGTCATAAAGAGCAGGGTGCTACCTGCCCGCGCCTGCGCACTGGCGCAGGAATGCATTCGGCCAGTTCCCTGCCAGAGCTGGCAACCTGTCTCAGAGGATGATGGATTTACAGCAAGCAGCAGCTCTGCAGCCGGCGTGCTTGGCTCCCTCCTCCCCGCTTCCTCCGGAGAGGCCGGGCCGGCCGGCCGGCCCTCCTCGAGGGGATCACAAGAGCCGTGAGCCCGAGGAGTCGCTGGGATTCCCCCGTTGCTTCTCCTATTGTTCGGCTTTCTTGCAGGGGAGAGCGAGAGCGAGTGCGGGGAAGCGGAGGGCAGGTCTGCGTGATGGAGAATCGGGGAGTCACTCCGGCTTGGGCGAGACACCGAGCGGGTGACTGGCGCTTCGGCGCAACGTGTGTATAGGTTACTTGGGTGCCCGGGGACGAGGGAAGGGACGAGCGGGGGTGGGTGGCTGACGAGAGAGGGGAGCGTTGTTCGGAAAGGCAGCAATCCCTGCCTCCGCGAGGTGAGCAGCTGCGAACTCGGCTGAGTTCTTCTGCTGCTCCTCGGGAAAAGGGCGGTCGGAGCCAGACCTTGACTCGCGTCTTCTCCAGCCGGGGGGGGGGGGACCTTTGGCTTAGCCCCTACGGTCGCCCACCAACCCCATCGCTTTCCACCCAGAGCGATTGCTCTCCGAGCCGCCCGCCTTGCTCCCCACCCCTCTCTGATGTTCGCCAGGCTGAAAGTTGACCCATTGGACGCGATGGGCTTCCATGCAAACACTTGGGGTTTCCCTAGGTTGAAGCAGGTAGAGATGCAGCCGGAGTCATGAAATTTCTCCGTTAAAATAAATGGGAGTGGTGGAATACGCTTTTAAGACTTTTAAGACGCTGTTAAGACTTCCCCCCCCCCTTTTCCCTTTTCCTTAAATAGCAAGCGGTTGGCGCCCTGGCGGGGGTGAGTTGAGTGAAGAACTGCGGGTCGGTGTTGCACCCGTTGGCTTTAAGGGGAAGCGAGTTAAATTCAAGCAAATCAGCTTTACCGAGTTGTGGATTGCGCTGTCAAATGCTGGGTTGGGGATGGGAATGACAGACAGGTCAAAGCAGTATCTTTCAGAAGGTGGAGTATTTGGGGTTTTCTTTTGGTTTTTCAGCACCTGCCCCCCCCCCTGTCTTATAGTGAACCTTTCTCGAATATTACCCCGGAGGGCTGAAAAGCAGGGGTTGTGAGTCCCCCACCCCTGCCTGTCCACAAGATCTTAAGCTTCGACCCTTGAAAATAATTTTGTTCAAAGTGACTTGGGCAAACCTGGGCGTTTTGGAGACACTCTTCTTTTCCCCGAGCAGGTTGCTGATTTTGGAGGCCGTTTTGGGCCATAGCTAGACCTAAGGTTTATCCCTGGATGATCCAGGGGTCAAACCTGTTCATCTAGGTGACACACAGGGGATCCAGTGCTCAGGCAGGGGCGAACCCTGGATGATCCCAGGATAAACCTTAGGTCTAGCTGTGGCCCTGGTCTCGAAGGACTTGAGACCAATCTTTTTTTGGGCCCTCAGTTGTGTGCAGTTTGGGTACCAAACTTTGGTATCCCGACCAGACGTCGTACGTGGAGAGGGAAGTTTTCAAAACGTCACACATGCTTTTTCGATGCTTCATTTCAGTTCTGGCGTTTGGTTTGGTTCCTCTTTTTCCAAGGATGCGATCTTGAGCCAGGTCAGGTGGGTGCACGTGCTTTTATTGTAAGGAGATTACTCTGACTCTAGAGTAGTCCCGTAAGATTTCAGAGGAGTCTTCCCTGGAGTCTTAGGCTGCAAATCCTATTCTCTCTTACTTGGGAGTAAGTCCCATTAAACTCAATGAGACTTACTTCTGAGGAGACGTGTAAAGGATTTGCTTTTTCTCGAGGCATCTGTAAACAGAGATGGGTCAGCTTCTAGGCAAAGGATTAAATACGTTTCCTAAAACCAGTCAGGGATTTGCGCCTTCATTTATTCTGGCTTTTAGCATCGGGGCGCGGTAGCCTCAGCTTTAGATGTAGGATTTCAGTCGCTCTCCCTCTTTGATCCTTGTCGCATTTCTCGGAAGGAAGCTTCTCTGAAATGAACGCATCTGAGGCATGGGGGCCGCAAGCCTGGTTGATCCGGTTTCCCAGGCTTATGGATCGCTCTCCCTGTCTCAATGCAGTCCGGGGGGGCGGCGGGGGGGGGGGCTAAAGTGTCCGAACGCTCTGGCTGAGTTAACAGGGATTGTATAGGCTTTTGTAGGCTTTTGATCTTGTACTCCGCCTTGGGAAGGTTTTGCGGCCTAAAAACAATTTTAAATAAACAAAGGAATGGTTGAAATAAAATAAGGCACCACCTCAACCCGTTTGGCTCCTGCCCAGAGCAACCAAAAGTGCAACCGGCTTTCTCTCCACACACACACCCTCATTTTAAGTCGCTGGGCCTACATCAGCCTCAACTAATGGGTCGGAACCGGAGTTGGACGCCAGGAACTCATGGGACATTTCCCCTCCTTGGGAAACGGTCCCCTCCCTCCAGAAAGAGGCGGTGGCTTTGCAAACGCCCTTAAGGCGGAGGTGTCTGATAGCCGAGAAACAACAAAGCTTCTAGGGACGGGAGCATCTTTCCCTACACAAAGGTAGGAGTTCATTCTATTAACTGTTACTATTCCGATCCCCGCGGGGGGGGGGAGTAGGACTGGGGGAGGCAGGAACGCGGCCCCAGCCAAATATTTGCAAATTAACAGCCACTATTATCATGATGATAGTGCGTTGAGCTCCAGCTGGGCCCAGGCGCTCCAGACCAGACTGGGTGGCGAAGGACGATGGTCCCTCATTGGCTCCAGCATCCGAGCTAAAAGAACAGGAGCCCCAAAATCTGGCATTTGAGCAGGGCGATCCTGTTCACGTCTAGTAACTCAGGGTGGTGTAGTTGTTAGAGTGCTGGATTGGGATTCAGGAGATCCGGTTTTAGGCCCCACTGGGCCATGAAGCTCACTGGGTGACTTTGAGCCAGGCACTGACTCTCAGCACACCTCACAGGGTTGTTGTGAAGATAAAATGGAGAGGAGGAGGACTATGCGAACTGCCTTGAGTTCCTTGCAAGAGAAAAAAATGGAGCAATATAAAAGTAATATATAAGTCCTGGGAGTAAGTCCCTGAGTTCACTGGGACTTACTCCCAGGAAAGAGTACATATAGGCTATGGAGGCTGGTGGCTCCAATTTTGGTAGGGCTGTGAATCCCATCTGGGTTTTAGTCTAAAACAGACAGGACTCTAAAGCAGTTGGATGGGTTCAGCACCTTTGATAGCTTCTTTAGGGTTCTGGATGGTTCTTACTAAAACCCAGAAGGGATTCACAGCCCCACTGGAATCGGAACCACCAACCTCTACTGTTTGAAGATTGCAGTTTAACCTGTGGGGAAAGTTCATCCTACCGCATTGAGTTAGTCACCTTCCTTCCCCAAGTGAAAGCCGCCTCGTCTGCATGTTTGCTACAGAGCAGGCAGTTCAGTCGATGGGATTTGCTTCCCAGATGCAGCCCCTTCCTATGATTGTTTACCCAGAGGTCTACTGATCTATTTTCATGTACATGTGTAGGCTAGAGGATTGCAGACGTTTGCATAAATTGACTTGATTTACAGTTCTTTGGCTGAATTGCCTGGTGGATGGCAGTCACAATTTCCTCCCAGAGCTTCTAAAGCAGGGGTGGGAAACCCTAGGCCCAGATCTCAAACCATCCCCCCAGATTCCCGAGAGGGGCATGCTCCCTTCCTCTGGCCCACCCCTTTCCCCCTTAACCCCTGATAATTGGGGGGAAAGGCTGCACAAAAACCAGGAAACCTCCATTCTAAAAGGTTAAAATGCCCCCTCCACCCCCACCCCCCAAGGCTTAGTTACTGGCAGTAAAAACTACAACAGACTGGTGTTTGGGGTAATTTTGGCCCCAGCGCCTTTGCCTCTGGCTCCACCCACCCACTGAAATGAGCCTGGAAAGCTTCTAGGAAATTGAATTAGGCCCTTGGGCTGAAAGATCTTCAGTACCCCTGCTGTCAAATTAACCAGCAAGAAAGGAAACTTAAATACCTGCCGGATTCACTCTTAGTGTTTTTCCCAGTTGTGAACTACTGGTGCAACGTTTTTGCTTTACCAATTACTTGCTACCCTCTGTTAATGCTCCATGCCCTAACTGCTGGTTTAAGAAGGAAACTGTTCAGTTGGATTCATTTGAAATGAAGTGTTTAGGTTAGTCAATATTGTCCCATTGAATTGGTGCAAGAGCACTGAATGCTTATCCCGTTGAAGGTTAAATTGGTTTATCTCAATAGAGGGAGCTGCAATGTGTGACGCGGAGTCTGAAACAGGTCAGGTGCCAAAGGTGCAAAGCGAGCCGAGACCCTAAATGTGACGTATATTTAGGACCACTATGCAAGCCCTCTTAGACTCAAATGGTGTTCTGGTACTTTGGGTGAGAGATGGGAGCTGAAGTCCAGCAACATCTGGAAGGCCACAAGCCGCCCACACTTGAGCTAGAAGAAGGACCCCTTTACTGGAAGATGTACGCATTAGGCATGTGCTCCACTCCGATTAGAAGCGGCGAATCAGAAGAGAATTGGCCTGCTCCGCCTTGCCCAGAGGCGGAGTAGAAGCGGACCACGGACCCCTAGAAGCAAGGTCCGCGGACCGCTCCGATCGCCATTTTGAAACATTTCGCCCATAGGATTGCATTGCGGAAAAGAATAGGGGATAACTGTGTTGTTTTTGAAGCTATCGTTCTGAAAATTCTTGTGCTTAGAGAGTCGTGGATGGGGGTCATCTTGAGCCTACTCTCAGCTCTCTGCGTGGTGCGGTTCACTTGCTATATTTTTTAAAAAAATTGGGTAAGCAAAGAGGGACAGCGGGTAAACTGGCATTTGTTTGTTTGTTGTTTTTGTTTTTTTGAAGCGATGACAGGCACATACAACTCCCAATCCTGATGAGAATTGATTACCTCATGAAGCATCCTCCAATCCCAGCGTTCGAGGGGGGGACTAAGGAAGAGTCACCCTCAGAGCTTTGAGCTCTTAGCATCTTGTGGGTTTTGGCGTTCGTGGGGAGAGGAGCTAGCTAGGTGCTGCTGCTGCTGTGTTTGGAGATAGATTTAGGATTTAGCTTGGGGTGTGTGTGTTTGTTTGCTTCTTTCTGACTTTTTGCTTAGTTTGCTCTGTGTTTTTCCCTTACTTTGATTTAATATAAACTTTATTTTTAAATTTCGGAGTGTTTGTTTGGTTGGTTGGTTGGTTGTTCCCCCCCTCTCTTAAAGCCTGACTGTGTTTCATCTTCCTTCTTCCTTCTATATACAAAAAAATACAAAAAAAAATACAAAAAAAATATATTCTCTATTTCTTCTCTCTGTTACTTGGACTGTGTGTGTGACTGTGTTATTGTGTGAGTGTGCTGTGTGCACTGTTTGTGAAGTGCAAAAGCCACAGATTGAGCATTTCAAATCCTGTTTGGGCAAAGCATACACACTTCTTGTCCAATTTCCCTACATATAGTATAAGTAATATTCTTATACATATTATTAGTAGTAGTAGTAGTATATTCTTATACATATTATAATTAGTATTAGGGTGGCATCTGGGAGGGTGCCTGCTTCAATTTTTTTTATCTGTCAAACCGTCGGAGAACAGCCCATGTCTGAAAATGGGGTGTCCGATTTTCATAAATTCCCCCAAAATTAGGGGATGATGGGACTGCCTTGAGTCTTGGCATGCATGTGTATCCCTGGATAAGCTGTCATGGTGGTGAGTTTGAGGTTTCTAACTTGCAAATTGACAGAGCTATCGAAAGGGGTGTGAACGGGGTGCCCGATTTTCATAAATTCCTCAAAAATCAGGGGATGATGGGACTGCCTTGAGTCTTGGCATGCGTGTGTATCCCTGGATAAGCTGTCATAGTGCAGAGTTTGAGGTTTCTAACGTACAAATTGATGGAGCTATCGAAAGGGGTGTGAATGGGGTGCCCGATTTTCATAAATTCCTCAAAAATCAGGGGATGATGGGACTGCCTTGAGTCTTGGCATGCATGTGTATCCCTGGATAAGCTGTCATAGTGCAGAGTTTGAGGTTTCTAACGTACAAATTGATGGAGCTATAGAAAGGGGTGTGAATGGGGTGCCCGATTTTCAAAAAATCCCCAAAAATCAGGGGATGATGAGATGGCCTTGAGTCTGGGCGTCCATGTGGACACATGGGTAAGCTTTCATGGTGGTGAGTTTGAGGTTTCTAACATGCAAATTGACGGAGCTATCGAAAGGGGTGTGAATTAGGGTTATGGGTGGTGCGTTAGAGGTTAGAGCCCCGCCAAAAATCAGGGGATGATGGGACTGCCTTGAGTCTTGGCATGCATCTGTAGCCCTGGATAAGCTATCATGGTGGTGAGTTTGAGGTTTCTAATGTGCAAATTGACGGAGCTATCGAAAGGGGTGTGAATGGGGTGCCCAATTTTCAAAAAATCCCCAAAAATCAGGGGATGATGGGATTGGCATGAAATGGTGTGAGTATGTATACATCCATGAGGTGTCATGGTGCCAAACATGAGGTTTCTAACTTTAACAGAAAAAAAGTTGTATAGTTTTTTAGCTTTCAATGCAAGCCTATGGGAGAAAAAACAGAGCTCCGATCCGGATCCAGAGCTCCGCAGTGGAGCGGAGCGGACATAGGTGGAGCGGGGGTGGAGCGAAGCAGCCTGATCTGCAAAATGCAGATCTGGAAGAGAAGCGGAGCGGTGGGGGGGTCCGTGCACGCCCCTAGTGCAGGCTGATGTCTCTGATTTCTGTGGGGTTGTGAATCCATGGCGGATTTTAGTCAGAACTAGACAGAACTCAAAAGGAGGAATCCAAGGTGCTAAACCTATTAAGTTCAGCACCTTGAATAGCTTTTTTAGAATTCTGACTGAAACCCAGAATGGATTTGTGGCCTCACCAAAATCAGAGCCACCAGCCTCCATTGCTTTGGAAGTAAATTCTACTGCAAGCAATGGGACTTGCAATTTAAGAAGATATGACCTGCTTTGGAGGTTCAACTAATGTCCCCAGCCCCCCCCCCCCCCCCGCTCATCCAGGGTTCTTCTGCTAACAGTTGTCTCTGGGAGCTCACAGGCTCACAGCCTTTCCTGGTTCTTTCTTCCCAGCATCTGGTGCTGAGATGCAATGCTATACCAACTTACTGGGATAAAATCCCATTGAATTTAGTACAACTGACTTCTGAGTAAACATGTCCAGGATGGTACTTCTCATGCGGTAACTGAATTGTGCCTTTCCTTGTCTAAAGTTAGTCCCTAACCTACTGCAAATTAAAACCATTGGAGAGGAGGAGGATGAGATAACTAGAAAAAGTTCATACTGTCCACACTGTTCATACAGTGATGATGACACTCTACCATGCCTCTCTTCACTTGACTAAATAAATGTCAACCGGCCTCAAAACAAATGGCTGATGAGCGACTAGTCCATGTGAATCACAGGGCTACCTGCTACTTGCTGGTTAGCAGCATTTAGAGCTAATGCTGTACTAGGCACAGTATTGCAGATTACCCAACAATATGGGGGACCACGAGTTTTTAGGTCTGCATTTGGTCTCATGAGTCCCAGTGCCAATGTCCCTCCCCCCTGCCCAGCCCAGCCCCCACAACACCAGGCTCAACACACTGGCCCCAGTCTTGCTCAAGTTAGCGCCATTCACAGTCCGGTCGTCCCTGTGCAGAAGTCAGCCCCATTGACTTCAATGGGGCTTCCATCCAGGTAAGTGTGCATAGGTTGGCAGCCTTAAGGGAGTTGCGATCAGCTTGTGCCATTGGTTCAATGGGGCAGAGTCACCCAGAACTTTGGAGGATGAGGCTATGAAGGGCTGCTAGTCATGATGGCTATGTATTGCCTCCAGTACCGGAGGCAATATGAGGCTAAATACTGAAACACGAGCTATTGCATTCATTGTCTTGTTGGGGACTCCTGAGGTTGGCCCAGTGGAGGCTGCTGGCTCCGATTTCGGTGGGGCTGTGAATCCATTCTGGGTTTCAGCCAGAACGCTAAAGGAGCTCTTCAGGGCACTGAACCTACTTTGTGGGTTCAAGACCTTAGAGTTCTGGCTGGTTCTGACTAAAGCCCAGATTCGATTCAAAGCCCTACCGAAATCGGAACCGCCAATCTCCACTTGGCCACTGTGGGAACAGAATGCTGGACTAGGCCTTTGGGTTAATCCAGCTCCCCGCTTCTCGCTTTCTTGATTGGATCGTGGGTGATGTTAAATGAAACCAGCAGGACATAATTTCCAAGGCAGTGTTAGGATCGGGGGCAGTAGATAGCGAGCCCTTCCCTCCCGCTAGCTTTCGCTGTACTCTCCCCCCCCCCCCCCGCGGAGGAAATGGTTCCGATCTTTTATCGCAGCTCCAGCGCCTCGCTTTTCCTTCCGCTCCGACGACCTGTTGTTGCTTTGCGGCTGGAGAAGAAGGAACCGCCAAACGCGCGATTCACACTCGGTGAGGTTGGATGCGCGCGAGTCGGTCAGATTATAGTAGGTGGCGAAGTAGCAGCAATTAATTAATTTCTCTCCTCCTCTAAAAGGTGGGATTCTTCCCCCGGCCGAAAGGAGGCTGGGAAGTTAGCAAGGATCTGGGATTAAATCATGAGCACGTTTCTCTGGGGGTGGAAAGGAGGTGGTCGCATGTGGCATCTCTAAGGAATACACACCTTTTGCACCCTGCAGATTGCAGCCGTTTGGGGGAGATTTTCTTTTAGCAAAACTAATTGAGCAAAATTAAGGTGTTGAGTAGAATAGGTGCCTTCCGAAGTATTCCTTGCATACCACTCAACATTCTCCTAGCTGAGCACCAGAGAGAAAGGGCACGATCCAGCCAAGGTGATGCTTTTTTAGGTCTCGTGGGAAGCTAAACGTTTCTTTCAGTGTCTCTCCTTGTAGTCCAAGAGACTTAAAACAGTTGTCTTTTGCTGGGTCGTGCCCGGGTGTATCTCCTCAAATGCACTCCGTTTACACTTTTTGGCAGGGTTCATTTCCACGGCCGATTCCAACCCATGTTACCACAACCGACACGTGAATATATTCCCACCACCTGGTATACCTTGTGTTTATAGTTACCCTGGGCTAGGATGACTTTGGAGTAAGTTCCATGGAACCTACTGCGACTTGTACCCCAGTAAACACGCCTACGGGACCTGTAAATGCGAGCGCATTTTCTGTTTTGAATGTATACATTTACGTGTGTCTACATGCAAGCTGCTATTCCGGAACAAATGTATTACATTTGTTCCGGAATTTGTCTTCTGGAAAGTAGGATGGTGATAATGTTTGCCAAGTTTGCTACTCACTGCCAGTCCAAACTGTTATTCCTGCTTCCCTCTCCTTAAACGTATTCTAAAAGGTGAGTGAGTTGGAAAGATCCTAAGTTGAGAGCCAGTGTGGTGTAGTGGCTAAAGTGTTGGACTGGGAGTCGGCAGATCCAGGTTCTAGTCCCCACTCGGTCATGGACTGGGTGACTTTGGGCCAGTCACAGACTCTCAGCCCAACCTACCTCACAGGGTTGCTGTTGTGAGGATAAAATGAAGAGGAGGAGGATTATGTACGCAAGGCAGGATATAAATGCAATAAATAAATAAACCTGCGCCTGCTGGCAAAAGCGTTCCAAACCCTGTATACACCAGCGTTTCAAATCGAGTATGCGCATCAGAAGTCAATCGGAACCTCCCTAAAAGCTCCGCACGCAAATTAGAGCTAGAATTCTAGAATGGGTGTTGTGGTGCGGAGTGGGAACATTCCATCCTGGCTCTACTGTCCTAATGGCTTGGAGCTCCTAGTAGCGAATGGAAGTACCCACTTTTATAGATTTGCCTGTTAACAACTTACACAATTGCTGTAAGGAGATTTCTCTTGCACTAATATTACTAACGGTGGCATTTGGGAATAAGACTTTGAGAACTCTCTCCTAAGGTCGCAATCCTATGCATGCTAAGACAGAAAAAGAAGTCCTACAACTCCCAGCATTCCTCAGCCAGCCATGGCTGGTTGGTGAATGCTGGGAATTGTAGTACCTTTTTCTCTGCCTAAACATGCATAGGATTGTGCTCATGCATAGGATTGCGCTGGGAAGAGCAGGACCTTTTCTCTGTCTAAACAGGCGTCGGACTGCGCTGTTAAGGCAATTTAGGGTGTCGTGTGCCTTCCAAAACAAGGCAGCTTCGTGTCTTGCTCATAAACTAGGCGTTTTATGTTCGAGAGGAAATCAGCAGCTCAGGGAGCTTCAGCATAGTCTAAGTTTTCTTGTTGAGCAGTTTGATAGAGATTCTCTGCAGCCTCCCATGTAAATGAAGAGGGAATGTTTAACCCCGATCCTGAACACAGGTGGGACGTGGGTGGAGATCGATGGAAAGGGTGTGCAGACGGAAGGCTCAGGTGATTCTGCTCTAACTCAGCCGGGTTGATATGTATGGGTGGGTGGGTGGAATTAAACGTGTTTAAATCCAAGTACTTCGGATTAATAAATCTTGGGGTTCAAAGGCCCTGAAATGCATCAACCCTCAAATACAAAGCCACAAGGGTTGTTTTCTTTCGACCATTTCTTTTGTCGATTCCACAACGACTGGAGGCTTTCCTCCCCCCGCCCCCGCCCCGCACAAATAGAGCTGCTGGAGGATTCTTCGGTTGAATATCGCAAGTCGCTGCTGATGCATGACCATGATCAGCCTGAGATTTTCCTTCTGTTTACACAGCACTTCCGCCATCAAAGGAGACAAAATCACCACTTATCCATTCCTGTCAAAGTTTAATCTGCCCTGGAGGAAAACCGTATAAATACATGTGGGGAGTGGAGGCTGAGGAACAAGAGGGAACACTTTGGAGATAACTTCTTTGTTAGTCAAAACGCCTGTCCTAGCACAAAGGCTGCCAGTGTAACAAGTGTCCGATGTGTTGGTTTTACTAGAAGTTGGGACTTAGTTGAGGAAGTAAGACTGCATCTCCGCTTCCTGCTGCTGCGGAATTACGAATCGTCAGAGGAGAGTGGAAACCCATTTCTACGAAAGCCTTCCTTGTTCAAGAGGCATCTCCAGATAGGCTGGAAATTGATTTCCCAAAGTAAAATTTCCATTAAAATCAATGCAAAGAGTTTAATATGTAGTCCAGGCTTCCCCGTGGAAATCAATGGACATTAAGGTTGTACTCTTAGGTGCATTTTACTTCCTTGTAAATCTCATTGTACTCAGTGGGGTTTCTGAATAATTATGCATAACTTTAGGCTACATACCTGTTTAACCTTTGCTACCCATGACAATTTGAACTGGGGGTGGATTATTTATGGGGAGGACAGTTATTAAAAAGTTTCTCGTGTCGATCCTGACAACAGATAATCAATCCGAATCGACCCCTCTGAAAATGGCAATAAGGTCGAAAATGAAACAGTGTGGAGGTTTAACTTGGGTTAGAGGCTTTCATTCCTTGTAAACCCTAATTACATAGAGGCAAATCCGGTCTGATTATCAGTGAGTGTCGAGCCTAAATATGTTTACTCAGATGTAAGTCCCGCTGAGTTCAGTGGAGCTTACTTTCTAGTAAGTAAGCATATTATTCCCTTGTAGGTGAGCTGATATCTCTTAGGAGTGGGCTGGATGGATTTTGATAACGGGATACACATATGAAGAGACAGAGCAGTGTGCTTATGTGCACTATCTATCAGCTGCAATCCTATAAATAACTACCTACCAGGGAAGCAGGAACTTATAATGGGAGTTACTTCTGAGTAGGCCCATTGAATTGTAGTGATCTCTCTTAATATGCATTTCTTTGTGTATGCTTATCTTATACTATATAAATAAAACATGTAAAATTTATACAGTGCCTTTGAATGTTCAACAAAGTCCTCTTCATAAATTATTATTATTATTATTATTATTATTATTATTATTATTATTATTATTGGAGATGGCATTTTAATGCAAACCACGTTATGTTCTATTCCTCTTGTCCTCTCTTTTTCACACATTTCCAAGTGGGTTGTTGTTTCTTTTAAGGAAAAGGAAAAGGCAGTAGCTAAACGTTTCAAATGTACCTTGATATATAAAACAAATGCGAAAGACTTGGGCGATCCAATTCAAGTTAGACACTTTTGAAGTCCCATTGATTTAAAGTGAAGCGTCCATGTCAAGTCAGTGGGACTTAAACACACTTAAGTTTGGACATTGGGGCTGTAGAACTCCAAAATGTTCTACAGCCCCAATGACATCAATGCGGCCTCTTACTCTACTGAAGACTCACTGGGAGCCATGAGATTCTTGGAAATACTCTAAAATCGTGGGGGAAGGGGGCTGTTGCGTCTTCCAGTACAGCAAATACTACACCACACAATACGGCAAATGGTACACATACACAATTCTACCTGTTTTTGAGATACTAACGTAAAGTACATAATCCAGTATTCTCTCTTCTGTTTAACACTCATGCAGCCCGATGCTGTGCATGTTGACTTTAGAAGCAAACCCCATTGAATTCAATGGAATTATCCAGAGGTTTGCAAGACTGAGCAAGGAGCGCACAGGGCAGTTTATTTGCACGCAGAGAGTCCCTGGCCACATCTCCAGTTAAGGATCCTGTAGCAAGTGACTGGAAACCCCCGTGTCTGAAACCCTGGCGGAGATGCTGCCAATCCTGGCTTAAATGGACAAATCGTCTCACCTGGCCTAAGGCTGGTTTGCTGCCCTGTCTTGTGTGTGTCCTGGAGCGGAACCTGATGCGGGGATCCTCTCTCCCTGAGAAGTGAAACTTATGCATGGGGGGAAGTTAGTGGAGACTGGTGGCTCCGATTTCGGTAGGGCTGTGAATCCATTCTAGGTTTCAGTTAGAAGCAGGACTTGGAACCTCCTTTAGAGTGCTGGCTGGTTCTGACTGAAATCCGGAGTGGATTCACAGCCCCACCGAAATCGGAGCCACCAGCCTCCACTGGAAAAGGGACGCCTCATCGCTCCCCAGGACGGACTTGCCAGCCATTCAACGCACCTGCCGGAGTTTCGCGTCCTGGCTGAAGTCGGATATGGCAACGGGTGTTCCGCTTAACTACTAGGGGGCAGTGCAGCTGAAGCAATGGATGCCGAGTCACGATGATTAATCGCAATCCTGTGCCATTTTAGTAAAAACGGGCCTTATATTTTCGAGCAAACGCACATAGGATTGCGCGGCAAATACCACCCTTATCAAAGGGACTTTTAAGCACGACCAACTTTCCCAAGGGTGCAAACGCGTTCCGTTAAAAGCTGCGCGATGTTTGCTCTTGTCTAGCTGCAAGGTGGTGGCATCCACTCCACAGAAGAACATCCCACTCGGGATTGCAAATAACAGGATGGGGAAGGGTGTTTTTGACAGCGTGGGCCAAAAAGCCAGCGAGCGAGGGAAACAGTTGTTTCTCTTGATGCGGGGTGGGGAGAAAGTTCCTTTCTGTTGCGTTCAACTGAATGAAACGCTTAACCCACGATCCTAAACTCATATGAGCTGGGAAAGAAGTTCTCTGGATTCCAAGGAATTGGCTGCCTGTGGATCACGCCTGTTTAGAACCGCAGGCTTGAAATCACGCCAGTCTCAAATCGTGCGTGGGTGTGAGGGAAGGAACCAGAGCGCTGGGAGACATGGCATTTACCCCTGATGAATTAAAGGGTCGATCCACAAGTCAGTGAAGCTAAAAGCCTTTGGCTTTAGAATAGAGAAGCCCCCATTAAGGCCAACAGAGGGGTGGTGGTTGTAAGCCTACCGGCAAACCTTGTTGCTGTGCTCGAACCATCTGTCTCTAGAATAGCACTGGTTTAAACAGGATCGCGTCGGACTAGACAGCTTATGAATAGCGTGACCATACGAAAAGGAGGACAGGGCTCCTGTATCTTTAACAGTTGTGTAGAAAAGGGGATTTCAGCAGGTGTCATTTGTATGCATACAGCACCTGGTGAAATTCCCTCTTCATCACAACAGTTAAAGTTGCAGGAGCCCTGCCCTCTTTTGTATCTGGTCACTCTAGTATAGCTAGTGAAGCTTTAACTGTTGTGATGAAGAGGGAATTTCACCAGGCGCTGCCTGCATACAAATGACACCAGCTGGAATTCCCCTTTCAATACAACTGTTAAAGATGCAGGAGCCCTGTCCTCCTTTCAGTATGGTCGCCCTACCTTCGGATCTCCAGGCTGGATCCGTGTCCTTCTAAACACACCCACATTTCCGAAGTGAATTGGGTCTCAATTCGAAAAGTTTTCCAAGCAATGTTGCTTACAATCATAGTTTTCCCCTCCCCATCTTTTCCATGTTTACCCCCACTGTTTCGAGTGAGGCTCACGACCAGGTAAGTTTGCAAAGGACTGCAGCCGTGCCTCTCGATCCGCCAAATCCGTCGGAATCAATGCTTAGCCCTGCACTCCTATATGTTGTTTATTTGAAAGTAAGCCCCGCTAAGTTCAATGGGGTTTACGCCCTTGTAAAGGCCTTTAGGATTGCAGCTTAAATGCTGCGCAGAAGGGGCTGCGCACACCTACAATCCTAGGTAGCTTCCTTGAGAGTAAGCGCGGTTGAACACGGGATGACTCGTTATTTTCAGTAAACGTGCTTATAACATCCGGGTTGCACGTCTTTGCTTTGAAAGACCGGTAAGCAAGCATATTGAAAATTAGTATTACAATATCACAGGGCTGATATTCTGAAGATAGTCTGACTTTTTCCTCCTCTCTCCCAATCCCTTTTCCTTTCATGTCGTGTCTTTTAGATTGGAAGCCTAGGGGCAGGGACTGTCTTTTGACTGATCTCGGCATGCCTCTTTTTTGGCCTTGGGGGTAAAACGGAAGTGAACAAATAAATAATAGTTTAGGAGGAGACCAATTTCTCTGGCGTGAAAATGACAGACTGAGCATTCTTCAGAAAGTTTCCTCCAGCGTCTTCTGGGTGTGGAAATCTACAGACTATTGGCAACAAGAGTGGCAACACAGAACGGGCTTTTTCATCAGCAGAAGCCTCAGTTCGGAAAGAAAAGGGGGGGAAAGCAGACATACAATGAATCTATATTTGAATAAAATCTGTGATTTCATTGATTAACCACTTCACCAGAGTCTTAAATCTTACTAGGAAGCCGCAATGGCATCATACTAGGTGTGTTAGAATTTAGGGCTAGTCTAGACAAACAGCGCATCCCCCGAAAAAAATGTTCTAAGAGCCTACCACTTCAGGCTACAGGTGGAAAGCGGTGGAAGGAATACTATGAGAGAGAGAGAGAGAGAGAGAGAGAGAGAGAGAGAGAGAGAGAGAGAGAGAGAGAGAGAGAGAGAGGGAGGGAGGGAGGGAGGGAGGGAGGGAGGGAGGAAGGGAGGGATAGATTTAAATCAAATCTCCTTGCACACAGAAACACAGATGTCACGTAGGAGGATTCCAGCCTGGCTTGGAAAAGCACTGAGTTTTTGAGATGGAGAAATATTCGAACGCGTGAATGTTCGTCTTCATAGGATAATATTGGGAGGAATTACTCCATTTTTTAACAATGCGTAGATTGTTAGATGAACAATCTAGATGTTCATCTTCTAGATGAAGCTTAGATGAGGCTTAGATGAACAAGCACGTTGTCTGTATATGGAATCCTGGTAACTGTATCAGCCAATGGGTGCTGTCAAGGGAATTGGCTTAACGAACGTTCACTTTCCAAGCGTTTGTTTGTTTTTCACACTTTTCCCGCTTCCACGCTGTCAACCCGAGCAGCTCCCTCCAGGCTGAGCATGTTGACTAGTAATCCTGCAGCCATTCGAAGACAGGTACAAGAGGGGAGAAAAATCCCACCTCGTGCCCTTGAAGAAAGAAAGAATCCCGTCCTTGAAGATGTGTCCTCCGGATGTTTATGGACTACAGTTCTCATAAGCCCCAGCCAGCATGGACAAGGGGCAGAAGTGGTTCCAGATGCAGTCTTAGGCCACAGCTAGACCTAAGGTTTATCCTGGGATCATCCAGGGTTCGCCCCTGCCTGAGCACTGGATCCCGTGTGTGTCGCATACATGAACAGGTTTGACCCCTGGATGATCCAGGGATAAACCTTAGGTCTAGCTATGGCCTTAGTTACAGTAGACCCACTGAACTCAAAGCTGTCCTACTCAAGTTGGCCATTACTAACTTAAGTCCATTGACTTCAATGAGTCTTCTCGAAGTATGACTAATAAGGGCTCATCTACACCAAGCCAGATATTCCACTATGAAAGCAGTATATAACAGGCAGGAGCCACACCAATCAGGATATAGTGGTATGAAAGTGGTATATGGCATGTGTCAAAGGGCCCCAGTAGTGGTCAGTGCACTTCAATACTGCTATAAAGCAGTAGTGTGGCTCCTGCCTTTTATATACCGCTTCCATAGTGGAATATCCTGCTTGGTGTAGATGAGCCCTATGTCTGGAACCGATCCCTGGCCTGGAGTGGAAGGCTGCTCTAACCCGTGGAAGTCGGTGGCTCTGATTTCTGTGGGGCTGTGAATTCATTCTGGGTTTCAGTCAGAACCAGACAGAACTCTGAAGGAGCTCTCCAAAGTGCTGCACCTTCTCCCCAAAATGGGTTCAGCTTCTTGGACAGCGCCTTTAGAAGTCTGGCTGATTCTGACTAAAACCCAGAATGAATTCACAGTCCCACAGAAATCAGAGTCACCAGCCTCCGCTGGGTCTAACACATTACCAGCTTGTGGGGAGGATTTTGAAACGGTGCTGCGTCCGAGAAGCAGACAAGCAGAAAGTTTGATGGAAGATTCTTGCTTCTTCTCCCCCGCCCAGCCACGAAAGACAGGCAAGCTTTCTCGATGGGGGCGGGGAGAGAGGGGGGGAACTTGCTTTAAATCTGTGTCCAGAACCTACTTTTTAAAATATATTATATTATATTAATTTTATTATATTATATTTCTGGACTGAGTTTAAGCCAGATTATTAGTCCAGTCCTTGTAATGGGTGGGTGGATAGGCGAGGCTTTTAAGATCCAGATCGGGCCCTGCGCCTACTCTAGAGTAGCAAAGAAAGCTGTTAGTCACAGATTGAAAGTAATGTCCTGGGAGTGGGGTGCCCCACTGCTACGGTTAGTTTAAAGCTGCGGCTTTCAGCCCCCACGGTAAGGTCCTTCGACCTTCTCGGAGCTTGGGCCCCGCTGGCCTGGCTTCGAAGCTGGGCGCCGCCGGGAGGCTCCCTTCTGCGAAGTGCAGCTGCTGGCAAGCGCCGCCCGCCCGGGCTCCTTTCGCCTTCGTCTCCGCGCCTTTGATCCGGACCTGCTTTTCCGGGCGGGGCTGTTGGAATCCCTTCTCCCAGAGAGCTTTTGCCAGCTGGCGGCGGAGCCTTGAGGCGCCGCTCTGCCAAGGCCAAGCAGAACTGCGCGCGACTCGTGTCGAACGAGGCCCCGATGAGCTGCGGGCGGGGGAGGGGGCGGGGATCCGGGCCCCACATTTAGGTGGGCACGGATGGGTCTCCTCAGCTTTTCCTGCTCTCGATTCTGCCCTTTGTACCCCATGCGCCCCTTCCCCTTGCGCTGGGCCTATGCAACTTGGGACCCAAGGAGTGGGATTCTGCCAAACAACTACACAGCTCTCTGTGCTCCGCAGTCCCAGCCAAGCACCTCAAAGGATTCTCTTGTGGGCCACTTGAGGGGCCCTGGCTCAGTTGGTAGAGCACCTGCGTTGCATGCAGAAGGCCCCAGGTTGGATCCCCACATCTCCAGATCGGGCAGGAAAAAAATCTGCCTGGAACCCTGGAGAGCCTCTGCCAGTCAGTGTCGACAATATTGGGCTAAATGGACCAAGGGTCAGACTGATCATAAGGCAGATTCCTACACCCCTATGTACTGGAGGACTGGGACTACTAAACTTGGTGGGTCTCACATTGTTCAGGCCTGGACTGAATAGGCTCATATGTGGGGAGACATTTTGTTAGTTCCCTGCTCAGTTATGAAAAGCTGCAATGAACCAAAACCCCCAATTCCCTGTTTTTCTTTAGAATGCCCCATTTTTCTGTCCAAAGACATCCTCCATTCATGGTTGTCAATGCAAGCGTCAAGTAGGCACACCATATTGCATCGTCCCACACAGAACAGTTGTCCACAATCTGGTGCTCTCCATATGTATTGGGCTGCAACTACAACACCCATCATCTCATGAAAGGAGGTTTAATGGGTGTGCTGGCTGGAGATGATGGGAGTTTTGATCCAAAATCTGGAGAGTGCAGGCTGATACAGAGAAGGAAAGAAGTCATCTCCTCAACTTTATATTCTACCTCCATTCATTCAACAGTGTGTTCAGTATTGGCATCTGATTGGATCCTTGTCTTCCCCCTTCCATGGAAGGCAAATTGCTAATTTTTGAATATGCCTCCTGGTTTCCATCTTCACTGACCTGGAGGAACATTAGGTACTTCCCCTCCAAGAAGAGTTCTGTGCTGGAAGCATGCCAAGCTAAAGATCATGTGAAACATTTCTATTACATTCATTTGCCATCCCATAACATAAAGTTCTCTGGGTGGCTTATATTAAATAAGTATTAAATCTAATACAAAATAAGACAGAAAACCATAACATCCAAACAACATAAATACAAAAGGAAAGAAAATTGACAGCAACCCCAGAGTTAAAATACAGTTTTTTTAAAACTGAGAAGCCTACACACTGCATATATTATTGTAAAAATCTGGATGAACAGAAAGGCACCAAAAATATCACAAGGATAGCACCAGGAAAGCCTCTTTTGCAAGGTAGTTTCATAATTGGCGTGCCACCTCCAAGAAGACTTTCTCCGTAGTAGCCACCTACTTCACTTAATCTGGTGAGGGCACTTCGAGCTTAAAGATTATTCCTTTCTAAATTCAATTACAAAGTGCTGGTATGTTTTATTTATTTATTTATTTATTTTATCCAATTTGTTATTTTCTTATGTTTCTTTGTTACTTGAATTGGACATGTCGAAGGGTGATGTACACATAACTTATTTACTTATTACATTTATATCCTGCCTTTTTTCTCTTGCAAAGAACCCCAGACATAGTTCTCCTCCTCTCCATTTTATCCTCACAACAACCCTGTGAAGTAAGTTAGGCTGAAAGTCAGCAACTAGCTCAAAGTCACCCAGTGAACTTCATGGCCAGGTAGCAACCAGAACCTGGATCTCCCCAGTCCCAGTCCAACACTCTAACCATTACACCACACTGGCTCTCAACTTAGGATCTTTCCCACTCACTCAGCAATTATAATACTTTTTAGGAGAAGGAAGCAGGAATAACAGTTTGGACTGGCAGTGACTAGCAAACTTGGCAAATATTATCACCACCCAACTTTCCAGAAGCCTCAAAACTCTGCAGAAGCCTCAAATCAGTGGCCTCAGGAATAATCAGGGCTAGTGGCAACTGTGCAAAACAAAACAAAACACCAGGACACCTCTAGGCTGGTTGTCTGTGAAAGTTCAGTGAAAATATGTGCCTGCACATCCAATCTCACGGCATAATCTTGGGTGTGTTCTACCTCTTGGGTTATTATGACCTGCCTCACAGGGTTATTATGAAGATTAAGTGAACCACACTGAGCTCTACAGAGGAAGGCTAGGAGGCAAATGAACAGTAGCATCTTCACGGCCAGAATGCACCACTTCCAAGAGTGTAATATGGTTGCTCCAATTTGCATGGTTTTCTAGGCTGGGTTCTAGCAGGGAACTGAAGCAATGAATCCAGCAACCTGATCCTAAAACATCTATCTATCTAAGTTCTGGTTGTTGTTGTTTTATTACAATTATATATATTCCACCTTTCAGGATACAAATCCAACCAAGTAACATAAAAATATAAAAATCACAATAAACAATATTTAAAAAGTCATCATCGGGATCTTCCCCACAGGGCAGTTGATGGAAGATGGCCTTGGGGGCAGAGAGGGTCTTGCTGGTACAGGATCATGTGTCTGGTATTATCCTCTCTTACCTTGCTTTCTCCTGGAATCTTTCCCACAGGGCAGTTGGTGTTAGATCACTCTGGGGAGGTGGGGAAGAGAAAATCCAGTTAGAGCAGGTCCTGAAATCATCTTTGCTTCTCTCTCTCTCTCTCTCTCTCTCTCTCTCTCTCTCTCTCTCTCTCTCTCTCCTGGGATCCCTACTCAGTCATGAAGCCGGGTAATCACTATCTCTTAGCATAACTTACATTACAGGGTTGTAGAAATGATAAAATGGGAGGGGGGGACCATGTACATTGAACTCCTCTGAGTAAAAATGGGATATAAAACTAACAGAATAGAATCTTATATAAGTATATGGTAGTGTAAGACCTATTACTAGAGATCTACCAGACCAATTTTGCTCATTCTTGTTTTAAGCCGAAGCTTAAGCAGTGTAGACATGCAGAAAAATGTGGAAGTTCAAAATAGTTCAGAGCTCAAGCTTTAATAGCAATAAATTTCCCCCATGCCAAACAAACAGGGCAGCCCTTTCACCAGCAGGATGACGGACAGCTCTGCTTGGCCAACCAGTGTGGTGCGAATGTGGGCCCCAGTGCAGCTGCACAGTTAGGCTGTGCCTACAAGTAGGGAGGGAGAAGGGAGGGAGGCAGCCAATCGGGGTGCACGAGGGAATGGGGCCATGCTGCATGCAGTTTTTGGAGGGGGGATTCAGTATGCAGGAGCCACATTTGCATTATTCATGAGCCCCTCTGTTGTGAGGGGACTGAGGGGCAAAAAAACAGGAAAGAAGCAGGACTACTAGTGCCCATGATGGTGTGGGCTTTGCACAAATAGAATAGAACAGAACAGAACAGAATAGAATTAGAATAGCTGGAGCGCTGTTCTTGTTTCCATCCCCCAAGCATTTTTTCCAGCAATCTAATTGAGGGTGGGGGGAAGTGTTTAAATAGTTGTTCTTGTTAGTCTCAGAAACCCTTACCGACCTATTCCAAATCATCCAGAGATCTTCCAGTAGATCCCAATCTACCAAGTGCCTGCAGCTGTCTGGTATGGTAAGTGTAGGCCAATGCTTTTTCAGGGTGTCAAGGATCAGTCACCCCATTTTTCCAGTGCCAGCAAAGTGGAAAGGGCAGAGGATGCAAGCAAGACATGAAACCTCTTCTGGCTGAAGCCTGGGTCATCTGTGTCACAAGCCAAGAAATGCCACAGCAGGGGCCTGCCAAAGGAAGAAGAGTTGGCAACAGTGTTGTGTTCCGGGGAGGAGCAGAGAGTGACACATTGCCCAGGCATGTCAGAACAGCCGCCCTGAAAGCCACTGTTCAGCAGTTTCAGAGGGCAGCATTTGTAATGTCTTAGAGATACGAGGTTACTGAGGCCAAGGAGGAGCAGATGCCCTGAGATGGTGTGGGTGAATAAGGGAGGAATATATAGGTCCGTGCTCTGGGTTCATTCTGCTTCTTTGTGCATTACACCATCCTCTTCATTGGACTCTTTGTGTGAGCAGCAGAGATGAGTCTGCAAACTCCAAATCTCTCATTCCTGAGTAATCTTATTTTACTTATGGAACTACTCTGAAGGTAAAAATGCAATGCTAAGGCTTGGTACAAAGCTAAACATGGCAAAAAAAAAGTGCAAAGTGGCCATTATCCTGGTTGTGCTTTTATATTGTATTTTATATCATGCTTTAATACTAGGGGTGTGCACGGACCCCCCGCTCCGCTTCACTTGCAGATCTGCGATTTTCGGAGCGGGCCGCTTCACCCCGCCCCCGCTCCGCCCACTTCCGCTCCGCTCCACTCGGAGCTCCGGATCCGGATCGGAGCTCCGTTTTCCCCCCCCCATAGGGTTGCATTGAAAGCTAAAAAATTATACAACTTTTTTTCTGTTCAAGTTAGAAACCTCATGTTTGGCACCATGACACCTCATGGATGTATACACACGCATGCCAAGTTTCAAAGCAATCCCATCATCCCCTGATTTTGGGGGAATTTTTGAAAATCGGGCACCCCATTCACACCCCTTTTGATAGCTCCGTCAATTTGCACGTTAGAAACCTCAAACTCACCACCATGACAGCTTATCCATCTGTCCCCATGGACACCAAGTTTCAAGGCAATCCCATAATCCCCTGATTTTGGGGGAATTTTTGAAAATCGGGCACCCCATTCACAACCCTTTCCATAGCTCCGTCAATTTGCATATTAGAAACCTCAAACTTGCCACCAGGACAGCTTATCCATGTGTCCACACGCACGCCAAGTTTCAAGCAAATCCCATCATCCCCTGATTTTTGGGGAATTTATGAAAATCCAACACCCCTTTCCATAGCTCCGTCAATTTTGCACGTTAAAAAAAACCCTCAAACTCACCACCATGAAAGCTTATCCAGGGATACATACGCATGCCGAGACTCAAGGCAGTCCCATCATCCCCTGTTTTTTGGCGGGGCTTAAACCTGAAAAATTTGGAACTTCCAAAACTCCAAGTGAGCGCAGGAAGGACTTCTCCCCTGAGTCAAAGCCACACACACACAACATCCCTGCGAGGTGGGCAGGGGAGGAGGGAGAGAAGGCAGGCAGGCATGCAGCTGGCATTTCTGGGGGCATAAAGAAGTGAGCCAAGGATAAGCCAGTAATGCATATAAAATGGAATAAATCAATAAATAAACAAAGGAGGGGTGGAATTAAAAGCAGCAGTGTTGCTGAATAAACAACAACAAGAACTTTTTTAAAAAGGCTATATCTTTTACCAGCAATAGGGGGACATGCCCGGGGGAGAGGGAAGCAGCTGCCAGTTCAGCTCAAGAAAGCCATTGCTTCACCAACAGCTCTGAGAAGTAAACACTCACTTCAACTCATAACAGGCATCGCTCCACCACTAAGAAGTAAATGCTCACTTCGACTCATGATAGGCATTGCTCCACCATTTTACTCTCTTTGGAAGGCTCTGATGGCCTTCCAGTGCAGGAGAGAGTGGGGGCACGTCCACGATGAGATGCCCTAGGGGAGCTCATCCCCTTGCACCACATCTTTTCAGTTGTTCCCCAAAGTTAGGGTGGGGAGCAGTGCTCTCTTATTATTGGCTTAGTATATGATTTCAGGTTGTGTTTGTGCATTTGGTGGGGCTACTGTGTTAAAAAACACTGGGAAAAGTCCGTTCAGATTAAGAAAGAGAAGTTTCCCAGAATCCCAAGTTACCCGTTTTGCCTATGCCCTCCTCTAACTTTGGGATCATGTGATCATGACCGGGAGCTGACTCTGCCCCTCAGCCCTTTGAAAAAGGTATTTTTCCCACCGTTTTTTAAAAAATTCTAGCGCGCGACCCGCACGACACAGAGAGGTGAGAGTAGTCTCAAAATGACCCCCATCCACGACTCTCTGTGCACAAGAATTTTCAGAACGATAGCTTAAAAATCAACCCAGTTATCCCCAATTCTTTTCCTCAATGCAATCCTATGGGCGAAAACCGCACGCTGTCCGTTTGTTTACCCGATTTTTAAAAAATTCTAGCACGCGACCCGCACGACACAGAGAGGTGAGAGTAGTCTCAAAATGACCCCCATCCACGACTCTTTGTGCACAAGAATTTTCAGAACGATAGCTTAAAAATCAACCCAGTTATCCCCGATTGTTTTCCACAATGTAATCCTATGGGCGAAATGTTTCAAGATGGCGATCGGAGCGCTCCGCCTGAACTAGGAGCTCCGAAAAATGGCCGCTTCTCTTCGCCTTGCTTCTAGGGGTCCGCGGTCCGCTTCTACTCCGCCTCTGGGTAAGGCGGAGCAGGCCAATCCGCTACTGCTTCTCCGCTCCTAATCGGAGCGGAGCACATGCCTATTTTATACTGTTTGCTTTATACTTTGTATGCCTTTAATTTTTGTGAACCACCCAAAGAGCTTTGGCCATTGAGCGGTATAAAAATTTTATACCCCATTGGGCGGTATAAAAATGCAATAAATAAATAAATAAATAAATAAGATAACAGATCACAAAGCCACGAAGCCTGAAACACTGAAGTAATGAGACTTGTTCCAGTCTTGGCATTTGCTTGAAGAGAATGGACAGGCCAAGAAGTTAACCAAAAATGGTTTGGAGAACTTTCTAAAACATACCATGCAATCCTATGCATGTCTACTCAGAAAAAAATGAGTCCTATTGAATATAATGGGGTTTACTTTCAAATAGGTGTGCGTTTAGGATTGCAGCCTAAATGTGCTGCTTTCTATATAGACCTTACCTTGTCTGAGGTGTGAACTTCTGACACATATACTTGCCCTAGGTTCAGCTGTTTGGGGGAAATTGTGAAGCCATCTGCCATGAATCTTAACGCATTAGTGACTAGCCATTTTTCCAATTCAACTTGAGAATCAGTCTTCATTCATTCCTTTGCATTTTCCTTCTCCCAGGGCTGGTTCACATATGCATGACCATCACCAGATTACTCTAGCTCAGGTGTCCTCAAACCTTTTGTGTCAGCTGGCACATTTGGAATTTAAGTGATATGGGGGTCTCCAGCTCTTGCTTCTGATAATGTCTGTCTTGCCTTTGTGAATGAACCATCACAGACCTAACACCAGAGATACAGCTGGCAGATGAACTCATATTAATCTGACAGTCATCAAGTTTAGAGTACCAATACCAATCAGTTCAGTTGATAAGCCATGGGGTTTTAGTTGGTTAATCACCGATTCTATCAATTATATTTGCATTATCAGGAAAAAAACCCATCATTCTAAAGCAAGAAGCAGGCTGTTTGGGGGTATTATTTGATGGTGCCACTGAAGGCATCATCTTAGAAGATGATGCCTTCAATGATGCCTTCTATGTTACAGAAAGGGAGGATTGCCTTTTGTTTTCATGCTTTTGATGGTTTTAATTTTTTGCATATCTGTTTTTAATGTTCATTGTTTTAAACTTTTGTAAACTGCCCAGAGAGCTTTGGCAACGGGGTGGTATATAAATGTAATAAAATAAATAAATAAATAAAGACAATGCTTGCCATCTGCATGTTTCATATGAACTTCTATTCAAAATAATACTTGTGTGTGTGTTATTTTAACAGGGAAATCTGCTTCCCTGTTAATTGGGGATGACTTTTTAGTCAAGTGAAATATTTTGACTCAATGAATCAAACTCGTTAATTGTTGCAGCTCTAAATTACTGAAGTGTAGCTGAATCAAATGATGTAGGTGCATGTGTGAACCCTGGGAGGCCAGGGATGAATCAGCAGAAATTGGAGGTGAAGTGACATGCTTCTCTTTCCAGCCTTGCCAGGTAAGAGGTGAGGAAGTTCATCCCGTGATAAGGCAGAAGGATGTGGCTTTAGGAACAATGAGCTTTGTTTCATCATCATTATCCATCCATATCAGCAGAGCTAGGATTTGCCCTGATATTATGAGTCTGCCAGCACAATCCTATACACATCTCCTCAGAGGTAAGCCCTATTGAATTCATTGGGACGTATTCTCAGATCAGTGGGTACAGGATGGCAGCCTTCGGGTTGCCAGGTCCACCCCCTGAGAGGTGTCCTGGACTTTTAACTGTTGCACAAATGCAAAAAATTTACTAGGTGAGTCCTCCCCCATCACTGATTGGAGAAGCTGCACCCACTGCATTTTTAAAAATTCGATTCAGTTCAGTTCTTAAAGATGGAGACGTCATCTCAGAGTCTCAGCCTGTCAATTCTAAGAGATTTTTTTATTCTTACTAAATTAGATGATTAAAAAATAAAGCAAGAGATTAGATGAAACAAAAGTGAGAGATAAGCTATAAATCTAGGCCTTATTTCCCATTGGAACCCGGTTTCTCTCCCTGCAACACAAGCAAATATGGGGGAAGCAGTTATGCAGCTGCTCCCAGGAAAGGGGCAATCACATGACCAGCGTGTTGCCACACATCACCTTGAAACGCACAGAGGGCTACATAAACTTGCCCTGCCCCATTCCCAATGCACTTCTATTTGGTCGGCTCCCACCTTAGGTTAAGGTTTAGAGCGTCATCACACAGGGGGAAACTGTTTTTCCTTACCATCGCTTCTCTGCTGTGCATTTGTCCCTCATTACTTCCTCTTTTGAATGAGGAAGTAAACAACCTGCATGTGGCCCATTCAGCAGGAGACAGTGTCAACTTCCAACTTTAAAATAAGTCAGACGTAGGGCTCCATCACACCAGCGTTTTATCACACTGTCAGCCTGCCTTGTTTATCGTTTTGCCCCGCAACACTCATATGACGTCCCTGTCCTGCAGATGTCTCACCTCTCCTCCTCCATTTTCCATCTTTTTCTAGAGTGGAGAAAGTGTGATTATTTATTTATTTATTTATTTATTTATTATAGTATTTTTTATTTGCAAATATAAAAACTTAAATATTAACATAATACAGAAACCATACATGCAATGAATAATAGATTACATATGCTTTTTTAAAAAAGGAAAGAAAATGCTACACAATCCAATTCTATAAACACACAGTACAAATTATTTAACATTGGCTATTAGGCAGTTTTAAAGGATAATTAATTAATTGGGATGATAGGTCCCCAATCAAGGCTATTTATTTTAATTATAATTATTTTTTCCCAGAGAGACTATTTTCTTCACACAAAATAAAAGCGCCCTTCCGTCCCCATGTATTGCCACCCTCATGCTATGTTGCTTTTGTTGGGGGCTGTCCTGCTAATGAAATAGGAGGGAGAGGCGGTTCTCCTCCAGCTTGCTGAGTCTGTCGGTTGAACAAACGGACTTGTGCTGAGTCAGTCAAACAGACTTTTGCTGCTCCAATCCCACCCTCATTGCCCGCAGAAACGTTGCCCAGCCAGTTAAATGATCAATCAGTAAAACCCTACACAACAAAACCAGAATGATGGGGGAAGGCAACCACGCCCATCACCTGACAATGAACTGGAAGGGGAAGGAGAAGGGCTGGTGTGGGGCAGGCACAATAGCGGGAGAGCAAAGAAGTGAAAAGAGAGTTCACTGCTGCAGCGGCAATCGTGAAAGGGACTAGCGCTTGCCACGCTAATGAAACAGAGGTCAAAATTGCAGGTGCATACCAGGAAACAAAGTAGGTGTGATGGAGCTCTCTCTGGTTTGTTTGTTTTTGTGGTGCGAAGAAGGCTAGAAGGGGCAGGAGACAGACGACGTCATGAGAGGGACCAGCAAAATTCCGTGAGTGCTCAGTAACGAGCATACAATAAAGCACTCGTCGGATGGAGCTCTGAGTGCAGGTGATGCTAGTTGCATACTGAACAAGTAGGATTCCTCACACACACACACAAATGGCCAGATTAGCTAAGCACTGTTTGTTTGTTAGTTTGTTTTCATTTATTTCATACTAAACTGCCAAGGGAGCAATTGGCTGAGTACCATGGCAATGCCTTAAATAGGTTGATTAGTCATGACAGGTAGACTGTGTGGACAGGGAAAGTGTGGATGAGTCATTATGGAGTACTTGGATGCATATTGAAAGCAAAAGGGCGGCTCCCAGGACCTGCCACCCAAATTTGAGATTGGGAAAGGACCCTTTGGAACCTGAATTACTCAAACACCTATAGTCTTGGGACTTGGGAGATGGTGGCCCAGGAGGGCACCCCTCAAATCCTGAAGAGGGGGTGGCAAGGGCAGTTTGGCTGTCTCCACCCTCAGGTTGAGCCAGGCTTGCCGTTCACAATTTATTCACCTCATCGTTCACATGTTACCACTTTATTTCTGGGTACGGTTGCAAAAGAAGGGGGAAATTATAATCTGCTGTAGGTTTGGCCCCTAATGGCAAGCTCTGGGTTGTCTGCTGCCATGCCCTATACAAGCATGGTAGATACATTAGTCTAGAATGCCTTCATTCTCTGAAGGATACTTTTGATGAAGTTAGAGTGAGTGGAGGTTGGTGGCTCCGAATTTGGTGGGGCTGTGAACCCATTCTGGCTTTGGAGGCTAAGGTTCAGCAGCTTGGAGAGCTCCTTTAGAGTACTGGTAGTGCCCAATGTTAGTCTACGTAGAGTAGACCCATCAAAATGAATGGGACTTTGGTTAGTCATGACTAACTGAAGTCTCATTCCTTTCAAAAGGTCTACTCCACATAGGACTACATTAATACTACCCTCAGACTGGTTCTCACTGAAATCTAGAATGGATTCACAACCCTACCAAAATAGGAAACACCAGCCTCCACTGGTGAGTTCTTTATACAATGATGGCTGCATGAATTTTGCTATTTGCAAGTGAGTCATCACAGATCAAACGCACACAGGCAGAGATTCATATCACTCCAACCCCTATATCTCAATGGAAGCACTCCACACATTTACATGTGAGCCACTGAGAGATTTATTTTTTTTTAAAAAAAAAATTAAAATATTTATAACAAACATATTGTTCTCTGGATGGGGTGTTACAGCATCAAAACATTATGATGCAATAACAAATCAATCATCAATCAATAAAACAATAATGCACATTTATTTAAACAGCAATTATTTATGTATTACAGTGGTTTATCAATTTAATGATTACTGATGAGATACAAAGTGATGGTCCAGGCCCGAGACCCACCTTGGATCCCCAACCTGCAACATGGGACCCATTTTCACAATTTCACAATTGCCCAAAATGGCAGCAACAGCTTTGGCAGAAACAACCCATCTATACTGATCTTGTGACCCACTTTTGGATTGCAACCCATTGGTTGAAGACCACTCCTTTAGTCCACACGTTGTCTGGTGTGTTGGATGAGATTTATCATTCCCTGCTTCTCTTGTACAATTGTAATGGGCTGCACTACATGAGTGGAGAGGGGCAACCACATGGTCTATAATGAAAAACTTCTCCTCTAGGTGCTCATAGTCCTGAATGGAACAGCGGCCACTAGTGGCTGGTTTGTAGCACAACTTCCTCTGCACATAGTAGGAAATCCCAAGATATTTCAGCAGCATTGGGATATCTGGGTGCGTGTGTTTTTTTAAAAAAGAATAGAATTACCAGGGGAAAGCACGGGAGACATGCAGGAGGTTAACAACATTGCCAAAAGGACCCACAAACCTCCATGCCTTATTTTGCTCATGTTAAGAAGCTCTTAGTATCACCAGTTTGCCTTCTGGGATATGAGAGTTTGTTACTGGCCATATCTGCCAAGGCAGACTGTTATAAATGGGCAAGCCTCCCCCAAGGCACCCATTTTGTAGGAGTGCCTAATTCCAAATGTGCCCACTGACCTGAAAAGCTTGGGAACTCCTGAGTTACGACACTGTATGTTACGTGAGAATCCCAGGAGTAACCTAACAGCCCAAAGATATAACACAATGACTCTCATCATATGGACCTGGGCAGTAGAAAAGATCAGCCAAGTTTCAAAGTTCCTTTCCCAAGGCAAAACATCCACAGACTTCATTACTCCATCCCAGACCCTGATCTAATACTTGCTGAAGTTGCTTGAATGACTCACTGGGTAAAAAATTAAGCACACATGTAAATCTTAGCAGGATTGAGTCTTATTGTCTGACTCCACAATAGAGGTTTTGTCTGAATAATGTCTTCAGGATTGAGCCATTAATGAAGAGCACTCGGAAGAACAAGCGGCCAAAGGAAAATGCCTCAGGGATTCCATATTTTATATGGTGGAAGGGGAGGGGGATTTGCTACTAAAAAAAACACCCCAAGAACCAGAGTGACATTTTTGGAGTCAACTTTTAGATAATCATAACTTTGTACATCCTGAAACCTACCATCAGCTGTCTATGCAGTACAAAATAAAGATGTGCTTAGACAAATACGTCAAATCTGTATATGCGTGTTGACTGCAACAGCTCCAAACAGTATCCATATTCTCAGGCACAACGACATTTTGAAGTTTTCAGTGGCCTCAGTCCAACTCAGAGTTAAGCACACTTAAGCTCCTGAAACCAAGAGGTTTAAGTGCATTTAATGCTATGTTGGGCTGGAGCCAATATTCATGTAGAGAATCATTGTGATCCCCTCAATTTTCATGTTATCCCCTTTATCTATTACCACCAACTGAACTCAACTTCTTCGTTTATCGTTCTGCAAAAGAAGTCACACGATAGTTAAGATCAAACAAATGTTCTGTTTCAGAAAAAAAAAGTTTTTGTTTTGATCTGGAGCTCCTATTCAAGGAATCTGATAGGTTTTATCCATCCAGAGATGTTCCCCCTGCCTTTATGGAGATAGTTTCAGCAGGAGGTTGAACTCGATGGCCTTATAGGCTCCTTACAACTCTACTACTCTATGATTCTCACTTCAAGGAACACTGTCTACAGAGATTCATCTGCCCCTGTGTCTCTACTATGGGACTGGAAGCCCCTACACCTTGCAAAGGATTTGAAGGCACATCCTCAGGTGTACACAGAGATCTGTTTGTCCTCATGGTTGAGAGTGCACTCAGAACATATCCAATGGTTCCTTGTAGTTGTGCATTGCTTGGGAAGATTGACAGCTATAGGTTGTCACTGAGCTCCCTTCTTCAACGATCATTACTACCCATAAGAACTTCACACCTTGGGGCCAAACCTGGCCCACCACCTAGGCCCTGAATCTGGCTCTCTAGGGTTCCCCCAAGCTGCCGTCCCCAATTCCCTGGCCCTACTGCATTTCCCCAACTGCATGTAATGCCTAGCTGACCTTCAGATTTTCTATAGCTCTGCATTAACAATTTTTGGTCACATTTGCAGCCTTAATATAACTTTCCCATGGAATAAACCAAAGCATTTAATGCAGAGTTTAGCATATTTGAACAAATGTGGGCTTCTGTGCAATTTGGCTAGCAATTACTGGTCCAGATGTTATATTTCTACATGGCTGATTTCAGACTTTAGCACTTAACTGCCTGTGTGGAGACAGCCCTGGATGGGGCAGGGCAACTTATGAAGGACGACTCCCCAGTGCTTTGTGCCTTTTGCTAGGCTTCATTTTGCTTCTTCCATGTTCTAAAGATTTCACATGGATCACTTGACCCTGCAAATTGAACTGACGCAGCTAGTGGGCAGGTTAGGGGTGGCTGTTCACTGCACCAGACTATTCCCACTCATTCCTAATTGAGCCAAATCGAGGCGAGTGAGCTTCATCATGATTTCAATGGCATTACTAGGCAAAGACAGACTTCCAGCCGAGTGGCCAGTCATCTTCCCCACCTTAACATCGTCAGTTACCTTAAAGCCTTATAGTGCAATCCAAATGCTCTAAGCAGCATGGAGGAAATGCTATCCCATGGAGTGGTTTAGGAGAAATCCGGGCCATGCCAGGTTTCCAAATGAATCAAGTTTATTAAGGAAGAATATAAAGGGAAATAAGAGAAAGGCTGTGAGTATGCATGGTAAAAGGGGGAGGGGTTTGGAGAGCGTTCACTGGGCTAGATCTACACCAAGCAGGATAAAACACTTTGAAAACGTTTTGGAAACTATACGTTGTGTGTCCTGGGCCCCAGTAGTTGTCAAAACTGATTTATTTATTTATTTAAAACATTTGTATCCCACCCTATATCATTAAGATCTCAGAGCAGCGTCCAGATAAAAACATAAAGTATAAAACAATAAATATACACAGTTAAAAACAAATTAAACCATGATCCAAGTTAAAACAATATATCATTTAAAAGCATTAAAAGCAGTTAAAACAATATGCCAGTGAGTTTAACCATCAAAGGCTTTGTTAAAAAACACCATGTTTTTACTTGGTGTCGAAATGCAATCAATGTTGGCGCCAATTATAAACCATTTTAAAGCAATAGTGTAGATCCTGCCCAGGTCTACTTAGATCTATCCTGAGTAGATGAATGTAGCAAGTGAACCGCCCAGAGAGCTTCGGCTATTGGGCGGTGTAAAGGAAACCACACTCAGCCAAACCGGCTGTCCACTGGATTTTGCACAGATCTTGGAATAAAGCACACAGCTCTCAAATTGAAAGGGTTAGGCCCAATCCTTTATTGAAATTGGAAGGGTAAGAGGCAAGCATCACATCAGATTAGCTACTAAAATTGATACAGAAATAACACCCTGAACCCCAATACCAGCAATACTAATACATTGTTACAGAATATACTTCCCCAGCCAGGTGTCCTTCAGCTCAGGCGCCAGGCCCCATGTTTGGTAGACTTTTTATGGCCACTCAGCTATTCTACTCCCCCCTCCCTCAGGATGGGCCATTTTTTTCCCTTCACAGATGCAAATTGCCCCAAGGCCACTTCCCTCGCCTTGACGGAGCCAGGAGATGGCCTCACGCCCACGGCCAGGTGGAGAGATAAGCGGCACTTCTGCAATTCTATAACAGACAATAGACAATGAATAAAAATTCTTAAAAACAGCAATTCTTTGTACACTTAACCCCTTCCTTACAGGCGGTATAAAAATGAAATAAATAAATAAAATAAAGTCCACTTGCAGAGAGAGTCATGGGTCACTCTGGTGTTCCATCTAGATGGTCAGAATGTGACAAAAGCATAGAAGCAAATCTCCCTGTGTTTTATGTCAGGAGTGGATCACCTCTTCCAACAGGAGGGCCAAATTCCATTCAGAGAAGGTCTTTTGGGCCATATTGCAGTGGCGGATGAGGCAAAAATACCAAATATACCACCATATTTTAGGTTGAAGCTCTTACTGCCAGTGATGAAAACTTAGGAGAGACATTTCAACCTTTTAGAAGGGGTGGGAGGGGGAGAAACTGCAAAAGCTGGAAAACCACCCAAATGATCAAAGGTCAGGGGTAAGGAGGTGTGGCCAGGAAAGGGTGTGTGGTCATATGAGGGACACAGGAGGGCCAGATTTGGCCCCTGGGCCTGAGGTTCCCCACCCCTAATTAATGTTATCCAATCAGGAGGGTCAAGAATGACAGCTGAGGGAGTATCCACCAGTGGGGTGTGCTACCTGGGATTAGGTGCAATTCAATTCATTGGCAGACAAATAAGGCCCAAGAAAAGAGACAATCCACTCCAGAGATCACCTTGAGAAGGTGAGAAGCATGTGGCTATACCTTTCCTGCCGGACAACCTTGTGGGTTTTAAAGGAGGCTTCGTAGTATATGACTTAGAGGGCTTGATGAAGTGGCGTCTAAATATTCCAGCCAATTCCTAAAGCAGCAGGACTTCAGGGTTCAAGTCTGTATCACAGTTGTGTTCTTGTGCAGTGCCCATTTATTTCATTCATGTTTGAATAATGACACGGTGCATTCACAGAGCAATTAAAGCAAGGTGAAGTCTCTTCCCATTCATTTTAAAGAGTGTAAGCAGCATTTATAGAAAATACTTGGCTATGACTCCATGATTTAAACAGACACACACTACCATCTTGGTTATCAAGGCAATGACCCAAAATATTATCTTCAAGGCATTTTTACTTTAAAAAAAAATGGCTGGAAACTGATAATTGAAGCTTGCAATGTCCTGAACCATATTAATCTCCACCATCACCACCACCCCAAAAAAAGCTTTAAAAGATACAGTTAACAGGAAACTTGCAAGACAATGTTCTTAATCTATACCAGATTGCTACAGCTGCAATTAATTTTGTCTTCAAGATTAGCTCTTAACCATTGTCCTTCTGATGCAACTCTGCATTCTCTAAAAAAAAATAAGCCAAGAGAGTGAGATGACTTATCACCGGTTGTGTGTGCTCTTCATTTGCTAGTTTGGGAGGCGGGGTGAAGAATGTTGCACACACAGGATGGCGAAATCAGATGCTTCTTCTGCAGGTCTGCCTAACTGATGACCCACCAAGCTGAATGCAGCCCACCAGCCATGTATGACAAGTCAGTAAACCTCCATTGTTTTGCTACAAACCTGGGCAGGTGGAAGAAAACAAAAACAAGGGGATCGTCTGATAATTAGCAGGCCACCAGGTTGCTAGGTAGTTAAAAGATTTGGGGCCTAAGCCCATTGGACACAATCTACATAACATTTGCATAATGTAGAAATAATTACTAGCATTTATTTAAACTTCACAGGAGGTGAAGCCTGCCAATCAATTTCTCATCCAAATAATCACAAATGAAATAAATTCTTCAGATCTGTTAGCTTCTCCCTACCCGGTGCCTGTTTACACTTCCCTGTGCCTGCTTGCATTCTCCTTCCCTCTTTATTGTTTACTACAACTTATTAGATTGTAAGCCTATGCGGCAGGGTCTTGCTATTTACTGTGTTATCTGTACAGCACCATGTACATTGATGGTGCTATATATAAATAAATAAATAATAATAATAATAATAATAGATCATTTGGACTCTGCCCCAGATCATCCCAAACCAATGGATCCCCCCCAAACTTAATTGCCATGCCAAGAGAGATTTGGATGGGGGCTGTTGCAATATGTGGGGAGAAGAGATTTAAGCCTTCTCTCTCCAGCTGCAATCACCCTTGAGAATCACCACCTAAGCTAAATCACCCCCTACCACTCGGGTCTTTGGAGGATACATCTGGGGGTCCTGGTAAATAAATTTGGGGTGGACCTAACAACTTCTCTGCAGGCCACCATATATGGTGGATGGCAGGCCCATCCCAAGTTGAGAGGAGCCCTCTGGCAAAGTGCCCTGAGGTAGGCTCTTCATCCATGCTGACGGGCCTGTCTTCCTGCTCACCAGCCCTCCTGCTTCCCTGGCCACGGGCTTCTCTGTTGGCAGCTGCAGCTGAGTTTAGGAAGCCACCCACCATTTTAATTTTCCCCAGATCCTCCAGAGCCATACTAGGCCATATGCTCCAGAGCAAATCAAGATGGTAGATGGTTTTCCAGCTGCTGCAGACCTAAGCTGGTTGGAGCATGCTGGGAATTGTAAGATTTTTTTTCCTGTCTAAACATGCATAGGATTACAGCCTTTCCCCATCTGATTCCCTCCAGATGAGTTGGAGTGGAACTCCCATGATCCCCAGCCAGCATGACAATTCAGCTGTTGCTTGAGCAGGTCCAATCAGAATTTATTCACCAAACCAGCTGGCTCCAGACAATAGATCACAGCAAAATGACATTTCTAGAAACAGCCTAAAACAACACAGGGATTGCACAAGAGAAAACAGGAATAAAATCCATTATCAGAAAAGTAGTCAACCACCCATATGGCTAAAAATGTGCTTATGTTGTGAAATGTGCACCAGCACGAGGCTCATGAGGTGCCATGCTTACACACTTCAGGAGGCTCATTAAGGCTACAATTCTCTATATGCTTACCTTGGATTAAGTTTCATTGAAAGCGATCTGAGTACACAGGTGTAGGATTGCACTGTAAGACATTTCGTTTTATTTGTTTATTTATTTATCTACAATATTTATATACTGCTCCCCATTGAAAATTTTGGAGTGGTGTACAAGATAAAATAAAATAAAAACAGAATGAAACACTTTAAAATAGATTTTAAAAGAAGCAAAATGTACAGTGAACCGTGGCTGGAGGTGCTGAAAGGAATACAAAGTTGGCGCCTGCCTGACCTCCAGAGGCAGGGAATTCCATAGGAGGGTGATGATTTGGCCTCTATATTTCATGGCTACATCACTGTTCACATCCTTTAAAAACAAAGGTTTCTCCCCCAATGTGTGAAGTGACCTCAGTTCATTTGCTGAAATGGGATTGTTTCCTGCATCTTTACATGAAACAATGCTATTTGAATCAAGTTCAAAGAGGACCATCTACTGCAAAGACAACTAGCAACATGGAAGAGAAAGTCCCAGCACAATATTAAACAGTTCAGAGTGTTAACAAGGGCATGTCTAGATGGGGCGATATAACTGTGAGGTGCTGGGAACCGGGCATAGAGCTTCCCAGGAGCTCTGTGCCCATTGGAGGTTGGGTGGGGGGAAGGGGAGGGGTTTTTTTTAAAAAAAAAAAAACTTACGTGTCATTCAAGTGCTTGTGTGCTCCTTTTCCTTTAAACTCCACCCCCACACACACCAAAATGGCGGCCACGATGTCATGCACCACATGAAGACAAGGGGGATGATCTTGCGATCATAAAATCACGAGATCATCTCCCGTCCACAGGTATGTCTAGACATGCCCCAAGTCTTATTATGTCCTTTCTTAGGACACGATTTTTTTTATATAACAACAACAACAACAACAACAACACGTAGAGATAATATCTACATGTCTGTGTCGACTCAAGTGGAAAATTAACAGGACAAGCCTTGTTGCTAATGTTGAAAACAGAAGAGAGAGAAAACAGGACCCAAGGCTTACATATTATTTAAAAGCGAGACAAAACAGAAAGGAAAAGAAATATATTTCTAGTTTGCATCAAAAGGCAACAATGTGTCATTCAGGACATAGAAATGTGTCACTACCAAGTAAGAAAAAATATGAATCACTGTCCGCAATATATCAATTCTTCAAGTGCCAGTCTATATGAAGCCAAATGGGCACTACTGAGACACAAGAGGGGAATCTTAAGGTTTACAGAAGTACCAGTCAAACATACAAAAACAACTTTCAGAGAAAAACAAAAATGTAAGGGAGGGGAACCTAAAACAAATCAGCCCAATCAGGACTATGTATGGTGTGTGGGCATGGAATGCTGTCTGTTGAGGGGCAGCCCATACCTGCCCCCCAACAGACAGCATTCCTCACCCAGTGAGCATGTTCAGAAAGAAGTGAGGAGGAATAGCATGAAGTGGATGGAACTCTGAACAGAAGTACTCCACACTGCAACATTTTGTTGCAGGTCCCACTTGTGATGATGTATTGTTATTTTCTCTCTCTCTCTCTCCCCCACCCCAAGAAATATGGAACTTCTCACATAAGGCAGCCACACTCTCATTGACAAGACACATTAATGTGAGCACTCATGCAAACAATTTGCCACCATGACAAAAATCATCATTTCTGCTCATGTTAGTGGCGTACATTTCTAATTCATTTTATGTATGGTGTGAATTCATTTTGATGAACTTCCGTGGAAAGGAGTGTGGGAGTGCTCCACTACAAACTCTCTGTCTCGTTTGCTAAACCTTTGGCGCCCTCGTGTGCCCAATCTTATTTAAGGTTAGAGGCGAATCTGACAAAACCCTTTTTATTGCTCACCCTCATGATATCGCAACTTGGGAAGAGTGGTTGGCATTGGTTGATTTACATATAAACAGAAATGCCAAAGTTCGTGCCTGTCTGGCAGCCGTAGGCTGGGATAACTTGGCATCGCTCTAGAGTGGATTGAAATGACTACAAAGCAATTTTACGTAGAATTCTTGTCGTACTGTGAAAACATTTCCAATAAAATATCTTTTGTGTGGTTTTCAGTGTTTCTTATACAGCAGAATATAGATCAAGGTCTACTAAAGAAGCTGTTGTATGGTGCACCACAAGGTGCCATCCTATCCCCAGTGCTGTTTAACATCTGCATGAAACCGCTGGGAGAGATCATCCGGAGGCATGGGGCGGGGTGCTATCAGTATGCTGATGACACCCAAATATATTTCTCTATGCCTTCAGTAACAGCATCAGCTAAGGATAGTGTGTCTCCTCTGAATGAATGCTTGGAGGCAGGAATGGGCTGGATGAGGAAAAACAAACTGAAGCTGAATCCAGACAAAACAGAGGTGCTTGCTGTCAAGGACTCTGACCTAGGTTTGGAGGTGTGTCAAACAGTTCTGGATGGGGCTACACTCCCCTTGAAAGACTGTGTTCACAGTTTGGAGGTGCTCCTGGATCCATCGCTCCAAATGACAGCCCAGATAAACATGATAGCCAGGAGTGCCTACTATCAGCTTCGGCTGATACGCCAGCTGCGTACATTGATGGTGCTATATAAATAAATAAATAAATAAATAAATAAATAAATAAATAAATAATAATAGTCAGAAGACCTAAAGAAAGTTGTGCACGTGCTGGTAATCTCAAGGCTTGACTTCTGCAATGCGCTCTACATAGGGCTACCATTGTACCTAGTTCGGAAACTTTAACTAGTTCAAAATATGGGCGCCAGGTTGGTCACCAGTACATCTACGGGTGAGCATATTACCCCAACTTTAAAATCACTCCACTGGCTGCCAATTAGTTTCCGGGCAAAGTACAAAATGTTGGTCATTACCTTTAAAGCCCTAAATGGTTTGGGTCCAGGTTACCTGCGTGATCGCCTTCTCCCATACAGTCCGCCCCGCACACTCAGGTCCTCTGGGGAGAATTTACTTCAGTCAGCCAAAACTAGGCTGACATCAGTTTCCCAGAGGACCTTTTCTTCTGTTGCCCCTGGGTTATGGAACTGCCTGCCAAAGGAGATTCATAATATTAACTCTCTCTGTGATTTTAAGGCAGCTTTGAAGACTAGCCTTTTCCAGCAGGCCTACCCAGATTAATGTAAAATCAAGAATTTTGAAAATGTGTTGATTCCTGTACTAATGTTGTTCCCTGCCTCGATCCAAAGGGAGAGGAGGGTAAGAAATAAATATAGTAGTAGTAGATCTCTTCATCATTTGCAATAGATCATGGAAGTTTTCTCACTCCTAATAGCTGATAGGGTGACCATCTGGTCAAGAGGGCAGGGCTCCTGCAGCTTTAACTGTTGTGATGAAGAGGGGATTTCACCAGGTACTGCATGCAAAGAAATGAGCCCTGCTGAAATTCCCTTTTCTATACAACTGTTAAGAATACAAGAGCCCTGTCCTCCTTTCCATATGGTCACCCTATAATAGCAATCTTCTCCAACCTGCTGGATCCCAAATGTTTCGGACTACAACTCATAGCATTCCTGACCATCGGCCATGCTGGCTAAAGCTGATGGGAGCTGAAGTCTAAAACATTTAGGGGGGGAACGCCAGGTTGGAGGAGGCTGCCACACAATTCAACTATAACAAATCAAAAGGTAAGCAAAACAAAACAAAGCCCTCTAACATTGCTGGGAATCACTTCTCTGTCATCCTCAGAGTTCCTCAATTGTAAAATATTTGTATTCATTGGTTTCCTTTGACCAGATCTTTAAGCAGCTCTGCCGGCTAGTTTTAGAGTTTTGAGTTACAATTCCTAATCTGTAGTAACTCAGATATTGATTTGTACTTGTATATGCAGGTGTATGGCCATAGGTGATTGGCTGCACGCACACGCACACACACACCGGGCTACTATTTTGCATCTAGCTCCTCCCCTAGAGGCCCTGGCACTGGTTTGGAGACCTCAAGGTTCTAAAAAGAATAAAAATAAACATTCTGCAAACTTGAAGTTTGCCCACTCCTGCTTAATTTCGTGGGGGGCAGGGGGAGCATCCTGAAGTGAATTCAGTGCTATGTAAATAAGAGGCACAATGATAATTGATGGTCAGTTTACATAATCAGTGGAAAGTTGCAGTGATATTTTTCCTGAATTGTTCACTTCTAGCTGCAGCTTTATTTATTGATATATTTATTTTTAATTTATATCCCACTTTCCCACCAAATATGGCACAGGAGGTGGCTAACAATAACAAAATAGAGATTAAAATAAAAATCTGAATTAAAAACAATTAAGACCATTAAAATTCCTTTGGCAATAGATGTATTTACCTGCTGCCAGAAAGAGAGAGGGAGCCAACCTAACCTCCCTAAGCAGCGAAGTCCAAAGCCTGGGAATGGTCACTGAGAAGGCCGTCTCTCATTTCTCCACCAAACACACCTCTGATGGCCTGGCTGGAAAACCCCAGTTGGGAGGGAATTAAATGTTTGAATGCTCCTCCAGGGAGAGAGGAGGAAACCCTTGCTGTTTGTCAGAAATCGATGTCACTGGGAAATGTATAGGTGAGGGGGTTCCACAAGGCAAGGGACTTATCAACCTGATGGGTCACTCCAGATGTTTTTAACTACCATGAGCTCTCACCAGCACAGACAAGGGTTGGGATGATAGAAGTTGTTGTTGAAAACATCTGAAAGTGGTGGGTTGGGGAAGGCTGGTGTTAAGCAGTGAGTGGCAAATCTTTGATGAAGGCTCTGATTGCTCCATCATACGCTCAGGTTGTTGCTAAGTAGGTTTGATCTGCTTTGAAGAAGCGTTGGGTGAGCCATAGTCTGAGCCCAGAATGGATGAATCTGATACCAGCTTTTGCTAAAATGCAGTGCTCATCCCATGCTCAAAGGAGTTGTGCAAACTGGCTCTATATCTACACACATAGGCTAAACTGAGTTGTGGATTATGCGGCCTGATCCACATTCTTACCCAAGTAACTCTCCTTGCCATCACATTCCAAGGAAGTTGCTGAGGTCCTGAGCCACTGCTTGAGGCTGCTAATGGTTTGGATGAGGATGAATGCAATGGGGATGGAATGTAATTCAAACAAGTCAGTGGTATTCAGTGGCTATAAGACTCTGGGCCAATGACCTGTTTTAGAAGGGGTAGCACTCCCCTCGCAGAATCGGGCTGGCAGTGTGGGAGTACTCTGGACTTGGTTCTGAGCACAGTTGCCGGCTGTTGCCAGGAAGTGTGTTGGCAATCTGATGTCTCAAGTCCTTCCTTTGAAACATTTGATTGCCAGGCTGAGACCTGCCCCTGTTGCGTCTTGGTTGAACTATTGCCATGTGCTCTGTGGGCTGTCTTTGAAATGAGTTTGGCAACTGCAGCTGATCCAAATGCTGTGGCCAGACTAAAAACTGGGGCAGGTCATAGGAAGCGCATGACTCCCTTTTTTAAATGATTGCACTGGCTTCCAGTCCATTCCGGAGGCCAGTTCAAAGTGCTGGTGAGGGCCAGCACACCCAAAGGACCGCCTGTTCAAATATGAGCCTACCCAGGAATCAAGATCTGCAGGTAAAGTGTCCCTCTGTGACATGAGAGGGCCTTTTTTGTGGCCACCCCAGGCTTTGGTGTTCCCTCTTTTAGGAACCTGCCCCTGCCCCCTCGTCAATGGCATTCTGATGGTGGTGGTGGTGTGAGCGATGTTTTCTTTTTTCAGCTGCCTTTTGACCTATCAGTAGAGTGACCATATATGAAAAGGAGGACAGGGCTCCTGTATCTTTAACGGTTGTATAGAAAAGAGAATTTCAGCAGGTGTCATTTGTATGCATGCAGCACCTAGTTTTAGCAGCATTAGCTGTTGTGATGAAGAGGGAATTTCACCAGGTGACCCTAGACCTATCAGGCAACTGCTTTTAATTTCTGCTGTTTGTAGCTATGGTTAGTACAGTCTTTGTTCTCAGTGCTGTTTATTCCTTTGATGTATGATTTTGGTAGTGTGTTTTAAAATAAGTGTTACTATGTATTTTGATGAATTTTGTACTTTAAATTTTTTTTTTAGCCACCTTGAGCAGTATTCTGTTGGAAAAATGGGATAATCTAGATCTGGGTGGGCAACTTGTGTTTCCCCCCACCTGCAATTTTTGCCTACAGTTCCCATGATCCCTCACCAATAGCTATGTTGGCTAGAGCTGATGAGAGTTATAGGCCAAAACATTTGGAGGGTCACTAGTTGCCCAACCCTGTTCTTCACAGACAGACAGACAGACAGAGGGTGGTTTAGGCTTAGAGATAAGACTGGTCCAAGGCCACTCAGCATGATTTACACTAGCAACTCAGAGGAAGGCACACATAAGATACAAAAACCTTAGAGCAGCCTTCCCCAACCTGGTGCACTCCAGGTGCATTAAATGACAATTCCAATCACCCCTAGTCATTGTCCATGCTGGCTGGGGATGATGGAAGCTATAGTCCAATACATCTGGAGGGATGACCTAGGGCAATGCTCCAAGGGGACTCCTGTACTTTCACAGTAGCTCACCTGGCAGTTGCATGTCCAAATGATGCACAGCTGATCCTGGGGTGAACTGGGAGATCACCACTTCAGTTCTCCCAGGATAGCTGGGACTGCTTTTTCCCCTGTTTTCCCCCACCACGTCAGGACCATCTTGAGCAACTCAGGCCGTGTGGTTCTCCCTCCTGAGGTCTTCTCTCTTCCCCACGAGTAGTGGGGCTCAGGAAAAGCGTACAGAGCTGTGCAGGGGGAGTCCGTGGGCATCGTGGGTGAGGGGGAGAGCATTTTCGCCATCTTTGGGATAGTACTCGGCATCTTCCAGTGCCGATTTTGTTGTGTGTGGGTTGTTGTTGTTTTTTTAAAAAGACTCATTCCTTTGCGCAGGATCACGCCCATGCAATTGCACAAATGTCTCCTCTTCTAAAAATAAATAAATGGCGCCCTGGAACAACTCTCTTAACTTCCGGGACAACTCCCATAGCATGTGGCCCCTGAGGGACGATCCCAGAAGTGGAAAACTCCGTGATCATCCCTCCCCACAGGGCTGCAGGTGTAGATGGACCCCTGGAGCAGATTCACTGCCTCACTGACAATGGAGCTTCTACTGCTTGCAAGGCTGTGTCACAGAGACAACCACATCAGACAGCCTGACAAATGTGATGGAAAATGAGTTTGAATTCAATTATTTTGGTCTAACAGGGTAAATTAAAGTAAATGAACCAGGTTTTCATTTTTTTTTTCTGCAGCTCATTCACTCAAACAGAGGCATGCTTGGGAAATTGCCACATGCTTCTCCTTCCAGAGTCAGTGCATTTTATAGTGTGACATAACAGCAAACTGCCTTTAGAGAAAGAAATTTCATCAATCACTTTATTGAAAATTAGTTATAGTGTTTCTAGTTCTTTCAGAGTGGTCTCCCATAACACTGGCTCACCCTCTCTTCAACCAAGCGACTAATGAAACAACAATACCATCTGCTGGTAGATATGTGGAAGCGTTTACTTATTCCTTCTCAATTCACTATTTGTTTTATCTACCAAATGGAATAATCTTATTTGTTATCATTTTGCAGTCTTTCCCTCCCTCCCTCCCTCTCTCTCTCAATATATAAATGAATATTTTTTTAATGAGCTTTGAATGATAACCCTATTTTTGGCACATTCTACCATTATTACAAGTCCACCCAAAACTTCAGTAGCCAAATTCTAGAAGGTGCTTCTGTGTGATTGGGTAGTGGTGGCAAAAGTTTCATCTTTTGAAGGCTAGAACTGCAATCTGGAAATAATTGTCTGTAAAGAATTGTACGAAGAGGCAAAATATCAAGATGCATACACACACATAGAGTAGGACTATTGAAATCAAAGGGACACAGCTAACTGAAGTCCCATTTATTTCAATGGGTCTATTCTAAGTATAACAAAATCTGGATCCAATGTGATGGCAATTGGTGACATTTGGAGCAGATATGGTGGCTCCCTGCAATCAACATCAGGCCCCGCCCCTAAAACCCCAAAAGTATAAGAAGAGCCCTGCTGGATCAGACCAAGGATCCATCTGGGCCAGCATCAGGAGTCCTGTCCTCATTTTCATATGGTCACCCTACCACATGGGATTCATGCTCAGAAGCAGCCTTTGGCATCTTGAGGAATCAACATGAAGAGAGAGAGAGAGAGAGAGAGAGAGAGAGAGAGCTCAAGAAATGCTTTTTAAATTGCTCTGCTTTTCTTTTACTTCTTCTTTTGCTGCAATTTAAATTGGGTAATATTGAAGGCACCATTTTAAGGGGGTTATGGGGGGCAGGGAGAGCCTGGTTGGAGTTTCAAGGACTCCATCTGTACATAGGGGTCTGAAAACAAAGCCCTATGAAGAGAGACTGAAAGAACTGGGCATGTTTAGCCTGGAGAAGAGAAGATTGAGGGGAGACATGATAGCACTCTTCAAATGCTTAAAAGGTTGTCACATAGAGGAGGGCCAGGATCTCTTCTCGATCCTCCCAGAGTGCAGGACACGGAATAACGGGCTCAAGTTAAAGGAAGCCAGATTCCAGCTGGACATCAGGAAAAGCTTCCTGACTGTTAGAGCAGTACGACAATGGAACCAGTTACCTAGGGAGGTTGTGGGCTCTCCCACACTAGAGACATTCAAGAGGCAGCTGGACAAGCATCTGTCAGGGATGCTTTAGGGTGGATTCCTGCATTGAGCAGGGGGTTGGACTCGATGGCCTTGTAGGCCCCTTCCAACTCTGCTATTCTATAATTCTATGATTCTATTCACTCAGGGAATCACCCTTCCTAGAAGAAGAAGAATTTCCTTCTTTTCCAGGATTAAGATTGCCACATATTTTTTTCCTGCTCTGCTCCTATGCCTTCAGCACTAACCTGAAAGGCAGAAGCGCAGATGAAGCTTTTTCAGAAATGGAGATATCAAGAGATAAGGAAAAGCTTCCAAGGCCTTATTCCTGTGTGCCAGGTGGATATCAAAGGCAGAGGAGCAGCGTGAGGAAAAAACTTTGGCAACCACAATCGCTTTCAAAGAGATTGGCCAATGAGAATCACAGGGCAGCTTCTGAAGGATCCTGGCCTGGGCTTCATGGTCTTCCTCTTTTAATTTAACGACTTATTGTAGTTCAGCCATGATGAAAGAAGAAGCATATTATTCAAGTCACCTGTTTCCTCATAATTATGGTTGCCACCTTTAAAATAAAGAAAGCCAGCTTGGTTGCTGTGCCTTTAACTCTTTCTCTGATTTTAGCAGTTGACACTGTTTTTCTGGTGTGGAGGTTAAATGGCAAGGAAACGCTTCGCATTCTTCATATCTCAAGACTGGTTAGATGTTACAGGAGCATGCCTGCTAAAAAAAAGTGGCAGCCTCAATTTATGAGGTCCTCCTGTGAGCTCTTTAGAGCAGAAACAGGCAACTTGGTGCCCTGTAGATGTTTTGGAATTCATGTCCAATAATCCCTGGTCATTGGTCATGGTGTTTGGGGCTTATGGGGTAGGATCACTGTACTGTTGGCTGCTCACACCCTGTGTGTTCTTTGCCAGCGTCTTTTCTTTATATAAACTTCTCTTGTAATTGCAAACACCAACATAATATTTTTCCTGTCCCCCTTTACCCGGGACTGAAAGTATGGTGTTGTTCTGAGTATAGAAATGCTGGATTGAGTCCACAATTCAGTTTCCTGATCATTCCAGCTTTTCTTTCTTTTTAAGAAGCAAGTTGCTAGCCCTTATGGGAAGATATGGTTGTAGGTGTAACAGAGTGGGAGTCCGAATTAAAATTCCAGTGGTCTGGAACTCCATGCCCTGTATAACTTGTCCCTTCATCCTAAATAGCAAAGCCAGAATTATGTGCAGAATAAAAATAATGGGATATATTGTGTAGAATTCAAAAACATGATGCAAACGGGTCCAAAATTAGTTGGGATAGTCAGGAGCATGGCTGCCAGGCCTCACACCTTTCTGGAAAGTGTGTGTGAATAATTGAAACACACACACCCTACCACAGTCCACACACACTCTCTTCCTTTAAACTTCTTCACAACTTCTCCACTCTGTCCTAAGCACAAGCTAGGTAGGAAGCTTGGCCAGAAATGCCTAAATATACCAAGGTTGTATTTCCCTTATATTGCCACCAGGTGGTGACCCACATAACTATGCAAAGCCACATATAGGGCCTGAAAACATATTTCTACAGCAGCACCTGATGAAGAAGAGGACTTGAGTTCATGAAAGCTTACGCCATTATCAGTTTGTATGTCTTTAGGATATTACAAGATTCTTTGGCATCTTACTGTGGCTGCCCCACTTTGGAAATTCAACACTGTAGGTTGCAGACACTAAGGAGGTCACGCCCTAGAAATGGGCCAGATTGGAGACCACCTGCAAACAGGGCTGGCCCCATTATAAGGCAGGCTGAGGCAACTGCTTCAGGTGCCTGATTCTTGGGGCAGCATCAGTCGCATCCCACTGTTCCCCCTGAATCCCCTAAGCTAGCTAGCCCTGCACGGAGAAAAGTAGCCTGTGGATAGCATTATAGCCGTCTTCCACAACCTGGTGCCCTCCAGATGTGTCGCACTGCATGATGTCTGCCTCACCTTTACCCAAGCTTTACCTGTTATCCCCTCACGCCTAGGACAACAAGCCCAAGTTAACTGTACACACTGACCTGGCGAACCTGCCACCCTGCCTCAGTCATCACTAAGCCCCCGTCGTCACAGTGTCGCTTTGGCGCCACGGTGTGTCTTGCACCCACACTTGCGTTCCTTCCTGGCATCTGCACGGGAAGGAAGGCAAGTGCAATTTTTTGGCCCCGCACAACAGAAAAAGTTTTTTTAAAACTGGGGGGGGGGGGAGAGAGAGGAACAGGGCCATTCCTCTCACCTTTTTAAAATTTGATAATCTGCATCTGCAGATACAGATAATAAAAATAAAAAGGGGGGAAGGAATGAGGCAGCAAGAGGAGGCCATGAGAGGGACTGGGGGAACCACGTCTCCTCCCTCTGGCTGCCTGTTCCTCCTCAGCCACCCCCATTTCTTTTTCTTTTTATTACCTGTATCTGCAGAGTGCTGCAGATACAGATAATAAAACTTTTAAAAGGGGGGAGGAACAGCCCGTTCCTCTCCTTCCTCCCCACATTTTTATTTTTATTTTACTTTTCCAGAGGCAAGGGCACGGCTACCATGGTGACCAATCAGGGGGCGCCATGGGCTCTGCTGCCAAAAAAGTCGGAGCAAGTGCCCAACTTTTTTGGAGCGGAGTTTCCAGGGTTTGCCCCCGGATGGCTTCGCAATGGCGGCTGCGTCATGTAGCTGACGTGCCACTACTGCGAAGCCACGCCAGGGGAAACCCTTTGTGTAGACATGGGCCAAATGTGTGTCGAAGCTATCACTGTTACCACAATATCTAGTTTGGGAAAGTGGGTGCTGGCTGTTAAGTGATGGTGTATACAGGAGCATAAATGAAGACCAAGCTGGCACAAGGATTTAATTCAACACAAAATAAAAGTGCACACGCACACACACACACACACACACGAGACAATGCTTCAGTGCTATAGATTAGCCTACTCACTACCCCTCTAAATCGTCCTTCCAAACTAAGATGATGCTTCAGCAAACTCCAAACCCCATCTCCCCTCAAAACTAAACAGACAAAACAGATTTTTAAAAAGTATTTTTAAATTTCATATACTGTGTGTTATAGGATAGATTATGTTGATATTTTAAAAAATTTGTATATGATGTGCTAGATTATTATGTCTAACTTTGGTATTTTTTTGCTTTTCTCCCTCAATGTATGCATTTTATTTATGCAAAGGCCATTGGCCAAAAGCAATAAAATCTGGTTATTATTATTATTATTATTAGTAGTAGTAGTAGTAGTATCCCGCCTTTTACCCAATACTGGGCCTCAAGGCGAACTTACAAAATTTAAAACCTATACATTTTAAACCTAGGAAAAGAAATGTACCAAAAAAAAAATTAAAAAATTAAAAATTACAATATTAAAACGTAAGCAATTTTACAAGCCCTTAACATAGATGGTTGTGTTGGATTGGGCAGCACTCCCCTGTGCTGCCCATAGGACTGCATCTTAACTTGCCCCAATCCTTCTTCAGCCATACACCAATCCTATGATTAAAAGAGCGGGGGGGGGGGGGGGGGGGGGAACCGGCAGCTCACAACAACACCTGTTGCCCAATTATGGCTTGAAAACAATTAGTCTTCCCATAGCTCCAGAGGAGACACTTACAACTCCTTGCTGCTTTCAGGCCAGTTGATCTCACTCTGTTTTCACCCTCCTATGTAACATCCAAGCAACCACCCAACTGCTGCCAAGGTTTCCCCGTAAATAATGAAGCTAGAGCTATTCTCAATCTGTCATTGGTCCCCGTCAGATCCCCGATCGTCTCTTGAACTTCAGAGCCCATGCCATCATGTCAACAGAAAGTTCAGGGAGCTTCAGTTTCTCTCACTTTTGGGGCCGTGTGATGTGACAAACTTTTCATTGCTATTAAAAAATAAAGGAGCTTTGGGACTCTTCTTGTGGAATCCCCATAGTCATTGCCAACCTGAGACAGCAGTGGAGATGTCCTCTGGGCCTTAGTGCCTAACTGGCTGCCCAGGGTGGATTAGGCCCACAGGCTGGAAGTTCTGCAATGCATCACCAAGACATGTCCTTTTTCACTCTCATGTAAGTGCATGTGGTCTTGATTCAGATCATGATCGCCGTGTTCTGTGAGAGGAGCATTCAACCTCTTCCCCAGTCATTTGTTTTCTGAAATGCCACCCCGGTCCCACAGGGGAAGGGTGGTGGTATTTATTATTATTATTATTATTATTATTATTATTGTTGTTGTTGTTGTTGTTGTTGTTGTTGTTGTTGTTGTTATTATTATTATTATTAAAAAGAAAAATTGTCCCCAAAACTATTTGCATAAGTTTATTTGTGGTGTTGCACAAGGACTGGACAAACCAGGCTGGACATACTTGGTGGTGGTGGTTCAAAACTCAGGGGTGGAATCCAATTGGTGCCTCAGCACAAAGGGGGAGGAGTGTCTAATCAGGGTCCCTCTGCTGGAAGCAGAATGGGGAGGGGAGGATGTTTGGGCAACACACACCCCTGCACACACCCAAAATCTGCTCTGGAGGATTGGGGGAATTCTTTGGTTCAGTGTTGGCAACATCATGGGCTGAGACTACAGTGGAAAGGCAGGTAACCCGAAAAATGCCCCTCCCTCTTCTATTACTGGATGCCTGTTGCCAGTGGAGGGACACCAAGTGGATGCCACCCAAAGCTAGTGCAAGACCTTGGCTGAGGTTTTGAGGGGACACCAAACTTCAGGGTTCATAGTCAACACTCCTGCTGAGCAGAATGACTTGTGAGTAGGGTGGCCTGGAGACCAGTGCAATGTCCCCATCAGGGGCAGAGAAACATTCCCACCCCACCCACTTTGCTTGGAAGTCCAGTCGCTGCGTGGAGCAACTCAGCCTCTCTCGTTTCTTGATTCTTCTTCCTTCCACATTTTTCAGTCGAATTTCACTCTTTTTCTTCTCTCCACCCGTCTCTCCATTTCCCACCCCCACCCCCCATCCCCACCGCCCACCTTCCCTCCCTCAGTTTTAAAGCAGCCAGAAAAGTCACAAGCGATCTAATGGTGAGCAAGATTAGAGCTCAGTGGGGCTTACTTACATACACACACACAGACACCAGTGGCATACCAGGGGCAGTTGCCCTGGGCACAAAATTCTTAGGGGTGCAAAAATTTCAAAAATAAAAAGTAGTAATAATAAATAAATAAATAAAAATCTGTGTAGATCCAACTGTGTAGATGGGGCAAATAAACGTTGCCACGTAACATTTTACAGCATTTTTCTTGTTGCGCACAGGTCAGGAAGTCCTTGCAGGCTGCAGTTCCTCTCAAACGGGCCTCTCTAGCACACGCGTTGCTGCTCTGGCTACCTTCTAAGTCATCCAGAAGGAGGACAGAGCAGCGACGTGTGTGTTAGAGAGGCCCGTTTGGGAGGAAATGCAGCCTGCAAGGTGATCGGTTATCATATCAAGGTCATCATATCAGCCATGATGCTAAATAAAAAAGTATCAGATGCACAATCCAGGAAGAGGAGAAAGATAGAGCAGGAGCAACAAGCTAAGCTAGCTGGAAGCCTTGACAGGTTTCTTGTGAACATTACTGAAAGTACACCAGGCTCACCAGCAGCACCATAGGACCCTCAGGAGCCTGGTCCAGTGTCAGTGGACATTCCTGTTGTTGCTTTAGAAGTAGAGACAGCTTTGCCTGAGGATGGTTCTACTTCTGCTCAGCCGAATATTCTGCCAGAGAGTATTTACCTACAAGTTTTCACTGATATTGCCTATTGGCCAGAAACTGTGGATTATAATTTGAAAACTGAGCTTGTCAAGAGAGGGACAGTGGAACTACACAATAAGGATGCATTGTTTCCAAAAGACAGCGATGGCAGGTCATTTTCCAAGGATTGGTTCTACAAGAATTTGGACTATGGTGAGACTATGTTAAGGACATGGTTGGTGTTTTCTCCTGTAAACTGTGCTGCATATTGCTTTCCTTGCATGCTTTTTCAGAAGGCCAAAGAGGAAAGTTGTTTTGGAAAGCCAAGTGGATTTAATGCATGGAGAAAGCATGATTACTAGAGCATGAGAGCAGTTCATTTCATTGATCAATGTGAGCAAAAGTTGAAAGCATTAGCTCTATTTTGCAAGGCAGAACGAGAGTGTCTAGTGTCAAAGGCAACTGAGAAAGCTCTGCAGACGTGCAAAACATACGACATTTCTACAGATAGAAGAGTTGGGAGACGTAAGAAGATGCCTGGTGAGCAAAGTTGTGATCCTGGCTTGACCTTAGTACAAGAAACACGCAAAGAACAACTGGAAGCAATTGATCAGCTTAAGGCAGAAATTACAAAACGTACAATACAGATAAATACCCTTCACCAGCGATTTGCTTTTCTGCAAATCCAGACATTGCTCGATACTAAAAATGATGATCTTATCAATGAACAAATTCAGCACACATGTGCTAAGTACACAGAGTTGAATGTTGCAGCTATGATTGCCGAAATAAATTGCCTTTGGCGCCACATTGTCTTGTATAAGGAAGTGAATCCTGATGAACCAATTGCTAACTGGACAGCTTTGGATTTGCTTCGGTGGGTGTACCAGAGGAAGCTGCAAGAGAGTTTGACAAACTTTGTTGTGACATTAAGAATCTTTCTAACTATCACTGTTTCAACTGCCAGTTGTGAAAGAAGTTTCTCAAAACTTAAATTAATCAAAACGTATCAGAGATCCACAATGACCCAAGAAAGACTGAGTAACCTAGCAATACTGTCATTTAAGAGAGATTTCAATGTAGTTTTCAATACTGTTATTGGGAAATTTGCACATATTAAAACCAGGCGATTTTTTAAAAATGTAAGTACCGGTATACTAGTATTAAATTAATTTTACTTTAAATAGATCAGTATTTTCTAAAATATAATACATGTGCTTGGGGGTGGTGGTAAGGGGTTCAATACTGGACTGGTGGAAGGGACTCAGGGAGTGCTAAAGGTCCACGGATTAGGGGCACAATACTTGCCTTGCCCCGGGCGCCGGCAACCCACTGACACACACACACCCCTCCATTCCTTGAACAAGCAAACGGGAGAACTTTCTTGAATTCACAGTCTCCTTGGTGCAGTAATCGCCCGCTCTATACAACAGGAAGCCGACGAGGGTTGCATTACTTCAAGCTGTACTCAGAAGTCCTACTCATTGTTCTCTTGCTCATGCATGCATATTCTTGTACACAACACAGAATGTTGCCTGAGTCCCTAACCCATTCCCCCCCTTCCACCTCCTGGGCAGCCCTGTTCCCCCCTCTCTGGATCCCCCCTTAGACCTATTGATCTCAATCCTATCTTAGAGCAAAGGAGGGGACCTGACCACCTTTACAAATGAAATTAGTTAAAATGATTGTTCATCTGCCCACGCTTTGAAACAAGCAAAACAAAACAAATTAACTGCAGGGAGAAGGAGAACTTAGCGGGTGGGGTGAGAGATTTCACCTGCATAGTAGCCATACAGGTGAAAAGCTACATGAGCTGAAATAGTGCAACAACGCACACACGTGAAAGTGCCCAGCGTTCAACTCGCTAAAGAAACAGAGGGGGAAACCTTGGACCCAAAAGGGGGGGCTAAAGTAGGTGTGGTAGAGCTCTTTATCTTTAAACAGGACTTGAATGGGACAGCCCTTGAAATGGAGGACACCTTCAAAATAGAAAAGAGTCTTCTGGGAGCCCTCCATATAGAGGACTGCCCTCTGTAAAAGGGGACACCTGGCCGCCCTACGAAGTTGTAAGGTGCAAGGCAAAGTAACAACCCTTGCATAGACGGCAGACTAGTTGTCCACCCAGTGCCACCAATTGTTTGGAGAACAACACTATCTAGCCAAATATTCCCTGTATACAACAGCAACACGCAGTTCAAATGGAATTGTAAAACATGCTTTCCTTTGGATAATACAAAGAAAATGCTGTCCTCTGTTGGTTTGGGCTTCATAGAAAAGTCTTAGGTTTTATGAAAGAGCCAGACTAACGATGTAATATTAGCTCTAGCATCTCAGCTGACATAATTGCTGTAATTATAGCCCATTTTCCTCACAGCCCTGCAACATCAGTTGGTGTATATACCTCGGATGAGTCTGCCTTGTCGACACAGCAGCATCAGATGGTGCTTGTTTGTACAGTTCTGTTTTTGTTTTTTAGCTTAGCACAGTCTTTCTTGCAAAGCCAATTGCATTCAAACAGAAAGCGAGAGAGCCAGAATGAGCCAGAAAATGTGATTAAGCAAGAAAGAAAGAGAGAGAGAGAACGTGATTAAGCAAGCAGTTTGAGGGATAACTAGGAAACTTGTCTGACACATGTGAGTTTGCCTTAAGATGCCCAGAGCAAAACCTAATGCCACGGTTGGTGCTCTACATTTCTGGGAGATTTGATGTTCTACCTCTTCCTAGATGCTGAATAGGCTGGGCTATATGGTGTATGAGAGAGTAGTTTTCTCTTTGCTAAAAATATATTGAGCGCTGAAACCAGGACTGTTTCGTTATGTTTTAGTGGGGCACATTGATACGTGGAGATTAGTGTTTTTCCCCTACTGGTTTGGAAATTTGGGGGGCAGGGCTTGTTTTGGGGGGGTTGGAGTTGCTTTTTGTTTTGGGGAAAACTTCCTTTGAAAACATTTTTGTTTTTACATTGTGTGGAACTCCATGGACCTTTTTTCAGGTAGGTTTGTATTTTTATTCTATTCTTTTCTTTTATTATGTACTCTGGAAATTGCCAAACAGTAGTTAACAGGAAGTAAATTCCAATCAAAGAGAATGGCTTCCAAATAAGCAGGTGCACAGAGAGAGAGAGAGAGAGAGAGAGAGAGAGAGAGAGAGAAATTCAAGTGAACTTGGGAAGGCTAGTAATTTCACCCAGAAAGTTTGTGGCCATACCATAATTAAAAATTCTCAATACATGGACAAATGCTGCCCTGAAAGATCCAGAATATAAGAAATATACAATTACTGAGATGATCTTGTCTTTCTGCAAACTTGACTGTCAGTTTTCTGTCAAAGGTTTTTTGTATAATTCTAAAATGTGCACGACTGTGTCCTGCTAGTCCTTGAGTGGAGATGTAATAGAGTAATGGTCACAGTAAACATTAAATCTGAAATCTGGCATGGAAAAGATTAGGGGTGTGCACGGACCCCCCGCTCCGCTTCTCTTCAGATCCGCATTTTGCGGATTGTGCTGCTTCGCTCCGCCCCCGCTCCGCCTATGTCCGCTCCGCTCCGCTGCGGAGCTCCGGATCCGGATCGGAGCTCCGTTTCCCCCCCCCCCCCCCCATAGGCTTGCATTGAAAGCTAAAAAAGTAGACCACACGCTCCAGGATCTTTGAAACAAAAGGCAACAAAGAGACAGGTCGGTAGTTAGACAGAGATAGCATGAAGTGACAGCTTGCTTCTCAAAATCGCCAGACTGGATCACGAATAGTGCATCTGATCCCAGAACTCTCCAAAGGGCGACCCGTGGACTGCTGGAGTTTACCTCCCTCAATTGGGGAAGTGAATGACTTTAAGTGTCAGACTGCTTCAAAGCCATGAACATTACCGAGGAAGAGGGGGTTGGATGAGACTGCAGAGAGAGCCTTGGCCAGCTGCTGCTCCTCATCACCCACATCCTGGAGGACCACCGCCTCCACAGTAGTGGCTGTGCTGAAGTCAATGACTTCCATGAGTTGCAGCGTGAGTTAGCTTCTCAAAGGCAAGGACTCTCCTGTTTCATTTTCGCAGCGAGACAGGCAGCCGCACTCACACACACAACCACACACACAATGAGAGCTTTTGCACAGAGGCTCATGAGTTGAAGTGACAGGTTGCTTCTCAAAAGTAGGCATGTGCTCCACTCCGATTAGAAGCGCAGAAGCAGGAGCGAATTGGCCTGCTCCGCCTTGCCCAGAGGGGGAGTAGAAGCGGACCGCAGACCCCTAGAAGCAAGGCAAAGAGAAGCACCCATTTTCGGAGCGCTCCGGCTTCCACGTTCCGCTTCTATCGCCATCTTGAAACATTTCGCCCATAGGATTGCATTGTGGAAAAGAATCGCAGATAACTGTGTTGTTTTTGAAGCTATCTTTCTAAAAATTCTTGTGCTTGGAGAGTCGTGGATGGGGGTCATTTTGAGACCACTCTCAGCTCTCTGCGTGGTGCGGGTCGCAGGCTAGAATTATTTTAAAAACCGGCAGGAAAAATACCTTTTCCGAAGGGCTGAGGGGCAGAGTCAACTCCCGGTCATGATCACATGATCCCAAAGTTGGAGGAGGGGATAGGCAAAACGGGTAACTTGGGATTCTGGGAACTTCTCTTTCTTAGTCTGAACGGACTTTTCCCAGTGTTTTTTAAAACAGTAGCCCCACCAAATGCACAGACACAACCTGTGAAATCATATACTAAGCCAATAATAAGAGACAGAAACACAGCACTGCTACCCACCCTAACTTTGGGGAACAACTGAAAAGATGTGGTGCAAGGGGATGAGCTCCCCTAGGGCATCTCATTGTGGACGTGCCCCCACTCTCTCCTGTACTGGAAGGCCATCAGAGCCTTCCAAAGAGAGTAACCCGGTGGAGCAATGCCTATCATGAGTCGAAGTGAGCGTTCTACTTCTCTCTTAGTGGTGGAGCGATGCCTATTATGAGTTGAAGTGAGCGTTTACTTCTCAGAGCTCTCGTGGTGAAGCAATGGCTTTCATGAGTTGAACTGGCAGCTGCTTCCCCCTCCCCTGGGCACGTCCCCCTATTGCTGGTAAAACACAGATATAGCCTTTTTTTAAAAGTTCTTCTTGTTGTTTATTCAGCAACACTGCTGCTTTTAATTCCACCCCTCCTTTGTTTATTTATTTATTTATTCCATTTTATATGCATTACTGGCTTATCCTTGGCTCACTTCCTTATGCCCCCAGATATGTCTGCTGCCTGCCTGCCTGCCTTCCCTCTCTCCTCCCCTGCCCGCCTCGCAAGGATGTTGTGTGTGTCTGGCTTTGACTCAGGGGAGAAGTCCTTCCTGCGCTCACTTGGAGTTTTGGAAGTTCCAAATCCATTTTTCAAGTGTAGAAGAAGATTCATACTCCCCAATTCATGGCACGTTGGGATTTCCTTTGAAATGGCCCCATTGAGATGTCTGCAGGTTTAAGCCCCGCCAAAAAACAGGGGATGATGGGACTGCCTTGAGTCTGGGCGTGCATCTGTATCCCTTGATAAGCAATCATGGTGGCGAGTTTGAGATTTCTAACGTGCAAATTGACGGAGCTATCGAAAGGGGTGTGAATGGGGTGTTGGATTTTCATAAATTCCCCAAAAATCAGGGGATGATGGGACTGCCTTGAGTCTTGGCGTGCATGTGTATCCCTGGATAAGCTGTCATGGTGGTGAATTTGAGGTTTCTAACATGCAAATTGACGGAGCTATGGAAAGGGGTGTGAATGGGGTGCCCGATTTTCATAAATTCCCCAAAAATCAGGGGATGATGGGACTGCCTTGAGTCTTGGCATGCATGTGTATCCCTGGATAAGCTGTCATGGTGGCGAGTGAGGTTTCTAACGTGCAAATTGACGGAGCTATGGAAAGGGGTGTGAATGGGGTGCCCGATTTTCATAAATTCCCAAAAAATTAGGGGATGATGGGATTGCCTTGAGTCTTGGCGTGCATGTGTATACCTCCATGAGGTGTCATGGTGCCAAACTTGAGGTTTCTAACTTTCACAGAAAAAAAGTTGTATACTTTTTTAGCTTAATGCAAGCCTATGGGGGGGAGAAAACGGAGCTCCAATCCGGATCCGGAGCTCCGAGCGGAGCGGAGCAGACATGGCCGGAGCGGGGGCGGAGCGAAGTGGCCTGATCCGCAAATCGCAGATCTGGAAGTGAAGCAGAGCGGGGGGTCCATGTACACCCCTACTCAAAACCATAGATCTGGATCAGGAGTACGTCTTCCACTCCCAGGGCACTCCAAAGGGCGACCCGTGGACTGCTGGAATTTACCTCCCTCAATTGGGGAAGTGAATGAATTGAAGTGTCAGCTTGCTTCTCAAAGCCATGAACGTTACCGAGGAAGAGGGCTTGGATGAGACTTCCATGAGTTGCAGTGTCAGTTCACTTCTCAAAGCCAACACTAACTCATTGTGGTGAGTGAGCTGAGGACTAGCCCATTTCATTTCCACAGCAAGAGAGGCAGCCTGGCTAGTGGTGGTGGTGCCAGGCATTGCCTTGCCCCCTGCTTGCACCTCACCCAAACACGTGTGGTCAATCATGGAGTCTTTTGGAACTGGGTGGAAAACTATCCGGATGAGTTTACTACGCTGTACCAGACGCCACAGAAATGAAATGAAATTGAGTGTGGTGCTTTGCCCTCACACAGTCACACACACACACACGGTGACAAACTCTGCCTACAGCTTTTGTAGAGGCTCATGATGCCCACCAGGCAGGAAGTATTCTCCTTTAGGGGAAGATTCAGCCTGGCAGTGCCTGCTAAGTCGTCTACTGTGGTAGTAAGGAAGAGATAGCCTGAATTTGACGGAGTGAACTGAATTGTAGAAGGATTACAGCCTGCCTGCCTGTATGTAAGACGAAGAAGGCATGACCTTACTGAGAGAGACGAATCGAATGATTCAGAGTTGATGTTGTGAACTGAAACACAGCCACTAAAGAAGAAGAAGAAGAAGAAGAAGAAGAAGAAGAAGAAGAAGAAGAAGAAGAAGAAGAAGAAGAAGAAGCCTGCCTGCCTGAACTGTAGTCTGCCTGCCAACCGAAGGAGGGGTGGAATTAAAGGGAGGGGAGCCTGCCTGTCACTCCCACGAGGGCTTGAGGGTGGGGTATCCCAGCAGGGGTAGATTGCCCTTCAGAAAGACCAGCTGCTCCACCAAGTCCGGCTCCAAGCGAGAGCGGTGAGGGGTCACTATGTCGCCCACCATAGAGAACACCCTCTCGCTTGGAACACTGGTGGGTGGGCAGCTGAGTCCATCACTGGCCACCCGTGCCAGGTCCGGCCAAATCTGGCGGCGGGATGACCAGTAGGCCAGGGGGTCCATGGTGCACTCCTCCATGGGCTCTGCCAGGTAACGCTGCACGGCGGTTGCAGCGTCATCCTGGCTGGTGGCTGGGGAGGGTCTCTGCCCAACCACGGCGTGCAGAGCCTCTACCCAATACCCCTGGCCTGTGCTGCTGCTGGGAGGGATGCAGGTGAGGCTGCTGCTGGTGCTGCTGCCACTGCGGGGAGGGGTGGCCTGCTCCTCTGCCTCACTCTGCCCCACCCTCTTGGCCCGTGCCGCCCGTACTTCGCCCACCAGCATTTCCACCCAGTGCTGCCTGGTATTTGGCCCACAAAGTCCATCCTTCACACGAGGGTCGCACATGGCTGCCAACATGTAGACCCTGTCTGTTTGGATGGGCTCCAGCCTCTGCGTCAGGCCGTCCCTCAGCCTAGTCACCGCTTCGTGGACCTCGGGCTCGAAGCGCCTGCCGGTGACGGAATCCCTGTACTCCAGAAACTCGCCCATCTGTTTCTGGAGATGCCTGCATACAGGGATCACCTGGCTGAGGAGGGCAGAGCTAGTGCTCAGGGTCTCGGTGGCCTTAAGGAACGGCTTGAGGACCGCCACCAGCTGGGACATGGCGTCCCACTGCTGCTTGCCCAGGGCTGGGTGGACGCCCATGTCCCTGACCCTGAACAAGTCGTGGATGGCACGCTGTTGCTCCACCATACGCTCCAGCATCAGGTAGGTGGAGTTCCAGCGTGTCACCACGTCTTGCACTAGCCTGTGCTGCGGGAGATTCAACTCCTCCTGCTTCTCCCGCAGCAAGCGACTGCCCTTGACGCTGTGGTGGAAATGCCCTGCCACCTTTCTGCAGCTCTCCAGGAGGTTACGGATCCCGGACAGGGGACCGAGGTTGGCCTTGCTGCCCATCCCAAGGCCATCCCTCACCACCAGGTTCAAGACGTGCGCGATGCAGCGGACGCCCTCGAATCCGCCGTCGCGCACCACCTTCACCATGTTGGCTCCCCCGTCCGTGACCATGTAACCGCGGGTGACCTTCTGCCCAGCTAGCCACCCATCCACCGTAATCTCCACTGCCGTGTGGGACTGGTCCATCACTTGCGTGTGGAGGAGGGCCCAGCAGTAGCCCTCCTTGCCAGTCCCTCTAGTGCTGGATGATGCTTCCTGCCCCACGCCTGCCCACCAGTGAGCCGTCAGGGACAGGTAAGCATGCACTCCGCCCTCGCTGGACCAAATGTCGGAGGTGAAGTGCACCATCCGTGCCTCTGCCTGGCACAGATGACCCAGCACTAACTCCCTGCAGGAACGGTACAGGGAAGGCACCACCCGCCTGCTCAGGGTGGTGCGACACGGCAGCTTATAGTATGGCACCACAAGCGCCATCAGCCTCTTGAAGCCTGCGTTGTCGACGAGGCTAAATGGCTGGTCGTCCAACGCCACCATCTCACCGATGCAGGTGGTGATCTGGGTGGGCGTTGGAAAACGCCATCTTGTGGGTCCATACTTCCCCCACCCCATTTCCGGCAGGGTTGCCTGCCTAACCCTTGTGGGGATGGGAGATGGAGAGCTTAGAGTGGCAGTGCCAGCAGCAGCAGCAGCAGCCTTCGGCTTTCCCCTGGAACCAGTCACCTTGCCCGCCTCTTTCCCCAGCAAGATCGCCTGGTGCTGCCTCTGAAGATGCATCTTCATGCTGCTGGTTCCATAATGCCCTGTAGATGAACCCCTGCTTAGGGTGAGTTTGCAGTGGCGACAGACAGCAAAGCGGGGATCCGTTCCCACCTCAAAGTGGTCCCACACTATGCTTGTCTTTCGCTTCCGTGGTGACACCTCCAATTGCCCGCCTGAGCTCTCTGGTGTTGCCACAGAAACAGGGGTTGCAGCGGAAGAGGGGTGGGATGAGACTGGGGAGAGTGCCTCGGCCTGCTGCTGCTCCTCCTCAGCACCCACATCCTGGAGGACCACCGCCTCCTCCTCCTCCTGCCCCTCCACTGTGCTGAGGACTTCGTCTAGGAGGTCTGGAGACAGGTCCATCAGTGGGCTCGTGGGCTCAAACGATAATGAAGGAGTTGGGGATACTCCTCCTCCTCCTCCTCCTCTAATGGCAGTGCTGCCACCTGCCTCTTGCAAACGGGCACTTTTCCCATTCCCACCCTCAAAAAGAGAACACCGGGCACAAGTTGCAGAAGAGACTGCCTCTGCCTGCTGGTTCTCCTGCTTCTGTTGTGGAGCAGCCAGCCAAGGAGTTGCCCGTTTGATTTTCACAGCAGGAGAGGCAGCCTGCTTACTGGTGCCAGCCTGAGCCTTGCCTTGAACACTGCTTTCAGCACACCCCGCCACAGACATGCGCCTGCTCCCTCTTCTCATGATGATATTATACTAATAATAATAATAATATGTATAAGAATAAACTAATACTAATAATAATATGTATAAGAATATACTAATACTAATAATAATATGTATAAGAATATAATAAGTATAAGAATATTACTATATGTAGGGAAATGGGAAAAGAAGTGTGTGTATGCTTTGCCCAAACAGGATTTGAAATGCTCAATCTGTGGCTGTTGCACTTCACAAACAGTGCACACAGCACACTCACACAATAACACAGTCACACACACACAGTCCAAGTAACAGAGAGAAGAAATAGAGAATATATTTTTTTTGGTATTTTTTGGTATTTTTTTGTATATAGAAGGAAGAAGGAAGATGAAACACAGCCAGGCTTTAAGAGAGGGAAGGGGGGGGGACAACCAACCAACCTAACAAACAAACACTCCAAAATTTAAAAATAAAGTTTATATTAAATCAAAGTAAGGGAAAAACACAGAGCAAACTAAGCAAAAAGTCAGAAAGAAGCAAACACACACACACACACACACCCCAAGCTAAATCCTAAATCTATCTCCAAACACAGCAGCAGCAGCACCTAACTAGCTCCACTCCCCACAAACGCCAAAACCCACAAGACGCTAAGAACTCAAAGCTCTGAGGGTGCCTCTGCCTTAGTCCCCCCCCCTCGAACGCTGGGATTGGAGGATGCTTCATGAGGTGATCAGTTCTCATCAGGATTGGGAGTTGAATGTGCCTGTCTCATTACAAACGTCTATGCAATGGCCCCTACGCTGCGCACAGGCACATGAGGTTTCTTCAGAATGGCCATAGGAAAACAATGCGCCTATCTGGCAGCCCCAGAAAATCAGGGGGAGCCCCGAAATTCTCGTAGAGGCTAGTAATAACACATTAAGCATGCTAAGAGTTTTTGGTGCAGTTGTGCTCCATTGCAATGGCCCCTACGCTGCGCACGGGCACATGAGGTTTCTTCAGAATGGCCATAGGAAAACAATGGGCCTATCTGGAAGCCCCAGAAAATCAGGGGGAGCCCCGAAATTCTCATAGACGTTTGTAATGAGACGCTAAGCATCCTAAGAGTTTTTGCTGCAGGCGTGCTCCATTGGAATGGCCCCTACACTGCGCACAGGCACATGAGGTTTCTTCAGAATGGCCATAGGAAAACAATGGGCTTCTCTGGCAGCCCCAGAAAATCAGAGGGAGCCCTGAAATTCTCATAAATGTTTGTAATGAGACCCTAAGAATCCTAAGACTTTTTGCTGCAGGTGTGCTCCATTGGAATGGCCCCTATGCTGCGCATGTGCACATGAGGTTTCTTCAGAATGGCCATAGGAAAACAATGGGCCTATCTGGAAGCCCCAGAAAATCAGGGGGAGCCCCGAAATTCTCGTAGCCGCTTGTAATAACACACTAAGCCTGCGAAGAGTTTTTGCTGCAGGTGTGCTCCATTGGAATGACCCCTACACTGCGCACGGGCACATGAGGTTTCTTCAGAATGGCCATAGGAAAACAATGGGCCTATCTGGAAGCCCCAGAAAATCAGGGGGAGCCCCAAAATTCTCATAGATGTTTGTAATGAGACCCTAAGCATGCTAAGAGTTCTTGCTGCAGGCGTGCTCCATTGGAATGGCCCCTAAGCTGCGCACGGGCACAAGAGGTTTCTTCAGAATGGCCATAGGAAAACAATGCGCCTATCTGGCAGCCCCAGAAAATCAGGGGGAGCCCCGAAATTCTCATAGCCGTTTGTAATAACACACTAAGCCTGCTAAGAGTTTTTGCTGCAGGTGTGCTCCATTGCAATGACCTCTACACTGCGCACAGGCACATGAGGTTTCTTCAGAATGGCCATAGAAAAACAATGGGCCTATCTTACAGTGACCAAATGACCGGATTTGCCCGGACATGTCAGGAAATCCCGCCCCCAAGCGGGATCCGGAGGGAGATTTCAAAATCCCCCCAAATGTCCGGGAAAATCGCGGTCTCGTGGTTTATCCAGGCCTTCTCTTGGCCGGCACAATCGCCATGCTGGGAGGGGCAGGGGCCCAGAAAAAAACCCAGATGGCTGAGTGGGCAGGCCTGGAGGATGCGTCTCCAGCTCTTTCCAGCACCATCCGGGGCTTGTTCGCTCCCCGGTGAACACCATGCCCCTCCCCTTCCCTCTCATCATGCTGCGACGAGGGCAAGGGCTCACTTTGCTCTTCCTCCCGCCTGGATAAGGCTTGGTGCAGCTGGGAGAAGGGGAATGAACACTGAGCCCCTCCCCTTCCCACTTGTCATGCTGCGATGAGGGACAAGGGATGGAGCTCACTTCGTTCCCCGTCCGGGCCTGGCACAGCCGCTGGAAATGGGGATTGAACAAGGAGCCCCGCCCCTTGCCCTCATTTCAGCATCCTGTATCCTCAGCGAGGTGGCCACTCATTCTTTCTAAAATCCCTTCGGGGAAAATGTCATTCTACTGGGTGAGTGGTCCCTCTCCTCTTCCATTCCTGTTTGTTTTGCTTATTTGTTTGTTTTCACTTTGCTCCCAGCCTTTTACTTATTAATTAAGTAAAACGGCTGGACCGCTTTTCAGTGTTGTTGCGTTTAGGGTTTGGGGCGTGTGAGGAATGCTTGCAAGGGACTGTGTTGTGTTTGTAGGTTGTGCAGAACGGAGGCAGGGCGCAGACCTCAGAGGGGCGCAGTACGGCCCTTTAAGGGTTACAGTTTTATACTGTATGTGGGATGAGAGTGGAGCACATGGCAGAGGAAGAACTGAGGAAGACACTTTGCTTCCTTCTTTTTTCCTCTCACCCTTCCCAAGTTTGTTGCTGCCTCCACTGCCGCCCCCGTCATGCAGGAGCTTATCGCCACGTGGATCACATCAACAAGATCACGGTGGAGCAACAGCTTAGGGCGTGGCTGCTGCCCTTCCCAGGCATGGACGAGGGAAGGAGGGACAGAAGGGAGAGCCCAGGCATAGCAGACCCGTGCACTGATCCACCACCCTACCAGGCTTGGGAAACACTTTTCTTTCCTTTTAATTATTAATTTTCTGATCTTCTTCCTTTCGTTAGTTTAGGGCGTGATCCTATGTCGGTTTAGGGGACAGAGTAAAAGCCGGAACGGAACGGAACAGGCCGGAACGACCCCATTATATTAAAAAACCATACCAAAAACAGTGGCATGTGTTAGCAACACTTGAGAACAATATTTTAGGAATAAAACCATGCCAATATTATATCACTATTAACCCCAGAACTCCCAAAACAACGTCTGGAAAAGAATGGGATGGCCGGAACGGCAACTACTGAACGAGCAATATCAACCAAACTCACCAGTCATGCATAACTCCATGGCAGGGATGCAATAAGCCACAAAACGTGCAAAGAAACTGCGTTCCGATAACCGTTTCGCGCACAGCGCATATTGCGCAAAACGGGCAGGGACAGCAGCTTCAAAGTGAAGTATGTTAATCAAACTCACCAGACACACATTACTAGGTGAGCCTGATGTAATAAGCTCCAAAAATTGCCCCAAAACCACGTTCAGATACCCGTTCCGGGCAAAAACGCATATTGCGCAAAACGGGCCGTAATGATAACTTACCAATTAGGTTATTTATTTATTTATTTATTATATTTTTATACCGCCCAATAGCCGAAGCTCTCTGGGCGGTTCACAAAAATTAAAACCATCATAAAGCAACCAACAAGTTAAAAACACAAATACAAAATACAATATAAAAAGCACAACCAGGATAAAACCACGCAGCAAAATTGATATAAGGTTAAAATACAGAGTTAAAACAGTATAATTTAAATTTAAGTTAAAATTAAGTGTTAAAATACTGAATGAATGAAAAGGTCTTCAGCTGGCGACGAAAGGAGTACAGTGTAGGCGCCAGGCGGACCTCTCTGGGGAGCTCATTCCACAACCGGGGTGCCACAGCGGAGAAAGCCCTCCTCCTAGTAGCCACCTGCCTCACTTCCATTGGCAGGGGCTCACGGAGAAGGGCCCCTGTAGATGATCTTAAGGTCCGGGTAGGTACATATGGAGGAGGCGTTCCTTCAAATAACCTGGCCCCAAACCGTTTAGGGCTTTAAATGTCAATACCAGCACTTTGAATCGGGCCTGGACCTGGACTGGCAGCCAATGAAGTTGTAAAAGGACTGGCGTAATGTGATCTCACCACCAGTCCCTGTTAGTAAACGGGCTGCCCTGTTTTGTACCAGCTGAAGCTTCCGGACCGTTTTCAAAGGCAGCCCCACGTATAACGCATTGCAGTAATCCAAATGATTGTGCAAAACGGGCCGTAACGGCAGCTTCCCAATGAGATAAGTGAACCAAACTCACCAGATGCACATGACAAGGTGGGACAAATATAGAAAGCTCCAAATGTTGCCCTGAAACTACGTTCAGGTACCCGTTCCGGGCAAAAACGCGTATTGCGCAAAACGGGCCGTAACAGCAGCTTCACAATGAGGGAAGTCAACCAAACTCACCAGATGCACATGACAAGGTGGGACAAATATAGAAAGCTCCAAAAGTTGCCTCGAAACCACGTTCAGATACCCGTTCCGGGTAAAAACGCGTATTGCGCAAAACGGGCCATAACGGCAGCTTCCCAATGAGTTAAGTGAACCAAACTCACCAGATGCACATGACAAGGTGGGACAAATATAGAAAGCTCCAAAAGTTGCCCTGAAACCACGTTCAGGTACCTGTTCCGGGCAAAAACGCGTATTGCGCAAAATGGGCCGTAATGATAACTTACCAATGAGGCAAGTCAACCAAACTCACCAGACGCACATTACTAGGTGGGACACATATAAAAAGCTCCAAATGTTGCCCCGAAACCACGTTCCGATACCCGTTCCGGGCAAAAGTCTGTATTGTGCAAAACGGGCCGTAACAATAACTTCCCAATGAGGTAAGTCAACCAAACTCACCAGACGCACATTACTAAGTGGGACACATATTAAAAGCTGCAAAAGTTGCCCCAAAACTACGTTCTGATACCCGTTCCGGGCAAAAGTCCAAATTGCGCAAAACAGGTCGTAACGACAGCTTCCCAATGAGGTAAGTCAACCAAACTCACCAGACACACATTACTAGGTGGGACAAATATAGAAAGCTCCAAAAGTTGCCCCGAAACCACGTTCAGATACCCGTTCCGGGCAAAAGTCTGTATTGCCCAAAACGAGCCGTAACGGCAGCTTCCCAATGAGGTAAGTCAACCAAACTCACCAGAAGCACATTACTAGATGGGACAAATATAATAAACTCTGAAATTTCCATGAAAGTCAGGTTCTGTTACCCATTCCGGGCCATAGTTCATATTCCCAAAATTAGCTGGAAAAGAAAATTATGGGGGAGGAAAATGAGGCACTATCTATTGTCGGGAAATTGCCTCGAAAGGCAACTTCTATGTGTGTGAATGCAATCAAATAAACCACTTTCATTGTACTAACTGGAACATTTAATAAACTTTCTCAGAATCCAGAGTGAAGTTCTGCAAAGATGGTTTTCTACAGAAGCCCATAGTTGTCATGTGGTTTGGTAGTGTGCTTAAAATATCAGTCTATGATGGCATTGTTGCGATTGGGCTGTCTCATTCTATCATGAAGCTTACAATGACCTGTGGCTATTCACATCTTTCAACCTAACCTATCCCACAGGGTTATTACAAAATTGGGAAAGACCACTGTAGTTCACCATGCGTTTCTGGGTGACGGGTGGGATATAAATGTTCTGCCAAAAAAGCCCAGGTCTTTTGAGGATTGCCATGGGAATACTGGAGGCTGCGTTCCAGGAAGTCCAAAAACGCGGCCCCCAACCCCTTCCAGGGCTGATGGAGGCCTTCCCCCTCAGCCCTTCCCTCCCAGGAAATTGGGTGCCAGTCCCGGTTGCCCTGGAGATCTCTGTTTTTCCAGAGGTCTCCTGGGTTTTCCGGGTCATCTGGTCACCCTTATCACACCAGGAGACAAAGCATTAATGCCCACATTCCAAAATCTTGACAGGTACCCCTCCCCTCCCCAAACATGGAATTTATTTTTAAAAGCCAATCACACAATTTTTAATGTGTTAGGTGTCTTGAATAGGTTAGCCCCATGTGAATAAGAGGGAGCTAGGTTGACCATTTGTTTGATTCAGTATAACCCATTGTCATTGGCTGTGATGTTCTGAAGCTTTATTAACATATACGCTTCTTTAGTCATATTCTTTATGAAAACAAGAATACAAGAAAAATAACCACAAACAGTAAGAACAAAAACAATGTACATAATATCTATATCTATATCTATCTATCTATCTATCTATCTATCTATCTATCTATCTATCTATATACTCTCTCTCTCTCTCTCTCTCTCTCTCTCTCTCTCTCTCTGTGTGTGTGTGTGTGTGTGTGTGTGTGTGTGTGTGTAAATGTAAATGCTAACATATAGCACCTGTTAACATAAATTTTTGCCTACAGTGTAGATTATTCATTTCTCACAACACTTTGGACATTTGAATATACCACGAGAAGCTTGATTTATCTCAAGGCAAGAGAGATGGTGCCAGTCCTGACATGCTCCCTCGCACAGAACCATGGTGTCCTCCTTGGGTTTCTTGCACTGATCACCCATTAAGCACAAAGACCAAGATGAAGTGTAATACTGTTGTATTGCTGAAGACAATGCTCCTTTTGGTGATTTTCTAGAAACAGGACTATTGAATTGCTTAATTTCTCTCTGATTTATTTGCTTCTTTATTCTCTGCTGCTGTCTCTGCATTAAACTTGGCTGTGGAAGAAATGATTTGTGCTTGAGAAGTTCATTTGCAATCCACTGCCGTACAGGCACCATGTCTGCTGGGAAAAGGACAGGTGAGCCACTGTGTAGCACATGTGCAAAGAGACATACAAAGAGTTTGGTTGACTTACCTCATTGGGAAGATGCTGTTACGGCCTGTTTTGAGCAATATGGGTTTTTGCCCGGAACGGGTATTGGAACGTGGTTTCGGGGTAACATTTGGAGCTTTTTATATGTGTCCCACCTTGTCATGTGCATCTGGTGAGTTTGGTTCACTTATCCCATTGGGAAGCTGCCGTTACGGCCCGTTTTGCGCAATACGCGTTTTTGCGGGTATCTGAACGTGGTTTCGAGGCAACTTTTGGAGCTTTCTATATTTGTCCCACCTTGTCGTGTGCATCTGGTGAGTTTGGTTCACTTACCTCATTGGGAAGCTGCTGTTATGTCCTGTTTTGCGCAATACGGACTTTTGCCCGGAACAGGTACCTGAACGTGGTTTCGGGGCAACTTTTGGAGCTTTCTATATTTGTCCCACCTAGTTATGTGCATCTGGTGAGTTTGGTTCAATTATCTCATTGGGAAGCTGCCGTTACGACCCGTTTTGCGCAATATGTGTTTTTGCCCGGAACGGGTATCTGAACGTGGTTTTGGGGCAACTTTTGCAGCTTTTTAAAGGTGTCCCACCTAGTAATGTGTGTCTGGTGAGTTTGGTTGACTTACCTCATTGGTAAATTATCATTTCGGCCCGTTTTGCGCAATACGTGTTTTTGCCCGGAACGGGTATCTGAACGTGGTTTCGGGGCAACTTTTGCAGCTTTTTATATGTGTCCCACCTAGTTATGTGCATCTGGTGAGTTTGGTTCACTTATCTCATTGGGAAGCTGCCGTTACGGCCCGTTTTGCACAACACAGACTTTTGCCCGGAACGGGTATCTGAACGTGGTTTCGGGGCAAGTTTTGGAGCTTATTACATCAGGCTCACCTAGTAATGTGTGTCTGGTGAGTTTGATTAACATACTTCAATTGGAAGCTGCTGTCCCTGCCCATTTTGCGCAATATGCGCTGTGCGCGAAACGGTTATCGGAAGGCAGTTTCTTTGCACGTTTTGTGGCTTATTGCATCCCTGCCATGGAGTTATGCATGACTGGTGAGTTTGGTTGATATCACTCGTTCAGTAGTGGCCGTTCCGGCCATCCCATTCTGTTCCTGACGTTGTTTTGGGAGTTCTGGGGTTAATAGTGATATAATATTGGCATGGTTTTAGTCCTAAAATATTGTTCTCAAGTGTTGCTAACACATGCCACTGTTTTTGGTATGGTTTTTTAATATAATGGGGTCGTTCCGGCCTGTTCCGTTCCGTTCCGGCTTTTACACCGTTCCTCGGTTTAGACAGGAAAGAAAGTCCTACAGCTCCCAGCATGTCCCAGCCAACATGTTTACTTCTGAGTAGACATGCATGGGGTTGCACAGGGCTCTTTTTAGGGTTAAGGTTAGAACTAGGTCCAAGAGAAGTCAGCTTGAGTTAGGGTGCAATCCTATAGACAGAAAAAGTCCTACAGCTCCCAGCATGTCCCAGCCAGCATGTTTACTTCTGAGTAGACATACATGGGGTTGCACAGGGCTCTTTTTAGGGTTAAGGGTAGAACTAGGTCCAAGAGAAGTCAGCTTGAGTTAGGGTGCAATCCTATAGACAGAAAAAGTCCTACAGCTCCCAGCATGTCCCAGCCAGCATGTTTACTTCTGAGTAGTCATGCATGGGGTTGCACAGGGCTCTTTTTAGGGTTAAGGGTAAAACTAGGTCCAAGAGCTTGTGCTTTTGTGAAGTTAGCTTGAGTTAAGGTGCAATCCTATAGACAGAAAAAGTCCTACAGCTCCCAGCATGTCCCAGCTAGCATAGATGGCTTGGGCATTCTGGAAGTTGTAGGACTTTTTTTCTGTCTGAACAGGCAGAGGATTGAGCCCAAGGATGGTAACAATATATCATAGAATCATAGAATAGCAGAGTTGGAAGGGGCCTACAAGGCCATCGAGTCCAACCCCCTGCTCAATGCAGGAATCCACCCTAAAGCATCCCCCACTTTATACTGTATTTTGTATTTGTGCTTTTAACCTGTTGATTGTTTTATGATGGTTTTAATTTTTGTGAACCGCCCAGAGAGCTTCGGCTATTGGGCGGTATAAAAATGTAATAAATAAATAAATAAATGAGTGGAAGTGTGCATGAGTGTGTTTTTGGAGTCGGTGATCTGAGTGTGTGTGTGTGTGAGTGCACGTGTGGGGGTGCTGGCAGTGTGTGTATTGATGTCTGAATGGGGTGCATGGGGTGTTTGAATGCATGTGCATGTTTGCAGTGTGTGGTGGGGGAGGGCTGTAGTTTTCTGTGTGTGAGTTGGGGGGGATGAGCTGGAGGTGATATTCCTATTAAATAATGCATTTTGACTCATAGACCTTCCTCTCCAATTTGTTTGCTATAATTGGCATGACGTATATTTTGTAACAATGGCTGTTAATTGTTCATCCTTCTTTAAAATCTTTTTTAAAAAATTACAGGGTAACCATTACTATTATTATCATCATCATCTATCTCTCTTTTCTTGCTCGTGGTGGTTTTTCTAGTTGAGCATGATGGGCTTCGCCAAGTCATGCTGTCTTTTACTGATTCAGAAATTTCCTGACTATTGAACATGTTTTAAGTAAGATTGCTTTCTGGATGTTGGTGTGCATGTAGGTTTTCTCTAAAAAAATAATAATGAAGTGATGCTGGTGAGTGATGTGATTAATGGAATAATTGTAATTTTTTCCTCTTGCCAAAGTTCTTTAACTTCCATAGCCAGTGGTGTATATTTTCCTCTCTTTTCCTCTTCCCTTTCTGCAACATTTTTGTCATTAGGTATTGCTATGTCAATGCGGTAGGTGTGTTTTTCTTGGTTGTTTTTGACTGTTATGTCTGGTTGAAGCTGAAACAAGCTAAGAGATGCTAGCCTTTAGTCCATTTTGTTCCATGGCTAATGTCTGCAGGGTAATAGTAGTTTATACTATTTCTGAATGCTTCGTTGCTTGTTCGTTGTACTAGATTTTTCTGTACTTGTCAACTACTTCATTTGTCCAGTGGTAGCAGTATGCTGAATGTGTGATAATGGATATGAGAAAGGTGATGGGGAAAGCGTGTTAAATGTTAGGAAAGGTTAGATTATGGTCATCCAGTGAAGGACTTGCAGTCAGAAAAGATATTTGAGGGAAGAGGAGACTGTATCACACAGAGTATAGCAAAAGCTTCAAAGTACAGCAAAAGTTACAAAAGTAGAAATGAGTGAAGTTAATTTCAGATATGTTGAATGTCTCACTTGTTCTTTATTCCAGTGATTTTAGCATTAAGATGTTATGTAGAAAAGGTTTGTTTTAATTGTGTGATGTGAAATCAGACCTGTGACCAAGGCCATGTTTGGGTGGGCACGCCCCCTTGGAGGCTGGGCATGTTGGTGGGCACGCCCCTTTGGGGGCTGGACATGTTGGTGGGCATGCCCCCTTGGGCGGCCATGTTGTCCTCCTTTTTGGTTTCCAAAATATGGTCACCCTAGCCTATCTGGAAGCCCCAGAAAATCAGGGGGAGCCCCGAAATTCTCGTAGAGGCTTGTAATAACACATTAAGCATGCTAAGAGTTTTTGGTGCAGGAGTGCTCCATTGCAATGGCCCCTTCGCTGCACACGGGCACATGAGGTTTCTTCAGAATGGCCATTCCAATGGAGCACGCCTGCAGCAAAAACTCTTAGGATGCTTAGGGTCTCATTACAAACCTCTATGAGAATTTCGGGGCTCCCCCTGATTTTCTGGGGCTGCCAGATAGGCCCATTGTTTTCCTATGGCCATTCTGAAGAAACCTCATGTGCCCGTGCGCAGTGTAGGGGTCATTGCAATGGAGCACACCTGCAGCAAAAACTCTTCGCAGGCTTAGTGTGTTATTACAAGTGGCTACGAGAATTTCGGGGCTCTCCCTGATTTTCTGGGGCTGCCAGATAGGCCCATTTTTTTCTATGGCCATTCTGAAGAAACCTCATATGCCCGTGCGCAGCTTAGGGGCCATTCCAATGGAGCACGCCTGCAGCAAAAAGTCTTAGGATTCTTAGGGTCTCATTACAAATGTCTATGAGAATTTTGGGGCTCCCCCTGATTTCTGTGGCTGCGTGACTGTCCAATGCTTTCCTATGGCCATTCTGATGGAACCTCATGAGCCCATGTGCAATGTGGGGGTCTTTCCGGTGGAGCATGTCTCCAGTAGAAACTCTTAGTATTTTTTGGGTTCAGTTCAAATCTCCATGAGCGTTTTGGGGCTCCCCCTCTTTTCTGTGTGCCTGCTTGTGACAGCCTAATGCTTTCCTATGGCCATTCCGAATGACCCCCCCGTGTTATGGCTATGCGCAAGTTGGGGGCATGTCCAATGCAACATGTATCAAGCACAGAGTCTTAGGATGCTTGGGTTTCTAATTTCAACCTCCGTAAGCATTTTCAGATTCATCTGATTCTTAAGGGGCTTGTGGTATCATTCCCATGTATTCCTATGCCCACTTTGAAATGTAAGCCTGTTGTGAGGAGAGGGTGCCGGTGGTGGTGGGGGGCATTTGTAAACATGGAAATAATCTGTGACTGTTTTTGGCAACCCCCCTCCACTTATTTTGGTCTTTTAAAACTGGTGCCTATGAAGCATTGTATGAAACGGCAGTCACCTTCTCTTTATTGTATTCTGTCTTTTTTTTACGTTTGGAGATGATCGCTAGAAACCACTGTGTTGGGGGTCATAGGAATTGTTCCCCCAAACCACTTTGTTGGTTTGTATTTTGATTCTGTGTGGTTTTCTATGAAAACTAAATGTTTAACTCCTTTAGTTATTTTAATTTGTAGATGATCCCTAAACTCCTTCAATGATTTCCTATGGCCATTCGGAATGACACAATGCATTTCAATAGCCATTCGGTGTCCTTCGGTTTAGTACGTCCCTCCAAAGAGAGGAGACACAGGCAATAGAGTTCAGACAGAACCGGTATGATTAAAGAAGCAATAAATTTCAAATGGATTTCCTAAAGGCGGGGATAATAATCAGGGATTTCTGAGTTGTTTTAGAGGATGAGGTTGCCCAGAGCTATTTTGAAGGAGGAGGAGAGGAGGGAAAAATCCATTAACAGTGACTTAGTGGGTGTAACAAGACTGAAGAGAGAAGCACCTCCTTCCAAAATAGAATTCTCTCCACTCCCTTTTCCACACAGGGATAGCATGGGAGTGTGGGAAAGAAAGTGTCACAATATCAGATTATTTACATATGCAGGACCAATTACCATCCTGGGAACATCCCGCAGCTGAAGAATAAGAGGTGATGACAAGGCTGAAGACTGTACACAGCCAAAGAAGATCAGCCAGAGACATGTTTGCCCTAAGAGAAGATACAAGAAGATAACTACTCACCATAGTGGACAAGCTGTAAGTGGGAACTGGGAAGACTTAAGGGGGGAGATGGGGGGAGGAGATGCAGCCCTGTAACCAGCTTTTTTTGTTCTGTGGGGCAGCCACATTTTCAGGTGGGACATTTTGGGGGCAGGGAGATGCCTAGCTCCAGCCAGTCACCTCTTCCTGCTCCGCACACTGCAGGCCAGGCCTTGCCCCTCACTCCTACGCCCTGCAGGGAGGCTGTTCACTTACATAATGGGCTATGTAAAGGTGAAGTTAGCAGAAAATTTAGCACGAACACCAGGAATTAAATGATTGGCATGTTTTATTTTATTTTATTTTTGTTTCATAAGAAAAAAAAAAGGGATGTTAAGGATACAGTGAACAAGGGGATACCAAAAGGCGTAAAGCAAACAAAATAATCTTTGCTATAACTAAGAAGTTTAAAAAAAACTAATGTGGCACTTGTTTCCCCCCAAAATCAGTTTTAATCTTGTGTCACGGCAATACTAATAAAGAAAAACAGGTTTAGAAACTGAGTAAAAGCACATTGCAATGCAACCATAGTCAAGAGTTTAGGGCGAGTGGTGCTGAGAACACTGTACATAACTTTGTTGTTGAAATCAATGAGATGGAATCCTCAATTTTTTAACATATTTATTATGTAACAGATTTCCTTTCATGCAGTTACAAAAATGCTTGATAAACATGCAAGGAAGCTTTCTGAGTGGTAGGTTCACAATGCACCTTTTCAAAGAGAGAAGTAATATATAGCACCTAAAAACCATACTTCAGAACAGCTGCTGTTTCAGTATGAATGAAGTTTAATCTGTTGAATTCTCTCACCTTGGGTGGGGGGTGGGGGGAGATCCCCATGAATACCAGATTCAAAAGCCACTTTCACCTGTGTTCTGTCCCTGTGTTCTCATTCTTTGATAATCACAGTAAACTCCTGAACTTGGTTTTAATGCTAGATTAGATATCTCGGTTTTAGATTCCACCTGAAAAACAATCTTGTCTGTATTATAAATTTAGGGAAGAGCAGAAACAAAATAAATAACTTAGGGTCTATTTGTTAACTCCTCCTTGAGGGCCCTCCTTCTAGTCTTGTTCCTGACTTTTAGATTTTCCAAACTGTTGAACAATCAAGGGGGAAATGTTATGGGTGCAATCGTATGCATGTTTTAGACAGATAAAAGTCCTACATAGTGGCTGGGGAATGCTAGGAGGCGTACGACGGTTTTCTGTCCAAACGTGCATACGATTGCACCCTAACTGGATTAACTCCTATTAACCATGGGCATTCCATTGGGTTGAGAAGATTCCAGGGATGTCAAAACCCTTCCCTCTTTCCAGACATTCACATTCTATGTGTCTTCACATTTCCCCATGTATTATTCGAATTTACATGTTACACAGAGCCATTGGAGCCTGTGGTTTAATTTCATCCTAGGCACTGGGAACACCTCTGGGGTTGTGGGGGCAGGAATTGAAGTCAACTATGAACACGCTGGACAGAACAATATCAAAGAGCAGCTGCCTGCCACACCTGCAGGTATATCCCATTTTCCAGTTCTTCCAGATTTTCTAGCTTTGGTTCCTTTTCTTTCTCCCTCCCTGCTTTCTACACACTCTCCGCCCCCCCTCCATCCCCTAGTTTAGATGCATCATTCCTGATTCCATCCCTGTGTTGATGAATAACTTTGCTCAAGGTCCCTTTCAGGGCTTCACTCCTCCCAGGACTTGGCTCCTCTGCTTCAGTCTTGCTTCCCTCTCTTGCATGCACACAAAATTATGCGTGGTGTGGAGAATGTGGATAGGGAGACCTTGCTCTTCCTCATTCCATGAAGCGGATTGCTGGGAGATTCAGAATGGACAAAAGGAAGTACTTCTCCAAGCAGTGCATAGTCAGACTATGGAATTTGCTATCACAAGAGGTAGTGATGTCCACCAATTTGGGTGGTTTTAAAAGGGGGTTGGATAAATTCATGGAGGATAATTACGACTAGTCCTGGAGGCTATATGCTCCCTGCAGTATCAGAGGCAGTATGGCTATGGACACCCGTTGCAGGGCAACATGGGCGTAAGGGTGCTGTTGCACTCATGTCCTGCTTGTGGGTTTCCAGCGGGCAGCGGGTCGGCCACTGGGTGAACAGAATGCTGGACTAGGTGGACCCTTGGCCTGATCCAGCAGGGCTCTTCTTATGTTCTTAAACATATATTGTACCTTGGCTGGCCATACAAAGCCTTCCCCAATCTGCTGCCTTCTGGATCATCTGGACTACAAACGTCATCATCCCCAGCCAGCATGATCTACTTGGGCGATGAGTGTTTTAGTCCAACCCATCAGAAGGGCACCAGGTGGGACAGGCTGCCCTAAACCAAGGGGGGATCTACACTACTGCTTTAAAGCACTTTAAAGCGCTTTATAACAGTTTTGACAACTGTTGGAGCCCAGGACACACTGCATATACAGTTTTCAAAACGTTTTCAAAGTGGTTTAAAGCGCTTTAAAAGCAGTAGTGTAGATCCCCCCCCCCAAATCCTGCCCCAGGCAAGGAGGTTGTTCAGTAAGACCCACCTCACTTCTTCAACTTTTGAATACCCCTTTAAAACACACACACACACACACACACACACACACACGTAGCCTCTTTCATGACTTTGATGTATGATTTGCACACTTGATGAATCTCTGTCATATTCTAAGTTTCCAAAGGGGAGGCCCGTTAGTCTATTGCAGCAAAAACAAGCAAAAAGAGTCTTGTGGTACCTTAACGACTGACGCATTTGTTGGCATGAGCTTTTGTGGACCGTAGCCTGCTTCATTGGATCTAATGAAATGGCCTATAGTCCACAAAAGTTTGTGCCATATTATAAATTAACATGCTAGGATCTGTAGAATTATATTATTCAGAGCACATGAACTGTTTGTACTATGTTTCAGCTGCAGAATGGCTATTAAGTGATGGCAGGGACCTCCCAAGCCTGGCGCCCTAAATCAAGTCCTGCATCTCCCCATCCACCTGCTCAGGTGTAATCACCTGGTCCCATGCAGCAATTAACCTTCCTTCCCCTGTTTTTTCATTCTTCATTTTCCTTCTTTCTTTCCTTGTCCTGCATTACGGCTGTGGATTCTAGGCACTGGAAAGCGTCTATAGCTGTACATGTCTCCCATTGTGGGGAGGGACAGTGGAGAATCCGCTACAAGCCTCAGTGAAAACAAAACAACAACGAAAGAGCAAATCAAAATTCTTGCTCTGCTGGCAGGTTTGCAACTGAACAAGGCAGGCAGTTTTGCAAATTGCTCCAGCAATTTATTATGTGTCGATTTAGTCCAAGGGTAAAGTCAGCTAATAATAATCATGGAATTATGTATTGCATGAGGAAGTACATTGCACAAGTCATTTAGGGTGCATTCCTATGCATTTAGATTTTAAAAAAAGAGAAGTCCTACAACTCCCAGCATTCTCCAGTCAGCATGGTATCATCACAGATTTGTAGAATCTGCCTAGCTCTGGCTATTGATCTGGAACAAAAGACTGGAGTAATCCCTGGTGTGATCATCACTGTGCTGTATGAGCTTTGCGGAGAAGTGTGTGCCATCATTCCATCCATGCCTTGTCATTCCTGCTTTAAGCAGTGTCTTGCAAATCCTCTCCACGTCATTCACTGTACCTGATTGGCATGAGAAACTGGTAAAGGCAGGGGAAGAAATTGACTAAGTTCTGCAGAGCTATTTGTCTGGTTGTGACTTGATCCAGATCAGGGATGGCTAACCAACACCCTTTATGCATCATTCAGCCCTGCCCTGTTTCCATCTGATCCACTTCTTGGTGGATAGAATTGAGAAGCATTGCATTTGCCCTAGCCAGAAAGGCTCCCCAAGTATTTTTGCTTGAGAAACATCACTGCCGAGTTTAAATTCTCTCTCTCTCTCTCTCTCTCTCTCTCTCTGTGTGTGTGTGTGTGAGAGAGAGAGAGAGAGAGAGAGAGGTTCCACTTTCAACTAGGCAGGTGTGTCTCCCATCAGGAAATGAGAATTTGCTTGAGAGGCCTCCTTGAATTGCCCTCCCAATTCTGTATTGCAACCTGTTTGAGCTAAGGCTGTTTGTGTACATTATCACCTTATTGACTTGAGTGACACAGAGAAGTCAAGGGATAATTGCTCTCCACGTTTTAGACTACAACTCCCATCATCCTGAGCATTGTCAGGCTGGTCATTTAATGTGTTGCCTAATGGCCTCTTGTCTGCTTCCTTTCCCCTTTCAGTCAGGGTTCCACAGGGCTCTGTGCTTGGCCCGTTGTTGTTTTTCCTTTATACATTATCATTGGGTAATCTTATTCATTCTCATGGTCTTCAATACCATCTGTATGCCGATCAGGGCCAGCGCGACCATATAGGCGAACTAGGTGGCGACCCTCAGAGGGGCGCAGAGTAAGCCCTGCAGCCGCGCACTGCCGCCACTGCGCCCCTAAATCCCAGGCCTAGCGTTTCCCACCATCCGGCAGGGCCCAAATTAACCTGAGGAAATGCGGGGGAGAGACACACCAACACTTTTGAGAGGACCGGGGCGTAGGAGACAGCTTCATACCGCCATGGAGCCACTCCTCCTCCTCCTCCTCCTCCCCCCCGCTCCCTCTCAGGTCCGCTGCCAGTCGCTGCATCTCGCCGCCCACTGACATGGCCAGGGCTGGTGCCAAACTATTTTGCACCCTAGGCAGGTGAGCTGCTTTCACCCACCCAGCCCCACCCCAGCGTACCTGGGTGCAGGGCACCATCTCGCCTGCCCAGCCAAAGCAAAGCCAGGACGCTGGGGTTGGGGGAGGGGGTGGCTTTGGAATGGCGCGCCCGGCCAGAAGCCACTTTGGGAGAGCGACTTTCGGGTGCGCCGTTCCAAAGCCGCCCGCCTGGCCCCCCCACCCCAGTGTCCTGGCTTCACTTCAGTGCCCGCCCAGCCAAAGCGAAGCCAGGACAATGGAGTGGGGGGGGGGGGCAGGCGCGGCTTTGCTTTGGCTGGGTGGGTGGGCGCCCAGCCAAAGCGAAGCCAGGATGCTGGGGCGGGTGGGAGGCTTCAGAACGGCGTGCCCGGAAGCCGCCCTCTCAGAGCCGCTGTGGGAGAGCGGCTTCTGGGTGCAGCGTTCGGCGCCCCCCCTTACCTTGGTGCTCTAGGCGGCCGCCTGAGTGGCCTCTATGGTAGCACCGACCCTGGACATGGCTGTTTCCCCGCCTAGCAGCAACACTAGACCAACAAGCGGGTTCCCTAGTGCTTGCCCCTCTCCCACCGTGCAAAGAGTGGCGGCGGCAGGCAGCAATAACGCTGCCCTCGGGGAAGCCTAGAGGCTGACAGCAGCAGCAGCAGCAGCACTACAACGCCTTGGTCTGCGCTTCCCCTCCCCTGTCTGTGTGACTGACCCACGCAGGAAGGGGCAGACGAGCAGGGAAGTGTTCTCTCCTTCCTCCCGAGAGTTAAGGCTGTGGATGATACAGAAAGGAAGGCTGTTTTGGCGCTATAGCAAGTGCTCTCCTAAGCGTGCTTACTTGGAAGTAAGTCCTCGCTGGGATCAATGGGACTTCTTGGGGAAGGGCATAATCTAAGCATGTTTCCACCCAAAAAATGTCCTACAATTTCCAGCATGCCTCAGCCAGCCTTGCTGGCTGGAGACATGCTGGGAATTGTAGGACTTTTTTTCGTTCTAAACATGTGCAGGGTTGCGGCCTCAAACTGCATTCTTGTGACTGGCTGTTCGTCCGGAGAATTTAGGAGGAGTTCCCCCAGAAGGCATCTAGGCTTCCCCCCAAACCGAATCCCTGGTTTTTTAAAAAATATAAAACTCATTCACCTCCACTATGAATGCCCATGATATGATTCACAGTTTAAATTTTCAGAGCACTACAGTAATTAGACCTGTCAATACACAGATGAGTACAAGCCTGGTGAAGATTTTATTTATTTGTTTCAACACATACACACACACACACACCATTCCATCGAAGCCAATAGCCTAGTTTCCCAATAGCATTTATTGACTTGCACCCATGGAAGGGGCATAATCCCATCTTAAGTCAGTATTGACCTTCATGAAAAAATATACTGAAGATGTACTTAAGGACTGCAAGAATTTGGAAAAATCATTAATGCATAATGGAAACAAAGATATTGATGCGGAAGATCTGTGTTGCAAACTTATAGCAATAGCTCAAAGACTTCCAAAGTCTATGCTGCCACAAGACATACTTCTCTTCATACTACAACAAAAACTCCTGGATAACGTGCCTAATGTTTCTAAGGATCTAAGGATCCTTCTCACACGTCCAGTATCAGTGGCAAGTGGTGAACATAGTTTCTCAAAGCTCAAACTTATAAAAACTTACATACGCTCTACAATGTTGGAAAAGAGACTAACTGGCTCCAAAACTATATCAATTGTTCTTAAAAATCAAAGTCGCCAAAATATATATATATATTGGGGTGGGATGCAAGTAGCTCGCCTTGCCTAGGGCGCAAAATCGTCTGGCACCGGCCCTGATGCCGATGATACCCAACTATACCTTTCATCTCCTGATTTGTCTTCCGATGTTCAGGATCATATCTCGGCCTGTCTCACCGATGTCTTAGCCTGGATGCTTCGGCATCGCCTGATACTAAACATGGCAAAAACAAAACTACTAGTTTTCCCTCCTAAACCCTCTCCTCTTCTCCCATTTTTTATCACTGTTAGTAATGTTATACTCTATCCTGTTGAGGAAGCTCATAGTCTTGGTTTTATTTTTAACTCTTCACTTTCTTTTCCTTCCCATATTGAGGCTGTAGCTAAGTCTTGTCATTTCTTCTTGTATAACATCTCTAGAATTTGCCCGTTCTTATCGGTCTCTTCCGCCAAGACTCTCATTTATGCCTTGGTTATTTCCCGCTTGGACTATTGTCATCTCCTGTTGACTAGTCTTCCTTCTTCTCATCTTTCCCCATTGGTTTCCATTCATCATTCTGTGGCTAAGATTATTTTTCTGGCTCATGGTTTTGATCACGTCACCCCGCTTCTAAAATCCCTTCACTGGCTCCCTATCTCCTACAGAATTCAATACAAGCTTCTCCTTTTGACTTTTAAAGCTTGTCATGGTCTGGCTCCTCCCTACCTTTCATCTCTTATTTCACCTTACCGTCCTGCTCGCACCCTTCGCTCTAATAACACTACGTCTCTTACTCGCCCAAGAGTTTCTACTTCTCTCGCTCGTCTTCTCCCGTTTTCACTCGCTGCCCCCTATGCCTGGAATTCTCTTCCAGCGCATTTGCGAGCCGCGACGTCGATCACAGTTTTTAAATCTTATTTGAAAACATTTCTTTTCTCAAAAGCTTATCATCTGTAGTGTGACGATACTAGTTTTTATTATTTGTTTTATTGTCCCCCATGCTGGTTGGCCTTTCCCCTCCCGGTTTGTTTGTTACTGTGATTTTAGAATGTATGCCATATGGCAGGCTGTTTTGGATTTTGTTTTATTTTGTTCTGTACACTACCATGAAAACTTGATGGCGCTATATAAATAATAATAATAATAATAATAATAATAATAATAATAATAATAACAACAACAACAACAACGGTCATGCTGGCTGGGGTTGATGGGAGTTGTGGACCAGAAGGTCTGGGGGGCACCAGGTTGGGGAAGACTGTACTAGTTACCATCACAAAACAATTTGTTGTTAATAATTTCTGCAGACATTATAACAACCCCCTGAAGAAGGCCTAAAAAACAAGAGGCTGAAACGCATCAGGTTTTTGTATAAGAAACCTTTTTATAGCATCCTGAGACTTCTCTCCCTTTCTGTGTGCATCTTGGATACTAGGGATGTGCTCCGCTCCGATGTGAATCAGAGAATCAGAAGCGAATTGGCCTGCTCCGCCTTGCCCAGAGGCGGAGTAGAAGCGGACTGTGGACCCGTAGAAGCATGGCAAAGAGAAGCGGCCATAGGAGAAGCGCTTCTCTTTTCATGGAGCGATCCGCCCGCCATTTTGGATAATTTCGCCCATAGGATTGCATTGCGGAAAAGAATAGGGGATAACTGTGTTGTTTTTTAAGCTATCTTTCTGAAAGTTCTTGTGCTTAGAGTGTCGTGGCTGGGGGTCATTTTGAGCCTACTCTCAGCTCTCTGTGTGGTGTGGTTCGCTTGCTATAATCTTTTTTAAAAATATGTAAAAATAGCGGGAGAGGGTAAAAGCGGCGGGTTTTTTTTAGCGATGACAGGCAGATTCAGCTCCCAATCCTGATGAGAATTGATGACCTCATGAAGCATCCTCCAATCCCAGCTCTCTGCCTGCCTGTCCTCCTCTGTGACCGCCTAGCAGGGATGGTTTGCAATGCATGACTTACTGCTGGCTTTGCCTCACTTCCTTGTGCCCCCAGAAATGTCTGCTGCCTGCCTGCCTTCCTTCCCTCCGGGGTGCTGCTGTGGTGGGGCATCTGCCGGGACTGACTGCCCCATACTAGATCTATGGCGTATCTCTGCCTGGCTCTCTGCCCGTCTGTCCTCCTCCTCTGTGACCGCCTCGCAGAGTTGGCTTGCAATGCCTTACTGCTGGCTTAGAAAGAAACAAGCCATCCTTTGCTCACTCCTTGCGCCCGCCTCGCAGGGTTGGTTTGCAATGCATTAATGCTGGCTTAGAAAGAAACAAGCCATCCTTTGCTCACTCCTTGCGCCCGCCTTGCAGGGTTGGTTTGCAATGCATTACTGCTGGCTTAGAAAGAAACAAGCCATCCTTTGCTCACTCCTTGCGCCCGCCTCGCAGGGTTGGTTTGCAATGCGTTACTGCTGGCTTAGAAAGAAACAAGCCATCCTTTCCTCACTCCTTGGGCCCACCACGCAGGGTTGGTTTGCAATGCGTTACTGCTGGCTTAGAAAGAAACAAGCCATCCTTGCCGCACTTCCTTGTGCCCCCAGAAATGTCTGCTGCCTGCCTGCCTTCCCTCCCTCCTCCCCTGCCCGCCTCGCAGGGATGGTTTGTGTGTGTGTTGCTTTGACTCAGGGCATAAGTCCTTCCTGTGCTCACTTAGACTTTTTGAAGTTCCAAATAAATTTTCAAGTGTGGAAGAAGATTCATATTTAGGGTTATCTACTCCCCAATTCATGGCATGTTGGGATTTCCTTTGAAATGGCCCCATTGGGCTGTCTGCAGCTTTAAATCCCTGAGATACTGGGGTGTCCAGTTTTCAAAAATTCCCCAAAAATCAGGGGAGGCTTGGATTGGCTTGAGTCTTGGCATGCGTGTGTATACGTCTATGAGGTGTCATGGTGCCAAACTTGAGGTTTCTAATGTGAAAATTGATGGAGATATAGAAAGGGGTGTTGGAATTGGGGTTAGGGGTGCTGCAAGCCCCCCAAATCAGGGGATGATGGAATCTGCTTGAAACTTGCCATGACTGTGGATGTGCCTGCTTCCAAGTTTTATCTGTCAAAATGTCAGAGAACAGTCCGTGTCTGAAAATGGGGTGTCCAATTTTCAAAATTTCCCCCAAAATCAGGGGAGGCTTGGATTGGCTTGAGTCTTGGCAAGCATGTGTATACATGGATAAGCTATCATGGTGCTGAGTTTGAGGTTTCTAAGGTGAAAATTGACATAGTTCTAGCATGGGACTTGATTTGGGGTGAGTTAAAAGGTTAAAGCCCCGCCAAAAATCAGGGGATGATGGGATTTGCTTGAAACTTGCCATGAATGTGGATCTAGATGGCATCTGTGAGGGTGCCCACTTCAATTTTTTTTTATCTGTCAAAATGTCAGAGCGAATCCCATGTTTGAAAATGGGGTGTCCGGTTTTCAAAAATTCCCCAAAAATCAGGGGAGGCTTGAATTTGCTTGAGACTTGGCATGCATCTGTATACATGCATGAGGTGTCATGGTGCCTAATTTGAGGTTTCTAACATGAAAATTGATGTAGTTCTAGCATGGGACTTGATTTGGGGTGAGTTAAAAGGTTAAAGCCCCGCCAAAAATCAGGGGATGATGGGATTTGCTTGAAACTTGCCATGAATGTGGATCTAGATGGCATATGTGAGGGTGTCTACTTCAAAAAAAATTATCTGTAAAAATGTCAGAGCGAATCCCATGTTTGAAAATGGGGTGTCCGGTTTTCAAAAATTCCCCAAAAATCAGGGGAGGCTTGGATTGGCTTGAGGCTTGGCATGAGGTGTCATAGTGCCTAATTTGACATTTCTAACATGAAAATTGACGGAGATATCGAAAGGGGTGTGAATTGGGGTTACGGGTGATGCGTTAGAGGTTAAAGCCCTGCCAAAAATCAGGGGATGATGGGATTTGCTTGAAACTTGCCATAAATGTGGATCTAGATGGCATCTGTGAGGGTGCCTGCTTCCAAGTTTTTATCTGTCAAAATGTCAGAGTAAATCCCATGTCTGAAAATGGGGTGTCCGATTTTCAAAAATTCCCCAAAAATCAGGGGATGCTTGGATTTGCTTGAGTCTTGTCATGCATGTGTGTACATGGATAAGCTATCATGGTGCCAAGTTTGAGGTTTCTAACATTAACAGAAAAAAAATTGTAGGGTTTTTTGGATTTCAATGCAAGCCTATGGGGGGGAAGCGGAGCTCCGATCCGGATCCGGAGCTTCGCAGCGAAGTGGAGCGGACTATAGGTGGAGCGGAGTGGAGCGGAGCAGACCCGATCCGGAAGTTGCGGATCTGGAAGAGAAGCGGATCAGGGGGTCCGTGCACACCCCTATTGGATACTCACCCATCTTGCACCTTCAATGGTCTAGATCAGCCTCCCCCAACTTGGTGCCCTCCACATGAGTTTTGGATCATCATCCCCAACCATTGGTCATGATAGGTGAAAATGATAGGGGATGTAGTCCAAAACATCCAGAGGGCACCAGTTTTGAGAAAGCTGGGCTAGATAGATGCCTTTGTTTCTTCAAGCAGTATAATGTTAGGGAAACTGTTTCTAGCTATAAAAACCACACCACTTTGAATGTTGTGTATCTTGTGTTTTTAAACCTAGGATTGGACAAAACAGCCATTTTCAGCATGAATTTACAATTACATCGCATTCTGGTGCTTTTAATTTTTGGCGTTTTGCTTTTGATCCTATTTTATACCATGAAACTACCTGATACAAACATCCCAAGGTCATACAACCAGTCGGCTGTGTCTGCCTTAGCAGATGCTTGCCAGGCTATTATTGAAGGAAAGAGACTTTTTGTGAAAGAAAACATGCTGAAGACATCCTTTGGGAAATTGAACTGCTTGGATTATGTGAACCAAAGTCACTACATTACCCAAACACTCTCTGCAGAAGAAGCTGCCTTTCCTTTAGCCTACATTGTAACTTTGCACAAAGACTTTGATACTTTTGAGAGGCTCTTCAGAGCTATTTATATGCCCCAGAATGTTTACTGTGTCCATGTGGATAAGAAGGCTGCAGGCAAGTTTAAGAGAGAGGTGAAGAAATTGCTGGGCTGCTTCCCCAATGCTTTCCTTGCTTCGGAATCAGAGCTGGTGGTTTATGGTGGGATATCCAGACTCCAGGCTGACCTGAACTGCATGAGAGATCTTGTCAGATCAGTGGTGCCCTGGAAATACCTCCTCAACACGTGTGGGCAAGATTTCCCCTTGAAAACCAACAAGGAAATAGTTTGGTACCTGAAAGGATTGAAAGGGAGGAACATCACTCCTGGGGTGTTGCCTCCCCCTCACATTATCAAGAGGACGAAGTACATCTACAGAGAACAAGTGTACAGTCTCTTTACCTTCATGCTGGGGACGTTTGTATGGAAAGAGTCTCCTCCGCATGATCTGACCATCTATTTCGGCTCTGCTTATGTTGCTCTTACAAGGGCATTTGCAGACTTCATACTCAAAGACCAGCGTTCCATTGACCTCCTAGAATGGTCCAAGGACACCTATAGTCCCGATGAACATTTCTGGGTGACACTGAACAGGATACCAGGTATGCTTTGTTTCCTCCACGTTTGGTCTGTTATTGTTGAATTGATCCACAGTGCAATCCATGTTTTGCCTGCTGGGTGGGGATAGGAATGTTATAACTCTTACACCAGCATCTCATAACCCTGTTACACTGGTATAATACTGACCAGCGCCGGCGCTACCATTAGGCAGAGTAAGGCAGAAGCTGATTTGGGACAGCATGAAAGGGCAGCAAATGGTTATTTATTTAACATAATGTCATTGTGTTTGTATTGCCCGGGAGCAGGGGAGGCGTTTGAGGAATTTTCTGCCTCAGGTACCAAAATAGCTTGATTGGCCTTAGAAACAATGCACCTTGATTTGTGTGTGTGTGTGTGTCTGCATAGGGGAGCATTTTCTGCTGTGTCTCAAGCACCGAAATGTTTTGGGCAGGCCATGATGCAGCCAGCACTGGGGGGATGGGGGATGGGTAGGATTTAAGACAGGTTGGGGAAAAGTTAAAGCATTGTTGAAAACCTATGCTCGCTCAGTCCTACTCTCAGTTCAGGTGTAACATTATAGGGTGTTCATATGAACTCCCTTATGCATTTAGTGAACACATAATGGGGTGGGTGGGATCATGGCCATTGGCCATATGCCCCCCCTCCCAATGTAGACATACCTGCTGGCCATGGTCCCCTTTGGCACCTACAAAATGTAAAAACTGGAAATTTCTCCCAACCCCTTACAATGCAGCAGTGAAACAGAACAACTGGGTTGGGTACACTGGTGACAATATAAGCGGTGATAGTAGCAATGAAATAACAATGAAGATGAAACAATTTAAAATTATTTAATCAATGAAAACAATTACCAACATATATTGGGCCGCTGTAGTATAATGTTAAAAAACTGATACCTAACGCGTCTCGACCAATGGTCTTCTTCCGTGGTAAAGTAAACATACACTCTTGTATAATACAATACATACAACACAAATATCAGTAAAGCACTATTGAAGTGTTAAAACCAACTTAAGACTCTTGCCAATCCTTCCTCTAATATATGTAGACTTATAGAACTATACATCTTCTAAAATAGATAACTGTGTTGAAGTCCTGGACTGGACTGGTTTTTGTACTTTTCCATATTTCTGTACAAGTCTGCAAAACCTGGAAGAACTGAAGACTCAGCATCAGTCAATCAGCTTAAAGGTCAAGTTTGCAGGTGGACTTTATTGAATAATTGAGATGTTGCACAAGTGTAATTTTCTCATGATTGCCAATTAGTGGTTTCATCATTTGTTCAGGGAAGTGTATATAAAGAGAGATTTGGATCATTGTAACCAGATTAAATGCTCTCTCTGCTGCTGTGAAAAATGCTGTAAGCTGTATCTATGACCAAGTATGTGAGTATGTTAGTGTGCATTGTCTTGCCATAACTGTGTTATTTCTATCAGTAAAATACTTTATTTTTGTACCAAACAATATAGACTCTGTCTTGAAGTTAATTTGGTCTTTGCTGATTTCATAGTTAAGAACCGCTGTTACTCTGCTACTTCACTGGTACTAGCTGTAACATAGCATAAAAGTACAGTGAATAAAACAAAAGGTTTAAAAATACAAACCCCAAGAAACTGTAGAGGGGGCCAAAGGCTCCACAAAGGAGGATGGGGTTTGGAGGTTTGGCAAGGAACTGCTATAGTCTCACATATGAAGATCAAATAATAATATCACAATAGCTCAAGGTGCTGCCTAAACAAAAAACATTGGTCGAAACGTGTTAGGTGTCAGTTTTTAAACGTTATACTATAGTGGCCCAATATATATTGGTAATTGTTTTCAATGATTAAATAATTTTAAATTGTTTCATCATCATTGTTATTTCATTGCTATTATCACTGCTTATACTGTCACCAGTGTACCCAACCCAGTTGTTCTGTTTTACTGCTCCGTTGGCCCCCTAGGCATTTGGTATTAGTGAGACAGGAGCTCTACACAAAGAGCTCTCAAGGGTATGGAGGAGCTCTATGCATACAGAGCTCCTCCATGCCTTTGGAAACCCTGATTGGCTAGAATCCCCCAAAGCATGAAGGGCCCTTACATGCATAGCCCCCCTTTACCACTACTGTTGAATGCTGTGAGGTGTGGCTAGCTGAGAAGCTGGCATTTATTCATTCATTACATTTCTATTCTGTCCAAGAGTGAAAGCATTTTGGGGGCTCAGGGGCCTGACCAGCGAGTGCGACCTTTCTCTGCTCTCTCTTATTCATGAAACACAGGAGGGATTCCTTGAGTGATGGCACGTTCCAGGGCAGTGCTTACCAAAGCTTACCTCCCTTTTGGCAGAGAGGTACCTGGGGACCTAATGGACAGTGTTTTTTCTCTTTTCGTATGACATTTGACATAGTTCCAAATATTGATTGATTGATTGATTTGATTTGTACCCTCCCTTCCTTCGAAAAAAAAATGACACTCAAGGAAGCTAATACTCAAGTAGAATGACAGTAAGAACTCCTACTGAACTCAATTTTGAGCCTCAGCTGACTGCCCCATCTTCCCTCTCCACCTCACACCGAGCTACTAACATCTGAACAAACTGAAAGTAGTTCACAAAACCTTCTGGCATAATAAAGGTGTTGGGGCACCATCCTATGGAGGTAGTCAGAAGCCTCCAAATATGTATCCAGTGCAGGGTGGCTGTAGAAGGGTGATTTTACCCATCTAGCAACAGTGCTCCATCGGGAGAAGGAAGAGGGCTGGAGGGGGGGCGTCCATAGGAAACATCATATTTATTTATTTATCCCACCTTTTTTTCTCCAAGGAACCCAAGGCGGCGTACATAATCCCCCTCCTCTCCCTTTTTATCCTCACAACAACAATCCTGTGAGGTAGGTTTGGCTGAGAGTCTGTGACTGGCCCAAAGTCACCCAGTGGGTTTCCATGGCTGAGTGGGGACTAGAACCCGGATCTCCCGACTCCCAGTCCAACACTTTAGCCACTACACCATACTGGCTCTCATATGGCTGCCACTTTGAAAAAACCATCACTTGCTCATCCGCCTTTTTAATCATCATCATCATCTCTAAATTGCACAAATGGGGTTGTATTCATTTCTTTATCTATTTTTGGCAATCTTTCACAAGTGCATAAGAGTACAGATTCAGCTGTCCAAGATGTGTAGTTTTGCCTGGTCAATTTCCTTGTATGGTTCAGCTGTCAAGGGGAGCAGGGAAGTCAAGTAGGTAACATGTAAGGAAATTGACAAGACAAGGCTGCATATTAGGGCTGTGATCCACTTCTCCTTGGATCAGAGAAGCAGAAGAGGATCAGGGTGATCCGCCTCCGCTACAGGCGGAGGAGAAGCGGATCGGGGGGCTGGAGAAGCATAGTAAAGAGAAGCAACCATAAGCAGATTGCTCCTCTTTTCGTGGAGCGCTCCGCCCGCCATTTTGAATTTTTTCGCCCATAGGATTGCATTGCGGAAAAGATTAGTGGTTAACTCTTTTGTTTTTCAAGCTATCTATTTGAAACTCACTGTGCTTAGAGAATCGTGGGTGGGGGTCATTTTGAGCCTATTTTCAGCACTTTGTGTGCTGCGGTTTGCTTGCTAGAATTTTTTTTAAAATAGGGTAAAAAAAAGCAGGAGAGGTACCCTTTTGAAGTGCTGAGAGGCAGATTCAACTCCCAATCATGATCACCTGATGAAGCATCCTCCAATCCCAAAGTTGGAGGGGGGGATAAGCAAAATGGGATACTTAGTAACTTGGGATACTGGGAAACTTTTCTTTCTTAGTCTCTGAACGGACTTTTCCCAGTGTTTTTTTAAACAATAGCCCCACCAAACGCACAAACACAACCTGAAATCATATACTAAGCAAATAAATAACAGATAGGAAACACAGCACTGCTACTCACCCTAACCTTGGTGAACAACTGAATAGATATGGTGCAAGGGGATGAGGTCCCCTAGGGCATGTCGACGTGCCCAGTGCACGCACTCCTGTCCTTGGAGGGTCATCAGAACCCTCCAAAGATTAACCAGTGGAGAAGCTATGCCTGTCATGAGTTGAAGTGTCAGGTAGCTTCTTAAAGACTGGTACTTAGGGCCAGTCAAATTGGCACAGTTCCCCCTCCCCCTGGGCACATCCACTTTCCTCTTACTGGTAAAAGACAGACATAGCCTTTTTTTAAAAAAATCTTGCTGTTGTTTAATCAGCAACACTGCTGCTTTTAATTCCACTCCTCCTTTGTTTATTTATTTATTTATTATATTTTATACACCCCATAGCCCAAGCTCTCCTGGCTTTTCCTCTTCAGTGAAGTCAGGCAGGCTTTCATTGTGGTTCAACTTCTTATTGTTGTTGTTGTTGTTATTATTATTGTTATTATTGCTATTAATATTAATTAGTACTGCTATTATTAACGTTATTATTTTGTTGTTGTTTAATAATGGCTGTGATCACAATGCAGTCAATCAACTCTGAAACCCTCTCTGCCCGCCTGGTGCCTGGGAGCTGTACTACATGATGGGCTTTGTGGCTCAACCCCACAAGCCTCGGGCATGCTTGCTCCCAGTGCTGCCTGTCCTCCTCTGTGCCCGCCTTGCAGGGATGGTTTGTGTGTGTCTTGCTTTGACTCAGGGAATAAGTCGTTCCTGTGCTCACTTAGACTTTTTGAAGTTCCAAATACATTTTTCAAGTGTGGAAGAAGATTCATATTTAGGTTTATCTACTCCCCAATTCATGGCATGTTGGGATTTCCTTTGAAATGGCCATAAATAAAGCCCATTGAGCTGTCTGCAGCTTTAAAAATCCCTGAGATACTGGGGTGTCAGATTTTCAAAAATCCCCCCAAAATCAGGGGATGCTTGGATTTGCTTGAGGCTTGGCATGCATGTGTATACATGGATCAGCTGTCATGGTGCCTAATTTGAGGTTTCTAATGTGAAAATTGACGGAGTTCTAGCATGGGACTTGAATTGGGGTGAGTTAAAAGGGAAAAAACCTGCCAAAAATCAGGGGATGCTTGGATTTCCTTGAGGCTTGGCATGCATGTGTATACATGGATCAGCTGTCATGGTGCTTAATTTGAGGTTTCTAACTTGAAAATTGACGGAGATATCGAAAGGGGTGTGAATTGGGGTTATGGGTGCTGCGTTAGAGGTTAAAGCCCCGCCAAAAATCAGGGGATGATGGGATTTGCTTGAAACTTGCCATGAATGTGAATCTAGATGGCATCTGTGAGGGTGCCTGCTTCAAAGTTTTTATCTGTAAAAATGTCGGAGTAAATCCCATGTCTGAAAATGGGGTATCACATTTTCAAAAATCCCCCCAAAATCAGGGGATGCTTGGATTTGCTTGAGGCTTGGTATGCATGTGTATACATGGATAAGCTATCATGGTGCCGAGTTTGAGGTTTCTAACGTTAACAGAAAAAAAGTTGTAGGCATTTTTGGATTTCAATGCAAGTCTATGGGGGGGAAAGCGGAGCTCCGATCCGGATCCGGAGCTCCACAGCGAAGCGGAGCAGACCATAGGCAGAGCGGAGCAGAGTGGAGTGGACCCGATCCAGAAGTTGCGAATCTGGAAGAGAAGCGGATCGGGGGGGTCGTGCACAGCCCTACTGCATATAACCTAATTTGCACACAGCTGAGAAAGAGCAGGGAGGGAAGTATACTAAGAGAAAGGAAGGACACAATAGAACAATTCAGAAGCACCATCCAAAAAAAAAAAAAAAAAACAGTCTTGGGGAGGCATATAGAATAAGTGCAACGAAAGTGGGCGGACACAATATGTCTTGCTTGGTAATGTAATTTTTTTGCTTTTAAGTTTTGAACTGAAACTTCTCAGTGTCCTCCACCTTTTTGCAAAAGTTGTGGAAGAATTAATAATTCCCATTTCTGGAGTAGCTGGAGACTTGGGGAAGTATTGAAAGGTTGGAGGCTGCAGGATCCCATTGGCTTGCAGAGTCCCCGCCCCATCCCTAGGTTACCACTGGTGTGATAAACTTAGGTCTTCTCCACATGAAGCTAAACCCCCACACCTTTACGAGGGTTCTGCTTCCAGATTCCTTGTGGGATTAAGACTGCCTCCTTTACACATGGTGGGGTTTTCTTCAGAGGGGCTTCTTTCTAGGCAAGTTCTATATGTTTCATTATATAGCCACTAGATGGTGCTGTGGAATCGCTGCATTATAGCAGGATTCCAGAAATTCACTGGGAATTAATTGCACTTAAGAGCACAATAAAATTGTGCTCTTAATAAAAATAAATAAAAAATTGTTGACAATAACCACACTAAAATGGCCACAAATCACAGGAGGGGCCCTGGAAGTTGATGGGAAAAACTGAGTGCCCAATCACAAACACACAATAAAAGCCTCATGTAGAAATGCCCTGAGCTTTCAGCTACATGAAGTGGAAAGTGATCCCCCAGGTCTTCTGGGGAAAATAGCCATCGTGATCAACCAAATGAATATGGGGGAGGTGTGGCTGGCTGAGATGAAGGGAACCTGGAAAAATTAAATGTATCCCTAAGGGCCAATTGAGGCAGCCGGCCATCAGAGCAAGCCCGTTGACTGGTGCACACATGACACATGGATTGAATCTGGGGCCTCTTGTTTACTTAGCTGGTCCATTGAGCTCCTGATCTATATAAAAGCACTTTGGTATGAGGCAAGATAGCTGGGATAATCCCATGCAGGAGAGGGAATGTGTCACAGGGTACAAGTTCCTCATCAAAAGCTCATACCACAACGACCCCTCCAGCAAGAATTGCATCCCTGAGGTGCCTGTTGCAGATCTGCAAAGGCAACATTGTGCCCAGGGGTAGGATTATTGGAGAAGGTAAAAGTGTCAGGATGAGAGGGGGGATGCTTAACACTTCTCACACCCATCCACACCCTTTTTTTTTTTCCTCCCTGCAAAGGCTCCTCAGCCAGGGCTCCAAAGCCAAGTTTGCAATGGCCCTTTAAGATATCAGAGGACTCCCACCATTTTCAGTTCTTATGATGGATCCATTCCTTGATGCTTGTTTAATATGCTTTGAACGAAATGTAGTACATTTCCGTTTTCAGGCTGGTCTCAACAAACAGGGAGAACTTTGGGAAGAAGCTGCTGGAGCTGCTTCACTCCATATTGGTATGGTGGCCTGGCACCAGGTTGGGGGAGGCTGGTAAAGATCATCATGTGGGGTGTTGCAAGTTTTATGCTATTGCCTACACTTCTGCAAAGGAAATGAATCATATGCAAAGTGCACACACCCAGCATCTTTTAATTCTCAGGCTTCCAGTCCATTAGGACAGAAATAGACCATTTAAAAAAACGAAATAAAACACAAGATAGACAGAACAAAAAGGAATCCTTACAAAACAGGCTAAATTGTATTCGGATGGCTTGCCAAACCTTTGAGTGATTTGTCCTTCAGCGCCTTCTACCGGTAATGTATCAATGAGTTATTCTAGCAACATGCCTCAAATGCTATCAAGCATTGGAAGGAAAGAAACTAGAATAAATTGTCCTCGTATTCGATTAAGAATACTTCTCTGCATCACAGTGCAATCCTAGACCTGTGTCCTCAGAAGTACGTTCCTCTGTGTTCAATGGTGCTGTCCCTAGATAAATGTGTGCCACACAGATTGGGAGCCTTTTTTTTCCTGTCGTGGCTGATTGGCCCACAAAAAAATCAGTTGGAGTGGGGGGACAGACACACACTGTATTCATTAATTATATTGAGTGCTTAATCATATTATAAGTAGCATAAATGACTAAAAAATACTGTCATGCTTAGGAAGATTTATTTATTTATTTATTTATTTATTTATTTATTTATTTATAGCATTTTTATAGCACCGCCTCACCATTTCTGGCATCGAGGCGCTTTACAATAACATATAAAACAATTCCATTAAAACCCTCAACCCACATTAAGACAATTCCATTAAAACCCTCACCCTCAAACCATTAAAAGCCCTCAACCCCAATTTAAACCACCTCCTCCCCAGACTCTTGTGAAAATAAAAACGCCTTACAAAGGCGTTTGAAGCAATTGAGAGTGGGAGCCTGTCTAATCTCCAGTGGCACGTTGTTCCATAACCGGGGACCAGCCACTGAAAAAGCCCTGGCCCCCACACATTCCAATTTGTAGTGGGGGACCATCAGGGCACCCTGCTCCTGAGAACGAGTCTGCCAATGGTGAGACACAGGAGAAAGGCGAGTGCTCAGGTATCCGAGACCCAAGCAATGCAGGGCTTTATACACGGTCAACAAGACCTTGTAGCGCACCCTAGCAGCCACCAGCAGCCAATGGAGCTCTTGAAGCACCAAAGTGATAGAAGACCACTTTGGGAGCCCCTTGACCAAACTGGCTGCTGCATTTTGTACAGCCTGTAGGCGTTGGATTTGCTTCAAGGGAAGCCCTGTATACAACAGGTTGCAATAGTCCAGTCTGGAAAGAACCAGGGCCTGGTGAGGTCTCATGAACTTCTGGATGCTCAGGTTGGGATCTCTTGACTCATTAGAACAATTATTATAACTGTCCCTGGAGAAGGAGATCAGTGAAGACCCACACCTACTCCCATTATTAGGGAATATTTCTGCCAGAGAAGAGCAGAGAAGGCCCAGTGAAACTGCTTGAAGGTGTTTGGGGGACCTCCCAATGGTAGCTCCCAAAAAGTCGCTCTCCTCTCAGGGAAGCCGTGTGTGTGTGTGTGTGTGTGTGTGTGTGTGTGTGTGTGTGTATTGTGCACTTTCTAGCAGTAGCACTTAGTGTTGTGGGTTTTCCAGGAGGGGAAACTGAGTTGGAATGTTTTCCTATGCAAATTACCCTAACTTTCATTGGGTAATTTGCAACAGAAAATTTCAGTTTGCATTGGGAAAAATTCTGAAGCCCTAGAGAGTGATCGAATTTATCGTGATTATGTTACCTGTATTTTGTAAACAAAACTACTTTACCACAACTGTAGGAATGGCAACACTCTTTGCAAGATGGTTTGCATTTCTAATTAAAAGTGAATGATTGCATTTGAACTGCCTGGAGCTCTTTAGTTAAAGCTTAACTTGTTTTATAAGCTGGAAGCTATACACTCAGAAGAAAGCACCAGTGAGTTCAATGGAGTGTTGCCCCAGGTAACTATGCATAGCATTGCAGTTATTCTGATCCTAACAACTTGGGTAATATGCTATGTTCTGCTGCATGTGTGTGTTTAATTGTAAATTGTATGTTCAAGTTTTTGCAATATTGTAAGCTGCCTTGTGAGGGCAGTGTGAACTGAAAGACAGGTTGACATTCTTTTAAATAAATACATTTCCAGGTGTGGTGGCCAGTGATGGAAATGCTAGAAGCCAGAGAAAAGTATGTTAGGGTGCAATCCTATGCATGTTTAGATGGGAATCCTACAACTCCCAGCCAGTATGGCTGGCTGGGGAATGCTGGGAGTTGTAGGACTTTTTTCCCTATCTAAACATGAGCCATCAGTGTCCTACAGTCACTCTTGTTTTTATGATGTGAACCCTTAAACAACCTTTGGCAGCTACAGTTATTGCCTTTCTCACACTTCCTTGTGTTCATATCATTCAAAATGTCACCCACTTGGCTTCTTTCCTATTGCACCTGATAAGAAATCTTTCATTCTTGGTTTAGAGTGTGTGTGTGTCTGTATGTGTTTCCTACCCAGGGCTGGTGCTAGACTATTTTGTGCCCTAGGCAAGGCAAGCTACTTGCACACACACACACACACACACACACACACACACACACACACTTGCCAACTTCGATTCAGCTGTTCAAGAAGAGTTTCTGAACTATTATATTTTCCCTTTATTGTGTTTTTTCTTAAAGCAGCTAATTTGTATAAAACTGTGACCCTTAAAGGGCGGTACTGTGCCCCTCTGAGGTCTGCGCCCTAGGCGGCTGCTTAGTTGGCCTAATGGTAGCGTCGGCCCTGCTCCTACCGTCTACATCCAGATGTACCCTTAAACAGGATTCCACAGCACTTTTTCTTCTTCCCAACTTTCCCCCATCCTCATAATGAATTGGGCCGATGTACCTATCATTGACTCAAATACTGATTCAGGTGTATATCTTGCCCCATGCATCAGGCCAACTGTCTGCTCTTTTAAAATTAAATGTTAAAGTACTCTTTATACTAAGGCTGGTTACTTTGTGGGGGGGGGGGGAATAAAAACAATTATTTGTACTGTGAGAGTATCCCCTTCTCAGTCCTTTGCAAGTCTCCCACTTGGCTTTACATCTTCGTGTGTGTGTGTGTGTGTGTGTGTGTGTGTGTGTGTGTGTGTGTGCGTGCGTGTGTGTGTGCGCTTGTGGCCTGTGCACATGTGCATGTCCCCCCCTCTCGAAAGGTGAATTGCCCTTTGTTCTGAGTTCTACTCTCCATTCTTTTTTGCAAAAGTCTCTCCCTGGGTGGCAAACTAGGCTTGGCCCCAAAGGGTCCTGGCCCTGAATCAAGGATACTTAAGTATGCTTTAGTGCCAATGCAAGGTTTTTCCCTCAGCTTAATTGCTATGCAGGAGGCAGTTTTCAAGAAGGATCACAGCAGGGAAGGGAAGGGTTAACTGTCCTTTCCCCACATGCTGGGACCCCCTAAAAAAAATCCTTCTGTATGACAATTAAGCTTAGAAAGAAAAAACTTCCATTGGTGCTAATGGAAGTTCTCCCCCTCCTTCCCCAACCTTAATTCTATGTGGAGTGTGTGTGTGAGAGAGAGTTCATGAAAAGGTTCTTTATTTTTTTATTGCACACTTTATTGAACACGTTCCCACACCTCTTCACAGCCATTGCAAATTCATTATAACTGAAGAGATGCCCCCAATTTAGGATGCCTTGGTTTTGGTGTACAAATTAAATAAATAACACATTTTATTTGGTGTGATTTGGACGGGAAATTAATTGACTGACTTTGCCATTTGTGATTTTTTTTTAAAAAATCCTTGTAGTTCTTTTTAAATTTGCACAGAGAGAGAGAGAGAGAGAGAGAGAGAGAGAGAATTAGCATGCATACATTTTATACCGCTTAGTGTCCTATGGGCCTGCCTCCCCCAATTTTTTTTAATTCCCAGCAATGGTTCTGGTGGCAAGGTTAGTCCTTCTCTGCTAAACTTGCCTCTGACTTGTGTACACTTTGATCTGCTCTGGATCTTTCCAAAGGCACAATACTGGAGAAAAAGAAGACAGGAAAAAGTGCCGTGTGAATGTACATTCATTTAAATATCCAATTCATTGTTGTTTTTAAATAAGTTTTGTTAAATTTCTGAAACAAAGATAGGGGAAGAGCTTGTAATGGGAGCTGTTCACAGTACAGCAGATGGTGCACATTGGTAGAGCCAGTTTTCCTTCAGCTGGATCCTGGAATTGTTCATATTGTACCCAACCAGTGGGTTTTGACACATGGCTTGACCATCCCAGAAGCGGGCAGAAGGTAGCTCTGTATCTACTAGTAGATCTTTGTGTGACTTTCACTATATCAGCAAGGATTTCTTACTCTCTCCACTCCTAAATTATACTGCTGAAATGCCGAAAGGTTGGGATTACCAGTAGTGGATTTTTGTGCAGAAGGACTGCAAGCTGTTCTGGTACTTAAAACAAATCTCTCCACTCAGCATTCTTTCATTCTAATTCAAAAGTGAATATCTTTTGTATCTGGGTCTGGCTGGTGGATCTCAGAATAAAAATCAACGTAGGTCATGTAAACCTGAAGTTTGCTCATGTTTGACATAGGTGGGATGCTCCTAGCCAGAAGTTCTTTCACGTGTCACATCTGCAAAACCCTACGGGGATCATTATGAACTCTATGATGACTCTCGCTAGTCAAAAGGCAGAACAGGGACTGGCATGATCAGCATAGATGATGGTGTAGTCCAAAACAAGAACAACTCTAGCCACATCACAAAAATACCGCACTACAGCTGCATCATTATTATTATTATTTATTTATTTATATAGCACCATCAATGTATATGTTTATTGGGGAATAGATCCCACAGAAATCAAAGAGACGGGCAAGACAATGCGATGGTCGGGCTAAGATGCTTCCACTGTGCCACACCAAACTAGCTCTCTATGCCAAGCTAGCACTGGGTGTGGACATTCAACCATGAGAAATATGTGGGCTCTGACAACTAGCTAAACAATTATTGCTAAGCAAGATAAACAGAAACAGCTGTTTTCTCTATCAGTCACATTGAGGTCAAATTTATGCTTTCTTGCATGCAAACAAAGCCTCATATTTGACAGCTCAGTATTTGAGGCTGGACACATCCTCAAAGTGGGGCATTCAGGGAGCCATTGTTTAGTCATGCTGTCCTTCCCCTTATGCATAGCATCAAGGTTACATATTTTTTTATTCGGCATCTGGGTTAGGTTTTGTGTTTGTGTGTATGTGTAGTTTGTACAGAAAGAAAATGCCACCATTTTCCAGTGGAGGTTGGTGGCTCCAATTTCTGAGGTGCTGAACCCCCATCTCCAAAATAGATTCAGAACTTTGTGTAGCTCCTTTAGAGTTCTAGCTGATTCTGATTGAAACCCAGAATGGATTCACAGTCCCACCGAAATCGGTGCCAACAGCTCTACTACCATTTCCCCTAAACTGTTCAGGAACAGTAGTAAGGCATGTCTACACCAGAGATTGATACCCATTCAAACCTGTTTAGTCATCATGACTCACAGCCAAGGAATACTGGGAATTGTATTTTATTTTATTAGTATTTTATTCATGTTTTATTTTAGTAGCCTTTGCATGTCACCAAGATCATATACAATAATACAAAGCAAAGCAATAATACATAAAAAAGGCAATAAAACCATATTAAAGCATTAAAACCATGATTCCCAATTTAAAAGGTCCAATTGAAGACATGGGCCTTAACTCCTTTTGGAAAAGTCAGAAGTGGGGACCAATCTTACCTCTAACAAGAGACCATTCCCCAATTTGGGAGTGATACAAGTCGACCGCTGTTTGGCCACTGTGTGAACAGAGTGCTGAACAATATGGCCCTTGGAATTGATCCAGCAGGGCTCTTCTTATGTTTATTTATTTTTGTTTTTTATTTATTATTGCATTTATATCCTGCCTTTTTTCCTCCAAGGAACCCAAGGTGGCATACATAATCCTCCTCCTCTCCATTTTATCCTCACAACAACAACAACCCTATGAGGTAGGTTGGGCTGAGAGTCTGTGACTGGCCCAAAGTCACCCAGTGAGTTTCCATGGCTGAGTGGGGGCTAGAACCCAGATCTCCAGACTCCCACTTTAGCCACTACAGCACACTGGCTCTCACACTGTTCTTAAGTCCTTTCATGCATGCCCAACAAATGGGGCTCTGTGAGTGCTGGTATCCTCAAAAGGACTTTTCCTGCAGATCTTAATAACCGGACCGGTTCCTGAAATGTGGAGAAGAGGAGGATTATGTACGCCGCCTTGGGTTCCTTGCAGGAAAAAAGGCAGGATATAAATGCAAAAATAAATAAATACCAGACTGCATCCAGACCATGGGCCATGTGTTGCCCACCCCTGCCATGGTACCAAACAGAAGTTGTGCAACATCACCTTCTGAACGCGGCACGTGACAGAAAGGATTGGAACCACTACAATACAGTGCCCCTAAGAGCCAACCCCACCAGGCGATCCAGAAGTATGCCATGGTTAATGATACTGGAAGCCACCGAGAGATCCAAGAGAACATTAGGGGCACGTTCCACTACCCACCCAACTTCTGGTGTAGATCATCCACCTAAGTAACAAAGCAGTCTCATCTCCTGGTGAAATGTAATGAATAAACAAATAAATAAATGCCCAAATGAAATGTAATACATAAATGAATGCCCAACTGAAATGGGTCTAGATAATCAGTGTGATCCAGATATGTTCTGGAATTTCAACACTTCCGTTTTTTCAAAATATATTTTCTAAATAAATTTGCCATGGAGGAGGAGAGCCCACAAGGCCTCCTTTGTATTGTGAGAGCACTTCACCACCTGATGCCCTCTCTTCTGCTTTTGGAAGGTAAGGTGTTTTGGGGCTGGAGGGACAGGAAGAACAGGAAACAGCAAAGGTACAGTTCAGGCCAGGTTTCTCTCTCTTCTGATTTCACAAGGTTTTGCTTACTACAAAAGACTGAAACTGGCTTAATCCTTGCAATACTTCCTTTAACGCTTGGCCAGTTCATCCCCTAACCTTTCAAAAGCCTATGACAACTTGGAGTCCAACAAAAATACCTTTTGAGGGAGCTATTTCATCTTCAGGGCAAAGCCAAATTGTGACTTCCAGTGCACAGGTGTATAACTAATGCTAAAACCAGGATGAATGCCTCCTCCTCCTCCTCCTCCCTCTTGCCATTGCTCTCGATCTGGCCTGTGTAGCAAATTTACCTGCTCCACATAGTATTATTATATCACCTAAAAGAAATTCAAGTTCAGAAATTACGTACTTTTTGTTTTGTTTTTGCTTTGCCTGGCCTTCTTCTATAGGATTGCTCTTTTTGTGTGTGTCTAGAAAGGATATACTATATATTATTGCATTTATATCCCGCCTTTTTTCCTCCAAGGAACCCAAGGCGGCATACATAATAATCCTCTTCCTCCTCTCCATTTTATCCTCACAACAACAACCCTGTGAGGTAGGTTGGGCTGAGAGTTTGTCACTGGCCCAGAGTCACCCAGTGGGTTTCCATGGCTGAGTGGGGACTAGAACCCGGATCTCCCGACTCCCAGTCTAACACTTTAGCCACTACACCACACTGACTCTTGAGGATTCCCTCAAGTTTAGACATGCTGTGTGCTAACATATACAAATATTTCCATATCTCAGAAGTGACAGAGCCATAAATAGTTTTCACAAGCGTTGATCAGGTTTCTAAAAACATAACATGAGATAAGATCTTGGATCAGCCCCAGAACTTTGACAAATGCATATGGTCAGTTTGAAGGAAATTGTATAGCATAATGAGAAATGGGCACTAATGTTACCAATTCCAATTAAATCGAGCTAACTGAGGTGAACTGCAAAGAACCAGAAAGCTGAATTTGGATCCAAGCCCAGCTTTGAGCTTGAGGCTTTTCTGGACAGAGACTCAAAATATTTTGTTAAAGATCAACTGTACAGCTACACCCAAATGAATATTGATTCACATGATTTCCCCTTTCCTATGAAATGTTCAGGGCCATGTCTATACGATGCCACTTTGCCTCCTGATCTCCCCAACCTGATCACATCCACAGCCTCATCTGTTGAAGATGAAAAGGAGAAATAGAGCTGTGTGCCATCAGTGTACTGATGACAATGCACTGCAAAACTCCAAAAGGCCACACCCAATGGTTTCATGTAAATGTTAAACAGCATGGGGGACAAAACTGACCCCTGTGAAACCCCATACTGGAGAATCCACGGAGCCGAGTAATGTTCCCCCAGTACCATCTTCTGGCGCCAACCAGCCAGGTAGGAGCGGAACCACTGTAATGCAATACCTCCCACTCCTAACTCAGCCAGTCGCTGAGTTACAGGTGGTACATACAGGTGGTACTGAAAGCCATGGGATTTAATAAGGGACTGTGTAGAGAGAAAAGAGCAGAGGACTAACAACAGACCTTTGAGGGGGTATGGCTCAGAGGTAGACCACCAGCTTTGCATGCAGAAGGTCCCAGGTTCAATGGTATCTCCAGGTAACTGCCTCAAACCCTGGAAAGCCACTGCCAGACAGTGTTGACAATACTGGGCAAAATAGACCAAGGATCTGTCTCAGTGTAAGGGAGCTTCCTATGCTCCTATGGACCCAAACAGAGAGAGAGAAAATGGAAGAAGAGGAAGAATAGCTGGTTGGCAGGTGCCTAGAGTCCAACGCATTTTGAAGGCACGAGTTTGGGAAAGGCTGCCCTATAGAAACAATGAAAGAACTGTTAGGCAGGTAGGAGGAGAACCAGCTGAGGAGAGAATCAGGGAGGCCTAGGGCATAAAGGAAATCAGTTTAGTAGCCATAAACATCATACGTTTTATTTCCCATTCATAAAACTGAAATTATTTATAACAACAGCCGAAGCTAAATACAAAGGCATTTCCCTTTCAGTCCCAGCTCCAGGTTTTAGTGGGCCCTTGGCAAGACACCCTCAATGGGCCAACTCAGACAATAAGTCTCCCTTCTCCCCACCATTTCCACCACCTGCAATTGCTCCCCCTCCTCTTCCTCGTCATTCCTACCACTTGCTTGCTTGACAGTCACAGAGTGAGTGAGCGAGCAGGGAGGCCTCTTTATTATAATTATTATTATTTATTTATATAGCACCATCAATGTACATGGTGCTGTACAGAGTAAAACAATAAATAGCAAGACCGTGCCGCATAGGCTTACATTCTAATAAAATCATAATAAAGCAATAAGGAGGGGAAGAGAATGCACCAAACAGGCAGTATAAAAGTCAGAACAATTCAAGTTTTAAAAGCTTTAGGAAAAAGAAAAGTTAAGCAGGGCAGGTGAACAATCAGGTTGCGATGGCAACTCCGGGGGTTTCTTGCCAGGGGTGGGGCTGCCGGGGTATGAGCCCTCGGCAGATGCCTGACCATGCTGACTTTTGGTGACTGCCCTGTTTTCTTCACACACACACACACACACACACACACACACACACACACACACGGATTTTGCAAGCTGGCTGAGTTTTTTTTTTTTATTGCTTACACAACACACCCAGAATTTTTCAGGGTCTTCTCCACCACCTTAAGTACACAGGGACTAGAGAGAAGTCAGTTCATTGCCAACCAGGAAATACATACAGTCCATGTTAACAATGTAAGCATAGTTCCCATCTTGCAAGTGAGAGAGGACAGCGGCTGCTCCCACTTCCCCTGTCTTACTCACCTTGCCTGGGCACCACAGTGTAGAGGTCTGAGCCCCCATGGATGCTTCGAGGCAGAGCATTTGCTAGCCGCCTCTGCCCACTTGCATGCCCTCTCCCTCTCCCTCTCTTTCTCTGTGGGCGGCACAGCACAGAGGGAAGGAGCAGTTGCCGCATCCTCTCCCTTGTTCACCTGCACACTCTCTTTCCGAGTGTCATGGTGGCAGGGATTGTGCCCAGCTAGCACCAATTCACCCACCCCACCCCAGGAGAGAGGAGGAGTGAGAAGAGAAAGGGGGACTGCTGGTCCTTCAAAGAGCAGCCTCCTTGTACTCCCTCCCTCTGGATGGCTCAGCCTAATCCTTCCCAATGTATCACCCAAGAGATAGGATGCACAAGCAGGTAGATCATTCCATAGGGAGAAGGCAGGTGACAAACAAAGGAAGCCGCCACCGCCGAATCCTTCCTGATGAGAAAAGGAAAAGCTGAGCGGTTGTGTGGAGGCAGCAGTTGCTGTTGCAAGATGCAGCCTCTGCTTCTTCACATTCATCCTCTCTATCTTTCTCTCTGAGTGTCATGCAGGGAAGTGTGTAAGGAAGAGAAGGCAGAAGCCACTCCTACCATCCCTGGAAACAAATGGATCGAGTTTGGGGGGGCAATGTCAGGCATATTCCCCCCCATAACCAGGTCAGGAATGCAGTAGAGGACAAAGGTTTAAAGCTCCCCCCACCCCACTACCCACCATACACTGTCTGGAGCCTCGTGTGGCGCAGAGCGGTAAAGCAGCAGTTTCTGCAGCTGAAACTCTCCCCACGGCCTGAGTTCGATCCCAGTGGAAGCTGGTTTCAGGCAGCCGGCTCGGGTCGACTCAGCCTTCCATCCTCCCGAGGTCGGTAAAATGAATACCCAGTTAGCTGGGGGAAAGGGAATAACGGCCGGGGAAGGCAACGGCAAACCACCCCGCTATAAGGCCTGCCAAGAAAACGTCAGCAAAAGCTGGCATCCCTCCAAGAGTCAGTAATGACTCAGTGCTTGCACGAGAGGTTCCTTTCCTTTCCTTCCTATACTTACTTTCTGAGTTTGAGAGAGCTAGGCCTTAGCTAGACCAAAGGTTTATCCCAGGATCATCCCAGGATCCATTCCTACCTGCTCCCGGGATCCCCTGTGTGTCATTTACATGAACAGGGATGACGCCGGGACGATCCCGGGATAAACCTTAGGTCTAGCTAAGACCAGAGGGAGAGAGAGAAGCTGTAGCTGCTAGCAACATATTTAAAGTAACATGAAGTTTGGCTCTTACACAGGGCCGGCCCTAATGTTAGACAGAGTGAGACAGCCACAGGGGCAGACGCTAGGAGTTTGGGGAGGGTGGCAAAGTGTTGAAGGACAGTAGTGTGGGGCTAGATCTACACCAAGTAAGATAAAACACTTTTGAAAATGTTTTGAAAACTGTATATGTGTCATGGACCCCAACAGTTGTCAAAACTGTTATAAACTGTTTTAAAGTTGTAGTGTAGACCCTGCCTGGGTGACATGGAGGACTGGGCTTTTGGGCATAGAGCGGCGTGTGCCATGCAGCTTGCCCTGTGCCCCAGGTGCAAAGGAGGGTGCTGTCTTCTTGCCACAGTTGAAATAAGATTCAACTGCCTGTCTAGTTCGTGCCTGTATAAGGAATAACTGGGAAGGTGGCACCATCTTGTCCTTTGTCTCACACAGCAAAACATCTTGGGCTTATCTAAAAATAGCAGACGGTGAGTTGGTTCAGATGACACAACAGCCCACACCCTCGGGGCACCACAGCACATACCGTCCATCTGCAATTATGAGTGTGCAAGTCCTGGCTGGAGTTTTGCATGGCTTGTTGTGCTGTCCAAACCTGAGTGGAAACCAAGTTTGCATGATTGGGGAAAGGGGGAACAAGCCACTGCAGTTTATTTTCCTGCCCCATATATGTCGGTCATGTGCCTCCAAATTATCATAATTATGCTCGCCAAGCATGGTTTGTCATGTTGTCTGAACCCAGCGAGGGTAGGATTACAAACCACCCTGGAACCCATGGCTTATTCTAGGGCTGCAGGGTGGTTTGTAAACCTCCCCCGCCCTCCACTCCTGCGAGGGTAATTATGGTGATTCCAACATATGCAGGTCAGGAAAATATGCTATGGGGGCTTATTTTCCTTCACTGATCATGTGAACGCTCTCAGAATTTGTTTTTGGTTTAAGCAAAAGTTGTTTGACCCTCAAATAATTGTGGCCAGGGCTTGCATGTTCATAATGGCAACCGGCATGCACTACAACTCCTCACAGACAAATTAACCGACAATGGGCTGTCATGTTGTGTGAACTAGCCCAGCATTAATACTTGTTTTATGATGTAGTTAGGGCTGGAACTTTGGGGCCAAAATCCAGGCCCCACAGCTCAGACTCCCCTCTCCCCCCATAGTGCCAAATAGGGCCCATGTCAGCAGCTGGTTGTCATGTACAGCCTGGGACCCTGGCTCATCCTTTCCTCTTATTTTAAAAAACATATTTTACAGTCAGCAGTAGCAGTCCAGGAATGCCCATTTTTACAGGTGCTGAAATTATTTTCTCTCTCTCTCTCTCTCTCTCTCTCTCTATATATATATATATATATATATATATCAGAATAATATATCTAGATTCTACTGAGTAATATATATGACATTCATTCTTAGTAACAGGGAAAAAATCCCTGTTATCCCTGTATCTATGATGATGCTATAATTTGAGTGACTTTAAAGTGCAAAACTGCTCATGCTCAAGAGTATTTTGTTTTGCGTGTTATATCTGGGTTGGCAAAGCGTTGTTGTCATCTGCTCAAATCTATCAGTCATATAGAAGCAGTTGTAAAGCTTGGAACAGTTGGAGGGAACTGTTGGCTGTGTGCTTCTCAACTGAAGTAATGCACATGGATGTCTAAAGGATGTCATAAGACCGCCAAGTCCAGGGTCTGAACCTACCTCGCTTCACTACTACGTATGATAAGACTCCTAAGTTTGCACTAGTGGAAGCTGGTGGCTCCAGTTTCGATGGGGCTGTGAATCCACTCTGGGTTTTAGTGCGAACCAGCCAAAACTCTAAAGGAGCTCTCCAAGGTGCTGAACCCTAGCCCCCAAATAGGTGCAGCATCTTGGATAGCTCCTGTAGAGTTCTGGCTGGAGCTCAGAATGGATTCGCAGCCTCATGACCATCGGAGCCATCAGCCTCCCTGGTTTCTGCGCATCTTTGGCCTCTCCAGCCGAGCTCACAAGGGCCGGGCGCTCTTTCACCAGCTTGGGAGGGGCGACGATTGGACACCACTACCTGCTCCGCGGCGCACACGGGGATTCCTCCTCCGCTGAAGAGAGGGGGCGCCCTGCCGTCTCCAGCCAATCGCCGGCAGCTTCGATATGCAAATCACCCGGTTGCCCCTTCGAAGGGCGGGGGACGCTAAAGAAGTCGGAGGAGGATCTCAGTAGGCGAGAAGGAAAGCGCGGAGCGGAGCGCGCAGCTCCCTGACCGACGGCGCGCTCGGCGAGGATCGACTGCAACCGCCCGGGGAAGCGGTGTGGAGCTTCTTGGAGCAGCGGGCGAGCCGAGAGCCCGGCGCGGCCGAGGAGTGAGCAGCTGGCTGAATGCATCGCTCCGAGGGCTGCAGGGGGAGCGTCTCCCTCGGGCGCTCACCCGTGAGAACGGAGCCGCGGTAGGGATTCTCCTTCCCCTCCTCTTTTCCTTCCAAGCAGCCATGCTGCCGCCTCGGAAGACTCTTTACATGCTCGCTCTGGTCCTGTGCAGCGGCCTGGCGGCTCTGCTCCTTTTGCTGCACAACCAGCCTCCTCCTCCGCCTCGAAATCCGCGCCAGCGGCCCCAGCCCCGGGCAAGCGACTTCCTTCGCCGAGCCTGCGACGCTCTGGCGGACGAGAGGAAAGCCTTCGTCTGGGGAAACCACTTCCACACGTCCTTTGGCGAGCCTCCCGCTTGCCCGGCTTACGCGGCGGACAGCCACTACCTCAGCCGCCCGCTCTCTGCGGCAGAAGCCGCCTTCCCCCTGGCCTTCGTCATCACCCTCCACAAAGATTTCGAGACGTTCGAGAGAGTCTTCCGGTCCCTCTACGCGCCCCACAACGTCTACTGCATCCACGTGGACGAGAAGGCGCCGGCCCAGTACAAGGCAGAAGTGGGGAGACTGGTCGCGTGCTTCCCCAATGCCTTCCTGGTGTCCAAAGCCGAGCCGGTCATATACGCGGGCGTCTCCAGGCTTCAGGCCGATTTGAACTGCATGAAGGACCTCCTGGCCCACGAGATTGACTGGAAGTATGTCCTGAACATGTGCGGCCAAGACTTCCCCTTGAAAACCAACAGAGAGATGGTCCAGCACCTGAAAAGGTTCAAAGGGAAGAACATCACCCCCGGGACCCTCCCTCCACCGCCCATTACTGTCAGGACCAAATACGTTTACAAGGAGCACATGAGCAAACAGGCTTCTTACATGAAAAGGACCTCGGCACTAAAACCGCCAGCACCCCACAACCTGACCATCTACTTTGGCTCTGCCTATATTGCACTCACAAGGCCCTTTGTGGAGTTTCTGTTCCGTGACAAACGGGCCCTCGATTTGCTGGAATGGTCCAAGGACACCTACAGCCCGGATGAACATTTCTGGGTGACGCTTAATCGGATACCAGGTAGGTTGTGGCGGCATCTGACCTTTCTGGATTTCAAGAGCTGGGATTTCACTTCCGACTCGAAACGGTGCACTGTTCCCAAAGTTGATGTTTGCTAAGGGCATCTTTGGATGGAGCATTTCTCCTTGCATGCATCTGACAATCCACATGCAAGCTGATTATCGCTTGTCTGTTCCACAGACACCCACACACATCAACTGAGGAAATTTCTTTCACAACTTTGTACCTCCACCCACCCACCCTTTTTCAGGGATTCATTTCCCACCTTCCAGTTTAACATAAGAACACACCCAGCAATGCAGGGAATTATGGGGTGGGGGTGGGGTGGGAGGCAGACGTAGAAATGGCCAAGGACTGAAAACCTATTTTTTTGAGTTGGAGCTATAGGTACTGGTGTATGGAGTGAGAAACAAGCAGTTTCCTTTTGAGTTTCAATTTGGTTGTTTTAATTGATTAGTTGTGAATTAGTTTCAATTTTGGCTAGCGGTTTATCAAAGGTGTATTTATTGATTTCTGTTGATATTGCTGTGTTTTGTATGTTTTGGTTAATTGGAATGCACTCTGGCATAGAATGCAATATAAATTTGTATTATATTATTATTTCAGAATAACTCAATACAAATTGACTTTTGATAAGATCTGTGCTGGCTCCAGGGTTTGGTGGGACCTTGGGCAAGGCAAATAGACCCCCACCCTCTGTAAGTCTCCCTCCTCACCTCTATTGTCACCAGCTGCTACTGTTCCTCTCCCTCTTTCTCATCATGGCTGCCACTTGTTGGCTTGACAGGAAGAGAACCAGTGGGCAAGCAGGCAGTGGCATCTAGTACTCCTCCTCCCCATCACCACCGTTGTCTGGGCCAGAGCTAGAAGAAGGTGAACAAGCAGGGTGCAGTGGTGAAGAGGATGAGCAACTCCGCAGGGCTCTTGTCAGTGGGCCCCAGCTGGGGTATGGCCCTTCAGGAGGGGCCCAACCGTGCCTACCCTTGACGCCAGCTCTGTACATCACAGCTAAATGCTAAGATTATTATTACTGGGTCATAAACAATAGGCAGACTTGTTGCATGGGCCACCCTGATTCTTTTGACTGGCCACTATTAAATGGAAAGTGTTGAACAGCCACTCCCCTACTGTCCCTCCAAATGGCAGCTTTACACAGATATAACTCAGTTTAAAACAATACAAAACAATTGGAGACTAGATATACATCTTCTGCTTATCATCTGCTTTAGCCATTTCTGCCTAACCTTATGTATATTTATTTAGAAATACACCCGACTTGCTAACTTGATTAACTTGAACATTTTTGTGAACTGCCCAGAGAGCTCCGGTTATTGGGCGATATAGAAATGTAATAAATAAATAAATAAATAAACAAACAAACATAAGCTTCGTCCAATACACCTGGGTAAACATGCATAGGACCAAGTTTTTGAGAGGTCATTCTCTTGACCATTTTCAAGAGCAGCTTTCCAATTCAGCAGCTTTCCAATTCAGTTTTCACATGGAAAAACAATATGCCCCCATGTAATAAAATAGCAAGTAACTAGCTGTGTGTTGTCTTCCAGCAATTTTTTGGAAATAGCAAAATAGGTTGTTTTTTCACAGTTTGACCACAGGCAAGTAATTCTATTCCTCTTGGCAATTGAAATCCTTAGTTCCCAGACAGCATTGTAGGGAGTGCCTTGATTGAGATATAGGCATTAGCTAGATGGGGCGAAATCCCAGGGCGATCCCCAGGTCGTCCCTGAGCGTCCACATGATGCACAGCGGATCCCAGGATCAGAGAAGGATGATCCCTCCCTTGACCCAGGATCTCGCCCTACACTTTAGGCCCACTTTTTCCACTGTCTGGGGCTGAGCCCGAGACCACGGAACGTGTGACTGGGTGTTGCAGTTTGTCCTGGTTCCTCGCGAGGAGCCGGGACCCGCGCATGGGGCGCAGAGCTCATCAGGAGCACTGTGTCCATCGGGGTGGGGTGGGGGGAGAGGGGAAAATCATTTTTTTAAAATCTTACCTTTTGCGCATGAGCACTCGTGTGCATCTTCTTTAAGAAAAACCAACAAAATGGTGGGTGCGACGCCTCTCCCTCTGAGGTCGTCGCGCACCACGTGTCAACCGAGGGGGAGATCTCGCGATAAAAATATCGCGAGATCTTCACCCCTCCATCCCGCTAGGATGGAGGGGTGAAGGACATAAGGACATAGTTAACAAATACCATGTTTTTTATAAAATATTGTGCTAAGATATAAAAATAAGCAAATGCAATGATGTACTTGGCTTGGTGGCAGGATCCAGTTTCACAGCAGGCATGCGACAGGTTAGCATTGTAGTGGGTGGAACTGATTCTACAAGTGTAGAGTGGGAGACGAAAGAATAATAACATCCAGTCTACTGAAGAGCTTATTCATAATGCAGAGGGTGAGAGATTAACAAAATATGTAAACAGCCCATACAGACTAAAAGTATCCGCTTGTGTTGTCTCGGTAAACTTGCAAATATTGGAATATGCATTAAAATTGTTACCTCTGTGAAGGCCTTTCCCCCTGGATTCCAAAGACTTTCAAGACTTTTGCCCCTGGACTTTCTTTGTTCAAGGAAGCTGCCAGGCCTCATGAATCCCAGGAAAAGGTTTGAAAGAGTAGGACCATAGTTTAATTTCAGAAACTAGAAAGAAAACACAATGACCACCACTCACCCATTAGTTATATTTATAAACTTATAAATAGAAAGATTGCATCAAAATATTCTCGATAGTTACATCACATGTTGGGTTAGCATCCTAGAATCATAGAATAGTAGAGTTGGAAGGAGTCCACCCCCACCCACCCCGTTCGGTGCAGGAATCCATACTTGACAGATGGTTGTCCAGTTTGAATGCCTCTAGTGTGGGAGAGCCCACAACCTCCCTAGGTAACTGGTTCCATTGTCGTACTGCTCTAACAGTGAGGAAGTTATACTTTATTAATAGTTATCAGTCTACCATAGCTCTTGGTTACTTCCAGTGGTTGGAAAAAATAAATGTATAAATTAGTGTTGGTTTATCACTGAAGTTTTTACATATTCATTATTACCCAGTGTCAACTGAGGATTTAATCTCTAAAAAAATATTCAAAGCTGCTATAAGAGCTAATTTTGTTGAATCATTCAGTGGGTCCCAGTTTGCTGAAGCCTGCAAAAATGTTCTTAATCCTGTGGTACATGCTACAACTCCTACCTAGGCTTTTCACCTTTTAGCTGCTTTGCCAGGCCATTCAATGACGGTGCAAAATCATCCCAAGTGATTTTCTCTATATACAGACTTGCTTCTTGCATATTCAACTGGATTTTTACTCAAAAGCCTTATTTTCCCTTTAAGCAAGCAATAGATATGATTATATAGTATAGGTATGAAATGTAATAACATCTGCCAACCCTGATACTTGACCTGTGATGAATTACTGAAGCTAAGGTACGCCAAAATGCTCACCAAAGATGACTGGATGCTAGAAAATTCCAAGATTTTCAAGAAAATCTTGGAAGTGTATTTTTTATTATTTATTCTATTTATTTATTACATTTATATCCCACCCTTTTTCCTCCAAAGAACCCAAGGCAGTGTACATAATCCACCTGCTCTCCATTTTATCCTCACAACAACAACCCTGTGAGGTAGGTTGGGCTGAGAGGCTGTGACTGGCCCAGAGTCGCCCAGTGAGCTTCCATGGTCGAGTGGGGACTAGAACTCGGAACTCCCGACTCCCAGTCCAACACTCTACTACACCACACTGGCTCCTTCTACCTACAATGGGCAGTCTGGAGAGGTATTTAAACTTCTTTAGTTAAAGCAGACACCGGATTTTACGTGTGCCAACATTATGTATTACCCCATGTGTAACTCATACCAAAGAGTCCAGCCTTTTCTTCCTGAGCTTCTTTTCCTGACCTCAGAGCCTGTCTGGAGGGCACCCTCAGAAATAGGAGTATTGCAATGTGCACATACTTGTCACCTGGGGCAAAGGAATGTCACAACTATCTTCCAGATGACACCCTTTGCCCAACAAATGATGCCTGCTTCTGGGATCTTGTGAGAGCTCCTCTGGCTGGAAAGACAGGTCAGCCTTCTTCAGAGCTTCTGTTTCATCCATTACAGAGCTCTGGGCAATTCCACAGTCTTCAAAATGACAATACTGTATTTCTTCGATTCTAAGACGCACTTTTCTTCCCATATAAACATCTCTAAAAACGGGGTGCGTCTTAGAATCGCAGGTGTGTTTATTACTTCTTAGAATCAAAACTTTTTTTCTGTTGGTGGTACTGAAATTAGTGTGCGTCTGACAATCGATGGCGTCTTAGAATCGAAGAAATACGGTACTATGGAAAAGTAGAAGCAACGTATACTGCCATGAAATGTCCAGATATTTACATGTAACAGACATTCATCGTAACCTTTCATAAACTGTTAGCATACTCTCATCTATTTTCTGAAGAAATTGAGCATTGTTTCCCTGCCCCACCCCCCAACCCGTAACCAAATGAAAGAAAGGAAGAAAATCTGTGATAAAATCCTGGAGGGGGGAAAAACACCCCAAAATTCTTTTGATATCAGGAGTCAAAGCACATGGACTTTAGCTACTTTAAAATTGGTTTCACTGTGGTGATATCTTCACCTACAGAATCATCCGGGCAACCTAGGATGCAGCCCAGTGTTTTGCAGTCCTAAGTTTATGGGTTATTTGAAGACATGTCGTTCAAAATACAAATCTAAAGCTAATCTGTGAACCGCTCTGATTCTCTCAACTGCCTTTAGTTATATGTTGTTGTGGCACTCTTCCATTTCTGTTTGGTCAGACAATAAAGGAAACACTTTCCAGTGAGTTCTTGTTGAAACGTTTATACACACGTACACCTCTTTCCTAAAGTTATTCTGATCAGCCATTGTAAAACTAGTATCTTAGAAATCTTTAATTCATAATGTATGTGATGCTGGAGAACCCCAGAACAATTGTCCTTTGTGACTTCAACATTCATTCAGTGGTTTTAATTTGCATACATTACGGTCACAATTTACACAAATTTGCATAACTGGTACAAATCTCAGCTGCAATTTGCACATACCATGCAAATTTCAGCTGCATTTTGTGAAAATTTCTATTTGTGTAAATTGCACCTGACACCAAAACACTAGTGCTGTGCTGAAAATTTCAGCCAGGACAAACCGTGACTGTGGAAAAAGCGGGCCAGAACTGTAGGGTGATATCCCAGGGCAAGGGAGGGATGATCCCAGGGATGATCATGTGGACACACAGGGACGATCCCAGGGTGATCACTGGGATATCGCCTAATATAGCTATAGCCATAGTCACCCTAGCTGGGGTGGGGAGAGATCTTTTCCCTGTGGTATTTTTTCAATATAACCCCTCTCCCAAAGCTGTAATTCGCTCCATTAGGGAAAAATTGTAGGCACCCAATTGTGAAATTGAAGTCATAATTTAAAACAAACAAACCAGAACACACAATTGCTATGGCTGCAAAGAGAAAAGCAGGAATAGAAGCTTCTCTGACCCAGAGGGAACAGGAACTAATGAATGACAATACAAAATGTCATGGCCACTACCATTAAACAGGAGGCAACTAATTAGCTACTTCAAAAGAAAGGATGCTACTAATGCAGCAGATGGAAGAAGACGCTGCAGAATGGGACTTGCTTCTGAGACAACATATTGTGGGATCTTGCCAATGTGGAATGACGTTACTGACTTTTTCAATGAGGAATACAGTGCTGTGTTTTATGCGCTGTTTTATACTATGCTATAGTGCTATGTTTTAATTCCACTTCCAGCTGATTGCAGAAGAGCTCAGCAGCACTAGACAGTCCTTCTGTGAAAACAACCAAGGAGTCCGGGGAAAGAATGTGCAGGTGTTTAGGCAAGAGAAATTCGGGAATGCCTGGCCGCAGGGACCAAACAGGAGGAAACATACTAGCAGTGTTAAAAGAAAGGGGCAAGGAGAACGTTGCTAATTAAAGCAGCCTTCACCAAGCTGGTGCCCTCCAGATGTGTGTACTCCGCCCTGAGATCTTAATGATATAGGGCGGGATACAAATGTTTTCTATCAATAAATAAATAATAAATAAACATAAGAAGAGCCATGCTGGATCAGACCAAGGGTCCATCTTATCCAGCATTCTGTTCACAAAGAGGTCAACCAGCTATTGACCAGGAACCCACAAGCAGGACATGAGTGCAAGAGCACCCTCCCACCGATGTACCCCAGCAACTGGAATAGATAGACATACTGTCTCTGATGGCTAGAGGTAGCATATAGCCATCAGGACTAGTAGCTATTGATAGTCTTTTCTGGGAATTTTTCTAACCCCCCTTTTAAAGCCATCCAAATTCACGGCCATCTCTACATCTTTATTTATTTATTTATTTATTTATTTATTACATTTTTATACCGCCCAATAGCCGAAGCTCTCTGGGCGGTTTACAATATATGTGCTTCTGAATAAGGGAAGGGGTTACTTGATACCTGAATGTACATAACAGTTTAAGTCTATTTCATGTTACATATGAACAAAGTCGGTGAACATTTTTGGAAGCTCTGAATCTCAATTAAGAAGTGTGTACTCTTTCAGAGAAGAGTGTCTTTGATCCTCTTACATGCCACTGCATTTCAACTCAGGTTAGACTTCAACAGTAAGCCGAGCAAATCTGTACTGTAGGGATGCTGGATTTCTTAACACCACGAGCCCTTCCTTGTCTGCTGGTTGCCCAATCAACATTTGCAGCAATCCTGTCAGACTAACAAACCCCAGAGCTTCACCACAGCCAGAGGCTAAGGAGAAGTCCCCTTGAGTGACAAAACCCAAGAGGACTCTGGAGCAATGCGATGCAACTTCTGGCAGAGAGTCAGGCCACAGGCCCAGAATGAGATCTTCGTGTTCAGCTGGCATTACACTCATGGCATTGGAAGCACTACTTTCTGTGGCCTTGCCAACGTTCTCTCTCTTTTTCCTTCCCTTTTGTTTCGACACTTTGCTCTTAAATCGATCCCTGTGTTTGGGTTCCTTAGGTCCACAGAAGTGCTGGTCTTTGCAAAGCTCTAACAAGTCTTCTTTCGCTGGAACGCAAATCATACTGTGTAATTCGGGGCTACCTTTTTTGAGGAAGGACAAGCTGACCCACACTAGTGCCCTGGGATAGCGGAGACAGATAGGCAAGAGGGCATCCCCAGCCAGCTTCTTCTGATCTGGTTTGGAAGCAAGGAGCTGGATCTTCCGGTTTCTGGCGGATGTAGGCTGACACCAGACTGAAACCTGCCTTAATAATTTTCTGCTCCTGAGAACACAGAAAGCCCAACTTGATGTGACTTTGCTGCCCAAGAGAGATGCAGCCACTTTTTCCTCTTCTTCCATCTGCACGTTTTGGGAGCACGTCTCCGTTAGCTGATCTGATTCGCTGGTTATAGAAGATAGACGATCTTGTAGTAGCGAATCCTATAGTTTTACTATGCATTGTGAAGAAGTACTTCCTTTTATCTGTCCTGAATCTCCCACCAATCAGCTTCATGGGATGACCCTGGATTCTAGTATTGTGGGAGAGGGAGAAAAATATCTCCCTATCCACATTCTCTACTCAATGCATAATTTTGTATATTTCTGTCATGTCTCCCATTAGCTTCCTTTTTTCCAAGCTAAATAATTCCAGCTGGTGTGACCTTCCCTCATAGGGGAAATGCTCTAGCCCCTTGATCATTTTACTACAACTATGTAGTCCAATACATCTGGAAGGCACCAGTTCGGGGAAGACTGAACTAGAACATCCATGCCATTCCACCATATAAGTGCAGAACCTTCTAGCTTGCTGATGTTGAGGACTGTAAAGGTTGAGCAAGTCTTACCGTGACGTGATTTAGCATGGACCCAAGCCAAGAAAAAAAGGGCTCACAGAATGTGAAGTAGAAGACTTTATTAAGGCTAAGGGTAGGGTAAATACATGGAAAGAATAATTAAAAGTAACTTGAAAACATGCATAACATAAAAACCCAGTAACGTATAAAACAATAAAATCTTAACTGATGCTACCTACTCGCAGGTAGGGCCTTGCCCCTTTCTACCATGGTTCTCTCTGCATGCTTTGGCAAAAACAAGACAAGGCATTTGGTGGGTCCTCAGCTATAAACCTTTTCCCTAGTTTTATTTCCCCTTCCCCCCCCCCTCCAGGTGGTACCTTAGTGTCACACACACCCTTTCTCCTTTGAGATGAATGGCTGGCCACTGTCTGACCTGTCTGAAGCCCCCTCCAGGTGGTTCAGCCAGGACTCTTTGTCATTCAGACTTGGTGCATAAAAATACTAGAATAGAACTACCTTTCTGACCTCTGCTTCCCCCTCCCTTGGCCTCCAGGTGGCCAAAGGTTCTTTGTCATTTAGATTTTGTACATATCAATATCAATCCAACTACATCACCCATTTGTCCTCTGCTCAGCACAGTCTATCTGTTCTCCTTTACAAGAATTAGCCAGATGCTAAGCTTATATTTTGACCCTGTTCAGATCACACACTTAAGACATGGTGGTTAAGCATTTTGAACTAAACATTATGGCTTAGCATGTCATGTGAACCATTTCTAACCATGGTGGCTACACAACCACAGTTTAAACATGCTCACTAAGTATTTGCCGCAAAAAGGGTTAGCAGCCTAACCATGGCTTATCATGTTGACTGAACAGGCCCATTATTTTAGTCTCTACTCTGTTTACCTCTCTCTTGGCCACCTTTGCTTTATCTTTTTAAATAAGCCATTGCATTTCAAAATTCTGGGGGTTGGCTAGTTACTTTAGTATGTCCTATACTTTATCTCCTACAGATTGTGCTGTTCAGGCTTCATGCTCCAAGGTCAGGGCAGATGATGAATGGGAGGAATCAGGAGAAGACAGGCTGACTTTTCCTTGCGTGGCACCTAGAGAGACTGCTGGCAGTTTGCCAATTCCCAGAAGAAGAATGTAAGGGCTGTAGATTTCCCTGCAATCTATCAGTCAAAGGATTCATAGGAAAGGCAGTGGCAGAAATCCCTAAGATTAAAGAGTCTCACCACTTCAACAACTTCAACCACTTTACAGGGTCGCTGTGCACTATGGGCTCCCTTCTCCATCCATTCAACAGTGAGAGAGAAGTTTCCATCATCACTGAAGGTGGACCTTTAGTGTAGAAAAGAGCAATCAAAATGATCAAGGGGCTGGAGCAATTCCTTTATTAGGGAAGGTTACAACATCTGGGCTGTTTATCTTATAAAAAGGGTATGTAAAGGGAGACATGATAAAGATGTACAAAATTACGCATGGTGTGGAAAAAGTGGATAGGGAGAGTTTTTTCTCCCTTTTCCGTATTACTAGAACCTGAGGTTATCCTATGAAGCTGATTAGTGGGAGATTCAAGATCAATAAAAGGAAGCACTTCTTTATTTATTTACTTATTTATTTTATTAGATTTATATACCGCCCCATAGCTGAAGCTCTCTGGGCGGTTTACAACATGGTGCATAATTAAACTATGGAATTCAGTGCCACAAGATGGCCACGTACTTAAGATGGTTTTTAAAAGGATTAGTGTAATACAAGTTAAGTCTATCCATATCTGCTAGTCATGATAGCTATATGGTAACTCAAGATCAGAAGTGATATCCTCTGTATACCAATTGCTGGGGAGCACAAACAAGAGGGTGCTATTGCACCCATGACCTATTTTTGGGTTTCCCACAACTGTCCGGCCATTATGTGAACATAATGCTAGATTAGACTCTTCCTGTGTTCTTATGACTGCTGGGTATATTGACCTTGATGTACAAGTACCATAGGTCTGCATTCTTCAGATAGATGATAGATAGACAGAATAGATACGTTCTTGATGTATTTGGCTGCCCAGTGTACAAATTGCCATCTGGCCTGACGCATTGTTTTGTATACTGTGGTTTTTCTCCAGGCCTGTTCATAACCCTTACCAAAAAGATGGATATAGACAGGGACATGAATTGTAAACTGACATGAAAAGTGTAGCCAGTGTTTTCATTTGCTGTTGAACAGAAATATTTCTGGGAAGACTGCCATAATGAGAAGAAAAGTCAGGATTGCTCACATCCAGTGATCACCCTGAGAATAAATTTTGTGTTTGGGAGTGTTTGCATCTATTGCTTGAAAAGCCTCGAAGAGCTTTTCAAATGACTGATATGCACTTGAAAGGGCCATCTTAACCACCCCTCCCCCTGTTCTGCTGGCCCGGTCTCCATGCCCCCAAAAATCTTGCCTTGGGGAAAGGGGAAGAGGAGCAGATGAGGGAGGGCTCCTTCAGGACTGGAGAGGCCCTATGGACTCTCCTTCTTAGTAGGAAACAATGGTCTTCAAGCCCCATGAATCTGGCATGATATAAGATTCTGTGTGTCCTTTGCCACTGAGGAGGAGGCCTGTGCCACCTGCACCACCTAGCACTTCCCAAAGGTAACATGCTTTTTTGGCTCGGGGATGAGACATGGGAGGGAGGGCAGGGAGCAGCAGAAGTGGGGTTCAACCCCCAATTTGATGAAAGACATTTTGAGGCGGAGGAGGAGGCCATATTTGCCTTGCTTTTAGGCTGCTCTAATTCATCCACGGTGCTCACATTTTGGAACCTTTTACTATCCTGAAATGAAAAGTATGGATATTGTACGTTCAACAGGTTATTTGGGTGGCAACACAGAAGGATTTGGCTAGGTCCATTTCCATGTTAAATGTCACTAGAACATGGAGTTTGTGCTTACCTATTGAACTGATCCTCAAGATATGCCCCATTTTGTGATTCACAGCCAAAGAGAATTAGCCCAGAGGGGATGAATGCCCTTCTGAGCTGTGATGGCTGGGATCCCATAAACTCTTGCCAGCTTTGTTCACACAGTGGCCAGCATGTGGGAAACCGCCAAGTATGACATGGGAGCGGCCTTCCGGTTGTGTTCCGTAGCAACTGGTGTACATAGGCATAGTGCCTCTGACCTTGATTCCCATCTCCTTCTCTCTCTTTCTCTCCCTGTTTTGCACAAGTTTTTGATTGCTGCAAAATCATTGGGAGTGTCGTATCAGCTGCCTGAATCCATGCAACATTTCCTCTAGGGCATGACCAGCTCATGCTCTGGCCTTTCCAAAGCCTGTGATAACTTGGAGTCAAACAAAAATACCTCTTGAGGCAGCTACTTATCTTCAAGACAGAGCCAAATCGAGTCTTTACGTACACAGCTGTACAACCAATATTCATATCAGCAGGAGTTCAGCCTGCAGCAGAGGCAGAAAGTAGACTTCTCCTGCCTAAAAAAAAATGCTGAGGGCTTTCAAACACCAGGCCTGAGCTATCTCAGGTTCAGGAAAAGCAGAATTGACAGGCAGAAACATGAGCTACTAGTTATGTAATCTAGTTCTTCTCAAGAGCGGCTATTATTTGCCATCATATATCTATGAGCCTGACATTGGACCCACACCCAATCCTGTCTCCTATTGCATAGAGAGAAACGGAATGCATATTCTCTGAACCCATAAGAAAGGGAAAAAAGCTGGATCAGACCAAGGGTCCATCTCATTCAACATTTTGTTCACCAGCAGCCAACCAGCTACTTATGGAAACCCCAAAAAAGGGCATGAGTGCACCTTCCTGACCATGTCCTCCAGCATAGTGGAAATAGCTTATAGACATCAGGATTAATAGGCATTGATACCCTTCTCCATACATTTGTATAACTCCTTTTTAAAGCCAATCACTACATTTTATAGTAGCAAATTCCATAGTTTAACTGTTACCAACATTAACTGGGGAATGTTGGGAATTGTAGGACTTTTTTTGCTTAAACATGCATAGGATTGCACCATTAGTTAATTTTGTAATATTGAAATGTTCCATGTGTGCAAGTCAATGGAGCAAGAAGCTTCTGCATTAAACTGAATGCTGATAATGTTATCCAACTTGGCTTCTATCAGCCTTTTACCTACTGACCTCCTAAAACTGATCTCCAGCTTTTCTAATATAATGACTACCATGTTTCTCTTTACTTTGATTTTATCTCCCTTGCTACTTATATCAACATGAAACTGCTTGGGGAGGTTATCTGGAGATGTGGGCTGAGGCATCATCAATATGCAGATGCCATCCTGCTCGCTCGCTCTCTTCTTTTTATCTAACCCAGGGGAGGCAGTGGATGTCCTGAATTGGGGCCTGAGCAAGGTAATGGGCTAGAAAAGGCCAGTAAACTAAAATTCATTCCAGACAAGGTGGAGGTATTGTTAGTGGGTGATTTACCTACCCACCCGAGTGGTGTGCAACCTGTTGTGGAGGGGGTTGTACTCCCCTGAAAGATTTCATGCAGAGGTTCGGTGTGTGTGGATCCATCATTGTCACATGAGGCACAGATGGCCACAGAATGCCTTTTATCAGTTTAGGTGACAGTTATCCATGAACACAGGTGACAATTATCTTGCTAGAGGAAATCTGCAGACACTATCTTCTAACAACTCCCTGAGGAATGCCTTTGAATAAAGTACAGGTCGAAATGCATTGAGTTTTGTGAAAATGAATTATTTGTATCCTGAGAACCCATTTCTCCTTTTTCTGAGACAGTTATCCATGCCCTGGAAACCCCCTGGTTGGAATACTACAAAGTATTGTATTCGACACTACCTTTGAAAACCGTTCACGAACTTCAGCTAATCCAAAATAGAGTTGCTAGACTACTATCTGTGATTGGTGGATGTGATCATGTGACACCAATGCTTTGTCAGATGCACTAGCTTCCAATCCAGTTCATGGCCCAATTCAAAGTGTTAGTGTTGGCCTTTAAATCCCAAAATAGCTTGCAGCTAGAATATCTAAGGCACCTCTCCTCATATATACTTGTCTGGACCCTTAGGTCATCATCAGAGGACCTCTGCTTGGTGACTCTTCCAAATTAAGTTAGGTGGGTGGCTACAAGAGAGAGGGCCTTCAAAGTTGTGGTGTCCCATTTATGGAATGCCTCCCCAAGGACACTCATCTGGCACCCACACTGTTATCTTTTTGGTGCCAGGCATAGCCGTTTCTCTTCTTCCAGGCATATTAGATTTCTCTTATTTGTGATTTTATTTCTCAAATGTTTTTGTAGTAATGGAATTTAGCCTCTTTTCAACCTGACTTCTTGTGTGAGCCACCCTGAGAACTTTGGATTATAGGGCAGCAGTTAAACATCATTAAAAACAAACTTCCAAGCCTGATGCTTGGCCTGTGATGAGCTACACCAAAACATTCATTAAAGATGACTGGATGCTACACTGTACAAGAAAATCTAGGTACAGTATTTTTATCCTTCCTTCTATCCACAGTGGACAGACTGGAGAGGTGTTTTCAACTATTTTAGCTAAAGCAGACACCAGATATTATGCGTGCCAACATTACTTGTTACCCAATGTGTAACTCATACCCAAAAGGTCAGCTTTTCTTCCTGAGCTTCTTTTCCTGACCTCAGAGCCTGTCTGGAGGGCACCCTCAGAAGTAGGAGCATTGCAATGTGCACATACTTGTCACCTGGGGCAAAGGGATGTCACATCTATCTTCCTGATAACACTCTTTGTCCAACCAAAGTTGCCTGTTTCTGGGATCTTGTGAAAGCTAGTCTGGCTGGAAAGACAGGTCAGCCTTCTTCAGAGCTTCTATATCCATCCGTTCTGGGAGATTCCGCAATCTTCAAAAGTGACAATATGGCCAGATATACAGCAAGCAGGATATAGCACTATGAAAGCAGTATATGGTATGTGTCATGGGTCCCAACAATTGTCAGTGCACTTCAAAACTGCTACAAAGCAGTTCTGTGGCTCCTGCCTTTTACAGTATATACTGCTTTCATACCACTTTCAAAGTGCTATATCCTGCTTGGTGTAGATCTGGCCTAAGATGCACAAGTAGAAATAATGCATACTGCCATGAAATGTCCAGATATTTATTTGCAGCTGACATTCATCAGGATGTTTCATCATCTGTAGGTGTAGTCTTAACTATGTAGAACAAACCAACTCTGATAAGCAAAAGAAACAAAGTAAGGTCCGGGCCCGATTCAAAGTGCTGGTATTGACATTTAAAGCCCTAAACGGTTTGGGGCCAGGTTATCTGAAGGAACGCCTCCTCCCATATGTACCTACCCGGACCTTAAGATCATCTACAGGGGCCCTTCTCCGTGAGCCCCTGCCAAAGGAAGTGAGGCAGGTGGCTACTAGGAGGAGGGCTTTCTCCACTGTGGCAACCGGGTTGTGGAACGAGCTCCCCAGAGAGGTCCGCCTGGCGCCTACACTGTACTGCTTTCGTCGCCAGCTGAAGACCTTTTTATTCACTCAGTATTTTAACACTTAATTTTAACTTAAATTTAAATTTTACTGTTTTAACTCTGTATTTTAATCTTATAATCAACTTTGCTGCGTGGTTTTATTCTGGTTGCGCTTTTTATACTGTATTTCGTAATTGTGTTTTTTAACCTGTTGGATGTTTTTTGTGGTTTTAATTTTTGTGAACCGCCCAGAGAGCTTTGGCTATTGGGCGGTATAAAAATGTAATAAATAAATAAATAAATAAATAAATAAATTTTAATGACAACCTTTTTCAGTTTTGTTTTCTTTTGTTAGTCGTTTGGAATAAAAGCACAGCCGTGTATGCTACTATAAATTTGGTTTCCAGCAAGTTTTCCAAAGGAATTGTAGTTCTGTGAGAGAGTTCTAAGTAGCGCTGAGCCGCCCCCCCCCCCCCCGCCCCACCATCACCATCACAAAAAAACAAAACAAAACCTTTCCTGGCCCCATTTTATGCTGTGGAAGTGGGGAAACATTTCTGCTATTTTATTTATTTTTAAGGTGAAGAAGAAATCCTATTTGTTTGTTTATTTATTTCTAGTGTGGATGACTTGCTAGTAAAATGTCAATTGCAGCAATCTTTTGTTTGTTTGTTTCTTTCCTTAAACTAAATTGCAAGCTACAATTAAGTCTGGGGTTATAAAACATCCACTCTTTTATAATCCTTTAGCTTAGTCAGATGATATTAGTCAAATAGTAATAAGAAACTCACACGCATGCACGCACACACACACACCTTCCTTCCTTTCTATTGTTAGTCTGATTTACTGTTATATAAATACTGTTTTAGTAATCCTTGCGACATACTTTCCATTAGGAAGCATACTTACTGATAAATGCATTCATATACATTTTCCACCGCAGATTGGCAAAATTACTATCATGTGAGTTTACAATGGGTGGAAAAGATGAATTAATAATAACAATAATAATAATAATTCAAAATGTATGACCTCACAAAATCACAGAATATCAAAGAATGCATATATGGTATCATAAAAATATTAAGGACAAATAAAAATATTAAGGACATATTGATGTAGAACAGATATGAGGAATGTGTGACCCTCTAGATGTTGTTGGACTGCAATTCCCATCAACCCTATTTATTTTATTAAAACATTTGTATCTCGCCCTATTATCACTGGGATCCCAGGGCGGTGTACAGATAAAATTAGAACAATATAAACATAAATAATTTACACAGCTAAAAAAGTATTAAATTGTTAACAATTTAAAACCGGTAGAATTTTTTAAAAAAGCAATAAAACAATTAAAATCCATTAAAACTATGTGTAATCATGGGGAATTTAGCCCTTGAAGGCTTTGATAAAAAGCCGTGTTTTAATATGGTGCCGAAATGAAGCCACTGTCGGCGCCAGTCAGGACTCCAAGGCAAGGGTATTCCACAAGCAGGGTGCCACAACAGAGAAAGCCCTCTCCCACGTCCCACCATAATGTATTCCTCGCATTGGTGGGACACAGAGGAGGGCTCTTCCAATAGATCTCAAATCTCGGGCAGGCAGGTATAGGGAGAAGCGCTCCCTCAAGTACCAAGGCCCCAAGCTGTTTAGGGCTTTGAATGTCATTGCCAATGCCTTGAATTCCAACCAGAAGCGTATAGGCAGCCAATGCAATTCTTTTAAGCCTGGTGTTATATGGTCTTTGCACCAGCTGCAACTTCCAAGTCATCTTCAAGGGCAGCCCCATGTAGAGTGCATTGCAGTAGTCTAATCAGGAAGTTACCAGTGCATGGACTACTGTGGCTAGGTTGTCCTGTCCAGGAAAGGCCATAGCTTGGGAATCAGCCGAAGTACTCTGGGCCACAAAGTCTACCTGGGCTTCCAGTGACAAGGATAGATCTATTTTATGTATTTATTTATTTATGACATTTCTATACCACCCAATAGCCGGAGCTCTCTGGGCGGTTCACAAAAATTAAAATCATTCAAAATATAAAACAACAGTATAAAACCATAATATAAAATATAATATAAAAGCTCAACCAGATAAAAACAGCAGCAATGCAAAATTACAAATTTAGGCGTTCTCCCAAGCTATGTACCTGTTCCTTCAAAGGTGCTTCAGTCAGTATGATGAGGGCTGATGGGAGTTGTAGTCTAGCAACATCTGGAAAACCATACATTTCCCACACCTGATCTAGAAGAAAGCCATATGAAACTCCAACCCAGATATAAAATACTGTTATGACTTTCGCAGTTAATTGCTTCTGCAATACAACCAGATGAGCTTCCACTGTCATTTTAGCCAATTTGAGCATTATAAACACACCTTTCCCACTCCTAAAAGCTTTAATACAGAATCTCATGGACTGATTGTACATTGTTTTTAGAAAAACACCAATTCTTCTGTATTGTGTAATGGAAAGTACGATAAAGAATGAGCTAGATTTCCGGCATCCATAAGAGCACAAATGTACATGCTCCGTTCCCACAGAAAAAGCTTTCTGTTTTGCTCAGTCAGTTAATGCTCAAATTCAAAACTTTGCTTTGAAGTTTTATGTCCAGACAAAAGTGAAAGGAATGGATTGCTGCTCTATCAGGTTATTCGCTGTAACTTAGTAATAACGTAAGAACATCCATGCTGAATCAGACCAGTGACCTATCGAGTGCAGCATTCTGTTCATACGGTGGCCAACCAGTTGCCCGTGGGAAACCCACAAGTAGTACTTCAGTGTTTAGGACTTATTTGATTTAAGGAAGTTCACAGGAGGAAGGCTTCCCCTCCCCACTTTCCCTCATACCCTAACCCATTGTTCAGAAATGCCTCTGTTCTTCCGGGGGAGGCTTTTTGCGTACATAGGTGGCTGCAGGGGGTAGGAGGGGAAATGGTTTTTTTTACTTACTCATTTAACTTAACCACAAACCAAACATAAGATATGAAAGTACACAGCAATTAAATGCCACTCCTAAAGCCTGCTTGCTCTGCTAGGTGCAATTCTTTTCTTCTCTCCAGGAGCATTTGATGTATAACGAAGGCCAGTGTTAGCAAACAGCATTTTTGAGCAAATACCAGGACACTATTTCTTCATTTGGCACAGCCAATTTTCCTGTGAGTGACACTGCTGGATTGTCTGCAATGGCATGCAGCCAGGTATTGGTGGCCACAGGAACACCAGCTGGGCCCACACAAAGGGACTCCTAATCACCACCATTTCCATTCCCACTAACATGAGGAAATTAAAATGGCGGTGCCAGGGAGTACAGCTGCATGATCCCAATAAGCCCACTGGGACGACTCACTGGCCTGGTTCAGATGACACTCTGGGCTTTGTGGTTAGCTTAACCATGGTCAGCTGTGGTTAACGCTAACCACAAGCAGAATGCTTGCAGACAACACTTTTAACCCTTTTGTAGTTGTTTTCCTCAACATACTAACCACAAAGTGGTTAGTGGAGCACCTGATTCCTCCAACTGATCCACCCTGTATCCCAGCAGCCCTAGCGCTAGGAGCCCTGGCAGTTACGGCCGTCATTTTAGAGCAGGCACCAATGAAATCAGCAATTACATGCTTGCATTGCCCTGTTTAGTGACCGGTTCCTTTGCTTTCTGCATCGCCATGCCTCCTATACCTCTACAGTCATCACAGGGGAGGCAGAAGCCTTCCGGGACAGCTGAGCTAGCTGCGTCATCAGGCAGCGCCGCCACAGTAATTAGAACCTGAGGGGTGTAATGGCGCTTGATGCTTCGTATGGGGAAATTGCAAACGGGGATTTAAAAAGCTCTGCTGTAAGCAGGCTCTGCTAAAAAGAGCAAAAGTCGTTCCAAAAAACCTAATGTGAAACACGAAACGGCAGCCACAGTGAGCGTATCAATCAGCAGTCCAGAGCAGCCATAGAGACCGCTGGCTAGAGCGGCCCTGCCTAGTTAAGAAACTCTGTACTGGAAGCTCTATGCCAACCCCTTAACCATGGCCCCTTAACCACAGACACCTGTCAGACAACACTTTTAGCCATGGTTAGTGCTGCTAACCATGCTGCATAACGTGGTAAGTGAGCCTAACCACAATGTGGTTTTTGGTGCAGATGGTCAGGGAAAATGTGTGTCAGATGACACCGTAAACCATGGTTAAGCAGCATGGTTTAGCATGTCCTCTGAACGGGGCCACTGAGGGCATTTTGCCCATGGAGCCCTCAAACCTAGAGCTGGCCCTGGATATAACTTTACTGCAATACCTGCCAAACTGGTGAATGAGTAAATAGTTCAGATTTTTTTATTCCCCTTGCTTGAAAGTTAACACCTCTATAATAGTCTCCCAACCTGTTTCATTAATTGTAATGAATGATACTTCACACCTCAGACCTTCGCCAGTTAAGGTTGGCTTTAAATCTGCTGGCAAATAATTTTCCCCAGGTGCCTTAGAGTTGCTGAATCTTTTAATAAGATGTCCCATTTTATCAGGGGACATGGTAAGCCAAGTAGGAATATCACCTAGATACAGCTCAGTATCTATTTCAGTGGCGTTTACATTCTTTGGGGCTGTTCTGTGTCTTTGCAACTTGCTAGTGTTAACAGGGTATAGTTGTTGTTATCAGCTGACACTCAGTTTCAGGAAAACACAGTCCATCTGCTTCCACCAAAGGAAGGAAATGGAATGAAGGATTTTAAGAGAAAGCTACATTTTTTGAACATCTGTTACGGCTTTGTTGCAGAAGGTTATGTTACAATTAGGATGTAAATAATCTTACGTATTTTATTCACTGAAATGCTGATGGTTTCCCCAAAAGAAGAGCTAGAGAACTAGCTCAACTCCATATATGCCTGTGCTTAGCATGAGCCAGAAAATGATTCTGTTCAACTTTTATTTATTTATTTATTTATTTATTACATTTATATACCGCCCCACAGCCGAAGCTCTCTGGGCAGTTCACAAAAGTTAAAACAGTAAATATTTTAAAAAGTATACAAAATTTAAAACCCATCAGGAACATAAAAACAACAGTATAAAAACAACAGCATTCATTTAAAAACAACAGTTCTGGGGTCTGTTAGAAAACAAACTTAGCGTTGTTAAATGCTGTTAAATGCCTGGGAGAAGAGAAAAGTCTTAATCTGGCGCCTGAAAGATAACAATGTTGGCGCCAAGCGAGCCTCATCAGGGAGATCATTCCACAGTCGGGGAGCCATCACTGAAAAGGCCCTCTCCCTTGTTGCCACCCTCCAAGCTTCCCTCGGAGTAGGAACTCTGAGGAGGACCTTAGATGTTGAGTGCAGTGTACAGATAGGTTCATGTCGGGAGAGGCGTTCCATCAGGTATTGCGATCCCAAACCTTGACATGGAAGTTTCAGATGAGGACAAGGTTTAGACCACTTTCCCCAGGGGAGAACATTCAGTACCTTCTCTCATGCTCTCCTGGCCAGAGGATTTGACGCTACCAGCATCCTTGGACTCAAAGGATGGAGCCCCCAGCAGCCCTCCCATCTGTTAGACCTCACAGAAGCCAAGAGATACAGAATCAGGTCTGGACTCTTCAAGTACAGCTTGCTCCTTCAAGGAGATGGGGCCTAATGCAGAGCAGGCCTTTGCCTGCTTTTATAGGGCCTGAGATGGCTTCACTTCCCTGTTGAAGCAACATCTTTCCATAGGCCAGCCAGTTTTCAAGGGTCTTGATTTGTGCCTAGAGAGAACTGCCTTAAACTTTCCTGACTGTCTAGATCCTCTGTAAAAATCCTGCAAATTCATAGTGATCTGTTGCCATTTTATAACTGGCCTGGACTTCTCCAGTAGCCATTTCATCATTTGGAATCTTCTCAAAATTCCAAATGTGTCCATGGGCTCAAAAAGGTTGGTGATCCCTGGTCTAGAATATGGATGGTAGAAATAGTCCTTGTCAGGCTGGTACAGCCAGGGCCAGTCCAGGACATTTTGCCACTTGAGGCAAAGAACAAGCTGGCACCACCTCCCATTCCATGATCAAAAGCCAACTTAAATAGCAGGTGAATTTGTCTTCAACACTGGAGATGGGACAGTGTCCTCCAATGCAGCAGCCTACCTGATGGGGTGCAGAGCACGCTGGGTGGTTCAGAGCTCTCTCCTCCTAATGAATTCATAGAATCATAGAATAGTAGAGTTGGAAGGGGCCTATAAGGCCATTGAGTCCAACACCTCGCTCAATGCAGGAATCCACCCTAAAGCATACTTGATAGATGGCTGTCCAGCTGCCTCTGAATGCCTCTAGTGTGGGAGAGCCCACAACCTCCCTAGGTAACTGGTTCCATTGTCGTACTGCTCTAACAGTCAGGAAGTTTTTCCTGATGTCCAGCCGGAATCTGGCTTCCTGTAACTTGAGCCCGTTATTCCATGTCCTGCACTCTGGGATGATCGAGAAGAGATCCTGGCCCTCCTCTGTGTGACTGTGTGATTCTTCTGCCTCCCAACACTGCTTCACTCCGCTTAATGGTAGCGCAGGTCCCTTCCTGTCCTTTTGAAACTGCAGCTGACTATGGGGCATCTTAATGTCAAACTGGTTTCCTGTCTTCACCTTTTCTTTTCTTTTTACTCTCATTATCCATGGGTCTTATTTTGTAGCTTATACCAGGAATTGTATATACTCACAGTTGTCTCAGTTCATTTCATGCACTGATCGGAGCACTTTTGGGTTACAATCTTACTTTCTTGCGGTGGATTAAGTGGGCTTTCTATGAATTCCAGCTTAACCCTTCAAGTTTAGGCCCAGATACCTGTATGGGAGAAAGTGGTCCAAACAGTCTGCCTGATAACTGATATAATTGCCTGGGGTTCTCTTCTGGGGACCCCTGCCTTCTGAGGTAAGGCAAGAGGTGACTGAGGACAGAGTTCTTTTTAGTGCTGCCACCTTCTCTTTGGAATATTCTTCCCAGGGAGGCATGCCTCAGTGCCAAAGAAAGACCTTTTTTAATTCTCTTAGGCTTTCAAAATCAATTCAGTGTCTATGGAAGTATGAACTGTGAGGATGATGATGCTATATCTGTTTTAAATTGATTTTATGTGGTTGTATTGTATTAGTTTTATTGGATAGAATCCAATGCAATATGCTGCTTTTAATAATGTATTAGTTTTAAATGTTTTAATTATATGTATTTTATGGCATTTGCATTTATGTTGTACCCCACCTCAATCCGGAGGGAGAGGCGGGTAACAAATACATTATTATTATTATTATTATTATTATTATTATTATTATTATTATGATTATTATTATTATCTGAAGCCCTACTTAAAGTAAACGTGAAATGAATGGGACATAAGTTAATAATGCCTAGCTGGTCCCTTTCATTTCAATGGGTCTACTCTAATTAGGACCTTGGTTGGAGTCTACCAATTGTGAACTGTCCTGGGAGCAACAGGTGCTTGACGCTCAGGTTACAAATGCAACTAACAAAGACTCCCTTCAAAGACTCAGTGCTGGGCACATCAGTGCTACTCTGAGTGCTCTGCAATGCACCATGCCATTCAAAGCAAGCCAAGATCTTCCCATGCCTTAACTGGGATCATGTCTGGAGTTGAGAGTTGCTATTACTCCTCAACCAGTTTTTCTACTACCATTATTTAAAACAAAGAAATGAATAGAAACCAGACACAGTTCCCCCACACACACACACACACACCTGAGCAATGAAACCAGAAAAGCCTGGTCAAACTGAGCCAAATTGGGGGACCCAACTTCACTGTTCTGCTTGTGAAACGTGAGCAAGAGCCTTCCTTTGGTGGCAGTGATGGTGACAGGCTTGCAGGCAGGTGTGTGTGTGTGTGTGTGTGTGTGGAAACTTGGCTGGTAAGCAAGTGAGGAAGCGGGCAGGCATGGAGGAGCTGTGATGGGGGGCTTTGGCTAATGAACGAGTGGGCAGGTGGGGGCCTTGACTAGTGGGTGGTCAGGGACTTCGGCAGGGAAGGGACGCAAGGGCGGATGGTGTGGAGGAACCCTGAAAAGGCAGGTTCCCTCTAACTGAGATTCGTTGAGTGGCGGCCAGAGCAGTGCTGCAAGGTGGCAACCTCTAGAGCAGCGGTTCTCAACCTGTGGGTCAGGACCCCTTTGGGGGTCGAACGACCCTTTCACAGAGGTCGCCTAAGACCATCGGAAAACACATATTTCCAATGGTCTTAGGAAACTGTATTGACTGAACTATGTCATGTATCATCTTTTGTATTATTAAAGCTATTGTTATGTATTATTTCCATTAGCAAACCATCCCATGATAATGGATTGTGTAGAGAAGAACGAAAATAATTTTATGGTTGGGGGTCACCACAACATGAGGAACTGTATTAAAGGGTCGCGGCATTAGGAAGGTTGAGAACCACTGCCCTAGAGGATCTGAAGGACTGCCCACTAGTTGCAGGCAAAGCTAACATACTTAGAGGTTAACATCCTCAGAAGCAACAACAGAACCTCCTCATATACTAAACCAATCATAATACAATAATAGGTAAGCTTTTCAACCAATGATAGGCATGTGCAGAGTTCTAAGGACAGGAAAAACAAGACGTGGATGGGTATTGCAGTCTTGGAACATCTGTTCCTTGTGGTTACTACTCTTCCTGTCCTCGCCGGGAGGCTCAGACTCTGACTAATGTGTCAACACTTCTTGTTGGTTGAGCAAGTGTTACTCAATATATTTTCGGTTACAGCTTGGATCAAATTGCCACAGAATTTAATTTCTAATAGAAGGGGCTTACAGCAAGATGGTGGGCACAGATAAAACAGCCCATTCACACATTTCCTCGACAATGGCCCCATCTGCAACACTATGCCGAGGGGCACCTGGAATGTGGCACCAGCCCTGGTTCCCATCTTCCTGTTTTATTTATTTATTTATTGCACTTTTATACCTCCCAATAGCCAAAGCTCTCTGGGTGGTTTACAAAAATTAAAAACCATGGTGGTTTCGTGGTAACACCCACTGTTCCTCACCGCTATTTTTCCTTTGACTGCACAATGCCAGACTGAGAACAGGAGGCACAGGATATAAACCTTGTCTTTAGCATTATGCATCATGTGGGCTCATTCTCTTGCACGGATGTTCATGTTTGTTTAACTACAGAGATCACGGGTCAAAATGACACTCGTGCCACACTTTGTCATAAAGATACTGTTTGAACAGCGGGTGATATAGGAAGAGAGACTTTGTGTTGGGGGGGGCTTTTATAAAAACTAGAAAAATTGCTGTTTAAACACAAAAACAAAAAAGCTTTAAAATATATGTTGAGCTGGCTTAACGTGAAATTCAAGGATTTTAAGTGAGATCCATTGCCTTTACCAGGATGTCTAAGAGCGCCCACACGATGCCAGCAACATTAATCTTTTCAATAATCCATCTGACATTTTAAGAATAAGCACTGTGCCCTCACAAGACACGTCTTTCTCTCTTGTTCTCTCTTCAAATCACAGGTGTCCCTGGTTCCATGCCAAACGCTTCTTGGGAAGGTAACCTGAGAGCAGTGAAGTGGAGCACTGGAGGCCAGTCCCATGGAGGATGTCATGGTAAAGCATGCAGCGTTTCGACAGCTTGTTTTCTAGCACCAAAAAATTGACTTCTTCCACGTCTGATTTTTATTGTGTCCCGTGACAATGCTCTCTGCTGGTCCTGCCTTTCCTTCCACTCTGTGATGGTTTCAAAAGGGTTCAGAAAACTACTTGTTGCATTTAAGAACTTGCAATGAACAGGCCAAGAAACACCATTCTGGCCCTTGGCCCTCCTCTGTTCCTGGTAGGCCACACTCTGGAAATGGGATCAGCCGAGTCTCAGTGACCAACTTCCTCATTTAAAATGTGAAAAGAAAACTAAACTGTCCTTCTTTTGCATGATCATGCAGGGTTAGTTTTATGTACTTGGCTCATCCAGCCGTAAGCACCACACACATCTCCTTGGCTTCTAAAGAAAACCAAATGGGATTGTGGCTTAGCCACACAGCATAATTATCCCTCCTGCCTCAAAGCTCTCGCTATTTATTTGAAAAGAGAAAATACTTCCATTGGTGCTGGAGTAGCATGAGAGAGCTTTGGCTATTGGGCGGTATAGAAATGGAGAAGAAGGCTATTAATGGCTACTAGTCCTGATGGCTATGTGGTCGCTCCAGTATCAGAGGCAATAAGCCTATATACAGCAGTTGCTGGGGAACATGGGTGAGAGGGTGGTTGGTCAATAGCTGGTTGGTCATTGTGTGAATAGAGTGCTGGACTAGATGGACCCTTGGTCTGATCCAGCATGGCTCTTCTTTTGTTCTTAAATATAATAATAAATAAATAAATGCCTAGAAATCATATTATAGTACAGAGAGAGAGAGAGAGAGAGAGAATGTATAGCACAGCCTGGACCAACCTGGTGCCCTCCAGATGAATTGGCCTGCAGCTCTTATCATTCCCAGCCAATGTGGCTAATGGAATTATGGGAGCTGCAGGCCAACACATCTGGAAGGCATCAGGCTGGTCTAGGCTGTGATGTACATTTACATGGGAGCAAGTCTCATTGAAATTGGAGGGACACCTTCTTCGTTTTAGGATTGGGCTGCAAAGATCTTGGCACAGGTATGCATTTTGGCCCTTCTTGTCCTGCCCATAAAATGCTTTTGTGGTGATCTTGATATTTTATTCCTTGGCAGGTCATTACATCAGGGACATTTGTATCTATGGAACCGGTGACCTGAAGTGGCTGCTGAACTCCAAAAGCCTGTTTGCCAACAAATTTGAGCTCAGAACATACCCACCTACTGTGGAGTGCCTGGAACTGACACTTCGGGAGAGGGCATTGAACCAGAGTGAGATACCAGTGGAGCCAAGTTGGTACTTTCAGTGAAAAGAAAGAAAGGAATTGGTGAACAGAAGCAATAATGTAGAGCCAACATTCTGGAAGAATCAGGTTTACTTTGAAATCATACATCTTTAGGATGTTCAATACGGGTGATTTTTCTACTGTCTTGAATGATTTTTGCACTAATTCTGAAATAAGATTTCAGGGCCATCTGTACATTAGGCGAGGTTTTTAAAAATATTTTTAAAATACGCATCCCTTGTTGGAACTGGATTATCCATCTTCCCCAAGCACTCAGGTATTATGTCTTAACACTTTGGGAACGGTTTCTGATTAATGGGGATGAATGGACAGTGAATTTAGATTTCAAGCTGGTTGAGTTAAACCATGAACATGTAGCAATCAGGACTCACTAAGTGATCATTCAGGTAAACGGATTAAAACGGTCTACATCTCCTTGGAAGATCTGGCGATGTGATTTCATCTTCGAACTCAACAGTTGGACAGTTTATATCAGCTTGTACCTGCACTCAAGCATCGGACTTGATATTGAATAGGCCAAGGCCGGCAATTCAGAAAGACAATTCATGGACTGTCAGGGGTCTTCCATTATCTGCACTGGAATGAGAAAGGGATCCATATGCTAATAGAGATCCATCTCATGTCTTTAATGATGGGAATCTCATGTGTGTGGCAGAGTGGTGAGGGTGGTTCAGATCATAGTAATAAGGGTATATATGAAGGAGCATAAAATATAAAACTGGAAGAATTAGTTTTGTTGGACCAGTTGTATGTTTACACTTTTGCTGTGTTTGGCTTGGCTGGTTAATGGTCCCAAAAATGATGAAGAAAAGTGAACCACCAAGGAAATAGTTAATTTATTAGTTTTTGAATCAAGAGATTGTACCAGGTATTTTTTTCAGAGCAGAGGTAGCTTGTAGGGCCAGCCTTTCCCAACCTGGTGTCCTCCAGACATGTAGGGTTCACAACTCCCATCATCCCCAGACAGCATGGCCATGGGAGTTATAGTCCAACACATCTAGAGGGTATCAGATTGAGGAAAGCTGGCTTCTTGAATGTTGTGTGCTTAGTTAAGGGGTAAGCTACTGCTCTTTAGAAAACATTTGTACACACAGTCCAAATTTCCATCTCATACAGTTTGGAGAGAAGACTGAAAAGATGATATCAGTATATGCTTGAAGCCCTCAGGAGAAAAGGTTTAAAAAAAAGAAGTAAAAATTTCAGAGTAATTTTTCTTCAAACTTTTCAACTATGAGATCCACTCATAGCTGTTGTGGCTGGAATTTTACACAGAAGGATTCTAGTAATGTAAAAGGTCCACCAGTTCTTGCTTGGTATCCGCTGCATGCATGAAGAAGGTATGGTTAAAAAAAGGGGCTCACTGATGTGTTAATAAACTCTCCAGCACATGATAATTTCCAGTTAGCCCTTTGCTGGGGAAGATGTTCCCTGCGTCTCAGTTGTAGTCTGTTTTTCTACTTTTAATTTAACTGAAATTATTTTTCCCCACAGTCAGACACACTTTTAGATACCCATCTAGGATACAAGGCTGTTCATTGTATTTTTCAGTTCTTAAATGCAATGGTTGCTTGTTAAATTAACAATAATAAAAAAGAACACTCACCAAACTGCAAGAAAATTCCTTTACTATTAAGTTACATTAAGGTTTCCAGCTTTTCAACCAGATCTGCAACTGTGTCTTTACAACAATGAGCTTACAAACATGAGCAAATGTCAATCCGCACAAAAAAACAGTTAACATGAGAAATATAATTAAGACCTAACTGAAAATACGATGTCCAAGGTTACACAGAGACTGGGTTCGGATGATCATGGAGATAAAAGAAGCTGTCATGGCTTTAACCCCCACCTTCATGCGCCTTGCATGTACAACCTTCATTTGCATAATTCCCCGCAGTGCAGCATGGGTTGCTGTGTCATCCGAATCTGCTGCCTGGCACAGCAGAGGGTATCTTTGTACTGACCCTACAACCCATGACTTGCAGTAGAGGGTGGAGGGTAGGTACAAAGTTACCCCATCACGTGGCGTGACAGGTTCGGACAACATGGCAACCCACGCTGCATCGCTGGGAATTATACAAACGATGGGTGTGCACACAGCACACGCGAGGGTGGGTGGGGGACGAAACCATGATGGTTTCTTTTATGATCGTGCTAACACCCTCAGAGACTGATCAACCAAAATTAAAAGGTTTAATATTAAAAACAAGTTTCTAACCCCTTGCATTGTATAGAAAATCTAGAAAATAAGGTTCTTGTACCTTAACAGTTGTGTAGAAGAGGGAATTTCAGTGCCCTGCTGGCTGGGAATGATGGGAGTTGTAGTCCGACACACCTGGCAGGCACCCAATTGGGAATCCCCCTCTTCCTCTAGAAACTCCAGGGCAGTGTACACATGTCCCCTTCCTTTATTCCCACAGTAACCCTGGAAAGTGAGTTCGGTTGTGAGACAGTGGCCGTGTTCAGAAGACACCTTAAACCGCGGCTTTAACAATGATGGTTAAGCCAGAAAGCCAGGCTGTGTTCAGAAGACACCTTAAACCATGGCTTTAACCAGGGTCAATAAGGCTTTCTGGCTTAACCACTGTGGTTAAAGCCGTGGTTTAAGGTGTCTTCTGAATCAGGCCTCTATCTAGCCCAAGGTCATCTAATATAAAGCAGTTTTCTGTGCTGTTCTTTCCTTGCTGTAACAGCAAGTGTTTTCTCTGCCACTAGTGGAGAGGGGGGCTCCCCTCTAATTTGCCTTTCTCCCCAGTGAGACCCCACCATCAAATTGAAATGGAAACTAAAAGAAGGACATTATCACATCCTAAAATACACTTACCAGGCATTAAGCCCCCTTCAATTCTGTGTGAGTTATTTTTGAGTAAATGTGAATAGGTTGGCTCCACACATCACATTGATTTCAGTGGGATAGATTACTGCAGGTATGTAAATGTCCCATTTCAATCAGTTGGGCCTACAGGGACTTAATATGGGCTGGACTGTATTCTGTTCCTTTGGAAATGTTTATGATAGCAAAAGTCCAGAGACAGCATGTAGGATGATGGCAAGCTACACCTGACATTCTCTCTTACATCTACACAATTATAGGAGCAGGAGTCCTGTCCTCTTTTGCACCTGGTCACTCTGTCCAAGCACACAAGATCCACTTGGCTTGGCTTCACTGGGTTTGTTGTCTGTTGGGACGGAACTGCACATTTCAGATATCAAATGCTTTTACTGATCAACTTTCATTGCATTCCATTGAAAGGCTTTGTTCTTTTGCCCCATGCCTGTTTTCTTAGATAAGACTTCCCTCTTCCTTTCTTGTTTTAAAGTGGATCTGTAGAGAAAAGCAGAAGAAAGACAGAGCAGGCAACTCTGCCATCTGGTTTTGATTACCTGTCGAAGAATCAATTGTTCATATGGAATGTTAATTAACACCCAGAAAATTAGATAGTGTTCCCCCCTCCCTGCAGTGCCTCTTTTAACGCTACTGATTTCTTTGGAACAACTTTAGGGGTGTTTCTTCAAAAAACCCTCTTGTATCAACAGGGGAAGCCAACTGGGCAGCACCAGCTCCAGATCGTTGAGGGTTGCAATACACCCTCAAGGGTCTCCCTCCCTCAGTGGGCTTACCTTTTCACTGCAGTTGCCCCCAGCTGCTATTGCACCTCATCCTCCTCATCATTGCTTGTTTGACAGGCAGTGAGTAAGGAGGCAGGGGCATCTTCTCACCGCCACTGTTGTCTGGGCCAGAGTGAGCGTTAAGAGAACAAGCCGGTTGCAGTGGTGAAGAGCAGGAGCAACTCCAGGAGGCGTTTGTCAGGGGCCCTTGCTGGGGTGTGGGCCCTCGGCCAGTGCCCCACTGTGCCTATTCTTGACACTGGCGCTGCAATCAGGAGAATGAAACACCCTCCCAGAGGTACCTCGGTTTGCAGCATAGAACCCCTTCACATACACATCGAATGTGTAGACAGCACTGGGTGGGGGGGCGACCCATGGGCACGGGGTGCAGAGTGGCAGTGAAAAGTCTAGTTCATATGTTCCTTGAATGTGTTATGCAGGCGTCTAAATCCCCCTTTGTGTTCACAACTCAAATCACTGACCATTTCTATTTGTTTTTATTTTGTTACTAAGAGGGCCACGTTGCTACTTGAACTCTGGACAAGCATTTCTATTACACTTTTTCACAGTGCTTTTATTTTTACCCTATTCTTCACCGGCCACTTTACACTCTATGTGACGCTCCTTCCTCGACACCATTTCTTATGCTACTCATTTTGTCTTTACATTTGAGTCATATTTTTCTTCCCCCATCCTACTTTCTCTGAACTGGTGTACCTAGCGTTCCTATCTCCATTTTATAGTCATGTTTATCTAGTTTATCTTCATGACAGATAACTTATCTTCAGTCTTGTGAAGTAGATTGGGCTGAGACTGATTGGCTCAAGGACACCCAGTGAACTTCGTGGCTCAGTGAGGCTTTAACCCTGGGTCTTCCCAGTCCTAGGCCAGATGATCTATACTAAGCAGGATACAATACTTTGAAAGTGGTTTGAAAACAGTATATGCAATGTGTCAGTATTGTTGTAAATACTGTTATAAACTGTTATGAAGGAAAGGAAAGGAAAGGAAAGGAACCTCTCGTGCAAGCGCTGAGTCATTACTGACTCTTGGAGGGACGCCAGCTTTCGCTGACGTTTTCTTGGCAGGCCTTATAGCAGGGTGGCTTACCGTTGCCTTCCCCGGCCGTGATTACCTTTCCCCCAGCTAACTGGGTACTCATTTTACCGACCTTGGGAGGATGGAAGGCTGAGTCGACCCGAGCCGTCTGCCTGAGAACCAGCTTCCACTGGGATCAAACTCAGGCCATGGGGAGAGTTTCAGCTGCAGAAACTGCTGCTTTACTGCTCTGCGCCACACAAGGCTCAAGCAGTAATGTAAATCCTGCCCTGGGCTCCACCGATCAACTGCCCATAATCTTTCCCATCCAACAGGTTGTTTTGCTACTCCTCTCTCTGAAATACCCCCCTTTTCCTTCCAATCTCTCTTTTTGCTCTGTTTCTCCATCCCCACCACCTTATCTCTGTTCCTCCTTCCTAAGTTAAGCAGCAATAACACACAAGGCTTTTACTCTGCCAGCAATTCACACCAGTGAAGGAGTCTCAGATACAGATGGAATCTGCCGCTCTGCTGACTAGCTGGCAAAACCAGCACCAATTCGACCATGAGCCCCTGGATCCAGGTGCAAAAGGGTCGTCATTCTCTCATCACTGCCGTATTATTTGATTGACTTGGGAGAGCCTTACATGTATTTCCACTACCTTGTGGGAAATGACCACAAACAGTGAACAATTAAAATGATGACTGATGACACTTCTATTCCAGCCATCCTCCAAGGAACTCCAGGTAGCATACTCTGTTCTCCCACTACAGTGGCCATCTATTCTCCTTTACAGAGGACAGTTCAGTATTTGAAAGCATCCTTTATTTGAAGTGTTTGCCAATCCACATCAGGTTTAAAGATCAAGGACCATTATTATTACTTTAATTAATTAATTAAATTTATATACCGCCCCATAGCCAAAGCTCTCTGGGCGGTTTACAAAAGTTAAAAATAGTGAACATTCAAGAGAAATATACAAAATTTTAAACCATAAAATACATACAAAAAACAGACAATATTCATTTAAAAACTATTCTGGGGTCAGTTAAGAAACTCAGCATATGCATTAGAAGCAAGAGCAGAGGCCTTGAATTTTCCTAGCAACAGTTAGCAACTGGACAGCAGACATCTGGTTATAGTTGCCATCCCCATGGTGAGATGTATTGAATTTTTATTTAAATAATAGTTTAAATTAAATTTGCATCTGTACATTTAAATTAGCCTATAATGCTTTAGGCAAATTGGTGCTTTTGTCATCTTCTTGGGTGATGCATTTCCTCTTTTTTGATGATGGGTAAGTGGCCACCCTAACTATTATTATTATTATTATTATTATTATTATTATTTATTTATTTATTTATTTATTTATATAGCACCATCAATGTACATGGTGCTGTACAGAGTCAAACAGTAAATAGCAAGACCCTGCCGCATAGGCTTACATTCTAATAAAACCATAATAAAACAATAAGGAGGGGAAGAGAATGCAAACAGGCACAGGGTAGGGTAAACAACAGGCACTGGGTAGGGTAAAACTAACAGTATAAAGTCAGAACAAAATCAAGTTTTAAAAGCTTTAGGAAAAAGAAAAGTTTTTAGCTGAGCTTTAAAAGCTGTGGTTGAACTTGTAGTTCTCAAATGTTTTGGTAGAGCGTTCCAGGCATAAGGGGCAGCAGAAGAACTACCACTATTTTATCTTCACAGCAACCCTGAAAGGTAGACCAGGTTGGAAGATAATGACTGGGTCAAAGTCAATTGGTGAACTTCATAACTGAATGGGGGTTTGAACCCAGCTGTTGCCAGTCCTAGCCTGACACTGACTGCTGCACCAACCTGGTTTTCTCTGTGGGGGATTTTAGCCTACAAGCTGCCTGGATGGGAGACCACCTGAGAAAACTACATATAAATTACTCTGAGCTCTTAGGGGAAGAACAGGGTAGAAGTGTAGATTGATTATTTATTTATTTATTTATTTATTTATTTATTACATTTCTATACCGCCCAATAGCCAGAGCTCTCTGGGCGGTTCATGTGTGTGCATGTGCATGTCAATATACACAGTATTTGAAATATAACTTTTCCCAAGCATGTATGTGCGTACATTTGGATTATTTCCTTTCACCTGTAAATGCCATAGGTACAAGGTGCTCTTTCTAGAACAATGGATGTTATCTTTCACCTTTTTGTAGCATAGCTAGGGGGAAAATGTCTTGCATAGAAACAATAAAATCACTCGTTTTCATACTGCACAAGAAAGCAAAAAAGGTCAAAAGAGGTTACACGGAATGCCATAAAAGTTATTGCAGTTTGTTGGTTTAAAAAGCAGTAAAATGCACAAAGTAATCAAAAACACCATCAATGTTCTTTAATGCTAAGCATCTTGTTAGAAATGATTTCTGACATGGCTGCATATTTGTAGCCTTCCGGTTCCTACTGCGAAGAAAACGGAGCACTTTTTGTGAAGGAAAGCAGAAACCTAATGGGAAGACTTGCCCTAGTGGTTGAAGATGTTACTGCAGGCTTCAACCATATGGATATATTTAATTAAAAATAATACAGGTTCACAAGCAGGTTTCCCATGAAATCTAGGTAACTGGCATAAAAATAATGGTCAAGATGACCTTGATGGTATCCACTTGGACAAAAACATTATTTGAGTAATAAACATGTGAATGTATTATTCCAGGTCAAAAGTCTACTTAAAGTTTTCACCTAGCAATTAATGAGCAAAAATATTGTGTAAGGTATACACATCAAAAAGTTTGATATACATATGTGTAGAAAATTTTATTTACTTAAGTTTATTTAGCAAAGATTTTCTCAAAGGTATAATTCAAAGTTGATCTTATCTAGCTGGTAAGGAGTATGTGTAAAACTTATATGTATGTTCCAATTTTTTTAAGGAAAGTTTAATATCAATAAGATCCTTAAGACTGTGAGCCCAAATTTAGGGGACAGTAGATAATATTAGTTATGGGGTAATTTCTACACAAAAAAGGTATAAATATGTGTTGATTTTAAAATGCGGGAGCTTCTTTTTAGAAGTTCGCTTGGCCTGTATACCTGTCACCTGAATAGCCTATTTAGTATTGAATAGGGAACTTGGAACTTTTTCATTCTCCTTTTTGAGATGTTAAGACTAGAAATCTAACAACAAGATGTGTTTAAAAAAATCTTATTTCTTGTTAAACTATTAAGGTTTAAGGATCTTTAACAGAGCTCTGTTTAACAACAAAAAATGTTTTATAAGTTATATTCTTATGTGACATTGTAATAAAAACTTCCTGTACTAATTCTTGTTAGATTGTAACCCATGAAACAATCTTAGGTGTATAGTTTGTTTAGAAGTATTTAATCTGCTACTAGGTGGTGAACAGGAGGCTAAATACTTCCAAAGTACTGAACTATTGATAGATAATTGAAACAAAGTCCCTCGTCCGTAACACTACCAGCAAATGGACCCGGCTTCACATGAGTTGGAAATGCCCTTTGGTTGATACAGAGAAGCCTTCAAGCAAACTTACACAGCTGTCACAGTTGGACACATTGTGCTTGTCCCACCTGAGTGAAGGCATGCCTGCTGGCACCCCTAGACACAACCTCTGCCATGGCCCACCCCAATTGCCCCCTGACCCAGGGGTCTGTCCACTACATCCCATTAGATGGAGCTGCCCATCAGCAAAGGGGAGGGGGGCGGCCTGTAACCTGGCCTACTAATTTTCCTATGCATGTTACTTGTAAGTCCCACACTTCAATGGGGCTTCCTTCCAGGTAAGTGTGGATAGGACTGCAATCTTAGTAACTTCAAATGTTCCAGCTTGCTCCACACAAAGAACGATTTGCTATAAAGGGGTTAAAGCTAGACGTGCTGAGTCACATCTTTCTTAATGCTGATGAACAAAAGCCTGTACTTTCATAACCTGAAAACAAAGGGTTGCTTTAATGTAACATTTCCTGGTTTGATCTCTCTGGGGACAGTGTGAGCTTCCCATGTATGATATTCAGTTGTATTTGATCACCTTTGATCATTTTCACACCCATTCCCCCACATGTAGCTATAGTTTCCTACAAAGAAGCCTTTTGGTGTGCAACTCTGCTTTCAACCCCTGCTCCCTAGAGGGGGTTGTGATGAAGAGCATGTACTCTGCGCATGTTCTGGAGCACTTTTATGATCCCACTTAATTTAGAGATCTGAACTGGCACTGCAGTTCAGACGTGATTTTCCTAAAATGAAATGCACAGAAAGAAATCCTATTTCAAAAACCACCCATTTTGACTGCTGTGATGCAAAGGGCTGTGCTGGGATGGTGTAGGATAGGATGGTTGCTAAAATTATTTCAAACTTCACCATAAATTATTCTGAACCTGCTTGAGAACTAAAATCAAACACACAGAGTTGGACAGAAATCCCAAAACAAGTTTCATAATATAATAAATATAATTGTTGGATGCAGATTTACTCATAAAGTAGACTAATTGAAATAAATAGTACTGAGGTTAGGGATGGCTAACAAGTCCCATTGATTCCAATGTCCACTCTAAATATGACTCAATCAGGATCCAATTCAATATAATAAATAATATAACAGAAGTTAGAATAAAATACTATAATATGATAAAATAATATATTAGATTGACGTTCACATGTGACATTTCTGTTGAAATAACATTGACTCTTGAGCATAATTGCTTGGAAATAAAGCCTCTCGCCTTCTATGGGATTTATGGTCAAACGTGTGTTTAGGCACTATAACTAACAGCAGTATATGACCGAATGGACGGTCTGCTGTTATCCCCAGTGGAGGCTGGTGGCTCCGACTTCGGTGGAGCTGTGGATCCTTTCTTCAGCCAGAACCAGACAGAACTCTAAAGAAGCTATCTAAGTGCTGAACCCTAGCTCCCAAATGGGTTTAGCACTTTGAATAGCTTTTTTTTCCCCCCGAGTTCTGGCGGGTTCTGACTGAAACTCAAGATGGATTCAGAGCCCCGCCGAAATCGGAGCCACCAGCCTCCACTGGACCTGTTGCTACCCCACCCACCGCTTGCACGAACTCCGGGAAAGGCGCCGCTCGTCCTTCTCTCTCGATTTAGGAAACGTCGGGCGTGCTGCTAGTCGTCCCCGCCTTGCGCGCTCCCCGCCGCGACCTACTCGCGCGAGGAATCGACTCGATCGCCTTTGGAAGGCGCTGGGCGGCTCCGCTTTCGAGGGGAGGGTTCCGGGCCCTCGGCGTGACCTTGGCGGAAGGTCAGTTTGTGCAATGCGCGGCGGGGGGGACGGGACCCCTTGACTGCGGAGCTGTTTCATTTCCCGGTGTAATTCAGCGGGAGGGATTTAGGAATGATCCCGCCTCGTAATTTAGGTGCCTTTTGGCTGGAGCACATTTGGGGCTGGGGCTGGGGCGGCCGCAATCCAGATGGGATTGTTAGCAGCGCTTAGTAAAAGGCGGAGTGTTCTGGCCCTTTGGGGGTGGGGGGGATGATGGGGGGGAGGAGGAGACGCTTTCTTCCTACCCAAAGGTTGCTACATCGTTCTAGATCAGCGATGAGCAACGTGTGGCCCTCCAGAGGTTTTGGCCTACATCTCCCATCATCCCTGATCTTGGGCCATGCTGGCTGATGGGAGTTGTAGGCCAGAAATATCGGGGGTGGGGTCACAAGTTGCCCACCTGGGTCTTGCTGGAGGCTTTGTGCCTTTAACAGCGGTGCAACAGGTGGATGCTCAGCAGGCGCCATGGAGGGGTGAGATCCGAAGTGGTGCAGCCGCCATCGCGAAGCCAACCAGGGGCAAACCCTCGAAGCTCCGGTTTTAGAAAGTTTGGGCACTGACTGCTACTTTTTCCTCTTGGAGCGAGGCGCTGTTGCCTTGCTTGCTTCGGAGCTGCGGGCCGGGACCAAGGGAATGGCCGTTCAGCAAGCGGAATGGCCGCTGGGCCGCCTCCACAAGACCTTGCGGAGCTTCGCATAAATAAATAAATCACATAAGGAAAAGAAACTCCAGCTAAGCACGGGAATGCCAGAACAGGTGGGAGGAGCAGCTAAGGAAGCCGACTAGCCACAGGGCTGCCTCCGTGGGCCCACAGAGCAGCGCACTTTAAAGGCAAGGGCGCATCGGGGTAGGTGGGAGGGGCAGCCAAGCCAGCTGAATGGCCACTGGGCCACCTAAGCGCCTCCGCACATTGACACAAAACGGGGAGGGGACGGAGCACAGTCTTCCCTCCTTTGTTTTAATTATTTATTATTATTATTATTTATTTTAATAATAATAATAATTTATTTCTTACCCACCTCTCCGATTGGATCGAGGCAGGGAACAATAGCAAGCATGAAATACATAAAATACTGATTAAAAACATAGTATACACTGTTAAAAACATCCTAAAAGCATACTAAAAGTATCCTAAAATTCTACTGGATAGGACTGCCGGAAGAGATCAGTCTTGATAGCTTCCTTGAATGCTAAGACTGTCAAGCTGACATTGGGGGTGGGAGAGTGAAACAAGGGAGTGGGGTGGGGGGGGTACTAGGAGCTTGGCACAAGAGGTGAGGCATGGAAGCGTGGAGATGGCACAACTAAAGTCAGATTAAGTTAGATGCTTTGACTTCATGGTCTCCCTAGCAGTTTTTGTTTTGTTTTTCATTTTTAGACTATAATTATCCATTTTCACCAATGGTGTAGTTTAAATGAATTTTACACGATGTATTGTGAATTTATTTTGGGTTAAGCGTTTCAGATGTTGCTTTATTTTGTATTAATGTTATTTTGTCTGAGCTGTTTTGTATGTGAATGGCCCATAGCCTGAGCAGGAAATAAAGATACTTGATATTATAGCAGGGGTGGGCAATTTCTGGGGGCTGCATTGCCAGGGGATGTATCCCCACCGCATTTGCTGCTGTAGTAGCAAAAATCGTGGCAGTTTTCCTGGGAAACAGTGCTCACAGGGAATGCACACCTTGTTTGCAAGCAGAATTGCACATCCTTTAGGCTTTCAGGTACACAATTCTGTTTTCACAAAAGCTGCGAACTCCCTGAGCACCTTGTTTCCCTCAAAAAATGCTGTGATTTTTGCTACTGTCGCTGTGGCGGTGGCAAATTCAGCAGCAGCACAGGGAAACACGGGGTGGCACACAAACATGACCATGGGGGCCACTTACAGCGTGGGTGATACCTATTCCTGGATTAGAGGAAAACTGAGCAAGAAGATGGTGCAATTACTGCATTCCTCAATTCAACAGCAAATTTAAATATAAACAGATTTGCACACCATTCCCATCAGCATGGTGAATGGTCAGGGATGATGGAAATTGTAGTCCAATCTGGAAAGCCCCAAGTTGCCCACCCCTGTTGCAAAGGGAGAATCTCCAATAGGCAGTCCTGTTTAACACACAACATGTAACTCACTTGATCTCACGTTACTTGATTATTAGCCCCTTGCAGTGAACTGATCCAGTGATGACTTGAATGCTTTGAGTCACTGGGTGATAGAAATTGCCCCTTCAGAATGCAATTAAAAAAACTAGGGGTACTCTTTTTTAATCATTGCAGCATAATCAAGTATTACACACACACACACACACACACACACACACACACACTTACTTTTTAACTGAAATAACCAATTGCTAATCTGAAAAAAACAGACCCTGAAAATTAACAAAAACAAATAAGTCCTGGATCTGATGTTTGCATAATTCTATACGTTCATGTTTATATTCCAGAATGAGTGTGGACTGGCTTGGCTATGGTTATGCAGCACTGGTTGCTTCAGGTGGAATAGCTGGCTATGCAAAAGCAGGTATAGTATTATGAAACTCCCAAGCCCATTTTCTCCATCCTTTAAACATTATGATATGAACATTTGTTTGTGCCCTATAGCTTTTGCTAGTATAAATAAGAGGGAGGGTTGGATCCAGGATCTGCTGTCCATAAAAGGTACCTCTGCCTGATTTTCCAAGATCCCCCTTCATATACGCATAGCTCACCCTATTCAGCAGGGTCCCCCGACTTCCCAATTTTCAGGGGGCAGGAGGGGTGGAGAAGTTGCACATGCCTAAATCTGAATCCAACCCATCATAATTTTTGGAATATACTGATGTGCCACTAGAGCTTGCAGGTCAATATTGAGTTGTGAGGGTCTCATTGTACCAAAAGCACCAGAGGCTGGGTATCAGCAATATAGGCAATGTTGGCTATTTAGAATATAAAAAGCAACAGTTTCCTTTCTCTATGATTCATGATCGCAGTCCTTGCTCGCCTTCTTAGAACTCTGTAGTCCAGCTTTCCCCACGTGGTGCCATCTAGTTGTGTTGGGAATACAACTGCTATCAGCCCCAGCCAGCATAACTAATGGTCATGGATTATGAGGGTTGTAGTCCTAAGCTTCTAAAGGACACCTGATTTGGACAGGCCCATCATTTTATTTTAACTCCCTCCCAAAAATGTGTGTGTGTGTTTTTAAGTTCCCATCCCTTAATAACTGTCTGGCTTTTTTTTTTAAAAAAAAAAGTGTGCTCGAATGCTAGGCAGCAGACAGGAGCCTTCTGCAGTATGAATGCAAATGAGTAGTAAGGCAGGACAGGCAAGGATGTCTTCAATCTGCACATAGTTAAACTATGGAACCTGGATGGTTTTAACGGGAATTAAACAAATTCATGGAGAGTAAGGCTATCAATGTCTACGAGTCAGGATGGCTATATACTACTTCCACTATTGGAGGCAGTTTGCCTCTTAGTACCAGTTGCTACAGAGCATGAGTGGGAGGCTGCTGTTGTGGACTTCACATGGACATCTGGTTGGCCACTGTGGGAACGGAATGCTGGACTAAATTGATCGTTTGTCTGATCCAGTTCAGCTCTTATGTTCTTGTAAAATACTGTTAAAGGACATCCATAAAAAAAGGAAGTGCACAGAGAATCGTACAACTGGTTGCAGACGTCTTCTTGAAACTGGTATTGCAAGCCACTCCATCACGTGTAGCTAGCACTGCTCCCTTTACTGAATTTTCTCTGAGCCAGCGTGTACTTTTAATCATAGAAATCTCTCCCCAAGGAATCTCATCAGGCTCCGTTCCCACTTTCGGATAAATTAAAACTTTTCCATTCCAGCAGGCTTGCAGGGGCAAGCCTGAATTCTAATTGTTGTGTGCTTCCCTTGAGTAGAGGCTTGCTTTTGGACTAGGTTGGACTAGATGGCCTTGTAGGCCCCTTCCAACTCTGCTATTCTATGATTCTAATCACCATAGCCCCTTTTAATGGATTGTGGACATGCTGTTGTTTATACCCTTTTAGGATTTTGAATCTAATGGTCATGTGATTTTGTAAGCCACCTTGAGAGGCTTGCTGTGATACGTGATGTGTTAGACAGCTAAATAAAAGCTGGACGGTGGGCCACCACACATATTTGTATCCTCTCCCATTTTAGTAAGCTTTAAAATAGTGAATAAAGGGAAGGGGAAAGAAGTGTAGTTGCTGCTAATTGGACTTATACAGTCATCTTCTAACAAGTGTAATCTTATTCATTTGCTCTAGGTAGTGTCCCCTCCCTGGCTGCTGGTCTCCTGTTTGGTGGTTTAGCAGGATTGGGTGCTTATCAACAGTCTCAGGATCCAAAGAATGTTTGGCTTTCTCTAAGTGAGTATGTCCTTCGTATTACAGATAAAATGTGCAGGCATCATTTTGTTTATTTTCCTCAAAGCTGAATAAATAAATGTGGGTGCACACACACACACACACACACACACACACACACACACACACTTACTTTATTCAGATTTGAGAGAAATATACACGATGATTACTTCCCCCACCATCCCCTCCCCACAATTCATAAGCTTATAGGCAGTTCTGTCAGTGCAACTGGGAGAGGGATGATTCCCTCTCCCCTGCCCCTCCGTAGCCCCCTGCACACCCAAAAATCTGCTCTGCTGCAGAGGGTTAGGAAACCCTTGGGGGGAAGTTTTAAAGTAGTGCAGAGGGCTGCAGTATGATCATGGATTTAACAAGAAGAATCTTAACTGTCTTCACATTTATAAGTCATAACATAAGAAGAGTCATGCTGGATCAGACCAAGGGTCCATCTAGTCCAACACTGTGTTCGCACAGTGGCCAACCCAGGGGGGCTGGACTAAATGGTCTTGAAGGCCCCTTCCAACTCTGCTATTCTATTCTATGATGGACAAGCAAGACATGGTGCAACAGCACCCTCCCACCCATGTTCCCCAGCAACTGGTGCACACAGGCTTACTGCCTTGAATACTGGAGATCGCACACAACCATCAGGGCTAGTAGCCATTGATAGCCTTCGCTCCAGGAATTTATCCAACCCCCTTTTAAAGCCATCCTAATTGGTGGCCATCACTACATCTTGTAGTGAGTTACATAATTTAACTATGTGCTGTGTGAAGAAGTACTTCCTCTTATTTGTCCTGGATCTCCCACCAATTGGCTTCATGGGATGACCCCGGATTCTAGTATTTTGAGAGAGGGAGAAAAATGTCTCCCTATCCACATTCTCCATACCGTGTATCATTTTGTCCTGATGTCCTTTGTATAGTTTGCAATTCAGGCGTATTTTGAATGAATTATTCATTGTTGAAAACCGCCCAGAGAACTTCTGCTCTTGGGCGGTATAGAAATGAAAGAAGCGTATACCTTTAGTAAATACTTATCAGCCCAAACCTGTCATTCACCTGCACCCTTGCTGGTCCAGGTATTTTCTAAATCCTGCCATTCCTCCTTTTCCATTGTTTGTAAGTTGCACTCTGAATTAAAATTCTACCAATAAAACAGAGTGAGGAAGAAGAAATGGCAGAGTTTTGAGATCTGTAGCAAATAATTCTAGATCCTTGGCTCCAAAGTCAAGGCTGTAAGTTTGATGCAGCAGTGCTGGGTCTAGTTAGTGTCTACATGGAAGATTAGTTAGGGTGCAAATCCTATGTACATTATGTTTAGGTAGAAAAAAGTTCTACAACTCCCAGGATTCCCAAGCCAGATTTTTTCTGTCTAAACATGCATAGGATTGTGCCCTTAGAAAATTTATATATGCCATCTTGAACTCCACTAAACAAAGGCAGGATATAAATACATAAAGCTTCAGCTAGCACTGATGTGGATTATCTCTTCAATTGTTGTGATTTTTCCCCGTAGTTGCATCTGGGACTTTGACTGGCGTGATGGGAATGAGATTCTATAACTCCAGAAAATTCATGCCTGCAGGGTTAATTGCTGGTGTCAGGTACTATTTCTGCTCTTGTTCTCCAGCTCTTTAGTTTTGAACTATCATTTGGTTTAAGTACATAAGGAATATTGGTACACTTTAAGTAACTATATCACTTAGGTTACAACCATTTAGCTTAGTGTTTACTGAGATGTTGATTTGCATTTGTATTTAAACAGTCTACTAATGGTGGGCAAACTTGGACTACAGATGATGGAGAAACCCCTTCAGCCATAATTGTGCAGCAGATGAAAAGCAGGTTAAGATGCCCGAAGACGCAGCTTTCTGAATGCCTACCTGGAACAAGCAATGAAGACAACTGAAATTCTTGGATTTTTTAAAGTTTCGCATCTGCAAGGATACTTGTAACTACCAACGTAGTATGTTTCTATGTGATCAGGATATTATCTTTATTGGCTCCTTTTGCACAATTGTGTAGAGACAGTGACTACAGAATTACAAATTTCATGTCTCATTTTTTAGATTTATACCAAGAGCTTTGAGCACTTTAAGATCATGAATGGGAGAAAGTGATGATGGTAACCATCGTACATGCCTATCATGAAACATGCTTGCTTAATTTGTTCCTTATCTCCCTGTCTTCAGTTCTGCATTTGTCTTGACAAGATGAAATTCTGGATGCTCTATACAGGAATTTCTTAACTTAAATGTGTATCCTTTCTTAAGCAGTTGCTATCAAGGCAAAACATTTAAGAAAATAGTCTAAAAACAGTATTTCATCCCCTTTAAAAGAAGGTGAAAGGTTGCTAAATTTCTGTAAAAAGCCACTGGAATAATGACATGTACTAATAAAAGAAACTTTTGGGGTTTCAAAGGTTTTTTGTTTTGTTTTTTTACAGCTGACGGCAGATTCCTTGATGACTAGCTTTCTTCAAATATATTATTACACTGACAGACAGTCCTGTGGGTGCAATGTTGCATACACAGTTTTGTATACAAAGTCATCCCTATTCACTTCCAGGGAAGTAATGTATTATTTATACATTAATCATTTGCATTTATATAGGGATGGATCCAGACTTAAGTCAGTAGATCCATTGAAATAATGGGACACGATAGTCATGATTAATCTTGGATCCAGTACATTGCTCTTATGAATGTTCAAAGAATTTCACATTCATCTTCATGGCATTTATTTGGGCCCACTGAAGTGGCTAGATCAGTTTTGGATGGGCATTCCCTTTGGGACTACAAAGTGTTACACACACCTGCAGCTGTATTGGTCCAAACACACACTTTCGAAAAGAGTTTGTATCCAGCAACTCCCTCTTAAAGATTTTTTTCCAGACAGCTGTAAATGCACACACCAAAATATACAGTGCTTTGTCATTTTGTTATACGTAAATAACTCCAATAATTTTCTCCACATAGCACTTGCGTTGTGAGGAAATCCATTTTTTTCAGCATTCAAAAAGTAATTGTTTACTCTTTCCACACCCCTATACACACCACGCTGATGCAACATGTAATGTTGGATTCATCAATAGGTATTCAGTAGTAGATGATGATGAATGACAACTCATACAATTGTGAACTGTTTAAAAACATTTTATAGAAAATTTTCAGAAGTGAGCACTTCTGCACTGTACTACTGAAGGGCAGGAGCAAACTTGTAGCCCTTCGGCTTTTTTGTTAAACATAAACAAGGCTGTCCTTTCCCCACACAGCACTGCACCTTTTCCTTTAAAAAGAAGGCACAGCCCGTCCAACGTTAAGCAGTTTTAAGTCCCACTGATTCTAACAGGAAATATTTAAGCACATATTTAACATGACTAATTAAATCAATAGAACTCAGAACTGCTTAACTTTGACTAGACTGTGTTCAAAATCCTTGTAAAACGCTGAATTTCCAACTTCTATGTCTTGTTCCCTTCATTAAAACAAAAATCACAAAACAAAGTACTGCTCTCCTGCAGCAAAGCAATACATCCTCCTTGCAATATCATATGATGCTGGAATGTTGCATTGCAGTCACCGGTTTGGATGGTAGTGCAAGAAGAGGAAATATTTTTACAATTGCCCTGAAAGGCCCTAGGAACAGGTCTAAATTACTTCATTGAACACATAAGCCTTACTGAAGCAGCAGTAGGGAATTTGTTCTCATATTCTTGGTCTGATGCAAGTAGTTTGTATGACAACACACACAGGCTACCCTAGCTGCAAACCAGAAATCAAATTAACATAATTACGGGTATACTGTGTTTCGCAATTGCTTGCCCCAACCAACACCGTCTCAAAATTTGAAGTCATGTAAAGGTTTTATTTATGAAAAATGGTGCAGGCACAATTCTAACCATGAATCTACACATTCCAAAGGGCTGCCAAAACAGCAGCCCTGTGTTAATCTCCTCACATCCTCCTTGTAACAACAGTTTAATTCCATGGCGCAAGATGATTACGATGTGCAACTCCCCATCCCATTCCACATATCAGCTCATGTGGGTGGGGAAAACAAAGGAGAACGATGTAAACATACAAGCTAAGTTGACTTAAGCATTACAGAAGAGAAACCAATAGAGGAGGGGCAATTTTGCACACACACACCCCATTCTTTGTAATGAGTAGCTCCAACCCAAGGTAGCAACCTCAGTGAAGGGCTAGAATGTTAATATTACATTGCTTTTCTAATGGAAGACTTCTACTATAGTCTCGTATTCCTGAGAAGTTAACTTTATTATAAAACAAACAATTCAGTTGAAAACCAGCCCAGTCACAAAGGCAAGTTTCTTCTTTTTTACTAACATGAAACCTTCAAGAGAGCATTTCAGCGACACTGTGAACTGTGTCAGTTTTGGGAGACTGAAACACAGTCTGATATTCCTGCAACTCTGCACAGAGATATAATATTGTCTGCATAACAGTAGTTTAGAAAAAAAAACTACTTAATAACATCACTTGGCCCTTAAACTACTACTTAAATCAAGGTTTCAATGTTAAACACACTTAGCACATTAGTAAATCCTACTGAAATTGAGAGCTTATTCAAGTGCATTTTAGCTTAAGTCCTAATTCAAGCCTTAGATCAACCAACAAATAGTCTATACAACAGAAATGTACATTTTTTAAAAATAAAATACATAAAAATACTTGTTAGCTTGCAAGTAACTCCTTTTAACATTTCACACTTGTAGAAGAATGTATAATACATGCTACTTTTAAAACTTTGGATTGTCAGGTTTAACTTGTTAAGTATTACAACATTTAGCAACTGAAGTATATATCTTAGAATGATCAATTTTACAGATTTAGCAAGGGTCTCTGTGGTTTAGTATATTATCAGATGTACTAAAAACTGAAATATCTTGAAGCACATAGCTTTTGCGCCACTGTAATTTATGGCATCCAAAATGGGAATGGAAGTTATATTTGTGCCCCTGGCCAAATAATGCCACTAACTCATACTACAAGGATGAAGCTTTAAGAATAAACACTGGCAGTTGTTACCAGGTTTAACCTATTTCTTCAGGAATTGGTAGGGAATTCGGTAGTTGTTTAGCTTTGGTGACTAAGAAAAGGCACTACAATTAAGTGGGATTAATTAAATTGTCCAATTCAACAAAAGTAGTAAAGTATTTTTTAAAACAACAACAACACATAGAAACATACAGTGGCTTGGACTTTCTGCAAATTATTTGTTACACAACACCAGAATTCCTGTCTCATGAAAAAAGGGGAGGCCATAGGGTGAAATGCTTAGGTAGGAGGGCCTAAAAGTGTTGATTGCAGAATACAGAGATTAGATTGCTATTTCAATAAAATTACAATTAAATTATCTATTTCCTGGCTCAGCAGTTATGCTATCTGGTCTTTTAGGTAGGAAAACACCAGTCTTAACGCCATTCACACATATTTCCCAGTCATAGGATCACACCTGCAAGTGAAAACATTCACCTCAATCCAGTGGGTCATGACACATCTTAGGTTTCCAGTGCTTTTGTTCACACATCTTTTGTGCAATTCTAGGCTTCTTTCATTTCAGTGTCAAGCAGAACTCGATGCAGATTTATGCATGTGGTCGACTACAGCACATGAGGGTCTGTGGATCAGGGTCAATGTGTTTTACAGATGAATCTCTTTCCTACCCACTTGTAGGTTCTATAGTCAGATTCAGAAACAAGCTGTGTATGGGTCCGTAGGGAAATGGTTTGTGTGTTTTAACACCTGTATGCAGACTTTCACAGGAATTCCCATGCCTGCAAAATGTACCATGGCCCTTAGGGGTGCATCAACTTTATAAATACTTATATTAGTGGGCTCATTAAATATCTATGGATTCACTGTCTGCAATCAAAGGCCCAAAACAAAGAGAAGCAAGGGCACAATACTATGCATGTTTAGACATAAAAAAAAGTCCTACAACTCCTAGCATTCCCAGCCAGTATGCTGGGAGTGGTAGGACTTTCTTTTCTATCTAAACATGCATAGGATTTGGGTCTATGTATAGTTCAGTTCTGTACCCTTTGTACCTTTCTGTACCTAGGCGATACAATATGCTTCGTTTTTATAGTTCATCTCTGGGTTTTTTCAAAAAAAAAATGTTCTGGAAGCAACATCTGTTTGAAGGCAACTCTTTACTCCACGTTTTAGCCATCTGTTGCCCTCCATATACAAGTTAGCCATAGCTGTCAAATGGCTAATATGTTTATTTGCATTTTTAAGACATTTAAAAATGTTTTATAAGGAGGGGAAATCAAGAGCACCCCATAAAAGTTACCACACAACTAGTAAGAGTTCAAATACTCATTAGCTTTGGCAAGTTCCTGTATAGAATACTTTGTCACGTAAACAAAACAAAACCCCTAACCCTTAGAGACACTTTTTTAAAGAATGCTTTCTAAGTAAAATGTATTTATTATATATTATATATGTATATATATATATATATATATTTCCCTAGAGATAATAAAATACAGGCTCTCAGTTCTTTCCAGAATTGATATTCTATTAGTAGAAATGTGTTTTAAAGTGTCCTAGAATGAAGGAAAGTATGTAAACAGCCTCAGTAAGCATAAGTGGAATAAGAAAGCACTTCTACCGATGCCCTCCATACTTGGCCACCCAGTCCGTTCTTCCATGTACTGGTTGTACTGGCGGTGGTGGGCGAGTTAAAATGTTCATGCCTTTTGCAGCTGTATTGTATGTAGGCCCTGGTAACTGAGCACGGGCAGCTTTCGTTTTCCAAGCATATTCTGCATATTCTGAAAAGAAAAGAAAACCACAAAATTAATACAAGCCAGAGTCCAAAGACTAAAGACTACTTCTCTCACTATTAAACGTGTTAGAAAATCATCCAATGGGTTGAATCTAATGTTAATCTCACTTAAACCCCATTCATTTTAATGCGTCTACTCTAAGTCAGACCAACACTGTGGATACAATCCCATGATTATATGACAGGAGACTCTGCACAAACGATAAGATTATAATCTAGTTTTAATAAGGTTTAGAATACAGTAGTAACTGGGGGGAATTTATCAATGTTTCCTAAAGAAATGACAGACTTCATTACCAAAGCCACACAACTAAATATCTATGCCAAAACCACACATGTATACAGTAGTAAGACAGACAATCAAACTGTCTCAGGGTGAGCTCTTCCACCCTAGGATAGCTCGGTTGTTTCTATCATAAGTGTCAAGTGGTAAGGAATATTTCTGGAGCCTCTAATCTGTCATCCCTCATACTAGGCAGTGGCAAGAACATCTGGGCAGGCAGCAGCTTGGTGAGGAAATGAAGTTATAACTTTGCATCAGATGCAGATGTATGGCAGAACATGTAGCAAAATGGGGGGGAGCAGGGGGGCCAGTTGGCATGGGCCTACGATTTTGAGGGGGCCTACTCCCTCTGGTAGAGGCAAAGGGGGACCCTTTGGTAAAGATTTCTTACGAAGTAGCTCTCCTGTGAGTGAGCAGTACTGACTCCATTTTGAGACAGCCAAAAAGCCAAGGTGTCTTCACTCCCCCATCTCCAGCAGAGCTGAGACAAAGGCACGTGAATGGGGCTGAGAGCAATCACAAAAGGCCAGATCGTCATATTTTCGGTCCGCAATGGTGCAAGAACATTTGAATGGATTAGCAGTTTTGAACATTAACATTGGCAAGGCAAAGTTGCTTGATTTTTCTGTTGTTGATGATGAATTTGCCCAAAGAAAAGCATGTAAAGCATTTCTGAATGTGAAGAAGTGTTGTCTTATATACATCTTGAATAAAAGTGCTTGCCATTTACCTTTTTATAAGATAATTCTAGTTCATATGTATTTAGAACTGATTAAAAATACTTAATGAGCAGTTTGAAATGGGGCCTACATTTCCTATCTGGCCCAGGCCTTTTACCAGCTTTGCCCGGCCCTGGTCATCGGCAAGGGCTTGTGTTGCTGTTCACAGTTGAATACCCCCATTAAGCACTTCCCCAGGATATTTTAGAAATCATTTTAAAACCACCCTTGAGTGTCAAAACCAATTTGCCATGTGGCATTGGGCATACCAATTGAAAGGCAAACCGAATTGGATGCATACAGCCACAGTTGTATGGCTCTCTTGAGCATGGCCATAGAAATGCAGACTTATGATTAATTCCCAACATAAAATCATGATTTTAAAAGAGTTCTCTTCAAGAACACTCATACAATAGATAACCTAAACATGATACACTCAAAAAAGCACTAGTGAGCTATCTAACTCAAATGAGAAAACAGATCTACTTATTGTTACCATTCACAACAATCAAAACAACTTTGAACCTACAAAACACATCTCCATGAAGAACATGAACCACTTCAAATATACACAACTCAAGTAAATGCCATGAATATTAACCATTAATCGTATCTGATTGGCCACTATGTGAACACAATGACCATTGAAAAAAGCATCTTGAAACAAGAAGTACAGATAGACCCACCACCATCAGGTTATCTTTCTTTCGCATCAGCTGATGGGGGTGAAGAGACGGTTTTTAACCACATAACTCGGTGGAGGATGCTTGGATTTCCCTAATCCAAAGCCTCTCAGAAACGGGAGAAACTCAGACTATCCCTCTTGCACTCCTGAGAACTGTCCTCCTTTGTCTCACATCTGTTAATCTAAGGGCATGTCTAGACCTAAGGAGGGGGAAGATCTTGCAATATGGTGATCCTCCCCCTCAGTCTATACACGGCACGCGACAGCCTGAGAGGAAGAGGACGTTGTGCCCGCAATATTATTATTATTATTATTATTATTATTATTATTATTATTATTATTATTATTATTATTATTATTATTATTATTGAAGATGGGCACATGAGCACTCCATCGAAAAGGTACGTGTTTTTTTTAAAAAAAAAATCCCACTCACTCACTCCCACCCGCAAAGACATCAAATTTATTATGGCATAAGTGTTTGAAGACTAAAGTCCACTTCATCAGATGTATTTTTGTGAACTGCCCAAAGAGCTTCAACTATGTGTGGCACAGAAAGGAAATAAATAAATAAATGCCTGAAATGTGTATATGTATGTATGCATTTATGTATATCACTCTCATCATTACAGCCACCATTTTTATGAGCAGATGTGCCACAAAAGCTATTTAAGTGGCTTCCAAATTGCATACAAATTTTAACCTATAGGGTTAATATCAAAAGGGCATGCTGAAAAAATTGCTTCTCATTGTTGTTCCTCATTACATCACCATTAGTAAGAAATTAATTTCTATTTTGGCTTCATAATTTTACCTTTCTTTGTGTCACAGATAGTAGGAAAGTCTGACAGGCAGAATAAATGAAGAGATGAAAAAAACAGAAGGATATTTGATAAAATGTGCTGAGAGCATGACAAAGAAATGAACAATAACATATTTTATTTATTTCATTTAAACCCGGTGTTTCTACGAAAAAATGGCACGTCAAAGCAGCTTTGCTCTGAAAAGGAGGAAAAAGCTAAAATAATACAGTACAGTTAATATTTCAGAATGGATGTTAAAGAAGAAGGGGGTTTTAGATGTTGATTTTTCCCCTGATAAAAGCTTCTTTCTGTACAGTACTTCTTAATGGCACAAAAACATTTAGTAAGTGAAACTTTTCTCCATCATGGAGATACAATGATGGGGAACCTGTTGAATTTCTATTCATTGGGCAATTATTAAAGGCACAACATATTTGTCAGAAAAAAAGCTGGTAACCCCTCTTGACAGCTAGCCACTTAACAAGCCACTGGTAACTGCATTCCAATGAAGCAAAGGTTCATTTTGTCTCACAAATGGATAACTACCATGCATGTAAATAAATGGAGATTAATTCATTTCTAAAAGGTGACTGAACATGGTGTTGGCCAAATAACACATTTTGTGGACTGTGACAAAATGGGGGTGCCTCAGACATGACATTGGTTATCCAATTGACTTGGGGTGGGGTACCCACTTCTATTATTCCTCACCTGTTGTTTGTGGTTTCAAGTATGTACGTTTTCCTTATTGCAAAAGTAAAGGACCATGCAGAATAAGGAAGTTAGGCCTTTTTCACTCAATATGGCTGCTCCTAGGTTTCCTACCTCAAGACTGCTCTGCCCACACCCTGGGTCCGCTCTCTCTCTCTAAAAAGCCACTTCCACATCCCTTATATCCAGGTGGAGATAACGAGCCACCTGCAATAGTGAGCCAGTAAAACATACAGTTTCTAAGAGGACCATCACCTTCCAAAACACGGGGGTTTCAATATGTATTGCCAAATTACTCCACTTTAAATTTAATCCCTATAAAAATAAAATAAACTAAAAATACGTGTACATGCATGTAACTTTGAAGAGCTTCGACTATTGGGCGGTATAGAAATGCAATCAATCAATCAATCAATCAATCAATATAAAATGTGTGTGCAGCATCCCCAAAGCATTCGTTATAACAATCCAGTATAGTGGAGAAGTAGTTCAGACATTTCACTATATTCCTGAAAGGTGAAGAAAGAGATTGCCAACTTTCCGATCTTACCTCCATTTGCTGTGGCTTGATCAATAGCAATTAGTAAATAGTAGCATTTCTCTCCATGCAGTGAAACGCTTCACCTGCTAATCCCTGCATATCAAGCTGCTTTTCAAAGCCATAGTTACAGAGGCTGGTTGAAGAATTGGCCGTTCTAAGGTGAAGACTCGAGTCTCATTTGATCTAAGTTTTGATTTTAGACTCGAGTCTTATTTGGATGCACTGCTGTCATCAACAAAGCTACTAGTGGCCTCTTGAGGAGTAAATTCCTAAATACATCTACCCGATTACTGGTTTTATTCTTTAAAATGCTCTATCAACAATTCTTTGTCAAAGGGATTTCAGGCATATATTGCTTATCACAGAAGTAATAAATGATTCATCAAACATACTTTAATATAGAGCCAAATTTGCATCTGTTATACCCCCAAAAATGATCATAGATTTAACAGAAAGCAGAAGTTAATGCTGCATACGGCTAGAGTTCTAAAATTTAGAATTATCAAAGGCAATTACGTTCTTTGTCAAATAACAATTGTAAAGTTTAGGAAAAGATTTTGCCAGCTCCTACATAATGAGATAAATGTGCACTTTAAATGACTACTAATGAGAATCAAAGCTAAATGACAAAGTTGAACTAAACTTTTTATATGAAGGCCAAAAAAATATATACTTGAAAGCAGTTTTATAATGGGAACTTAATTAAACTTCTGTGTTATTACTGCTGTTAGAGGAATTTAAGGCCCCAATGAAAGTCCAATCTAATATGAATTTAAAATACAATACATTTCATCCTTAACAAATCTATCTCTATTTACACCAGTGGAACATCTGGCCCAAATCCTTCAAGAGATAAAGAAATCACTATACATCAAACTGTCATGTAAGCTAACCTGTGGCTGATGGACCAAGTGGTGCTAGTTGTATCCTTTGACCAGCTGAACCAACCTCTTTTTTGTGAAAGGAGGGGATATATCCTCCAGGGGCATTATAAGCAGCACCAACAAAACCAGGATTTCCTGTTGAGAGATACAAAGTTGTTTAAAAATACATAAATCAAGGGGGACTCACAGAACCAGCACATTCTTACAAATATTTGTATGTTAATTCAAAAACAATACTAGCCATACAGAGGTATTATAAGATGTGTTCATAATTTTATAGAAGTTAGTGTAAATTTCCATTGCGTAGAAAGCGATATGACAACCAGTTTTCCAAGTGCAGGAATTTTTTTAAAATAATTACTTTTATAGACAATGAACATTCAGTCATGTGACCATCCATTCGTAGATTTACTTGGTATAGGCACGAGATTTACCAACTCAAGAAGAATTAAACCAGAGTATTCCATATCATATAAAGTCCAGGCAAGCCATAAAACAGTGGAAATACTGTGACGGAGTGTTCTTAGATACAAAAACCAAAAGAGAAGAGTTCCTTGTGGACAAAACCTCCAAATTACATCCAGGCATTTACTCCATCTCTCAGCTCTCCAGGTATGTCTAACCAGCACACAAATAAAAAAATACACTCCACTATAAAGGTTATGTTGACATGAAAAGGCCAAGGGTAGGTTTAAGGGAAGAAACAACATTCCAACTGGAGGGAACCCCTCTCCCCATATGACGTTTTCCTCCCATCAAAGTCCTGTGGTACCATCTCTGTACTGCAGTAGAACCACAATTAGAACCACTTCAACTATAGCCCTGGATTTAAGGAATTCCATCCCCAAGGCAGCCTCCTAAAGTCCAACAGTAGCATCGTCCATCCAGTAGTATTCTCTTATCCAAACATTGTAGTCCACATCAGAGCAGCTTTGTGGAAGATTCATACACAAAGTTGATTTTGGACCATCCTGTAACCCCACTACATGTATCCAAGTCCTCTCTGGATCAGGGATTAATGCAACTGTGCCAGAGAAACTGATTTACCAATTTGCTCTAACTGAAAAATTGGCAAATAATTTATGCCTGGCTGGAGGACAAAAATATAACGACATGTTTTCTGTTTATTGGTCTTGCTTTATTAGGCATACAGCTCAAGAATACCTGTATAAAAGACTTCCAGGTTATATCAATCATTTTGGCTGACGTAGAAATATGATACCATGACAGCGGTTCCTTTTTTATATTATTTAAATGTCCCTGGTTCAGTTAACCAGAATTGGCCTCTGTTTCTTTTCTTTTTTTCCTTTCTTTTCTGTTCGTTTATTTGGTTGGGGAAGTTGATATGTATTGAAAAAATTGCTTAATAAAAACTAAATAAGTAAATGTAGCATAGGAATGGGCACAGAAGTAGCCAAGTTTGTGCCAAATTACTTAGGAGAGTGAAAACTTTTCAAAAGAGCTCCAAAAGTATCTCTCAAACCTAGATGAACGGGCATCAAATTGGCAAAAGAGGTTCACACACATTAGCACAAAAATGCTTAATTTCCTATATACACTGATGGGGGATGAACTACTAATGAATAACTAAGGCAAGGATGGGCAACTTCAGGAGGTTCAGGGGCCACTTGACACCCTGCCCCCGGCAGGTTGTAATCTATGACCCAAAAATTAACTTTATTGATTTATTAGGAAAAGATGGCGTCCATAACACTACATGGTGCCACTACAAAAAAAAAAAAAGCTAAATTTGACCTTTCTGATATTCTATAATGCTACGAATGGCTTTTCCCCCCTTAAAAAATAGTTTCTATTTGGGGAAGGGGGCAGCGGGGGCTACATGCAGCCTAAGGGGTGTATGTTGCCCACCTCTGAACTATTATTTATTTATTTATTTATTTATTTATTTATATAGCACCATCAATGTACATGGTGCTGTACAGAGTAAAACAATAAAATAGCAAGACCCTGCCGCATAGGCTTACATTCTAATAAAATCATAATAAAACAATAAGGAGGGGAAGAGAATGCACCAAACAGGCAGTATAAAAGTCAGAGCAAAATCAAGTTTTAAAAGCTTTAGGAAAAAGAAAAGTTTTTAGCTGAGCTTTAAAAGCTGCGATTGAAAGGATCTTGGAGTTGTAATGGATTGTTCAATGAAAACATAATCTCAGGGTATAACAGTTGCGAAAAAAACAAATTCAATCCTAGAGATTGTTCAGAAAAAGACAAAAATTCCCAGTATTGTATTTCCTTTATACTAATCTATCATGCAGCCACATTTAGAATCCTATGTATAGTTTTGGTCACTCCATCTCAAAAACAGATAACACAGAACTAGAAAATGATTAGAAAGGGGGAATCAAAATTATCAGAGGGTTGGAGTACATTCCTTACAACGGAAGATGAAGATGTTTGGGGTTTTTATGGTACACCATACACTGATGTATGGTGTACCATAAGTGGTCAGAAAGAAAATCTTCTCACATTGTACTAGAGAATTAGAATCAGGGCAGACAAAAGGAAGGACTTCTTTACACAACACAAAATAAGGTATGGATTTCAAAGATGTGGTCACTAGCGTAGATTACATTTATAGCTTGTGTAGGAGTGAGAAACATGATGCTGGACTAGATGGGCCTTTGGTCCAGCAGGGATGGGCTCTTATGTTTTTATCTTCAATCAGTGACCTGTTTCACATGACAGGACAAGCCATGGGTGATCAGCCATGGTGGGTTGTCATGTCTCATGAACCCAGTGCAGTTTCTGCAGAGTGACTTATTTTTCACGAACAAGCCACCCTGAGAACCTATGGTTTTGTTTAGGGTTGTTGATACTCATGGTGACTTCTTGTGTCATCCAAACAAGGCAGGACGAGTTTCCATGAACATTCAAGTCTCTCAAATCAATGGCCTAAATCCAATGCACCATTAGCAGAAAAAATTGCTGGGCTACCAGAGCTATAATGTCTTTTCCTGTTGTGCAAGCACTAGTGGGTCACTTTGTAAACCAAAGTTCTGCAAGCAGTTGAGCTAGTGGTTGTGCAAGAGGAACTTAGTTGGATTCTCCCCTTGTGCATAGTTCAGAAGTGGGTTTCTTTTAGCACAACGTCATTTGTACTAACAGAATAACACCAGCAGATACACCTCAGTCGAAGTGCTTCAGCCCCCACTCACCCCATTTTGTACATCTCTGTATGCAGAGGCACTTCTTTTTCCTGACTGACAAGTATTGCTTGGCTTGACGGTTTGAATCACCTGGGTCCAGTAAGTCTGGAACCATTTTAGCCTGGAAACATTTGTGGCAGATAGTGACCCAGATAAGTGATGCATGGATTGGGGAGGCATGGAGCGACCCTGCATTTAGACCAGTGTTATATTAGATGGCCCTATCAACTCTAAGAGCCTTTTTTTATAAAAGGAAATGGCCCAATTGGCCCATGCAAACATGGAGATTCCCCTGATCATATAAGAGGACAGGGAAGCCTCTGCACAAACAAGATTCTCTGTGAACATAAGAACTGCTAGACTGAAGCCATGACATATGTCACACTAAAATACTGAAGATCAATGATACCTTTTCCAAAAGCAAAATAAATATGATTAGAATATGAAAAACCCTAAATCTACAAGGATTCAGTGCTGCCAAATGGCTACGAATTACCTTTTGGATCCTCTAATTTTTCATTCACTCTTTCTTTGCAAGACAATTTTTCAATTGGTTTAATTAAGTTTTCTTCTTCAGAGGAGGCAGAAAAACAGATGGAGGAAAGAAAAGAATGAAAATAAATACTTTCAGAAAACAGAACGAGTGGATGAAATGAACAGAAGAAATACAAAACAAAACAAAAACAAAGAAATCTGGAAATAAAGCAAATGTGAATGAGCCTTTAGGATGCCTTTAAAATATCAGTTCCCTATCTATTGAAAGGATCATCTCTAAAATAGGAGCCTGGAGCTGTAACTACTTATTACTAAGATTCAAGCAAACAAAGAAAAATGTAGCTTAGATCTGTTAAAAAGATATTAATTGTGCAGCAAACATGACACTGCAAGGCTAAATTACCTTTATTAGTCCTAGGAAGAAAATACTTGAGAATTCTAACATATATACCTATATCAGAAAATACAGTGTACCTTTCTCTTGCAAAAATTCGTACAGCACTATCCTATATATGTCTACTCACAAACAAGCCTCTTTGACTTCAATGGGACTTACTCCCAGGTAACTGTGTACAAGATTACAGACAGCTAATACTCAATACAATAAAATAATTAGTGTTAATTAGAATAGTGCTTAAAATAGGTTAAATGAGATATCTAATTAAGTAAAGATGCTCTATCTGCCTCTGAAGCCTATTTAGAACTGTACAAAATGTTGAATGTTGTGGAGAAAGTGGATAGAGACATTTTCTCCCTCTTTCATACTACTAGAACCTGTGTTTGGTTGGAAATTCAGGATAAATAAAAGGAACCACTTCTTCACACGGCACATAGTTAAACTATGGCATTTACTGCCATAAGACATAGTAAGGGACACCAATTTAGATGGCTTTAAAAGGGGATTGGACAAATTCAAGAACGATAGGGGTATCAATGGCTTCTAGTCCTGGTGGTAATATGCTACCTCCAGTATCAGAGGCAGTATGCCTACGCAAATCTGTTGCTGAGGAACATAGGTGGAAGGTTGCATTTGCACACATGCTCTGCTTCTGGGTTTTCCATGGGCAGCTGGTTGGCCACTGTGTAAACACAATACTGCACTAGATGGACGTTTGGTCTGTTTCAGCATGGCTCTTCTATTGTTCTTTGTGCTATAATAAACTTACAATATTTTCATATGTATTTTTAATTGTTTATGCAATAATTCAATACAACCACAAAACAATTAAGCAAATCCAACCCACATTAAGGTCAGAGCAAGATCAACTATACTCCACGTGCTGCAAAGACATAAATTGAACAACCTAAGAAGCCAACAACGGTGCCCTCCACATGACACGATAACCAACGGTGGTTTAAATAACCCACTCTGCACATCGTTGGTTATTTGCATGGATTATTTCTGCAGTATAACCCATGATGGGCTAAAAAAATCCCGCCACACAACAAGATAACTCATGGTGTGTCAAATAACCTACAATAGATTATTTAACCCATCATGGGTTATCACGTTGTCTGAACCCAGTCAAAGACAACTTAAGTTACTGGAAAGTATTTGCCCTCCAATTTCACAAAATATACCATGACAGCGTAATTCTACCAAATAAAGTGGACTGATTTATATGGATTTCTGATTATTTTAATCATTTATTCAGGAGTTAAACAAAATTGACATGTAACTGCAGTTATAGGTGTAAAAATCCATACAACCACCTGATAAATGTTGTCTAGATGAAAATAGAAGGGAAGCTAGATCATATCCCTTTTAAGTTTGTTAGTTCAAAATTTAAAATATTTGAGAACTGGTACTATTGTTTTAATATTTTCTTTGATACTATTTTAAACCAATGGAAAATAATGGTCAGATTGCTTGCTTAAATTAATACAAAAAACACAGTAATTTAGCCAGAATAAGAATGAAAAGTCTTCAAGGCCATGTTTCAACAAACGATTTAGCACATACTTCCTTCACACAATAAAATGGATTTTTAAAAAATATATGTCACTAATAATTTGATTAATCAAGCAGGATAACAATGTTTAAGTGAAATATAGTTAAGTACCATATAAATAAGGAATTCACTTGTCCCATCTCGCAAGAAAGATACAAGCCCTGTTTTCCTTACTCGAAGACACAGAATTGCAAACATGTGTATGGATATTACAATGTGCATTTAGATGAGAGGCACCTGGCCCAGCCTCTTTTTGCACTATATGGTGTCAACTTGATGTACATTTCCTACTACATTGTAATGCTGATACAAATGCACAACCTTTATTTATTATTATTTATTTTATTTATTACATTTTTATACCGCCCAATAGCCAAAGCTCTCTGGGCAGTTCACAAAAACTAAAACCATAATAAAACAACCAACAGGTTAAAAACACAAATACAAAATACAGTATAAAAAGCACTGAACCACTGCCTCTAGTTGCTATGCATCTCTGTGTTTAAAACAAGGCCAGTATTCAAAATGATGTTGGATGTTAAACAAAGAAAAGGCCACTGTGTTTTTAAGCAATCTCAAAAATAATACTGTAAACTAATTTTATAAAACTTATCAGAGAACAATCTAGGGGGCACTGAATTTAGTAGTATTTTATATTAGTTACCTGCATTGAGTCGGCTGAAAGACAGACCTCTAATTGGTGCTATTGGTTTTGAAAATAAGGAATTGTTCCAGGTACCATGGGATCCTTCTTTACTGACTGCTCCTGAGGAGACATTCTTAGGGTTTACACCTTAGAAAAACAATCATTTTAAAGGTTAGTGTATAACTTTAAACTCAGGTCACATCCCTTCAAGAGCCTTGGAGTCACAGTATACTTTCCAACGTATTTTAACCCAACGCTGCTTTCTTTAAAAGCCCATTTTAATCCATGTGTGATTAATTGTTACTTAAAAATAACCAATATGAGCAACTTAACCTTAGTGTTTGATAAATATGTGGGAGGGAATCCACAAGCCACATGGATCAGACTGGCTTCACTATTCTGTTCTACAGTGGGTCTCACCCAACAAACCCCCAAACTTTGGTTGTTTGTGCTTCTACAGCTGGAGGCTGCTGTAAAAAATGTGTAAGAAAAGTCACACGGTATTGCAGATGCCAATGGACTGACTGTATTCTAGGATCCAACTCAACACATATCCAGTTCTCCAGCACTGAGATGATTAATCAGAAAGCCAATAATTGGGTCTATTCTAGTGCTCTGAGTTGGTCAATATACCCAGTTATGGAATAAGAAGCTAATAACGGCCTTATGAGTTGAATTAAAATTATATTTTATGTCTTTCAACAATAAACATTATATATATATGTATATGGCTTACACAGTTAAACCACTGGTACATCTAGGCCAGTAATAGCTAGTCTCACAGGCAAGAGCTCTCCAGGATTTTCTCATCCTGCTAACCAAGTCCCTGTTGTTTTTTTAAACTGGAGATGGTAGGTATTCAACTTGGAACCTTCTGCATGAAAAACATGTGTGCTCTACAACTGAACTATAACAACCTTTACAGCTACTTTACGCATAACCCAGCAGGACCATTGCTTTTTGTTCCTTGAGTAGCAGGCCCTTGTGTCATATTGCAAACCACTGTTGATATTGTTGGCAGCCGGTGCAGTGTGTTGTTGGACTAGTACTGGGAAAACCCAGGTTCTAGTCCTCACTTGGCCATGAAGCTCACTGGGTGACTTTGGGCCAGCCTCTGACTCTTAGCCTATCCTACCTCACAGGGTTGTTGTGAGGATAAAATGGAAAGGAAAAGGAGGATCATGTATGCCACCTTGGGCTCCTTGGAGGAAAAGCCGGATATAAATGTAACAAATAACCAAGCAAACAATTCCTCTGAGCTTGAAAAGCAGCACACCATGCAGAGTGGGACTGCTGTTTGAGAAATACACACAAGTCCAAAGTCACAGTTGACATAAGGAGCTAGTTGCACAGTTCTCTGAACAGCATGCTACTTGAGACCTGGCACTCAGTTTCACCTCCTCAGATCATAAGAAAAGCTAGTTACCAAGGGACTAAACAGTATGGGAGCAACAACTATTTCAATCTTTACCCATATAATCTTCCAACCTACGTATGCAAGCAGAAAACAGGTTGAAATTGCTCCAGCATGTGAAAATTTTGTCAGAGTAAACCCCCCAGAAATATTCAAAAGCATTAAAGAACTTCCCCTTTACCAGGTAAGTATCTTGACTGTTTTAAGTAGTACTGTTTTGCTGATGTAGTTGATATTCCAGAGTCATTTCTCTTCAGAACCTTGTTTTCTCCTCCTGACTGGCCAGAGATGGGGGACTTCGACTCAGGAACACTGAAAGTGAAGATAACCCATGGCGACACAAATTAGCTCCTGATCCAGAACAATAGAGTTTTCGTCCTTCAGCCAGAGAACCAAGAGCCACTGGGAAGCTGCACCCCCTGCATCCCAGGAGGAACATCATGGCAAAGGGGAGACCAATGTGGCCCCATACATCAGTCAGAGAGGAAGCAGCTGTAGGGAGATAATTTCACCCTTCTCTGCTCCAACTGGGACTGCAGGCTCTGGCCTCATCCATCTGCCAGGGAACCAAGGACCACTGGAAAGGATGCACCCTGTCTTCTAGGAAGAACATCACAGCAAGGAAGAGGCCAAACTAGTCCCATACAATGGCCAGAGAAGGAATCACCTGAAGAGAGCTTGTTTCACCCTTCCCTGCCAGAAAGAACACCTATAAATACATCTGGAGTAAAAACATTCCCATGGTCCCTTCTGCCTCCTCCCAATGGTAGTACAGAAACATCTCATTGTTCTTGGCCAACCTCCTCAAATCTGTAGCTCAGTGGCAGAGCACATGCTTTTCCATGCAGAAGGTCTGAAGTACAATCCCTGACATCTCTAAGCAGGGATGGAAAAACTCCTGCCTAAAACCCTGGATCAATAATCCTGAACTAGATGGACCAATACTCTGACTCAGTATATGATAGCTTCCTATGTTCCTAATCTTGCTGGCACTAAAGTCAATGGCACTCTAAGGCTTAGTCACTTCAGAGCTGGTCACCATCCTTTCTAGTTCTGTCTGGGCTTGTAATCAGCACTGTTCCTTATCTCTGTACTTCATAATTCTTCAATGAAGAGGCTGTGCCTTTTCTTGGCTACAAGAATTATAAATACATTTACATCATATACAAGCATTTCTTGACAGATTAACAAATGATCAGTATTTAGTCTATTCTGATTGTAATACACTTTTACAAGAACAATTGACCTAAAATTGGGGGGAAGGGGTAAAAATGGTGTACAAAATCTTTTCAAACTTTTTGTTAAAAGAAAGAGTAGTTTAAAAGGAATTCCGCATGTACTTTATTTGGTTGCTGTGCATTAAATTAAAAAAAAGAGAGGAGACAATCCACTGAAATACTCGTTCAATGTATATTCACAAATACTCACTAAGCATATATTCAATTTAATATGAAATATTACAATATTTAGAATATACATTTTTAAATGTTACAATCAGCATAAAAGAGCTAGTCCTGTAAGCCAGTCAGAGCCTATAAGTGCATATAAGGTTAGCAATGATTAACTTTGTTTGTGCCAAATGTAGGAGTTATAAACTAATTAGAAAGTAGTAAGAAACAGAATGCCTTACCTAAAGAGAGATTCCTTTGTTTTCTTTTCACTTAACATGGCAATGCTGGGCTTCTTGGAATATGAAATTCCAAATTCTGTGTCATCAAAATCGTCCCAACTATCCATGGTCTTTAACATAGTCTGTCCCCACCGGCGCCGACAGTTTTTCAGGCCTACAGCACTATTTGAAGGTCCTATGGCTACTTGCTTCTGTTTTGATTACAGAAAAAAAGGATGACATTATTTCTGACATATTTCACAACTTGTACATTATTATTCCTTATTGGGAAAAAATATGGTTGGAAGTATTTGTAGGTTTTGCAGGGTTTCTGAATGCAAAAATGTAGTGAAGAATACCGTGACCTGACCCTTTGAAAAGTATAAAATATGATTAAAGCTCCTCAAAGAATGAATTGAAGATGGAGGAATGGCTGAGGACAGATAAGCTGCTCCTCTGCACCACCATGTGTCAAGCAAGAAAAATGGGGTCAGGCGGGAGGGGATGTGCTTGGTTTGATTATCATAAGAAGAGCCATACTGTACCAGACTGAGAGTCCATCTAGTACAGCATTCTGTTCACAGTGGCCAAACAGCAAAAGCAGGTGGAGAAAAGCATCCAATGAAGTGAAAAGAAGGGAGAAACAAATTCTCAGGATGCAGAAATTTTTATTGTAGATTGTAAAGCCCGACACATTTTGGCCTGTACCTTTTCAAGGCCTTTTTCAGGGGGCTGTAAAAAGATGTCTGCAAAGATCTTCTTATCAACAAAATGGAAGATCTTTGCAGACATCTTTTTACAACCCCCTGAAGAAGGCTTTCAAAAGGTGCAGGCCGAAACATGTCAGGCTTTACAATCTACAATAAAAAGTTCAGCATTCTGAGAATTTGTTTCTCCCTTCTTTTTACGCAGTGGCCAAACATCTGCCTACAAGAACCCCCAAAGCAGGACATAGACTCATAGAATAGTAGAGTTGGAAGGGGCCTATAAGGCCATTGAGTCCAACCCCCTGCTCAATGCAGGAATCCACCTTAAAGCATACCTGACAGATGGTTGTCCAGCTGCTTCTTGAATGCCTCTAATGCAGCAGAGCCCACGACCTCCATAGGTAACTGGTTCCATTGTCATACTGCTCTAACAGCAGGAAGCTTTTCCTGATTTCCAGCCAGAATCTGGCTACCTGTAACTTGAGCCCATTACGGTGCAACAGTACCCTCCTGCCCAAGTTCTCCAGCAACTCGTGAACATAGGCATACTGCTTCTGATACTGGAGGTAACATACCACCATCAGGACTAGTAACCTTTGACAGCCTTCTCCTCCAGGAATTTCTCTAACCCCCTTTTAAAGCCATCAATATTGGTGGCCATCACTATAACTCGTGGAAGCGAGTTCCATGTGCACTGTGTGAAGAAGTCCTTCCTTTTATCTGTCCTGAATCTCCCACCAATCAGCTCCATGGGATAACCCAGGGTTTAGTTTGTGTATGTGTGTGAGAGAGATTTCTCCCTATTCACTTTCTCCACAGCATGATTAGGCAATGCTGCTGGAAGGACAGGGAAGGCTGGATTGCATGAAGCAACTCTAGTGTGAAAGGATGGGATAAAATTGCTTTCCCTTCTATTCCCTCATTCTGTGCCATGAAAAAAACATGAGACTTTGGAAAAAGGAAATAGTTGTAAGAAAAGACTGGGCCCTTCCAACAAAAGACCAGATCATTTTCTCTGGAGAGTTGACACAAAGCACCAAGATGACTGAAGCCAAAGCATATTGTTTCCCCCCCAAGTTGCTGTAGAGAAGCAATTTGAAGTAAGAAGATCATTGCACCCCTCCATGGTTTATTAGCCGTGGTCGGTTGCAGCACCTATGGGTGCCAGGCTGGCGATTCAGTCTCCTGCTGCTGCTTCTCATTTCATGCGAACCTGGCAAGTGTGGGTAGTTGGGATTGTTAACCCAGGCTGTTTTAGGGTTGTTGGTGACTTGTCAACCACCTAAACAACCCATTCTCGCCAGATTCACATGTAATGAGAAGCTACGGCATTCCCCTACTGCACCTTGAATATCCAAAATGGCAGCAACCGCCACAACAAGAAGCCCCACAGGAAAATTCAACCATGGTGGCTTCTTTTTATGTTTGAGCTGGGCCATTGTAACTTTGCCCTCATCAATTTTATGCATGAACCAAAGAGGCATAGTGAGAGCTACAGATGAACCCCATCAGCCTGATTCATCTTAACCATTTCATGAATACCTTTTGTCATTCTCCCTCCCTCCAGAGTTATTGCTTTGTTCACTCCTATCCTAATTATGTGACACACCCTAACTCTTCCTCTTTCCCTTCTTATAAAAGACCAAATCTATTGAGTTTTTCTTTGAGTCTTTGCTCCTTTCCCTGGGGTTCCTACATACCAACCCAAGGATCGACAATGCAAGTGATGGGAGTATATTCAGTGGCTTTTAACTTACCCCAATACAATTGTGTGGGTAGATATTGCAATGATACTGTTTAAAATAGTCCAAAACTTCATGTTATAAACTGGAGATAATTACCAAATAATAACAAGTGGCACCCCACTTATATTTCCTTCCAGCAATGTCTTTGTAAATACAAATTTATGAATGTATACAAACAATTTATTTATTGCATTTATATCCTCCCAGGAACCCAAGGCAGCATATATAACCCTCCTCCTCTCCATTTTATCCTCACAACAACAACCCTGTGAGGTAGGTTGGGCTGAGAGTCTGTTGCTGGCCCAAAGTCACCCAGTGAGCTTCCATGGCCAAGTGAGGACTAGAACCTGGAACTCCCAGGAATTCCCAGTCCAGCACTCTAGCTGCCATACCACACTAGTTCTCAATTATCAAATGTTACCTGCATTTTAAGCCTGACTGTGTACTGCTGTGGCCAAGCTTAGTATGGACTAGAGAATGGGAAAGGATATGGAGGAAACAGAAACAGAGGGATTGAAGAAAGGGGGACTGAGAAATAGGGGTGCAAACAGACCTGTGGGCAGGAGCCCCTGATCAAAGAGAAGATAATCAATGGTGCATAGAAAGGATATAGGCTACAGAGTGGGGGTGGAGCGGAAAGAGCGCTATAGAGTGGATAGATAAAAGGAGACAGGATCTAACAGATCTGTAGAGGTTCAGAGGGGAAAGGAGTGTTATGAGGCACATGGATAAAAGGGCTTATAAAGAACATGTTAAACAGAAAGCACCAAGTTAAAAATGTAATCAATATGTTTCTCTACTGTTAAGTGATATAGCCCTACTTGAATGAATGAAAATGTAAAACTGGACCTCAGAGTGACTTATTTAATTTTATTTGCAGAAGTAATACCCCACCCTTTAGACTTGAGCTGAAAATCCTGAGTAGCTGTACTTTGACTTGTTAATAGATAAATAGTTCCTTGATGACAACTTACTGGTGAAGAATTTTTATTGATGGCCGGAAGGAATGAGTGTGGCTGCTGTTGTTTTGATGGTTGCTGGTTGGTTGCATTCTGTGGCAGCTGAATTGGCTGGAGGGGGTGTTGGTTATTCTTTGATAGACACTGCAGCTGAAACTTGTCAGGCGCATCTGGTGAAGACTGAGATTCTGGCTTAGATACAGATTCTAATTTTGATACAGGGTCTAGTTTGGGTAGAGATGGCTTTGGCTCCATTAGCTGAATTGACTTGGGATGAGACAGTTTCTGATCCAGACACTGTAGAGGTGGTCCTAAAACCTGGCCCACTTGAAAGTAAGGATACTTCAATGCCTGAAGAAAAAGGCAACACCATTAACAATAATGCAGCTAAATGTCTACAATGCTTCTAGTGTAAGAGTATCAAACAGGCCTCCATTTGGACATAAACCAAGTAAAATCTTATGAGGGAAATGAGGCAAGTTTTGAGGTATGAGGAATATTACACACAGGATTGAACAGACCAGCTTTACTGGAGTCAAGAAGGAATTTTAACTCCATGGAAAACTGGGGAGCTGGTATAGTACAATCACTAAGGGGACAAGCCAGGAAGTTCCTGATTCAAATCTCACGTCAATCAAACACACTTTAGCCATCATTTCCTGGTTCCTCTACAATATGAGAATGACAATAATAATGGTGTGCCTTAACGAGTGATATAAGGATTAAAGAGAGAATGTATGAGAAGTGCTTTGGTGCACCTGAAATGCACTAAATAAATAGCTTCGGCTATTGGGCGGTATAAAAATGTAATAAATAAATAAATAAATAAATAAAATATTTTATGTATTTAAAACACATTTTTCTATTCCTGCCTTTCCATAAATACGCAAGGCAGCTCATAGAACTAGTAGACACTGTGTTTTGATGTTTTATACAGAATAAAACAACAAAACATAGTGCAGCAGAGAAAAACCATCCAGAGGCCAAGTTTTTCCTTCCCCTTGGTCAACAGGGAGGAGCATAAACATGTCTTTTGGGGAATATTTGTCCACAAAATCAAAGGAAACACCCCAAATGGCCTGCTTGTTGTCAATGACCATCTAATTTCCCAGAAAGAAGGAATTTGAAGTGGGCTCATACAGGGAGCTCAAACATTTAAGGCATAACCCTATGCATGTTTAGATAGAAAACGTGCTATAGCTGCCAGCATTGGAGTTGCAGGACTTTTTTCTGCCAAAACATGCAAAGGATTGCACCCATAATGATGTAAATTAGGTACTTCCTGATTTACATCATTCCAGGCCATGAATTGCTTTAAAGGCAAGAACAACCTCCTGAAGCCCCCTGGCAGGCGGAGCAGATGATGAGGAACTGCCTTCTTGCTTGCCTACATCTATCAACAGGGAGTCTGTGAAATTTTGCACCACACGAAGCTTTCAAATAGTCTTCAAGAGAAACCCCATGTATAGCACATTTCAGTAACCAACCTTTGAAGTTACAAAGTAGAGGGCAACTGTTGCAAAGCCCTGATAAAAGGATGGGGTTAATATATCAGATGTAACTAGCTTACAGCAGTTCTGGACACCACCAACACCAGTTTACCAATAAAAGTGGCAGGGTCAAGGAGAACCTAGGTTGCATTAAAAAAAAATGCTATAAAGATTGGTCTCTTCCAGCAGGCCTATCTAGTCAAATTTTAAGATGTTTAGCTGTTATTTTAGTAATGTATTCATTTTATATGTTTTTAATCAGTTTTATGTATTTTTTTATTCAGTGTTGTTCCCCACCTTGATCCAGAGGAAGAGGCGGGTAATTAATAATAATAATAATAATAATAATAATAATAATAATAATAATAATGCAATGCATAACCCATCTACAAGTAAATCACATTGTCCAAAGCCTCTGGACTCTCAAAAAGGCATTACTTCTATGTTGACTGTGTTTAACTGCAGCTCCAAATACTTATTAAAACTAAATTTTATAGTCTTGGAGATGGGGGTAGAGATTTATTCTTCTTTTACATATATCTTGGTCCATGTACTTGGTTACCTGGAAAATTTTACAAAACTATTTTACATATTGTGCAGGCATCTCTAACAATAACCTTGCTCACTACTTCTTTCTGGTTTTGGAAGACTACAATCTGGATGATGCAGGTGATGCTTTAATAATTTTAAGTAATGCCTGAACAGGTTTTGGCACTAGCCTGAACTCACGCTGTTCTTGACGTGAAATTTCCAAATTTCTATTTCTATAAGGCTTGCATACCTGACTTGCTGTAGGTCGTTTCTTTGGATCCCAGTTCAACATATCACTCATAAGCTGTACAGCTTCATTGCTGGCATTTGGAATGAGAGTCTTTAGGTTTAGTGAGACACACTGAGGGAAGCGAAAATTCATTGCAGTGGCAAGCTGGTATCCTTCTGGCCAATCACCCTATTAAAAAGACATACAAAAGCAGTCTTTAAAGCAAAAAGACTGTGTTCTATGATAGCAGAAATAGTTGTAGGGGTAATTGGTCATCTTTGGCAGAGGCTGCTTGTGAATCTTGTCAGGTTCATGTGATAAAGAATGAGACTGAAGTTTAGGCTGCAATCATATACTCTTTTATTTCTGTGTAGACATGGTAGGAGTGCACTGAATAGACATAGGATTGCACTTAATCATAGAGAGACATAGCCCTTATTTAGCTTAAGAAAATGAAACATATTTCACATGTGCTAAACAAGTAGAAGTTTGAAAATGTTTGTGAAAAGTAGCCTTCATCGCCTCTCTGCAGCCTTCCAACCAACAGTGCACACCCATGGCAGAAGCAAAGAGAAAAAGGTCAGTGGATGTTTTTAACAAAGAAAAACAGTGAAGTCTAAGCCTACCTGGATGTGGTTTAGTGCTTGGCATTACTCAGGGGTAAAGAAAATGCACTCAATGAAAGCTTAGAAACACCTTCAAATGCTACTGGGCAAAGCACTGGTATTGAAAACACACGGGGCAGAATCGAATGGGATGCTTCTGCCTGGGCCAATTTTCTTCTGCCCAGTTGAATATGTTGTGCAAACGGCTGATTTAGAGCTTCTGCAGCAAACTGAAACAAGCGGAAACGCTCAATTCTGGAAGGAGGCAAGGTGGCAGAGCTTGCATAAGGGAGCTTTGCCTATCTCCTGCCTCCTTCCAGAAACAAGAGTTTTCGCTGTTTGGGGGCTTCCTCTAGGAAACACTAAATTTCCTTGTGTTAAGTGGCGAGCCACCGCTTGTAGAACAAAATTGGCAGGGCAAAAAGGTATCAGGGGGGACGTAAGTGTCCCATCAAATACTGCCCCATGTGCCCTGCACCATTCTCCCATCCCTAACCCAAATCCCCCTTCAGCATTCCCTTCTAAAGCTGTGGCTTTCCAAATACCTATCTCTTCTTGAAATACTCTAAATGTTACCTACGCTTTTTAGGGTTAGGGGAGGGGGAATTTCTGGATTGCAATTTTGAAAGGAAATACTATGTATCTATGCATTTATTGTTCTTACTCATCACTTCTAGTAATAAAAAGCATAGAAGTATGACTGTTGAAATTTGAACTCTGCTGTAGAAGTGGCATTTCCCTTTGCTTTAAGACTTACACTAAAAAAAAACACAATTTGGAAATTGTAAGATATGTACATTTACTCTTATTTAGTTTACCCAAACACAGAATTTTATGTTCAGTGTGTGTACAATTGTACATTGATGTTTCATGTTCATGTCATTTAATAAAGCACATTGAAGAGCATACTTAGAAAAGTGTTTTATATAAAGTGTTTTATATGCCAAAGGTAGCCTGGATCTTGGAAGCTTGATTCACACTATATTTAATGCTTAGAATTCAACATAACTGTATTGCCAACATATACTTTCTGTTGCATTTATAGCAGCATGACAACCAGTTTGTGTCTAACTGCATCTTCCATTATTGTAAGGGATACATTTCTATTTATGACACCACTTCCATCACAAAAACATAAAGACAAATTTCACACTCCAACTAAACAGAAAGAACAGCAGCAGAGCTGGATGTAATCTTAGCAAAAACCTGTTCTATACAAAGCCACCTAGGAATCCTTTTTAAAAAATATATTTAAACTTATCTGACTTTCATTATCAAGACACAGTATATAGAAATGGTTAATTTTCAAAGCATTATTCTCAAAATGGAAACAAATAAATCCTATTCAGGCAGCATCAAGTAGTTACCAAAGCAATTAGCAAAATGAAATGAAATTGACTGGCAATTCAGGACCAAACTAGTACCCAATAGTAGCTGTTGATTTTATTCCTACCAATTGTAATAATATGTATTTTCAAAATAGCTTACCTTCTTTGGGGTTCCTAACACTTGGCAAATTTTGAAGATTTCATCAACTTCACTTGTTCCTGGGAAAAGAGGTCTTAGTGTGTAGAGTTCTGCCATTATGCTACCAACAGCCCATATGTCAATAGGAGAACTATAAACAGAAGACCTCAGTAAAACCTCAGGGGCACGGTACCTGTAATGTGAAGAGAAACAACTGAATAAGTTTATGTAGAGATATAAAATTTAAGTGATGGATCTGTTGAATAATATACTTACCATCTGGTGGATACATAATCAGTATATGGAGGCTGCGATCTTAGTTCTCTAGCCAATCCAAAATCAGCTATTTTAACAAGTTCTGGACCCATACAGAGAAGGTTTTCAGGCTTCATATCCCGATGGAAAAATCCTGTGAATGTGAAAAAAGACAAAAAAAAAATCATCTAATTACTGTATCAACAGCTACTTCAAATAGAAAATAGCTTTGGAATTCTATTGGACAATAAGGAAATTCTCTCTTCTGAATTAGATTTAAAATAGCTTGCCATAAAATGTTTTTAATTCTGTTTTTAAAATTAAACACAGGCTTCACAACATTTTGACCTGAGCTACCTGGTAATTGATATATTTATGGAAACTAATGGACCTGATAGATTTTTAAAATATAATACTGAATGCATAAAATCTAGGGCTGCAAATTGATCAAAGAATTTTTACTTGATTAAAAAACTGTTTAGCTACTTAGTTACATACAAATAAAAGGCACATTACCAAAACCTCAATATGGCTGCCTGAATGAAGCATGAGTAATTTGCAGTTCAACTGAATGAACAGAAGTTACCAAATCATTGTTAGAAGGAAAGTCCATAGAATGGGTTGTATCCAGACTTGGAAGCCTAGAGTAGACCAACTTAAATCAATGGGACTTGAGTTAATCATGACTAACTGTCCCATCAGTTTCAACAGGTCTACTCTAAGCATGACTAAACCTAGATCCAATCCAGATTATTCTCATTTCCCAGTAATGTTACCTACCAGCTCCAAAATAGCCTTTTTAAAAAGCATGCCTAATTCACAGCAACATACAAGGAATTCAGATTAAGAATGACACGGTCAAAACCATCATCTTTGAGCATTGTGAAATATATATTAATCAGAAACTATATTCTCCATTTAGTTCTTTGGCACTGCATAATAAAACTAATATATCCCAATTACACTTCAACAAACCATGAAGTAGTTCTTTTTAAGTTAGAAGGCATATTTCTATCTCATCACTGTACATTTATGTCTTTACTCAGAAAAATCAGAGTAGCAAAAGACTTACCATGTTTATGGATAAAAGCTAAACCTTGTAATATTTGATACATAATGTTCCTGATGACAGACTCAGGGAACAACTTATTTCTGTGAGGAAACAAATTGACAATGTCAGCAGATTTTCATAACATTAAAGTTTTGTGTGCCTATAAAGCAGGTTTTGTTCCAGTTAAAATCAAAGAAAATATTTTTGGGTGCAATCCTATCCATGTTTACCCAGAAAAAAAGTCCGACAACTCCCAGCATGCCCCAGCCAGCCATACATCAAGTTAAACCTGCAGGGTTTAAACCTGAGTGATATGCAAGTTAAACCTGAGAAATATAAAAGCTTTTCTTAGAAAAATAACTGATCTGGAAAATGTACCTTGGCTTACAAGAATAACACAATTCTCAATAGGACCCGGTAGTTGAACAAATTAAACCAGTTTCTTTGGCACACTAGGGCTCAGTTCAGACAACACGTTAGTCAATGGTGGTTTTAGAACTCCACAATGGAGTTCTTACACCACCATTGAGAAACGTATTGTCTGATGGGAAAACTTCATGCAATGGTGGAATTTTTTTTGGATAACACTCCACGCAGAATATCCACGCTGTGCAGAGGAGAGTTCCAGCACAATCATTGTGTTGCGTGTTGTGTAGTGGGCTCTGTGGAGTTTTCCATTGCATTGAGTTGACTTTTCCCACTGGGTACAGAGTTCCCTGGCAAGAGTGGCGAAAGGAGCAAGTGCCGCTCCAGGAGAGCCGCTGGGATTGGTTTGGGTTTTTTTTGTAGCTATGGCTGATGGGATACCATCGGGAGGACAGGGGAAGGAGATGGGGTGGAGGAATTGTCAATCAAACATCATGATGGATTTTACTCAACTCCACAGCAGCCCACAGTCACACACGGTGGTGTTAGAACATGTTGTGTTCTAAAAACTCAACTGTCTAAAAACATGTTGTGTTCTAAAAACTCAACTGTTGAGTGGAGTTTTCACTCTGCGTTGACTAATGTGTTGTCCAAACTGAGCCTAAGTCAAACTTTGACCTGTTTATTAAAATATCAATCACTTTTCTGTGACATACAGAGAATTACAGCACAGCTCAAAATATAAAAAGATGCTCTATGAAAATAGCAAGCAGAATGCTGCATTAAGTTTTAAAAGTAGATATACCTATCTTTCATTAGCTGATAGAGATTTTCCTTCATATATTCAAAGACAAAATAAAGATGGTCATTCTCTCGAATAACTTCCTTCAGCTTTATCACATTGGCATGATTAAGTTTTTTCAGAGACTGCAATACATAAAAAAATACTTTTTACTTTGTCTTTGGTCATAACAGAGGCTGGAATAGAGCTGTTTACTGAAAATATGTAACTGTTCCTAAAAAGCTTGATATTCCACGTCCACTTTAAAATATGAAGGATAGGCTTCAGAGCAAATAGGTTGTGAAGGCAGGACTGAGGGTCTACTTGCGTACTATAACCTGTTCCAGGGAATGTGCACATCCAAAGCATGCTATGTATAAATTTCTTATTTTCACATTTCACCATTACATATAACAGTGACGACAGACATCCTTTCCTAAATGCATCCAGATCTCATTTGCTTTACAACTTAAGATACAAATTAAAGCTAACATGTTGGCCATTAAAATTATATGATGCAAAGGTCCAAATCTCTGTATCAGCTAAATGGCCTTTCCTTAACATATCAGCAGTCCTACATAGTCAGGGCAGGAGGTAGATCTCCAAAAACACAGGACTTCTATTCCCAGAAGCCCCTTCCATCATGTAGTCAGGAATGTTGGGAGTTGAAGTCCAAAGCACCTGGAGAACTACCTTCTCCCAGCCTTGGGCTAGATCAAAGTGTCTACATAGCCCTCTACATTAAGGTGGCTAGTTTCCAGACAAGCCCCTTTTCCATAGCTGTTTATATTTCTGTGCCACCAAATATTTTTCTACAATTCATTCTTAAGTTTTGCAAAATCACACAAATCCCAATTTTTTAAAAATTAAAAATGTAAAACATTGCAGTCAATTAATCGGGGTGGCAGACAATGGAAGTTTAACTCCCACCAGTAGAGTTTGAGAGAAAGTCACACTAACAAGGTGGGGGTTCCATTTTGGCACAGGATAGCCAAGAGCACAATCCCATGCATGTCTAGAAAGAAAGAAAAGCCCTGCAACTCCCAGCATTTCTCAGTCACCATGGCTGGCTGGGGAATGCTGGGAGTTGTAGGACTTTTTTTCTGTCTTAATATGCATAGCATTGTGCCCAAACCTATGTAAAATGCAATATGAAGCCCTGGTCAGCAACTAATTTTCTTCAAGGGCCAATTTGATCATTTGGGCTGGATCCATTGGTGAAGGGGAGCAGGAGGATTCCCGCAAGGCATCTCAGGGACATGGCACCAAGTTCAGACCAACATAGAGGTTGCAAGCGGGCCATGTCCATGGTGGTGGAAAGGGGTTCATACTAGAAATCTGTATCGTGGTGTGCCGCTGGCTCTTCCATCCACCACTAGCGCTCCTGGCATGTGGGCCAGGAAGGGGAATAGGTCAGCAGACGGACTGGCCAATGACAGGATCCATGCCCTATGCTGCCGCCAAGCCTATTAAAATAAGTCAATAAAGTTGTGGCCAATTTATTATCTCAGCTATGCCCATATGTCTATTTGTTCTTGTCCCTTCACCACAGTACTAATCCCTGGTCAGCAACTCATTTTCTTTATGGGCCAATTTGACCATTTTTTGTGTATAAGGAATAGAGCACCAAGAATCCAACCTATGAGTGGCTTTCTAGCAACTACTGTTTCTACACACATCACTCCCTCTACAACGCACTTTTTCTTCTATATTGATAACAGAGCAGGAGGTACCTCTTAGGAGAGCCAGATTTGGGGCCTCCACATTGAGCAGAAACTACCAGATCTAACACTCCTCTCAAAATTAGCATTCTATGAGCATTACCTTGACTTCTCTCAGGTTCATACATTCATCCCAAGAGTAGAACTTCCGTTTCATTCTGAAATAAAAATCATAAGGAATCCATGCTTAAATATAAATGATGAAACACACAAAACAAAAGAAAACAGAAAGCTGGGTAAACTCTGTAGTTCAAGCAGCCAGAGGCAGCAGCCCAATCATAGGGTAAGATGTCTGGTTATCTCAGACAGCATATATTTTTTGCGTTACTGTGGAGAGCAAAGTGGAAAAGAGACTGATCTAGCCACCATGCACAAGTAACCAGAAATTAAATTTCACCAGCTTCCTAACACTAGTTAAACAGCATAGTGAGACTTTGATCCTATAGATATGTTATTATTTTTATAATTAAGTTTTTAAAACATCAATATTGTATGCTATACATACTTACCGGAGAGTAAGCATTACAATTTAAAGGCACATACCTTTTGATGGCCACAAGCTCCCCTGATTCATTGCTCTTCCCCATCAACACGCTGCCATATGTTCCGTCCCCAAGCTGCCTCATGGTTGTGTACCGATTCATTTTGTAAAAGCAGGTTAGCCAAATCCCAGAAATGTTGAAACTGTTTCTTTCCCAGAATGTTGTTGTTACATAAGTGAGTAATCTCTCATAGTAGCTGCTTAAGTCATCAGTCTTCTTTCCCAGTATTATAACCACTCTATCCGGAAATAACGTAGTAGTGACGGGAATAATGCTGCCATTCTTACAAGCATCCTTAACAACAACAACAACAAAATATATTTTTATTTAGTATGTTGTGGAAAAGAACATTACTACCATGTAACAGCAATTTGATAGTGCAATACATTAAATGAATATATTATCTATATAAAAAGTATGTATACAAAGCAGAACTGAACTAAATCCGTGCTGTATTGTAGACGGATAAATACAAACCCAGGATAGCTTTCTTGCAAAGTATGGTCATGTTCTCGAGGGTAAAAATGAGAACATAAAGAGCTAATAATACAGTAGAATCCAATGAAATGAAACTCTAGGCTAGTATCCAATAGGGGCCATGCACACACGGCCAGCCATACCAGGCTTCAGGCCACACGAGGCCGCAATATAGTGCTTCTAGTGGAAAGTCCCAACGCATGCGAAAATGCTCATTTCTGGAATGGGCACGATGTGTCCCTTCTAGTGTTTTCACATGTACGTTGGGGCCTGCACCCGGAGGCGCTGTATCGTGGCCGCGCACAGTAGGCGTCATATGTGGATCTGCTCTGGCAGGGCTGGAAGTGCCCATACTAGAGCCAGTGGGACTGGCCACATGCATCCCCCCTATTGGATACTGCCCTAGTCATGGGTGGGCAACCTGTGGCTGCCAATTCCCAGCATAGACAATGATGATGTATGATGGGAGTTGTAAGCCCAAACATCTGGAGGGCCATCTGTTGCCCATCCCTGCTGTAGATCCTGATTATTCTGGGTCATAACAGCTAATTAATACTACTATCAGTGTGATAAGCTACCTCAGACATATAAGTTGAAACAATTCAACTGCAGTCCTAAACTCACTTACTAGTATGCGTTTGCTTACTTCTGAATAAACATGCATAGGACTGCGTTGGATGTCAGTAAGGTGATCAGTTTTTTATAATAATAATAATAATAATAATAATAATAATAATAATAATAATAATAAATTTCTTACCCACCTCTCCCTCTGGATTGAGGTGGGGAACAACATTTAACACAAAAATAAAAACATATAAAACCAATACAATATTAAAATAATATTCAGACATTTTAAAATTTATCTAGGAAGGCCTGTGGGAGGAGACTAGTCTTTTTGGTTGCCTTAAACTCAGAGAGAGTACTAAGTTGACAAATCTCTCCCGGCAGGCCATTCCACAGTCTGGGAGAGGCAGAAGAGAAGGTCCTTTCCCCAGACAGCTAACACACTAGCTAGAAGTCTTAATAGTTGGCACTTTCACTTTTAAAAGTAGGTTGCAGTTCTCCATTTTCTGGTGCTGCTGAAACATATACATACAGGGCCTGCATAAGATTTGTGTGGCGCATTAAAGTGATGAACTGGGAGCACAGAAGCAACCATCTAGCTATACCTGAAGACCACAAAGGAAACAATTATTAAAATGGAATTAACTGGGTAACATCTGTGAGTGGCATATATAGCATTTCATGGTTTTGCCACATCCCACTGCTATTATTTAATGGCATAACAAAGCTTTTTGATGAAGTATGAAAGAAAATCTGAGAATCGGATGAGAATATAGTCAGAAACAGAAGGAAGAACTCCTGATTATTACAGCGCATGCCTCACTTTTCCTCAATGAGAATTGTATTATTTATTCTTAAGAGTAACTGGTTTGGGTCCACAAGGTATTCTATACAGGCCCACAGGGTATTCTATACAGCCTCATCTCCTGAAACATACGTAGAACTGGGATACAAAAATGACATCACATGCCCCTGGGAGTACCCCATTGGAGAAGGAGAAAAAGAAAAATCCCATTGTAAACAACAGATTGTTCCTTATTGTTGAGGACATGCTGCCAATAATCTCCTCAAGCAGGATTAAGGAAGGATTAAAGGAGAGGACAGATAGAGGTTGCCATTATTCCACGGTTCCTAACAGTATCAGAAAAGTTGCAGGAATAAATAGCTGAGAATCAAAGCAACAATGAGTTAACTGATTCACTGTCATTCTTCCATGACAAATTTCAATGAGAAGAAAATTTTCAGTAAAGCCATCATTATTTTAAAGTGTAATTACATAGCTATAAAATGGCACTATACTTGAAACTGAGTTTGCAAGAACTCTGATAAATTTGCATATGCACGTATCTATATTCCCAGAATTGGATGCCTGTACTTCCCAATACAAACCACTAAACATAAAGACCTTCAAAAGACTATCTGCACCCCCAAAAAACATGCAAAAACAACAAAAGTGGTTAGGCTGGCAGAACTGAAACCCAAGCAGTCACACTCTAAAAAGTCACCTGTGCAAATGTACTATTCTATTGGCAATTAAAGCCATTAGCAGTAATAACACTATAGAAAGACATCGATATAGTCTTCAGTGTGCTAATGGATTTACTTATTGCTGTGGTTATGCCAAACCAAGAGAACCAGCACACAGCATTTCTGTTTGTCAACCTAATCATACTTACTCAAAATTAATAGCATTATTTTCAATTGTATTTATTGGTAAATACAGTATTAAAATTAGGGCATGGCAGCCAGATCCTAATTTAGTGACAGTAGTTTGTGAAGATATCAGAAATAAAGAGCGTTATTAACAGCAGGTTTAGGGAACAGTAACAGGAGTATTGGCAAAATGGGACAACAGGAGAAGAGTATGTGAACCACCCAGAGAGCTTCAGCTATGTAGAAATGCAATAAATAAATACAGATTTTGGAGATTCTATTACATAGTGTGACAGAGCAAATTCAGGATGCTTACTGGGCACTGTGCTTCATGACATTTCTACTGTATAGTCAAGTGTAGGTTCCAGGCTTTGCATAAAACTAGAAATCCTGCATAATGGGATTGTTCTAAGCATAGCATGGAAAGGGAGTTTTCCTTTTCTAGATTTTTCCCTAAAGAGTATTGTGCAAGACAGAAAGAAATGTGACAACATTATGGTGGGTCCTGTGGAATTTTTGAAGACTACTGGATTGAGTGGTAATACATTTGACACTAGAGGGGGCTTAACCTGTAGGTAGTTGTCTGAGAGCCTTTTCAGGCTTTGCTAAGCCATTAAATAACAGCAGCAAGGAAGTGTGACAAAGCCATCCAGCTCTACCACACTTGCAGAGGAAACACCAGATGTGCCACTCTACAGCAACAGTGTAGAATGTAACATTTTGTGCTGGGGGACGCACAATCCCTTCCTTACTCAAGGCAAACATGTTACTCTGCACAATAGTGTAACAGACGGATAACAGCAGTCTCAAAAGTTACAGTTGCACCAGAGCTAGGGTTGGATCATAGGAACTGGCTCATGGAGATAATAACTGATATCTGTATGATGCTGTATGACTCACAACACTTCCCATAAAGCTGCCGGTGATGGGATGCTAATGCTTAATCCTATACATTGCTTGGCACATCAGTTTGTAGAATTGAATAGTAACCTCAGTACTTCTAGATTAATACATCATGAATATTATTCATAGGTGCTGTGTGTCCTATCCTACATCCTGTGAGTGTTTAATGCAACTTTTTAAAAAGGCACTTTCTACTTATACCTTTTCTCACTATAAAAGAGGCCACACTGATCAGAAAACTCATGCTTTTCTAAATTGGGAGTTTCATCTTAGTTCTCATAGATAAAAAACAAAGGCAGACCTCATGAATACTAAGCAACTGTAAGCCTGATCATGCTCACCTTGCCAGCAATTTTGCCACTGGCTTCACCAGAGCTAACAATGGTTGCACATTTCATTTAGTTGTTTTTTGTTTTTCATCTTTCTCAGCAGGCTAAGAGTTATAGAACTTTGATACAATTCATCTCCCATATACATAAGACATAGGCCTAATCTACACCAAGCAGGATATTGCACTATGAATGCGGTATATGTCAATGGGCCCCAACAGTTGTCAGTGCACTTCAATACTGCTATAAAGCGGTAGTGTGGCTCTTGCCTTTTACATAACACTTTCATACTGTTTTCATAGTGCAATATCCTGCTAGGTGTAGATTAGGCCTAAGTTCATAACAACTACACATGTATTTTTTTTAATGCAGGAGACCAGAGAATGCACATCCATCAAGTTAGCATATGCAGTAACAAACATTGACAATTTACACAAAACTCCTGCTCCCATTTACATTTGGGAACAGAACAGTTTTGATTGTGAAAAGATGGAATGCATGATCAGCATCTTGAAAAGGATTCATTTTGCTTTTGCTTTCTTTCCTTGTTTACTTTTACAGGACAAATTCCTGCTGTTGCTAAACAGTGACAAGTGGTTGCCAAGGTAGTAAAACAGACATTTTACATCCTTTCATTCATGTGAAAACTGCAAACTTCCTTTCATGACTAAATAATATAATTATGCTTTCCTTTCCTGGGTATTTGTGCATCTGTCATCATTTTCAAAGATAAGAAAAAGCACTTTCCCCACAATGATACATTATTGTTCAGCACACCTAAAATAATATTTGTTCAAAATTCTAACCCTAATCTTAACTATTTACTCTAAAATGTGTCCCACTGATTTTAGTGGAACTACTTCCAAGTAACAGTCCAATGCTATTGAAATCAACACAGAATTTATCTGCATCAAATTAAGCTCAGAGTATATTTAGGATCACAACCATAAGTTTGAATTGTCATAAAAGTGGAAATTACAGATACCTGAATTTTGGTTAAATAAATTGTTTAACTACTTAACTTCTGACAGACTGTGGTGACTATGTCTTTGGTCAAACAGTATGAATTTCTGAGGGAAAGAAAATCCCTCCCACTTTAGAGTCTGTTAATTCCTTCACACCAATGTCAAGATCCAGACTCTCCAATTATCAACAGAAAATATCTAATTTTGTGTGATAAAGCTAAGAGCTGGGACATATCAATAACTCTTTCTCACCTGTTCAGAAGTAAGATTATTACTGGAGAGCATGTGGCTTACTTCAAAGGCCGCGTTATAACTCCTATATACATCAAAGTACACCACAAAAGCCAGTGGTTATTGTTGGACTGGGAGTCGGGAGATCCAGGTTCTAGTACCCACTCGGCCATGGAAGCTCACTGGGTAACTCTGGGCCAGTCAGACTCTCAGCCCAACTTACCTCAAAGGGATGTTGTTGTGAGGATAAAATTGAGAGAAGGATTGGGTATGCTGCCTTGGGTTCCTTGGAGAAGGGGAAGGCTGAATATAAATACAACAAATGAATAAAATATACATTTATACATACATATCTATATAGGTAAGAATGTGAACATGTCAGTTAGGTGGAAGTGGTTTTAAAGGACTATAATTTGGGGGAATGTCAAGACACTTCTTACAAGGCACAATTCACCCAAAATGAAGCTCTCTTAAGAGACGGTGTAGTGCAATGGTTGGAATGTCAGACTAGGCCCTGGGAGACCAAGGTTCAAATACCCACTCCAGCCATGAAGCTAACTGGGTGGCCCAGTTACTATTTCAGTTACTATTTCACAGCCTTACCTACTACACAGGGTTGTTGTCAAGAAAAATGAGAGCAGAACCTTGTACTGAGTTTCCTTGTTCGGAGGAAAGGCAGGATATATGTGAAATAAATAAATAAATAAATCTGGAATGCGAAGGATGTGTTTAAATGCTTCCCAATGAAATTTATGAGATTTTAAAGGTCTTTAGCCTTGACTAGATCATGCCAGAAACACTTTCAGCCGGATTCCGTGCGTGTTGCCTCGGAAGCGAAGTTTCACTACTTTCAATGAGGCTTAGGTGTGAACAGGACGGCAGCCTTGGAAGTAAATCCTATTTAACTCCGTGGGCTGAGTTTTACTTCTGAACAGCGAATTACAGAACGGGATTGTAAAGCTATGACCCTCCACTAACTCCGGAGTGAAACGCTTTGGAGCCGGCCGATCTAGCCAAAAGCGGGGACTCCGGCGCCGCCTCGACTCCCTGCGTGCCAGGCAGGCTGCTGCGACTTCTCCTTCCACCTGGCCTCGTCACCACTAATCCGCCCTCGCTCGCCACACACTCACTGCTGCGCTGCTGGCCGCCTCTGGAGGGTCCGGGGCCTCCCCCTCCAGGTCCTTCTTCTTCCCTTGGCCGCCTCATCCCAACCTCCGAACCGCCGGCAGCTCCCCTCGTCTCTGCCGGGCCCGGGCTCTCGGCCGGCGACGACTCGTCTCCTAGGCAACAGCCCGCCTAGCAAGCCGCCGGGCCGGCGCGAGGAAGGCACGGGCGAAGTGGGCGGGGCCAAGAGAAGGAGAAAGCGCACGCGCAGAGAGGAGGAAGGCGAAGGACGGTAACAGAGGGGGCGCTCGCGCCCACCGCCCTTCGTGGTTCTGATTGGCTGACTCGGCGACCGGCCGGCCCAGCCCACCAAATTTTAGGGGGACAAACTGTGAGCGCGAGACTTATTCTTAATGCAGTAGGAAAGGCAAGCGAAGGGATGCTGGGAGCTGGAATTTTGTATGCGAATTAAGATGCCTTTTTTTAATGGTGTGCTGCTTTTAATGATGCACTGGTTTTAAACGTTTGAATTAGTTGTATTTTATGGTGTTTTTATTTGTGTTGTACCCCGCCTCGATCCAGAGGGAGAGACGGGTAACAAATAAATAAATATATTATTATTATTGGTCTCCATACTCAAATACAATAGAATTTAGGTTGCAATCCGACGCACACTTACCTGAGACTTACTTCTAAGTAATGGCAGTATAGGCCTTCTCCAATGCAACACTAACTTTGGTGCCAATAGTGTTTTGGGAGAACAGCATGATAGCAGTTCCTGGCATAGCCCTTTTGACTATGCTTGAATTTCCCCATAGTTTGATTCATTTCTCATATGTTTGGTCCTGTATATGTTTTGATTTCTAAATCCTCTACCAAGTTAATTTCCTCTATTGCTTTGTGTATATTTTAAATTCTCTATTGTTTTTAACAAATTCACCGCTTACTGAAGACATTAGCATGTATGTCAGTGAGTCGTTGACCTGGTTCTCACAATCACTGTAACAGAAACATGCCACTGTGACTTGTTTAAGCAGTGGCACCTTTTGGCTAATTATCCCAAAGGTGTGGCTTGTTGTATCGTCCAAACCAGATGGCATGGCTTGTTGGAGGGGAAAACAATCCTCAAATAACCCAAAGAACAGGTCATAGGTTATTTGGGGATTGTACAGCCTCTAGAATGGTTGCTGATAGTGACAGTTGAGGCAGACCTCAAGAGATCTGTTGTGAAAGGACACAGGATACAACTCTCTGTTGCATTATGCAACAATTCCTAAAGGGCTCAGCTAGAATCATCAATGATAATACGCTGGGCGTGGTCAGACAGAAAAGAATGAAAATGAATTCCTAGACTCAACACTTCTGCTTCAGGATAATGGTGTAATCCATAGTTGAACTGCTGAAAAGCCTAAGGAGATCAACAGAGATACTCCCCCCATCAGCTTCAGACATAGATAATTGAGCAGGGATCCTAAGTGAAAATAAAATAAAATCAAAAAACCATGTAACAGAAGTTGCTCTGATATTCCATGCTCAATTATCTACCCTAACAAGGAAAATTAGAGACTGTCCTAAAGCTAGCTGTTTTCACCCTGACCTAGACCTTTCATAATCCTTTCTCAAATTTCTCATTTACTTTGAGCACACTCCATCATATCTATTCCATAGACATGAGTACAGTAGTGCAAATTCACTGCTAATTTAGGGGTGGGGGGAATGAGCATGCAGTTCTAGGTGGAGAGAAAATATATGTCCAAAAAAACATATAAATATAAGTACAGAGTGAAAATGAATGGAAATTAGATGAAACGTTAAAAAAAAAGATACTGTTGCAGACAAACTCCGAGATGTCTTAAGTGTGAGGGTATTGAAAAGGCAAAGAAGGAAAGTATTATTTCAATGCAAAGTACAGTAATGCATGTTGGGGCAAAAAAACCAACACCCCAACTTCAAGTATAACCTGATGGGATCTGAGCTGGCAGTGACCAAACAAGAAAGAGATCTTGGTGGACAGCTCCAAGAAAGAGATCTTGTGGTGGACAGCTCAATGAAAATGTCCACCCAATGTGCGGCTGCTGTAAAGAAGGCAAACTCCATGTTAGGCATTATAAGAAAAGGAACTGAGAATAAAACTGCCAGTATCATCCTGCCTTTATACAAATCTGTGGTGCGACCACACTTAGAATACTGTGGACAGTTCTAGTCACCACACCTAAAAAAGATATTATAGAGCTGGAAAAAGTGCAGAAAAGGGCAACTAAAGTGATTAAGGGGCTGCAGCATCTCCCTTATGAGGGAAGGTTACAACAGCTGGGATTGTTGAGCTTGGAAAGAACGAGGCTAAGGGGAGACATGATAGAGGTGTACCAAATTGTGCATGGTGTGGAGGATGTGGATAGGGAGACATTTTTCTCCCTCTCAAAATACTAGAACTTGGGGTCATCCCATGAAGCTGATTGGTGGGAGATTCAAGACAAATAATACTTCTTCACACAGCACATAGCTAAACTATGTCACGGCCACCAATTTGGATGGCTTTAAAAGGAGGTTGGATAAATTCTTGGAGGAGAAGGCTATCAATAGCTACTAGTCCTGATGGCTATGTGCTACCTTCAGTATCTGAGGCAATAAGCCTGTGTGCACCAGTTGCTGGGGAACATGGGTGGGAAGGTGCTGCTGTACCATGTCCTGTTTTGTTGGTCCCTGGTCAACAGCTGGTTGGCCAGGGACAGAGTGCTGGACTAGATGGACCATTGGTCTGATCCAGCATGCCACTTCTTTTGTTCTTACAGATCTACCAGTTGTATGTATAAAGCTGAAAATTAAGGCTACAGGTCTATGCACTCTTATACCCATTGGACTCAGTGGGTTTTACTTCTGAGGTACCAAGCATAAGATTGTAATGCATGGTGCATTTACTTTGGAGAAAGCCCCATTGAAACTATTTCTAAATACATTTGCGCAGGATTGGGTTGCAAAAGTCTGTTCATGATTGCCTGTTTAGGACAAATGAGAAGTGGGAATTCACTTGTTTCACTTGTGTCCATCTGTTAAGCTGATTGGCATTCTTTGCTCTAGATTTGAACATGTGTTGACAGATAAATTGATTCTACAGTAAGTCAACCATGTAGAAAATCAAGGTAACATAGTCCATTTTCTGGAATTCAAAGGATAAACTGTTGAAAACATCAGAGACCTTCGCAGATAGAAAGAGGTTCAAAAGAAGTGTTAAACCTAGTGCCATTGAATGAAATTAGGCATGGTATTGTTTACATAATACCAGATCTAGGTCCTGGTTTAATGAACAACTTAAATGGAGAGAAAAAGATGAAAAATGAGCTATTTTGGAATTCAAGTAATAAAACACATTGCCAATTAAACATCACTAACAAAACATGATACCTCTCCTGGCATGACAAATTTCCATCAGAATCATCAGCTTTATAGCTCTGGATAAGAACAGCATGACTTCCTGCACTGTTCATTAACAAGATAAGAATTCCCAGGAAACATACATTTTTAAAATCTTACCTTACACTGCAGCCACTGATTTTTAGATAGGTTCACTGATTTGATGCCTAGAGCAGGCTCAGTGCCCATGGTTCAAGATCTTTGCGAATTGATTTAAATGATTTTATTATAGTACAGATTCAGTTCTGTTGCTTCATCCTCATCCAGTGAGGCATGTTCATTGGATAGAATGGTAATTGAATTTGTACATACAAATTCTAACTTGACATGCAAAATTATATTCCTGTTGTTGTTTTTTAAAAGACCTAATTAAATGTCAGAATATGTAAGGGATGGGATAAAAATCCATTGAGACTGGGATTACTCATCAAGCCTGGGTGGGGAACCTTTTCCATCACAAGGGCTGAATTTTAATCTTGGAAAGGTTTGGTTGATTGCATTCCATCTGTATGCAGGGCCAGAAGCAAAGTGGGCATGGCCAAGGCAGAGTGGGTGCAGCCAAAATATGATTATTACTGGTTTTAAGCGTATTCAGAAGAAAGCAGGACAAGGTTTCTGGGTGTCTATTCAGAAGTAATCAACACTGATTCACTCAGAAGCACTTTCAAATAGTATCCCAAGTACCAAGCTTCTGCGTGTCTACTCAAGACACAACAAGCTTCAGAAGTAAGCAAGACTGAGGGCTCATCTACACCAAGCAGATATTTCACTATGAAAGTGGTATGAAAGCAGTATATAAAAGGAAGGAGCCACATTACTGCTTTATAGAGGTATTGAAGTGCACTGACAACTGTTGGGACCCATTGACACATACCATATACTGCTTTCATACCACTTTCATAGTGTTATATCCTGCTTGGAGTAGATGTGTCACGGGACCCAACAGTTGTCTGTGCATTTCAGTACCACTCTAAAGCAGTAGTGTAGATCCTGCAGAGCACTTCAATACCGCTCTAAAGCAGTAGTGTGGCTCCTGCCTTTTATATACCACTTTCATAGTGGTATATCCTGCTTGGTGTAGATGAGCCCTGAAACACTAAGCAGCTTCCTCCCCAGGTCCCGTCCCCTCTCAAGGCAGGAAAATGCTCTTCTCTCCAACCAGCAGCTGACAGGAGATGAGAGCTTTGCCCTACTGCAGTGACAAAGGTTCCCTTTCTCATTGCACAGCAGGGAAAAGCTTTCATCTCCAATCGGCTGCTCATCTATGATAAACTGGTGGGCCATCCCTGCCATAAAGTATGGCCTGCTTTTAAAGGCCTGCGACTCTCTCCCCTACCCTCTGTGGCCTTAGCTAGACCTAAGGTTTATCCTGGGATTTCCTGTTTTCAGGAAGAAGTGTCAACTCAGGTCATGTGATACAGGGAATCAATAGTACAGAAAATAGTGAGATAAAAGCTTGTGTAGGTCTATCCCCTCTCCCACTTTTTGAGCTCTTCCAGTAGCACTGATAATTATAACTAATCCTTTTGGCTTTCCTATCCGTCATATGCTTTGTTTCAAAGCAATTTAGGCACGCATAACTCTACATTGGATGCCACTATATAGCCTGTGGATGTTTACTCAGAAGTAAATCTCACTGTGTCCACTGGGCCTTATCCCCTAGTAAATGTGTTGCAGCTCAAAAGGGATACACTTGCTGTACAATCAAATGCAAAATCATGTATCACTGAGTTCAATTAAATTTATTCCCAAGTAAGTGTGGCTACAGCCTCTGAGAAGAGGAACTGCTATTGCTATTTCTTTTAAGTAGAAGAGGTATCTGGCAGTAGTTCTTTTGAAAGCTTATCATGAAGAATAAATATGATTGATGCTGGTGGTTTTATGCATTCGTGTTTGCTTGAATCTGTGTTGCTCTTCATGAACCAACCTCCCTACCTATCATGCTGTATTCCTTTGTTGTTCTTTGGTATCTGCTCTTAAGTTTCATAGATAATAGGCCAGCCTGACCTTAGAAGGTACATCTTGTTGTTTATACAAAACGACCATGTTTCCCAAAGCAATGAGATGAACAACACATACTGATCACTTAGCACATCATTTTGCCGTACAGACATAATAACTGCAGCATGCCTTGCTCTTGCTGTGAACCAGGAAACTAAATGAAAGATAATAGGCAAGAGCTGAAAGAGCCATGAAGAGCAACACAGCTTGCATCTTTGCAAAAGAAATTGGAATCAACAACATCCTGATGCACCTGTTCCCTTGCTCGTTTTGTGCTTTGGCTTGTATAGAACATTCCCAGGCAACTTAATAAATAAAATAATGTATTTTATGAAGTTTAGTTTGAATCTATTTAACAGTCTGCCTTTCCTCCATGAAACTCAAAGAGGTGTACTTGGTTCCCCCTCCCTTCCTTATTTTTATCCTTCCAATGCAATCCTGTGAGGTAGATTAGGTTAAGAGATAGCGACTGGCCTAAGGTCACCCAGTGAAATTCTGTGTCAGAGGGGGATTTGAATCTGGATCTCCTCAGATGCACACATGTCTAGCCACTACATCACACCATAACAAATTTGCTGAGTAAAGTATTCTTTTGGTCAATATTCGTTAGAAAGGACATTTAATAAAATGACTGGGAACTGTTGAGCAGGGTGGCTATGTGTCCTCTTTTACAGAGGACAGCCCTCTATTATGAAGGTGCCCGATATTTGGAGGGCTGTCCAGTCCAAGTCTGGTATAAAGATAAACAAAACCATCAGAAGGAAGAAATGACCCTTCAAGTTGCCCCCAAACACCTGAACAGCAGACTGAGCAAGTCACCCAAGTCTCCTAGTCACAGCCTTCCACACTATGGTGAGATGGACTGTATTTCTGTTTAAATTCTAACAATAATTTCTAAATTTGCATCTATACATATAAATTAGCACATGCAAATTGGTGTCCTCTTTTTTTGGTGATGCATGTCCTCTTTTTTGGCAATTCACAAGTGGTCACCCTAAATAATAACTTTAACCATTTCAGCTTTCAGCGTGGGTGGATGTCATATCAAGGTTTGCAGTGCATGCTTATTCAGATGTAACGTCCATTGAGTTCAATGGGCCTTACTCCCAGGGTTGTGTGCATAGCATTGCCAGCCTTAAAGACTTACACTTGAATATACTCCATAAAGATTGCAATACTAGCACCCTTACTAAGGAGTAAGCCCTCATTGAACACAATGTGACTTGCTCCTAACTAAGCATGCATTGGTTTGCCCTGTGAATTTCCAAATCTGTACGCACTTACTAGGGAGTAAATCCCATTAAACTCAGTGGCATTTACCTCTGAGTAAACATGCTTAGGATCGCCTGGCTCACAATGGGGGGGGGGAATGTTCTTGTTCAGCTGAACAGAAACCAGAATGCAACAATCCCATTGAACTCAGTGGCATTTACCTCTGAGTAAACATGCTTAGGATCGCCTGACTCACAATAGTGTGTGGGGGGGAAATGTTCTGTTCAGCTTAACAAAACCCAGAATGCAACAAAATAATTATTCAAAAGAATATATCGCCTCAGTGCTGGCTTTAGACATTTTAGAAAATGGCATTATTCATAGCACAACCTGCTGTAGGTTTACTCAGAAGTAAGACCCACTGAGTTCAGCGAGGCTTGCTCCAAAATAAGTGTGGAGAAGAATACAGCCTAAAAAAACCATATCCCCACTTTCTATTGGAAAACACTCAAGGTGGTTCATGCCTACAAAACGTAAAAACAAACCCTTTGCTTTCAACTGGAAGGTATTTCTTTATAGAAGGAAAAAAACATCTTGCGGAATGAGAGTGGAAGCCGGAAAATGATGCTGCCAGATTCTCCTGCCAAAGGGAACTGGTTCACTTTGCTTTGTGGTAAGGTCAGCTGTGTCTACTGTTTATAGTGGGGGTGGGAGATTTCAGGCCCAGGTGATAAATCCAGCTCTCCTGGGGTCCCAGTGTGGTCTCTAGGGTTCTCCAGATGTCTATTATTTTATTATTATCACCATCATATTATTATCATCATTATCATTATTATTACTATTTCTATACTGCCCCATAGCTGAAGCTCTCTGAGAGGTTTACAAAGGTCTATGCCCTTTCCCCCTCTAATATCAATCATTTGGTGGTTTCCTTGCTTTTGTGCAGTTTTTCTCCATTCTTCAAGGTTGAATTGCCTCTCTTAAGACTTATTTTTGGCTTCTGTGTCAATATGGTGGCAGCCATCACCCATTTCCCCTTTGGCCTTGGTATTGACCAATTGGTATTGACCAATGCTTTTGGCCCCATTCACCACTGGAATGTGGCCTTCAGCTTCTCTGAAATGGAATTCAGCCCTCAGATTGAAAGAATTCCCCACCCCTGTTTTAAAGTGTCTCCTCTGGATCCAGAGAAGCATGAGAATAAGGACATAATGCAAACATCCTTTCCCATCCTCCTCACTGCAGCCACGTGTCGCCCCCCTAATGATGCTCCTGAAGTTTTTTGGGGGGAGAATAGCATAGGATGGGCATACAGGGGGATGCAACGGAAAGGATGGGGAGGGAAAAGTTTGGTATTGTTTCTAACTTTTAAATTTGCGCATATGGAAGGATGGCACCATTTTACATGTAGTATAGTTGAACTGGATTATAGCTTATGAAGTGATCCATTATTCAGTGAATTAAATAGCAACATATGTCTAGGGACTGTGGCCAGAGTGCAAGGAGCCATGAAATTAATTTTCTTTGCTCAAGAGCGTTTAGGACTAGTTTTTCCCTCTCTCATCAGTTCTTCAAGCCACATGGCAAACTGCTCTATATACTGAGAACTGCTAAGCAGTATAGGCTGAGGAAGCAACCTTAATACCTGTTGAACAACTCTTATTTAAATGAAGGTGTGTTAGGGAGGGGTTGGTTATAGAGAAGAGCTATTGATACAGATAGGCAGGACAGAGTAGTGGTTAGAACCCTGGTGGTAAGACTTGGACTGCAGTTCAGAACTAAACTTGCCATGAAGCTCACTGGGACAGTCACACATTCTTGGCCTAACCGACCTCACAGGGTTACATTCTTGTTCATCCTTGGGAGAAGGGTGACTTGCCTATTACATGTATATGAATGGTGGAAGTTAAGCATAATTAACTTTCTCTAGATTGGGCCCAAAACATCAAAGGCATCTGCTTCTGTTACCTTGATGAACAATTTCAAACTGAACTGTGCTATCACAAATGAGACACATTTAAATGTGATTTTTAAAAACAAAACAAAATTTATTGTAAGAGCTTAACTACATAATGGCTGCTGCTGCATTATTTTGATAATGCATCATTAAAAAGGAAAGCAAACAACTAACAAAACATCTTTAAATGAATACATGAAGGATAAAGGGTTTTTAAAAACACTCACAACCACACAGAGCTAATGTGTTCATGTACTAACAAAGGACACACTGTACTGGGAATTTCTCCTACGCAAAACACATCAAAATAAATGGGAATTCACTCGTGTATTTCAAATAAAGCATGCACAGCTGCTGTTCCCAGATTTAAGCTGCTGATCCTTAAACCTGGAGAGTTTTTAAGTAAAGTATTCACCACTAAGGGTGCAATCCTATGCACACTTTCCTGGGAGTAAGAGCCCAATTAGGCTTATTTCTGAGTAGAAATGCATAGGATTGCACTGTTAAAGGTTTAGGAGAAATAAAAAATGTTGCCAACACCGTTTTCAATCTAGATAATTCTAGTATGCATTCTTTACTGAAATAGTTTGAATTCTGATTTTCTAGATATTTAACTTTCCAGTGCCTTTACTGCCATGTTGTGTGTCTGTACATCATCACTGTACATCATGACTTTAGAATGAATAATTTGAGTTCAAGTATTGACCAAATCCCTCCAAACTTGACAGATTTCCAGTACAATATGGTATAACCTATTCATAAATAATCCTTATTTGTGATGTTTTATATCTAAATGTAGTATCTGATATTGCTAGTATTCAGTATTCTCAGATCTGAAAGTCTGTCCTTGGTACCCAGTATAACTTTTTTCTGTGTTAGGAAGACCACCTGGACAAGCATCCACTGATGCTGCATGTTCTGCCTCATGAGCGGTCAGAAAATGCTCACCAATCAAATGTGACTTTGCCATGACCCAGTCTTCTTGGAAGTTGATCTCTGGGCAGACATTGCCGGAAATGTTGTCTGCCAGGGGAGAGTTCAAAAGATCCTTTGCATCATAGAAATTGTCGACACACTTTGCTGCAGGAGGCTTATAGGCCTCGAGGGACATCTTCGTAGTAGTGGTTATAACTGTTTGCAAAGCAGGGACTTCCAGAGAGGATTGACTGCTATATCTACAAGCATATTCTTCACTATAATGGGCATTGGGTTGACATGGTCCATAGCTAACCCTTTCTCCATTGTTACTTTCCCCTAAGGGTTGTTTCAATCCGTGATGTGTATGAGGGCCATCAAAGTTCTTTTCCTGGACATTCAGCAAATTGACATGATATTGAAGTCCATTCAGCATAACATGATCAGTATCCATTGGGATATCCATCAGATCTTTGTGAAATGTTGGATACAAGCTGGAACTGATGTAACCAGGAAATGCACATTCATAACCACAGCCTGGTTTAGATGTATAGATTTTGGGGCTTGGGTACTTCTGGAGCGGTGATACAATATCCCCTTGAAAGTTGGCTGCTTCGTAAGAAATGTTGTATGCTTCTGCATTTTGAAATAAATGGTGAGACTGAGCTAGGAGTGGTAGGCTGGTATCTGTAATTACACTGACCTTTTCTGCTCCATCTTCACATGCCAAATGATGAATGTAATGAAAGTGATTACCATTCTCATTACTTGGTCCTGTCTAAAGAGAATGTTAATTAAAAGACTTTGGAAGAAACTGTTGGATGAACACATGGAATTAAAGCAAATTGATATTACAATTCTTGCTGATTATCATTTAAACTATTCTTGTTCAGTTTTTTTTATCAGGCATTTAAAATGAAATCTCAGGGATGGCTTCAACTGGAGAAAAGGCAACAGGACAAAACGTTTGGGACTGGTGCTGATGTTCTGTTCACTTATCTTGGAATCTCCCTGACACTTAAGATAATTTTAATTTTATCTTTTTTTTTTAACCAGGAGTTTATGTGCTGTTTTTCCATAAAAAGTCTCCATAGTTTTGATGTTCAATGAATGATCACATCATGTAACCAGAAAAAAAGTATGTACATCTACATTACATTGGAAATGCTGAAATAAATATTTAGTCTTGGAACATGCAGTCTAGAGCTCAGATCAGAAATGCATATACGTCAATTCATTTAGTCATCACCATGACTCAGCATTTGATAATTCGCAGCTGAATGTGTAAACAAACTCCATTGAACATAGTTTTGTCTTGGGATTATGTAAAAGGTGTTTGAACTAGAATGGCCCATTCACACATTCAGGTCATTGCTTAGATGCTGTAGCCACAAAGTGACGGACACGCATGCCTGAACCAGGCTTTATGGCTGGTTCGCACTTCTGAATGTCTAAATGCAATAATGTACATAACCCTATGTATATCCATACAGCTGACAGCCATCAATATGACTGCAACTGAGCTGCACTTTTCCAGCACCCTCAGTTACGAGGATGGTTGCTGGCTCATTAATATACAGTTCAGTTAGCTAGACTTTCTCCATGCGGTACTTATATGTAAAACTATGTGAAGAAACTCAGCACTGTGAATGAGCCCCAGTAAGGTCTCCAAGTAAGTTATTTTGTGCCAGTTTATATTACTATTTTCTAGTAATCTCCAATCCTGTAACTTCTACCTCCATAATTATACCTGGATAGATCAGGGATCCTTATGGCCTTGAGTGTGGCCCCTGTTTTTGCCAGCATGTGGCAGTGGCAAAAAAATTGGCAATTTACTGCCAAAATTCAATGGCAAACTGCTATTGAGACTCAACGTGCCAAATTTAGCTCGTTTTCAAGATAAATATGGTCTTTTCAAGTCTTTGCAGCAATTTACTGCTAAATTTCGGTAGCAAACCACCATTTTTTTCCTACTACAAAATTCAACAGCGTGGCAGCAGCAGGTCCCCCATCCCCCTGGTGTGTTTGACCAGAAACTGGAAACTGGCTCCCAGACAGCCTGAAGTTGCACACTCTGGGATAGATGGACGCTATCCACAACAAGACAAAAATTCTAAACAAAGGTTCTAAAAACCCAGAGTTTTTTTTAACTTCTATCCAAAATTTCCCTAGAGCAGCATTACACCCCTTCTCCCAAACAAATTCAGACCTATCTAACAGACCTTTCTGATACTAGATTAAACATTTTTTATGATCCATCTTTTACCACTCCTTGCAATACGAAGTGATAATTTTGGAAATATTCAGTATTCTTTGGAGATGCATTTATTTGTCAGAAACATAACGTGTAAACAAGATGGTCTCAGTGACAACTTGGCATCTCTGATAATTGTTTGTCTTAGTCCTCTCTGCTTTCTTTATTGTACTCATTGTAATGCCATTAATTTTTTTTATTTTACATTTTTACATATATGCATTAATGTAAGATATATTTGTGTGTAAAGTAGTAGTATCTCACTTTTACCTGTCTGATGGTACTGCAGAAGTATAGTTACCTGAAAATCCAGAAGCCTTTTTTTCTGGGATGAATGAGAAGATGGTGTTTGCTTTTTAAGGGCACTTCTTCTGACCTCTGTCTCCAATTTACTCTCTGGTCTTGGATGGTCATGTATTCCCTTGGCCTGAAGAAATATGGATATAGGAAGCTGCCTTATACTAAGTCAAACCTTTGGTCCATCCAGTGCAGTATTGTCCATATTGACTGGCAGCTGCTCTTGTAGGTATCAAATCAGAGCTTTAGCAGTAAGGAGCAGGTGGCTGCATTATGCAGAAGAAAGTTGTGCAAGCAGGCATTAAAACCAAACAAACTCTTCCAGCAGCCAGTAGTACAACAGGAGGAGCTTTGGGTCAGAGGAATACTATACCCCAGAACTGGATCTGGTTGTGAGTCTATTTGGCTGAGGTGGAGGTTTAGGGAATTTGCCCTGAGATAAAAGAAGTCATCAAGAGGCTTCTATTAGCTAGTGTCTCTTGAATCCTTAAATAATTGTCAGTGAGCAGTCTATTGAAAACTGAAAGTAAATAGTATTCCCTTATGTACAAAATACCTCTTTAATAAACCAACTTGTTTAACAGTTCACTTTGTCTCTAGTATTAGTGTCCATCTCACAACCAACTTATACCAGCTACTAGAAGGTTTTAAAGAATTGGTGGCAGCGGAAAAGTCTCAGCTTGTGGAACTCTTAAAAGTTATAGTGGCAGACAGTTCCTTAACCCCGAAATATAAGCATTTGCTAGGAAAATAAGAAACCTCATAGGTGAAATTGCCCAGTGATGGAGCAGAATCCCCATGCTTGTCAAAGCCTGCAACCTGACCATCGTTGTGGGATATTTTGAGTGCAATAGAATTTATTTCATTCACAAATGCAAGGAAAAGCGTGAGCATTCATAATTATCATTAGCAAAGAAATGCCAGACCAGTTCCCATTATGATGTATGCAGACATGATTTCTGCACATTCTGTTTTTCATCCACAAAATCCAAAGCACCTAAAAACAGAAGAGGAACATACGTTGCATTTATATTTTACCTGGAAAAATATTGCCTTGTCTTCATGTCTCCAGAAGTTAGTTACTGGGTAGCCACTATGTCCCCGGCAAGGAATTAACTCAATTGCTGAACTGCAGTTTGGGCAATGTTTTTCTGCAACAGAGACAGAGAGATATCATTGCAGGATTTTGCGCGAAGGAATTAAATGATGGTTAATTCAGATGGAAGAATTCTGTATTCCAAAATGTAAACCCCTAAGCAGAACAAAGAATTTGTAAAATAGACCCTGAATCAGAGTGGAATTATAAAATTACTAGTTTCTTCAGAATGGAAGGGGATCATAACTCAAAAATAGTTATAGATTTGATATTCGTCCCCATTCCAGCTCTTCCTCTGTGTAACATTCACTGAGATTCCCATCCCTTCTTTGTATGCCAACCCTTCCTGCTACAGCAACACAGCTTGCTTTTCTCCAGAGATCTAGAAGAGATGGAATAATAGCCAGATCAGTGGTGGGCAGCATGGTACCCTCTCTGTATGTTTTGGACTACAACTCCCATCAGCCACAAGCATGATCAATAGTAAAGGATGAAGGGAACTGTAGTGCAAAATGTCTGGAGGGTACCATGTTGTCTACTTCCCCTGAGCTAGATCACATATTGACTTTGCCAGAGAAGATATTACCAGGCATGGTGGAATAACAGCTAAATAATAACTTTAGCTTGCCAAGAAGGATATTTGCAGGATAGATAACAACTGCTGTGACATAGTTTTAAGATAATTAAACCTTACTGATAGCAGGCCATCTTGTTTAACAGGATGGAAGATAAGGACTCATAGTGCTGATTGGGATATGTTTAGCGTTCACAGAAAATTCACAGTAAGTGCTTCTTCCGACATATTTTTTGGCATTTATGAGACAAAACATGATCCTATAAGCACAATACAGATGAAAAAGTTACATTGGGATTGGGTTATCGATGCACTGTTTCTTCAGATGGTAATGAAAGTATATCCTAGATTCTTATAGGATGTTACTCATAGATTCAAGATTATTGCTGGCTCTTCTAAGTACATCATCTTTGGGAAAGTGATGCGAATTCCAGTGCAATTTTTCCATGTATAATTGTATATACAGTTACCAGATCACTTCAAAAAGTTATCTCATGAATGTCAAAAACATTAATTTGCAAGAGGACGTAACAAACCATGAGGTTCACCTTCTAGTTCCCAGCTCTGCAGTTCTTATATGAGAGATTTTACTTTTAAATGCCAAGTAAATATTTAACAGAGCTGTGCTGAGGTTTGAAATCTACTGGGCAAACTTCCCCTTTACTGAACACTTTGCTAGAAAGGACTCTCTGTGAAGGTCCCCAATGGCTCCCAAATTAGAGCAGAATGTTAAAGCCGTTTCGCGGCCTTTCCCATCACATGTGTCTTACTTTGTTGCTTTTGGCGAGCCTTATCACATATGGCAGGCCGGAGCTGTAGCTTGGTCCCATCTGGCAGGGTACAATTCCTGGCACAAAGCACCACCCCGAGGCAGGACTTCTTGAGGATCTGGCAGTTGTGGTTATTGGTATTGCGCATGGCCCAACCGCTGAGATGCCGCTGCGCATTTTTGTCCTCACTGGAATAGATGAATCGCAAATAACCATCTGGCCACTCCTGGAAGGAATCAAAGTGCTTGTTCTCCTGCATTGGAGGCAAATGGAAGAGGGAAAGAAGAGGTGTAGGATCTATTAACATAATTGTTCATGAATGAGACCAGCCAATCCGTTCCTTTAACTAAAGAAAAAGTGGGTGTGTGGAAGGTAAAAGAAATGTGCAAGACTTCGGCTATTGGGCGGTATAAAAATGTAATAAATAAATAAATAAATAAATAAGACAGCATTTCAACCACAAAAAATGTATTAATTTACAATACCATTCCTGGGCTCCCTGCACAACTGGGAGCTCCAATGCTTGCATGAAGCTTCCCCATGCCAGTAACTTTCCTGTCAATATCTATGTCTGGGTCTGCTCCACACATACATCCCAAATAATGCTGAGATTCTTTACACTAAATTCAACGAGATTGATCATTTGTGGTTGTGCAAATATCACAGGCACCTAATGACATTTCTTTTTGACCTTATTAATGAGCAGCACTATTCTCTTTGTAAACTTTCTTTTTAAAGCTGCATATTTTTTTTTACAAATTCCTTGATGGCTTTGCATCTTCTCTCCACTTTCTTCCATGACTGGACCAACTTATCAAATATTTTCCTTACATAGCAAGGAACAGCAAATATAACTACACACACACACACAGAGTCATTTTGTTAGGCTTCCCTTTATTTCTTGTTTTCTTTTTGTGGGAGTGCTGTGCTCCTCTTTTCCTGTGCTGGAATGGGTATTCAGATATTTAAAACAGCAGGTAGATAAGAACAGCCACACTTCTCCCCTTCCCCCCTCATTTCTATGCAGATCGGAGAATGTGCCATTATTGCTGGATTGTTGCTTGCAGGAACATCATTCACATGATAGAATGTAGTGAGTGAGTGTGTGAAAAGGCCTTTAGAAAACTAGTCTGTAAAACCATTCTAGTAGGTCCATCACTTCCTTCCAAATCTTCCTCAGTACCTGTGGTAACTTGGGGTCATTGATGTCCCAGGTTAATTTCATCCCAAAGGAACAGAAGTAATTTGAGTCCTCAAAGGGGTCTTTTGCCATGTTCACCATAGAACTAGAAGAACAAGATGACAACAAGAAATAGCAAGCAGCATCAAGAATTTCCCCTTTCCCCTCCTCCTTACACACCAGCTGGAGATAGTTTCATTTCAAGCTGTTAAATTTTTGTTGTTGAAAACAGCTTACAAAATAGATACATTTTCTAGACAAGGGATCATTTCTGAAACTTATTATTGTGCCTGTAACCATGTTATAGTGTAATGACTAGTACTTGGAAGATTAACTTTTTGAACTGATTGTGTGAGTGTACATAAATGGAAATGTTGCATCAAAATTGATTCCTCATGTATTTCCCCACCCTACAAGGCCCACCAAGTGATGCATAAGGCACATCTGCACAAAAGCTGGCCATGTTTTCTTGGTGCTGCAGAGCATAATGATGCTGAATTCATACGTGCATGTAACATCCACTGGGTAGAAGAAAGTATGACAGTCTTATGCAAGTTGTACATGCATGTTTTTCATCACATGTACACCTTTTTTTTAGCCTAACATACCTTATGGGATTGTTGTGAAGATATAATGCAGGAAGTGGAGAAAACCATATAGGAAACCCCTTGAAAGAGAGGCAGGATATAGATGAGACAAACAGACAACAGGTATTCAAGTATTTCTCCATTTAATGAATCCATGTCTCTATGATGTCAAAGAGGAAACAAATAGTGAAAGTAAGTTGATCAGAGTTTCAGTGAAAAGCCAAGGGCTGAAAAGGAGCAGACAATGCCCTATGCACAGTTACCTTGGAGTAAGTTCCCCTGAATGCAATGGATGGCAGGGTAGACATGCATTGGTTTGCACTGAACAGCTTTGCATGACTTGCCTTGAACAAACTGCGCTGTCCTCGCCTTTCCTTGCGCTTGGCCTCTGTCCGTGGCTGGAGGTGCTGAAATCACCTTGAAGTTACTCTTTCCACCTCAGGCTTGTCTTCTGATCTGCTCATGCAGGGATGAACACCTTTTGTGTCCCTGACCTTCACCCTCCCACATACCTGATCTCTGCTGTGTTAAAGCGCGTGGGTGGCGGCTCCTCCCCCACCTTTAGTCTTGACGCCTGAGGAGTAAGAATCAACACACACACCCCTCCCCAAAGATCAAGCACCCCAACAAGGCGCCGATCCCCAAGTCAGCAAAGCCACAGCTGTCTTATGGGGGTGCAGGGAGAATATGATCCTAAACTTGCTTACTCAGAAGTAAGTCCTCCTGATGCTATGTAGACTTGAGAAAGTGAGAAAGATTTTGAGAATTATATTTTGCTGTTTAAAAGCTGAATCCACAACGTAGTTAACCTAATGCCTTGCCCATTCAACTGTTTTAGGAAGTTATTTTTATTATTCAGAATTATTATTATGCGTAATTTGACCTCCAGCCATAAATACGTAGACCCCGATTGCTCTGACTTGTGACTTAAATCCCATTGGAAACCAGTGTAACAAATTAGTCACTTCTGGGGAGGGGCTGAGCTGACTTTGTTGCCGCTAAGCCCCTTTAGTGAAAGTATGTCAGCTGAAGTCTAAATAACGTTGAGGACTTCCTTCCGAGTAAACAGTCTCCCCCTCGGATGACACAGGTGTGGTTTTGTTGACTTGAGGATCAGCACCTTTTGGGAGTGTTTGTTCTTTGGGGGCGGGAAATGTTTTCTCACTCCTCGGGCTAATTTTAAATAGGAGAGGAACCGCAGATCCAAAAGGCTGCAGATAATTGAGATGGGACAGTCGATTGGGCAGTTTGGTCCTGATCCAGCTGAACCAATGGAATTTTACCTGGATCCAAGACTACAGGTTTGTTATACACAAACTTCATTATCCAAATGGGGATTGTTCTGGCGCCGCTGTGAGAGACAAAAATGAGCATGTTTGCTTGTGACAAACTGTGGCATATGTAGCAAAAGCTGTTCAAAGCACCTGAGATGAACCATCAATCAAAAGGCGAAGAGATGGAATTGACATCTCCAGGAAGAATGGTGTTTTCTCTCCCACTGGCACTTTCACTTCCCAATCCTGAACACTCTTGTGGGGGGAGCGGATTCTTATTGAGAGCAACAAGACTCATTTCCAGGCAAATGTGACCAGGATTGCAGCCAGCCGGCTGGCCTAATCAGAGTTCTCAAGACAAAATAAGGCTGCAGTCCTCAAGATATCGAAGCAGGTGAGCTCAGTGTGATGTACTCTTCAGCTAAAAACATATTAGCAGTCTCAGCCGCTGCAAAGAAATGCATATTATGATTTTTACGATGTCCATTTTCTACTCAGGTGTCTCCCACGCCTATAATCCCCCCTCCCCAAAACCTCCCAGACCTAATTGCCCAATGCATAAAACCTAGCTCAATGGAAAGGCTTGAATATAGCTGATAACGATTTATATTCTTATTCTTAACATAAATACTCGGAAGAAATCACATCTTTCCTCTTAACCTATGGCTCCCAGGGTTGTTGTGAAGATAAAATAGGAGAGCGACAACCAATACCCTATTGGTTGGAGGCAAACCATCCATCAATCACAAATATCTATAGAGCTTTTGCAGTATTACTGTTCAGTTTGCAAACAAAGAAACTCCCTTCAAACCTTTTATGAGGAATTCTGCAGTAGTATGTCAATATTTCATCACACTAATAACACAAAGGACAATGTTCATTTCATTACGTGAGTAACAAAAATATTATGTTATGATGTTTTTGTCTTTTGTATGTTAGCTTCCCTGGGAATTTTTAACTGAGGAAGGCTTATGTACATATTTGTGGTTGCAAACCTATATCCACTTACTTGAGAGTAAGTCTCATTTAACTTAATGGGACTTCTGATTAGACATACATTAAACTGCACTGTGAATGAATATATTATTCGCTTTGCTCTGTAATTAAAAAAACCTCTCTCTCTCTCTCTCTCTCTCTCACACACACACACACACACACACACACACACACACCAGATTGTTACTGTTGATTTGCAATTTTTTACTCCACTAATACCATTCAGAAGTTGCTTACACTGCAATCCTATGAATGTTTACTCAGAAGTAGGTCCTATTTGATTAGACATGCCTATTGCTCTAAATTAAGTAATGCTGCAATCCTATACACACTTAATTCCCATCTAACTCATGGGATTTATTTCAGCACATAAGATTATATGGCAATTAGACTACACTTTAAGGGTGCAACATAGCCATCTGGGGAATGCTGTAAATTGAAGGGCTTTTCTCGGTCTAAACATGCATAGGATTGCACCTTAGTGACTAATACTCATGAAGGACAGCTTGACTACATTCGTGCACACATTTACTTGGGAGTAAGCCCCACTGACCTCAGACTCCAATCCAATGCCCATTTTTATGGGGGTAAAACTGACTGAATTCAGGGGGACATACTTCTGAGATTCCCTCTAACAGTAACCCTTACTTCTGAGTAAATATGCACAGAACTGAGTGGGCCTTACTACTAAATAGACATGGCTAGGATTGGGTTTGCACCATCATCACATTATAAACACTCCTGAGCGATTCTAGGAACCTTTGAGCTCACATACCATCACCGGTTGCAACTGACAATGCACTTACTAATGAACAAAATGAAATATATTTGCAGTGGTACTCGACAGCCTAAGGCTATAATCCTAGGAACATTTTCTAGGGTGCAATTGCCATCGAACAGAGAGGGATCTATTTCAGAGTAAACTTTTCTAGGATTCCACTACTGCAAGTTTTATAAATTAGAGAATGCTCAGTGTTTGATATGCAGCTGTACTATCAGCAGATGAGGTTCATATCTGGTGGTTAAAATCTACTGGAGAAAGATAAGTGTGTTAATAAATGGTATTACAGTTCTGCCTATTGACCCTTATCTGTATCTTCTAAGGCTGCAGTCCTGTACTCATTTACCTGGGTGTAAACATGCATAGGATTGTGTTATTAATCATTGCTAGAATGTTTTGTAACAAATTGAAAAATGATTGCCTTTTGTTGACTGTTTAACAAAGATACATAACAAAACGAACAAATTAAACTACGACTGGAGAAGGAACTATCAAGATAGATTTGTGGGAATTTGGATTTTATTTGTTCATTACTGAAATTGGACTTTATTTGTTCATTACTGAAATAAGAAACATATTGACAATATTCTTCCTTTCTTTTTGTTTTCATACTTCTTCTCAGTATTTTGCTGATTGAGATTTCTCACAATTTAAAAAACAGCAACACAGATGGTAGACTTTATGTATGTATTTCAAAGTATTCATAACTCTATTTATTAAAAATACCCATACTGCTAAAATAAAAGACCCCCCCAGTCCACCTCTATGCCATAACCCATAGTCCTTTTACAAATTGTAATTTCCTTAATACTTCTGTCTGTGTTTGATGTTAGCCTCTATATTTATTGCAAAGAAAAAATAAAGTCAATTGAATTAATCCAGCTGTGGGGAACCATTGTTGTCCCATTATCCCTATTGGCAATGCTGGCTGGGGATGATGGAAGTTTGTATCCTATATATACAGGGCCTAAGGTTCCCTATACCTGAATTAACTGGTACGCATTTACAGTGCCCACCAGATGTTTTGGGCAGGGCTACAATCTCCAGAATCTCTGACATACTGGTCATACTGTATGGTATGGTCATACTGGCTGGGGCTTATGGGAGTTGTAGTACAAAACATCTGGAGGGCACCAGCTTACCCCTTTAATTTATTTATTTGCTCTGATAGTCAGGAGGGCTAATGGCAAAAAATTGGCTGTGATATATGGGGATCCTATGTTTGCAGTCCTACACATGTTTACCTAAGAGTAAGTCCAACTGAACTCAAGACTTATTTCTGAGTAGACATGTATAAATTCACAGTATCATAGCCATGGCAACATAGTGTAACATTTTCTTACAAGGGAAATTAAGGCTGCGATCCTATACACATTTTTCATTGAATTCCATTCAACTCAAGGACTTATTTCTTAGTACTAGACAGACAGAGGATTGCACAAGTATGAAATTTGGATTGTCTCTATCCTTTCAATATTTCTGAATATTTTAGGGAGCCATCCTATGCATGTTTAAGACAGTAAAACGTCCTACAATTCCCAGCATGCCCCAGTCAGCCATGCTGGCTAAACATGTATAGGATTGCATCCTCAATGTTTGTTAGATATAGAAAAATATTATTTTTTCTGCAGTTCTAACAGAGACACCTAACAGCATGTTCAGTATTACAGAACGCAGTTGGACTTACTCCTGAGTAAATACGGTGCAAGTCTCTACCAGGATGGTAAACTTTTAAAGCCACAGAACTCACCCCCGCCTCGAGCAGGGGACCCTTCTTATTTGCCTCTTCCCAATGGACAGAAAAAGAAATAAGGGCCATTCAACTTAGTGAGAATTGTTTCCAAGGAAATATGCATTGGATATTCTCCGTCCTTCTCCTGGCTCCAGGGCTCGACGCCAATCTGCAAACTAATAGCGTCGCCCTCAATGCTTTTTTACAAGCCGATCCTACGCACGTTTACACAGCAGTAAACACAATTCCTACCAAGGAAAGCTGCGTAGGATTACACAGCTCTTTGAAGCCATGCTCCTTGTAAACCAGCGGGGCTTACTCCCAAGGAGACCTAACTAGGATCGGTCCCTCAGCGTACGCACCCAGCTAGTCCAGAACCTCCACGTGAGAATCCCAGGCCCAGGAAGTAGCAACAACCACCCGCCGAAGGGGCGTCAGGCGCCGCCCGGGCGCTCATTAAGGCTGCACGTGGCTCTGCCTCTGGCCTTCTCTGGAAGTATTGGAAGCCGCTATGATACAGGTCAGTTTATAGGCTGGGAGATGTTTGACGCGTGCCTCCAATGTTAGTCTAGCTAAAGTCCTATTGATTCCAATGGGTCTAAGTAGGACTAACACTGGCTGTAACCCCGGGGTCTTCTGTGCAAGGCTATCCCGCCGCTCCTTGCTTTGCAATCCTACGTGCATCGAGAGTGTGTGCGTTTTACGTCCGACTAAATCTGCTTCTTTAATAACGCCTAGTACGCTTTCCTGGAAAGGAAGGCCTCTTGGATAAACTCCCGCAGGTTCGCCTTGCAATCGCCGGCATGGTTTACCAGGCGTTAAGGACTGTGATCCTGTTGGGGCTTACCTGGAAATAAGCGCCGCTGGACTGGGAATAAATGCCAAGTAGACCTTCATGGAATCACTTCGTGAATCCGGGCCTACCGAGTAGAAGTTTAGGAACAGACTGCAAAGCAGCTTTCTGGAGTTCTGGTTTGTTTTGAAGATTTGGCCCCCTCCTCGCCTTTAAATCAAATAAGTTGGAGGGGGGAGTGTTTACAACAGATTATTATTATTATTATTATTTATTTATATAGCACCATCAATGTACATGGTGCTGTACAGAGTAAAACAATAAATAGCAAGACCTGCCGCATTAATAAAATCATAATAAAACAATAAGGAGGGGAAGAGAATGCACCAAACAGGCAGTATAAAAGTCAGAACTCAACGGCTCTTCTTCCTCTGATAGGCAGCCGCCACAAAGCGGTCTTCCCCATCTTGGTGTCCTTCGCATATTTTGCACTAATGCAAAATGCATATTTTGTAAGTTCCATCAGCACTAATCAGGAAACAAAGGAGTTGTAGCCGAAAACGTATAGAGGTCACCCGGCTGACCAAGGTTTTTGGCTTCCGCAGCATCAGCTGGCAGTTGAAGTAGCAGTTACTTCGGGCCGGCCGGCCGGTAGTAGTAAGTTGTTTGCAGCTGCCCCTTCTGGTGCCAATAGCTGGAACCAGGCCGCCTATGTCCCTGTTTAGTAAGAGAATTTAACACATTGCTCCCTTGTTACTTTACTTTCTCTTCTCCCCGCCCCGGGTTTAAAGAGCTTTTCTACCTTGCTTTTGTGATAGGGAGGGGAGAAGCTTTTCTTATGGCCACCACCCTATGCGTATTTACCTGGAAGTAAGGTCCACTGAATTCATTGGGACTTTCTTCTGAGTAGGCATGCATAGGATTGTACTTGAAAGTCGAATGTGAGTTTCTCTACTCCAGGGTTTTCTCCTTGCCGCAACTGCTGTGAGCTGGTGCTCCTTGGCTGTATTGACAAGACATATTTAGGGAGCCACTGGACTTTTCTCTGCTGTGTTTCAAATGTATGGTTGGGCAAAGTGCTGGAATTACTTGAAGCCTCAGAGGAAGGCTGCCACCCATGTTTTTCTGGTGGCCCCCTTAGGGTGCAATCCTATGTGTGTTTAGACCGGGTGGGGACTGCCTACAATGCTCAATATGCCTCAACTGGGAGTTGGAGGCCCCGTACATATAGGATTGTAGATTTATTTTTTATGGAAGGCTAGCTGGAGGTTAGTGGACACACATTTTGGGTCAGATTGGTTGGTGCAGGTTTGGACTAGTAAATTTTGTGAAGGGCCTTCTACCTCTCTCCTCATTTTCATAATTTGAGCATTAAATGAATATTGCTAATCAATTTATTTGTTTGGGACTCCAAGATTGAAATGATTCTTTCCCCCTCCTTTTTTCTTACCTAAAGGAAGAAGAGAGTAGAGAGAAGGAAGGTGAAATGCCAGACAGAACTGAATACTACGTAAATATCACATGATATACGCTAAATTGTTCAGTCAATATAAAAAACAATACATGGTTTTAGAGACTCTCCCTCCTTTGCATTTTTCAACATGTTCAAAATCCTTAGCTTTAAAAGTCAGTGTGAACTAAGAATGAAAGCCACTTGAATAATTACTCTGTACTGTTTTTGCTTCCCAGCTCATTCATAAAACCACTATTTTTGTCCTTGAATGTTTGTGGAAGCTTTCCTTTTTCCATTTTAGCAGATGTCAGGGTTATCCAGCTATGCTCTTGTCTTGGCTTTCTTGTTTGAATTATAGTATCATAAAGTTGGAAGGGATCTCAAATGTCATTTAGTCAAACCCCCTGCTGATGCAGGAAATCTGGTAATAAATCATCCCTGATAGGTGGCCATCCAGCCTCTGCGTATGAACCACTAACGAAGAAGGACCCACCACTTTGCAGTGACACTGTTCTTCTGCCTTCAAAGATTTTAACTAGAACATACTACGCTTTGTTTTTGGTATAGCTTGTGTAAGTTTTGAAAAAATGATAAGGCAATGGAAGTCAAGTCTGAAAATGGTACTGCAGAATTATTATGCCTTAAGTTTTTAAATATGTTCTGCTTTTCTGCTCCTAGAGTTCTGAAAGTGGTTCATCATGCCAAATATGAAGAAGAAACAATATTCTGCCCAATTCTGTAATAAACAAATAAAAAAATTGTAAAAGTTTTAAAGACTTCACCTCACAAAGTCAAAATAGCAGCCCCCAAACAAAGCTAACATCAAATAAAACATTCATTTAATAATAAAATGAACAAATATTTGCATTCTGTAGGAAGGCCCTTAACCTTGTTGAGTCTTAATGCAGGAAAGCGTGAAAAATTAAAACATGGTGCTGCTGTTGTGTGTATTTCCCAGGCGATCATATGCATAGTTTTTTTGTTGTCTATTTCCTCTGTCTTTGCAACTAGGGACTGCTATTGACATTGTTCAAGATAGTGGTACATTCACCTATGTGTTAAGCATGTGAGTGCCATGTGGTTAAGATAAGTGTATATTAATTTCTCAGCAAAAGCATATTTGACCAAAGTAGAGAAGCCAGTCTGGAAAATGCTTGCCTTAGCTGTCAGTGGGTTGCCGTTTGGCAACCATTTGGGTTGCCATTTGTGTACCTTTTAAGACAGGTATGTGTCTTAAAATGGTGCTGGAATAGGCCTCCGGGTATTTTGCTTACAACTCCCATCATCCTTCACTATTGGCTGTGCTGATGAGAGATGTAGAGCAAAACATCTGGAGGACCACAGGGTTTCAAAGGCCTTTTGAACCAGACAAGTTTTATGGTCAAGATGGCCATAGAATTAATACATAATATACTCTTTCTTGTATTTATGTAGCACATTTCTTATGGATATAGGGATTTATTTTTAAAGAAATAGTGTACATTGTGTTTGACCACCACAGACTACTAGATGTCTAGACCTACTGTGGTGGAAAGCTAACATTCAATAATAGAAAACTAATTTTAAAGTGTTGCTTTTGCTTTTTATTCTAGCTAGAGTCATTACTAAGTGATGCCTTTAAGGGGAAGGGATTTCAGAAAATAAATGAAATGGTACAAGAAAAGGAGATTTATCCTCCTCAGAAGTACAACAAGCAACTATTAAACCAACTAGACAAAGTTCTAAAAAAGGCAAGTAGGAGATCCCCCCATCACTTCATCTTACAAAATTAAATTCATTAAATTGCTTTTTTAGGCCATAACATATTTAGGGATTCTTCCATCCTAGGAACTAGACAAAAATGAGTTCTCAAACGTTTCCCTGTTGTTGAAGTGCATTCAGCTATACTGTAGAAGTGATCCTCAAGAAGGTATAAATCTGCTTCTTCAGCAAGGATTGATACCAAAGATAAGTAATCCTATGCATACCATGTAAACTGATCTGCCATATAATCTGTTAATCAGACTGGACATATTTTTTTTTACAAACCTATGATATTGTAGCCTAAGGTGACCAAACTCAACTCAATATTCCTTCTTTCAATGGCCAAATCACTTTTTAAAAAACATTTGGAAGAAGTTTTTTTGGCCTCGATTTGGTATGTGAGCAAGGGTTGCGAGCTTCATTTTTGCTGTATGTGGTTGATGTAGTGTTCTTAGAAGATGTGTGATATGTTAATACAAGAAGAAACCGGTTTTATTGGAAATTGAAATTATTGGAAATTGAAAGTAAGTCCATGAAGTCTGCAAGCAGTATCCATGAGAAAACTCCCCCCTGCCTCAACACAGAAGCAACAGCCCACGTTCAAATTTGCACAGATGGGGGAGGAAAGCCTTGATGAACTACGTTTTGGCCTTAAATTGTCTACCTTTCAATAGCAAAAGGAAAGTCTGATTTGGAATAGAGCTCACACACCTGTCAACAGTTAAGTTATGAAGCAAAACCAGTAATTCGTTTGCCTAGGTTAGCATGCTGCAGCTGTCCCCAGAGTAGACTTTAGGAAGCCCGGAATTATAGGTGGTAATGGTTAAATGGTTTGCTAGGCCTCAAACTTACGTTTAAGGAGTGGTGTAGTGGTAAATTTGGAAGTGCAGTTGCTCATCATGACAGTCCCATAGCTACAATCCCCCCCCCCCCCCCGGAAAGAATCCCAAAATTCAGGCAGCTTTGTTTATCCATGTCAACAAGCCAGTTCTAGCAGTTTTATCTCAAATCATGAGCAGGCCTTTTGTAAAGTTAATGGATTTTAATTGCCCATTCAAGACCAAACCACCACAAAATTCTTTACACCACAAGAGGAGGAAATATTTTGTTGCTGGGAAAATTCATTTCCTTTCAGCTATTGTGAAGATTGCAGCTAAACTCAGAGGCACTTGGCTCCATTCCATCACTGCTTTTAAGTGCCAGAAGATAGTGGTGGAGGGAGGAATGCAGGAGGAACAGAAGAGTAGTATGGGGCAAATCCTTTGCCTTGCTCTCCTCCTCCTACGAAAACGCTGTCATTGGTCCTTTTACATCCAACTGCCCCATATAACTGCATTTTGCTGTTCGTACAAAATTAGTTTTAAACATTCATTTGACTCTGCTTGTGTTTTGACTTTACATGGTCACTTGGTTCGAAAGGACAAGAGATTTTTTGAGCCTCATAGAACCAAAAGAAAGTAAATACTTGGTCAATCTTGTTGAAGACTTCTTTGACACAGCCTTGGTAAGTAAATGGAAATCAAACTGTTGGATTGTGTCGGGTCCTTTCCACAACAATGGGCCAAACAACCTAACCCTTTAACAAACCATGGATTAACTCTGGGTTGTTTAACTCATGAACAACCCACAGTGTCTGGGTTCAGACATCACACTAACAATGTACAAATGGGATTGTTTATTCAATAGCTTGCTTATTCAAACCAGAAAAGGTGTGTGCATCCTCTATACACCCCTCAAATCATGGGTTGATTAATTAACCCACCTTTTGCTGCTTTGACTTGTGAACCAGGTCAATATTTGTGACAAAAACATTTATTTATTTATTTATTTATTTATTACATTTTTATACCGCCCAATAGCCGAAGCTCTCTGGGCGGTTCACAAAAATTAAAACCACAGTAAAACACCCAACAGGTTAAAACACAATTATGAAATACAATATAAAAAGCGCAACCAGGATAAAACCACACAGCAAAGCTGATATAAGATTAAAATACAGAGTTAAAACAGTAAAATTTAAATTTAAGTTAAAATTAAGTGTTAAAATACTGAGTGAATAAAAAGGTCTTCAGCTGGCGACGAAAGCAGTACAGTGTAGGCGCCAGGCGGACCTCTCTGGGGAGCTCGTTCCACAACCGGGGTGCCACAGCGGAGAAAGCCCTCCTCCTAGTAGCCACCTGCCTCACTTCCTTTGGCAGGGGCTCACGGAGAAGGGCCCCTGTAGATGATCTTAATGTCCGGGTAGGTACATATGGGAGGAGGCGTTCCTTCAGATAACCTGGCCCCAAACCGTTTAGGGCTTTAAATGTCAATACCAGCACTTTGAATTGGGCCCGGACCTGGACTGGCAGCCAATGAAGTTGTAAAAGGACTGGCGTAATGTGATCTCGCCGGCCAGTCCCTGTTAATAACCTTGCTGCCCTGTTTTGCACCAGTTGAAGTTTCCGGACCGTTTTCAAAGGCAGCCCCACGTATAACGCATTGCAGTAATCCAAACGAGAGGTTATCAGAGCATGGATAACTGTAGCTAAGCTATCTCTGTCCAGATAAGGGTGCAGCTGGTATATCAGCCTGAGCTGATAAAAGGTGCTCTTTGCCACTGAGTTCACCTGTGCCTCAAGTGACAGTTCTGGATCCAAGAGCACCCCCAAACTACGGACCCGATCCTTTAGTGTAGGATAATGTGTGAAGGGGTGATGCTCATTCCTAAATATGTAGTGGAAGTATATCAGAGGGATATGTGAAATTGGACTTTGCTGTCCGTTGTCCCTAAGTGTTTAGGAACACATTCCTGCCCTTTTCACACTTTTTCACCATGTGGAAACAATTTTCAGTGGCAAGTGTGAAAGAACGGCCCCTAAGTGGTCATAATATCATGAAGTTCCGTTTTTAAGAAGTGTATGCAAGGCACGCTTGAAGACCGTGCATATGGAATCTTATAAATTAGGGATGGCTCTAGCCAACATTGTTAGGTATGATGGGAGTTGCAGACTAACAACATCTAGAACAGTGGATTTCAACTGGTCCAGACCTGAAACCCACCTCAAACTCCCAACCTGCAACATGGGATCCACTTTCACAATTTTCTCCATGCCCAATGTGATGGCAACAGCTTTCCTGCGGCCTACTTTTGCCTCATGGACCACCAGTTGATCTAGAAGGCCACACATTCCCTATCTCTGTCATAACTGCTTGAAATGAATCATATAAATAGTTAATTATAGTAATAATTCATGGCACGTCTGAAGTGATTGGGAAGAATTTTGGATGTTCTATGTTCTACAGAGATGAGGTATTTATTTGGGATATCTCCATTCAGCTTCTGCTCTCTCCCTTTCCCTCCGCCCCAACCTCTTGTTTTCAGATTATTGGCAAAAGCAACACTGAAGGTCAGTCACTAAATAACTTCTATAGTTATCTAATGCTTTTAAGTAGAGTGGCTGTCATGGCTGTTTGATGGATATGTTTTTGTAATTACGATCCTATATGCAGCGAGCACACTTAAGATTTACTTGTGATGCATAGGATTGTACTATGCGTATCTTATAGTTGAGCTTTTTTCATAAACTGCTTTGAGACTTTGGGTTGTATCCAATGTTATTCTAATGTAAATCCCATTCATTTCAAAAGATCTACTCTAAGTAGGACTAACATTGGCTATAACACCTTGTAGAAAAAAGACCAATTATGGGCACCAGGTTGGGGAAGGCTGTATTATATAATCAACTACAACTTTTGTTGATTCCTGTGGGCCCCTTCCGCAGGATGGGAGCACTCTTCTCAGCCTCCCTCCCACCCATTCCCTGTTGCAGTAATACCTTGTAAGCCAAGTTACTTCAAAAACTGAACTATGGATTGTCCTAGGGATTTGCACTTACCTCAGTATCTCAAAAGCCACATATAGTTGTGCATTACCAAAATGTATTTAATTAGTCAACAAGTAATCGATCAGTTAAACATTTTGAGGTTCTAGTAAAAATGCTGCAAGTAATTTAAACTTTAAAAATGTCCTTTTAAAGTCAGTATGCAAAAGATAGTCCTCTTGTGCAATATGATAAAACTCTGGTCAAACTGATTGGGGGAGATTGCAAATCCAATGAGTGAGCTAGCAAAGCATCACTTAAGTTAAGTAGTCTTGTTCACCCTCTTACCTGATAATGGCTATTTACCTGTACACCCCTCCCCCTTCCGAACTTATTGTTTTAGGCAGAAGGCTATTGCTAGACTCCTTCGTTCCGTATTTGGGACATCTAGCTACTGAACCTAATGTGACCTGTGCCCTTCGGCAAGAGGTTAGTTTCAAATGAGGAATATGTAGAATGAGTTCTTAGAAGCAACATGTTAGTGACTTATTTCCTGCCTCTTCTCTTCGCATTTCTTCCATTCACTGCATCAAAGGCTCTGAGGACCTTAAACACTCTGTTGGATAATGTTGGACGAGAGGAAAGAAAGAAATTTGCTGTATCTGAAGAGATGTGTCTCCTGACGTAAGTAGGTTTGTAATACAAGGCTGAACCCTTGTGTGTGTGTGTGTGTGTCCTGCTGCACTCTCTCTATTAGATGCTAGAGAAGAGTGTTTTGTCTCCCATCTTACCCGGAAATTCCTATTCTTCCTGCTTAGCAGAAACTTGGGCTTTTGCTGAAGTACAAAAGGGAGGAAACAGTTAACGTGGGCTATCCTGTGGCAACTTTGCGCTATGGAAAGTGCATGAGCAGAAACCAGCCAGGGCACCTAATTTTTACCACTTGCCTCTGACTAGCGCATCCCTCTGTAGTTTCCAACCTGTTCCACAGGGTCATCCCCTCCCCCCCCATCCCCTTTGAGGAACAGCCCTTTGGATGGCATGAGGGACTGTTCTAGGTAAAGAAAGGGATCAGGAAAAGTCCAGTGACCCACCTTGTGTAAGTGAGAGTGCTTTCCGCTAGTGCAAAGCTGCTATTGGATACAGCCCAGGGTTGCCTTGTTTGCCTTGTTAATAGATTTGTGTGCCTGTTGCAGTGAGTAATAAAGGCGGTAGGAGGGAGGTCATTTGGTTGTTGTGACCCTAATCTGTAATTTTTAAATTAGTTTTTATTGTAAAATTTCAACAAGAAAAAAAATATAGTTACATAGATTTGAATACATCAAATATCAGTTTCAATACATGCATATGAAATGTATTTTCATTCTCTCTCTCTCTCTCTCTCTCTCTCTCTCTCTCCCTCACTCTCTCTCACACACACACACACAGAGAGAGAGAGAGAGAGAGCATACTAAGACAAAGGCAGACTACTAAATATCTGTATGAGTATCCGTATACGACCTGTTCAAATGATGGAAGCATTGTTAGGTCCTCAGTCTGTTGCATTATAGGAGGTTGTAATATCAATCTTTAGCTGTCAAAAGGGCACAGAGAATCCATTTCTGTTGACTGTAGGGAGCTAATTTTAGAGGTCATGAACATCGGTAAATATTAAAGAGTGTTTCAATAGAAAGTTTATCGATATAATAATATTTTCCCCCAAACAAGCAACTGTTAGGCTGTCAAACATGTGGTTAAAAGAAGCATTGGCTGCGTTACACCTCCAGCAATTAGCCAACTTAGACAAACCCTTATTAAAGTCACGTTTTTAACTGTAATCTGTCATGTTGCTGTCAAAAGAATACATTGATCAATTCTGGCAAAAGATCCTGTACTTTCCTCTCATTTTATTTCATTATATAAATTTTGATCTCTCTGTACCACATATTTAATACTCAAATTATCATTTTCCTCTCCCAAGGCATAAAACTCATTATTGGGTTGTGTTGTTTCAGGAAAGAACTTGCAAAAACAATTCTGGATGTTGGTGGTAAGATCCTTCATATCTTGGTCAGGGCTGGGAAAATCCCAGGTACCTGTTTTGACTAGGCATTAGAAAACTGAAGCTAGAATTTAAGAATATGACCGTTTTAGAATCCTGTGAGAGCTGATACCTTAAAACTGATGCTCATTCTCTTCCTCCAAACCTAGGCTGACACAGAGTAATTTGAAATATTTTTCCACCCCTAACTTTTATGTTGTTCTGAAATGCTTGTTTAACGACGTTGTTCTGAAATGCTTGTTAAATGCTGTGATTGTGAATTTTGAAAAAATGCTTCTATGCACAATCCTGTTGTGCCTCTGTGCTTGCAGGCCCACACTTGCACAACAGGGCTTTTGTGGTTATAAAAGTAAGCCAAATGGGCAGAAACGTTCATTTCCAGAACAGGTCAGGTCAGCGGAACTCGCAGATGGATGTTCTATTGTCCTGACCTTTAATCGCTAGTTTCCACGCTTTGTTTTAGAGGCTCAAAAGCTCCATTGCGCAGGTTGTGGGTCCTGCAAGCACAATGGAACCATGGGATATTGCCCACAGGGATATATTCAATATTAGTCTTAACTTAAGTCCCATTCATTTCAATGGATCTACTCTTAAGTAGAACTAACATTGGCCACAACCCACAATGCACACATCATTTTGTTTACTTGGAGCTGGAATTGTTGTGTGTAAGAATAGGAGCTGTGAAGTCCCAGTTCACAAATCTCAGGTTGCTCATGTACTCTCTCAGCATACTCTAGGCAATTTTTCAGCCTCTGGATGTAGAATTAATTAGTGATACTGGCCTACGTCGCAGGGTGATGGACGAATGAGTGAGTTAATGTATGTAAAGCACATTGAGCATTTATGGAAAGCACTGGTGATTTTGTACTAGTGAGTGGAAAGTGGAAAATACTTCTGCTCAGGCCGAGCGGGGGAACCTGACTGTCACCAGTCCCCCTACTTAGTGCAACACTCTGTGTCGCATCCTATACTGTTCTGGAGGGTCCCACAACCCCAAGAATCTTGCTTTTGTGGGGACTGCATTGCATGGATGGGATCAATGAAAATCTGCTGCCTTACTTTGTACAAGTGCTTTCTGCCACCGCTGGATACAATTCTGTATGAATACTAAGCATTTAAGAGATAGAATCGAGCTTTCAGTTTAATGGGGAAAGCTTCTATCACTGATGGAAATAAACACTGGTCTCTTAGTTTTATATCTGGTCAAACACTCAGAGTTTGCGAGATTTGGGAAATGTTTTCAATGCTAAGGTGAGAGAGTTTCATTCTTCACAGTTCCTCTGTCCATGCTAGTTACCTTAAATATCTGATAAGCCCCATTATTGTCGTTGTCATCCTCTTCCTATTGTGTTGCAACTTGGATAGAATACCTAACTGAGGTTGGGAGAAATAATTTCAGTCTGTTTCTGATGCTGCTAAAGGACAAGAATTAATTGATAAGACAAGTATTTTGCAGTATTCTGAATGTAATCTCTGTCTGTATTTCCCTTCACCCCAGCTCCAAACATGACTATGGAGGGAAATGTAATGGCTCAAACTCACTTCCACTGCTATTCGTATTTAGACTTGAAAGTATTTATGGTAGATTTAAGAGAAGGGCTGAATTTAAGGAGAGTATAATTTGAATCTTAGGATGAAGAATGTTTTAATTTGGTTGTAGTCATGTTTAATTTGAAATGAGTGTGCTTTAGAAATGCTGTGAACAACCAAGACTTTGTCAGATCTTTCTGCATATTCATGGCATTTTCAGCATCACATTCTTTTGAAAAATGAGATCTTTCATAGCAATGATATTAAATCAGGTAAGGTAATTGTGGCTAGCTCATTCTCATGGCTTTTAGGGGCCGAGAGTGACAAAGCATTGTTGAATTGTGGCCAAATAATCTGTGACATTCACATATGGACTGACTATGCCTAGTATTAGAAAAATCTCAAAGAAAATCCTCAAAATGGAGCACTGCCATAATAAATTCTGTTTTATTTCAATAAGACCTAAATAGAAGGAGGCGGTGGTTGGAAATACTACAAACAAAGTTGGGGTAAACACCCTCCAACCACAAGCAAGAAAACAAATAGTCACAAAAACTGTTTAAATAAATGCCGTTTGTGTGTGTGTGTGTGTGTGTGTGTGTACTTACAGATTTGTGAAATAGAATTGGGGCAGTGTAACGTAACTTGCCAATGAGAATAAGATATATACATTTATTTCAATAAGATACATAGCAATAGCTGTAAATTTCCCTTTTTCCTTTTGGTAGAACGATTCCCCTCCCCCCCCCCCAATCCTGCCAAATAGACTCTGTTGAACGCTGAATAGAGTAGTTCTTGGGGGAATCCGCACGTCGTACTGAGATCGCTTCTAAGCGACCCCAGTGTGGCGTGAAAGCGATCGTGTAACTTGCCTTTGGAAGAGCCGACGAAGAGACATCCTTCCCGCCGCCGCTGCCACCCGCAGACCTCCTCACCGGCTGGGACAGAGAGCTCGGGGGAAGAAGGCAGGGTGGAGAGCTTCTTCCACTCTCAACCCCGCCTTCTTCAGCCGAGCTCTCCTCGCCGGTCAGCGAGGAGGTCTGTGGGTGGCGGAGGGAAGGACGTCTCTTCGTCGGCTCTTCCAAAGGTAAGTTACACAATCGCTTTCACGCCGCACTGGGGTCGCTTTGAAGCGATCTCGGTACGACGTGCAGATTCCCCCCTTGATTTAACTTTGTGCTGGGAAGGAAATGTGTTCCTCATTGCTTGCAGAAGTTTCTTTGCAAATGGATTGCGGTGCTGAGCATGTTGCTTTGAAGAATTCTTCTCTCTGTCCTGCAGACTATGACATCCAGGTTGCCATTGTGGAAGCTCTGTTCAGGCTGATGTTGAAAAAGTGGAGAGATGACGTTGTTCACAATTGGTTTGAAGATCAACACCTTGTGAAAGCTTTTAGAGAAATCAAGGATAGAGATTTTGAGACGGTAAGGGCTTTTGAAGAACACCTTGTGAAAGCTTTTAGAGAAATCAAGGATAGAAATCTAGGATACTTCTTGGGCTAGTTTCGTTTCCCCCCCATCTTTTAATGTATAACTGCATTGATTGTATTCTCGTGGAAGTGGGGGGTGGGGCAGAGGAGGAGACAAATCAAACATTGCTGCTTGACTTTAAAACAAATCTGTAGACAATCAATTCTGTTTTGTATTGATCTGGGACACTAAACTGAAATCAAGTTTGCGTTACAAAATGTGTGCACTTTGCCTGGGTTGCCACTCAATAGTGTCTGTGATTTTATACAAATTCTTGAATTCAGCCCAGGAATGATTTTTGGAAATAACTGTCACTCATTTGTTTTACTTCCTTGAAGGATAGCAGAAAATTTCTTAATGAACTGAATGAAAGGCTTGGGGACAAAAGAAGGTAAGGGCTTGTGTGCTCACCTTGAAAGTTTCTGAGCACTCGCTTCGCAGGTTTGGACTACCAGTTGTTCCACAATACTACTGAAGGTGCAAACATATGCATGTTTAGGCAGGAAAACGTCCTACAACTCCCAACATTCCCCAGCCTGAGGCATCATGGGAGTTGTAGCACTTTTTTCTGTCTAAACATGCATGGGATTGTGCCCTTAGTTGATATTTCACTCCCATTGTAGGAGTGTCCCTTTTGAGGGATTGCTAAGGCAAGGTTAATAGGAGGGCGATGTCTCTTTTTTGGGACTATAATGTTATTTGAGTGTCTCAACATGTGGGGCTATGCAAAATTGCATCAGTCTAAAGCATTGAATCAAAAAAGGATTTTAAAGTGTGAACATATAAAGACACGCGATATCGTAGAATATAAATTCTTTCGACACAGAAAGCATCCCTTTCCCCCCAAATCACATTTATTTCATTTATTACATTTCTATATCACCCAATAGCTAAAGCTCCCTGGGCAGTTTACAGTGATTAAAAACCTTAAAAATACAATATTGAACATAACATAAAAGCTACTTACATACAAACATAAACAGACAACCCACACGCACATTATGTTACTGAATAATGTTAAAAATCAACACTACGACATCCAGCATTGGGGGTGAAGTCTTCCAGTGTGAGTCTCAGTCAGTCAGGCATTATGGCACACGGCTAAGTCCTCTACCTATTTGGGATCAGCTAAGGCAGTTACCTTTTAAGCTGGCCCTGCCAAATATGGGTATTAACATTTCTTTAAGTACATAATGAATTATTTCCAAAATTCAGTATTGGGCATCTCAGATAGCAAGGCCTGTCCTGTTATTAATACAAGGGGTGTTTTTTTTAAAACAACAACAACTAATGCAGCTCAACATCAACTGCATTTTCACATTAAATAGTTCAGGTGATGTACTTTGAATGATTTCTCTCATTTGACAATAAGTTGTGTCCACAAATCGGAGATAAATTCCCTTTGAGTTCCATTTACTTCTTAACATACATTCAGACCTCTCTTTGATCAAGCTTCTAAACATCTCAAAAAGGACAAGCTTCTTTTTGGGGTAGGTGGGAAATGGATTATCTATATTAGAAAAAGTTAGTGTAATGCTAATTACTCGAGATCCATCAGACCGATTTTGCTACTTTTTCTTTTAAGCTGAAGCTTGAGCAGTGTAGATGTGCAGAAAATGTTGAAAGTTTGAAAAACCTTAAAGCTCGGGTTTTAATAGCTGAACAGTATGTTTCTGCACCCTGGCCAGGAGCCTGAGGCGGTTGGGGAACTAAAGTTCCTACATAGTTCTGCCACGCAGGTGTGCAGGGAGAAAATCAGAAAGGTGGGGATGGAGGGTGGATCTTGGGCTCTGCAAGTTGAGCCTACTCTCGGAGCAGCTACATTGGTGGCAGGAATGGTGGTGGAGGCGGTGGCGGCGAATGCTCTGAGGCGGCAGCAGCTGAGAAAAAGAAGCAGCCCTAAGGAAAGCCAGGTTTTAAAATGTGGGGGAAGTGGGCTTGAGGCCTGAGGGGGAGACGCTAATGTTGTTCAGTGTGAGGATGTGAGGGCATTGAAGGAAAGTAACCTCTGTGCAGCTTCTGGAGGACTGAAATAGCAGGAGTCAAGGGACAGTATGTTTTGCCCTCAGCCTACTAGCGCCCATTAGTTCATGCAGAGTCAGTTAACTGTTACTTGTGTTGTTGTTGTTGTTGTTGTTGTTGTTGTTGTTGTTGTTATTATTATTATTATAAAAATTGTCCATGGCTATCAAAGAAGATTTTAATTATTTCAAAATCTATTTGATTTTACCAGAGAAATGTGGTGTGAGAATCACTGCTGCATGGTGCTCTTCATGGTATTGTGGTAATGTCGGAAGCTGGGTGGAGTCATGTGAGAATGACCGCTTCCTGTGCCAATGTTGCCCCCCACTGCAACGCTGGTGCAGGAAGCCCTCTCACTTGACTTACAAACTTCTGATATAACCTTAGTAGCGTGGAAAGGAGAGTAGCTCTCTTAATGAAGTGTGAATTGCTGATGGAGCATGGAATGAGATGCGGGCCGGACTTATTTTCCGTGACAGATGATGTTGACAGGAGCTGGTGCTGACCTACCCTAAGATTCTCCAAACAGGTGTGCTAGCGTAGGATAAATCCCTGCTTCTCATGTTCAGACTTGCTGTAAGTCATAGCGAACTTAGGTGTGCATAACTACACTTAGTTGGCCTTTTATGTCTTATGCAAGAGCGTCGAGAAATGTAGTTATGCGTTTCTGTGTGTGATAACACATTGGGAGCCATTTGCCCTTGTCCAGTCCCAGTCTTTATCCATACCTCCTGGTTCTGTTGCCACTTGTGGGGAAACTTTTTTACCAGTTTGAGCTGTGCTCAATACAATCCAACCAAATAGGAACATTGCGACTATCTTCTTTGAAGCTGCCTGAATGGGAGACTGCCTGGGAGCACTGATGTTACAAACGGCATCATGGAAATGCCTCTCTACATGCAATCTTTGCTGATGAGTACGCTTTAACCTTCAGATTCTCCCCTGCCCCCACCCCTGGTAGGGATGGGAGCGTGTCCTCCTGGGGTTACACTGGGTTGCTGTGCAGATGCTCACCTACTTTGGTGGTGATGTGGACCTGCAGAAATGTAGCCAATGATAGTGTAGCTCTTCTGGGGAGAGAATGCAACAGGGATTGTGTTTCTGGATCTGTGCCCTAGGATGAACTTTGTTTGTTTTACAGAGTCTGTTCAATTCCGTGTAAAGCTGCGCATGCTGACATGAATCAGGTAATTTTAAAAGGAACAAACATCATGTCATTGTAAAGCTCCAGAATGGTTAATAGAGCCACAGTGTCTTCTGGATATCCATTCTTACTAGTTTGAGGGTGGAGGAGGAGAGGAAGAAAGGACCATTCGTTTAGGGACATTCATTTTTCATTTCCTTTAGCGAGAGGTACGTGGAAGCATGTCCTGGAGGCAGTGCGCCTCTGTATGCCAGTTGTTCGGGGACGCGAGGAAGAGGATGCTTTTGTGCTCATGTCCTGCTTCAAAACTAGCGGCATATTTTAACTTAAAGCTTGTACTTACTGCAAGTTACTAAGTCTTAAGAGAGGCATTTCTACCTGTGAGAATGTGGGAAAACTGCACTAAAGCCAGGAAAACAAGTAACGACAGGTGGTTGGAAGAATGGGGGTGGGGGTAGGGGAGGGTGTGTGGCCATCTGAGGAACTTTGAAGGGCCAGGTTGGGCTCTCAGGTGGGATGGATATGATCCTCAGATCTGAGGATCTCCACCCCTGAGAGCAGGCTGACTCCTAGTCCCATTTCTGGCTTGTTTGATGTGGTGATCATCATCATCATCATCATCATCATCTTGTTGTTACAATTATATCCCAACTGTTTTCCTCTTGGAAGGAAACCAAGATGGCTTACATGGTCTTCTTCCTCTCCATTTTATCCTCACAACAATTCTGTGAGGTAAGTTAGGTTGAGAGCCAGTCATTGTCCCAACGTCACCTAGTGAGCTTCAAGGCAGAGTGGGGACTAGAACCTGAATCTCTCAGATCTCAATCCAACACTCTAGCTGCTACACCACACTGGCTCTCACCCATTTTTTGTTTAACCCTGCGAAAAGTTTGGATGTCACATTAAACATCCCAGGAAAGAATGATTGAAAGCAGAAGCACCGAGTGTGTTCCCTTGTTTATGGCTCTGCTAATTCATGGGTTAAACAACCCATGAATCGGCATTATTTATGAACCAGTTTAATTATGAATTTCTCAATTTTAGGAAAAATCAGTCAGGACTTTATTCTGCTAGGCAGCTAACTTAATACTGAAGCTTAATAATGTGGGGTAAACTACCTTTTATGCTTCTGGTATCCACATGTGCAGTGAAGGTCAGACATCCCTTTTTTCATTACGAAGTGCCTTCATGAAGGATAGTTTATGCTGGAGAAGGGAAGGCTTAGCCATTCCCCCACTGACTGCTTGTTCCCTAAATCTCCTCCTCTAGCTGCCTTGGCCCAGGCGTGTAAAAGCAACAGAGGCCCTCCTGGTGGCACTTTTTAAGGGAGAGAGGCTCCCAGAACGTTGTAACTTGCAGCTGTGTTGTAATGTGTAGCTTGTCTCTTGGGTACCTTAGATCAGGAGACAGGATATTTATAGGTTATCATCTTGTTGTTTTTCGGGAAACAAACAAATGGTTGATGATGACTTCTTTTGTTTTCAAGTTAAATAAACCACCTGATGACAAACTGGAGGAGTTCTGGATTGACTTCAATTTTGGAAGTGAGAGCATTACCTTCTATCTGGAGAACCCTGAGGTATTTTTTTTTAAAAAAAAGATCTTTGGTCTCTTTGCGCTTAGCTGTTCTTGAAAACTTATTCACGATTATCCTTTTTCAGAGTGCGCTTTGGGAATCAGTGAGGTTGCCAAAGGAAGATGTCAGTAGCTACTACCTGCAAGGTGAGACTACAAAGAATATTAATTGCGCTCTAGAAAAATATATATGTGTAAATTGACCTTGCGTGAATCATCTCAGTTCCAAGTATTGCCAGTTATTGAAACGGATACTTGCTATATTAAGAATAATATTCTCTCATATTATTAGAACCCAGAATCATCCATAAAGCTGAATAGTGAGAGATTCAGGACAGATAAAAAGAACTACTTCGCACAGCACATAGTTAAACTATGGAATTCAGTTCTACAAGATGTAGTGATAGCTACCAACTTGGATGTCTTTAAAAAGGGATTAGGCAAGGATACAGCTGTCAATGACAACTGGTTGTGATGGTAATTACTCCCAGTATCGGAGGCAGTATGCCTCTCAATACCTGTTGCTAAGGTACACATGCAAGAGGTGCCATTGCACTTAACGTTTTTGCTTGTTTGCTTCCCATTGGGACATCTGATTGGCCTCTGTGGGAACAGAATGCTGGACTAGATTGGCCTTCGGTCTGATCCAGCATTATTGTTCTTATGATGGACAGGAAGTAGGAAATGCGTTTTGGATTGTGAAATCATTTTGCTATGAAACATGAGGGTTCTGATTTGAGAGAGCCTTTTTCTTGACCTCTGACTTGACTCCATAATTACCCACACTCTGTGGCTACATTGGATTCCCTCCATTCGGCTGCTTGCCATATGCAGATAGTAGTTGCTTTTGACAAAGAGATCAAGGACAGCAGCATGCGCTCCCTCCGATGCTGTTGTAGCTGTAACAGAGAGCTTTGGCTGCTGGATGGTATAATAAATAAGTAAATCACATTCTGGAAAGACCATGCCGTTATCATGGCTACCCAGTACTAGCCTGCTGGCCCTTTTGAAGTGTGCACTCTCAGTCCTTCGAAGCTGGAGATATGGCTTTTTGCTGGTCTGGAAAGGGGCCTGGATAACTTGCGACCACCAACCTGGCCTTAAAGGCCTGGGGTGAGAGAACTATATTATCATCCTTCCACGTACAGCTTCTTCCAGGGGAATAAAGAGTGCCAGGAGTGAGTGCAGGGTTGGTCTTACTATTAGACAGAGTGAGGTGGCTGCCTCAGGAGGCAGATATTGGAGGGAGGGGCAGCAGCAGATGACCCCCTTCCCCCAAAACCTCTAAACTAGCCTGCTTACCTTTAGGTGCAGTGCAGGATGCTGACCCATCAGCAGTGTTGAAGTAAGATTCAGTTGATAGTCTACTCAGATTCTGGAGGTGGATTGGGGCAGGGCGCCATCTTGTCCTTCATCTCAAGCAGCAAAAATGCCTTGAGCTGGCCCTGGGTGGATGGGTAGGAGAGGCTGACGAAGAAAAGGAGTACAAATTGATGGGAAGTGGAGGGAAGTCTTTTATAAGAAATGGTTTGCAAGTTGCTGTATACTTATGTTTATGCAATGTATGTAAACTTTCAGGTGCTACAGGACTGCTTGGGCTAGTTGATTATTATTTTAGATGAGATTTTTGATCTGTGGTGACTCATCCATTAATTTAATCAATGCAAACCGTTATTACATGACTACTGATACATGTCAGAAACGGCCCTTGTTTTATGAACCATATTAATTGATTGATTGGTTGAGTATTTATAAACAGCTTACATCTAAAGATTTCAAAGCCGTGTACACAAATCATAAAAATAAATCACATGCCAGTTTGTCTCCGTCCCACAAATACCAGTTAGTTACTACCATCAATGTCTAGAAAAGGGTTTGTTTTCTTTTTCATATAAGAGGAAGAGGGAGAAAAGATTCTTAAGGTGATCATGAAGAACCCCACTGCAATCAACAAAAAAGAAGTAACAAGGATAATAATTCACTTTGATAGCCAGTTTGATATGTTGACGCTCCTCTTTAAAGTAATGGGAAAGGAGAAAATGATGGCAAGTATTTTTAACTGTTCGTTGTCCTTTAAACCTTTTTCAGTAGCTGATTGGTGAGTTGTAATTTTAGGAATAATCTTTCTTCATAGGTACTTGTAAAAATAACAGTCATTATTTAAATGTGGGTGTTCTTTTAATACTCCCTGTTACTGTTCAGCTGTTGGCTGTGTGTATCTTTTTGGCTAGATATTCACTTCAACTAGAGAATGAAAGCGATGTGCACTCTGCATCTTGACTGGGTTGGAATCTTTTAGTTTCTTTTTCTAATCTTTCTTAATTGTTGGGGCTTTTATAAGTTTTTTTTAAAAAAAACTTATAAAAGAAAGCAGATATATCACAAAAGATTTCCTTATTGCACCCAAAAATTCTAACCAAATTTCTTACAGAATATGCCCGGCGGTTTGGCAACTCTCTAAGACACACAAAGGTAGCCATAATTGTGGGTCAGCTTCTTAGTTCATCTTCATACACACATTTGATGATACATTTAAGAGAACACTGCTGTTCTATCTTAAACTAAGCTGGTAGGTGGCAACATATGTGGTCTCTGGTGCTTCCAAAGGCTGCCCCAATCACAGGCTGGGCATGAAGCCCTGGTTTGGGGACCCAGTTTATGCACAGCATGCCTCCTTCAGGCATGCTAACAGTGCAATCCTGGGCACATCCCATTGAGTTTAATGGGACTTAAGTAAGTGTGCATAGTGTGGGGCAGCTTTGGGAACTCTGGGGGGCATTTTTGCCCCCTTAAAGCCCCCCGATGAGACACCCTCCCCCTCCCATGGTGCTGCAAAATAAGGCTTCTGGAGTAGCTACAGAGTACCAAAACAGTCTAAATTAGCTTATTTCCAAGCTACTTTTGATGCTTTTGGTATTCTGGAGTAGCTAAGGCACACTAAGAAGATGAAAAAAGTGTCAAAACGTCCGCTCTGGATCCTTTTTTGTTTTGTCTTGCACATTTCTCAGAAGATCCCTCACTCCTCCTTGATGGAACTTCCTACTCTGGCTGGAGTTGGCCTACCAGGTCTGGGCGAGGAACTGGTACCAAAGATTGGTGTTTTTCTGAACTGTGTTGTTTTTTCTGAGGTGGTTGTGAATCAGAGCTTTGCTAGAGCCCAAGAAAAACCAAGCAGCACAAATCCTCTGGTGCAGAAGGGGGAGACAGTTGAAAGCTCCACAAGGTCCCTCATCTGATCAAGCAGGTGCTGTGGAGCTAGAGATAGGTTTATTTTGGTGGTGGTGGTGGTGGGTCATCTATTGGATAGTGATGCTAACAACTACAGTGAGGATCAGCCACTGCAGAATGGTATGCCCACACCATGTTTTCTGCTTTAGAGGGAATTACAGGTTATCCCTGATATGACAACCAAATGCTCATATGGTTTGTTGAGTAATCAAACCAACATTACCCTCACCTTCATTTATAAACCCTTATGCAGTTCACTGATCAATAAAGCTCAGGATAGGAGGACTGCAGGCTCCAAATTTTGCAAGCATCTCACATTGCGTAAGATTCTTGTCTATAAAAGATTGGTGGTTTTTCTCAATTAAATTCTGTTTCCCCCACCCCAACAACTTAATTGGATAGGCAGCCTTGGATAGAGATGCTAACAGCTACAGTGAGGACCAGCCACCACAAAATGCAACAGGTGAGTGTCTTTTGAGTATGGCAGTGTTACTCCCAGTGCAGACATAAAGGGTAATTAATTGTTGCCTGCCTGATCCCTTTTGTTCATCATTGGAGAGCCCCTCCTCTAGTTCCTTCTGCTATCTGAAAATAGGTGGGTTGAGGGCCAGAGTGAGGGGCTTCCTTGATTGTGGCACTCTGTATATATGTAATCCCTTCCCCAGAAAAAAATTGCCTAGTGGAAACCTTGATGGCATTTTCATAGCAGGCAAAGATTTCTTTCTTTGGCCAGACATTCCAGTATGTTTTATAGCTAGTTGGTCAGTTGTGTGTTGGTCAGTTGTGTGTCAGTGTGAGTGTGTGTGTATGATACGGGTTTACCGGTTTCCTTGGTTCTTGACTGCTGCTTCTGTGATTTTGTATTGTATGAACTGCTTTTATTGTGTGCCACCCAGTATGAGTGTGCGTGTATAGGACAGCCTATACACTTATTAAATAAACCGGTTGAGTGTGGCACTCCATAAACTGGTCTCACCCGTTTATGTACACATCCTTAGCCATATCTTTGCCATACAGACTCCCATCAACCCCCCGAGAAGCCATTTTAAATCTCTTCCTATTCCCTGCTCCCTCTGTGCAGCGGTGGTATGCTTCCTCCTTGCATCTCTGGCTACACTTCAAAGTACTGAAGTGTGGCGCCATCACTTTTCGACCCTTGTTTTCATTGCCGGTATTTACAGAGATCAAGAGGACGAGGCTCTATTGCAGCTCCTTCAGGTTTCTTGGCTAGAAGCAGCTGGCATTCCAGAAACATTCCTTTGTTGTGTTTGGTTCCCCGTCTTCACAGAGGGAATTAAAGTGTAAAATGAGATGGTTGTGTTTGTTTCACGACTCATTTGTCCTCTAAGAGCCATCTCTTTTTCATGTCAGTTCAATGGCTGTCTAACGTATGGGCTGCAGCAATGTTTTTGAGGAGGGAAATAACTTGTGCATGCTAGGTAGTGGGCCTATGAAATAGCCAACATTCCATGCCCCACTAAGCCTGTTTTCTCTATAAGAATAAAATGGACGAGTCAAGGTGGACCATGGCAAAGACCGATCAAAGTGGGTGGCGTGGGTGGGTGGTTACATGGGTGTTTGGGAGACTTCACGTCTTTTTAGTGTACATCCGAGATAAAATCATCGAATTCTAGAGTTGGAAGAGACCTTGGAGGTCTTCTAGTCCAAAGCCCTGGCTCAGTGAAGGGATTTGCAATTGCACCACCCCTGGCAGATAGTTGTTCAGCTTCTCCTTAAATATTGCCAGCAAAGAATCTCAGTCTCCCTCTCTGTGCGTAGTTATATGTGTCTGTGTGTATTCATACACACACCTCCTGTGGAGGAGGGTCCGCCATCTCCTGTTCTCCTAACGTTTAGCCAAACTCTGCTTCCTTGCAATTTCCACCCATTGGTTCTACTCCTGCCCTCTTGCAGAACGGAGAACACATCTGACCTGGCTTCTGCCTGACCCTTCAGATGTTCGAAGACCAATGACATGTCTACCATTAGTCTTCTTCAGCACTTCAACATATCCAGCACTTTCAACTGTTCCTCCTGGGACTTTGTTTCCAGGTTGCCTTTCTCTGGGTGGGCTCAAGACATAGAACAGTTGGTTTTCAAATGTTCTGCCTTCCAGAAACCCTTTCTGCATCAACCTGATTTGCCAACAGTCAGAGAGCCACTGTCGTGTAGTGGTTAGAGTATTGGACTGGGCATCGGGAGATCCGGGTTCTAGTCCCCCTCAGCCATGAAGCTCACTGGGTGACTTTGGGCCAGTCACAGACTCTCAGCCCAACCTACCTCAAACGTTTATTGTTGTGAGGATAAAATGGAGAGGAGAAGGATTATATACGCCACCTTGGATTTCTTGGAGGAAAAAAGGCAGGATAGAAATGCAATAAATACATAATCTGCTGAAGGAATCCTGAAAGTCTGCCATTGGATTCCTGTGTGTTTCCACAGGATGCTGGAGTATGTTTTAGGATGTATATTCTGCTTTCACATAGTGCTGGCCAGGCCTGTTAGGTCTCATTATTACCCTGAATTAACAGAATGAATCCTAGACCATACCCAATGCTCCTCTCTGGCTACACCATTAGGGTGGTATTTCATTGGTGGGCAAGCTTGTGTTTTCAGGGAAGTGTGTTTAGAAAGGACAATCTCATTTAGGAGCCCCCTGGATTTCCTTGAAAACTGTTGCCCTGGAAGATCTCTATGCTGTCCTTGTGTTTCTATTGTTTTGCAATAGAAAGCAGCCATCTGGAGAGGAGAGGAGATTTTGCTGGTACAGATTCCTTATCAGACATCCTGACATCACAGCTGAGCGATCAGTCAGTTACAACTACAGCAGTAAGTAAATTTAGGCTTGGGGACAGGGCCCGGAGGGAACTGCTACGCTTGCCCAGCTCTCTGTTCCTTGCTTTCTTGCTGAAGAAAAGTGACAATAAGAATGTATTGTCCCCAAACCCTCCTAACCTCCTCAGCCCATGAATGAGAGGGGGAGAAACCCTCCTACTAAAAGCTGCCAACTAGTCAGCCATGTATGACCAACAGGTAAAAGGTGTACATGGGCAAAAGAAAAAGAAGGCATGGAAAGGAGAACTTCAGGTGTGGCCAGGGTAGGTGGGTGGGTGGGAGTAGAGAAGCACAGTAACAGCTGAGACCAGGTGGGCTTAAAAGGTGAGATTTCTGTGAGTGTGAAGGTATGATTGCAAAGGTATAATGAAAGTTTCCTTCCAAAGTACATTGCCATTGGGAGCGGGATGACAATAAAAGATGCAAGATTAGGGTGAGGGTGGGAGGAACATCTGGATACTCTCACATGCTTATTTTCCCATTAAAGTCCATAAAGAATGCTAGCCCACAACCGGTTCTTTTACGAGGCTGCCTGCCACAAAGGCCTATATTTGCCCATTGTGGCCTTAAAGAAGAAAACAACCAAGTTGCACAGGATTTCCCTGACTGGTTTATTTTATTTATTTATTTATTCATCATACTTATACCCCGCTCCTCAGCCAAAAAAGGCTCTCGGAGCGGCTTACACTTAGCAAAAAAGACAGTCCCTGCCCTCAGGCTTACAATCTAATAAAGACATGACACACAAGGAAAAGGAGTCAAGGAGGGAGGGAGGGAGCAGAGAGAGAGAGAGAGAGAGAGAGAGAGAGAGAGAGAGAGAGAGAGAGTGAGTGAGTCCAGCAGGAGCAGGCCCCGATGTTACTTCTGCCTGCTCCTGTCCCCTCGGTCCTTCTTCTTCCCCACAGGGCCAAGATGGCAGTTTGCCCTGTGGGGGGGGGGGAAGAGTCCAGCAGGAGCAGGCCCCGATGTTACTTCTGCCTGCTCCATCCCCTCGGTCCTTCTTCTTCCCCACAGGGCCAAGATGGTAGTTTGCCCTGTGGGGGGGGGGGGGGGGAAGAGTCCAGCAGGAGCAGGCCCCGATGTTACTTCTGCCTGCTCCTGTCCCCTCGGTCCTTCTTCTTCCCCACAGGGCCAAGATGGCAGTTTGCCCTGTGGGGGGGGGGGAGAGTCCAGCAGGAGCAGGCCCCGATGTTACTTCTGCCTGCTCCTGTCCCCTCGGTCCTTCTTCTTCCCCACAGGGCCAAGATGGCAGTTTGCCCTGTGGGGGGGGGGGAAGAGTCCAGCAGGAGCAGGCCCCGATGTTACTTCTGCCTGCTCCTGTCCCCTCGGTCCTTCTTCTTCCCCACAGGGCCAAGATGGCAGTTTGCCCTGTGGGGGGGGGGGGGAGAGTCCAGCAGGAGCAGGCCCCGATGTTACTTCTGCCTGCTCCTGTCCCCTCGGTCCTTCTTCTTCCCCACAGGGCCAAGATGGCAGTTTGCCCTGTGGGGGGGGGAAGAGTCCAGCAGGAGCAGGCCCCGATGTTATTCTGCCTGCTCCTGTAATTATTTCTTGGCTACGTCTGTTTGCGGGTCTGTCCCCAGTGTGTAGCCTGGAAAAAGGTCACATCTCTGATTTCTGCTGTAAGGACGCTTTTCTCCCCCAAGTTGGTGTTCATAAATGCTGTGTGTGGCAATGACAGTGTGTACTGTGTTGATATTTATCCCTCTCTATCTAGCAGAAAACCGTTCCACCTGCTGAAGCCGCAGAAGCTAGAGAGAGGCAGCAGACAGAAAAAGATGAATGTAGTCAAGGTCAGAACAGCTCTTGCTGTATCCTCTTCTAAGGCTGCGATTCTAAGTATGCTTACTTAGAAGTAAATTGTACTCTTTAAATCCGTGGGACTTGCTTCAAAGTAAAGGAATTTAGGACAGCCAGTTCGTTTACTATGACGTTTAATGTTTACGAACTCCCTGCTTATGTAGATCTGGAAATATGCATTCTTTGTGTCTCTTCTTTTAATTAGAAGGTTCCAGTGATGTAGCTGCGGTTGCTGTAACATATTTAGTGAATACATTGAAAGCTCCTCCATTGCTGAGGACAAGTGCATCGAAAGCCTCTCCACTGAAACAAAAGGATCAGACTGCGTAAGTCCTTTGGCTGTACAAATCTCTCCCCGAAAATGGTTTCATTGTGGAAAAACCAGGTCAAGCAAAGCAGCATTCATTTTATATGTCCAATAAATAATATGATGCTCACCTTCCCCCAACCTGTTGCCCTCCAGATGTGTTGGGACCGTAACTCCGATAATTCCCATTGGCCACGCTGGCTGGAAGTTATGAGAATTGTGGTTCCAACACATCTGGAGGGCAACAGGTTGGGGAAGGTTGCACTATGCTGTTACTGCATGGCTGTCTAGTAAGGACCGGCTTGCTACCATTCTCTTCCCCCTGTGAGTGCTGTTTAAAAGCACTTTCCCTGTGGTGAAGAAGTTGTGTTTTTAAATTGGGACTAGGGAAGCTCTGGATGATTTTGCACGCAGCATGGCTAGTGGTTGGGGATGCTGGGAGTTGTAGTCAGGCATCATCTGGAGGGCACCTCTTTCCCAGCCTTGCTTTTTAAGTGATCCTTAGGCGAAGATCCTTTCCCGCACACTGGAGGTCTTGGAGCAGGGGTGGGGATGTTCACGCTGCTAGGCGTATGCTGCACCTGATTGGGATGAGGCACTAGTAAGGACTATTTCGATCAGCCTGATGCCCTCCAGATGTTTCGGACTTCAACTCCCATCAGCCCCAGCCAGCACGGCCAATGGTCAGAAATTCTGGGAGCTGTCGTCCAAAACAACTGGAAGGCACTAGGTTGGGAAAAGCTGCTCCAGGTTATCCCAGGCAATAAACTGTAGGAGGAGAGGTTGAGAATGTGGCTGCCAGACTTAATATGTGATAGTGTTGAACAATATGAAGAGCTACATTACAAAAGGTTCAGAAATTATTCCTCAGAAATACAGTCTGTGTTCTTTAAATGGTCATACAGCAGGGTCTAAAGTGTAAACCCGACATTAATTGCAACAGTTCATTAGCAGAAGTAAAGCTAGCACTTTGGATTGCACCTCTTAACTTCTCTTTTCCCAAATTCCCCCTGTCCTGAGATAGGGAGGAACTGGAGTGGACCACAACCAACAGAAATTGAGGAGTGAGTGGCCTCTTCATTTGGGGCCTGTTCAGACATTGTGCTGAGTCATGGCTAGGCCGCTAACCCTTTTGCAGTAAATGGTTAGTGAGTGTGTTTAAATTGTGGTTATGTAGCCACCATGGTTAGGAATGGTTCATACAACATGCTAAGTCATGATTCACACAACACGCAAAGCCATAACGTTTAGCTCAAAATGCTTAACCGCCATGGCTTAGCGTGCCATCTGAACAGGGCCATTGAAACCTGATTGATTTGGTTGGCTTTAGAATTATGGCCCTGAGAATCGTTCTTACTCTGCTTCTTTCTGCTGCCCACAGTGAGCCAAGTGTGGAAGTGGAATCTTATATCCAGGCTATAGAAGCACTCCCTTTACAGGTATGCCTAAATGTGTATCTAGTTACAGCATTATAGATTCCGTAGCGGTAACCTGGTTAGAAAACACCTGGTTTTCTAATTGCAGCTCCTTAGCAGAGTTCAATGCTATACGTAATTCTGGGCTTGCTTTGTGTCTCTTGGTTACTCCCCAGCCTGAGTAAATGCACAGCAAAGGCAGCATCTCCCTGTCCTCTTCTTTTGTGTGGTGGTGGTAACTGGGCCCACTTAATCCCTACCTGGGGGCTGTCTATACGCAGGGAAGGCCCCGCGGTGGCTGTGGATCTGCATTGCGTCGGTTAGATGACGCAAGCGCAGCTTTGCAGCCACCCAGGGCTTTAACAAACAGAACAACGTTAATACAGTATTTCCGCCGTCTGACGTTGCTACGGGGTCAACCCAGGGGCAGTGCCTGGTGGAAGACGACCAGTGGGGGTGGCTCCGGTACCTGGATGGCCACCCAGAAATGCTGCATTCCCTCCTTGGCACTGGGATTACCTGACACCGCCCCGGGAAAGGAAAAGCGTGGGATTTGAGAGGGAGGTGGCCCAAACAGGCGCGATGAAGACAGCCCTCCCCCATATTGTCAAATCTCCTCGCCAGCAATCCAAGGGCAAGAAATAGCCATTTTAAATATGTGTCTAGCTGGGGCTAGAAATCTATTTAAGGTGTAATCCTAAACATCATTGCTTTAAGCCCACTGTAATGGTGGTAGATTGGGCTTTGCGGCTGGCTGCTGAGGCTTGGCTAGTCCAGGCACAGTTTTCAGACTCCTGATCCCTGCCGTTTCTGAATAGGGACAAGGCAAGCAAGGAAACAGGTGGGGATCGCTTTTTGCTGGCTTCTGCCTCCTGCCCGGCCATTCGGCGGGGTGAGTGATCAGCCACAAGGAGCCACCATTGCCTACCCTCGTGATCCGGGTGGTGTAAGTTAGAAGGAGGCAAGAGTGCTAAGAGCCACGGGAGGCCATCTCCCCCTTCCCCAATACCTGGAGCTGACCCTGCACAGAAGCCACGTCTTGCTTCCAAGTTACCAACTGGAGCCTGGGCAGTATCCCAGAGGACCAGATTTTGACCCAGGGCTTCCAGATGCTTTAAGGCGGCCCAAAGCACTTTGTAGTCTTCTGGAATTTGTAAAGCTATGGCTCTGCGTGTTCCTCTTCCAGGATGACGCCCTAGAGAAGAAAAGTGGAGCAAGAAGTTCAAGCAAACAAATTGCAGAAGCGAAGTAAGGACCTTTTGCTTGAGTTTTTTTTTCTAAAACAAAGATGCTGCAAATAGTTAAAGCTATGTAACGTTCTCAGATTAAGTCTGCCATCTTCAGCAAAGCTCCAAGGGGGCGAAACACCATTGCACTCAGTAGGGATGTGCTTCCCTGTAAAGATGCTTAGGAGTGGGGCTGTAAGAGGCTCCCACTAAACCGCCCAGAGAGCTTCAGCTGTGGGGGGGGGGGTTAATATTAATTTAATAAATAAATAAATATTGAATTTAATAAATAAAACTATATGGTGATCGAAGCCATAGGGCTGCTGGGTGTGTGTGAAACCCTTTCCCCACTGCCAGTATTTGATAACCTTGAATGATCGGATGGAGGGATAACTGGCATACGTATGTCAGTCCCCCAACCTGCTAACCTCAAAAATAAGTTGGATTACTCTCATCATTCTGAGCCAGCATGGCCAATGGCTTCCGATCTTTGAGTTTCATTTTGTCCAGCAGCTATGGAAACGTGTCCTTCTGTCGTGGTATTTTCACATGAGTTAAAAAGTTTCATGATCTGTAAATGTTTATTTTGCAGGAAAGATGCATATGAATTTGAACACTTATCTGACCCTGTGGCGCATGAGATGGTAAAACACTTCATTAGAGAATCCTTCTAGCAAATCATATTTGGGATGAACAATATCAGTTGTGTAGCTGTCCTCTCCCTCTCTCTCTCTCTCTCTCTCTCTCCCCCTCTCCCCCTTCCCCCCGCTCACTCCCACCCATATCTAGTAATAATTGTCAAGGCGTTTTTCAATCGTCTTGAATTTAGTAAATTGCTTATTATTAATTTTTGCAAGTATTTTTTTTTGCAAGTACTTTTTCTGCTAGTGGGAAATTTGAGTAGAGTTCATAGTTGAGACTTCCAACAGAAGCTTGTAGGATGTTCAGCAAGATTGCTACAGGAGCTAGTGGAATTATTATTCTGGAAATGAGAGTATTTTCTAAAAAAGATCAAAAACGTGTTCTGCAACATTTTGTGTATAATTTCACAGATGTGTCCAATCTTCCAAAGAGGGATTCAGTGCACTTACTTTCCCCCCATATTAGTTTAATTTGTTGCAAGAAACTTAGAGTTGGTTCTAATCTAGACCCCGTTGGATAGGAAAATACTTGGAATTGTTAATGGAAAACCCATAGATTTTCCATTAAAATTCTATATAGAGGAGCCTTATATAGGATTTACTAATGAGGGTTCGCACAGTTCAAAAAAAGTAGATTTGGTTTCTCCGTTTACAGGGTTGGATTGAAGCCTGATTTGGCCAAGTCATCTGCAAAGAAATAAGCTTTGGTCTTTGAGGAATATTGTTCGGTGAAACATTGCGCTTCCTTCTTTTTTAACGCTTCTTGAAGGAATGTTATTATTATTTATTTATTTATTTATTTATTTATTTATTTATATAGCACCATCAATGTACATGGTGGTGTACAGAGTAAAACAGTAAATAGCGAGACCCTGCCGCATAGGCTTACATTCTGATAAAACCATAATAGAACAATAAGGAGGGGAAGAGAATGCACCAAACAGGCACAGGGTAGGGTAAAACTAACAGTATAAAGTCCAAACAGCATCAAGTTTTAAAAGCTTTAGGAAAAAGAAAAGTTTTTAGCTGAGCTTTAAAAGCTGTGGTTGAACTTGTTCAGTTCCGTTTGTTTTTAGGTCTCTGCAATGAAGCAAAAAGTATTTGTTGAGAAAACGACTTTACACAGGTAGGGGAATCTTACATTGTAAGTTTCTTCACCATTCTGTAAAATATGACGTGTGCGCTGCCGTCCAGGTCAGATATCAGAAAGAGAAAGCACAGAGATGGTGGCCTGGAAAAGGAAAGAGCAGGCAAGGACGAACTTCAGATTATTTTGGCTGTGCAGCAGTTGGAGCAGTGGGAAATTTCTAGTGAACAGTCCATCATCAGGGTTCCATTCTGTCCCCCATGCTATTTAACATATACATGAAACCATTGGGAGACGTCCGGAGTTTGGGGGTGCAAAGTGCCCTCAGTATGCCGATGACACCCAATTCTACTACCCCTTTCCACCCAATTCCAAGGAAGCTGTTTTGGTGCTAAACTGGTGTCTGTCGGCAGTAAACAAATTGAAGCTTAATCCAGATAAGACAGAGGTGCTCATGTTCAGTTGAAAGGCAGATCAGGGGATAGGGATTCAGCTTGTGCTGGATGGGGGTTATACTCCCCCTGAAGACACAGGTCCGCAGCTTGGGTGTACTTCTGGATTGAGCCCTGAGCCTGGATGCCCAGGTTTCAGCGGTGGCCAGGAGTGCATTTGCACAGTTAAAGCTAGTGCGCCAGCTGTGCCCATTCCTAGATATGTCAGACCTGGCCACGGTGACACACGCCTTAGTTACATCCAGTTTGGATTACTGTAACACACTCTATGTGGGGCTGCCTTTAAAGAGTGTTCAGAAACTTTGGCTGGTTCAAAGAGCTGCAGCCAGAGTGTTGACCGGGGCTGGTTACAGGGAACATACAACTCCCCTGTTAAAACAGCTCCACTGGCTTCCAGTCTGTTTCCGGGCACAATTCAAAGTGCTGGTTATGACCTATAAAGCCCTGTACAGCTAGTCCAGATTATCTGAAAGAACTTGTTTTCTCTTATGAGCCTGCTCATGCTTTAATATCTTCAGGGGAGGCTCTTCTCTTGGTCCCACCACCATCACAGGAACGCCTGGTGGGAACGTGGGAGAGAACGTGGCCTTCTTGGTGGCTGCTCCAGTGCTCTGGAACTCTCTTCCCTGGGAAGCTAGACTGGCAAAAACTTTGCCAAATAATCTGGACCTCCATCTATGCCAAGGGCATTTAAAATTGTCATGTATTTAAATGTTTTAATATTGGAACATATTTCATATATTTTTAACTTTCATATATTTTTATTTATAGATTTTAACTGCATATGTTTTAATTTTGTAACGCTGCCTTGAGGCCCAGCGTTAAGCAAAAGGCGGGATACAAATATATATCATCGTCGTCATCAGGCATGCTTCAGTCTTGTGGAGCTCTTGTTCCAAGAGATGTTTGGATAGTGGGGAAGCGTTCTGGGGCAAACTTATTTTGTTTCTGTTGTATTTACATTTGTTGTAAATTGCTCAGAGCCTCTAGACTTGGTGATGTAAACAAATAAAATAATATACAAAATCACTTATTTGAATGAACACCAAAAGCTGTTTGAATCTGGTAGCTGTGAGGTGTAGGGGTGGGGGCAGATAATGATTGTTAACTGTTGAATTGTCAACGAAACCTCATTTGAGGACATGCCATCATCTCCTTCAGTTTTTGTAGGGAAATATTCTCTCTAGTGGAATGGCCATTAGACAAGATGGGACTTTTTAGGACCTTTTCTCTCTCTAAAGATGCATAGGATGATGCCCTAAGTGTGTTGTGGTGACTCTGCAAAATAGCCCTACGTGCAGCAGTCATGGTGCTCGTCAGCACCAATGACATGGGGAAATAAAGCCGTGAGGTTCTGGGAGCCAAGTGTAGGTTGGAAGGTAGGAGGCTGGAGGCCAGCACGAGTGTGCTGTTGCATTCATGTGCTGCTTGTGGGTGTCCCATATGTATCTGGTTGGCCACTGTGGGAACAGAATGCAGGCCCGGATACACCTGTGGCCTGATCCAGCAGGACTGTTCTTCTGTTCCGTTGTGGTCTGCTACTATCTCTTTAAATTGTGATTTTGTATTGTCTACAGGAGTTCCAGGAAAGGAAACGTGGAACTGAGCAAGTCTGAGAGAAGACTGGTAATGTGTTCTATTTAGTATTCATTTATTATGGGAATAGGGGATTTTTTTAAAAAATGGTGATGCATAGGCTTCAGACATCCAGAAAGTTATGGTTTATGTGCGTAAATTCATTCTTCTCGGCGACTTTAAGTGTTTTAGCTTTGAGGCTTTATATTATCTACCGCTTATACTGTTGCTGATATTGTGCAAGTCCTGCTTTTTTGGAATGTCTGGATGAGTTTGGATGCATTAAGTTCTGCATACCCCAGGGCAGTCATCTCCAACTTGGTACCCTGCAGGTGTTTTAGACCCCAACCAGCATGGCCAACTGTCAGGGATGATGGGAGTTGTAGTCCAAAACATCGGGCACCAGGTTAAGGAAGTCTTCACCAGGGAATGCCTAATCCCGTATGGTCTTCATATGTTCTTCAGAGGTCATCTGAAGAGGCATCACCCCTTTCACTGAAATGCAGCCTTAGGTTCAGGGCAGGGCATTTTCTGCTAAGGCCCCGATATGATGGAATGCTCTCCCTTGAGAGATTCAGCTGGCATCCTTGCTGTACATTGTGGATGTCTGTTGATCATGCTTCTTTTTAAGGGTGTTGGTGGAGTAGTATGGGCTAAACGTTTTGATGTTTTAAAAAGTTTCCTTTAGCACTCAGCTTCGAATTCAAAAAGGACTCTTAAATATTTTAAATAACTGTAATTGAGGAGCTAACCCTGAGTCTTAGTGTTGGCTTTGACATGACTGACACCCTTTAGAATGTTTCTTGGGTGAAATTCTGTTAGGTGGCCTTCATTATGGCAACATGCAGAGGATGGAACTGACTTTGGTCTTTGCCTTTTTAAAGTCTGCCAGCTACAAGAATCATCTCTTCTCGGAGAGCAGCCATGAAACTCCAAGCAACGATACAAGTGAGAGAAGCTGGATCCTTGACTCTCAGAAAAGGCCGTTGCTAAAAACGGCTGACTATACTCGCAAAAAGCCGAGGGTCAGAAGCAATTTAAAAGGTAAAATGGGTGCCTACTCCACATGGCATGCTTTGGAATTAACTACCTGTTAAAAGTGTGACCAAATATTGTAAATGAGAGGTGCTGCAAGTATGGGAGAGTTGTTCCTAGGCTTGTTTGGAAACGGGACTCATGGAGTACAACAGGACTTACTTTCAAGTAAGTATGCTTAGGAATGCAGCCAGAGTCTACAACAGCCTTCTTCAACCTGTAGAACAGCATTGGATTAGCTAGGGCAGCCTTCCTCAACCTGGGGCGCTCCAGATGTGTTGGACTGCATCTCCCAGAATGCCCCAGCCGGCTGGGGCATTCTGGGAGATGCAGTCCAACACATCTGGAGCGCCCCAGGTTGAGGAAGGCTGAGCTAGGGGAACCCAGAAGGAGCAGCTATATTAAGAACGGCAATGGTGCTAGCTAATGGAGATTCTGGATCCTGATTCTCTGCGTGTGAGGGTGTGCGCGTGTGCATGCAGAAATGTCCTTGCTGCTGTAGAATTGCAGTCTTGTAACAATACTACAGTGTCTGTCATGGTTTCATACTGTGTTGGTGTACTGTGTTTTAAACTCTTGCTTTGATGGTGCAGCAAGGCATGGGACTCTGCTTTAAAGTTTAAAATTCATATTTTTTAAACAAGCTAAGTGGTAATATATATTGCCAATATTGTGTGCTGCAAAATAATCCTCCTTTTATTTTGTTTGGGGATTTGCTTAACCCCCCCCCCCCCCAGCCAAAGCAAGGGTGAGCAACACACGCTCCCCCTCCCCAGTACAGCCACCACCACAACCCATTGCCCCCTGTCACTCTTATTTATTTATTTATTACTGGGGGGGGGGGGGAAAGGCTTTGAAATGTTGTGGTTTGCTGCTGAAATCAAGTGTCAATCCACTACGGTGGCTTATAATGGACAAATTTAGCTTGGAATCAAGCTACATTTGTCTGCTCTAAGCCTCCATAGCAGTAACCATGACATTTAAAAAACATTTTTCTCCTTTTCTTGGCAGGGTGGTTGCGGGAGTGCAGCCCGTGGCAGTTCCGGGCGGGCAGGATTTGGACTGCCCCAAGTTGCCCACCTTTGCCCCAAAGTCAAACCCTTTAATCTAAAACCCATAATCTCTTTTTTTAAAAATACTGCAAGAAAACCAAGATTTTGCTATATTTAAATATAAGAAGATTTATCCAGTCATCAGGAACCACTTACACATATTACTTCTGTTTTTTTTACATTGATGGTATTGTTTCTGTACTGTTCATAATGGATGGCTTCTGTCTGTCTTTCCCCCTCTCAGTATTGCCGTTATCTTCTCCAAGTAGTGGCAGCGATCATCGTGCAAAGAAAGTAAGGAAATGACAGAATACAGAATTTTACTTTTGACAAGTTGTGGTTTATACATATGCCAAAAATGTGGGCTTTCCAGAGTGCAACTTGTTAATGCCCTGTATCCTTTTAAATTTGGCTTTGGCTTGGTTCAACTTAATGCCTTGTACTCTCAGAAGGCCTAGCGTTGCCCCAGTTCAGGCATCATCTAGATCGGCTTCTCCCATCTCATAGCTGAGTTTGCAGCTTTGCCATTCAGCTTACTTTTGTCAAAGTGCTTGTGCTTCATTTGAAAGTGGCTTAGTATCGGTGTCTTCAGGGTTCTTTTTCAGATTTGGGGATTGCATGTAGATCAACACTGAATCCCAAATGAGGCTGAGGTAGAAACTATCAGGAGGCCTTGGCAAGGGTTGGAGGGTGCCTGTTGTATATGGTGGTCAGGCTCAGGGAGGTGCTGGATTTATTGCCACGTTTGGGAGCCTGATGTCCTCAGAGATGTCTCTTGATCATGGTGCGACATGTTTACACACAACCATATGGTGAAGACCAAACTCACAAATTTCTGATCCTTTTATATGGTTGGGGCCTCCCAAACTCACCCCTGCCTAATTAATTGAAACACCTGATTCTAATTATTGCCTTTAATTGAGCTTGTGCAACGAGAGGTTCACTTACTTTTGCTCCTACCCTGACTTTAAGTACTCATTATTTGCCTAACTTATACATTGTTTTATTTCACATGACATGGAATTGGTTAATATAAACCCTGTTGGATATTTAGAAAAGGACTGGTGTTGATTCATGAAAGCTATCATAGTTAAAATATGGAATTTCCATTATTACCATTAGGGTTCACAAACCTTTTTTCGCCACTGAATCCATGTTTAGACAGAAAGAAAGTCCTACAACTCCCAGCATTCACCTAGCCAACTATTCTGTCTAGACATGCATAGGTTTGTCCCCTAAATGTAATGAAAACAAAAATTCCAATACTCTGCTACTAGTTTTCTCTGCCAGGATGAACTTGACGGCTCAACTTCTCTTCCAGGTGGGAAGTTCCACAGTGCCCAGAGAGAAGGCCAGGAGAAGAATTGAACCAAGCACAGAGGTGCAGAACTGTGCAGCAACGCATTCAGCTTCATCTCCTTCGCCACCCATTAGACAAAGTATGTGGCCCCTCCAATAAACATCTTGCTTCCTTTGAATTGCCGTCTCCCTCACCCTATTGATATGGCATGTGGCGATTGAGGTGAGACCTTATTTAATGTTTGTCAGGATTGGACAGGAAAAAACTACGTCCATGTATCTCTTGAAAGATTATATTCTATATCAGCCTCCCACAACTCGGTGCCCGCCAGATATTTTGGACTGCATCTCCCAGGGCTGCTGTACATTAGCCATGTTGGTGGGGCTGCTGGGCGTTGACATTCAAAACACGTAGAGGGCATTTTTGCATTCAGTGATCAAAACCCAAGTCATGAATTGAATGATATGCCAAGGGAGGTGTCCGTAGGCACCTATCCAATATGGACCAGGTTGAATCAGGAGACCCCTTTGCATTCTCAAGACCCCAGTTATCTGGCCATTCACTGATAAGGGGTGCCCATGAGGACACCACATTCAAGGATCACACACGTTCCTTCATCTGCATAGAACCATCCTGGGTTCTTATTTTAAGGCCTAGTTTTCAAGGAGGTGAACTGACAAATTTGTGTCTGGACTGTCGCATTTGGGTCTGCAGGTAAGGACTCACAGGATGGAATGCTGACTTTATCAAAACATTTCCTGCACATAGAAAAGAACATGTCCGAGCAAAGGGTTCTGTCTTAGCCTTTTCCTAAACCTGTTAGTCTTCTAGTCATAGGAATATTTCTCATGGGAAGTGTGAAGTAGTACAGTGCAGACCAAGATTTGTCATCTTGTCCGCTGTTTGCTTTTGTCACTAGAACGTTGAGTGGAATGTCAGGAGAGTTGGGCAAACTCTTGGGAATTTCTTTGTCTGTCTAGAGCTGGGCTCTCCAACATAGAGTCATGGAGACTTCCCTTAGCATTCACCAGATTCCCTGCCTGCTGATGCTTATTTTATGTCTTAAGATTTATAAATAATAATAATGGAATGCTGGCTTACTGTAAAGTGAAGGGCTGCCCTCCAGCACCATCTTTATTTCGATTTTGTGTTTTTAGAGCTCAGCCCGCGCCTGTGCCTTGTACTTTGGTTTTTGGGCAAGTTAGTTTTCTTTTCATCTCATTCACTTAGCTTCTGGGAAATGAGTTTTCTGTGACTTGTTTTGCCTAAGACAGCAGCCATTTTACGAATGGGTGAGAAACTCCATGGCAGCCATTTTGTGAGAGTGCTCATGACATCCTCCAAGATTCCAAATGTGCTGACTGACCCAAAGAGGTTGGGCACCCGTGGTCTAGCTATAGATATGATACTGGATTGATCAGTAGAAAGAAGACCACCACCTATCAATATCTCTGTTTCTGCATCATGGAGTTTTTTTGTGTTTTTTGTAAGAAGCAATTTAGTGTTCCCCCTATAAGGATCTGGAAGTTATGCTTATAATTTGCTTCTTTTAGATAGTTTGGAAATGATGGGTGCCACTTTGCCATTAAGCAGTAATTCTTCGCCCAATAACTCAGACACTGGATCAAGCAAGGTATAGTTTTAGTAATTATATTTGTATGCATGTATGCTTGTGTTTTATATGTGTGTATACGTATGTATGTTAATATAGATGATTTCTCTCTTACTACTTCATTCCACTTTTGAGACAGGGATATAATACACATTTTTAAACACTGTAGTCTGAATGTTTTCTTCATCCCCCCCCCCCTCTTTTTCTTCTCTTCCTAGAAATATGATGCTGCATCTAGTACTCTACCTCTGGAAGATAAAGTCTCCAAATCTAAGAGGAAGCTTTCAGGTAGACGAAGTCCGAGCAAAACAGAATGAGAAGAGGCTCAAAGAGTAACAGCAAACTTATATCACAAATTTTCCTAGTTATTTAAGGAGTGGGAAGAATGGTCCCTCTTCCTTTGTTCCCCTGTATGTGTGCCGCCCAGACCTACAATACGAACAGTTACTAACATTGAAAGGCAATCAATATGGGCTGCTAGATGAGTCAAGTAAAGAAAGGCTGCACAGCCTGAGGGCCGTATGCGCCCCTCCCTTTACTGCAGCCCCCCACAGAGATGTTAACTGTTTGGAATATCCTAATGTGAATCTAACTTCAATTAAATTGCAACATTCACTGACATCCACTGGGACGTAATTCAAAGAAAATATGGCTAGCCTCTTAGGTATAAAACAACTACGCCTTGTAAAATTTGATACTAATGACTGGATGTGGGATTTTGTTTTTGTGAGACTTCTCAGCTGATCTCATTAGGAAGCACTTAAAACGCACAGAGAGGACACCTGCAAATGAAAAGTCTTCGAGCTTTTCTTTTATACCGAAAAAGCTCTTTGATTCCATAGAGATGGAAGAGGAATCTCCAAAAGGTGATTAGACTAACCGCTACCACACCACTATTCTGTCAATGTTGCAAGTAAATAATAAACTTTTCTGTAATTGATTTGAATTGAAATTGTTTCCCTGATCCTCTTTACTACTTGTGTCTTGTCAAACGTGAAGACCTGCCTGTTTCCCAGAGCATTCCCAATGTAGGCTTTCCTTTTGTTTTTAGTAGCTCTGGCTTCTTAACAACTATTGATCCGCTTTACTTGTTTAAGGTATTCTGTAATTTGCTTTTGTTTGGGTGGTTGTTTTATTGGGGTCCCCTCTAGAGAGGTGCCTAAGGGGCAACGTTCATGTGATGTGTTAGATGTGAAGGCCTAGAAAAAACACAGAAAAGTCTGTATGGCTCAGTTCAGATTAGACATTTCTCAATGGTGGTTTTAGGATTCCACAGTCGAGTTTTTACTCCACTGTTGAGGAATGTGTTGTCTGGAGGGGAAATTCCACCCCACAGTGGAGGTTTTGTAGCAAGCACTCCACACAGAATATCCATGCTGTGCAGAGGAGAGTTCCTGCACAACTTTAGTGTTGTGTGTTGTTTGGGGGGCTCCGTGGAGTTCGCCGTTGCATTGACTTTTCCCATTGGCTACAGAGTTCCCTGGCAAGAGTGGCAAAAGGAGCAAATACCACTCTAGGAGAGCCGCTGGGATTGGGTTTTTTTTGCAGCAATGGCTGATAGGATACCATCAGGAGGACCGGAAGAGAAGAGAGGGTGGAATAGCTATCAATCAAGTGTTGCGTTGCCTTTTACTCAACTCTACAGTAGCCCACACTCACACAACCGTGGAGTTAGAACATGTTGTGTGGTGAGTACCAACTAAAAACTCAACCGTTGAGTGGAGTTTTCCCACTGCCTAGAGAAACGTGTTGTCTGAGCTGAGGCTATGTGTGTGTGGGAGGGGAATATTTCTCCCCCACCCATTTTTTCCCAGGGTCTTTTGGGGAAAGGTTTTTTCTAAATGCTTCAATTCCCCCCACCCATTTTTTCTGTTTTTTTTCCTGGGACCTCACATCTCTAGACATGTTACATATGGCGTCACATGCTTTAAAAACAATAAATAGCAACCTGTGTGTATGATTAGGATTGGGACCATGGGAAGGTGGTTTAAACCATTCTGTCTGTGCCATGGTTGTTATAACCATAACACCATGATAATTTGCACAGCGAATTTTTTGCCTCCATTTGTGAAAAATCAAAGCAATACGAATGGTATGATGTGTCTCATTGGCAGGTTAAGTCTTCCAGATTATGGGTGGAATCCAACGAAATTCTTCCTCTGACAGTGCTGCTTCCATCAGCAGAACTGGGTGGGGGCAATCCCCCCTCCCCACTGAAGCACTCATGCAACTTCAGGATCTGTTCTGGGAGGCTGAAGAACTGTCTGAAGCAGATTTTTGGGAAGGGAGCTGCAATAGGAGAAGAGAGCAAGAAGTCCCATTCCCTTAGCAAGCTTCTGCTCATACAATGTTGGGTTTCACTTTATTTCTTTGGGAAAAAAATGTTATTCTTTGGTAGGGTTTCCCCCCCCCCCCCCCAAGGTATTGTGCAAACACACAGTTAAGCTTTATAATTGTTGGAGGGCTGTGTTTCTTCCTTGCAGGCCAAAATTTAGATGAATTAGAGGATGATGAATTTATCTCCAAATTATTTGAGGAAGAAATTGGCGACTCGGGAGTCATTGCTGCATTTGAAAACTTTACGAGTGAATTGAAGAAAACATTTTGGGTAAGTGTGTGTTTTTATTTGTTTTTTAAGTGCAACCAAATGCCTATTTTGTACACTCTGGCCTAGTAATAGACAGAGTTATGAATCTGTCAGCTATGGATATTTCCCACCCGCTATTAATATTTTTTTTGTTCCAATTTTACCTGTACTCTGACTTAGTCTAGGTACAAGAGGATGGAGGTTTACACACACAATATCTTGAAAGCACCTGGACAGAATATATCTGCATTATTGAATCGGATCCATCAGAGCCGGTAGGTGGTGCCCATCCAATGTAACTTAAGCATGGCCATCTCTTCTCTTCTGCAACAATTGCTGCTGAGCTTAAGTGAAGGTCTTGGTTCTTACCTATTTTCATTTTCGTAGCAGGTGATGATTCATAAGAAGAGTGTTGCGCACTTGGGATGAACTACAATTACAGAGCATTTCCTTTAAGATTGTAAAGTGGGGCAAACATCACCATTTTGTAGAAGTTGTTTGACTTCCATATTTCAGTCAAAGAAAATTGTTCTGCAGCTTGTGTCTTGCATTTGAAGGGCAATTCTAGAGTACATACTCAGTTTATGTAAGCGCATTGATCAGGTATTGGGCCTTGTCATTGCTTTGCAGGAATATGCAACCTAGAATACATCCAATCTTCCTCTGAGGCTGTATATTGGCAAAGGAAGATGGCTAGCTGTGGGCAAGCGATGGCTCAGGGAAGTCTCTCCACAATGGCTGAGCTTTGCAGGGTTTGCTTAATGAGTAGCTTTGAAGGAAGCCCAGGTTATCAAGAATGCAGCTGATAGATGATGTGTTGGGTTGGTTTTTTTAAGTCTACTGATTTCAAATCCAAGCAATGTAGAAGTGGCACATAGCAAACTGGACAGGAACTGGTGGACCAGGTGGTGGAAGTCCTATTTGTTCCAGGGGGCAGCAATGTCAAATACTTCTTTGCTGAAGAAACAAAGTGCTTGCATTTGTCTGCAACAGGCTAAATGAACTGGAAAGCTTCCACAAGATTGTTGTCCAGGAACTTGCCAATCTTGAGAAGAGATCTCAGTTTCTCTCAAGTCTTGAGAAGGACACAATGGTGTGTATACTTTCTTTCTTTTTTACTTTGTCTGTTGATTGATTTTAATGTTTTAACATCTGACTCATATTAAGAACATTTGTTTCAGGAATTTTGGACTAAGCAATCCAACAAGCTGAACCGTAAACTGAATGCTTTTTGCATTCTTCAAATGCAGAGGTATTTATCTTTTTGCTCCCTGTCCAATGAGCACCACTGAGATTTTTTCTTGCATGCTTTTCCTCTGTAGCTTGGGTTTGAAAGGTCACTATTTCCTTTGTCCTCGTTAGCATGTTTATCTTACCACCATTGAGGGCTTCTTCAGATAGCACGGGTCGCAAGTAGCCAGCGCCATCCCCTGGATGTTACTGACATTCTGCTTTTTCAAATGGCCAACCAGGTGTGGTTATTGAACAAGGAAACTCTTTTGTTTCAGAGAAATGATTTCCACCCCCAGCGATACTCCACCGCATTAGATTCTAAGGGGTGGGGCGTCAATCTCCACTCCCACCTTCCTCAGGCTAGCAGAGCAGGTGTAAAATATGTGTGTTGCTGTATCCGTCGGCTGGATAGCAGTCTGCCTCGGGAGGTAGTGGGCTGTCTTTCACTGGAGGTGTTTAAGTGGAAGCTGGAGATCCATCTGTCAGGGATGCTGTAGTTGCATCCTGCGCTGCAGATCCTGCACTGAGCAGGGGCTCAATATTTTCACCTTGCCTTCTGACCCACTAGAGTTTACAAATCAGCTTCAACCACAATTAGTAACTATATGTTAAAAATCTCAAATTCACCAATAGCCAGTGCAGAACCCATCTACCCATTATGCAACACAACTTCCCTCCCTCATGGCCATCTTGTTCGATCCTTTTTAAAGCTAAAGGCCAAACTACAAATGCATTTAGCATGTGTGGGGCTGGGACTGGGCTGTAGAAAAGAGCAGCCATAGTTGGCCGTGATCTGGATTGGGACTGTTGTGTGACTGAAGGGTAAGTTTATATCTCCCACTGCTGTGCTCCTGTCCTCTTTCCACCAGGGTGACCATATGGAAAGGAAGACAGGGCTCCTTTTTTTTTTTTAGCAGTTGTATAGAAAAGGGAATTTCAGCAGGTGTCATTTGTATGCATGCAGCACCTGATGAAGTGCCCTCTTCATCACAACAGGTAAAGCTGCAGGAGCCCTGCCTTCTTTTGTATCTTGACACAGAGGGGAGGACTCCTGCAGCTTTACCTGTTGTGATGAAGAGGGCATTTCACCAGGTGCTGCATGCATACAAATGACACCTGCTGAAATTCCCTTTCCTATACAACTGTTAAAGAAGTAAGCTTCCCTCCCAGACAAACAACAGATTCAGAGTGGAAGAAGTGATTTTTTTTGTTGGGACCCCCTAGGAAAGGGTCAAAGCCTCCCCCTCCTGGGTGACCAGGGATGGGGATCATTCTGTCTTGGCTTTTCCTAATGAACTGTTGGGGAAAGAAGAAGATGGGATTACCAGAGGGGAAGACTTCGAGCCAATCTCAACTGTTATGGACCACATGTAAGTCACCAAAAAACACTTCCTTGTGTTTACGCCTCATGCCATTGGCATACCCATTACGTTTTAGTTCATTAGAACATAAGAGCCCTGCTGGTACCTCAGAAGTAAAACCCACTGAGTCCAATGGGTATAAGAGTGCATAGACCTGCAGCCTTAATTTTCAGCTTTATACATACAACTGGTAGATCTGTAAGATCTGTAAGAACATGAGAAGTGCCATGCTGGATCAGACCGATGGTCCATCTAGTCCAACAGCCAACCAGCTGTTGACCAGGGACCAACAAAACAGCACATGGTACAGCAGCCCCCTCCCACCCGTGTTCCCCACCAACTGGTGCACACAGGCTTACTGCCTCAAATACTGGAGGTAGCACATAGCCATTAGGACTAGTAGCCATTGATAGCCTTCTCTTCCAGGAATTTATCCAACCTCCTTTAAAAATAATCCAAATTGGTGGCTATCAGTACATTCCATAGTTTAACTATGTGCCGTGTGAAGAAGTACTTCTTTTATTTGTCCTGAATCTCCCACCAATCAGCTTCATGGGATGATCCCGGGTTCTAGGATTTTGGAAGAGGGAGAAAAACGTCTCGCTCACCACATTTCTCCACACCATGCCTAATTTGGCACACCTCTATCATGTCTCCCTTTAGCCTCCTTTTTTCCAAGCTGAACAATTCCAGCTGTTGTAAACTTCCCTCCTAGGGGAGATGCTCCGGCCTCTTGATAGTTTCAGTTGTGCATCCCTTTGGGGCGGGCACACGAGCTTAAGTGCCTCCTAAAACTCATGCTGGCCACCAGTGTCATTGGACAGCATTGCAAGCCGCAGATGTGCCTCACCTTCCTGGCCATCACTTTGGCTTGTGACTTGCTGCTGGAGGAGCTCGGGTGAGCATTTCGGATGCGCGGAATATGGCGGTATATCTAAGTTGCCTTCTTCCACAGGATACAGTTCATGGATTCAGTGCGGGATGAAACGACAAGGAACCAGGATGACATGGCCCCAAACGTGAAGGTGTGTGTGATAGCTAAGGAGATTTGCATACATTGTGCATGGCTGGCTGTGGAATACTGGGAATTATAGGACTGGATGGGTAATTCTGGGGGTTGTAGAACTTTTTCTGTCTAAACATTCATAGGATTGCTCCCTAAGTCGATGACATGTCAATATTTTGGTCTTTTTAAGTAATATCAGGTTGGCATTAAAATTAATTTTATTTTAAGTCACCTTTAGTTTAATTCTCAGACTGCAAAATTTAAAAACAATCTCTCAGGGTTTTTCCCCCTCTTTCCCACAGCTTGGAAAAGCAGTTGACCACAAGGAGGAGAAAAGCAAGGTTTCTGTTGATGCTTCTGACTAACACTAATTTAAGCAAACCTGAAGAGTCCTTGTAAAATGTTGATGGTGTCTTTATCATTTTCAAAATACACTGGATAAATGCTTCAATCCATCACTCAGTGCTCCTAAATGCTTACATGAATTATGCTTTTTTTTCCTCCTTGCCCACAAGGGGGTGGTATTGAGGAGATTCTAGATCTGGAGATTGCTGAAATGCAGGCGACACCTGAAATTCCCCTTCAGATCATGATTTTTCCCATCCTCTTACAGCAATCAATTACATTGGATAATTTATAAGCCTAATGGCTCATTATGTTAGCAATTTTCTAAATCCAATTAAAGATACTCCTAACAAGAAGCAATTGGTTGGTGTTTTCCCATTTCTTACTAGTTGAAAACTGTCACTTGGTTTTGTCTAATGCAGCCTTCTTTAGCATGGTGCCTTCCAGATGTTTTGGACATCTTCTCCTATCAGCCCCAGCCAGCATGGCCAATGGCCAGAAATTCTAGGAGTTGTAGCACAAAACATCTGGAGGGTACCAGGTTGGCGAAGGATGGTCTAGGTGATTACCAGATTAAAAACCATAGTTGGGAGTGTTTTTATTCTTTGGGTCACAGGTGCTTCCATCCACTAAGCCTTTTGTGTTGTCCAAACTCCAACTCAATTTTGCCCCTCCCCAGCACTTAAGAAAGGAATTTCTCCTTTTTGTTCTGAATCATTCTCCAAGCATCTAGCCAGTTGGCATTTTTTTAGGGACTTGAATTGTAACTTTGCATCTCACTTTGCAAGAGTATGGAAATGTACCTGGAATGTATGGGGGGGGGAGAGGGGGAGAGGGAGAGGGAGGGAGAGAGGGGGAGAGGGAGAGGGAGAGAGAGAGAGGGGGGGAGAGAGAGAGAGAGAGAGAGAAAGCATCCTGCAGACAGCATCTTTGCCAATGCTTCATGAGCCCTGAAAACCGGGACGTTGCAACTGCTATATGTTGGTTATTATAAGTTCACGGTGTAATTGCTGCCAGGCCTAACTTGTCAATCCAAATCCTCTTTGTGACTAGCTGTAATGACACCATTGGCAGCTCTGAATCATACTCTGAGCATGTTCTGACTGAATTTATTGTAGCCTGTACTGCATACGGTCAGAGTTCGCATGGTGGATCGATTGCCTTACCTTGAGCAAAAATGTTGAGCTGGATGACTTTGAGATCCCCTTCCCAATTTCAACATCTAACAAATTTATTGTGGCGCAAACATTTTTTTGTATGGTTACATCTCTGGAATTCCTACCAGTTGAGTTATAGTTGATTCCAAGGCTTTTCTCATAGGTACCCATAGTCCATCTCTTGCTCTGGTTTGTGTGTGTGTGTGTGTGTGTGTGTGTTTTAAAAGGCATTTTCCAAGTAAAGCTAGCTTCAGTAACAGTCTACCAAACAGGCTTGGTTTTGACTCATGCTCCGTGTTTTCCAGCCAGCACTGTCAGGATGTCAGTTACTTGAAAAGAGGAGTCCGAATGTAAAGTGGTTTCTCATTTTTATTCCACAATATTTGGCATAAGGGATGGTGTGTGGGAGGAGAGGAGGGGTAACCCCCCCCCAAAAAAAACCCCCACTTATCCACATCTAGGGTAGGGATATGTTCCCCTCCAGCTGCTTCTAACTCTTGCAGCAGAAGTATTTGGTGACCCATTTAGTAGGGATCTCCTACCCTCCCCCAGATGTGGAGGGATGACGTTTTACCCCCATCCTATATGTACCACTGTATCAGATAATCTGGAATGAAATGTGGTATCTCTTTATAATGGGGTTGTTTTAGGAACTGTCCCATCTTGAGAAGAGGGCTTCCGTTCTTTTGTAGGTGGATCATTGAACTGTCCAGAGGGGCAGCTGCATGAACCTTAGGCTGACTCGTAGGTGCTAAAGGGCAACAGGTGATTCATACATGTTAAAGGAAGTGGTTGAGTTGCCTTATTATGTCTCTCATTCAAGTGGAAGGATTCAGTGGTAGAGCACGTGATTTCCATGTAGAAGGTCCAAGATTACTCCTTGGCATCTCAAGGAAAAGCTGTTGTCCAAAACCCTGTCACCCTCCAGGGTTCCCCAGCTGGCCCCCTCCCCTGCCCCCACCCCTTTCCTCCAAACACCTTTTGGTGGCTTCCTGGATTTTGTGCAGTTTCCCCCCAGTTCTAAAAGGTTGAAATACTTCTCCTATGGCTTGGGGGAGTAAGAGTTTCAAGCTAGAATACGGTGCTATTTTGTACCTGTCCCTTTTGCCCTTGTCCCTACCTACCACGAGCTTCGCTGAAATGGAATTCAGCCCTCAGGCTGAAAGAGGTTCAACACCCCTGATGTAGGCAATATTAAACTAGATGGGCCCAATGTCAGCTTCTTATCCTTGCTATGACACCAATGATTTCACTAGATGAGTGATTTATTACACACTTGTGATTGGGCCACTCACAGACGTTTTTGGGTCCATTACATGACTGTGTCACAACCAGGATGTCTCCTGCACTATCCCCTGGAAATCCCAGTATGAAAAGAACCACTTTTAATATGGTAATATCTGGAAAAACACAGGATCTTCTGCCACTAGATGGTGCTGTCTCAATAAAAGTGAAGAGAGCAGAAGTATTCAGTTCAAAGCATGTGATCGCTCCTCCCATGTAATGCAGCCCATAACAAAGAACCAGGAAGCACAAAGCCCCAGGTGAGCATTGCGATGTCCCCTTAATGTAGAGATGCTCTAAGACAATCGCTCATGGAAACCAAGGTTGGTGGATTGGTTCATTTTCTGTCCTACAACTACAGTGTTTTTGATGATGCTGGTAGAACCTGTTAGTCATAGAATGTAAAGAATTCTAATAATAAAATACAATATAACTATCATCTCAAAAGGGAATTCAAGATTAACAAAGAGGCAAGTGTTGCTTTGCTCTTTAATCTGAAAAAATGCAGTTTATGGTTGGCATAATGGTCTATACTGCGGCATACACTTTCATGGAATTGAAAAAAATAATAATTAAAACCCTCTCTCATTTAGGAACAGTGAAAATATTGTCCGTTAGCATCTTCCAAGCTGTATCAGTGGGATACAGACAAATGTAAAATGTGTCAAATGTAAAATGCATTTATTTTCAATGGTAAATATTACAGGGAAATAATTTTAAAATTTGTCATTTTTTGTGGTGGTTCAAAATAGCAGCATCTTGATGATTTTTGTGTATTCAAAGCATACCTGATGTTTTTTGCGAATTCAAAGCATACCTGATTATCATTTATCAAGTGGTTTTAAGTCTTAACATTGTGTATTTTTTCAGCCCTTTGAAAGATTGAGTAAGGCAATATTATTTAAAAAAAAAAAAACCTTAAGCATAAAATGAAGAAGAGCGAGCCACTAAAAGTGAGCTGGCACTAACCTCTCAGACCTGAACTAACCTGTGCAATACTGAGATTTCTAAGAGAGACTCATGAATATACTCCAGGCTGAGCCCCCTCCCTTCTCCCGGCAACTCCTACATTCAAATGTTTTCAGGCCCTTATTTGGATTGAAATGTGCCCCAGGATAAAACTCAGAACAACCATTTTCTCTTAAGTGTTGACTTCTGGCAGTCACCAAGTCTTGGAAGTCGAGTGGAACCATGATTTTTGCAGAGTTCTTAATAAAAGAGGGGTTAAACAACCACCACTGATCCACTAGGCTACATATTTACAGATTGTCATAAAAAGGATCTCTGTCAGATATATGTCCATGCCACCCATGCCCTTCCAAAAAAAAAAAAAGTGGGCTGCTTTAACCATAATGGGAAAATGCTGGTTGTTGTTTTTTTAATTGTTGTTGTTGTTGTTGTTGTAATTTCTTCCTCTACATATATCAGATAAAATCCACTGGGATTGAGAGTTACTATAAGGTTCTTCCTTGCAAAACTCCTAGGGTTACTTGCATTTAGTTTTAAATATTCCACAGCTATTCATGTTGTCATTGCTTTTTGGTTCCATTTGAATTCCTGCCAGGTGGTGATTGCGAGAATCAATGCTTATTTGTTGGGCGAATCCATCGTCAAATAAAGGTGTTTTTTCTTGCATTGTCCATCAGTAACAACATGCTACCTTCATAAAAACATGGTGTGTGTATATTTGCTGTAAGGTATGTTTTTCCAGAAGTGAATCCCATTGCTTTCAGTAAGATTCATTTACAGGTAAATTTGCTTAGGATCATGGCCATAGTGCTTTTAGCACTTCACATGTTCCCTGAAGTTGGTACTTAATACTCCAGCAATGTATTCTCTACGTTGCTACTTTCTCCTCCTCTTGTTTCCTTTAGTCCGTGCCGAATACAGCTGGAGCTATTAGTTACATTAAATCTACACATGAAGGAATCCACTGAGCTTAACCCAGATGGGAAAGAGTCTCTTATAGGACCAGAACTGGAGAGTTGATTGGGAAAGCTGGGTTTGGGTACCACCTCTGTACTAGCCTTAGCTAAGCTACTGTGTCTTAGCCACTCCTCATTTATGAAATAGGGATGAAAGTAGCCTAACTTACCAACTGCTTCTGAGCTCAAATACACAGGTCTGGATCCAGTCATTTTTAGACACATTAAAATCAATGGGACTTAATTATGACCAACATAAGGCTCATAGATTTCAGTAGGACTACACTAAGTATGATTAAGTCTGGATCAACCCACAGAATGTAAACACACTTTGCAATATAAAAATGTAACATAAAGTAGTATCTGAGCCATCTCAATGCTCTGTTATTTTACTTCCCAAGATGCCATGTCCTTGAGGATTTTGCACGTGGCTTGTCCTGACTCCATGAGCCTGGCCCTGCAACCACTCTTCTGCACCTGCTTTCCACTTACGTGATGTTAGTTAAGGTGCCACTGCATAATTACATTTAGTTGTAGTTGGGTTTAATTGGTAGTGCCATACTGAATAGGAGGTATTGAGAGTAGATGGCCTTTCTTCATTACAAAGCGGTGTAGCCCTTAGTTTATCTTGTGGCTTCATTTCTGTGCACTATTTAAAAGGTGGGCTGCATGGTATGTCAATATTATGGAAGTGTCCCAGTATCTGAGTTCTTACTACTGTAGCAATAGGCATTCAGTCCTCCCAGAGTGCAGGACACGGAATAACAGGCTCAAGTTAAAGGAAGCCAGATTCCAGCTGGACATCAGGAGAAACTTCCTGACTGTTAGAGCAGTACGACAATGGAATCAGTTACCTAGGGAGGTTGTGGGCTCTCCCACACTAGAGGCATTCAAGAGGCAGCTGGACAAGCATCTGTCAGGGATGCTTTAGGGTGGATTCCTGCATTGAGCAGGGGGTTGGACTTGATGGCCTTGTAGGCCCCTTCCAACTCTGCTATTCTAAGATTCTAGGCCAGAGAGAAGTGCCTACTAAAATAGAAACGTTATGTCTAGTATATTTCAGCTCTGTTTTATGGGAAAGCATACATCTTTTGTGAACCACCCAGAGAGCTTTGGCTATGGGGTGGTACAGAAATTCTAACAATAATAATAATAATAATCTGCTAAAGGATGCTCTTAAGAGTGCAGCCAACTTGATATGATGTCCTTTTAATCCCCAAAACTCTTGAGACTGTAATACTATGCATCTTTACTAGGAAACAAGTCCCATTGAAATTAGTGGGATTTACTTCTGGGTTAACATGTATGGGATGGGAGGTAATGTAAGCCATAAAGGAATCACTTTTAAGCAATCAAATGGCAGTAACAAAATTGTGATGGGGGCTGCCACATGCCCATTACAGTGTTGTGCCTTGACACATTTACAAAGAGATTACCTGCAACTGCTGATATACCAGTTCGACACTAAACTAGCCTGTTTTAGAAGATGGCACGTACGTTCAGATGGCTTCATTGCAAGTTAGATGCCTTAGTTGGCATGAGCTTGTGGTAGATCCTATTGTACTCTGGGCCTTACTACTTGCTAGAACTGGGGATGAGTGGTCTTTTAGCCCCACAAAGGTAGCAACACACCATTTTAGGACACTATGGGGTGGGGGATGTGGTAGCCCCAGCCTCCCCTTCGTTGCCCTCTACGTAGAGAGCCTTTTTGAATAGCTGAACTTGAATTTTCTACAGTTCCAAATTGTGTGGAGAGGCTCCACCACTAGAGGAGGGTCTCCCCTTCAGAAAGGTGTTCTCTATATGTAGAGGTTGATGAGAAAAGCGATGAAGGGGTGGAGCTAGCATGCTCCCCCTCAGGAGTTTGCTGGATTGGACTTTCCCCCTGAATACTGAGTACAGCTTTCCCCCCTTGAAAACTGGTTGTGATCCATAGAACCAGAGAAGGGGGGGGGAGTTTGCATCACCACGCAAACATAATAAAAAGCACAATTTTTCCAGCGTAGAGATGACACTGCAAGCTTTTCTACACGAGGCATTTATGGTGCTCTCATCATTCCCTACTCATAGATGTTTATGGGTTCTTTAGATGATGTCATGACCCTCCAGCTTCGCTTCTGTTTTTAAACAGCACTTTTGGTGAGGTTTTTTTTAGAGCAGAAATAATGCAATATTTACAGCAAGAAAAACATATATACTTTTTTCACTTACATATTTGTGCTATTCCGCTATACCACAATGCCACCCAGAGTTTATGTGGCAGAAAAGGAAAGGAAACGTTCTTCATGAGGTGCTCTGATCTTAATTCTGCAGTGAAACCGAATGTAGACATGGCGGATTAACAGCCTCGTGTAGAAAAGCTCTGCGTATCAGCACAACTAATAATCTGAAACCATTTTTTCAAAAGTCAGGATTCCATTCAAAGAATGCCCATACACCTTCATTGTCCCAAGGAACAACTACCAAGCCCATGTTAAAAATGGCAGAACGTGGTTTTGTTTTGGCGGAGTGAAGAAGAAAAAAAGAACTGCCCTCACCATTTTGATGACGTTTATCAAAATATTAAAAAGAATGTTATATTGTTAAAAAGTAGTCAATGTTGAGTTAAACAGGGAGTAGAAGAACTGGTAGATATAACCAAACTTAGTCTAAGCTTCTACTAAAACAGCTGTGTACAGTTACTTGGTCAACTCAGTCTTTTTCTTTCTTTTTCTTGTTTAGAAAAAAATATGGTGTGGGGAGGATTTTGTACACTACAATGTAATATTAAAATATACTACTTATTGTGCTTTTTTATTGTTCAAAGCACCATTAGCTGCTGTTAGGTAGTCTTTATGGAACCCGTTCTTGAGTTCTGTCATCAGAGGGACCTCTTTCACATCAGTTCTTGGAGGTCTTTTCCGATACGTCTGGAGGGAGAAAAACACAGTAGAAAACAAAGTAGAAAACAAAGTTAGGATTGTGCTTCCCTTAAGTGGCTTTGAAGGCTTTAGTTCTATCCAGAGTTTGCCTTCGGTGTTAAACAGACAGAGCATTGTCACATATTAACTATTTTCTTATAAGTGTCAGAGCCATCTGTGCATTTTTTTTTAGCAAACCTTATTCCCAAGGTATCTGTAGAGTTTGTTTGTGTCATGTATGGAACGTCACAGGGCAAAAGCTGCTTTCCGGAATAATTTGAAGCGGAGAAGCAGCAGTAGTGCTATTTCTCTACTCAGACACATCCCCTTTAGATTTTATTAGGGGAGGAGGGCAGTGGATGTGACATAGTTTTTGAGGGTATTGCTGATGTAGCAGGCATTTTTGGAGGGGCTGAGTAATTTTATTTGACAAATGGCTAATCCACCTTTCACAAGTTATTCACAAGTTATTGCCAAGTGAAAATGTTTTAAGATCTAGCGTTGGATTCAGACTTAGTCATGCTTAGAGTAGACATTGAAATCAATGGGGCAAGTTAGTCATGACTAATTTAAATGTCATTGATTTCAATGGTCTACTCAAAGTGTGACTAAGTCTGGATTCACCCCACTATTACAAATTTGGGAGAGTAAATAAGTAAAAAGTAGTGACTCTATTAAGAGAAGGCACAAAGGAAGTTCATAATTCTGGGTAATTTATATAAACCTAATGCATAATTTCTATAAGCAAACGACACATGTTCAGTTAAAGCCTTATCATTCAGGTAAAAGGGTTATTTGAGGGATAATATTAATGGGCAAGGTCAAAGGTTTATCTGAAGTTTTGTTGGATGGTAAATCAATCATTCAAGGTCAAAGGTGTATTTAAAGTTTTGCTTATCAGTTAATAGTCAGTTCTTTCTGTTAAGGAATGTAAATGTTTATAGAAGCTGACATACTTATAAGATAACAGTAAAAGTTAAGTCATATCTGGAAAAACAAATGCATAAATTAAACGACTGATTGGGCGTTAGAAGAACAGTAATTTTAAGAATAGGAGCCTGAACATGAGGTTCCAGAAAAAGCAGACATGTGGTTGAAACAGCACTACTATCCTGTAACCTGCTTCTCTTAGTATTACATTTTAATGCAGTTTTTAAAGAGGAAAAATAGAAAGCTTCAAGCTTAACTCCAAGCCATAACTTCTGTCAGCCAGAGCAGAAATCTTTACCCCTTATCACAGAAGTATGCAGAAAGCCTCTGCAAATGTTTGAATGCAAACTCCAATCCAGGCAGTCTGGAGCTACGCTGAAGCAAAGTCCCATAATGAACAAGGGAGAGGAGTTGGGCTCAAGTGATCACTACATGCATACTCCTGAAATGGAATCCTCATACTGGAGGGAGCCAGCTCAAACGAAGTATTGTCTCAGTTTCTTCACTCCCATTTGGTCTTCTGGTGTCCTGTACAGCCGTACCCAGCCATCAGTTGTTGAACGATGGGATGGAGTGATGACCCCATGTGAACCCGACAACCCTCTGGTGATGCACAGGTCGCTGAGGTGCACATGGCACATAGGGGATACTGTATGTCATCCCATGAAGCTGATTGACGGGAGATTCAGGACAGATAAAAGGAACTACTTTTTCATGCAGTGTATAGTTGAAAGTATGGTATTCACTTCCACAAGATGTAGGGATGGCCACCAATTTGGATCGCTTTAAAGGGGGATTAGACAAATTCATGGAGAAGGCTATCAATGGCTACTAGTCTAGTATCAGAGGCGATATCCCTATGTACATCAGTTGCTGTGGAACATTAGTGGGAGGGTGCTATTGTATTCATGTCCTCTTGTGGGTTTCCTCATAGTGGTTGGCAACTGTGTGAACAGAATGCTGGACGAGATGGAACCTTGGTTTGGCTCTTACGTTCCAGAAGCGGCACATTGGGCTCCTCTCCTGCATGGACGGAGAATGCATGCCACAATTCCCCAGGATAGCCCAGAGAACTATGTGAGCATCCTCCTCCACGATACGAGGGAGGCTGCAAGATAGTGACATGCCCTTTCTGGGTATGGCCATATCCAACACCAACTGAGAGTACTCCTCCAGGATCACTTCTGGTACCCTTGGGGATTGTGGGCGACTTTTCTCAATATGTTTTAAGCAACATTTCAGGAGCTGGTGGGTTCTTTGCTGGGGGCATTTAAGCATGTGCTGGGCAGCCATCTATCATGAGTTTTGTATTTATCCTGCATTACAGAGCCTGCATTGAGCAGGCAGTTGGACTAGAAGTCCTCCAAGATCCCTTCCTACTCTAAAATTCAATGACTTAAGGAAGCTATTTTGTTAGGGGAAAGTATATAGTGGTATAAGTAAATAACCTTTTTATTCTCCCAACATTTTAACAATCTATAAATTTTAAATAACATGGTTTTAAATTTGTAATTTTGCATTGCTGCTGTTTTTATCTGGTTGAGCTTTTATATTGTATTTTATATTATGGTTTTATACTGTTGTTTTATACTTTGAATGGTTTTAATTTTTGTGAACCGCCCAGAGAGCTCCGGCTATTGGGCGGTATAGAAATGTAATAAATAAAATAAGTAAGGCCAATGATTGAATTGCACCAGTACATCAGCTATTTAAAACTAGTATTGACGTAAAAATTCTTTGAGTGCAATGTGCTAGGTGTTTGTTCCCTTTGTAAGACAAATTCACAAGGTGACATTTTGGCTATTCTTAACTCCCATTCTGTTGTCTGGACTTGTAGAATAACATTCCTAGTGGTTAGCAAGTGCTTTTCATCCATATTCATGGAGTTTAAGCACCAAGCAAGAGGAAGAACCATTCTGGCTATGCCTTCTAACTACAGAAGAACTGCTAAGCTAAGCAATTAATTCAGAACTCTTCTCTTCCCCCAATTGTCCCCCACACCAGCATCTTTTCCCATTTAATTGTTGCCTTGCAAGTTTTTTCAGGGAAGTCCTTTAATCTCAACAAATACAGTTCATCCCAACAATGGCATTTTATCCTTTGGACGGTATTCTTGCAAAATCTGTAATAGTATAACGTCCTGTCCCCACGTACAGATCACAAGGGGTTAGCCATACTGCTGTTCATTCATGCCGCCTTTAAAAAACATACAGGTAGATCTGTACCCAGGAGAACTTTGTATAAGATTCGTAAAGTGATTGTGAGTGGGGGGAGGCAGCTTGCCCTGTGTTTGTTGCCACTTCTTCTTTTTTTGAAATAGTGTAGGTTGAACATTCCAGCACTAGATTTGCAGAGCAGGAAAATGAACAGCACAGCTCTTGTTATAGCACTGGCTGTGAAGAACAGCATTGTCCCAGATAACAAAACAGTGTAGTTTTTGAGTATTAGAAGAATGCAATATCACTGTAACCGAAGAAGCACAACCTTGGGAAAAAAAGGGATGCGGAGCGTGTGAAACAAATTCCTCACAAAGCACGTTTATTGTGCAGAAAAACGATGTAGGAAGGCTGCCCGAGCTTTCGCTTAGACTCTGCTGAAACTAAAGTTGACACCATCTGGCCCCTTGTGTGCATGGAGAGCAGACGGATTGGTAAAGCTTATCCCAGATTCCATATATTGGCCCTGAACCACCAAGAAAGGCCTGCCCAGAGAAGCTTTTTTCACACATTAAGCCGATGTAACTCCACGGTGATGCTCAACAAGGCCCAGGTGAAGTGGCTGGAAGCTTCTCTTGATCAGGGGTGTAGTGGTAAATTTTGAAATGCAGGTGCTCATCATGACAGTCCCCATAGCCTTGTCCCCAAGAAGAGGCCAACAATGCAGGCAGCCGTGTTGATCCATGTCAACAAGCCAGTTCTAGGAGTATTATGTCCATCAGGAGCAGGGAATTGCAAAAGGAGGTGGCAGATATTGGGCCCGTTCAGAAGACACCTTAAACCATGGCTTTAACCATGGTGAATAAGGGTTTTTGCTTTATTCACTATGGTTAAAGATGTGGTTTAAGGCGTCTTCTGAACACAGCCTGGCTTTCTGGCTTAACCACTGCGGTTAAAGCCATGGTTTAAGGTGTTTTCTGAATGGGGCCGATGTCAGCATCCGTGCTAATAAAAAGTGCCACTGCCGTGTTGCCCTGGCTCCCACGACACCACTGTTTTTGATGTGAATGGCAATGCACATTCTCCTCTGAGGTTCGCAATCAAAACTGGATGGCAGCCACTGAAGTACCATCTTTTGCTTACATCTCCTGCCTACTTGCTTAAAGCTTAGTTATTTGTACTGTATTGTATGGTTGCTGGATTCAGCTTCACTCTTTAATGGGTGGGTACTAGTGCTTCAATATTTCTGTACATTATTAGTGTTCGTGAAGTTTGAATTTGCTGTCGCATTTGGTTCCCCCCCCCCCAGATTTCATAGGAATAGAAGGCAAGGGAGTCTGCAGCAAAGACTCTTACGTTGCAGAATTGGACACTCAATAGGAAACATTATCACACTGCAGTGAATTGCTGACGCGTGAGACTGTGATTCCTTTAACTGTTCATTAGTACGGTACTTGGTATTCTTTTTAACAGCAGGGGAGGGTGGGAACCACCACTAACTCCATTAAAACTGGGAATATCACCTGTCAAGAAAGATCCCACTTTACAACTGACATTACGTGTAAGCATTCGATATGGTGTGTGTGTGTGTGTGTGTGTTATAAAAAATAATACATTATTTTAAATGTTCCTCCCCCTTAACTTACCTTAACATAAAAATTAACAAACAGAACGACCAGTGTGGCCATATATGAGGACTGGAAGATGAGGCAACCAAATGGAAATCCACATGGTTTCACAACTGCGCTGAGTGTATGCGTAATGGTGAGCAAAAACTGGATCTGTTGAAGAAAAAAAATCATGTTTATCGTTTGCAGGATTAGGCCTACCCCAGGGTTAAAGTTCACCTTCTATCTCACATCTGATCATTGTATGTTATCTGCAAATCCTCCTATGCCAGCAATGACATATTTCTTTAGCCAGGTTTTTAATGTTAAAATGACTGTGTCCCTTACCCCTGGGATGTTGTAATAGACGTTTTGTCAGATATAAAAGTTAGGCAGTATAAATAATAGCTTGAGGGCGGATTCACATGAATGCTATTTAAAAGTTTTCATGACACCGTCACTTCAATGGGCAGTTTCCAAAACTGCCGCTGCATTCCTGCTGTGTCAGCAGGATTCACCACTAGCACAACAGGAATTGGGTGCTTCCTAATGCATCCCCAGAAATGAGTGATGAGGCTTGTTTCTGGAATGGGACAGATCAGAGGAGCTCCCTTCGGCAAGCTCCGCTGAGCTACCCTTTTCCGGAAATGCGTGTTTGGGCTCGTTTCTGTTTGCTTCAAGATCTTCTGCCTTCTTGCTGTGCTAGATTCCCGCTAGTGGTGGATACTGCCCAGTGTTGACTAGTCATCACTGTCGACACTCTTGGAGTAACATTCTAACAAAAAGATGGTCATGAACACTTCAGGGATAGTCCACATGTTACCTTCCCCAGAGGAAGTTGCTTTAGAGCCGACTTCCCCAAGCTGGTGCCCGCCAAATGTCTTGGACTTCAACTCCCAGCAGCTCTACCGAGCAGGGCCAATGGTCAGGAATGCTGGGAATTGTAGTCTAATTCTAGAAGATGAGTGGAATGCAATTATACGAGCATGATCCTATGCATGTTTAGACAGAAAAAAGACCTACAGCTCCCAGCATTCCCCAGCCAGTCATAGTGACTTGGGAATAGTAGGACCTTTTCTGCCTAAACATGCAAAGGATTGCCCCCTAATACTAATAATTTACATCTTTAGAAATGCAGATGTAAAATCATCTTAGCCAATAAAGTGTCCATATATACTTATTATTTATTGCATTTATATCTTGCCTTCTTTTCCTCATTAAGGATCTCAAGGCGACGTACATAATCCTCCTCTTCTCCATTTTATCCTCACAACAACAACCCTGTGAGGTAGGTTGGGCTGAGAGACTGTCACTGGCCCAAAGTCACCCAGTGGGTTTCCATGGCCGAGTGGGGACTAGAACCCGGAACTCCCAACTCCCAGTCCAATACTCTAGCCATTACACCACACTGGCTCTCATGAGAAAGGATATAAGAACTGACATTGTTTCTTCAGTTACGTCTTCATTTCAAAGTGCTTGCCCCATTACTTAGCATTTTTATTCTTTAAATTGGACTTATTAGGAACGAACAAAGATGTAATTGTACCAGTTGTGCCTGAGTGAGGTATTTCTTCCACCAAAGATACTTGCGCATGGATGGAATGACGGACAGCCCATAGTAGGAGTACATGAGGACGTGGATAAAACTGTTCAAGGTGGGTCCAAAGAAACCTGTGGTGATTGAATTAAACATGTTGTTGCACATTTACTGCAAAGATCTTGTTTCTGAGAATTAGCATTATTATAGTTCACTGAGACTTCAAGCCACTGTAGCGTTAGGGTTTCTCTAAGAGTCAAAAGCACAGAGCTTTTATTAACATGACAGAAACTATTACAGAAAGATGGTTCTCTGGGTTTGCGTTGCTTCTCTCCTTGTAACCTGTAGAGATTTCTGTCTACCTATTCTAAAGGGGAATCATTTTAAAAGAGAAAATACTGAAGCCTGTTTGACTCACAATTGCTGCTAGGATAGTAGCCACTGCCCAAGGCTGGATTTAGGGGCAGGCAAGTGTCCAGGGCACTGGACTTGGGGGTGACAGGCTTGTAGGAGAGAGCCTGTCACAGGCTATCTATTCAACAGCTGAAACAAATGGTACAGATAATTTGTCTTCATTTGTAAAACTAGCAACACTTGATCTTAGTGGCCAGTGTTGTGTTTAACATTCATTAGTTTTAAAAGGGGGGAAGGGGGGTTGGATCATGTAATCAATTCATGACAAGGGGTCTATTCTAAGTATGCCTAAGTTTTGGATCCAAACCAGGAAAATTTACAACCTCTGTGTCCGTTCAACAAAGAGAGAAGTGAGGTGGAGAGAGATTGGGATCAGATCTATGCATGCGAAGTTATTTTATATGACGGGATAAACTCTGCATGCAGATGGCGCATCGAAGTCACAAAAATAAGCTACAAATGCAAGTAAAAACAACTGCTGCTGCTGCAGCTTGGGAGTTAGTTCAGATTCAAAGAGAACCACCTAAGTTAGTGTTCCCCAACCTGGTGCCCTCCAGATGTGTTGGACTGCAAGTCCCATAATTCCCAGCTAGCATGGTGTTTGGCTGAAAATTATGGGGCTTGCAGTCCAACCAGTAGATGCTGGTGGCTCCGATTTCATTGGGGCTGTGAATTCACTCTGGGTTCTTGTCAGAACCAGCCAGAACTCTAAAGGAGCTGCCCAAAGTTCTGAATTTATAGGGCGCTAGGTCGGGAAAGGCTGTCTAACTGCTTACTCACTGTTTTGCCCATGTTCCAGTATATGTAGGCAAGATCCAGTTCCGCTTTTCCCGAAGTGGTAATCAGGCCTTCGTTTCTAGAAGTATCCTAGGTATAAGTATTTTCTTATATCTTACCCCCACACCTCCAAACACTCACTTTGTCCACAAGGAATCCAGTTCATGACGCACCACCAGATGTTAAACATGGTGGCATGATGATAAACGTGAAGGAAAGTAATTTGGCTGTTTTTCTTCCGCAGCACAAAGAAAGCAGTGTCAGCAAATTCAATGACTTTCGAAAAGTAATACCACCACAATACCTTGGCCACCTGCAAGAACAAGACAGAGAAATTAATATCTTTGTTGAAGCGACATGTTAAAGAATCCTTTAGTCTGGCAAAAATTCACATTTAAGATACTTTATTATAAATAAGTAAACCAGTTTCTCTAAGTAAACACTAGAGCTGAGTGCTGCCTGGTTCTACTCATGTTTCCTCAGAAGTAAGTCCCCTTGTGCTCCCTGGGGCTTACTCCCAAGTGAGTAAGTTCTAGGATAGCTTTCTCCAACCTGGTGTACTCCAGATGTTTTGGACTACAACTCCCAGCATCCCCGATTATCAGCCATGCTGGGTAGGGTCCAGTAAAAAACCAAAGAGAAAATGAGCTGCACTTCGTTTGCAATGCAGTGTTTCCAAGCAGAGTTGTTGCCTTTAGATTATGCTCTCTTTTGTTGCATTGTGTTTCCTCAGCAAGACATCTAAGTTACGTGTCAATGTCACAATCTAGCTACTAGAACTATGCAGATCATGCAGGGCTTTGCAACAGAATATCCAAGCCTAATAATGGATAATGAGTTGAGCAGAATAAAGGCATTGTGGTGTGCCCTGGGCCCAGCTGATTACGGAACAACTCCTACACATAGTGGGAGTAAATACAATGCACGCTACTTCCAAAGTAATGGCGTAGTACAAACAGGTTCCCCTTATACTGGAGTAAATCGTTTATGTATTGCTTATACTATCCACCTGTTCTGCTAGACTAAATTGGCTTACACAGTATAAGAGCATTGCATCATATTTTAAAGGTTGATTTCTGTGGTATGGAATATGCTTTAACATGAGCAGCTGGGGATCACCCGAAACCAACGCAATCACGTGTGCCCCAAACAGAAGGCAGGAATTAAAACTGCATGGAAGTAGACGGCTATAGGGAATGACAAAATCAGTGAGGAAGCCACAGGCTACAAGACAAGTCAAGTACATGTAAGACACCTGTTGTGTTTATACCACTTGATGGAGGAGGAGAAGTCTGTTAAATTCATCATGAGAGCTAAAATGGAGCTTCCATGTTCAGAGGCAATTTACCCCCGAATACCATTTGCTGGGTGGAGAAACAACAGGGAATGGGGAACCAAAGGCTTCCTATTAAGAGAAGGGAAGAAGCAGAGCAGTATGACTTTAGAACCAACAAGTTTTTAAGTTCATTCCAGCCCAGATAAGCCTGTTGCAATGCAATGCGAGTAAGTATGGCAAGGAGGAAACTACTCAAAAATGATGGTACTGGAGGGTTTTATCAGGTAAGAGTTCTGGTTTTTTAAGAAAAAACTAAGCTGGTTGCTCAACAGTGGGGTTTTATATTTGATGTTTTAATATTTGTAGTTCCCCCACTTATTTTACCTCTATCATAACTTTCCCCCTACAGGTCTGCCCCTTTATTGTTACAGATAAACTCTTTGTACCCTTCCCCTACAACTTAAACTCACAAGAGCTCCATTCAGAAGTTTGTCTTCAATACCAAGGCTGAGTCCAAGAATATACAAGTTAAAGTACCTCTGAGCGTGTGCAAAGCACCTTTCCTTAGTCACTGAACAATTGCATTCTCCTATCTCCCTACATACTTTCAGGAGAACATGCTTAGCTAAAGGATTTCAGTATAATGGTTGAGTCCGTAGCACTTTCCATCCATAAAAACCAAAACAAAAAATCCCCTCCTGGCCTCCTCGTCCCTGACTTGCCCAGTGCAGCAACTTGATTCGCAAAAAAAAGATAAACCAAATAATTCCGTTGTCTTTGCTATGTCTGCCTTCCATCTCCACCTCTGCAGACTCTTTTGCCACTCCTGCTTGCTTTCCTCCAATCTGAGCAAAGCAGAAATGATTAGCCAATAGTAAAATCATCTGAAGTACATTCAGCATCAAGGTTTTTGAGAGGAACGTTTAGAGGAGAGGAAATGAAATCAGCAATTGCATTTTTAAAAGAATACCTTCACACCAGTTTCTTTGCCTCTGATAGAACTCTAAGGCTAAAGATATAAATACAGATAGATACACACACACACACCCATTAAAAAGCACACAACTACTTCTCTAATTTCAGGACTTTGGAAGACAGTTTCTTTCAGGTCAGCAGTCTGACAACCGTGACTCCTAGTTGAATGCAGACAGCTGAAGGGTAATGTGTAGCGTGAGATGAGATACAAGAGGGAAAGAGAATTTAACAGTGCAATCTATACATGTCTACCTTGAAGTAAGACCCACTGAGTTCAATGGGACTTACTCCCATAAGTGTGCATAGCATTGCAGCCTAAGAAAAAGAGAGGAAGCAGAAGAGTTTTCAGGCTGATAGCTACAAAACAAGAAATAGACTACTGTAAGTTTGAACTAGAACTGAAATCAAGCTGTGAAGAATTCACAGGTTTGAGGTTTTGCTCCAACTGTAATTAGCAAAGAGGTAGGATTATCCCCTTGCCAAGCTGAAAATAAAACTGGTCATATTTTTCAGCGTCTTTAACTCCATGCAGTATGTGTGTGTGTGCGCGCGCCTAATCATGCAGTTTATTGAGCTGTAAAAGTAGCTGTTTATATGAATCCTTGAGCATGGATTCATCATGTGCCCACTTCACAAGGGTCATCACACAATCACTTTGGGCTGTTTTATAGGTTTGGCTGATGGATCAAAGTTGTTTTTAGATGTAGGTTGTCTTTGTGTATACTATCGTGTGTTTTTATGTTTTTGTAAATTTTTAATGTTTTAATCTTTTGTATGGTACGGGAATGTTAATAATAATTGAAATGTTAATAGTAATTATTAATCATAATGTATACCAACGTTTTCTTAATTTTGAAAAAAAAATGCATACCGTGGAAGGTGATAAACTTTCCTTTTAAAACTTTATTTTTAGGAATTTTGGTGAAGTTTTTAAAATGAAAACACGTAAACATATACAAAACTACAATGGAAGGCTAATTACATGAAAAAAGAATATGAAACAAACTAAAGAAACCTAGTGGAGCAATTTTAAAGTTAGAATAAATGATAATTAGCAATATGGTGAATATATTTTTCTATGGCTAAAAGCTATATAAACGCAACAATACATTTATAATGTTCTGTGTGGAAATAAGTCTCATTGAGTTCAATGGGACTTGTTGCCAGGACAGCGGCCTAACAGAGAATAATCAGGCATTAAGGAAAGACTCCATCATCTTTCAGTCCTGTTTTTTGTGTCTTACCCGGATGTCAGCTTCTCCCGCACTGGTTAGGTTCTGACACTGCAAGTTATAACCTCCTTCCCAAGTGGCAAGAATTAGCTGGAGAAGAAAGCACATTTTATTACTCTGACTAGAAATTCCCATTGTAGTTTAATTATTTCATGGATTTTGAAGGAAGGGTGGATAATTTTCAGCTCACACATATATCAATAAAATAAATTTGTATTCCCATCCATAATAATGCCCACGTTTCTTTTATACATTACTGATTTCACAAGGGCAGCAACATTGCAGTTCTGTGGCCTCCATCTATTATATTGTTTACTTTTTTGTCCAGTTGATTGGCCCCACTCAGTCAGGCTTCCAAACATTACCACTGAGGTATGGGAAGAAGCCACCCCTGTAGCAATGCACAATAGAGCTGAAGCAAAATGTGCCGGCTGAATGATGTAACGTCAAACAAGTTTAAATTCCGCTCAAATGTTGAAAATCTTAAATAGTTTTTATTTTTAGTATAAGTAAGTAACTGGAAGCGGTGTCTCCAGTAGCAGTGTGCCTTGCTCACTCAATCAACCCAAGAGGCCTAAAATTACAAGGAACAGGGAAAAGAGATCCAAAATCATAAAACAACAAAAAATGTCACCACTATCAAATTGGCAGGAAGCTACCCAAACAAACCAAAACCTTCAAGGGCATGCGTACCTATACGCTTGCCCTTGAAGTTTTTGGGTTTTGGTTTGTTTCACATACACAAAATCTAATATTTACATTCTGAATTGCCAAAAATCAATGTGTTTGGAGGAAATTTCAATGTTTACTTCCGTTTCAATTTAACCCACCCCCTATAACTGCAACCATGTTTAAAACTATTCCTGGTAGGCATTTTAGTAATCCCTAAAATTAGTGGTACTAAGCTATAGATTCTTGCATGTAACAGTGGGCTAAATGCATGCAAATGTATGCAGGGATTTCCCCATGGTGCAGAATCCTTTTTCTGCATGTATGAACCTGTTTCAGAAGGACAGGAAAGGAAGTCTGTCCCATGTTCAGATTGTCCTATTGGATGGAGGCAGAAATATTCTTTTTAAGTTCTGCTTATAAGCAAAAGAAGATGTTCAGTCCTTTAAAACACAGGTGATAGTTTTTAGGACAGACAAAGGTCTCTGGGTCGCTCTCCAGGCAGGGACCATAGGATTGTGCTGTAAAATTACACACATTTATAATGAAACATGCTTATACTTAGTAAGAATAGATTAGAGCTAAACTGATGATCTGGACTTTTCAATCATATATTTATTACAAAAAAACTACACTATTATATATAAAAAATAATACTCTGTTTGGCTATGGATAAGAGTAGGACACGGAACAATGGACGTCCACACCATAAGCAACAATGGCTGTTCCCGATTACATTTGATTCTCTGGGAAAAGCTGGAGTCTGTCTCCAGTTCAAGAGCACATTGCTGAAACCACCTGGACAAAATTCAGGGCACTGCCCTTCATCTATAAAGCCCTAAAGCATGAACTTGTCCTACTGCAGTGACCCCCTACTCTTTTCAGATGACTAGAACAAACTTTTATCAAGTCCCTAATGTAGAGATTGTTTTATTGAAAGGGTTGGGCAAATCTGCCAAGCATGATCTTGTTCAGATTTTCATTTGTCCACCACTAAGTTTGCAGTTTTGTGTGAAATTTTCAGTTGCAGACATCTTTGTATGCATTATTTATTTATTTGTTTATTTATTTCATTTATATACTGCCCCATAGCCGTAGCTCTCTGGGCGGTTTACAAAAGTTAAAAACAGTAAACATTAAAAGCAAATATACAAAGTTTAAAAACATAAAAAGCATAAAAACAACAGTATCTTTATAAAAACAGCTATTCTGGGGTCCATTAAAAACAAACAAACTCACAAAAAACTGATAGAAGTGCATCCCCCCCAAATATACACATTTTTCATGCACATTTTCAAATGTGCACATGTTTTTAAACACATTTTTAACCTGGTGAAATTTGTTGTAAACTTGGAAATGCCTAGATTTCTGACTGCAAATTACACTTCATTCAGTTCCAGGAGGTGCAAACTGGCCAATCTCACATAAAAATGCAAACCCCACAGATTTCTCACCTATTCCTAATTATTGGTAACTTTGCAAGCGTTTGTGGGACTCTTTTCCCTTCGAAATTTGCTGAAGCAAGTTTTTGAAGCACTGTAACCCTCTTGGAATCTGTGTGGTATAACCACATTCTTCATACTGGTTGTCAAGGGCTTATAATCATTTCTATCTTTCATCAGCTTTTTGGCTGCTATTCCAAAAGTGTGATTTATGAAGTCCAGCAGGTAATGGCATAGCAAGCCTAACTGAGCACAGGCTGAATGTAAGTGATACTACCCATTGGTAATACCTGGTGCTGGCTATTTGCCTGCACTGCACAGCTTTTCAATTGCTCTCTCCTTGGAATAACAGGGCAATTTTCCTTATTCAGAGATGTGCTCTGTGTATGCTTAATAGGAGAAAGCGCTTCTACGACATTTCAGAAACATTTAATTTAATAAAACGAAGTGACCATCCACAATGGCACTTCTCTTCCCTTTCATCAGCACCCTGCAACGTTGAAGGTATAACTATAGCTTTCTATACAGATACAGATATTTAAATGTGAAACATTTAGTTCTTTAAAAGCTGCATGCTCAGAGAATAGTGGCAAGGTGAAAATATGAGGTTGTAATTGTCTGCAAGACCCAATGGCAAGGGTAGGCTGAGGACACATTTGGCGATGTGAGGAAAGTGCCCTGGGCACCACCACAAAATGGGCACGCTGCAGATGAAAGCACTGGAATGTTCTCTGAGCCCCAGGCAGGCATTCATGGGAAAAGAAGATGGGAGTAACTAGAAGCCCTAGCTGGTAGGAAACCTCATCAGGTGCTGAGAAAGGTGTCTTAAGAACTGGTGTTCACAGGGTGCCAAGTTGCCTACCCGACCCTACGGTTTTTGTTTCAGGAGTTAAAAGGGAAATGGGCCCATTCTCATTAGAAGAGATACTCACTGACGTTCCAACTTAGAAGATTATTAATGGCTGGTCAAAATAAGCCACTGAGCAATTGTGGCCATTTTTAGGAACCACAGTGTTACTCCACTAATCCAGGGAATTGATAAAATGGGTCATTATCTGTCACTGCCCCTTTAATTCTGAAATGTCAAATGACTGCAGCCAGAATAATCCAGAGAGTATCTGCTTGTGCTCAGATGAACACAGATGAAGCAGATGGGAAGAGCAATGTCACGGTTGCATACTGACAAATATATTTGCAGGAAACTGAAGGAGCCCAGATTTCTTAGTCATTAGAGCAGCCTGCATATCGTCTGACATGCTTACAGGGTGGTGTGAGGTCACGAAGGCTTGCAAGGAGACTGAGGTTCTGCCTGGAAAATATGGCTTGATGAAGCTGAAATCCTATCACTAGCTCTGCCAAGAAACTCCACCCCCCCACACACACATTTGTTCCATCCTACTATACCTCCATGCTGGGATTTGCTGTCTGCGGTAACAAGGAACTCATTGCAATAGAATCTCTCCTGGGAGGGTGAAATGGGCAAACAATCCTTCACTTCTAAATTATCCATGTATCATTTTTTATTTGCGTGCCACAAAATCCTAAAACTGCTCATTTAAGATGTGTGAGTGGCTGATCCCCTGCTAAAACCAGAGAAATTGTTGCACCCATTAAAGAGGGACGGATTGTGGAAATTGTCATCAGTAGTATTGCAGGGATTGGGAACCCAACTCCCCTCACCATTGGCTATGCTGGCTAGGACTGATGTGAGTTGCAGTCCAACAGCATCTGGAGGACCACAAGTTCTTCACTGCTGTAATATTGCAAATAATCTCCATGCAGAAAGCTGCAGAAGCACCGAGCATTCCTACACAAGGCTTTTATTGCATGCTCATGATTGGTCACTCACAAAAGTTTGTGGGTTCTTTATATGATATTGTCAACCTCAAAAGTGTCTCCCAAGCTTTTTGAGCTTTATTCTGCTTTTTAAAAGACTGGAGATAATGCAATAAGAAAGGTAAATGTGAGATATCAGCAGTGTGTAATGATGGTGTTGCACTATAATTCAGCCACTAGATGGCACTGTGTAATGAAACAGCTAGAATATTGCTGACAAGGAAGTTTTCAATTCAAATCATGTGTCCACCATGTAAAGACGCCCATCATAACCCCGGAAAGAAACCAGATGCAGAAAGTCCTGGTAAGGCAGTGGGATTTCAGACTAGTGTGATGAACCTCTCTATCTTTTGCAAGGAATGATGAAAAGGCATACATAAAAAATCCCCACCATCTAATGCAAGGCTACACACTTCCACCTGTTTCTGTATACAGTGTGCACTGTTTACACACTGATCAGTGACTTATGTGGAGCTATTTGAGTCAAGCTACTTCAGGCTGCAAAGGGTTTTTCCAACAATCACATTGTACCTATACGACGTATGCAGCCCATTGTTCATCCTTAACTTGGCCAGGCTATCAAAGCTTTCAAGCTCGAAATTGGCCCTTGGGCAATACCTAATGTCTGGCCTTGCCAGTGTGTCTAGCTTGTTTCATTTTGTGCTCACTGCTGCATTGCATCCTTACTCATTCCACCCAGGCCAGATCTCTTGGCTGAGCTGTGGCCCAGGGATTGATGTTCTCTCTGTATTTCCTTTCCAAGACTGTGTGGATCTACATTCTGGTTTCCACCTAGATTGGGGATGATGGGTGCTAAGTGTTCAAGGCAGAGAACCACTAATCTAGGCTCTCGTGTGAGACGTCTACTCAGTGCTGGACCTGATCCTGCCAGGTGACTGGAGTATATATGGTTGAGTGCTGACTGGCCAACTTGTATGTGAATGACAGAATTAGGCTTTGAAGTCATCAGCAAGTACATTCAGAGCTTCAAGTCGAAAGTCCAATCCTGAACATCTGTGCCATCGCATCTGTTTCTGTAACTCTTAGCATCCTTTCAATAGTAGAGCAGTGCATTATTTTGTGATAGCTTCCCGTCAAAGCTTGCAGTACACCAGACTAAGCACTTATGCAATAGTGCATCACATGTTAATATGGGCTTGTTCAGACAACACTTCAGGCTCTGTGGTTAGCGAAACTGGTTCTCTGGGGTTAGCACTAACCACTAGCTGTGCTGTTGCACACAACACTTTAAGCCATGGTTAGAGCCGCTAACCCTGCTGCATTCAGTCAGACTGTGGTTAGTGAGTGAGCATCGCACAAGACACCTTAAACCCTGCAGCTTAACCAAAAGCCTTAACTAGCAGTGTTTAAGACCTCTTCTGAACAGGCCCTGTGTTAATCAAATATGTCCCAACGTCATTATAGTTGAGATATGTTTGATATTAGCCCCTGGAAAATAAAACAAGACAGAATTTTGCCTAACAACAAAACATCCTGATATTTAGTTTTAAGGGGAAATACATCCACTCAGATGACCCTATTAACAAGTGTCCATTGTAATATGAGTAAATGGCCTCTTTTCTTCAATTCAAGTATAAATACTCAACTCATAATGACAGTTTTGTTACAAACATCTACCTCCTCCCTGTTTGAATATGTGTGGGAATATGAGAAAGAGAGTGCTCCTAAACTGAATATTGACTTGGTCGAGCCAAACCATGCCAATCTGCTAAAGAGGAGCATTTAATACATTTATTGAATGGCTTAAAAGAAGTCCTGCCAAAGCCAGCTGAAAGAGCAAAGGGAACAAGCCAAAAATAGTGATTGCAATACAGCATGAACTTCATGACAGGCTGAATGTACACTCCATGCAACACCTATGAACACAAGGACCATGACCCACGAGGAGCATCTGCACAGGCAGCAGAGGCAGATCCTGATGTGTGCATTTACATCCCATCCTGCTGAATTGGATGGATGTGACTTGCTGGATGTGGGAGGACCCTAATAATGTGCGAGTAGGATTGATTCAGGGGCCAAGAATAGAAACCTTTTGTTGGTGTTTCCTATTCCTCCTCAGCAACGTTGCTCCTTTGTTTTTACTGATTGCCTCAAAACCTGTAGATGAGGGATGCAAAACTTCTGGCCTGTGGCCAAACTCCTCCCTCCTGGGGTTCCCATCCATCACTCTGGGGTTCTCCAGATGGCCCCGCCCCTTCCTCAGCCACACCCCTTTCCCTCAGCCACCAATCATTTAGTGGTTTCCTGGCCCTTGTGCAGTTTGCGCCTCTTCTAAAAGGTTGAAATGCTTCTCCCAAGGCTTAGTTACCTGCAGTAACTGAAATATGCAGGTATTTTGTCCCCACCCATTTTGCCACTGGGCTTCCATGAGATTTTCCAAAATGGAGTTTAGCCCTTGGGGTGGAAGAGGTTCAGTACCCTCTGCTGTGGATGATGCAAGACTTTCTATATAGGGAAACATTTAGGATAAGGAAAGAGTTGTTATTTTTCAAAACAAAACCCAGATTCATTATTTGTGATGCCAGGGAAGCTATGCTTCTTTTCAACTGAGTTAGGAGGGAACTTTTCAACTGCCTGGTCATCCGAGGGCATGCTCCTGGTGGTTCCACGTGAACCTATGGAGCCCACCAGAAGAAGAGGCTTCAGCATGGTGCCCCCCTTTCAGTGGAACTCCCATGCCCCTGGAGATCAGGCAGGTGCCCACACTGGCCTAGTTCAGACAATACGCTAAACCATGCTGCTTAACCACAAAATGGTTAAGCAGCATGGTTTAATGTGTTGTCTGAACCAGGCCAATGTGTTGTTTCTGGTGCTCCTGAAAACAATCTCATTCCAGGTAGCATTCCTTGACTGACAGCCATGTTTTTTATTGGCATTGTGTTTTTTTAGTATAATGGTGTTTTGATTTTTGTATCTTTTACTGTATTAATTCTCATGTTCACTGCTCTGGAATCTGTTTCAGATACAGAGCAGTATACAGTACTCATAAATAAATAACTATGGAGAGAAGCAGTGAAGAACCTACCCAGAAAAACAGGAGGTGATAAGGTTCTGAATATCTGCTTTGTCCAAGAAGTTAAGAGAACTCAACACTCCAGAGTTCCTTCTTCACTGAAGCCCTGCTTTCTATGTAGGTTGCCTATTTTTAGATTATCTTGAAAGAGCTACAGTTTAATCCATGGTTTTAGGTGGACTGCTGAGATATAATTCAGCCAGTACTTAAAGATTGCAGCTTGTGTGCCACAGAGACCTAGAATACTTGATCACAGTGTAAGATTTATGCCATATTGAATATACAAAATGTGGTGGCTTTCTGATCATCAAGACGGAACACTGACAATCTGCGCCACACAGAGGTGGGAGGGATGTCCAAAATAATGGTCTTGAGGTGCCACAAGACTCTTCAGTGATTAAAATCCTCAGGCAATTGTCCACTTTCATTGATCTATCTCTATATTTTCAAGCTGCTAGATGATTTTCAACCTGGCATCCAGAGGTTCACTAGATATTATATCAGACAACCTGGCAAGATAATTTATGGAGACTTGGGGGGGGATCTACACTACTGCTTTAAAGCGCTTTATAACAGTTTTGACAACTGTTGGGGCCCAGGACACACTCCATATACAGTTTCCAAAACATTTTCAAAGTGCTTTAAAGCACTTTAAAAGCAGTTGTGTAGATCTGCCCTTGTTCTCCATGCAAACATGAGGTTTCATATGAGGGCTGTCACTTCCCACATGTTCTGAAGGCAACATTCACAGTTTAACTAGACTATTGGCTGGCAGTTTTATAAAAACACAGATTTAGTTAAATAGGAAGATCTGGCTCTGGCCATGTGTTATATCTAATAAAATGATACACAGGCTGGAAGGAGATGCTAGATGTTTTTCAAATGTGCATTTGGAATCATGCGAGGATAAAAGCAATCTGTGCAGTGCCAGGTGGTGGTGGGCAGAAAAACAGTCAAGGAACGAGTTAAGCATCCCTCCTCAACTGCTTTTCTGACTTTTCTTCAGAAAAAGTGACAACAGGGGATGCAGTGCACTATTTTGTGTGTATTGCGTAGCTTACCCTCTGGAGATGATACTACAGCATCCATTTGTTTTACTGAGTGGCTTTAAAATGGTGCAGTTAGAAGCTCCTTATACACACGCTGTGCTTCAAAACAGAGATTATAAAGAGAGACCTGGAAGTCATCCGAAAGACACCCAGTCCCATCCTTTCCTCCAAAATAATGTGCCTCAAAAGGTCATTATCATCAGATCATTGAGATCACAGAGTATTAGCCACAGAAACAGGAGTAATACATGCACCCTGAATGCAGAGCAAGAAACAATTTAAAATGATGCACACCTAAATGACTCAAAGAAGTAAGTCATGCTACTGGTGAAGATTAAAAAGCAAACTATGAAAAGCAGCAGCAGTAGAATGAGAAGCCAATCTGCCCTGGGGAAAACATTTCTTATGAAATACCAATCAGTTGAACTCAAAGCCAGGTAACAAAATTGCATTGCAATTAAGACTCACCTCTATAAGCATGTAAAATGAAAGCATCGTGACTCCAAGGTTATATACAATAAGAAGACCCCTGAGTGACAAAGCTGGCCTGGTCTTCATAAACGTGGTACCCAGACGTATGAAGAGCAGATATACAACAGTGAGGAAAAAGGTAGGTAAATATGAATCCAGCATAAGCCATCCTCTGACCCTGGAATCTGAAGAAACAAAACAAAAACGCCCAAGGAATTAGCACATTATCAATGTTTCTTGATCAATATGGTCATTTAGTGGGTGATCAACTCTTCAGTCTCCTCTCTAATCATTGCAACCCTCTCCCAAAATGCTCTTGCAACATGTTTATATTAAGGGTATCAACTTTTTATTGACTAATTATTAATAACTTTTTATGAACGAATTACTTGCCTTTTAACCAACTGATTAATCAATTAAATTTAATACATTTGTATGTAATGCCCAGGACCATGAACGACATGTCCAAGCTGTGCGGCAGTGCCTGCGAGAACACTACCTGTTCACCAAGCTAGAGAAGTGCAAATTCGACCTGGTCACCGTCGACTTCCTGGGTCATCACATCTCCTCCTCCGGTATCCAGATGGACCCAGCGAAGGTGGAAACTATCATACAGAGTAAAGCTCCCCACTGCATCAAGAATGTGCAGCATCTGTTCGGCTTTGCTAATTATAACCGGCAGTTCATTCCTCACTTCTGTGCCCATCTCAGACCTGCTCTGAGCCAAGGAGAAGTTCTGCTTGTCTGAGACGCTTAAACAAGCGTTGCAGAACCTCAAGAAAGCCTTCACCTCAGATTCGATCCTACATCAGTCCAATCTAGCAAAGCCTTTCATTATGGAAGCCAACGCATCTGACAAGGCCGTGGCAGCTATCCAGTTACAGCCAGTCGGCAAGGGGACTACCCGCCTTCCCTGTGCATTCCACTCCAGAAAACTGAACTCCTCAGAACAGAACTACACTATCTGGGAAAAGGATCTATCCTTCACCCAGAAAAAAAATCATTTTTAAAAAACTTGTACTGCTCAAGGTCCTAGACCTCAAAGAGATTTGTGTTTGAACTTTAAAAAATTCCCAAAAATCAAGGTATGAACGGATTTGTTTCAAACTTAGCATGGCTATATCCCTTCTTAACAGCTACTATGGTGTCAAGTTTCATCTTTTTATCTTTAATTTCATTTTTTAAAACTTGTACTGCTCAAGGTCCTAGACCTCAAAGAGGAGATTTGTGTTTGAACTTTAAAAAATTCCTTAAAATCAAGGCATGAATGGAACTACTTCAAACTTGGCATGGCTAAATCCCTACTTAAGAGCTATCATGGTGCAAAGTTGCATCTCTTTATCTTTAAAAATGAGGGAGATGTAAGCATTTTGGTTAATTTATTAATTTGAAAAGTGAGTTCAACACATAACGCTAGCTTTGATTATATATTGGATGTCAACATGGTGTAACATCCTGGCTGTCACTGGCTTGGTTGTCTACTATATAATATCTGGTCATGTGTTACACAAAGCCATGAAAAGTACCAGCATTCCTGACCATGGGACATACTGACTTGCAATAACGAGTTGTAGTCCAACACCTTTGGAGAGCACCAGTTTGGGGAAGGGCTATTCTAAACAAAAAAAGAGAGAAGTGGGTGGCCCTAAGTTGTTATCAGTTTTCCACAACCCCACAGTCACCTCTGCATATCATATTCTCTATCCTATCCTCATGGTTTATCTGCTTTGGGAGAATGAGAATTTCACTTGCACTTTCTGCCTCCTTAGGGAGGATGTGGCATTAAGGCTTGTGAGCCTTAACTCCCAATTTTCCTGCTTTTTGGTGCTTGGTTGAAAACTGTAGAGCCTTAACATTGTTTTGTAAACCATAGGTTGTTTTGGCTCTGTTAACTTGGGTGTTCCAAGTTAACAGAGCTGTTTTTTTGTTTAATGAATTTATTCTTGCTCCAAAGAGATCAGTACAAGTTACATTGGGTCATTGCATTTCAACAACCCTCTGAGATAGGTTAGTCTGAAAGTTGGACTAGGAGAGCTTTATGAGTGAATTGGGATATGAATGAGGTTCTCTGCAGCAAATCGATAGAATCATAGAAATCAGGGCTGCTCACACTGTGTTTACCAAGGTTACCCAAACACTGAACCTGCATAGCTCACATTTTGCAGTCTAAACAAACTAGTAAAACCAGTAAATTTAACATAAATGTTGCTCTCAGTCAGCAGTTTATCACTTTTATTTCAAGCCTGCCATTTGCTGTGCTGTGGTGACATTTGATATTAAATGTAATTCTTCTTCTCAGAGTTCTCTACTTACCCCTGCAATGGGTGCAAGGGATGCCAACTTAAACTTAAGCATGTTCTAAGTTATTCTGAAATAGCCTTAACTATTTCCATGTTCTGGTTATTCTGCAGAATTCATGAGTTAATCTGAGTCAGCAGCAATATGAAAATCAGGAAAAGAGCCTGTAGGCAGGTGGATTTTAGAGGCTACTTTTCCCATTTCAGGATAAGCAATAGGTTAAACAACAACGTGTATGCAGGGGTTATCAGAGGCCACAAGTCAATATGGACAGAGAGAGTGACCATGACCTAACATAGCAAGCCAAGCATGTGCCTCGCAACCTGTGGGTTTGACTCATGATAACAACAACCCTGAATCATGGGACAGTGTCCAAGTGTCATTCTGCAAACTCAAATAGTGCTAGTGGAGCTCCACCAAATATTTCCATTGTGCAAAGCATAATGTTGTGGAAGCATAATGTGCAACTGGTTGCACAGACATGACTTTAGTTGGATTCTCCTCTTGCACATAGTTCAGAACCCAGCACAACGTCATTACCAGCAGCAGAATGACACAGTGGCATCCTGTCCCATGGTGGTGAAAGTGAGCAACAACTAGTAATAAAGGTCATGTCTTAAATCAAAGTCAATTCGTAGAAAAAAAACACGGTTTTACGAGAACTAGTACAATACAAAGTTCAGATGGAGCTACCACTATACAAACTAAGTTAAAAAATTAATAGAATAACTAATCCATACTGCTAAGCATAAAAGTGATAGTAAAAGTTTAATAATAATTTTAAGAAATTAATGATTTAACACATAACATAAAATTATACCCAAATAGAAGCTAAGACTGTTTAGCTTCCATTTTGGTGAAAGTGAGCAGCCACTGGTATGGACTATTGAGCTTAGATGTGGTACCGCAGTTTTTGAACATTTCTTTAAACAAATTGAACTCCATTCTCAGAATATTGTCAAGGAAAGTTGGGAGCACTGCTTAACCTTTAAGAGGAGAAGATGTCAGGGTTCAGATCTGCATGAGAGGTCTGCCACTTATCCTGGAAAGAAGCTGTGTCCTTTTATCATAACTGTATTAGGGTCAGGATGCAGCTGCTCAGTGATGAGCAGAAAGCACTCTGTATATGCTTATTATAATATATTGGTTTGTATACCCAATGTTAGTCCTGCATAGAGTAGATCCATTGAAACGAATGGGACTTGTTAGACTAGCATTGGCTACAACCCATCATTACTCTGTATTTGTTTCTCTAAAGAAGGGGCATAGTCACAGTTTGGAGAGAATGATGCTAAATAGATTAAAGGACGAAGAAACAAGATTCAAGATCAAGGCCAACAGCAACTTCAAGTGATTTCCCTCCCATTCACATATTCTGGTGAATCAACAAACTCTGTCCATGAATGTACAGAGCTGTACCCACCCACCAAAATGTAACTTTAAAACACTGGATTAAGGTGATTTTTCTAGGGAGCTGTAAGGTACAAGAACATGCTGTCACATTCTGTTATTCTTCATGCATCCCTTGGCAAAATACCCACATTAGTCTCTGAAAATCAGCTTATTTGCAACTTTAGTTCATGCTGTTGCTTTGGCAGAGCTGAAAATGGGAGACGGTGGCCGTGGAATGAAGTAATGCATATCTTGAAGAGTTGGAACAGTGTGACATGGAAAAACGCAGTGTCAACTCTGTTCTGGCTGCTTTGTGAATAACTTGTTGACCTGGCCATCTGATGGGCCATTGTTCGAAATAAAGTGCTGTAGATCAGGCCCTTCCCCAACTTGGTGCGTTCCAGTTGCTCTGGACTACAGTCAACCCTGATAATTGGCTTTGTTGGCTGGGGCTGATGGGAACTGTAGTCCAAAATATTTGGAGGATATCTGGTTGGGGAAAGCTACTATAGATGGCCCTCTATTCTGACCCAGCAATGCCGTTCTTCTATTTACATTTCTACTTTTGTACCATCTTTAATTTATTATTATTATTAGTTACCTGCCTCTCCGTTTGGATCAAGGCAGGGAGCAACCATAAGTATAAAATACATAAAACTGAATTAAAAACATAGTATACATTAATAAAACATCCTAGAATTCCACTGGATAGGCCTGCTGGAATAGATCAGTCTTTATTAACTAGTCAGCATCTCCCATGGCTGAATATGTCATAGTTTTTTTTCCATCCCACAGCTGAATCTGGATGGTTCCACTGAATGTGTTCTTGAGAACCTTCATAGCTTTGCTTTTTGCTGTAGTCAGCAAAACAAGTGTTCTCACAATTGGTTCCTCCTATGGCCAGGATGTTACAGGCCATTTATATCAACTTTCTTTTACTGGAAGCACTGACTTCTTACTGTCAAGTAAGCTTTCCTTTCAAATGGACAGATTGGCACAGGTAGCATTCCATTTGACTTAAGTACCTGGAGAGGACCTTTGAGAGCTATAACTGCACTGCTGGGCAGGGAAATAAAGAGGCACTGAAATTCTGGAGAGCAAAAAATGGTACAGTTTTCATCAAGCAAATTTCCAAGTCTGTTTAAGCTGTAATATATTTACACAGAGAAATCAGTTTTTATTTTGAAAAACCAAGGTACTATCCCTTGTGCTTCAAAGTGTGTGGACAATGGCTGGTGAAAACTCAGAAACAAGAAGGGTGTTTGAATTAGATTTCTAGCAGTCAGGAGTGGGCCTTCTATGGCTTGTATAATTACTTGCCCTAGAAAAAAAGAATAAAATGTGCAAAACAATAGATAGATTCAGAACAAATTATGGAACTGTGTTGACTTTGTTTAATTTATAGGGTCGCAGAGCTCAGTTTCTCCTGGTGTGAAATGGAGATTATCTTATAGTTGTTGCCATCAATTTTTGGAAGTCCATTTCCAAAAAACAATTGTCTTTGTCCTAACCACAGTTTTACAGTGTGGTTAGGACAAAGACACTTGTTTTGGAAATGGGCTTTTATCAGCTATGGAGGTACACAGTGTTAGTAACAAGAGCACTAACTCTTATCTTGCTCACTTTACAAACTATAAAGATTGCCAACTGCTCTGGCAAATTACACTCTGCATATGCTCAGAGTATACAGACAAAAGCATGTAGTGGAACAGAAAGCTGGGAACAAGAAGTAGCTGGGGAAACATCTGCATCTCGCCTTGCAACGAGGCTACAACACACTTCAGGTATCAAGAGATTTACACTTTCTCATTTACAGATAAATGCAGTATACAATTGTCCAGATTTCCTCCTGCCTTCTGCCTTTATCCAGGGGTTACACAGGCATTCTTTTGTTTGTCTCTTTTCTGGTCCTTTTTAACAACTTCTGAACTTTCATACCTTCAACAAAATAAAATTCATCAGCATATCCAAGAATTACGGATCTGAAACTCAAATCCAGGCACAATAACAATTAGATTTTGAACAATCTGTTGCAGTTCTCATAAACTGGCAACAGCAACAGTTTATTCAGAGGAAGGCTACAGAGGGGTAGGAAAAGGACAGTTAGGGGCGTCCCCCTGAATGATATTTTGGCTGCATTATTGTCTTCCAGGCAGTCAAATTTCAGAATTTCCAATTATCATTACTTCTGCTTCTAGCACCCCCCTTCTGTATTTCAGATTTTTCCAATTATTGCTGTTGCTCCTTCTAGTTTTCTTTATTTGCAAAGCCATTAGTTTGGATGGCTTACCCAGTATATTGATGATTTATTGCTTTAATCCCCTTCCCCAGACGTGTGTGAAACCGATACAGTTTCCCCTCTCACTGAGTTGGCCAAGTTGCAGTTGTGCCAGCCAGCAGTAACGTATTTGGGTCACTGCATCTCTCCAGGTAAGCGCACCCTCATCCAAGACTGAACCCCAATCTGTTGTAGATCTGCCCTGCCCCAGAACCAAGGGGGGGGGGGGGGGCTGGAGAGGACCAGTCATCTAACAAATCAGGTTGCAGATCTGGAAAGAGCAGTTCAGCAAGAGTGCTAGGATACAGACCAGCAGAGGGGGATTCTGTCAAAACAGGAGAAGGAGGGGAGCTGCCAAGGTGTCTGGAGATCCAGGTATCAAAAATTGCTAAAACCTGAATTTTGTAACAATTGGAGATCTTGAACAATAGATGGAGGGAATACAAAACAAATGATCAAATTTAAGAACAGAAGCAAAATTAACCATTCTATTTTCTTTGTGTTAATCTTGTGTTAAGGTATTTGCTTAAAAAAATAAAGCACTTAAATGTTAAAGAGTTAAAATTTAAATATCGTGAGAGTTAATGCAGTAAAGCTGACAGAAGGAACAGCATTTTAAATCAAAGACCTATTATGAGAATTTAGTTACACATAACAGCCATTTTTGTAGCTGTCTGCTTACACTTTTGCAAAAGCAAGTAGGCAGAAACACACACACATACACACACACACACACACACACCAGAAAACAAGATATTTGCTCCCCTTACTCATGTTACAATTGCTAAAACCCTACATTTTCAGCCTGAAACTTTGGAGTAAATGCTTTGTCTGTGAGCTGGTAAATTTCCAGGCCTGCCTATTAGCATATTGGATTATTCTAAACAGTTTAGAGAAGATGCAATCTGTGGAACCCTAGACATCTATTACAGTAATTGGAGAAGGACATCTAATTACGTTAGGTCAGTTTAATTGATATAGCTTTCATAACCTTAGTCTTATGTGCTTGAAAAGACAGGCTACAATGCACAGTCTGTATATGCCACAATAGCCTGGGTGACATGGAAAAGGGATTACTCAGGAGTAAATAGAGGGTGCTTCAACATGGAAGGCTTCTAGTGCTACCAATGAGAAGGCATTGTGCAGCTTTCAACTTTTTCTTTCAGTACAATCCTATGCATGTCTATGCAGAAGTAAGCCCCACTGTGTTCAATGGGACTTACTCCCAGGTAAATGTGTATAGGATTTAACCTTAGGGCATAAACCTCAACAGAATAAAGGCCTGCAACTCCCAGCACTCCCCATCCAGCCATGATGGGAACTGTAGTCCCTTTTCCCATCTAAATGTGCAGAGGATTGCACCTTCTCTACGGTAAGATGGAAGAAGTGGTGTGAACACAGGAGGGTAATGAGTTGAAGACAACATCTGGACGACCCCCCCAATTACATTCTATGAATGAGGCAAGGTGGTAGCATCATCAACAACTCATCTGGAAGCTATTGCACATTCAGCTGGGAGCTCTGCAAAGGGATGTCAGAACCAGTTATACTTTTTGTTTTAAAAGCATTTCTCTCCCAGTTCTCCTGCATCTCTCCACCGCACCACCCACCCACCCACCTCATATACCAGTGTAACCTTTCAGTAGGCCTGGTGGAGATTATACCAGATTTTTCTCTCACACATTATGAGTTTATGATAAAGACATGTCAGGGCATCCCTTCACAATTAAAATATCGGGCTACTGATCTAAAGAAAGATTTATGCTTGGGATTCAGATATAACAGAAGTATTTTGATGTCTCTATAGTATATTTAACTGGAAGGCATTGCAGCTAGATGGGCTGTGCTGGAGGTGGAGAACCATGGAGGATCTGTCAGATTCAAAATTATGAGTCAGAACGGAGTGAGTTTGGTGCTTTCAGGCTGCAACCCCTACATGCAATGATTAAAGAGAAAGTCCATTGCACTCAGAGGGACTTGTTTCCAGGTAAAAAGGTTTAGAATCACCCAGTCAATCCTGGAATGTCCAATTGTACATAAAAGTCAAAACGAGGTAAAATTGGTGCAGAACAATGGTGGTCTAAAGGGGTGTCAGAGGGACAAAAAATACTTGGAAGGTTAAACTGGACCAACTGAAGCTGAGTGTTGATGTCCCAAATGTATCATCAGAAATGGCAAACCCACCTTAAGTCAGCAAACACCTGATTCCCTGGATCCTCTGGGTCCTTGCCAACTATACCCTGCCCCCCACCCCAATGAGTTTCACTGTCTGGAGCAGTCTTTATTTATTTATTTTATTTATTTATTACATTTTTATACCGCCCAATAGCCGAAGCTCTCTGGGCGGTTCACAAAAATTAAAACCACAATAAAACAACCAACAGGTTAAAAGCACAATGACAAAATACAGTACAAAAAGCACAACCAGGATAAAACCACACAGCAAAATTGATATAAGATTAAAATACAGAGTTAAAACAGTAAGATTTAAATTTAAGTTAAAATTAAGTGTTAAAATATTGAGAGAATAAAAAGTCTTCCCTGATCCAGTACCCTTCCTATGGGCTGACTACAAATTCATCATACCCATGCTCGCTGTGGATGATTGAAGTTGTAGTTCAACACATCTGGAGGGCGACTGTTTAGGAAATGCTGGCCTGGAGTATAGCTCAGGCAAGTAACTCCATATTGGGAGGGAAGTAGAGGATGAAAGGGGGTGAGGGGCAACCTTTGAAGTGGATCCAAAGACATGGCCTACTTCCTGATCTCTGTCTATCCCAGTACACTGGGAAGGGAAGAAAGCATCTCCCCAACCCCCATCCATGCACCTAAGTGCACTCTTTATCCGAGCCAAGAGAACATGCACAGACTGCAAAGAAGTGAAACAAAGAGCCCTGATGTCAAGACACTGTTACCAAATTTCACACTGTGCTGGCCTCACTATTTACTATTCAGCACTGCAGAGGTGAAAGCAAGAAAGGGGAGATGTCATGATTTGGGGGGATCTCTCAGGCTCTCTGTCAGTGAACTTGTACTCTGCTGTTCATGTCACATTTACAACCATACAGGATTCTAAACCTCTATTAAGTCATTGGGGAGCTGGGGAGCTCCAGGAAAAACACACCTACCTCTAGCTCCAAACATGTAGTCCACAAACTCATTTACTTCTCGATCAAAAGCCTTTAGCTGCTCCTAAAAGAAAGCAGAAGAGATCAGGAATCAAATTTGTTATTGTCTTGTTTGCAGATATGTATAGCCATGGTAACTAAATTGACACTCCATACTGTGGAGAAACAGCATGCATTTTTTTTTAAAAAAAAATGAGATAGTGTATACTTCATAGGTTCCAGGATAGGTTCAAGATTAGACTGATTTATCTTTATGCTTTTCTGGTGTGTGTGTGTGTGTGTGTGTGTGTGTGAGAGAGAGAGAGAGAGAGAGAGAGAGAGAGAGAGAGAGAGAGAGAGAGAGAGAGATTGACACATACACATACCCAAACTAGAAAAGTATAAAAATAAAGTTACAATATATAACCAATCCTAGGGGTTATGGTGTGTGTGTGTGTGTGTGTTTCCCTCAGTAGAACTGGGAGGGGAACAATTCCCCTGCAGCTCCCCCCACCCCCGGTGCACACTCAAAATCTGCTCTGTAGGGCTGAGAAATCCAGTTTTTTAGGTAGTGTGGAAGGCTGCAGTGTGGAGGAAAGAAGGAGAAAGAAGCCCCATTGTGTTAGCAGACTTCCACTAGTGCTATGTTGGTTGTAACCCATTGTGTGTGTATATATCTAGATAGATAGACAGAGATGTGTGTGTGTGCATGGGTATGATATCTGTATCTATAAATCTATACTCATGCATGCACAATTTTGTGTTTTGTATTGCTTTACAGTTATACTCTTTTTCTCTCTGATAAATCATTTTTAAATAAAAGCAGTTTGGTACTGTTGAGCCACTTCTTATCAAATCAACTTGTTAGAAGTTCCAGAGTGATTACATAAGCATTAGCAATTTAACTGAAAAGGACAAGGCCGTTTGCCATCAAAGCTGTACCTTCTCTGTCAGTGCTGTACAAGCATAACTGAACTTACATCCGTAAGAGTATCCACAACCGGTTTCAAGTGAAACATTTGCCTAGGCTCACTTCACGCATTACATTTTTTAAGCGTACATCTAAGACGTTTTAAATGCGCACCTAAAAATGTGAATTTGATCAACACAAGTTTGCAAATATGTGTACAACATACCAGGGTGGGGGGGATGGCCAAGGAGCTGTGTTCAGTAGGCTAGCTGGCTTTAAAAATGAATACTTTAAAACAGGGGTCTGGCCAAGAAATGAGTAGAGTGTGAGAAAACTGAGAGCTTCAACTTTAGCCTACTCTTCCTACTTCTGTTTAACAAAGGAGCCATTGTCCAAAGTTTTAATAGGGTATATATATATAATTTTGTAAAGACCTACATACCTGAAAAACAAAGTACAAAAGATGCTTGAATTTACACATTATGTAAGCAGTGTTTACACAAACGAAGTATAATGTCATTATTAAAATGACTTCTAGTTTTGGTGGCCAAATCCTTCTAAGAACCCAATGCTGAATTTTAATGAGTATGTGTGACATGTTGATTCATCAGTATTGTTGGATGGAGAATGAGAAATGCAAAAGGGGAAGTGACTGGGTGAAAAGAAATCCCTTCTAAATCTGGTCTTCCCTATAAATTGCTATTTTCATACATTGCAGCTACATGAAATTATTACCCATCATGCTGTTTCCTTTGTGATGAGAATAGAATGTATACAGCTGCTACCTTTGCCTCAGTCTATGCTGATGAGTGGACTTACTGGGTTGGATCCAAATGTAGCCATACGTCGAGTAGATCCATGACTAACACTCACGGGTCTACCCTAAATAAGACTAAATCTAGATCAAACCTGTTGAATTTGATGTAATTGCAATACTAGACTAGCTGGGGTAGTGTAAGGAAGTCCCCGGTTCAAATCTCACCTCTGCCAGCAACTGACTAGGTGGCCTTACGCAAGCCACTCAGCCTCAGTCCCCCCCCTTCTGCAGATGGGGGATAATACCACTGCTGGCTTAATTTACAGGAACTTCCATCAGACAAGCGTTTTATTGCACACTCATTATTTCCGTGTGTCCCTCTGACGACATTGTCTATCTCCCGGCCCTTCTAGCCTTCTTCGCGCCACAAAAAAGCAGCCCAGTAAGTCAAACTTATTTTTAAAGACGGAAGTTGCCGCTATCTCCTGCTGTGTGCAAGAGAAGCAGCGGGATCAGAGCAGTCCACTGAATGGGTCACGTGCATGTTGCTTACTTCCTCTTTCAAAAGAGGAAGTAATGAGGGACAAACACACAGGCGGAGAAGTGAAGGTAAGCAAACACAATTTTCCTCCATGTGATGATGCTCAGGGTTGTTGTAAAGTTTACATCAGGTAATGTGTGTGAAGTTGAGAGAAAGCCCTATACAAATTTTAAGCATTGTAATGATCATGCTGCGATTCTGTGATTGCTTATATGGGCATGAATTGCATTGACTACAGTGGGAATTAATCTGAGAAAACATGTAAAGAACAGAGCTCCTGTTTGTCATGGTTTGTTGCTTCCTGACATTACGCACAACAACTCCATTTGAACCAAAGCTCCACCCCAGTCATGATCATTACACATTACAGACTCTCAGTGTGAATTTGCTTGAAATGTGACATTTGGGGACATCTCTCTTTTTATCTCACAGTTAGCTGTTCCACACGGCGCAAAAATATGTATCTTTAAAATACAAGAGGAAATTTCACCAGGTGCTGCATACATACAAATGACACCTGCTGAAATTCCCTTTTCTATGCAACTGTTAAAGATATAGAAGCCCTGTCCTCCTTTCCATATGTTCACCCTGCTATATATGTCTATTCAGAAGTAACCCCCGCCTAGATTCAGTGGGGTTTATTCCCAGATAAGTAAGTACAAGATTACATCCTAAATAAATAATATGGAATAGCGCTGCCACCTGTTTATATATTTTTCTAGATTGTTCATATTTTGGAACTTCCACGTATAATAAACTCAGAACATATTCTGGACACCATTTTGTCTTTTGGAATGGCAGAATATTGTGTCCAAATTTTACTTTTTGTTTAATAATGTCTGTGGGGAAGCAAGGGTTCTGGAGCAGTAATAGTTATGCTTTGAAAAATATCTAATAAAGTTAGATGTTCTGTGGAATTATAATGCACACTGTTATTTTCTGATAAATGAGAATTATCACTTTGTATTTCATACCCACTTTGAAAAGTGAAATTGTTGTTAGGATACTTTGGGAATAGGGTGACCAGTTGGCATTAGTGACCTATTCTCTACCTCTATGTTAGGGTGACCATATGAAAAGGAGAACAGGGCTCCTGTATCTTTAACAGTTGTACTGAAAAGGGAATTTCAGTTGGTGTCATTTGTATATATGGAGAACCTGGTGAAATTTCCTCTTCATCACAACAGTTAAAGTTGCAGGTGCCCTGCCCTCTTTTAAATCTGGTCACTCTAGTATAGCTCCTGCAGCTTTAACCATTGTGATGAAGAGGGAATTTCACCGGTTCTCCGTATGAACAAAGGACACCTGCTGAAATTCCATTTTCTATGCAACTGTTAAAAATACAGGAGCCCTGTCCTCCTTTTCATATGGTCACCCTACTCTATGTTGAATTAAAACAATTAATAAAATAATGCAATGAAGTCACATAATGCTGGTTCACATATGCATACTCATCACTTCATAACGGTAACATCAAGTTATGATTTGCATGTGTGAATAGGCCATCATAGGTCTGATACCATACCAGAGACAGAACTTCCTTGTTACCCAAGGTCACTTTAAACACAATGATTTTCAGTGGAGTCAGTTCACAGTCAGTTCAGCTGCCAGGCGTCAAGTGTTGTTGAGTAATCAAATAATGGGAAATCAAGTGATATAGGTGCTTTTGCAACTGGTTCCAAAGAATGGGAGAGACTCTAGTAGATGAGGAATTATGAGCATACAATAAATGTCTCACATGGAAAGGCAGGTGCCCTGCCCTCCTTTAAATCTGGTCACTCTGGTATAGCCCCTGCAGGTTTAACTGTGGTGATGAAGAGGAAATTTCACCAGGTTCCCCATATATACAAATGTCACCTGCTGAAATTTCTTTTTCAATGCAATTGTTAAAGATACAGAAGCCCTGTCCTGCTTTTCATGTGGTCATCCTAAGTTATCCCAAGCAACTACAAATGTGTTTTTAATATTTCCTCATACAGTTGGGGACAAGGCAACTGCAGTTTCTCACTCCACTTCCTCCTCTGGTACTGTCTTCCAACCCTCTTTGCTAACCTGCTGCATTGCATACCTGGAAGCCTGCTCACTATAGCAGTTTCTATGCAACTGTTAAAGATACAGGAGCCCTGTCCTCCTTTTCATATGGTCACCCTGGATAACTTGATCTTCACATCCACAGGTAAACACATTATAGATGCCTTTGTTAGGGGGAAAAGTTTTAAGAATTGAAGCTTCATACTTGGATTTTCATGCCACTTCCCACAGTATTCTATCCTGGCAAAAATCCCTCTGAAAAAAAAATCCCACTCCAGATATAGTAGCTCCCTGGAGATGCGAAGCACGAATCTTTGCATAGGTCAGCTTATTGAACAAATGAGGCAGGTGTGTCTGCCATTCCTGAATGCTCAAGCTTGTTCATCAATTTCAGAGCTTATCAAGACTTATGGAACAGTATTTTTAAAAATATATCTGGAACAAAATGTTATGTAACAGTTGAACTGTTTCTCACATGACTGAGCATATAATGTCTCCTGAGATACGCAGGAGAGAAAAGAGATGGGAAGGGGGGAAAACAAACATTAAAAAAAAATGGCTTCCCCCCCAGCTACCTAACTCAAAATGCGTCACATGCAATTAAGATCAAACTATTAAGTGCTTTCTAAACCTGTGTGGACTTTAAGAGTTTTTCTTGAACTACCTTTTTAAGTCAAACCTTTTCCGCCTAAGTTTTTGCACAAATTACATCTAATTCTTGCTTCTGAACTTAAAAGGAAACCATTGGAAATGTGTCATACTCTGCAGGCAGAATATAGCAAAGTGGAGCTATAATATTCTGCATTGTTAAACATATAGCAGCATTCTGGGTAGAGATGTTGGAGAAATTTGCAATGCAATCAAATGAGTTCAGATTTCTAGATGAGCATCCCCATCTAGTCACCATCACAAGACAATTTGTTGTTAATAATTTCTGCAGACGTTATAACAACCCTCTGAAGAAGGCCTAAAAAGCAAGAGGCCAAAATGCACCAGGCTGTTGTATAATAAATAGGGGTGTGCTCTGCTCTATTTCGGATCCCAAATCTGAAGCGGAGCAGGCCGATCTGAACCTCCTAAACCCGGTACTGGAGTGGGTCGGGGGAGGTCCGGAGGCAGGGGGGGAGGGGGGGCTTACCTGTGTCCGCCGGCTTTGACTGCCGCCGGACACCTAAAGCCGGAAGTAGGCTGTGGCCTACTTCCAGCCTTAGGCGTCGGCAGCAGTTGAAGCTGCTGCACAGACAGCGGCGGCGATGGAGCCAGGTAAGTGGGGAGGGGGGCTTACCTGGCTCCGCCATCTGCTGTGGTCTGTGCGGCAATGGTGGTGGAGCCAGGTAAGGGGGGGAGGGGGCTTATTCAGATGCCATTCTCCCCCCCCTTCCCCACTTACCTGCCTCCACCATCCACCATGGAAGCAGGTAAGTGGGGAAAGAGGCAAAATGGCATCTGAATATTGATCCAGACCTCCAGATCTCGCTCCAGATCTGGTTGACCCAAACCAGTTAGGGCCAGATCCGGAAGGTCCGGATCGGGATATGAAGTGGTTGGGGGGGGGGGCGTGCACAGCCCTAATAATAAACATTTCTATAGTATCCTGAGACTTCTTTCCCTTTTTGTGTACATCTTGGATGCTCACCCACCTTGCTAAGGAGAGCAGGAAGCCAGCCTGGATGGAGAGCCAGCTTGGAGCAATTTGGGGCATCTGTATTCCCTGAAGAATTTTGCAGGTCGAGTGCTTAACTCTTTCCTTATCTGCTGCTTTTATGCCCCATTGTCTCTCAGTTCCTTTCCCCCTTGCAGTTTGGAGTTTCAGAGGCATGTTTCCAATCGTAAACATCTTTCTTTGTGGAACCTAATGGGGGAGGGAACTGCTAGGGAGTTGGCAGTGAAAGAACAGCAATCAGGGGAAGGGTTAAGCACCTCTTCCCCACTACAAATCACTCCCTCCCAAAACTGCTTTTCTCTAATAGAAGCAAGCAGCTATTGCATGTAGTATATAATTTGGCCTAGATTATACTAGATTTTTTATTGGACACAGTACAGCCATACAGCTAGTATCAGGAGGACTGGATGACCTGGACTAGCCTCACTATTCTGAGACATGAGAATGGAAGTTCCAGTAATGCCGTGCTTACCTAAGTTTGGTTTCCTTTGGGAGGAAGTTACCAAAAGCTTACAGTGTTTGATAATAGTTGAGTTTATATACAAACTAGCAGATATTCCTGGTGTTGCTTGGGTCCCTGAATAAAGTTAGTCTGCTTTGTCAAGGAGTGGAGGGAAGCAGCTCTCAGTGGACACCGGCAGCTCCAAGCAAGGCATGCTGGGATGTACAGCTGTTTTAGAGATCTTGGGCGATTGTCCACATGGCCGCATGTGATCCCCCAAAATCTCTGAAATACCTACACCTCCTAGCACACCTTTGGTGGTCCGCAGGTGGCCCCATCCTATGAGAGATGCTTCCCTGACAGTTGCTGGGAGTTGTAGGTGTCAGTGTAGGATTTGTTTTATTGTTTAAAAATAGTTAAACTGCAAAAATCCAGTGTCCTAAATTTCAAGTTTGTAGCTCATCTAGAAGTGGGTAAACATTTCCGGACATACAAACCCACACACATATGTTCAGCTCTATAGATAGATAGATACACAGTTGAGTATGAGTGAAGGCACGGGTTAAATGCTCCAACAGTCAGCCTAATCCACTACCCCACATCAGCTCTCCAGAGAAAAAGACACTGGTGGCACCCAAAAATGTTGCTAGTTTACAGATACCAAAAACTTTGCATCTTCTTCTGTGCCTCCATTTGAAACCTGCACACACGGATCTAGATGACATCATCCTTAACTAGGAATGGGTGGAGAAATGGGTACAGCCCTTTGGGAGAGGGCTGTAGCTCAGTGTGATAGAGCACCTGCTTTGCATGCAATGGTCCCAGGTTCAACCCCTGGCATCTCCATTTAGGACTGGAAAAAGCTCCTGTCTGAAATCCTGGAGAGCCACTGGCCGTCAGTGTTGACAATGCAGGGCTAAATGGATGAATGGTCTGACTCAGTATAAGGCAATTTCCAACCATAACAGTAACAATTTAGGCAGGACGCCAGCATGCAGCAAAGTATTGACTTCCCACACCATCTTTATTAAAACAAACAAACAAACAAACACCTGTGTGGGGCCCAGAGGTATCATTACAAAATAAAAATGATGGGGCAGTGCATTTTGGGGAGAGGTGCATGCCCCTAGAAGTTTCAAATCCAAATGGTGGGGGACAACCAAAAATGGTAACCTGGGGGTGGAAGGGAACATCTTGGAGGGCAGTGTAGGGTGATGGGAAATGTCCTGGGGGTGTGTGCCCATGATGGACAGCTGCAGAGGGTAATGGGAAGCTGGAGTGGGGGGCTTTCGTGTGTGTGTGTGTGTGTGTGTGTGTGTGTGGGGGTTGCCTGAGTTTCATTTGATTCAGATTTTTCTCTGTATCAAAAGGCTCAGTGCCGGAGAATAAATTAAAAGTCTAGACCAGCTATTATGAATATACTCTGCCAGCTAAATTGGGCTGAAAGATAAACAGCATCTTATATCCACTACTTCCACAGTGATATCACTAAAGAGAAGCGATGACCTGCCAGGAAGGCAGGGCTGCTAAGAGGTCGGCAACCTGGTGCTCTCCAATTGTTTTGGACTATGACTGACTCCCTTAATCCCTGGTCACTGGCCTTGCCTATTTGGGCTTGTGAGACTTTTAAGACAAAGACTGCCTCCTCTTAGGGATACCCATGTTTCATATTTGCTGTGCAAGCAAGAGCTCCCTTATCTACTTCAGCACTAGGGTAGTTTAGGCAGACAAGGGGATGAGTACACAGAACTGTCGCAAGCTCTGAAGTAAACAGGAAAGCCTTTTGCTTGTATAGAAGCCATGCAATATTAAGGTGCCTCTGTGTATACAAAAAGCTGCTGGATGACATGTTCACTAAAGACTGACCTTACAGACTCAGCTAAGACAGTCATCTGGTTATTGTTGACACTGAAGCGTTTTAAGTAGCATTAGCCTGTGGTTTTTGTGAAGTGTAAACTAGCTCAAGCAGTTCAGAGAGGCGAGGCAGAAATTAATAAAAGATATATAAAAACCATCCAGCCATTTCTACAGGGCAATCCCATGCACGTTTACTCAGAAGCAGTGCCCAAAGTGGGATGATTTTGAAGTTGGAGAAAAAAAGGAAGTGGGGTGGTTCGGCCGGACTCAATTATGTTTGCCTGATAAAGAAGTAGGATGTCATTCTACCCCACCCCACCGGAAGTACTACTCAGAAATAAGCCCCGCTGTGTCACAGGGGGGTTATTCTGAGGTAATGTATTGAAATCAGCATTAATGAACCAGTCCCCATGCAGCACAGTGTGAAAGTATATACTTCAGTGCCCTGGTTTCAGATAGTGGCTATCCTTGGGCAAGTTGCTTGCAAAAACGTCTGTGATTCTTTAAGATGGTTTCTTTTGCTTGCCCACTGTTAGGTGACATATTTGAATCCTAACATTACTTTGCTTCCAAATACAGAATCCAATTTCGAGACTCTGATTTAAACTTGAGAAACTGAAAATATGTTCTTTGTACTTTTTTTATTAGCACATAACTACTTATTTTTGCTGACACCACGTCTGGCCCAGATGGTGCATCTTATGAATCACCTATTAGTACATCTCCATGGTTTTATTAATGATGGGAATGCACCTGGAAAACATGAATAGAAGGGTATCCGCAGATATCAGGTATTTCACAAAAGTGTTAAGCACATCATCTCTGTCTGATGGACAGACGTGGGCAGAACAGGAGAAGTGACATCACTAAAATCCATTAGCAGGACAGTAAGAAACAAAACCTAAGGTGCAATCCTATGGCATTACTGTCTGTTAGATGGAATCCTCTGATAGTACCTTTTAGCCCAATCAAAATACCAACACTGGAGCTTCTTTTTAAAATAAATAAATAAAAACATAAATGTATTTGCCTTCAGAATTTATATGAAGTATTTTAATACATATTTAAAGGAAGAAGACTGGTTCAGCCATGCTGGCCACACACAGGGTGAGATCAGCCTATCCCTCTCACTATCTTTGGACACACATTATCCTGACCTGGACCCTAAGAGCTGTCACTCCTGCATCCTGCAAAAAGGACTTGCATGCCATACTATATACAAGTTGCTATTGCTGCCCACCAAACTCTCCTTTGCACGCACCTGTGTTTGGTGGGAATGATATATGCTGCTCCACTGCCTATATTTTAGCTTGTAAATCCGACCATTCTCTAATAAAAAAGATTAATCTGTCTGTAAAATGATTATCTAGCATCCATGCTGCAGAATTTTACCACTTTTTTTTTAAAAAAAAAAAGTTTAAATAAATTGCTGCAACTGTATCACGTTTAAATTCTGACCAAATTAAGAAAATGTCAAGTTTACAGCTCTAGTATCTCCAGAATCTACCTACTAAAACTACGGAGTTGCAAAATGAGCCTGCCTGGAAAGCAGATCAATGAAATCCATTTAAAAGTAATCCTACTCTTTTCTACCTACTTCATAGTGGAACATCAGCTTAACTTGTAATTAAAGAAGATTTATCGGGGTATCTTAAGATATGACACGGCCATTCCTGGGAAACGACTAAAAATAATTGCCCTTTTTTTTTTCTTTATTAAGCAACCTCTAACTTCTGAAAAGTATTATAGTCTCAGCCTGTCCAATGTCTGTGTGAGTCTGAGGTTGCATTGGTTGAAACTGGTGGTGGGTGGGAAGAGAAACAGCGACTTAAAAGCATCTTGTGGGTAGATATCATACATTTGTACTCCTATTGGAGTACAAATTCTTCATTTATTCTTATAATTTATCATTTGTGTTTCTACTTTAAAAGAACCCAAGTTTGCTAATGAAACATTTAAAGCAACCTTCAGATTCAGGTTTGATCAGTTCTGTAGCTTGTTTAAGGATCATACCAAGAGCTACCTCTGAAGGCTGCTTAGCATTTCTTGTCAGTCCAGGCATTTTACCAGTTTTAAAAAAAGATTTGATCAATTGACTGGTCAAATATAGTCAAATAATGGTTAAATATTTTGAAAGCATTAATGTTATGAGAACAACAAAAGACATAGTCATCCACAGGTTTGTTACTTGTGCTAATTGCAAGAAAATAAACAAAATGCCTTTTGTTGTGAAACAATGGCATTAACTTAAATAATGTAACAAATGAATTATTTTATCACATTTTTTAATTCTGTACAGTGCCTTGCGCATTGATGGCACTATATAAATAAATAAATAAATATTTTTTCTTTGCCATGGATCACATATCACATCCTCTCCACCAAGAGCTCAGTCTACCATGCACAGCCCCCACAACTTGCATTGATCCTCACAACAACCTTGTGAAATATGTGAAGCTGAATGTGTGTAATTAACCCAACATCACCTAATGAGCTTCATTGCTAAGTAAGATTTGAACCTGGCTCTCCCTGGACCCAGTCTGACACTCTACCCAGTAGACCAGCCTTCCCAAAACCTGGTGCTCTCTAGATGTGTTCAACTGCAACTCTCATCATTCTCAGCTGACATGTCCAATGGCCATACTATAGCCCCCCCCCTCAATTCCCCATCCTACAATCAGATTGTTAAATTGCTAGATGGCCGACATTTTTTTAGAGTGTCACTGCAGGGGAGGAGAGACCTAACTTTTCCCAATGCGGTAACACCCCCTTGAAAAATCCTTCCCATTTTACAATTGCGGGGGGGGGGGCATTTTCAGGAGGGGCAATTGTGTGTGGTTGGTATGGTGTGTGTGTGTGCGTGCATGTGTGCATACATGCACAAGAGTGTGTTTTGGTGGTCTTGGCAATTGCATCCCAGCAGTGGGCATACAGATATTTCTCATGGCCAACATGTACCTAGATGGTTGTGTGAGTAGGTCTTATAGACCTAGCAGTCTTGAGTCATGCATAGTTATTTCTTATGTTTGTCTTGCACTTACCTTGTTCAGCTACACATGTTAAACTTTAATAAGAGATATGTATGCATATTAAAAATGGCTTTAATTCCTTTTCTTCATATATGAAAGCATGGCCATATACTGATACAAATGTAACTAAGTGTTTCTAAAGGGCTGGGCTTTATAATAACCTTGAACTAGCTAATGGTACCAGTGATACTTTAAAATGTTTTCATTAATACTGAGAAAAGTATGAAGAACAATCCAGATAATGCGATGCAAGGAAACTACCAGTTAGGAGTGTTCATCAGACGAGTGTTTTATCACATGTTCACCACTGCCCACTTATGGATGTGAGCACAACCTTTAGATGACAATGTCCACATCCCGCACACTCCTACTCCTTCCTCTTGTTTTTCCGTCACAAAATAGATCCCAAAAATCTGACTTTAAAAAACAACAACACCCAGAATGTGCCACAATCTCCTGCTGTATGCCGGAGAAGCAACAGTAAAAAAACACAATTTCCCCCATGTGATGAGGCATCACTAATCAGATTAACTAGGATGGCCATATGAAAAGGAGGACAGGGTTCCTGTATCTTTAACAGTTGTATTGAAAAGGGAATTTCAGCAGATGTCATTTGTATATATGGGGAACCTGGTGAAATTCCCTCTTCATCAGAACAGTTAAAGTTGCAGGTGCCGTGCCCTCTTTTAAATATGGTCACTCTAGTATAGCTCCTGCACCTGAATTTCACCAGGTTCTCTATGTATATGCAAATGACACCTGCTGAAATTCCCTTTTCTATGCAACTGTTAAAGATACAGGAGCCCTGTCCTCCTTTTCATATGGTCACCCTAGATTAACTGTATCTGGAATACAGAAAAAGCTGCTCTTTAACAGGGCCTACTCAGAAGTAAAGATATGACGTATTGGGGGGGGGGGAGTGGAAAAAGTTGAAAAAACAGAACAATTAGAGAAAAACTTGCCCCTGTTTTTAGAAATCATGGGAAAACCCTTCCCCACTCCAACAATAAATAAATAAAAATCTTTTCTCTCTCTCTAGGTTTCCCCCACTCCAGCCTCCACATCTCTACTCAGAAGTAAGTCCCGTTACGTTGCTGTTGCTGCTAGGATTGGAATGGATATCTCTGGCCCATGAACATAGGTATACAAAGTTGAGATAACCAGTTTTTCTTTCTTTAATAACTTATATTTAAACAATGTAGTGTGGTCATAAGCATGTTTACTCAGTAGTAAGGCTCACTGAGTGCAATGGGACTTACATCTCTAGTTCAGGGGTGGGCAGACTTTAGGTTTATGGGATCTACTTTATTTTTCACTAGAACCTTGAGGTCCACCAGCAGGAGCCAGGTGCAAACCAGGAAGGCTGACACAGAATTGTGCAACACGGTGTACTCTGACTAAAGGCTCAGCTCAAAAGTCTACTACTGGTTCTCTCCCACCTCCCATCCCAAGCTTTCTTGATTTCAGCAGCCTAATTTAGGAGGAAAGGGGGCCTTTTGGTTTTCACATTTATTATACCATTGGGAGTTGGACATACTTGCTGACCTACAACAAATCACCAGATATCTACTGATAGATTCTGATCTACCTTCTGCCAACCCATGCCTTGTAAGTATGCTTAGAACTGATGCACAGAATGTCTATGCTAGTTTGGAAATGGACCTTTTAAATACAGAGAAGAGGGAGAAAAGAAAATAAATAATGCCTTCAGTCTTTCAACAGTTCCCTGTCTGGCCTTAATACAAAGGGGACTCTATGTTTAAGAAGCAGGTTTCTTGGTTGCTGTCCCAGTTGCCTGCAGTGTAACACTTTGTCCCCAAATCTGGGATTAATGTACAAGAAACTGCTCCTCCTGTTACTGCTAGGGAGGATCATAAAGGATTTTCTACCCTAACTCCATCTCTCTTGTACCATACTGTATCACCATGTTAAAGAGCTTGTTCTACGTGCAAATGTAATTCTTGCTTTGCTATGTGACGCAAACATTTGGCTAAAATGCCCCATTTCAAACAGACAAATGGCCCCAAATCAGAGGGCCGTCCATTAAACTCTGTGCACACAAAGTGAGGCTTCGAAGCCCCTTTCTTCCAACAGCAGCCTGCCATACCGTTCAGAGTCAGTAGGCATGCTACCCTAAGTTAGGTGACCTTTGGAAATCACTTCCATTATATCATGAAGCACTGCTATCATACTGAGATGCAGCGCCTTACCAAGGCTACAATGTCAGCTTCATGGGGAAGCCAGGATTGGAACCCTCACCTATTGTGTATACATATAATCTCATTAAAGTAACTGGAATTTCATAGAATCATAGAATAGCAGAGTTGGAAGGGGCCTGCCTACAAGGCCATCGAGTCCAACCCCCTGCTCAATGCAGGAATCCGCCTTAAAGCATCCTTGACAGATGGTTGTCCAGCTGCCTCTTGAATGCCTCTAGTGTGGGAGAGCCCACAACCTCCCTAGGTAACTGGTTCCATTAAAACCAATTTTAATGTTGGTTTCCCAAAATAGTGCCCGAGGGCCAAACTACACACTACAATAAATATGCTTTTAAAAAAGGGGGGGAGGAGTGTGCTTAAACTGGGCACTTTAGAACATCCACTTTAGAACAGAGAGCTTCGGCTATTGGGCAGTATAAAAATGTAATAAATAAATAAATAAAATAAATAAATCTGGAGCAGGGCCCTACACAGATTTCCTGCTGAAAATCAACCTTGAGGCCGAGAAAGGGGCGGAACCAGCTTTTATAGGCTTGGCCCTGCCCCTGCCTCATGTAGCCCATGTGTTCAACACGTGAGGCCTTTATTCCCCTCCTCCCCACTGCAAGTACTGTTTCTCCCCCTCATTCCATGCTGGCCGAGGGGAATAAAAGACTTCTGAAAGCACAGTACATTCCCATAGCAGCTTTTTCACCAAAATAAAAAAAAAAAAATGCCAGTTCAACCCTCCATTGGTCAAACATACCCCAAGACCACTGAAAAGAATTTCCAAAAGTTTTGTGTCAGAATTCCACAACTACATGCTCCAGGTATTCTTCAACCATGAAAACATGTAAATTGCCAATGTAGTGTTTCAGTGCCCACCTGCCCCAAATCAAAGGCGAAATTCATGGTTTTATTCTTACAACTTTTGGGGGTGAACTCTACCCCTCTGGAATGATTAAGAAAACTGGAAAAAAAGTGACCCCACAATATGCTTCTTAATCCTATGCATGTTTAGACAGAAAAAAAAGGGTTGACATTGAGTGCTTTATTATTTTGAAGCTGTGTGGTGTAGTGGCTAAAGTGCTGGACTGGGAGTCAGGAGATCCAGGTTCTAGTTCCACTCGGCCATGGAAACCCACTGGGTGACTCTGGGCCAGTCACAGACTCTCAGCCCAACCCAGGGATGTTGTTGTTGTGAGGATAACATGGAGAGGAGGAGGATTATGTGCACCGCCTTGGGTTCCTTGGAGGAAAAAAGGCGGGATATAAATGTAATAATAAATAAATAAATAAATAATTTTGAAGGTCAACAATCCATGATAGTGAGAATATCCCCAAAATTATTTCTTCCTAGTTGACCTGGATCAAACCCTGGGTTGAGTGTAGAAACATCGGCTGCTTATCTGGGACATTAAGAGAGGCAGCCTCAGAACTGTTAGGGCCTGTTACTGCTGTCACACTACGAAAGGGGGCAAGTGTCATCTCTGTCATCAATGCAATGGCCAGTTTGCACACAATGACAAGCTGGACGGAGTGGGTGCACTGCTTGCCACTTCCGCTTTTCCTCAGCAACCCACACTGGACTCCTTTGTAGACTGATGAGTGTGTTGTCTGAACCCAGACTTCTCAGCTGTTTAGGGAATAAACAACCCTGTGGTTCACCCAACAGCAAACTATGGTGGAGCTTTACGGAGTAACAAAACAAATCAAGAGGACTCTGCCCCAAGTAGCTGATAATTTAAATTTCAGTGTCAGGCAGAAAAGGCGCATGAACTGGAGGGGTTATTGCAGAAGTTAATGCGGCACTTGGACTGTGGTTTTCAGATCACATATACTAGTGCAATTCATTTCTAATGACTTTAATGGAATCACTCTGAGAAAATTAATTACATGAGTTGATGTTAAAAGTTTAACTGTCAGTAATATTAGAGGTGTAAAGCTTCACACACCTATTCAAGAGATGTCCATCCACTTTAATCCTTGTGTTATGAACTACTGCCCAAGGTTACAATCTTTTCGCTAGCTACATCTGAAAATCTAGTAACTCTAATGGGAATATATTGGGGTAAATGCAGTCAGAATTACAGCTTCGAGGTCTTTTTAAACCTTTAAAATACTACTTCTTTGGTTCAATAGATATAACTAAATAAAACATCCTCTCGCACTGAAACTCATTATAGACAAAATCAAAAGGTTATTTTTAATCTAGCAGTACAATTTATTCGACTTTCTACACAACTAATCAAATCATTACGTAACAAGTAACTGGAAAGCAAACCTGGTGTGGCTGCCATTATATGGAATTGCATCCTAATGATGAGGTCAATGCCAATTCCTTGAAACAGTATTTTTTCCCACCCCCTTTTTAACATTTGTGCCAGTCATTCACTCGTTGCCAGTATGTTGCTCTCTGGACGCATTCTGTTCAGACCTTGGAGCAGAGATCGCAGGAAACAAAGTAGCTCTATCTATTTAATGTTTGCTGTGAAAAATGCACACATGGGAAAAGTAGCGGCAGCAGCAGAAGCGGTTATCAAGTGCCACTTGAGCCGATAAAATTAATTCTGGAAAAGTAATCCGTTCTTCATCAATTAAAGCTAGTTGGGCCCAAATAACGTTACTTAAGCCGAGATTTGCAAGTACCATTACATAGGCTATTGAATACGTTTGACAACTGGCCCTGTGAAAACTGTTGGAGGGGGGAAATGGTGAGAAAAGGGACAAAGAGAGAATGTGAGCCTGCTTTTTCTTTTATAATTTAATTACTGATTTAGCTTTACAGGCTTCATCATGCTTGCAATTATCCCCATCAAATGGTGTTATTGCTATTTGATGATGGGGAAGGGTTTTTTATTTATTTATTTATTTATTTATTTACAATATTTATAAGTTGAGGGCAAAAATTTATCTCAAGGCAACCAGGTGAGTCTATGAGAGAGGTGAACTTGAACCCAAGGCTTCTAAGCCAAAGCCCAACCCTTGGATCTACTGCATCACACTGGCCCCATTCAGACAACACACTAAACCATGCTGTGGTTAAGCAGCATGGTTTAGCGTGTTGTCTGAATGGGGCCACTGGCTCCATGTCAATGCTGAGTTATGCTGCAGACATGCCAATGTCCTTATTTATTACACATAGCTATCTATCTGCAGGATACTGCCTATTCACTGCAGGAAAAAGCATGAATGAAAAACAAAGTTCTTGAAGACTTTATTAGAAACATGAGATGCCTTGTTGGGACATCCAGGGCAAGTACTGCAATCCACCATTTAATTACACTATTTTATTAAAGTGAAAAATTGCAACTTGGGGTATAACGCACATGATCAGATTTCAAAACTACAGTCCAAATGTTCAACTAAACCAAAGAATGCTTAACTGGAACAAATACACATTCTTCCCCTGCCTTCCCTTCCCTGCGGCAGTTTTTAGGCTGTATGGTCATTGGAACAGGGACATGCACAATGTAAAGTACCTTGCACACATATGGCACTTTATTGTTGAACCTTTATTAGGCCCCACAAAAATTTTAAGCAAGCTTTTGAGTTCTCTAGAACTCTTCATCTTACACAAGGCTGAAGTTGGTTCTCAATTCTCAATTTCTGAGAACTGTTCGTAGAATATTCAAGGGGCAAAGGTGAAGAAGACTAAACCAGTCCGAAAAGAAATATCTTAGAGATTTTTCTGGGGTGGGTGGGTTTGTATAGCCACTTTCCTGTTACTTTTAGAAACCCCTTCAGACTTGTACAGATCACTGAAATATACCAGTCTTTTAAACCACTTGATAATTTGATAAAAAGGATGCAAGGTTGATGCAAAGCTTTGCAAAATCACACTCCTGGCTCAGAAGAAATGAAAATCTTATCTGCAGCTAAGAACTTGAGTTATTAAGGGGAAAGATATTCTGCAACACAGTAAAAACCTATTTCTTCAAAATGATTCACATGGTGGGATGGGACCAAACATCATATTGGAGTCATCACAAATGCCTTGCCTTGCATGGTTATATTAAAAGATAAATAGTGTGAAAGCATTACTAATCTTACTGTGTAATTACAGTATAATCCAGTCATAAAGAAAATGTACTCAACGTTCAAGATAACCAATTACTGGCACCTTAACCCTAAAGGCATAATTATTATTTTAGCCAATGGCATTTGCTTTCCAATATGGGCTTGATCCAGACTTAGCAATGCTTAGCCATGATTAACATGGACCATTGATTTCAGTGGCTAACATATGTCTATGATCAACTTAGTTTAACTTATCCCATTGACTTCAGTCTGTCTACTCTATTGGGTTGGATCCAAGTTAGCTATTTCATGACTGAAAGGACTCCTTCCATTCATGGAAGTTAGTAAGACTCAGTGATGGCTCCCCACTGGAGAAAGGGGGCATGGAGGCAATGTTTTCTAATTCACCCCTTTCCCTGTGTCACCTCTCATGGTCCTCAGGCCCTTGAAACAGGTTTTCAGGAAGTACAGGGGAATATATGTGGAAGGAAGGATCTCAAGAAATGCCTCCCTTACTCCTAATTCCAGTATGAGCAGTATTCCACTAAGGACTTCTCTGGATCCAACCCAATGTGTTTATGATCAGCATGTAAGATGGTTGACATTCCACAGCATATTTATTTAATTATTTTATTTAAAACATTTCTTAGCTGCCTTTCAGGACACATGATTTCATGTGTGTAGAATTCTTCTGCATTGAAATCTGGTGTCTATCACAGAATTATGATTCCTACAAATCTCACATGAGATTTTATTTGTAGTTTAAGTGCCTACAGTGTCTCAGTAAAAAAAAGTGGATCCATTTCACTTTCTGCACTGATTTTCTCAAATGGTTTTTTGGTGCCCTCCAATGTTTGGGACTGCCACTCCTATAAACCCCAACCAGCATGGCCAATAGTCAGGGATTATGGGAGTTGTGGTCGAAAATATCTGAAAGCTGCCAGGCTGCCTAACCCTGGGTTATTAACTAGAATCAAAACTCACCATTTATGGATATGCTTTTGATGTAAGTTTAATGTTAAAGCTCAAAACAAATTGCAAATATAAGATTTGCAGTTGAATTTCTGAACAAAAATGCCTGAAATTCAAAATATTTACAACATTTGGTTTGGTAATCAAACTAGAATTTTACCCAGCTTCAGACAGCAGGACTTGAACAATAATAATAATAATAATAATAATAATAATAATAATAATGTTGTTTTAGTTTGATTTTTTTTAAAAACCAAACTAACCCTGTAATATCTGAATTTATTTTATTGCAATACCTGGAAATTGCAGCCAGTTATCCAAAGAAACATGGCATATTATACAAATATGAATCTGTAACTTTGAGTAGGAAATTATGCTTTTATTTATTATTTTATTTGTAGTAAATAACATAATGTAAACAGATAATACTTTCAGATTAAATTACAAGTATGGAATATATTTATGTTGTTCAAAATATAATTCCCCAGAGAATGTTTGGACATGTGGGGAAGTCCGAGTAAGTGGGGACAAGCCAGAGGTTTCATGTTGGCTTAATAAGAACTTCTCAATAGCAGTTTTGTGATCTGATTATGCACACCTGGCTGTTAATTATATCACACATCATTAACTCCATGTTACCATTAGTGCACACCTTGGGAACCTATGGGACAGCCTCATTAGTTGTTACTAACAACATACACTTTACTGAGAATTGGGTTAGCTACGGTGCCACCTTGTGCCTCAGTTTTCTCATTTGTAAATTGATTAAACTGACTGATAGATTGAGCTAACAGGGCTAAAATGGGGATTGTTAAATTTGGACATTTCTTTCTGTGGTTTGCTTGCCCATGCAAATTTGCTCTTTTATTCTTAAATCCCAAAGTTATATGCTCGACATATTGGCCCTGTTCAGACAACACGCTAAACTAGGGTGACCATATGAAAAGGAGGACAGGGCTCCTGTATCTTTAACAGTTGTATTGAAAAGGGAAATTCAGCAGGTGTCCTTTGTATATATGGAGAACATGGTGAAATTCCCTCTTCATCACAACAGTTAAAGCTGCAGGAGCTATACTAGAGTGACCAGATTTAAAAGAGGGCAGGGCACCTGCAACTTTAACTGTTGTGATGAAGAGGAAATTTCACCAGGAGGGAATCTACATGTCGTACTGAAGGTGCTTCCATGCGCCCCCAGTACGCCCCCAAAACAATGGTGTGCTCCTGCATACCTGCAGCCCAGAAGAGACGGAGGAGGAGGCGGCGGCTGGGGAATCCGGCTGCGTCCTTGCCGCCGCCTCCTCCTCCTCCTCCCCGCTGGCCTCCTGCTGCCGGGGTAAGAGCGACCCGGGCGGAGAGCTCGGCGGAAGCGGAAGCCGAGCTCTCCGCCCGGGTCGCTCTTACCCCGGCAGCAGGAGGCCGGTGGGGAGGAGGAGGAGGCGGAGGCGGCAAGGACGCTGCCGGATTCCCCAGCCGCCTCCTCCTCCGTCTCTTCTGGGCTGCAGGTAGGCAGGAACACACCATTGTTTTGGGGGCGTACTGGGGGCGCATGGAATATATATACAAATGACACGTACTGAAATTTCCTTTTCAATACAACTGTTAAAGATACAGGAGCCCCGTCCTCCTTTTCATATGGTCACCCTAGCTAAACCATGCTGCTTAACCACAAAATGGTTAATGGAATGCATTGCATTCTGTTAACTATTTTGTGGTTAAGCAGCATGGTTTAGCGTGTTGTCTGAACTGGGCCATAGTCTGTTTTTTTTTTTTTTATTCACCACCTCACAGGCTATAAGCAAACAAAACTGTTCTAAAAGGTGGCATTTTTCATGATTGTCACAACCACCCCTTTTAAAAACCTGCCTTCATGCATAATTATTTGAATCCGGGAGAATAGCTGTTTAATGATACAGAATGAGAGTTCTTTCTTGTAATCAATATGGTCAGAAGTGTATTGTGCAGTATTGTCCTGGTGGCGGGGTGGGGGGTGGGGGGCTTCCAAAGCCTAACTGATTATCCCTTGTTTAATTTCATTCTACCTAAGCAATAAAATCTATATGCAATAACTGTATGTACAATCTGAATTTTATTTTATTTCCCCCCTTCTCCCTCTATTCAGATTACATTTATTCTGTGATGTGACAGTTGCAACATTCATAAATTTAGTTCATTGTCAAGAATAGGTATTGCAGGTCTCTGAGTGCTTTTTATTTCTCTCTCATTATGTACAGATTACTGCTCTTTTCGATAAGCTAGGAAAGAAAGCCAAATCCAATTTAAGCTTTATTATTGTCAAAAAGTGAAAAGCTAAATAAGTGTCATCTACCTTTGGTATAGTAATTGACATTCCAGATATTAACTGAGGGCTTTTTCACACAGTAAGACCTGCATTTTCACCAAAAGGTCAGCATGCTGGATTTGTTCCTTTTTGATTTACATGCTGCAAGTATTCTCTACCATGGGCTTTTAATTTCTGTATAGGCGACTGATGCCAAGTGCAATTTGAACCACACTCAAATAAAAGCAAGATCTAATTAAAAACCATCATGAAGAATTCAGCTGAATAAGAGCAATATCAGTGAAATTGAAATACTAATTCTCAACCATGTATCTAGAAGCAATGGATTTATTACATTCATAGGTTTTTGCTTGCAGAATCAGGAGCTAGATCTGAACTTCTTAGGATTCTTTTGAATTGCCTGGATCTGCAGTTTTATAAGTTCTTCTGTGAGGGCTTCTAAGTAGAATGCCCTTCCTTTACTCAATTCTGGATTAGCTGGAAGTTGAACAGGCCCTTTGAGCAGGCTGCTGCTGACCAGGAGTCAAGAATGATCAGGTTGCCTCCCTTTCAAACTGGCCTCTCTTCTTTAATCTGACTGCTACAAAGGCAAGTGGGAAAACAGTAATTTGAAAGTACCATTGTCATTATCCCTCCAAGATTTCCTCAGCATCTGCCTAAGCTGGTTTAAGGGGCATTTTGTGAGAGTAGTGTAGTATAAATTGAATGTTTGACCCATGTCTACATTAGTTAGGTTTTTTAAGAAATGCTTTTTTTTCACATATCACTGTAGTTGTAACATGAATAGTTTGTTGTGTTTTTACAGAGATCAGCTCAAGACTAGCTGAGTAAAGCTGCAATACTGTATCTACTTACCTGGGAGTAAGAGCCATTGGACTTAATGGGGTTTACTTCCAAAGAGACTTGTATAGGAATAAAGTGGGTGGAAGGGGGCCTTTTGCCTCAGGAAGCATATAGTGTAAAATTGAACTAGTCACTGATTTATAGTGGGATTTTTTTTAAAAAAAAAAATGTTGTGTTTTAGGAGTAGAAGTAAGAGGTCTCTATGCCTTTTGTTGGAGAAATTTCAGTGTGTAAAGGAAGTTTTTCATTAAATTATGATCTGGTTTGCATATAATGAAAACCCAGAGTGCGGGTTGAATATGGGTTGTTGTTACATATGAACCCTGTACTATGGTTTAACTGTGTTGTTAACTACAAACAACCCACAATTCACAATCCAACAACAAACCATGGGTTCTCTACATGGGTTGTTCATAGCTAACAAACCATGGTTTGTTAGCGTGACTCAGTTCACACAATACAACAATGCACAATTCAACAACAACCCACAGTTCAAACTTGTCATGTTGTATGAATTCAGCCAATGTGAGATAGGAAAAACTGAATCCTTATGTGTTGAAAAAATGCTTACACGTGGATAAGAATGGGCTATGTATTTTTATGTGTGAGGAAGCTTTGGTTATAGGGTAGAGGGGGGAAGAAATGTTAAAGTAATGTGGCTATGTGTGGAGTAGAACATTTGTTAGTTCTATGTATATAAGAGCAAAACTACCACCCCCATGGTATTTGTATGTATGAGGGAGGGAAGGACTGGGTCTGTGTGTTAATGAGAAGAGTGTGATTTCAATGATGTTTGTTTATTGTTCAACAACATAATTATCACTGTCTGTACTTTTTGCATTTCAATTTCCTCTAACCACCTGGTTTACACATCTCCCCCACCCCACCCCAACATATCTATATAAAACTGCCAATTTGAGCTTAACACTTCATGCATCTGATGAAGTGGCGTATCGTCCATGAAAACTTATGCCAGAAAAAAAATCATTTGAATATAAGGTGCCTTAAGACTCTCTGTTGTTTTTGCTGCAACAGAAACTGTGTGCATAAATGAGAAAGAACAGGTGGCATTTGTGTGTAAAAGAGGATGGGTGCGACCAGATTGAGGTCTCCTCGTGCTACCAATTGCTAGAAGGCATTGTGCAGCTATTCCATCTTTTTCCCCTTTAACAGATTTTTTTTTCTTTTGGTGTGGTAAGAAAAAGGAGGGAAGAAGCAATGGCAAGACATGGCAGGGCAGGTAATGACATCTGGACCCCTCTCCCCATAAAATTCTGTGAAAGAGGAAAGGGTGCGATAAAAGCCTCATCTGGATAGCACCCTAAGTGTGGTCATATGTGGCTTTGTGCAGATGTATAAAGAACACAGTGCAGCATTTCCCAACCTGGTACCCTCCAGATGTCTTGGACTTCAACTTCCATCAGCCCCAGCCAGCATTGCCAATAGTCAGGAATTGTGGGAGAAGTGATCCAAAACATCTGGAAGGCACCAGGTTGGGGAAACCTGACATAGTGTGTAGGAGACTGGGAAACAATGGGGTATATGTGTAGGAAGAAGCATGTCTTGTGCAGATGTGAGAAAGAACATGTGGCATTTGTATATGTGTGTGAGAGATAGTATGTCAGAGTACCTGTGAAAATAATACTGTAGTCTGTGATGATACTGCTGTTAATGTGTGTGAGAGAGAACACATGGGTGGGGGTGAGACGGAGTGTCTTGCACAGGATTATAGGAAAGAGAAAGGATTTGGGTGTGTTTGGGAGCAGGGAAGCCTGTGTGTGAGGGAGAGGAAGTGGTGGGCGGGGGTGGGCGTGGGGGCGCGAGAATATGGTGTCTGTGCCATGTTTGCTAGAGAGATGCTTCATCTTTTGCGTTATGGGCACATCTACAAGGGAATGAATGTTCTCTCTGCGTGTGTTTGTACACACAGAGCAAATAATGTGGCAGAGAAGGGGGCGGGAAGGCGATGTGCGGTCGTGTGAAAAAGACCCCGATGCGGGTGGGCGCAAGCGAGGCGAGAGCTGCTGGCGAGAGGAAGGCATCGCTCCAGCCTGCAGCTCTCCTCGCTCTCCCTCCTTCCCGCACCCCTCACAATGGAAGGCAGCAGCGCCGGCCAAAGGGCTCCCCTCGCCGCCGCCGCCTCGGAGGGATTTAGCGTCTCTTCGCCGTCGGAAGAAAAGCGGCTGTCGTCAGGCGGGCCAGAAATAGGCTGGTTCCTTCACTCACCATGTTGCCGCCGCGGGAGGGGGTCGCTTGGCGGACGGACCGGCGCGCTCTGCTTGCCGCGGCGGCGGCGGCGGCTTTGCGCGGGGAGCGGCGAGAGAACGCGGGGCGCTGTCCAGGGTATCGCTGCGCTCCTCAGCTCGACAGGTGCCGGAGGCTCTCGAGGCCGGGCCGGGCGCGCAGCAGCTACTCGCCTGCTCTCCCTCCCTCCTCCTCCTCCTCCTCCTCCTCCTCCGCCGCCTTGTCGCTTTCTGCGGCTTAAGCAAAGCTCCGGCCTCCCCATGCTCCCCTCCCCTCCCCTCATGCACGGCGAGGAGCCGGTGGTGACTTCAGAGACGAGGCGGGGCGAAGGAGGGCTGGGACTGGCGGAGGAGGCCCCCCGAGAGCCGCCCCCAGCTGCCATGAGGCGTGTGTGTGTGTGTGTGCGTGCGCGCGCGCGCGAGGCGCCAAACCTAGGGGCGGGCGCTCTCAGGCAGTGACCCTATACACCCTGGGCTCCGCGGGGCTTGCTTCTGAGGAGACAAATGTAGAGGCCTGCACTTGGGCGGGGGAGAGGGGCGATAACCGCTGGGTTTCTGCGCGCCTGGCCGAAGGGGCGTTCAATCCCTGGCCGCAGAGCGAGCGCCCCTTTGGAGTCCCGGCGGGCCCCTTTGCTCTACTTGGCTCCGGGACTGTTTCAAGGCTCAGGGCATCTTGCCATCGCGCGAGGAAGAGGCAAATCGGTATCAGCAGCAGCCCAGGCAAGAAGGCATCGCAGCGACCTGTGGAGGCTGGTGGCTCCTTTGACAATGGAGGATTGAATCGGCTTCTGGTTTGAGGCAGAACACGAATGGAGCAATCCAAGGTGCTGAATCCATTTTGGGGATAGTGTTCAGCACTTTGGGTGGCTCTTTTAGAGTTCTGACTGAAATCCAGAGCGGATTCAAACCCACCAGCATGCCCATGATGGGGAGTTGCAGTCCCAGCATATCTGGAGGGCACTGTGAGGTTGGGAAAGGCTGGTGTAAAAGAAAGCTGAGAAAGAGGTTGGCTGTTCTGTTTTTAATTCTGCCTTAATCCCAATTACCACCAATCATCTGAAGTGAATAATACAATAGTAATAATAAAGCCAAGGTAAACTCCAGCCTTCCACAATGTGGTGCCCTCCAGATGTTTTGGACTACAACTCCCATAATCCCCAACTATTGGCCATGCTGGCTTGGCCTGATAGAGGTTGTAGTTCACCATATCTGTAGGGCATCATAATGGGAAAGGCTAGACTAACAGGGACACGTTTTAGGGCAGTGATAGAACCCCAACAAGGAGAGGACCAAACAGATCTCCCTCTCCAGGATCCATCAGACAGAGCCAGGTGACAAAGATCATACACTTTGTTCTTTAATATGAGCCCATTCTGAGCCTAGGACTTTGTTTTCAGAACTGAACTCGCAGTCCTTTCACACAAAAGTCCATTCCTGGTTACTCACCAAAATATTGAGGAAGGACCGGCACGACTCCTGTCTGAAACCTGGAGAGCTGCTGCTAGAGTAGATGATTCTAGGGATGTCTGAGAAACCTGCAATGGAATCAAATTACTTCAGATGTGTATGAATTGACTCATGGATTCCACAGCGGCCCTGCTTTTTCTGAGTCACATGGATTTTGAAGATTGTGGAGTGGTTTTTCTGCTTTCTAGAATTTTACACAAATGTAGTCATAAATTTAAAAAAAACATAGCCCAATGCATATTTTCTCCATAGGCTAAAGTATAAAAATGTACATTTTAGGGGGATTTGTGCATTTTAAGGGGGGACTTGTGCATTTTTGCAAGTGTGAATTTGTGGAAATTGGGGGGAAAAACTGATTCTGGCAATGAGAGGATGATGGAATAAAAGGCACCTGACAATTTGCAAAGTGCAGACTGAGTAGATTTTACGAAATCTGACCATCCCTTGGTGATATTAAACAAGGTGGACCAATGATCTCATCTGACATCAGGTGGATGCCTAGGTTCCTATGACATTGTCAGGAAGTTGAATTCTGGGCCCAGTACCACATGGTTGTTTGTTTTTTATTTGCAGAGAATTTCAACACACACACAAACTTGATGGTGCCCCTTTTGGGAGACTCCTTGCCAAAAAAAGCTTTTCCCAAACTTTAGATGTGTTTTTCACCCTACCTGGATGATAGTGTAACTCTCTGCAGAGTTGCAGATTCCCCTTTCATTTCCTCTCCAATCCTACTGAGAAATGCACTCCAGTTGTGCTCAATCAGTGCAGTTGCACAAATTGATGGTGCAGATTTGTGAAGTTGTACATAGATTCCTTTCCCTGCAGCCCCAAGTATTGCATTTAATACATGTGTATACCTCATCCTTCAAATAAAAATTTGGCAGGGCAGCTTACCTACAATACAAAGAACCGGGACGCATACACCAAAATACAAGAAAATTCAGCAAAATCAAAAACAGCAGGTAAAGACAGTACAAAACCAGTCAGATCAGGGCCTTTAAAACGTTTTGGGTGATGGGAAGAATGAAAAGGATTTGTCTGGTGCAGGAAAGATAATGGTATGTGTGTCAGATAAGCCTCTCTGTATCTTGGTTACCAAGAATACCCAGAGACAAGGCTCACCCAAGACATTCTGATGTCTTAGGGGAAGGGTGGGGGGAAATGGCACCCATTCCTTATTCTACATGCAGAAGCTGACCAGAGTGGAAGCTGAATCTTCCCTCAACAGTCGCGATGGGACAGTGACCCTCCACCACATCTGAGGATAGCAAGCTTGCTTAGGGGGTGCAGGGCAGACCGCATAGCACACACAGTTCTGTCTTCCAACACCACCCCTCAGCATCTGCTACCTGAGGCAGCAGCCTCACTTTGCCTAGTGGTATAGGCTAGTCCTGCCAAGATGAGTGATTCTGATGATATGGCCTCAGTGAACTTCACCACCAGAGCATTGATTTGCACATGGTACACCTGACCTTTAAGCCAGTCAGAAGCAGCAAAGCCAAGGGTGGTGCCACGTCCCAGGAAGTGAAGCCAAGAAGTATGTGGCAACCCTGATGGGCTGAGTACAAAGTTGAAAATGGGGTTCTGTCACTTATAAAATGTTGCACTAAAATGATTATATGTTTAGTGGGAACTTTTGGTCCTCTTCGAAGTAACATGCCATACTGCATAACGAAAAACAGCTTCGAAAAACAGGTTGGGACATTTTATCAGAATTAAATGAGACTCAGTGAAAGTGTTGTCTGTGCCAATTTTAAACTGGTCTTTGTGTTAGCTGATGAAGGTCAGTGAGTTGCTGGCTAAATATAGGTCATCGCCAGAATTCAAAAGTGTTATTCAGCCTCACTTTCTCATTTCCAACCTGACTAGTCCCAGCACCAAGTAAGAATCAAGTTGATGGGTACTAGAACTTGGTGGGTTGGTTTAGGAATGCATCAGGGCTCTGACAACTGACTAGCTCTGACAACTGCTGATCACATCAGTCAGATGAGTTGCAAAATGGCTTAAGATATATTTGTCATCACTTTAGAAGTATGAAGATGAGAACTCGATGAAGAAAGATAAATTTATGTAATAAATAAATTATTTATGTAATAAATAATTATTTATGTAATAAATAAATAAATAAATAAAATAAAGAATCTCTGGGCCAAACTACATGTCATGTTTGAGTCCCATTATTGCAGGCGTAGGCACCCTAGAACCCTCCAGATGTTTTGGACTACAACTTCCATCAACCCCAGCCTGCAGGGCCAATGATCAGAGATTTACAGGGGTTGTAGTCCAAAACATCTGGATGGCTCAAGGTTGCTTATTGGAACTCCCAACATAATTTTCTTCAAAAAGTAGTGGGTGTGGATCTGGACCAGGGCTCAGGCCCTGAAGGACTGTGGTTTGACCCTTTCCCTTTCATTGTCATCCTAATCCAAATTCCCCCACCCACACACATACACAGAGCTGATATTAGCTGTGCAAGGGGAAATAAACAGGCACAAATATTGTGCTCTTTTGTGCCCCCCTCCATAGCTAACAGCAAACCCAGGAAAGTTATTTAATCAGGGAACCAGTGTGGGGACGAAGGGTTCACCTCGCCTTCACTTGCAAATCCTGCCCTCTCCTCCAAGGGTGCTTTTTTGAAGAAGAAAGTTATGTTGGAAACTTCAGTGTAATCTATATGTTAGCCCTAATTCATGTCCTGAACCTGATCTCTCTGCAAAAGTGCCTATATCATAAATCCCATCATTGCAGCCTTGGCAGCAGTGTTATAAGCTGGGACCAAAATGTGCAGAAAAATATAATATGCTTTAGAAATTTTAAAGTGTGTTTAAATTGCATATAATGGCTACAAGGCAGATTACAAGAAAATCAATAATAGTAGAAATCATTCAGCTAGTATTGGGTGCCCTTAAGGATAAGCTAATGAAGGAATTTAAACAATTTTATGAACATATTTGTGCTTTTAACCTGTTGGTTGTCTTACTATGGTTTTAATTTTTGTGAACCGCCCAGACAGCTTCGGCTATTGGGCGGTATAGAAATGTAATAAATAAATAAATAAACAAACAAACATTTTAGATTATCTCATGATAATTTTAAAGCTTTTGAAGTAGGTAGGGTTACTGCAATGCGTTATACGTGGGGCTGCCTTTGAAAACGGTCCGGAAACTTCAACTGGTGCAAAACAGGGCAGCAAGGTTATTAACAGGGACTGGCCGGCGAGATCACATTACGCCAGTCCTTTTACAACTTCATTGGCTGCCAGTCCAGGTCCGGGCCCAATTCAAAGTGCTGGTATTGACATTTAAAGCCCTAAACGGTTTGGGGCCAGGTTATCTGAAGGAACGCCTCCTCCCATATGTACCTACCCGGACCTTAAGATCATCTACAGGGGCCCTTCTCCGTGAGCCCCTGCCAAAGGAAGTGAGGCAGGTGGCTACTAGGAGGAGGGCTTTCTCCGCTGTGGCACCCCGGTTGTGGAACGAGCTCCCCAGAGAGGTCCGCCTGGCGCCTACACTGTACTGCTTTCGTCGCCAGCTGAAGACCTTTTTATTCACTCAGTATTTTAACACTTAATTTTAACTTAAATTTAAATTTTACTGTTTTAACTCTGTATTTTAATCTTATATCAACTTTGCTGTGTGGTTTTATCCTGGTTGCGCTTTTTATATTGTATTTCATAATTGTGTTTTAACCTGTTGGGTGTTTTACTGTGGTTTTAATTTTTGTGAACCGCCCAGAGAGCTTCGGCTATTGGGCGGTATAAAAATGTAATAAATAAATAAATAAATAAATAAATGCCAAAATTGATAAAGTAAAAAATAATAAATGAAATTCCCCATGCTGGCTGGGGAATGCTGGGAACTGTAGGATTCCCCCCCCCCCCCCCGTGTCTTTACATACATAGGATTGCCCCTTTAGCTTACTGCCACTTACTGGTGCGTTCCCACACCCATCTGGGCTCTGCATAGGCCTGTCTAATATAAATGTCCCTCATTCCCCCACTTCTTTTCTGCCACTTGCAGTGCCTCTTTCTCTCTTTCTCTCTTTCCTTCTCCTTTTTTTCTTACTTCCCTGGTTCCTCTCTTTCCCAAATGATGTAGCAGTGATCCGCCTGCATGTAAGCTTCTTTTCAGCCACTTCTACCTTCTTAGTTGAATGTAACTTAACTGAATCTCTGCTGCCACTTAGTGGCCCAATGCATTATGGCACTGTCTTATTCAGGTCCATTATGAAACATGTCAAAGTGGCACATGTGCCCTGGACCATTTCTAGCCCTGGTAAATGTCTATGGCCCTAATTTGGATTCTTCCAACATGTTTTACACATGTTTTAAAACTCTTAAACAATTCTCACATGAATACATGCCAGGGTGAGACTTCAATGACATATTGGACCTGATCCTTGACATCATCTTGAACAGCACCTCAGTCCAAACACCACTTATTTGAGGTCTGTTGGGTTGATGCTTGGCACCTCCTCCATCCATCCAAACAGGCTTATATCTTATACACTAAAACTATTTTAGTTCAGATTATTTCCTATTGTTGGCATTTGCTTTTGTAGACACTGTCAACTTCATTAGATGCATGGTGTGTTAAACTCAAATGCACAGTTTTATATACACATCCTGGGAAATGTAGGGCGTGTAACTGTGTTGTCAGAGGGAATTGAAATGCAAAAAGTACAGACAGTGATGATTACTTTAACAGTTGACACTCACCAAACGTTGTTGGATGATAACACAGACATCATTGTAATGGTGAGCCATGTAATACACATAGTGTGATTTAAAAAAACAAAAAAACATTGTTTTTATTCAAACCACAGGAAACAGAGTTGAATCTCTTGAAGAATTGTACTTCAGCAATTTTGCATTTATATCTGTCTTTGATATCCCTTTGTTCAAGAATGGCCACTTTTTTCTGTCTGAAAGACCACTCACAAAATGCCCTGGCAGACTGAAATGTGCCTCCTACTGGTTTATGAACATTGCCATTACTGATGTCAGATTTGTGTCCATTTATTTTTTGGTTCATTTGTTGTATGCAGAATGCAGCAGGGCAAATGATAGCACCTATCACATGGGAAGATGAGCAAGTATATGAAGCCCTAATATTGTGGATGGCGTTATTAGGTCCTGTAAAAGTGTTGGCAGAGTGGATATGGGGATAGGAGATCTACAAGTTCTGATTCCTGTGACAGGTGAGGGGATCTGTCCACTGCTTCTTGCAGTGGCAACGGTGCATCTTCCTCCATAGCTGCCACTGCAGCAAGAAGGAGGCAGGGGAGGGTCCCTCCCCCCGCCCCTCCCCATGGAATGGGAGCACCCTGGTAAGGTAAGCAAGAACCAGCACCGCCATTCAGTGGGGAAGGCGAGGGAGGGGAAAGCAATAGCCAACCCTGTCCTTATAGTCTACTCGACGGATTACTTATTAGCATGTTGCCCAAGCGCCATGCTAATAGTCATCCATGTAGTGGACTATGAAGACAAAGTTGGCTATTGTGTCGTCCGAACGCATCCTCTATCTCTGTTGCAAGGTCTGTTATCACTAGTGAGTATCATTTTTAGGTTTTAAGCAAGTAAAGGTCTACCAACCAAGGCCTGTGAGCCTTTAAGGTGCCACAAGACTCTGTTATCTCTGCTGCAACGGACTAAAATGGCTACTCCTTCTAGAAATTCTTAATGTTGGCCACACTCACCTTCCAGACACAAGAGCCAGTTCTGATGAAGTTCAGAGAATACTAAAATTGCAATTCCCTAAAATCTCAAAGGGAGCTTTTCTTTTCAACAGCCAACAGCAGGGGCAGAATTACTGCCTATGCAACCAATAAAAGATACATTGCAAACCTAGAGAAACAAATTAAGGGTGCAATCCTATGTATGTTTAGATAGAAAAAAGTCCCACAACTCCCAGGATGCCCCAGCCAGCCATTGTGCCCTAAAGAGATTTACACTCTATGCCTCCCATCCATTCCCATAATAATAACAGGCTCTAACCCAAATGAAACATGAGCTCAATAAACTATGTCTGTTAGGTGAAATTTATTTTTGCCTGTTCCAGGTAGCAGAAATCCTTATTCCATTCCCCTTCTCTGTATATGTCAAAGCCCTGTGGAGTAAGCTTATTAATCCCTTATTAAGTCCAGTTTTAAAATCCTGACTGCATTTTATTGGAAAGACAGCAAAAGGTCATCTACACACTGCTGGTCCATAAAGATTAAATGGGTTTCATAAAGCACCTGATAATAACCGCCTGCTTCTTGAACGTGTCTCCCTGATATATGCTAAATCTGGCCTGGCTGGAGTTAGCATGCAACCCCCTAACCACTTCTGGTCTTCCTGACCTATTTATAGATTAGGTTCTGATTCTGGACTCTTCCACATCTCTCTTCAGCCTTATTACTCAGGGCATTTTCTCCAATTCTATTGCATTAGAACCAGGGGTGTAGTGGTATGGGCAGAATCCAATGAGGTGCTTACAGCCCTGCCAATTCTCTTGCAACCCTCCTCCCATTGCTTCCAAGGTAACCTGAAACGAGCAAAAAGACTTGTTTCTGGAAAGAGGCAGACTGGCAGAGCTCCACCGGGCTGACTCTTTCCAAAAATGAGCATTTCCACTCGTTCCAGGGCTTCCCATAGGAAGTGCAAAATCTCCCTTGTGTAAACAATGGGTTCCGCATTCGCAATGGAATTGGCAAGACCCACCACTCATGGAAAGGTATCACTGGGGCAGAAAGGAATTGGCAGGAGCATCAGTGCCTGTTGGATTATGCCCAGAATTTTGAAGTGCAGTAGCTAATCATGACAAACCCCATAGTCAAAGCCCCAAGAGACTCCAAAAATGCAGGTAAGTATATTGGTTCATCTTTGTGTGTGCATGTTTTGATATGTGTGCATGGGAATAGATCACAACAATATATTTGGAGGGGGGATCCCACCCTCCCCCAGCTACTGTCAGGAAATGTAGCTAAAATCAGAAGTAACAGGGAAGCAGGTGACAAATGGCATCATTGTCCCTGGTAATGAAATAGTCCCAGCACTTTGACCCTGTGAGCCCTGCCTCCACTACACCACTGACTAAAAATGTGACTCAAGGCAGTCCGCAAAGCCCAACCTCCAGTACAGAGGTGGTTGACACACCCACCCTATCCCAAAGAGCTTCTAAAAACAAACCAACCAAGAGCTGACCACACTTACTTGGCTAGGTTTGTAATAGTGATGTGGGATTTAATCCACATTCTGTGAAATACATTTTGAGTTGAAATCAAGTGGTTGTTCTGTGTCTGAGGTTAAAAAAAAAAGGAGATAAAAATATAGAGCTGTGCCAAAAGTTTTCATTTGAGAACTTTCAGCTTCAATTTTAGGGGTGGGAGTGGGTGAAAGGGAGACAAAAAACCCTTACTAATGTCCATGTATGTGGTGTATCTATCAGTTTGAGGAAATTAGTATGTCTGGGATAATTAGTAAGCTTAGCCCCACTCTCTTTAAACTTATATTTTGCTTGCTGGCAGCACCATCCCTCACCCTGCACACACATACGAACTATGTTCCCCTCAGGAGTATTTATGTTATTACCTACTGGCATTCTGGGGGCGCAAAACAGCAAGTTAAAGTGGCTTCTCTTTTTAATTTATTTATTTATTTATTTAATACTTCAAACAATACATCAATACAAAATGAAACAATACTACATAATACACAATAATATAAAATAAACATTTAATAACATATATTCTAACTTAATTCTCTTAACATAATCATACGTAACATAAAAGTGCTCCCCCCATCCACGGGATCTTATTCATGTTTCCAAAATCTCATTGCTTCCTCTGGAGGTGCTTTCCCTCTCCCCTTTGATAATACAAATTCTAGAAACTGTTTCCATATTCCCTCAAAATCATTCGTTTTTATCATTCCTCTTCTTCTATATTACATGTTAATTCATCGTTAATAGCAATATCCCATATTTCTTTATACCAATCTTCTATATGATAATCCCCTTGAACCTTCCAGTTCCTAGATATCATTAATCTTGCTGCTGTTAACAAATTCGTTATCAATTCTTTTGTCTCTTTATTACAATTCAGTTCTCCATATAATGATAACAATGCCACTATAGGTGTCTCTTCGATCTCCATTCCAAAAATTTCTTTTATCTCATTAAACACCATTTTCCATAATTTTTGAACAAATTCGCATTCCCACCACATATGTAAATACGTTCCTTTCTTTTGACAACCTCTCCAGCAGCTTGCTGAATTCATCTTATTTATTTTATTTAATCTTATCGGGGTTAGGTACCACCTCCATACAATCTTATAATAATTTTCTTTTATCCTCACAGACATATTTCTCAACACTTGTTGTTTCCATATCCCTTCCCAACTCTGTTGCCCTATTTGTTCCTTCAAGTCAGTTTCCTATACCATCTTGCCTACACTTTCCGTCTCCCCCTTTTCCACTAATATTCTATATATTTCACTCGTTAACCCTTTTATTAATTTATTTTCTCTTTTCTCATTTTCTTTTTTTAAGATCAGCTCCTCAAATTTTAAAAGGGGGTTCTCTATTTCTTCCCCCCATTTCTTTGCATAATCCCTGAAAAAGATATTTTCTAATTTCCAGTCTATATCCTCTCTCTTTCTATCCTCCAACCAACTTAAATCTCCTAATCCTATCATAATTTCTACTACATGTCTCAACCTATTAGCTATGTGATATAATTTTAAGTTTGGGAGCACTAGCCCTCCTTTTTTTTTTTCATTACATACCAACTGTTTTTATTTAATCTCGCCTTTCTATCACCATTACAAAAATAATTTACTATACTTTGCCAACTTTTTAATTCTTTTTCTGATATTCTTATTGGCATCATTCTAAATAAAAAAATTACTTTTGGTAAAATCCTCATTTTTATTAGGGCTATTCTTCCAAACCAAGATAAATTTATCCTTTTATATTTTCCTAGTTTACTCATAACTTCTTTTTTCAAACTATTTAAATTTCCCTTTTCTAAATCTTCTAAATTCCTAGTAAGCTTAATTCCCAAATATTTTATTATTTCTTTAACTTTCATATTCTTCTCTTTACTCTCCCAATCTCTCTTCTCCTTTTTGCTGTAATTAAACAACATCATCTCTGACTTTGTCCAATTTATTAAAAGTGGCTTCTCTAAGGTAGCTGCTTTGTGATCACAAGCCTGCAGATTTCTTTCTTATTTATTTGTTACGTTTATAACTCACCTTTCCTCCCAGGGGCCAAAGCTGGTGTGATAAATCCTCCTCCTCCTCCTCCTCCTCCCCCCCATTTTATCCTCAAAACAACCCTGTGAGGTAGGTTAGGCTGAGAGTCAGTGACTGGCTCAAAGTCACTGAGAGAGCTTCCTGAGTGGGGACTAGAACCCAGGTCTTCCAAGTCTCAGTCCAACATTCTAACCACTACACCAACTGGTTCTTTGAATCTATTCTTTGAATCTTCTTTTCAAGAGTGACCTCAGGAGTTTGCCACTTTGCCAAAAATGGACACAAGCCAAACTGTAAATATGACATAACTTGAATTCAGGTTCCCTTGAGGTGCAGATATGAAAGCTTAAGGTCACACTGAGTGAATTTGAACTTGTTGCCACATTATATATACTAAACAAACACAGGGCACTAAGGTTGAGGACAATGGCAAGTCCATGGAAAATTATTAATCAGGGACAAGGTTGCTGCTGTCCTTGGCTACCCCACGTATAAATAACAGCAGAAACCATGAGGGGAATCAGTATCACTAATCAGTATAAAGCTGTTAACGGAACATGAACCCATTTAACATGTGGATGGGTGGATTATTTGCTGCTTTCTTCTCTATGATCTTTTCTTTTACAACTACGGTAACATTATACTAATATGTACTGCCTACTACTATGTACATGTCTACTGCTATCTTTTGCATTTCCTTATCTCTTACAATGCAATCTTATTCATGCCTCTGAAGAAGTAAGCCCATTTGAGGTCAGTGAGACTCTAGGTAAGAGAGTATAGGATTACAGCCTTAGTCTAGGGTGACCATATTTGGGAAACCAAAAAAGAGGACACCTAGTGTGTGTGTGGGGAAGCAGCTTTCTGAGTCCTGCAGAAAGTACGTTATTCCCCCGCCACCTTAAAGAACTCGATTGGAGTGGAGGAGGGGAAAGGATTTCATTCTGCACCACCACCATCCACTCCAGTTGGGGCCTTTTCTATAATGTCCACGAATGACCCACTTTCCCCTTTAAGACCTCAATTGGAGCTCAGGGTGGGGGAATGATGTGCCTCAAGAAAGCATGTCATTCCCTCCTGCCATGCTAATGGCAGCCTTAAAGGGGAAGGTGTGTCATTCAGGACATTATTGAAAATTATAGAAAATCCCCCCCTGACACCATGGAAAGAACAAAATCCAGGACAAATCCGGGGAAATCCTGACAGTTGGTCACCCTACCTTAGTCCCAAAAGTTAAAACTTGGTTCTCTTTATCCATTTACTTGCACCTGTAAACGGAGGATAACACTTCATGTGGCCACTTATACATCACGAAAAAAAAAGACTATATCACCAAAAGAAAGACTGGAGGACACAGATTTGCATCCTGCACATGCTAATTTGTATGCATACATGCACATTTAGAAATTACCATAATTTAAATAGAATCATAGAATCATAGAATAGCAGAGTTGGAAGGGGCCTACAAGGCCATCGAGTCCAACCCCCTGCTCAATGCAGGAATCCACCCTAAAGCATCCCCGACAGATCGTTGTCCAGCTGCCTCTTGAAGGCCTCTAGTGTGGGAGAGCCCACAACCTCCCTAGGTAACTGATTCCACCGTCGCACTGCTCTAGCAGTCAGGAAGTTTTTCCTGATGTCCAGCCGGAATCTGGCTTCCTTTAACTTGAGTCCATTATTCCGTGTCCTGCACTCTGGGAGGATCGAGACGAGATCCTGGCCCTCCTCTGTGTGACAACCTTTTACGTATTTGAAGAGTGCTATCATGTCGCCCCTCAATCTTCTCTTCTCCAGGCTAAACATGCCCAGTTCTTTCAGTCTCTCTTCATAGGGCTTTGTTTCTAGACCCCTGATCATCCTGGTTGCCCTCTTCTGAACACGCTCCAGCTTGTCTGCATCCTTCTTGAATTGTGGAGCCCAGAACTGGACACAATACTCTAGATGAGGCCTAACCAGGGCCGAATAGAGAGGAACCAGTACCTCACGTGATTTGGAAGCTATACTTCTATTAATGCAGCCCAAAATAGCATTTGCCTTTCTTGCAGCCATATCACACTGTTGGCTCATATTCAGCTTGCAATCTACAACAATTCCAAGATCTTTCTCGTTTGTAGTATTGCTGAGCCAAGTGTCCCCCATCTTGTAACTGTGCATTTGGTTTCTATTCCCTAAATGTAGAACTTGGCATTTTTCCCTATTAAATTTCATTCTGTTGTTTTCAGCCCAGCACTCCAGCCTATCAAGATCACTTTGAAGTTTGTTTCTGTCTTCCAGGGTATTAGCTATCCCACACAATTTTGTGTCATCTGCAAATTTGATCAGCGTTCCCTGCACCTCCTTGTCCAAATTATTAATAAAAATGTTGAAGAGCACTGGGCCCAGGACTGAGCCCTGTGGTACCCCACTCGTTGCCTCTGCCCAGTTTGAGAAGGTTCCATTGATAAGTACTCTTTGAGTCCGATTCTGTAGCCAACTGTGAATCCACCTAATAGTTGTTCCATCTAGCCCACTTTTAGCTAGTTTGTTAATCAGAATGTCATGTGGTACTTTGTCAAAAGCTTTGCTGAAGTCAAGATATATGACGTCCACAGCATTCCCACAGTCCACAAGGGAGGTTATCCTATCAAAAAATGAGATCAAATTAGTCTGACAGGATTTGTTCCTGACAAATCCATGTTGGCTTCTAGTAATCACTGCATTGATTTCAAGGTGTTTACAGATTGACTACTTTATAATCTGCTCCAGAATTTTCCCAGGGATGGATGTCAGACTGACTGGTCTGTAGTTCCCAGGTTCCTCCTTTTTGCCCTTTTTAAAGATAGGGACAACGTTAGCCCTCCTCCAGTCATCCGGCACCTCACCCGTCTTCCATGATTCTGCAAAGATAATAGACAAAGGTTCTGAGAGTTCTTCTGCTAGCTCCTTCATTACTCTAGGATGCAGTCCATCGGGCCCTGGAGATTTAAACTCATTCAAGGAAATTAGGTGTTCTTTGACCATTTGTTTATCAATCTCAAACTGCAATCCTGCCCCCTCAACTTCCGCTTCACTTTTTCCAGGGGGGTCATAGACCCGCTTTTGGGAGAAGACTGAGGCAAAGTAGGAATTGAGCACTTCAGCCTTTTCTTTGTCATCTGTTATCAATTTGCCATCCTCATTAAGCAGTTGAACCACCATTTCTTTCCTCTGTCTTTTACTACTCACGTATCTGAAGAAAGCCTTTTTATTGCTTTTAGCATCCCTCGCTAATCTCAGCTCATTCACTGCTTTAGCATTCCTGACGCCATTTCGGCACTTCTGCGCCACTTGTCTGTACTCTTCTTTTGTAGCCTGGCCTTCCTTCCACTTCCTATATGTATCCCTTTTTGTTTTCAGGTCATCTCTAAGCTAAAAATATAATATAACACATCTCACCATTGTGGATAATCCATAGCAGATAACATAATAGAGAACACTGTGTCCAGGTGACCTGTGTGCCTGCTCAATTTGCTGTCCAGGTGTTCACTGTTGATAGGTAACTTCAAGGTCCTGGCTTTTTCTTCTTCTTATGGTTCTTAATCTTTAAATTTGACTGGGACTAGAAGCTCTATACAAGAGAGTGCTGTCAATCAGAGCACTGTCCTCTGCAAATTAGGACACATGGCCACCCTAAAACACCCTAGCTACAGATGCAGGCTGTGTTGGGCGATGGGAGGAAACAGCTGTCAGGTATAGGCCTTGTACCTAATGGTTAGATTTATTAGGAAATGCTTTGAGAATGTCAGATGTTCCCTGCAAGCTTATCTCTGTAAGCAGTTCCCATGGGAGTAGCTGGTTCACTCCTTTGCTTCGGCCTTGAAGTAGCTGGTTCTCTGGGAACTTCAGAGTGTCCCCCACATTTTCCAAAACAAGTCTCTCACAAGTGTAATCCAGGGACAGCCATTTTGCCAGTTTGAGAAAGCATGCTGGAGCTTGCTAACTTCCACTGCCGTCGTTTGGGTAGACATTCTGCAGTTCTTAACCCACTGTCAAAATTGCATTCCAGAAAGACTTGCTCACTTTTGATCTACACATGCCTTGTAACCAGCAAAATGGCCAACTGGGGACTGAATCACAACTACTGTGGGGACAGGAGTCACAGGAGTGGGGTGGCTGGTAGCACTAGAGCCTCTTGTAAACCTGTTACAAGGGACACATTTCCACCCTGTCCTATGAATAGGCCAACCCTGCTTCCAGAGGGCAGCTCAAAGAGATGCAAGCCTATTGCAGCAAATGACAAAGCCACACTTGGTTGGAAATCATTGCAGTAAAACATGGAGGTGAAGCAAACCTGGGTGCCACCCAATAGGCCATCAAAAGTGCCTCGAAGAAGCATCTAAAACTAACATTGTAAGATCAGAGCATTCATTTAACCACTTAGGGCACAACCCTATGCATGCTCAGCATTGCAGGAAAAAGAAAAAAGACCTACATGTTCTTTTGTGGTCTTTTCTAACATGGCCTGGGGTGAACGGCAAAGCATCTTTTGTCTCAAAACCGTCAACGGTTCTTGCATTCTTATTCCATTTCACTTTAGGAAGTGGTTCTTTTATTTTCCTATCCTGTCCTACCTTTTGCCTAATCAGGAGCAACAGTCTGCTCTTTAAGAATAATAAAATCTAAAACATTTAGTGAAACCAATAATGTAAGAATACCAATAAACAAATTATAAAATCACAATCATAGCAGATACGAATAATAAAACAATTAATAAAACTAGCCAAATTTAAAGTCAGTCATCTAATCACTTGCTCCCTGACGATTCTAGAAAACTGGCTTATTCCAGCCTAACTGAAATTATGGTCTAGCAAGGCTGGAACATGCTCTACCCGTGGGGCCTTCCTCTGGTAGTCATTCTGGCAGAAATTGAGCCCAGGCAGACGTTGAATGTGGAGATTGCAATCTAGCAGCACTTGAATGAGGTTTCTCTGGAGATTAGTGTTCAGGGTTTTATACTGTTTGCCTAAGGGAAGGACTTCTTAGACAATAGAATAATAGCTAAGATGATCAGCATGGTAGCATTCCAGGGAAGTTACTTAGAAAGGAGGAGGTATGTACATAAGGGTGCTGCTATAATTGTTGGCTCTTAATTAAACTTGGTGGGATTCCCCTCAGGGACTCTTACTGGCTAGTCTGGTCAGGTATCCCTTGGGATTTGGTTGACAACATCTGGCAGGGAGGATGGCATGTGCATTTTCACATTTCCAAATGTGACAGGGTGAATCCTAAATGAATTGATGAGTCATGCTGATTCCACTGCTGTGCTGTAGTGAAGCCATCTTGTCCTTTGCTGCAGCTGCATTTGAAACTGAGAGAAGACAGAAGAGCCCACTGGGCTCATGAGCCTGCTTAGCATCCCCCCCAAACCCAGCTTAAGAAATCTAGACGGGGCTTGAGCCCCGCAGCCCCACCCACGGTTGGCACAAGCTCTCCTGCCACCTGAGACAGGAGAGTGAGAATGTGCCTCTGCTGCGTCCGTCTACATCCCATTGCTGTTGTTGCCATCATCACCCGTGCCTCATCTCCCAGCCCCAAGCCGTGTCTTCTCCACAACCTTCACCCCATCTCCTGTTTATTCCCCCATTACCACCGCTGCTGTTGTTGCTGCTCTCTGAAGAGCAGTACAATCTCCATGGACACCCCTCCCATAGTGCCTGGCTTTGAGGAAGGACCAGTTTAGGCTCTCTGGAGAGCTATGATGGCCACTCTCCCACTGCTACTAGCATTGCCAAAACAGAAAAGTGAGACCAGCAGGGCTCCCAAGACCTCCTATCCTCATGGCCTGCAGAATTCTCCCTGCTTTCTGTTCTGCCCCCTGAAGAGGGAAGTTCACCCTGCCTCATGGGAGGGCTGCCCCAAGCCCCACCCAAATTATACCCCCGGTATACACAGGGGTCATTCCACCCAGTACATCAAGGAGTGGGGCCTGCCCCTACAATACCATCCTCCTTAACGCAAGGGCAAAAGATAGTTCTCTGGATGTTTTAGATTTCAACTCCCCATGCTGGCATAGCCAATGGTCAGGAATGCTGGAAGTTGAAAACAGCATCTGGAGATCTAACTTCTGCCCACCCCTGCCTTCACATGTGCAATGTATACACATAAAGGAATACAGGCTAAAACAGTGTTTCTTAAACTATGGGCAAGGTTTGACAATGGCTCTCAGGTGGTTCTTGGTACTGCAGACTACCTAGTGCCTCTGCTTATTAACCCGCATTATGCACACTGCATAGGAAAGTGTGGCAATGGGAATTGATTAGAAAGCGAGGTTAATACTTTAAATAATGACTTTTTAAAACTGGGAATAAAGAGGAAGAGGATAAGAGAGGGAAGCTGAGGAAAGCTGAACTATGGAGCTCCCTGCTTCAAGGAAATATTTGCTGCAAAGTATTTAGCCATTTCCAAAGAGGCATGGGGAAACAATATAGAATGACACCAGTAATTGCCAGCTGATTATGCCAAACGCCATGTCCATCTGCTGCCACCACTTTGTGAGTGGTTTTGACTCTGCAACGCCATGCAGTGAATTGTGGGCCTTAGTCATTTTCAGTTCTCTCAAGCAGGACCTTGGGGTAGAAAGTTTGAGAACCCCTGGTTTAAATTGAAGGTGCATTCTAGCTAACTAAGTAACTGTATATACTCTGTATTTAAAGGTCTTATGCCCTCCCTGCTTTTGGACTTAATCCTATGCATGTTTAGACAGGAAAAAAGTCCTATATCTCCCAACATTCCCCTGGGAATTGTAGGACTTTTTTTCTGTCTAAACATGCATAGGATTCCACCATAACAGTCTTTCGAGGGCTTGCTTCTTTAAACGGCAATGTATATTACTTCAACACGTGGCAAAAAAGCCCTGCTGCGTTTGGGGTTCGTTCTTCTAAGTGGGTCTCTGACTCTCTGCCCCAAATGCTGCCTTGAAGGCACCACTGAAAACCTCCTATATCAGACAAAATGGGCTCTGGCCCACGAATCCTTACGCCACAATAAGGCTGCAATTCAATGTATTTTTACCTATAAGCTGCATTTAACTCAGTGGGGCTTACTTCTGAGCAGATTGCACTCTAAATGTGTTAAGACTTTCGAGTGACAGCAGTTCAGTGTGTTTTACACCAGCCTTGTGAATGAGAGAGATATGGGAAATGTTTTATGTTTTACAAAACCGCAAGCTTCCGATGTTAACAACAACAACAACAACAACCCATCTCCAGAGCAATCTGAAGTGATTTGGACGTGTGATAATTCTGCCTCAGTCGGCTTGGTCCCAGCAGTAGGCGGGCGGGCATTCATTCACGGAGCATGATGGGAGTTGAAGTCCTCACAGTGCCTGTTTCCAACGCTTGCCGGGCTACTTTCCCTTATTAAACTACGTTTCCCATGAACGAGTTCGCTGCCGCTGGGGAAAAAAAGAAGAAGAGGGAGCCATGTCCGGGTGATAGGAGGCTAAGCTCTTTCCCTCCTCCCGCCGCCCGGCTCTTTAGGGCGGGGGAGAAACCACTCTGCGGCTTGAGGAGGGGGGATTTTCGTCTTCCTCCCCCTCTCGTGTAGGGATTGATGGAAGTGCCTAGGCTCGGGGCCGCGACCGCATAGTGCGGGGCTTTTCTCCGCCTGGCTTCAGCCGCAATCTCTTTTCTATCAGCTTGCTCCCCTCGTCTTCGCCTTCGCCTTCTAACCCCGCAAAGCCCCGGGGCCTGGCCCGTCCCTAGATTTATATAAATTGCTGACGGGTGATTTTCTTCTTCTTCTCCTCCTCTCTCTTTTTATTTTACTCCTTTGAAGTCCTTCGGTCTCTTTAACCGTAACCCTTCGGAACTCCCTGCCGCTTGATTGCCAGCCTGAAAAACCTTGGAAAGGAAGAGGAGGAAAGCAATCGCCATCGACTCAAGCCTCATCGGCTCCCCTTCTTCCTGCTCCAATTGAGCAGCTTGTCTCCTGCCCTGAATTATCCTGCCCTCCGTCCACTGGCTCTTTCCCCCTTGGCGGGCAGGGATGCTGCTGTCGCCTCCGCCGTCCTCTTCTTCCTCCCTGCGGTTAACTGCACCGAGCTGTGAAGATCGAAACAGACTCTGATCTGAACTGCGAAAATGTGGCAAAACATTGGCCTGACACTAGTGGTGATCGTGGCCACGCTGTTTTGCGTCCTCCTGTTCATGCTTTGTGGTGAGTACGCGCCTATTCCAATGCCAAGCATGTTTGGTTTTCTCATCTCTGATCTTTGTTAAACCCCTTCCTGTCTACTAGCAAAAAGATGATCATGATGATTTTAGCTTTATCTTTGGCCATTGCTCTTATTTTGATCTTGGAGATGCTTCTGTGCTGTGATTTTGTGATATCATCATCATCATCCACTTGACTTACTAACATCCTATGCATGTTTAGAGAGAGAAATGTCCTACAACTCCCAGCATTTCCTAGCCAGCCTGGTAGGACTTTTTACTGTTTAAACATGCATAAGATTGCACCCAAAGCTGTTTTGTTATTGGGAACGGCTGCTCTGACAACAGTCCATAAATGGATACATTTTACACCTGTTGCTTTAACTGTCTTAATGGGAGTGGGGGTGGGGGGGTAAGGAAGCCCTTGGATTGGTGAGCATGTACTTTGTGTGATGAGGGAAGTATATGGGGAAATCTGAATACTTGTTTGAAAGGCAGCTATGCCATGAGCAACCAGGAGGGCCAATACTGAAAAACTAGTAGGGTTCTGAAAAAGCTCAGGAATAGGCTCATCTCCCTGACTGTCCCACCTCTTTGCATTTAGGGATTTAGTTAATAAACTGGCTTCCATTTTCCTCAGACAGAAAATCAAAATTAGCAAGATAAATACGTTGAAGATCTTGCTGCTGCTGCTGCTGCCACCATACTTTTAAGCTCTTGGGTGTTTCGATTATTCTGGCACTAGGATGTGGAGAAAGAAGGGCAGGGAACAAGCTGTAAGATGTCGGGGGAGTTGTTTATCTAGATTTCACTTCAGAGAACCAAAGCTAATAAGAAGGCGTGTTGTGGTGTGAAGTGTGCCAGTTGAAAGCTCTCCCAGTTTTCAGGTAGCAGCTTTTTAGTCACCAAACAGCCACCGTAAATAATTGCTGTTTTTGCTTGTGCTCTGTTGATTCAACGTCAGTGGCCAAAAGTAGTGAGGAATAAAGTAGTATCTCGAAATGCCACTGAGTGAGTAACACACAAGCTTCCTCAACCTGGCGTGCACTCTGATATTTTTTGGACTACAACTCCCAGCATTCCTGATCATTGGCCAACCTCTCTGGGGCCGATGGGAGTTGAAGTTCAAAATATCTGGAGGGCACCTGGTTGGGAAAGGCTGATTTAACACATAGACCCTTGGCCTGGATGTAACACAGTCTTGGCCTGAAAAGAGGTGAAGTTGAAGGTGCTATGAATATTGCTGGCATTCTTGCCCAAGGGCGTAGGCACTCATTTATTTTGTCCGGCTTTTCATCTCTGGCCAAACAGGTCTGAAACACTGCAAAAACCTGCCTGACTTAGATGATAGTGGGATGAATGTGTGTGCCCCATTGGAGCTCTGCTGTATGGTGGGGTACATTCTTTGCTAGTAGAAGGCTCCTGTTCAGTCCCTGACTCCTCCAGTTAAATGGCTCAGTCAACAGGAGATGGGAAAGACCTCTGCCGGAGACCCCAGAGAGCCTCTGCCAAACAGAGTAGTCAATAACAGCATAGATGGACAAACACTGGCCTGCTAGAAGGCACGTTCTTACGTTTCTTCTGCAGGTGATGATGTTTCTGTCAAAGCACTTTCAACACCCTGGTTGCATGGGGCCTATGTCACTGTTGCAGGAATGTAAGTCAGAAAGTATTCTCTTATTTTAATGGACTACAGTTGTCATCTGTATAATGTATCTCCCTCTTCTCCTGTTCAGTATAAAAACAAAAGTAGTGTATGCTGGGGTGGGGGCTATCTGCTACTTTTGTTTTGGTATTGGAATAGGCTTTCATTTTTAGGGAGGAATAGGTAAAGGTAACTGCTGTGCTGGAACTTTCCTTTGCGGTAGAATTAAAAGGGAGCCAATAGGTTATCTTGTCCATTGGTTTTCAAGTATTAGGCTGGGGAGTTTGGGGGTTCCTCAGAAGTATACCATAGGTTCCTCAATGAGAAGATCCTTCAGGAAATCATGCATTTCCCCCTTTTGCGCCCCTGGCAGCCACCATTAGCGTGGAGGGGTGGAAAGGGCAGGCGCTTGCCAAGGGCTCATGAGCCTCGCTTGGCCTGGCTCATTGGGGTGGACCACGTAAGCAGAGAGGGGCAAGCGCTCATGGGGTGGGCATGGGAAGTGTCTGTAAAACCATAGTTTAAATGCTTCCCTATTTAAAATCAAAACCTCTGTGTGTGTCAGGAAGAAAGCTAGCTAGAAACCTTTTCCCTTACAGGATAGTTTGTCATGTGAAGGGTACTTTCTATGGGGAAACATTCACCTGTGATGCAAGAGCTGTGCCACATGATTCTCCTGATTGTGGCACAGCTCCAAGCTGGGAATAAATGACATCACAATTTTCCAACTTGCACTGCTTTTGTGTTCAGGCACTTGGAGGGTTCTCTCCTTCAGTCTGCACAGTATGCCTTTGTACAGCAGTTGCTGGGGAACATGGGTGGGAGGGTGCTGTTGCACTCATGTCCTGCTGGTGGGTTTCCCATGGGCAATTGATTGGCCACCGTGTGAACAAAACGGTGGACCCGTGGTCTGATCCAGCAGGGCTCTTCTTATGTTCTTATATATAATTAGGGTTTGTATCCAGGTGGATCACAGTGCTGTAGACCTCCTAGAGCCTCTTTTCCTGACTGTCCTACCCCATGTGTGGTGTAGTGGCTAAAGAGTTGGACTGGGAGTCGGGAGATCTGGGTTCTAGTCCCCATTCAGCCATTGAAACCCACTGAGTGACTCTGAGGCAGCACAGACTCTCAGCCCAACCTACCTCACAGGGTGGTTGTTGTGAGGATAAAATGGAGAGGAGGAGGTTTATGTATGTTGCCTTGGGTTCCTTGGAGGAAAAAAGGCGGGATAGAATTATTATTATTTATTTATTTATTTATTTATTTATATAGCACCATCAATGTGCATGGTGCTGTACAGAGTAAAACAGTATATAGCAAGACCCTGCCGCATAGGCTTACATTCTAATAAAATCATAGTAAAGCAATAAGGAGGGAAGAGAATGCAAACAGGCACTGGGTAGGGTAAACAGGCACAGGGTAGGGTAAAACTAACAGTATAGATATTATAAATGCAATAATAAATAAAAATAAATGTACACTGCATAGGAAGGTATTGCAATAGGAGTTGGTTAGAGAGCAAGGCTAATATTTTAATAATATTTAAAAACTGAATAAAGAGGGAAGGGATAAGAGGGGGAAGCTGTTGTAGGAGGAAGTGAATGTAAAAACAGCAGGAGGGAGGGATGAAAGAAACTAGTAGTGTGGTGTGTGGGATAGGTTACAAGCCAAGTGTGAAAGGAAAAAGCAGAAAGAAGTGATGCGAGATGAGTAAGAATATTTCGACAGGCAAGTGAGAGGAGGAACATAATACAGAATAAAAAGTCTTCTTTGTTCAGAGCCCCTGAATCAGCAAATTCAGGAGCTCTAAGCAAAGAAGGCTACTGGGCCTAGGGTCATTTTCAGCTCTCTCAAGTGGGCCCTGGGAGTAGAAAGTTTGGAAAAAAGAAAAAAAAAGTACAAGAGGTGGCATTCCACTAGTGCTTGCACAATCGCAAGCGGAACAGGTAGCGCAAGTAACACTTAGCCCAATGAACACTTAAGGAGTAGCACAACAGCTCGTGCAATGGATTGTGCAAGTGGAATCAAAGTATTGGATTTAACAATTGCATAGGGATGAAAATGGGATTTCCACAAGGGGTAGAAACTTTTCACTAACAGAATGACCCCATCAGACACAACCCTAAGAAAGGGAACGAGCTAGCCGAGAAGAGGGAACAAGCCCCCATGATTTATTCCTTTGCAACTACCCAAAGCTGCCATCTCTGTCAGCTTTCTGTGAGTAGAAGAGAAAGTTGTCCAATATATGCTGCTGCTTCTTTTTTTTTTGATGTTGGCAAGTCCATATATAAAATTACTATCTGGGCATCCTTCAGTTCTATAATACCGTATTTCTTCGATTGTAAGACGCCATCGATTGTAAGACGCACACTAATTTCAGTATTACCAACTGAAAAAAAAACCCTAAGACACCCGTGATTCTAAATGCACCCCATTTTTAGAGATGTTTATATGGGGAAAAATGTGTCTTAGAATTGAAGAAATAGGGTATGTGTAGACCAGAGTCCTCAGCTTTTTAGGTCTTGAGAAAGTGCCATGGGTGCCATTCCTATTTTTTTATCTTTAAAAGTTGTATTGAAAAGGGAATTTCAGCAGCCGTCATCTGCATACACGGAGAACCCGGGGAAATCCCCCTCTCACAGCAGCCAAAGCTGCAGGTGCCCTGCCCTCTTTTAAATCTGGTCATTCTATTATAGCTCCTGCCCCTCCAACCGCCGTGATGAAGAGGGAATCTCACAAGGCTCTCCACATGTACAAATGACAGCCGCCGAAATTCCCCCTTCCATGCAACTGTTTTTTTTTTTATTATAATTTTTATTAACACAAATTAAAATACATCAACATCAAATTAAAATACACCAATAATGGATGCCATTCCTAGGTCACTTCTCTTCCCTCCCTACTCTCACACACAGAAAACAGTCGTTCCCCCCCCCCGCCCCCATACATACTTTTCTGTAGGGTTTGGGTAAAAGATGGATCCAATAGAATCAAAATGGATCCTCTTGAATTCGTACTGCAGTCTATGCAGTGCTGTCTTCAAAGGCAGTTTCGTGTGGGGCATATTACAGTAGTCCACTCTGAATATCACTAGGAACTATGTAACTGAGGTCGAGTCCGCTTTCCTTGGATAGGGATGCAGCTGATGTACCAACAGAAGTTGGTAAAAGGCAATCTTGGTTACTGCTGCAACCTCTGCTTCTGCATCAGCTACATGTCCAGAAGGACCCCCAAGCTATGGACTTGGTCCTTCAGGCAGAGAGCAACACCCTCCGATGCCAGTTGAATCCCTCTGTCCAAATCAGCAGATTTCTCCACCCAAAGTAGGGGCCCTGTAACAAAATCTGGTGCGTGTGTTGGGGTGGGTGCAGGAAGAAGCCTTAAGAGCTCTCTCTTCACAGGCAGGAGTCTACCCAGAGCTAGGTGCCTTTATTTATTATTTATTTATTTATTACATTTTTATACCGCCCAATAGCCGAAGCTCTCTGGGCGGTTCACAGTAGGGCTGTGCACAACCTCCCACCCAACACGCCTCAGAGGTGGTTTAGGAGCCTCCAAAATGGCCCTGATTTGGCTCGGGGAGCTTTGGAGGTGCCCACCTCAACTCAGTGCAAAAGCGAGATTCACCCCTCCCAACCTTGCAGGTTCTTGGGTGCTGGCTCCGTGGCCAGCACCCAGGATAGCCAGGTGGAAGGCTGACTGTGAAGCTCCCAACTCTATATTCCCTGCTTTCAGCCCCTTCGGCTCCCATTCGCAGCCCCTTGCCCGCCCATCCACCCAACCCGCCACTGCCAGAACTTACCTGTGAATTGCATCCTCCTCTCAGAGAGTCGAGACACATTTTATAGTTAAGATCATGGTGGCTCTCTTATTTATTATATCTGTGGCCACAAACTACTGCAGCCATAAAGGGCCATATCTCTTTATGGGCGCCATAGGTTGCATCCATAGATATAGTAAATAAGAGAGCAGCCATGATCTTAACTATAAATTGCGGCTTGGCTCTCTGGGAGGAGCATGTGATTTACAGGTAAGTCTCAGCGACAGGCGCGGCAGGAGGTGAGTCCAATGGACTTGTGGTCGTCCTTGTGCCAGCTTTCCCTGGCGGGTGGGGGGAGGACCCAGCGCCACTCTGAATTGGCCCAAGGCTCCCCGAGGCTTTGGTTTTGGGGATTCAGCCTGAGGTGGTGTACAGCCCTACTTTATAGCTGTATGCCTATTCCTCCATCTTGCTCTTCCAGCAACTCCATTCTATTTCTTTTGCCAAGTCAGGAGCACTATATTTCTGCAGATGAGTTTATCATACTAATTGTTTCATAAATGTACCATCCCAGGCACCTTAAAAGAAAAGGTGTATGTTAACTAAAAGGGGTGGAGTTTAATGGTGGCAGCAGAAGTGAAGGGAGGTGAGAAGTGATTCTCTACGTTTAGTAAATAGGGGTAGAATTGCCCTAGTATACAGGCGCCCACCCCAAGCAGTTCATCACATATGGTGATATATTTATTGAACAAAACTGATCTGCAGAAATATGCTGGGCCAGTGTTCTCCAACCTGGGGCCCTCCAGATGTTTTGAACTTCAGCTCCCATCAGCCCCAGCTAGCATGGCCAAATAGTCAAGAACTCTGGGTGTTGTAATCTAAAACATCTGGAATGCTGCTCCTGTCTTAGCAAGAAGATTCACTGTGAGCACAGAGGTTAGAACTTGTGGTAAGTGGAAGGATAGGGATTAGGGAAGGTGTTGGTAACTCCTAGTTACCTCTGTATCTTGCTATACATTGGGCTTATTTAGATGATGCTAGGCTGACCATAGGAAAAGGAGGACAAAGCTCCTGTATCTTTAACAGTTATACAGGAAAGGGAATTTCAGCAGGTGTCATTTGGATGCATGCAGCAACAGGTGGAATCCCCTCTTCATCACAACAGTTAAAGCTGCAGGAGCCCTGCCCTCTTTTGTATCTGGTCACACTAGACAGAGCTCCTGCAGCTTTAACTGTTGTGATGAAGAGGGGATTCCACCCATTGCAAGTGACACTGGCCGAAATTCCCTTTCCTGTGCAACTGTTAAAGACACAGGAGCCCGATCCTCCTTTTCATAGGGTCACCCTAGATGACACGCTAAGTCATGGTTGAGCTAGTAACCCTCTTCCAGCAAATGGTTAGTGAGCATGTTTAAACTGTGATTATGTGGCACCATGGTTAGGAATGGTTCACGCAACAAACTAAGCCATAATATTTAGCTTAAACTGCTTAACCATCGTGGCTTAGCATGTCGTCTGAACAGGGTCATTCTGAGCTCTGTTTAGGGCGGGAGCACGAATGCGTAGGCCGCATGCAGCCCCCCTGGCCTTTTTTTGCAGCCCCCACTCACCTCTGCTGCACTGCTAAATTTGCCGCTCAAACTTGGTGGTGTGGTGACAAAAAGAAAGTGCGGCGATTTTGCTTTAAGCAAATTGCATGGGCTTGTTTAAAGCAAAATCTCTGGGATTTCTTTTGGGCCACTGCCAAATTCAGCAGTGCAGTGGGGGTGAATAGGGGCCGCAAAATGCCCAGGGGAGGCCTGTATTGGGGGGCAAGTTTGGCAACACAGCAGCAGTGGGAGAGGAGCAGCATGGCCTCCACCGGAGCAGGAGGGGCAGTGTAGCAATTTCCCTTAAATGCTGCCCCCCTCCCAGTGTAGAGCATGGGATCATTCCCTGCTGTATGCCCTGTAAACCTTGTACTGGTGACTGCTTTCGTGACCAAACCAGCACCTTAAATGTATGATTGATTGATTGCATTTATATACCGCCCCATAGCCAAAGCTCTGTGGGCGGTTTATAAAGATTAAATATAGATCACAACACTTTGCTCCCTCCTAGCAGCCTAGTAAAAAAAATTGTGGGCTCACATACAAGGCTGAGTTCTATTCCAGTGTGTTTGTACTTGTTCTCCCGACATCAGTCAAATCCTGCTGTGAGCAAGACTGATACAGCTGCTCATCCTTAAATGCTGAGATGAGGTGTTTTGAATTCTTCCATGGCCAGGGGCCTATTTCACAGAAAGCAACTGCCTGTGCCCCTGAAGGCATTTGGCAGCTGCTCTTCCACACACCTGTTCTTTTTAAAGAGGCTGGTGGGGTTTTTTCTTTCTTTTATTTTTTGGTGTTTTTGGTGTGTGTTTTTTTAACTCTGCTACAGATAACAAAAGCGTAACTCTTTACATTGATTTTGTACAGGGCGAGAGCTATCAGTCATCTTTCTGCTAAATCATTAAATGTTTTGAACATTGGATAGTATCTTGTGAAGATATTGCGTGCACTTCCACAAACAGTGGAACAACATGTAGCAACGGGAGGCGGAACTAGATGTAGAAAAATGAAGGATTGTAAAGCCACAAAAATTTAACACAAGCATTTGGCAGCAGGTGTAGAAGCACCTGAAGTCTTTTAACAACTAGCCTTCAGCTTTGCTCACTTTTATGTTGGCTTTTTTTTCAACGGTGCTGATCTTTCTGATTCGTGATGTTTAATCTGTCCTTTAGTTTATATTTCAATTGACTTGAAATCTGTGATTTGTACATTCTGATTTATACAACATTGTAGTTTCACTTTAAAAAAATGCAAATTGGCATCTTCTCATTGACTATTTAGGAAGAGAATTTCTCTAATTTTAGAAAGTGTCTACCTTGTCCCCAAAAGAGTCTCCAGGGTGTGACTTCCAGATTAAAAACACAAAAGTTGCAATAATTGATAAAAACAAATATAATACATCCATTAAATGATTGAAACAGCATCAAGAGAGGGGCATAACACCAAATGGATTGGTTTAAAAATGCCTTGCTGTAGCAGAAAGTTAAAATAAAGTAAGATTTGCTGCCCTCTTAAAGCTCAAGAGAAGGGTCCAACTGAAACTTTTCTTTTTGTTTTAGAAGTGAGTGCCACAATTTTAGTGTTGCCTTTATGACCACACCAAGCAGACCTCTGGATATGGACCAGGGCCTCAGATGTTGAATGTAGTGGCTGAACAGGTTCATGCAGGTGGATGTGGTCTTCAGATAACCTGGTCTCAAGCCTTGTAGGGATTCTTAGGCGGAAACCCCAGCACTTTGAGGTGCGCACGGAAATGAATCGGGAGCCGGTACAAAAGCAATAGAACTGGTGTAATGAGTTCTAAGAAGCCAACACCAGAAACTGTTCTGGCTGCTCTACCAGCTAGCCTTTCTGGACACTCTTCAAGGACAGCCCCACAGAGAGGGCATTGCAGTAGTTCAGTGTAGCTATGACAAGGGAGTGGTGTGACATTGGCCAATCTGCATGATCCAGGAAAGGATGTAGCTGGCTTGCTAACCAAAGCATAGCAAGGCATTCTAGATGGGTATATATTAGGGGTGGGGAATTACTTTGGTGGGGGCTGGGTGGGCAGGATGATTCCCCCAGCCTTCCATGGGGCTGGATGGCATCGGGGGGGGGGTCACCATCCTTGTCCACACAGAGTAATTAGGTTTTTTAAATGCTTCCATTGTTGCTTGGGATTGCATCTGCTAAGGGAAAGGTTAACCCTCCCATGTCTTCTGACCCCTTTTTCCTCCTTTGAGGTACATGTAGTGAGGCTTTTCGCTCCATTGCGACTGCGGATTGCAGTTCTGTACCGCCCCCCAGGCTCGTACTCAAAATTTATCTCTGATTTTGATTCATGGCTGGCCTTTTTCCTCTCTGATAACTGTCCTACTCTTATCTTGGGTGATTTCAATATTCATGTGGATGACCCTCAAGACGCTGCAGCTCTACGATTTCACTCATTATCTTCCTCTTATGATCTTAAGCTTTGGTCTGATGCACCCACACATTCCCTTGGACACTGTTTGGATCTTGTTCTCACTCAGAATTGCTCTGTTTTGGACTTTTCTACTGCTGACTTTCCTTTGTCAGATCATCATCTAGTTTCTTTCATGATTACTCATAATCCTCCTCCTTCACATCCTGTTTCTCGCTCTTGTCGTGACTTGCAATCTATCAACTATGAGGCTTTTTCTCAGTCTCTAGCCTCCTCTCTTCCTTCTGTCTTTTCTGCTGTCTCCTTGGTCTCAGCTGTCTCCTTCTTTAATTCCTCCTTATCTCCATTCTTGATAATCTTGCTCCATCTACAACTCGGATAGTTCGTCCTTCCCAACCCCAACCGTGGCTCACCTCTTCCCTCCGCTACCTTCGTTCTTGTTCCCGGGCAGCTGAACGCCTTTGGCGTAAGACCAGGAACCGGGCAGACTTTGTCCATTACAATTTGTTCTCTCCTCTTTCTCTTCTGCTATTTCATTGGCCAAACAGCAGTATTACTCAACGTTGATCCAGTCAAATGCTATGCATCCTCAGCGGCTCTTTGCGTCCTTCAATTCTCTTCTGAAGCCTAATCCACTATCTCTTCCCGCCTCTCTGTCTGCTAATAACTTTGCCTCTTTTTTCAGTGCTAAAATCCAAACTATTCGCTCTGATCTTGCCAGCTCTGCTCCTCTTCCAGTTCCTGTTCGTCATCTGTCAGTTCCTCCTGCAAATTTCTCTGCATTCCCTTCGGTCTCAGCTGATGAACTCTACAATACTGCGCTCTTCGAAGCCTTCCACTTGTTCTCAGATCCGATTCCTTCTCGGGTCTTTATTAATCTTATCCCTGCTATCCTCCCTTCCTTGTTTCATATTATTAATTTTTCTTTGTCCTCTGGTTCATTTCCTTCTGCTTTTAAACATGCTACAGTCTCTCCTATTCTCAAGAAACCTACTCTTGATGTGCTATCTCTGTCTAACTACCGACCTGTCTCTTTGTTGCCTTTTGTTTCAAAGATCCTGGAGCGTGTTGTCTACTCTCGTTGCCTTGATTTTCTTTCTAGTAACTCTGCTCTGGATCCTTTTCGATCTGGATTCCGTCCTTTGCATTCCACTGAAACAGCCCTTACTAAGATTATCAATGATCTTCTTATTGCCAAGTCTAAAGGCCTTTATTCTGTTCTTATTCTCCTTGATCTAACTGCAGCCTTTGACACGGTTGATCACGATCTTCTTTTGGATTCCCTTCATGACCTCAGATTTTGTGGCTCTGTCTATAACTGGTTTGCCTCCTATCTAGCGGGTCGCTCTTTCAACGTGTTGGCTAATAGCAGCTCGTCTTCTTCTTTTCCCCTTTCAGCCCATTGTTGTTTTCTTTATACATGTTGCCCTTGGGTAATCTTATTAAATCTCATGGCCTCCAATATCACCTGTATGCCGATGATACACAATTATATCTTTCATCTCCGGATCTTTCTCCTGATGTTCACGATCGTATCTCGGCATGTCTTTCAGATATCTCAGCTTGGCTGCTTCATCGTCGTTTGAAACTTAATATGGCAAAGACTGAATTGCTTGTTTTTCCTCCTAAACCTTCTCCTCATCTCTCATTCTCTCTTACTGTCAATAGTGTTACACTTACTCCAGTCAAGGAAGCTCGTAGTCTTGGCTTTATATTTGACTCCTCGCTCTCCTTTATTCCTCATATTGAGACAGTAGCTAAATCCTGTCATTTTTTCCTGTATAATATTGCCATGATTTGATCATTTTTGTCTGTCTCTTCTGCCAAGACTCTTGTTCATGCATTGGTTATTTCTCGGTTGGACCACTGCAACCTTCTTCTCACTGGCCTTCCTTCTTCTCACATCAGTTCGTTGGTTTCTGTTCACCACTCTGCTGCTAAGATCATCTTCTTGGCTCGCCGCTCTGACCATGTTACTCCACTTCTGAAATCTCTTCATTGGCTTCCAATTCACTTCAGAATCCAATATAAACTTCTCCTGTTGACCTACAAAGCTTTTCACTGTCTAGCTCCTTCCTATCTCTCCTCTCTCATCTCACACTATTGCCCCGCTCGTGCTCTTCGCTCCTCTGATGCCATGTTTCTCGCCTGCCCAAGGGTCTCTACTTCCCTTGCTCGGCTTCGTCCATTTTCTTCTGCTGCCCCTTACGCCTGAAACGCTCTTCCAGAACATTTGAGAACTACAAGTTCAATTGCAGCTTTTAAAGCTCAGCTAAAAACTTTTCTTTTTCCTAAAGCTTTTAAAACTTGATTTTGTTCTGACTTTTATACTGTTAGTTTTACTCTACCCTGTGCCTGTTTGGTGCATTCTCTTCCCCTCCTTATTGTTTTATTATGATTTTATTAGAATGTAAGCCTATGCGGCAGGGTCTTGCTATTTTATTGTTTTACTCTGTACAGCACCATGTACACTGATGGCGCTATATAAATAATAATAATAATAATAATAATAATAATACCCCACTCCCTATACAGTGGCACAAGGGGAATGGGGAACAGGCAGGGAAGTAGCTCAGGTATTTATTTATTTCATTTCATTTCTATACCACCCCATAGCCAAAACTCTCTGGGCGGTTTACGGCAATTTATAAAAATTAAAACAATGTAAGCAGATAAAAACAATTTAAATGAGCAATGTTTTTGCTAATAGGCCTGTTTTAAAACAGCAGGCGTAGACCATTAAATGCCTAGGAGTTGAGGGTGGTCTTTACCTGGTGCCAAAAGGTATTGGCGCCAGGTGGGCCTCAGTGGGGAAATCATTCCATAGTGTGTGCGGGGGACACCACTGAGAAGTCCCTCCCCCGTGTTAGAAAGGGGTAGGAAGAGGAGTGTGACAGAGTGTGGGAAAGGGTGGAGAGAGAAAAATGGCCCTTGGGGGAGGGAAGGTTCCCCAACCCTGCTTTAAACATTACACCACAGTTCTTATGCTTCATGTGTCTTCTATAGGCAGCGCACAACTCTTCTTTGACCATGTTTATGCAGCTGGGCCATTGTGTGTGTGGTTCTGGAACAGCCTCTGCTTGTGGATTGGGCTATGTATCTTTGTAGATTTAGGTCTTACCATTTATGTTCACAGAATAACACTCTCTTTCCACTCCCCCCCCCCTTTGCTACGTTCTGTAGGTTGGTATGTGGTCTGGCATCTCTTCTTATCCAAGTTCAAGTTCTTACGTGAGCTGATAGGAGACACAGGATCCCAACAGGGGGATAACGAAGTCACTGAGCCCGAAGCTGAGCAGGATGTGTCAGCCACTTCGCAGAGAAGTAGGCAGAAATCGACACGGCAGCGGAGGCCACCGGCCGAAGAAGCAACTTAACACGGGATTACTGGATAATCCTCAAGTGACTGGTGGAAAACAGTTCCATGGTCAAATGGCTTGGATCTACTGATATGCTGAACGAGGAAAACCAAGCTACTTCAGAAGAGGTTCGGGCCTGATTTTAACGGAGAGCAAGATGGGACTTGGATAAAGGGGGCCGGCAGAAGAAGACAGCTCCTCCATTTTCGGGGTGCAGTTTGCAGGGATTTCTGCTCCTGTATCTTCTCTTCGAAGATTTGGTTTCATTGTTACTCCAATGCAAATGTGATCAGCTTTTCAATGCTGAAATGGTTACTGACTCAATAGAACTGCAACTAACCGCCGCTCGCCTTGAGTGTAATTCTTTATTTATGCATTTTATCTAGGGAAACATGTATTCCTTGAGCCTTATCCAAGGATGCAGTGATCTGCTTTGGGGAAATGGCCTGAAAAGGTGCCTCTCTCATAGGTTAAAATCAATATGAGGCTCATGAGGAGGCTTTAATAATTGACTGAAAACGTAATTGGGTACCTGGCTTCAGTGCACATCAGGTTTTTGAAAAACCTAAACATCTTGCCAGACTCGAGTGTGTGTGTGTGTGTGTTTCATCAAATCCTTTCTGTTTTCCCTAACAGAGAGGAAAGGAGAATCTGTTACAAACCCTTATCCAGTGTCCTTTTTAAAGGAACTAGCTAGTTAGCATAAAATGGATTTTAATTTTATTTTCTTGTTTGCAGTCTTTGCACCAAAAAAATCATTTGAAGCTAGTTACAGAAACTCTTGGGGTGGCGTGGGGGGAAGGGAGGGAGGGAGGGAGGGAGCCTTTCAATCACAGTCTCACTGTATTGCTACATGGAGTGATTGAGACGTTTTATCTGGTGTTCCTAGTTTGAACCATCCCTTAGCAAATCCTTCTACTTTGCCTTCTGGTGAACAGCAACCTCTGCTTGATTTATACTTCAAGTAGTACTGAAAGTAGCATCGAACTAGCAACGGAAGCTAATAGGAAACCCCAGTACTGACTGTGAACCTGTGGTAGATAAGAAGTGAGGACGACGCCTCCTAGACATCCATGTGGCTGTCTTCTTCTTGGACTCCGGGATGCATCTTTCTGAGTTGTGTTGTCTTTCTTTGAGTTCGGCTCTCTGCCTCTCACTTCTCTTCAGCAAGGACTACAGAAACATGTCTTAATACTTTATAGCAGCTCAAAGCAAGTCCTCCTGCTGACTACATATGTAGACTACCCATCTTGAACTGCAACTTTGAGTGACCTTCAGTCTTACGTATGGGTTATGAGCCTTTTCTTCGTTTTTGTCCCTTTTCTAGTCATCTATGGACACCTTTTGAAAAAAGCTAAATGGCTCTTGTGGATTTGAAGGTACAGTACTCACAAACTCATAAATACCTTCTGTTCCTCCCCCCCCCCCCCCCGACATTTTGGCAGTCAGATACGTGCAGCATTCGCTCCACTCTTTTCTTGAAAGTTTTGTTTTGTTCTGCATTTAATTAATGTATATTGGAGCATGTAGTGAACCTGACACATAAGGCCTGTTTCATCTATTACACCACAACAAACCTGGGGTTGTACACTAAAAAGTAATGGGTAAAGTAACAATTAGACCCTAAATCTGAAGATGTTGCAAATGGAAACCCCAGGGAATTGATAAAGATTTCTACTACAGGCTTCTTGTAGGTGGGTATTGCAGAAGGAAATACCTGAAACTAAATAATGCCAGTTATTTTCAGATTAATCAGCCTCATTTCACCCACTACCACCACCCACCCACAAATATTTGCCTTATGGAATTTATGTAACGATTGTCCACTTGATAATGTCAGGGTGTGTTTTTTTTTTAATGCAACTCAACACTTTTGGGGTGCTGTTTGTGTTTGTGAAAGCCAGTGACCAATCCCTGTTCTCACTGGTCGTTTGAGTTGCCCCTGCTGTTTTCTGAGGTCCTAATTCCATTTCTGACTACTATGATTTTTTTTCTTTTTAATAGATATCCTGAAAAAGCCTTAATTAGGGAAGACATAAAATGTATTCCATGAAAGAAGCAGAGGGGATTTGTGCAACCTGCTTTGGCTGGGTGAAATGTCCATACCAAATAATCTGTGCAATTGGAAGACTACTAGTTGGTTGGTTGTCCCACAAGCCAGTTTCAAGAGCTGTGGGTGGGTGGGTCGGTGAAAGTGGAAATAGTAGCACTACAGAGCTATAGGGAGGTAATGTTTACAGCAAAGTAGCTCAATGCTTTGAGCTTGCATTAATGAGGACTTAGGGGAAACCTAAGTAAAACATTGAGTGTGGAGGTTTTCTTTGATGTACCATTCAGTAATGGGGACAGAGGTCTCTGGGAAAGCTTGGGTGCTCATGTCCCTGATGACCTTCCTTTGGTTTCCTTCCTTTGTTCAAATAACTGCTCCTTGAGAAGGGAAGCCAGGAAGTCATTTCTTCCTGACATTGTGAAAAAAACAGCTGATGTTCTCTCATGAGTAATGCCACTGCTATCATTTTGGTACCAATAACACTATATCTGCCAGCAACGTAGCAGACTTATAGCTATGTTTGCATGCTCTATGCTGGGTCCACCACCAAGTAACTTCTGTATTATAGAGCAACCAATCAGTTACCAGGCAAGAACTCCCTTGGCCCGCCTACATGCTTTTTGCCTCCCAGGCGCGTTTTGCCAATGCGAAAGGTTTGTGAAACACTATGCAAGTCACTCCATGTATTGAATTTACAAATGTGTTCTAAAAGATCACAACTGAACCTTGATGTTAGCCAAAGTTCTTGAAAAATGTGGAGGAAAGATCCCCAGGGCCTACGCTGCAGGAGAGAGGTGGGGGGTTCATCCTTGGGCTGAAGGCTTCCTCTTCTTTACAAAAAAATTCAAGAGGGGAGGGGCATGTGACACCATTTGCCTTCCTATTGTTCATGCTTTCAAAGGGCTGGGATTCAAATGGATAGTTACGCCTTCATGCCTCTTCCAGTTCCCTCCATCCCCTAAATAACCCCCATCAGAGAGAGCCGAGTTTGCAAGGGTTGAAGTAAAGGAGTTGGTGGTGGTGATGGGACTTTGGATTCTTTGGTGCCAAATTGGATAAAAAAGGTGACAGTTTGATGCAGATGCAAATAATTTCCCATTAACACAATCTTGCATTTAGTACAATCCCCCCTCCACCTGATCCAGCTCCCCAAAAAGTTGCTGCTTATGCACTTCTACCTTTGAGTCACAATTTAACTTGAGAAGTACAACTGACTCAAGTCATGTACCCAAGGGAGAGTGTTACTCACCCCATGTCAATGGCGAACTGCTATTCTCTCGCCAAAAGACTACTTGGGATTGGACCAGTCACGTAATTTAAGAAGTGAACACAGTTCATAGCCACAAGACTAGTTAAAATAGATCGTTGTACAATTTGGCTAAAAGACTGTGATTTGTTTTGTTTTTAGCTGATAGACATTTATATCTTTGAGCAAGCTACACTTCCAAGTTTGTACTTTTTGTTAAAGTATGTGGTGTCCAATACAATATTGTGCCCCACTGTGTTCTATGGAGCTTACTCCTGGGTAAGTGCTGATAGGATTGCAACCTTGGGTCAAGACGAAGTACATCAGTACAAAGTGTTTCCACGTGGGAAATGGCATGGAACCTATGTGTGGGTTGTCACTTGCAACAGTGGTGCCATGTTTATTTGACTTATCATATAGTGTGAAAGACACACTTGCAGTCAATCCACATGTCGATCTACATGCAGGTTGTGTGTTTCATGTTTTGCAAGTAGGGGGTCTTGCCATTTTTGAAATGGCTCTAGGCCCCAGGCCATTTCATTTGGAACCTTTTTTAAACAAAATAGCCGTGTGGCTAAAACATTTTAGCTGTCGCCAAGCACTTCTTCAAATGTTAAGCTACAGGTAGATAGCTGGGATCCAGACTTAGTCATGTTTAGAGTTGACCCACTGAAATCAATGGGATTGATTGATTTCAGTTGGCCTACTCCAAGTATGACTACATCTGGATCCTATGTATCTATGATGAATTCTGGATCCAACCTGGAGAGGGAGAAAGATGAGATTTTTATTTTTGTCTCCCGTTTCTTTTTTCGTTTCTTTTTATTGCAGCCCTTTTAGTGAATATGGGATTGAATACATTTACCTGAAAGCTGTAGATACGGTTGGAAAAACATGATGAGCATGAATCTACTGTATATAAATTAAAATAGGAAGGCTGCTGAAAATACTAGCCACATAATCTGGTTGTTGATTGAAAGGTCAATTACAGTTAAAATTGGAACAAGAATTAGGATGGCTGTATTCTAGTAGATACTGGGCCTGTTCAGAAGACACCTTAAACCATAGCTTTAACCATGGTGGTTAAGCCAGAAAGCCAGGCCGTGTTCAAAAGACACCTTAAACCATGGCTTTAACCATGGTTAATAAGACTTTTTGCTTTATTCATGATGGTTAAAGCCATGGTTTAAGATGTCTTCTGAATAGGGCCACTATTATTTTTTCTATGAAGATCGTATTTTAGATCCAATCGCTTTCAAAAAGGTCTACCTCTGCTGTGGTACAGCCAGTGGAGTTCACATTGCGAAAATGCTGGGTGGAATGTTCAAACCAATGACATATTCTCTCCCTTTCATTCACAGAGTACTGCCATTGCAAGCATTTATAGGAAATGCCACACATTGCACCACAGTCAATGACTAGCTTACTACATACAGTGGGATTTACAGTGACCTAGCTTACTCCTATATATGTTCAAACATCAGTCATATCCAGCATTGTTCATAGATGACAACTGTAAGAAATGAAGCTTTGTTCTTCATCTGTGTTCATTGGATTTTTTTTAAAGTAATGTAGCAAATGCTTCTGTGTCTTCTGTATGCATCATGTTAACTATTACTTCCTTCCATGCTTTCTTTACTTAAACTGACTACACTAATAACTCAAATAAAATGTAAATAACCCAGCTTGATACATGTGGCCATATTTTTTTTATTTTGTATCTGCATTTTTGGTACCTTTATTTATTTACTGTATTCCAAAGGTTTAGAGCAGGCAACAGGATAACGTCAGTTTTGTTTTGGTATTAAAAATTCCTCCAATGCTGACTTTTAAAGTCAGAACTAGTTAGCTGGCTTGTTTTAGCAAAGCTTGCAAGTTTAAGCATGTCTTAGATGTGAAATAGCAGTGGTTTAGATTGGTGGTAGACAGTCTAGTGCCTCTCAATGTTTTTAACTCCCATCGTCCTCAGCCAGCAGGCGCAATAGTTAGGAATGCTGAGAGTTGTAGTCCGAAACATCTGGAGGGCACCAGGCTGCTGTTGAAACAGGGAAAGAGGAGAGGCCCTCAATAGATGCTAGGAAACTTTTTTAAGAAACACCCTTCTAACTCTGATATCTAATTAAAATGCTTTATATATTATCTTGGGTTCTAAGTTGTGATTAAAACCTGTTGCCAACTGCATTCTTCTGAGGTAAGTCAGCTTAGAAGTAATGTTACTTCATGCTGTCTTTTCTAGTCATCAGTGTTGCCTTTGTTTTGTTTGTTTCGGGGTGTTTCTTCCCCTGTTCTTCAGCTGAAGGGCTCTCAAACTGGCTAATGAAGATTTAAAAGTCGCATAACGACAACAGGATCGATGTGTGCGGAAAGGTGACATGCCACAAATGGAGCATTACAACTGCAAAAGCGCTATCTTGGGTCACTACCTGCTGATTTTGTATATAGTGTTAAATGTATGTTCCAAAGCTGCAGTCAGGGGGGAAATATACAGACTTAGTTGTGCTTAGAATATACCCATTGAAATCAATGGGACTTAATTTAGTCATAATCATGGTATATCAGATGTTTTGGACTACAGCTCCCAACATTATGTGTAATTGGTCATGTCGGGACTGATGGGAGTTGAACTTCAGGGCCGGATCTACATTACTGCTTTAAAGTGCTTTAAAGCGCTTTATAACAGTTTTGACAACTGTATATGGAGTGTGTCCTGGGCCCCAACAGTTGTCAAAACTGTTATAAAGTGATTTAAAGCAATAGTGTAGATCCTGCCCAGGTTGAAGAAGACTGGTGTTGGTTAGTACTTTAAACCAGCACTTTGAATTGCACCCAGATAGACCAGTTTTATTTATTATTTTTATTTATTTGTAAGATTTGATTACCACCCAACTGGCAAATGCCCTCAAGATAGTTTATAATCCTTCAACCAAAAAACAACACCTAACCAAAAACACAACAATAAAAGTATCCAAATACAATATTAAACATTAAGAACAACATTTAAAACTTGAAGAGGTAGTGCAGTTGTTTTAAAACAGGCATGGTACTTTCCTCTCACCCAGGCTTAGCCAGCAATCTGTCTTTCAAAACAAAACAGGTTAGATGCAGCAAAATGACACCACTTCAGAATCTGCTGCCAAAATAACTTCTTCACTTTGCTTTATGGTAAGGGGAGAATTCATAGAAAAATACAATCATCAATATCTTTATTGGGACAAAGTCAGGACTCAAGATTCCTGTCGTGAAATGAGGTTTAAATGTTGAGAAATTGCTGGTTAACACAATTGGGTAGAAGTAAATTGTGTGTTGAAGACTAAGAAGGTAATGGTCAGTAAGAGGGAGGTTTTCAACAGTCCCTTGAAATACGTTTTCTGGACTCGATAAGAGTACTAAGACAACAAAAACATCCTTTGATAGAAAGACTCTTAAAACTCGTAGCAAAGGTAAGTTTAAGTTGATATTGAGATATCGCAATAGTACATTGAGTTTAAATTGAGATATACCCCCTTAGCAATGTGTCTCTATTTTAGAGACTTCAAAAATGAGTCAAATTAACGGTCAACTGGCATCTGTGAAAAGCAAAATTCAAGGGGGAGGTTAAATCTTCTTGCTCAACCAAAACTGACATTTTGAGGGAAGGACCTTGATAGATCCATAGAATTTTCTGGGGGCAGAGGAAGAGTCACTTACAATTTTTTATTATTATTATTATTTGATATGATTATACTAGCAGAATTTCAATTTAGAGAAATCTTACGCATGGTGGTTCACCACAAGGTGGTGTCTTTCAACCAGGTTTAGTGACACTGAGCAATGTCAGTTCAGAAAAATGTCAGGCTTTTTTTAAAGCATGAGAATGCTTCGGTTAACATTTCTGTAATCTATTTCAAACAAACAAAATGTTAATTATAGGTATAGCATTTCTCAATTTGGCTGAGAGGACAAATGACAACACCATGAAGGGACCAGAAAGTGTGCCTCACATTGTCTTCTTTGCAAGGGCTTTGATTACTTAGGGCACTGATGAGGCAACTGTCCAGCTTCTGTGGTTAAAAAGAAGTACATTTCTTTCAGGCAGAACAGGAATTCTTTTCCAGCTGTTCTTGCAGTAGAAAAGACCACTGCCAAGGACGCACCAGGAATTTTGAAATTGTGCATCCTCATGGCTCTGTAGCTGCTTTTCTTTTCACTTCAGGATCTCACGCTGATACAACATGGTTCGATTTTCCTGTAACCAAGATGCTGTGGGGCCCTCAGGAACAAAGTAGATGAGGTTCAAAATGGAGAATGAAAAATGTGGCTTGAGTCTAAAGTGCTTTTGCTGGGTTCCAAGTTTACAGGGTAGCTTGTTTTATCAGTCCCCCCACATCCCAAACCATTCCAGGCAGTTCTCAGACCCTAAGAAACAGCTTTTAAAACATGGCCAACCCCGGACATTTTGCAGCCTGAATTGAAGGACTACAGTGTCTCCTCACTGTAGAAACCAACCAGACTGGAAGTTTAATCTTTCTTCAATGTTGGTGACAGTTGAAGGCAACAGCATTACTTAGGGGAGTGCAGAGTATTCTGCCCAATGGTAGGGCTGGCCCTGTGGTAAGGTGTGCATGGGGCTTCATGGAGAAGAGGGAGCTGAGTGAGCTCCATTCTATGAGTGGAACTCTGCTCGCAGAATTTAGGATAATTGGTTAAAAGAAAAATTAATCCAAAAAGATATATGGAAGATAGTTTCTGCAACTCTCCTTGCTCCCACACTATGGGCTGAGGATATTCCTCAGTCTTCAGTGTTGCTAAGAAAAAGCCATTTAACTGTCAACCCAACTTGTAAATCCCATTTTCTTGCCCTTCACTTGGGATCTTACACAAAATTTTCACCAATGGCTGCTTATAGTGCCTTATCCTCTATTCCACATGAGTGTATCACAAAGCCATTTAACTGTGAACCCAACTTGTAAATCCCATTTTCTTGCCCTTCACTTGGGATCTTACACAAAATTTTCACCAATGGCTGCTTATAGTGTCTTATCCTCTATTCCACATGAGTGTATCACTTCAGATTTCACAAGTAGGTGTGTGTGTGAGAGAAACAAAGAGAGGGATACTACTTCTTGCCCACTTATTAAATCCACACCACATGTGAGAAGTTTAAACATTGTAGAGAACACCAGATTCTATTGTCTTTTCTTTCTTTTTAAAGTAAAAAATGTTTTTAAAGTAAAGCACCATTTTGATGGGAATGCCCCCTTTTAGTGATATCTGAGGTAATAGAGTTGCAGCAAAGACCTGCAAAAACACTTCAATAAATGTCCTCAGCCAAAGAAGCAATGATTTGAGGAGCCTCTGGTGTACGTAGCACTAGCATACAGGAATACATCTCACGCACACACTCCATGGTAGCTGGAAGCTCTTTGTGCCTTCACACTGCACACCCAGGTTTTTTTTCCTGTGTGGCCTGTTTCCCTTCTCCATGCTCTTGTGCCTTTTCCTTAGTCACAGGGTGGGTGAATCTAGAAGTGACAGCCCGTGAAAGAGAAAGTTCTAGAAAGTGCCTGCTGTCCTTCATTCCTCTATGGCAGTAGATCCAATAATTGCTGCTGTGCTGGTATCAGAGAGTACAACATATCATTAGTTATGTTTATGTCCCACCTTTTCCTCCAAAGAACCCAAGACCATATACATCCTCCTCTCCATTTTATCCTCAACAATATCCTATTGGTAATTCCCACCCGCAGTCCACAGTATTTATTTATTACATTTATATCCTGCTTGTTTTCCTCCAAGGAACCCAAGGCGGTGTACATAATCCTCTCTGTTTTAACCTCACAACAACAACCCTGTGAGGTGGGTTGGGCTGAGAGTCTGTGACTGGCCCAAAGTCACCCAGTGGGCTTCCATGGCTGAGTGGGGACTAGAACCCGGATCTCCCGACTCCCAGTCCAACACTTTAGCCACTACACCACACTGGCTCTGTACCTGGCCATTGCAACATCCACTTCACCCACTGTTTAAAAGAAATCTTTAAAATAATTATAAGGAGACATTATACTGAAGCAGGGAAAATGTGTTGTAAATGTTAACCTAAAGAAATATTATCTTTAGCTTGATCCCAGACATAAAAGCATCCCACAGCTCTGGGCCATGTGAAGTGGTTTATGTTGTAATAAAACCCGCATGTCTTTAGTGATGACTTCAGTGGAGAAAAGTCCAGGAGGGATCATTTCAAATCTTCAAAACAAGGGTAGTTTCTGCTGTTTTTCTTGGGCTTGCCCACTAGCTCTGTCCAGTAATGATCTCACCATCATAGCCAAAGGGAACTATACCCACTTGTGGCTGTAGGCAACTTGAGTAGGCCACTGGTAAGTACAGGATGTCATTTGAGACTGGAAAAGCGGGGGGGGGGATCAAAGCTTAAAGGGCAATGCGGGGCTTTATAACTATATGCGGTGGGGTCAGGGCTTGGCTTGGCTTCCACAGCAGGGGCAGGGGGTGACAAAAGTATCAGATCTTATACACGGCCATCTTGGTGGTTACGACCTGCTTGTAAATAGCTACTCAACTGGTCACTTTTGGTGAGAATGAAGTACCTCGAAGTGGTCTGATGGGAAACCTTTACATCCCCCCATCACAATTATAGGTGTGTATGGATCATATATATATATATATATATATATATATATATATATATATATATATATTAGGAGCTTTTGTGGGTAAATTTTGAGAGGTTGTTCTTAAGACCAGTCCTTAAAGCATCTATCTTCCCGGTGCAATGGTTAGAATAAGCTTGGTAAGGGAGATGCTAGCTTCTCTCTGGCTCTCCCCGTGTGCATCTTTGTTGGACCAGTAAGATGAGCACCATCCTTGGCCAGGCAGTGACAATTCTGCTCGCCCGTGGTGAGTGCCCCTTTTCACAGTGCTCCAGCAGCAGACTCAAAGAAGCTATAATTTGCACAGTAGGTTGGATCAGGAAAGCAACAGCAGGCATTTCTCTTGCTGTTTCTGGTCTTATCGAAACCTCCACGCAAATGAGACGAGACCCTGCCAATCTCCCAAGCCCTCTGGGCTTGACAGCTACTGATGCCGCAAAGAAATCTGTTCTTTGTAGGAGTCTGGAGGCCCAACGTGATAGGTGAGGCTTCAAGTAACCGGTGCTCTCAGGACCACTGGCAGCTTCCTGACTGTCTGCTACGGGGGCCACTTTTTGTTCCCTTGGCTTGCTAGCAGAAGCCCTGCTGCCCCTCTGACTTGGAAGAGGAAGGAAAGAAGTGCCCCTCTCCAACTGATGGAGCTATCAGGAAAAAAAAGTTGGTGTGCATCTTTTGGCAATCCTGTTTTGACTTCTCTCTCTCTCCCCCCACCCCCCAAAGCCTTTCTAAATATGTCAGGTGGTTCACGCTTTCCTAACCATTCAATTTCATATACACAATAGCAGTCAGCTGCACATTTGGCAATTTGAGAAACTATGTCCTGGGCACCACCACCAAATGGGTGCATTGCAGATGGAAGCACCAGTCTGTAGCCACCTGCCAACTTCATTGGCTAAGACTGTCTCTGAGCCCAATGTGTGGCCCAGAGGCATTCATGGGAAAAGAGGATGGGGGCAGCTAGAGGCCCTTGGTTCACTTGGAAGTGAGCTCAGTTGCCAGTAAGAAATGTGGTTATTTAAAAACATGAAAAATAAAAAAGTTGGAAGGGGTGGGCACCTCAGTGGGTGCCACGAAAAGTGTCCAAGGGTGCAGTAATGGCCCTGGGTGCCACGTTGCCCACCCTGCCCATATATATTGCCAATTTTAAAAGAAACTGCACTGGCATGTAGCTAGATCACTGTAATTCATCTAGATTTAATAGGAGAAGAACATCCAGTTCTAGCCCTGTGCACTGTTTTGAAAGTGTGACTGGCTGGCTTGTGTATCTAGTGTCCCTTATCACAGCAAAATCAAAAACGAAACCACTGCAGCACGGAACTATTATTGCCCTAGCAGAACCTGCTGCTTGCTGATACCCTGAACTGATCAGTCTCCACCATTAGCACTACACTGAACCCAAGGGCTTGCAAGCCATCAGTCAATTGCTGGCAGCTGCAAAGTATAAGCAAATTCTAGTGTTGCCATCTTCCGTCTGGGACAGGCCTTTTATGTTCCTTTAAGCGCCTGGAAGCAGAGGAAGCATTCTGCATGATCACTCCCCCTTCCCCTCAACACACACACATCAGTGCAAGGCTGGGCTGGGAGAAGCTGTGCCTATTTCTGAGATCTTAAAGGCACAGATGTCCTTTGCCCACCTGTTGTTGTTCAATGGTCTGCTTCCCAGCAAATCCTGAAATAGCTTGTGTGTCTGTCATATTTAGGCATTTGCAGCACAAAGTAGGTAAGCAGGCTTGCCACGTTGGGCAGTGCTCTTGAGCAGGGGTGGGTACAAGGCACAAGCTCCAGATGTATGGGCCATCAACTCCCAGAAGCCTCTTTTTGCATGGCCAATGGTCAGGAATGCTGGGAGTTGAAGTCCAAAACACACAGAGATCAACTTTTTGCCTGCCCCTGCTCTTCTCAAAATCCACTACTGAATCAGGTGATGAGCTAACTGCAGCATTTTTTGCCCATCTCCCCAAGGTCTGTTTGGGCCTGTTCAGATAACATGCTAAGCCATGGTTAGGCTACTAGCCGTTTTGCAGCAAATGGTTAGTGAATGTATTTAAACCGTGGTTATGTAGCCGTCATGGTTAGGAATGGTTCACACAACATGCTGAGCCATAATGTTTAGCTCAAAATGCTTAACCACCATGGTTTAACGTGTCATCTGAACAGGGTCTTTGCTTCTCTTCCCCTCACCAGGCTGCAGCTGGCTCTCTAGGTGTGCTTCACAGCAGGCAGAGGAGTAGATTAGTGACGGATGAAGGAAATGGGCAAATGTCCCATTTCAGCAGGTGTAGGGAGAATCAAGGCCAGCCCTACCATTAGGCAGAGTGAGGCAATTGCCTCAGGTGGCAGATGCGGGGAGGTAACAGATGCTGTCCCAGTGTTGACGAGAGATTAAATTGCCGGTCCAGTTAAACTGTGAACATGGAATGGGAGGGGCGCTTCAGGCAGCAAAATGTCTTGAGCTGGTCCTGGGGACAATCAACAGGTACAGTTTTCTTCAGGGGTGGCCATGCTAGAGGCCAGGATGTTCTTCTGGAAACAAGGCGATCTCCCCACAGTCCCATGAATATATATAAGCAGTACCACTGCAGTGAAGTACAGCAAGATCCCTCATCCATATGCAGAGCAGGCAGCCTCTTTTTGTATGCCTCTAAGTTGTCCTGTTCCCTTTAAAAGCCAGCACAAAACAAACCACACCGGTTATTTTTAATTCCCATTTGAAGGCCCATTAATTACACAGCTATTGATGGCCAGCTCAAATCTGCCTAAAAGATAAAAGCCTGCGTGTAGACCGCGCTTAGGAATTTTATCGTCTTTCAAAAAGAAACAAAGTCTCGCAGGATGAAAAGGCAGTGAAAATCCATCTCTCCCTTTCATGTCCCTATCCACTCATCCTCCTGGGTTTTTCCATTTCCACATAGCTGGAGGCAGAGATTTCAGCTTTGACTCGGAAAAGAGCCCAGAATAGATTATCCAGAACCCACAAGCTGCAACAACATCATTCCTGACCCGTCTTTACAGAGTAGAGAATGTAAGTTTTTCTTTTCTTATTGGGCTGTCAAAAGACTTGCTCTGTCAATGTTTTTTGTTTGTTTTTAAATGCTCTGCTTTTAAAAGGTTAAACAGAAAAGGGTGATCTGAGTATTCTGATAACAACGTTCCTTTACTAAAACAGTCCAAAATGAATCGATTCCACTTAATACAATAATGCAGGGGTTCAGAACCCCAGACACAGGGGCCAAATCCGGCCCTCCTGAGGTTCCCAGGCTGCCACCCTCTTCTTCCCCTAGCCCAGTGGTTCTCAACCTTCCTAATGCCGCGACCCTTTAATACAGTTCCTCATGTTGTGGTGACCCCCAACCATAAAATTATTTTCGTTCCTCTCTACACGATCCATTGTCATGGGATGGTTTGCTAATGAAAATAATACATAACAATAGCTTTAATAATACAAAAGATGATACATGACATAGTTCAGTCAATACAGTTTCCTAAGACCATCGGAAATATGTGTTTTCCGATGGTCTTAGGCGACCCCTGTGAAAGGGTCATTCGACCCCCAAAGGGGTCCCGACCCACAGGTTGAGAACCGCTGCCCTAGCCCCTCCCCCTTTCCCCCAACCATGGATTGTTGGGTGGTTTCCTGGCCTTTGTCCCATTTCCCCCCATTCTAAAAGGTTTGAATGCCTCTCCTAAGGCTTAGAGCTCCATCACACTAGAGATTTATCGCACACTCACCATTCCTGGTATGTGGATTTGCAGCGCAGTACTCACATGACATCATCCCTGTCCTGCACTCATCTCGCCCCTTCCCTCCCCATTTTGTGTTTTATTTTGATGTGGGGAAAGTCCAGATTATTTTCCCCTCTCGTCTTTTCTTTTGTTGGGGGTGTAGACTAATGGAGTCTTGATTACAAAAGGGGAGGGTGGGGTGGCTCTCCTCCTCCAGCACAGTCATCGTAGGGACTTGTTAGTCTGTCGAATGGACGTTTTAGTGCTCCAACTGCGCCCCCTCATTGCCCGCAGAAATGGAGCCCAAACCTTTAATTGCTAGATAACATAACAAAGCCAGAGCGAGGGGGGAAGAGCCCACACCCATCAGAGTACCCCAACCAATGAACTGGAGGAGGAAGGAGAAGGGGTGGGGTGGAATGGAAGAGCAAACAAGCAAAAACCCACCTGAAAGGGACCATGTGAGGGAGCCCTTGCAGCGCTTACGAAACAGAGGTAAAAAACTCGGAGACAAACCAGAGGAAAAAAAATAGGTATGATGGAGCTCTTAGTCTGTCTTCCCTTTGATGCTTCCCACATTATGGAAATTTTGATTGTTGCCCTGACCTAGCATGATAGGTTCAGTGTGGAAGCAAAATTCCACATGGAGCATCTGAATGTGCATGGACATTCATATTGGGATGGTGTTCATCTGGATCCATTGAACTGCACCTTTCAATACAGATGGATGCTAATCTCTTCTCTGGAACTAATAGTTGTACTAATGGACTAGGTCTGCCTAACTAGAGTTTGAACGTAGTTTGTATACTCCTTGGGGCAGGGATTTTCCCCTCTTTCTTTTCTTTTTTCTTTATTCTGTAAAATATTATATGCATTGACTATGGCAATAATTTAGCCTCTTTAGCAAAGGAAGACAAAACACTGTGCAGCTATTTGGATAACTGATTTCCATTTAGAGAAACATTTTCTTTTATGCTGTACAAAAATGCAAGAAGAAAATAAAATATGTCAACGCAAAGAGTTTTAGTTTAAAGCATTCTTTGTGTATATCTTGGTTTTTTGGAACATTACGATTTTTGGAAAAAGGATTTTACATGATGACAAATTGCCAAATGCAAGTTATTTCCCATATATAGGCATCCTTCTGAGAAACTCAGTAGTTAACAATACTGGTCCGTGAAGGAGGCTTCATCACTGCAAGCTATGGAAGGCAAAATAGCTGCTGCTCTTTTGTGCAACTCAATCTGCCAGTGGGAGTAGGCTACAGTTCCAGAGCTCCACGTGAACAGAGGTTTCTCATTCAGTTGTATGAACATGGGAAATATGTCATGTGCAGTGAGAGAGATCCCTGTACATGGAAAGCATTACAGAGAAGACCATAGAAAGCCATGTATTCACATGTATTTCAATTGTGGCCGTAGAGTGCTACCAGGTCCCTTGACATTGAAACTAAGAAGCAGTTGAATATTTAGGGCTGCATCCAATATTAGTCCTACTTAGAGTAGACCCATTGAAATTAAAAGCATAAGAAGAGCCATGCTGGATCAGACCAAGGGTCCATCTAGTCCAGCACTTTGTTCATACAGTGGCCAACCAGCTGTTGACCAGGAACCCACAAAGCAGGACATGGTGCAACAGCACCCTACCACCCATATTCCCCAGCAACTGGTGTATACAGGCTTACTGCCTCTGATACAGCCTCTGTTGAATGCAACAAGTTAGATTTATATTGGATACAACTCTTTAAATCCTGGATTTCCACAGGATTCACTTTAAACTGATCCCCTTGATTTCTATAGGATTCATTTTATAATTGGTGTTTGCTGGATTCGGTTCCTTACTTACATTTTATAGTTCTGTCACTCAAGATCAGTCTTCCTCAATCTGTTGCCTGGTTTAATTACACCTCCCATCATTCTCAACCAGCATGGTCAATGTGCATAATGGCTAAGAGCGATGGGAGTTATAGTCCAAAAGATCTGGAAGGTGCCAGCTGAAGAAGGCTGCTCAAAACATATACTATGAATGAAGTTATAATTTTTTAAAAAAAATATCCACACAGCAAGATTTCCGTGTGTAGCATAGAAGTACCACAAACATACTTTTTGTTGGTATTTTTCCAAAATGCTCTTACTGGTAACAGGAGAGGAGCCCCTCTCCTTTTTGCTGAGCTGTTCTAAATACTTATGCCAGATGCAACTTTAGGCTTGGAGCTATTCCCGCCCGGGGAACTCAAACTCCCTCAGCAAGAATGTGAGATCCTGGTCGTGTGGAACCCACATCTGTGACATCTCAACATAGATCATGTTATTCCATGTCCAGTCCAATCCCCCCCCCCCCCCCATGCAATATGTTTCAAAAAGGTGCATACTATTTTATTAATGTCTTTAGTTGTTGAAGTCTGTATCTCATGTCTTGGGAGTCTTTTTCTTTTTTAAGTGCAGCTAAAAAGTATGAGACACAAAATGAAAATTTAAAAATATATCATGGGGTTATGGGAACAACAACATCAAGGCCTGTTTATTGTGTCCTCCTAAAATCAGTCCAAATAGGCTGAGCTGGGACTTCTGTAATTCATGCAATATATTTGCTTATTTTGCAATGTTTATTGTGCTTCTCCTACTCATTGGGGATGGACAAGCCCTGCCACCTGAGCGCTAGAAAACTAAAGGACTTTGTTATGGCTTCGGTGTTTTCATCAGCTATTGTGTACACACACTTTCAAGCCCATCTTCACTATCATAAGGACTAGGAACCTGGTTTTCCTTAAACAAAAAGAGGAAGCTTTTTTTTTTTGCCAGCAGAGGTGATCTACTGGCAAAGGAAAAGCAACATATTTGTAGAGCAGCAATGAAAAGCACCTCTCGTTATGCCCTGTCATTTTTCGCTCAAGGATAGCAGTCAAACAAATGTGCTCTGCTGATCTTAAAGCTCATAACATCATTCAAAAGAGCAGTCGTCTCTTAGGTACATAAGGCTGCAATCCTATACACATGTATATGGCAGCAATTCTCATTGAACTCGGTGGGACTTATTTCTGAGTAAACATGCATAGTATTGCAATGCAAGGCTCAAGTCACTTAGCACCAGTGAACATGTAAAGGCAGAGACCACAACAAACAAACTACCAAGCATGCAGTAGTTTGCAGAAAAGACCTTATTTAAGTTGACTGGATATATCACAGGGCTATAGGTAACATTTAGCTAGCAGCACCCTGCTGCCGAAGCAGACAATGCCAGAGCATTGCAGACACAATACTCTTAGCCCAAATGATCACAGAGCAGCAGAGACAGGAAAGCCATTCAACTCTCAATCATGATAGAGCATTGCCGGCACACCTGTCCTTTAATCCTCACTACAATAGACTCTACAGCTATTGCAGCCGTATTATATGGCAACTCTTATTGCAGGAGAAAAACTCCATTTGAAACAAGAGGGTTGTGTGTGATAGCCCCACCTTTCTCTTTTCACAGAACCATGATGGCGGGTGGGTACAGGCTGACAGTTTATGCATGATGTAGTATTCTTTTCAGCAATTATTACATGGCTCCTGTCTCCTGACAAAGAGTATCTGTACATTAAGGAACAACCGCCACCCTTACCATTTTTTCTCCTTCTAGGGTCTTTCTGTGTTGACTACAACTACTTTAGATGGAGACCAACAGTGACCACATAATTTGTAACTGAAAACTTCCCCTTTTCACAATGCTCAATAAAGTTAAATGAAACATCGCCATCTAGTGGCTCGCAATATCCTCTGACAATTTTAAATCGTGCATTATCTCTGATCTTTTTTAAAAGCAAGATTACCGAGGGAAGGCACAGGAGACATCTTGGGGATTGACAGCATAATGGAAAGGATCCGCAAACTTCTGTGAGTGGCTAATCATGATCTTGTAATAAATTGGTCATATAAAGTAGCTCTATGTCTTTGGTCGTTGCAGGAAGCATAGCCACTAAATGCATGATCTGTACATGCGACTGACTGCACTTCTTTGCACTCCAAAGGGAAAATTAGTGCTATGGTTGTACTGAAGGTAATTCTCCATCCTGCTGGTGGCGCTCCTGTTAATATCCAATGCAGCTGTCACTTGATCAAATGCCTGGTTATAGCGATACACACGTTTCAACGTTAGAGCTGTCCCAAGGGAACACACATTTTCAGAGGCTTTTCATCTGAACTACAATCCATGATGATTACAATCCAAATGAAGTGTTGCATGTGAGGAAAGAGATTTGCAAGGGCAAACATTGGCATGCACAAAATTATGTTTTAGCCATGGGCTGGAAAATTCTACAATGTAGGCCTTGATGACGTGAGGGGTGGGAGCTGCGTCACTGAACACCTTTGAACTTCTCTGCAGTTTAGCACAAGGCTATATGGCAGAAATACCTCTCTCAGTGCATTGCAGCCACACAGCAAGTGCCCCAAGGCCACCTACAAATCTTTGCAATTTAGCAACTATGTATTTTTGCAAATGCAAGTAAATGAGATCATCACATAGGATATTCTTGGGAATTTCTCCAGTTTGGAGGAACTAACAAATGACTCTCAGAGTTAGGACATGAGACAATCCTATTTCACAGGTCACTTGGTATTTTCACCACCACCATCCCATGGTGTTCCTAACTGGTTGTTTCTTGTGAGGGAAAGAAATGCTACTATTCAAAATGGAAACAATAAAGAGTCTGTGGCACATTAAAGACTAACAGTATTTTATTATTAAACACTGTTAGTCTTTAAGGTGCCACAGACTCTTTATTGTTTTCATACCAGAGATTAACATGGCTGCCCCGTTTGAATCAAAATGGCAGGCCCAGAATATAAAGGAAAGGTCAGGGTGCAATCCTACAGCTAGTTCCTGGTACCTAACACCTGATGGGCTTGTGCTGGCAGGACGGTGACAGAACGAATGAAGGAGTGGTATTTGTTGCTCTTCCTCCCGGGTTGTTGTTGTTTCCAAAGCAATTCCCACTCATTGCGAGCAGTGGGAGGGAATGAACTGTACTGGTCTAAATTTTAGACCTGATCGGGACACACAGAAAGGCTGGGAGGGTTTTGAGTTCTATGGATCCAGAGCCTCCCCTGTTCTGCCCACATCATGTTCACTGTCATCCCCTTTTTCCTCCTTCTCTGACATCAGAGCTCTGAGACTGTAGGAGTGAAGAGTACGGATTTTTCTGTGGGGGCAGAGAGGGGGGAATCCAAAATCAGGGCTCCATCTCGGATGGGGAGATCCAATGTTTCCTGTGCTCCCTGGGATGCCATCACAAAGGCCCATAGGATTGCAGCCCAAGGCTGTGGTTCTCCCTCTCTCATAATACCCATGAACCTCATTGGTGGGAGATACAGGACAGATAAAAGGAAGAACTTCTTAATCCAGTGCATAGTTATAAATTATGGAATTCTCTACCACAATACATAGTGATGGCCAACAATCGGGATGGCATTAAAAGGGGGTTATACAAATTCCTGGAGAAGGCTATCAATGGCTACTAGTCCTGATGGCTATATGCTACCTCCAGAATCACTTGCTGGGGAACGTGAGAAGGCAATGCTGTTGCACTCATGGCCTGATTGTGGGCCGGGCCGGGCAAAGCTGGTAATAGGCCCAGGCCAGATGGGAAATGTAGGCCCCATTTATAACTGCTCATTAAGTATTTTTTAAATCAGTTATAAATACATATGAACTAGAACGATTTATAAAAATCGATTGATGGAGCCTTTTGTGATTGCTCTCAGCCCCATTCATGTGTGTTTGTCTCATCTCTGCTGGAGATGGGGGGTGAAGACACCTTGGCTTTTTGGCTGTCTCAAAATGGAGTCACTACTGCTCAATCACAGGAGAGCTACTTCATAAGAAATCTTTACCAAATCTAGACCCTTTGCCTCTAACCGGGGGGACTTGGAGTTGGCCTCCTCAAAATCGTAGGCCCATGCCAACTGGCCCCACTGGGCCCTCCTCTGCCCAGCCCTGATTGTGGGTTTCCAGTCAACATCTGTTAGCCACAGTTTGAACAGAATGTTGGACTGGGTGGAACCTTGGTCTGATTCAACATGGCTCTTCTTATGTTCTGTGCATGCTCATTTTGAAGCGAAGTCTGTGGAGATAAACTAGTTTTGCTTCCAAATAAATGTGCAGGACTTCAATGTAAGAGGGTACAGTTTATTTAGTAGCAACATGTGCCAAGTAAGGTTTGTTTGGGGAAGGAAATTAGGACTAAACAAATATTTTTTTCTTTAGGAATTGCCACAGCCTTTACAACAATGCCTGTATTAACATAATTAAGCTAAAATAAAATATAATATATATTATAGCCCCCCAAAGGCAAAAGTAGTATCCGGTTAATGGATATCCTGAAAAATCCAGAACATATCTACACCACGAAAATGATCGATGCTTTTGTTAAGGTGCTAATTACTTAACGGACTCACGGAATGTTGCAATATATACATATATGCAGAGTATCATTTCATATTTATATATGTATATTTAAACTGATAAAGAAACAGGTTGAGATTGCTGAAGCCCTTTATAATTTCTAATCCATAAAATGAATTTAAAATATATAATATAAAACATCTAGGAGGAAAAAAATAAATGATCAAGTTTATGGTGTGTGTGTGTTTACGTAATATAGAAAACATTTCCAGTTCTTTCCTTAAGAATGAAGCATTCTTCATTGGTTGGAGTCTAGTTTCTGCACCTCAGTAAGATGCCATGTGTACCAGAGAGCGTTTAAACAACTGCGCATAGTGAGAAAGTTCCGTCACTCGGTCCACCATGTCTTGTAAAGATGCTGTGCTGGGATAATTCAAGGCAGCCATCTTGGTTGACATGACAATGCTTTTAAGCAATTCGCAAAGCTGGTTGCTGGAGTTCATGATGCTGTTGCGTATTTCCTGAGTCGTCAGCTGCCTCGTCAGTGTATCTCCAATGAACACCAGTTTGTGAGCGCTTAAGATGACGAACTTGCTATGAGCAACGAAGATCCTCGGTGGCTGCGCGGCACTGATGCAGCTAAAGAAGGCATCGATGGCATTTAAGAGAGAAATGAAATGAGTCTCGCACTGGTCTGAGTAAAACAAAAGGAGCTGCCTTTCTTGAGAGGCCACCAGGCTGTTCACAGGGGAAGGGCCCTGAGGCGGCTTCCATTTTGAGATGTCGTTTTCCACGGGCTTTGTGATTTCCTGCTCCAGCCACTGGAACTGATTCAGCTGAAAGGCAAGCAGAAGAGTCAATGCCACATGTACTACTCTCAGTGCAGGATGCAGCACCATTCCCTTTAATAGTGAAATCAGGGGGTTGAGTGCTGGGACGACTTGGGGCCAAAATGTCACCATGGAGAGACAAGGCAGGGATGGGCATGATCGGGGGAAGCCCGAGGAATACAGAAGTACACAATATTTTTTAAAAAAAATGCTTTTATGCCATCTCTTTTGGATTGTAAGTCTGCAGGCAGGGACCGTCATGTGCCTAGTCCGTGCCTAGTACATTTTAGGCAATCTATTTATTTATTTATTTATTTATTACTCTAACCCAGTGGTCCCCAATTAGCTAAGTACTGTGGAACCCTTGTTTTTCAAATGCCAAGCCATGGACCCCCTCCTTTTGAAAAATTTGTTATCTCTATGGTAGTTACCTGTGCGAAGCAATTTTCTGGAGAAAATAAGGGGCAGCCCCTAATAAGCAAAGGATTTTAGGTATACTAAAAAAACAGACCATAAAATTTGTAATATTTGTGATATTACCACGCAAAAATGACAATGATTTATTTAGGAATATAAAGACGAATTTAATTTTACTAACATCTAGTTTACAATTGAACAAATTTTGACATGTCTAGCAGCTACTAAACCTAAATGTGATGGGAGAAATCATGCCTCTTTTTGTCCCGAACAATCCCTTCCACATCCGGTTCAATATTTCCTAATTTTAATCTCAAATCTGGATCAACATTGAGCTGATTTCTATGCTTGTTCTTCATATAACAAAATGTCGAAAATGTTTGTTCACAAAGATATGTGGAACAAAAGGGAACTAGATGTTTCAAAGCTTTTTCACCTAACTTCTTATAATGAGGAAAAACCTTCACCCAGAATTGGTCCAGTCTATATTCTTTGAAAAATGATCTCAATGAACCATCACATGTCACGTCAACAAGTGCATCTTGCTCTTCCTCAGGTAGAGTTGTTAGTTGTACATCACCACATTCAAAAGGATTCCTTCTCCATGAGTTTTCAGGATTAGGTGCAGGGAAGTAATCTCTGAAGCTAGTCGCTAAATCATGGAGGTGCTCAGTGGTGTTATATTTTACTTCTGGTAGGAATTCGTCATCAGTGGACTCCAGAAATGAATGGTGAATATGTGAATGGTGCCATGGACCCCCTGGGTGGGTTATGCAGACCCCCTGGGGTCCACGCACCACCAATTGGGAACCACTGCCCTAACCCATAGCTGAAGCTCTCTGGGCGGTTTACAAAAGTTAAAAACAGTGAACATTAAAAAGTACAGAAAAAGTTAAACCATCAAAAGCATAAAAACAACAATATCCATTTAAAAAACAACAGTTCCGGGGTCTGTTAAAAACAAACAAGCTCAGCCTATGTTGTTAAATGCTGTTAAATGCCTGGGAGAAGAGAAAAGTCTTGACCTGGCGCTGAAAAGATAACAATGTTGGCGCCAGGCGAGCCTCATCGGGGAGATCATTCCAAAATTGGGGGGCCACCAATGAAAAGGCCCTCTCCCTTGTTGCCATCCTCCGAGCTTCCCTCGGAGTAGGCACTCAGAGGAGGAACTTAGATGTTGAGTGCAGTATATGGGTAGGTTCATGTCGGAAGAGGCGTTCCATCAGGTATTGTGGCCCCAAGCCTTGTAAGGCTTTATAAGTCAAAACCAGCACCTTGAATTGGGCTTGGAAACGTACAGGCAGCAAATGCAAGAGGGCCAGAATTGGTCTTATATGATCGAACCTTCTGGTTCCAGTCATCAGTCTGGATGCTGCATTTTGCACAAGCTGCAGCTTCCGAGCCGTCTTCAAAGGCAGCCCCACATAGAGGACATTGCAGTAATATGGGATGATGATGATGATGATGATGATGATGATGATGATGATGATGATGAGACTGAGCATGATTGGTAGCTACCAACAGATGTGGAATGTGGAATGTTCTTTGGAAAAGAAAAAACAGAAAACCGCAAGGGGAGAGGGAAGAGTGAAATAGCTTGCTTGGACCCCTTACAGCTCACAGTATTCTGGAGGAGGCCATTACTGGTTGATGGGAACCCTGAAGAATGGAAGCACTCCTGCCGGCGGTGAGGTCGCACTGCAACATGTTGTTGCAGCTCCCCCTTGCTCTAACAGTAATTTAAAGCCCTGCTTTGCTTTTGATAATAAGGCAACCTTTTGGTATTCCAGCCCTTAAATTACCTTGGCAGTCATTGATATAAATAAACATAATAACTATATTTTTGGGAAGCCAAAAAAAAAAGTGCATGTCAGTTTAGTGCTGACTGGAAGACTTAGTGCAGGAATGGAGAACTGTGACACAGGCCTAATCAGTGGAGGTTCCCTCTCTGGGCTGTTGAGGCTTGGGCTCCCTCCGTGGGCCCCTCCCAAACCCAATGCTGAGGAATGTAAAGGAGAATCCCCTTGTTATCTCCAATGACAGATCAGAGATAACAAGGGGATTGTGGCCGAGTGCGCTCTGTTTGTCCTTTGCCTGTCCCACAGGGGGAGGGGAGGCACAAACAAAGATGGCAGCACACCTGGATTGTCCTTCCCGGCCCTATCCCCTAACATCATCTGCCCCATTAGGGGGAACCCAGCCCACAGAACCAGTATGGTCTCTCACTCTTGACTTATCAACTAAAAATTACCAGCATATTTTGACAACCTGCTTCCTTTTAGCCCAACATTTCTGTGCCCCACCCTCCATTTTAACAGCATTTGTTCAGGGCTCCAGTTCTCCAGAAAGACAGCCCCACACATTCTCCATTCAGCACCAGCTTCCCCTTTTGCTCTCCTGCCATTTTGGATGCTGCCCCTGTGGGCCTTTACCTGATGGTGCTCCAGCTGCATCTTGTTCTGCTTGATGATATTTTCTTTTTCTAGCAGCTCCTTCTGCTGTCTTTCAAACTCTTCTTTGCCCTGAACGTTGAAGAAACGAAAAGCCTGACATTACAACCAGTGAACTTAGCTATTTATTACAGAGCCGGTATTTCATTACGTTCTCACTGTAGTTTCTGTTTCCATTGAAGAGAAAGTATGTGAGAACAGTAAGGACTCACAGTTAGAAATGATCTGAATAAAAGGAGCTGCACAGGGTAAGGATTTCAGGTGACCGACGAAAATGGGTTGGAGGGGAAAGGAGAGAATTTGGACTCTGCTGCCATTTGCCTGAGGGCTTCCTTTTTTATTCCCATTGAGCAGTTTAGCAAGAGAAAGAAAACAGCCTGTTACTACTAGGCAATACCCCAGCCTTCCTCAACCTGGTGTCCTTCAGGATTACAATTACCGTTATTTTCAGCCAGCGTAGCCAAGGGGATGGTGGGAGTTGTAGTCTAAAACATCTGTAGGATACTATGTTTGGGAAGGATATCATACCCCCAAGAGCTGCAATCCAGAAGATGGGCGTTAGCGTGGGATTTCGGCCTCCCTGTGGAGCTAGAATTGGAGGTGAGGAAGAGCCAGGAAGTGGTGGTGACCATCAGCTAGGAAGTGAGAGAACAGAACAGGGCAGGGCCAGTCCAGCCCAAGACATTTTGCTGCCTGAGACAAAGGGCCAAAATGGCACTCCCTCTCCAGGCAATGCTGACTAGACCAGCAGTTGAATCTTATTTCAGAACTGGTGAATGGATAACATTATCCACTGAATTGATTTAGGGGTTCCAGGCTGGCTTAAGGGTTCCAGGCTGGTTTAGGAGCTACATCCATCTGTCTTCCAACAGAGGGGAACAGCTGATGAGCTCATGAGGACGGCCGGGAGACTGTTCCTGAGCATGGTCACCTCACTCTGCCTAATGGTAGGGCTGGCTCTGGAACAGGGCCCGTAATTACGCATATAACCGGAGCTGAAAATATCTCTGAAAGGTCCTTTCAATAACATGGGGTATGTTATTGGCACCAAAACAAGTACAATGTGGAAGCCAGGTGTATGTTTAATGGGCCGGCATTCCAGGGCTGGGGCATCACCACAGAGCAGGCCCTCTCTTTTGTAAATGTTAAATGTACTTCTCTTATGGAAGGAGTACAGAGAAGGGTATCAGGGCCACCCAAAGAAATGATTTGGCGGTGGGCTCAGGACTGGCAAAAAGAAGCAATTAACTACCAGTAGTAGAAATGCGGAAGACCATTGTTATTTCGGGAGTTAGTTGGGAACAAATAGCTCCTTCGCATGTCTAGACTTCTGGTTGTTGCTTTTAGTGGTTAGCTCAGCTTCCCTTCCCATTAGTTCCCAGAGCTAATAGTATAGTAGTATATGTGTCTCTGGGATCCTCCCAATTCAGAACCTCAACACAGGCTGATTCAGAAAGAGGGCTGCGTAAGCCAAGCCGTTGGAGCACGTTCATTACTGATTAAGGGGGCTCCCAGTGACTGAAAGGACATATGCGTATGTTCTTGTTTTGAAGTAGATTGCAGCAAGTATGGCGTTCTGATGTCTTCTGCTTTAATTGGGCTATTCATTTGCTTGTGTTTAATAAAACCTTTAGCCTTTGCCCATGAGCGTGTTCGTTGTAACCTGAAATCTAAAAAGAACGGTTGGCTCTTGGGAACACGTTGGTGCAATCCATCCCAAGTTGTGGAGACAGCCACTAGTTAAGGGGCAATTAGAGAGAAAATGGCTCCATCAATGATGATTCTCCACTGCAGCGAAAAGGAGCTTCCATGCCTTGAAATACCAGTTGCTGGAGACAAGGAGCAGGTGAGGGCTGGTGCCTTCATGCTCTGCTTGTAAGCATCCCAGAGGCATCGGAATATTCTCCCATGTGATGTTTGAGAGGAGCTATAGCTCAGTGTAAAAAAGCACATGCGTTGCATGCAGAAGGTCCCAGGTTCGATCACTAGCTTCTCCAGGTAGGAGGAGGAATAGAATCCACCTGAAAACCTGGTGAGCTGCTACCAGTCAGTGTCGGTGATACTGGGCTAGATGGACCAATGGTCTTGACTCAGTATAAAGCAGCTTCTTATGTTCCTATGTAGTTTTAAAGGAAAGGAAAGGAACCTCTTGTGCAAGCACTGAGTCATTACTGACTCTTGGAGGGACGCCAGCTTTCGCTGACATTTTCTTGGCAGGCCTTATAGCGGGGTGGTTTGCCGTTGCCTTCCCCGGCCGTGATTACCTTTCCCCCAGCTAACTGGGTACTCATTTTACCGACCTCTGGAGGATGGAAGGCTGAGTCGACCCAAGCCGGCTGCCTGAAACCAGCTTCTGCTGGGATCAAACTCAGGCCGTGGGGAGAGTTTTGGCTGCAGAAACTGCTGCTTTACCACTCTGCGCCACACGAGGCCTCCTAAAAACACACAGGCTTCCCTGGCCTGTGAGGGACTCTGCTACTGCTCTAGTTAATTGTTTATGGTGCTGTAATGTTTTTTTAAAATTGTGTATGATGTTTATATTGCCATACTGTACTTTATTCTGAACCACTTAGGGATTTCAATCAATGAAGTAGTTTAAAAAATGAATAAATAAAATAATGAATGAATGAATGAATAAATAACATTGGGCTGGCTGGGAGAGGAACGATGGACGTGGCCTGATCCAGGAAGGCAGGTCTCCTGCACAACTCACCTGCAAGTGGACATAATCGTAATCATCCATCCAGCTCTTTTCTGAGCCATCGCTGCCATTGCACTGGTAATACTGGTCTTTAGACAGAAGCGGTGGCAGGGAAGTGCAGGGATCTTGGCTTTTATCTCCAGGATGCAAGGTCAGGGCCTGAGGGCAGTCGTACACGTAATCTGTAGCTGGCATAATCCTCTCTGACATGTTTTTCGTGTCGGAGTTGCAAGGCCCTTGCTTGAAGAGCGCCTCAGCGTTGACACTGATGCTGGTGGTCAGCTGCTTAGCATCATCCGGGATCGTCCTGGCCACCATAACAAACCGATCCAGGTCATCGCATTTGTTCTGGGGTTTGTTGAGCGCCAGGACGTTCAAGGACCAGCTGCAGTTACTCAGGTCGCGGCTCGTCTGGGTCAAAATCTGGTGGGAATCGTCCAACCTCTGCAGCTCCCTCCTCATTTTATTGTAGAGACTGAGTTCGGAGAGGAAGGAAGCGTTGGCTGTCGCCCCTTTGGCAAAGTGAAGGTAGTCGACCAGAGACTGCTCCACCTTGTCGACAGCAGTGTGGACCTTGTTCATGTGTTTCTCCATGTGCTCGTAAGACCGCCAGTCAGGGCCGACGAAGGCCATTAAAGCGGAGACAGCGGCCTCCATGGTGTTCTGATGCCAGTAAAGCCTCTCTATGGCCGTGTCGGGATCCAAAGTGAGTTTTTTGTCCTGGGATGGAGTGCTGGAAAAAGAAGATTCCTTGGACGTTGTGGAAGAGGTGGACATATTGCTTCGGGTGCTCCCTGTGCTGGAAAAAGACAACCTGTTCATCCCGTCGGTCACATCCTGCAGTCTTTTAGTGTCCTGCGTGACCTGGGGAGGCACATCATACACACCCTCTTTTCCTTCGGGGTTTAGACTCTCTCCAAATCCCAAGTGCTGCCCAGGGAATGGGACTCCTCGTGGGGTATCATAGACATCCGTCTGGGGAGGTATCTGCTGCCCAACAAACTGGGCTTGGTGGCTCACTGGGACATCATACAGGCCTTTTGGGTGTGGTGTGAGGTCCGAAGAGGCAGCTGGGTTGTAATGGCATTTCTGTCCGGGTTCTTTTGCAGCTGTTTTGGCCATGGGAGGAGGGACGTCATACACGCCTTCTGGTCTTGTCTCAAGCTTTAGGCATGTGGCTGAATCAGGCGAGCATCCTCGGGGATCTGTGTCATCTCTGCATGCAGAAGGGGGAACAGCATAGACCTGGAACATAAATTGCAAAGCAGTGAGCCTTAGAAAGGCATTGTTCCTATAAAGTGGGGTTTAGAGCCCCCAGTAATTTCTTACAGCAGTATCTTATGCTGCCCACTGGCGCAAAGGAGAGCTAGCGGTTTTAAAAGCAACCCCAAACAAGTGGAAAGTCTACTTTCTGGAACGGGGCAGGTCAGAGAGCTCGCAGAAAGAAGTTTGGCTGACCTGTCCCAATCTCGAAACAAGCTTTTCCCTTTGTTTCTGGAGTTGCTTTTAGAACTTCTAGCACTAGGTCCCACTAACGCAATGGAATGAGCAGGAGCACAGCAGCCCCACTGGATACTGCCCTGAGAGAAGACACCGTGAACATGGGAACATCTCCATAAATGGTTATACTATTCTCAAAGGAGGTCAATGCACACTTTGCTATTGCGGAGTGATCTCTGGCTGACAATGGCCATGCCCTGTGCCTCCCCAGCAAAACCCACGTGGGCTGGATGTATGTATGTTGTGTCTGTTTCTCAGTGTCTCGGGAGGGTTGGTGCCAGTGTGGGAAGATGTGATGGTTCCTCTTCAGCACTGTTGGCCAGTACATCATATATCCTGGCCACATGGAAGCAAAGATTGGTGGGGCGCAGTGTATGGAGGAGCACAACTTGCCTGGCAGACACCTCGCACAAAACGACAGCAGAGGGACATCATCTGATATTATGCAAGGGTGGGTGTCTGCCATGTATGGTGGCCCATATTCTGCCAGGGGCGCATCCTAGCTGGGTGGGGGCAGTAAATGGGTTGGCCAGAGAATACTGAGGGCTCCCTTGCTGAAGAAGATGCCCATCAACGGTTTAGGAGAGTTTACTGGCACTAATATGGGCCTATAATTGAAATGACAGAAGTGAGTCAGGAAGTATCTTTTGCTGAGTTTGGGCCTCGACGGCAGCAAAAATCAAAGTCTAAAGTTCTCAGGGTGTTGTTTGCACCCACCAAAGCCAGGAAGGGAGATCAGGGAAGGCCTGGGGACCCAGGATGTCTCCCAAATCAGGAAGAGTGTAGCAAAGGGATAACTCGACGTCAATCCCCCATTATTCAAACCATACAGATATTGACACGGTCATCGTAATGCTTTGTGGCAATGACTGTTATGCACCACCTCACAGCAGTGCTGATCACACAAGCGGGCTGCATGTGAGTTGCACGTCCTGATGTCAAACTTACACCCCGGTTTGCATCCATGCAGTGTAAGCAACCACAGCTTGCGCAGGGCCAATGAAGGAACCTGGGTGAACCCCTCTTAGGCCAGGGATGGGCAACGAGTGGCCCTCCAGATATTGTTGGACTGCAATTCCCATCAGCCCTAGCCAGCATGGCCAAACTTGAGGGGTAATGGAAATTGCAGTCCAACATTATCCAGAGGGCTATGCAGTCCCCATCCCAGTCTTAGGTGAAACAGACAGGCACAATCAGCCCATTGCATGTGTGCAGCTTTTAACTCTAATTACAAGAATATCTTACACAAGGCTAGTAATTATACTCCGACGTTTATCTTTATAGCAGTTTTTTAATAAATAAATAAAAATAAATGAGCTACAAGCTTGAGGGGAATGTTTCAAGGGCTAGAGTTCAAAGCCCTCCCTGCTCTTCCCCCACCTCCTTTTCAATCCCAAATGTGCTTTTTGTTTAAACATGCCTCCAACCCAGCATGAAATTACATGTTTGCTTTAAACAGAGCAGCAATACACTCACCCCTTTTGCAGGAGGAACGTCGTAGACCCCTTGAGACTTCAGATCACCCATCTGAGAAGCTTGCGCAGCACCTTTAAATGACGCAGGAGGGACATCGTAGATCTAAATACGCAAAAAGGAAGCATCGTGATGAACGGCCATTTCAAATATAGTCAACCCCAATCCTGTCCGCCGTTTGCTTGGCAATGGTCATGTATTCACCCTGTAATTCCTGTTACAAACAGGATGAGGTTTGGGGTTTTACTCTCTGTTGCATAGCTTTCTAAACACAAACACATACATATCAAGCCATTTCCAGACCAGAAATGGCTTGATAGAGAGCCATGAGTTGGGCAACTAGTGGCTCTCTGGGTGTTTTGATCCACTGCTCTCTTACCCCTCACCATTGAATGTGCTGGTTAGGGCTTCCCAGTTCTCCAGTAAGGCGCCTGGGTGGCTGTCTATATGTGTTCAAAGCCCCGCGGTGGCTGTGAATCGGTGCTGCGTCCGTTATACGATGCAACCGCAGATTCACAGCCATCGCGGGGCTTTTTCCACAAAGCTGCGTGGTTAAAAAGTCGGGGACTTATCCTGACTTTTTTGTTGGGATTGAGGTCACCTCGGCTCTTCTGCCATCTGACCTTGCTCCATGGCCAACCCAGGGGGCATTCCGGGAGGATGGTGACCAGCAATTGGTTTCCAAAAGCCAGGAAGAGGGCGGGGAGTTGCGGGTTTGTGTGGCTCCAGTACCCGGATGACCACCAGAAACACTGCGCTCCGACCAGGCATGGGGATTACCCGATGTCACCCCGCAGGAGCGAAACTGTGGGGTTTAGGAGGAGCGCAGCACCAAAGTGGTGATGTGAAGGCAGGGCCCAGCTGTAATGACAAGCGGAATATTTTTAAGTTCAACCATCTGAGCTGACTTGTTTAACATCTGAGTGACTTGACACATTTCAATTTGTAAATTAGCACTTGAATTTCCTCTCCTTTCACCTTAGGGCAAAACTATACATTACACTATTCTCACTTTAAAAAACCACAATAATGTGTTTGAACCGATCATATTTATTCATGAAGAAAAAGCAGCTGTGAGGACCTGACACAGAACATCCTCCAATCTGAACTAGGATCACCCTGTACCAGTTTCCTGTTGAAAATTCCCTCCTCACCCCATTATTATTCCCCCATTCCCATGGCAAGGCATGATTTACTGCAAAACAGCAGCTATTTTCAGCAAGACTCTGGTGCAGGCAGGGCCTGTTCAAGCAAGCTTTTTTATTATTATTTTAAAGCCTGAATAATTTTTCAATGTAGTTTGGCTCTTGGTTCTTCAGACACCGACGCTGGAAAAAATGGTTCAGGTGTATCTGTCCAAGGTCTTCATGCAGCGATTTTCTGGCTGATTTTCTGCTTCCGATGTATTTAAAGAACACAACAGAAGCAAATAAGTAAAAGTCCCTTTTGCTTACCTGTGGATTAAGCGCCCAGCACCTAACTGGCCTATGAACTTTAAGCAGAAAGTTCCCTAAACTGTACTGCTGCCCTCAGAGCTTTTTCCATGGGAAGCGGAGCAGAGCTCCAGAGGTTGGAAGAAATCCAAGGTAGACTTCTCTAAGCTGGCCTGCTCTAGAGGTGTTGGACTACAAATCACACCATTCCCAGCCAGCAGTAGTCCAACACATATGGAGGGAGCCCAGTTGGGGAAGGCTGATCTAAGGGGCGATTTCCCCAAGCTCTTAGCAGGGGGTTGCAGTGAAACATGGCTCTCCAAGGAGCCCTGTCAGGTGCACAGCTTGATATTTCCACCCCTGGTTTATTGAAGTGGAGGCTGGTGGCTTCTATTTCATCGGGCTGTGAGTCCATGCTGGGTTTCAGTCAGAACCAGCCAAAGGGTAGTGTCCAATGTTAGTCCTATGTAGAGTAGACCTGTTGAAAGGAATGAGACTTCAGTTAGTCAAGACTAACTTAAGTCCCATTCATTTCAATGGGTCTACTCTACGTAGGACTAAGATTGGACACTACCCAGGTACTGTGCAACCCTAGTCCCAAATTAGGTCCAGCATCTTGGGTAGCTCCTTTAGAGTTCTGGCTGGTTCTGACTGAAACCCAGAATGGATTCACAGCCTCACCAAAATCAGAGCCACCAGCCTCCACTCACTCTCACACCATAGAAAGTATCCTTTCGAGAATGAAGACATTCTAGAGGAATATATCTACCATGATGGTGTGGGACAAGCCAGCAGAAAACCCGCCAGCCCCAACCAGGTGCCCTCCAAATGGGTTGAACTGCAACTCCCATCATTCTCAGCCAGATGCTGACTGAGAATGCTCGGGGTTGCAGTCCAACACCTCTGGAGGATACATCTTCTGATTTGGACTGAAGAAAAGTAATACATGTGTGAAGAAGAGGCAAAGATCCGTCCCAATCCTCGTTAGCCTGGACAACCTTGAGCAAGTTAACTCTTATCGCTCAGCCCAAATTGTCTCAGTGGGCTTGTCATGGAAACATTTAGGCAAGGACATTTATTGTGCCCCATCTATGCCCTTGGCCTTGGAGAGTTCCCCAAAGATGTCCAAACAAAGTGGCCCCTGACCCAGGACTTGATCCTTTGATGCTTGTGATTTATCTCAAGGGGTAGCCTCCCTGCCCCCATCGCCCCTCAAGTATGGACACAGCTGCTGATGGTAATTGATGCCTAATCCCTAGCAATTTTCATGAGGTGTGAATCAACCCACCCCACCGTCGTCCTGGCGCTGTTCCACTGAGATCAGCACATGTGCGACTCCATCACCTGTCCCCTGGATCTTACGAAGTGGAGCTGGACGGGCTGCGTGAGCTGTGCTGTTTTGGGGGTGGGTGGGGATTAGGCCTCCACAGGCACAAGCACATTTCAAGCAGGGCCCATTGCGGAGTTTAGTACTCAAGATGAGTTCTGATGTTAGGAACATTGGAAGGCGCCATGTACTGAGTCCTGCTGTTACATTTGCATTAAGTGTGGTTTAATTACAACCTACTAATGTTCGTTCTTGTCATACAGAGATTTCTGAGCTGCTTCTTGCATTCTTAAGAAGCAATTGGACTGATGTTAATTAGGGATCTTGTTTATTTACAGTACTTGCATAAGCAAGTTCTGTTGGGTGTACATATACTATAGTAAAAGATTTATATTTGTAATTCTCTGAATGCATAATTTTGCTTTTTTGAAATATACATCACTTGGGGGTGATGTGTACTGATTTGTATGGATGGTGTTATACTGAGCCAGACGTTGGTCCACCTAGGCCAGTATTGTCGACACTGACTGGCAGTGTTTCTCCAGCATTTCAGGCAGGATTCTTTCCTAGCCCTACCTGGAGATGCCAGGGACTGAACCTGTGGCCTTCTGTTTACAAAGCAGGCCCTCGACCTCTAAGCTACTGTCCCTCTCCTATGTTGAAGTCGTAGCGAATGAGAGAGGGGAAACTGGCTCCTTCCTCTTAGGGTATTCTTCAAGTACATGCCTACATGGTGTGCGTATAATACAGGTTCCTGAAACATGCAAGATCTCTCTCTCTCTCTCTCTCTCTTTCCAATCACTATAGAACATGGTACGTATAGAAGAGGAAGGCTATGGCTCCCACAATTGTTTACAGGGCACACCACTGATACATGCAGAATAAAAGGAGGGCTGCTCTATCATACAAGTGTGCTGCTGCACTGCTTGGAGTGCAATTCAGTTCAAGGGGCACCTACATGCTATATCTCACATGTGTGAACTGAACATTCTTCCCCCAACCCCCTGAGATGACCCAGCGGTTACTGAGAGCCACCCTCTCTTTTTGTCAGGATATCCTCATGCTGCGAAAGTGGGAGGAGGACCTGAGCCAGCTCTGTATAGAACAGGGACGGGGAATCTCTGGCCTGAGAGCCTAAACTGGCCTGCGGAGGATCCGCATCAGGCCCGCAGAGCCTCCTTGGGTTCCTCCAGCATGGGAGGCTTAGAGAAAGACAAAATGGCGGTGGGGCAAGTTGACATCTTTCAGCATGCAGAGGATCTGGTGGGGAGCAGTTCCGTTCCTCACCCAAATATAGTTTTTCACTCCTGGTATAAAGGAAGTACACCCTAATTCTAGGCCACGGCCATCTAAGTAAGACCTGCAGTTTATACCTGGAACCCATTTCTCTTACACGAGGGAAAGAATTTTAACTGAGAAATAGCATCTGGGGGAGAGCGGATGTACAAAAGGCAGAATGTTTATGGTCTTCAAGTATTCTGTGTGACCATTTGAATAGATTGTATCCATTAGAAAAGAGGCACAGATTGTCTATTTTTGAGCCTCTCAGTGTCTAGTGTACGTATAAAACTGTCCGGACATCTAAAAAATGGAAAAAAGCTATCTTGTCAAAAATAAAATAAAATAAAACATTTTTGATTTGGAATGAGAGAACCTAATCCATGCTTAGGAAATAGATAAAATGTCAAGACCTCGGCTGCAGATTAATTTCAGTGCTGTTGACAGTTTTATTTAATACATACCCCTTGGAGAGGACGGACCGGTGGGATATCATAGGTATCCTTCTGGTATTTGGTAGGGAACTCGTAAACATAACCTTGTCCTGACCTGACTGGAGTTACTACCTATGGGTTAAAAGAGAAAGACAGGAAAACATAAATATTGAGGCACTTAGCCAGGCTCAGGCAGAACATTTTAAGAGTCTCCGTGCAAGCATTTATTTTACTGATTGATATACTTTCCCCGACAATTTTAATAGTGAAAAAACCTCATCATGTATTTTGATAGCAAAATATATATCCCAAAACTTGTGGATAGCAGACCATTTCCATTCTTTTTCACATTAGGGTGCACTCCTCTGCATGTTTAGACAGAAAAAAAGTTCTACAATTCCTAGCATTCTCCCGCCAGCCATGCTGGCTGAGGAATGCTGGGAGTTGTAGGATTTTTCTCTGTCTAAACATGCAGAAGATTGCACCCTGCTCTAAGATTATTTACCTCCCACTATTCAATCTGCTTGAATACAGAACAGATGCAACTTATCTGACCCACAGATGTTACAGGACCTGAATTTTGCCCAGCACTGGTGCTTACAGTGTGATTTTTGAGAATGGGGGCTGGGCTTAAATTCAAGGTGTGTGTTTGTGTGTGGAGGGGGAGAGGTTCCAGTGACTGGCTATCTATGAGCAGCGTCACACATTTGATGCTTCAAGTATACACTTAAGCAAAATGTGAATGAGACAGATATCTCTGTGTTAGGAAACATGCATCATAAAGGGACACACATTGACCCTGTTGAGTCATTGGTTGTCATTATGTGTGAACCCTGCAGCATGGGTTGTTAACTATGGACAATCTAGAGTTCACAACCGAACAACAAACCATGGGTTCTATTTCTTGGTTCTTTGCGGTTGTTCACAACCCATAGCTAAACAATAGTGCATGTTTCACGTGTAACGACAACCCACGATTCAACGACATACTTAACTCATGCTCTGGGTTGTTGTTACATGCAAACTAGGCTATTAGAGAGCCATTCGTTCCAGCTCCCCACAGTGAAAATCTAACTATAGTGTCTGTGACAGATCCATTGCCTGTTCCAAGCCAGTATTTCAAAATTAAATACAGACTTGTCCACCCCAGGACTTACACTAGGCTGGAAAACAAGGAGGACTCAAGCTTTTTGACAGGCTGTATGCCAGGAAGAGACCTAAATAATACACTCTACACCAGTTCAGCTTATTCAGCATCCAATTTTGTATCCTTAAAGAGCCTGTGGGCCAAACTAGATGACATACCACTAATAATTGCATGAATGGCTTTCCAAATGTAAATTGCATATGTGGTGGGCCCAATATGAACTGAACTGGGTCCTTAGCACTGGGCTAGGAGGGGCTGGATTGGGCCCCTGCACCAGCTTTTGCCCCAGTGCAAACAGGAGGTTAGGAGAGATCTGGATCACAGAGCGTGGCGAGGAGGAGAATGAAGTTCCCCTAACCCTCATCCCAGTGTCCTGATCTGAATCAGGCCCTCCACATCTGCAATTTGCTTTTTAGTTGTATGAACGGCATCCCATCCACTTTGGCAATCAGGTCCTCTGATCCCAAAACTTAACCTTTAAAAAAAAAAACTGCATTGATACTGTGAAGGAGGACCTCCTCCCTCCACCTCCTCACCTCAGTTTTGATATGTTCTAATAAACTGTCACCATGGTTTCAAATGAATCTGGATTATCAAATGCTTTACATCTGGAATGAACATCTGCATGGCAAACCTTCAGTTCAGGGCAACTTAAAAATATTATAAAGCCATCTATAAACAGAGTTTACAGAAGACACTGATATTCCATAAAAATAAATATTATTTAGCCTCACCGTTTTTTAAAGCTCAGGCATAGAACCAAATGATGCCAGATTGTGGGTTGCTAAGAAGTGTTGCTTAGTTTAACAGAGGAGGGCTTGAGATGAGAACTGCTTTATTTTCCTTGTAAGCACTCAGCAAACCCTAACCCCCACTGCAACTGAAGGCAGGAGGTTAGCTTAGCGAGCACACAGCTCTCCTTGAACGCCTCATTGCCACCTCCCAGTATCTGCCACCTGAGGCGATTGCCTCACTCTGCCTAATGGTAGGGCAGGCCCTGCTAGAGGGAGTAGGATTATGGGAATTTAGTTCAGCACATCTAGAGGGTGCTAGGCTGGAGGAGGCTTTTGTAGTAATTACAAATCTGCACACACCCCTCCACCCGCAAATAAAGCACTACAAGCTCTTTCAACCCTCTTCCTTCCCTTGAACACACACATAGTTTTGGAGCAGTGTTTTTCCTAAGACTGACAAATGGGCAACCTATCTACCTCATATCTCTCAATGGAAAGTTTATTATTAGCCTCACTATTAATTCCAACTACTAAGCGTCCTTGTTGCAGAAATGCTTTGGAACAAAAACGACTTTAAAAAAGAGAGCGGGGGAGAGAGGGAACACACATTTTACTACTTATCCCCCAGGGGACTCTTCATTTGCAGCGATTCTGTTTTACATAAATAACAAGTCCCTGTGGAGTTGCAAACTATCCTTTAGGAGAGCAGATCTGGCAAATTAGAAACAAAAGCCTCCTCCCCAGGCAGCCTTAAATTTTAATCCTCCTTCTCATGTAAAAACTTTGGCGTCAGGCTGCTTATACAAAGTATGGAGAAAAATGCTCAATCATGGCAAGCAAGCTGAAATGTGCTATTCTGGAACCCGGCCAAAGGCACTAGTAATCATATACATCCATGGAAAATCTAGTGAGGGATCCCCCCCTCCCCCCGTCCCAGCTGATTATGATTGCAGTGTAATACAGTAAGAAGAAGGGGACAATACTTTACATGAGCTTATACCTTTCCCCTCCTGTTTATAATGGACATGCACATGCAGATTGCTATGACAGACAGTTCAGAATAGGAGTGGGCAAACAAGCAATATTTGAGCTCATTAAGGTTCTCCGCATTCTTCCTCTAATCTTGTTTTGAATCGTTTGCATTCTCAAACATGAATGTTTCCCTTGACGCACACACACAACTGGAAAAAACATGCTTTTCTAAAAGTGCACATTTCCGCCCCATTGATTTTTTTGTGGGGAGGGGGTAATTTAAAAACGTGCATTTTCCCCAGATTAAAAAATGCACGTTTCCCTCAACAAGCCAAAGTGTGAAAATGCAGATGGGTGTGGGGAAGAATTCTTCATTTCATGTATGCATGTTGGCTGTTCATTACAAATGTACTTCTGATAGATGCTGTGAAGTTCCAGCTTGATAATATGACCTGCTTCACATCTCACAATATAGGATAAAATCACTGCAATCATCAGAGGTACGCTTATGGTGCATTCCACCGCTTTGGTGACATTTGGAAGTTTACATAAAAACCTGGATCAGCCCTATCATTTGGCAGAGTGAGGCAACCGCCTCAGGCAGCAGATGTGTGTGTGTGTGGGGGGGAAGCAGCAGTGGCAGCTCCACAGCAGTTACTCCTTAACCCCCCCACCTTTTCACTCTCTTGGAAGACAAAGTTGTGTGTGCCACATACCCTGTTCTGCACTCCCTAAATTAACTTGCTGCCCTCACGTGCAATAGATCAGTGGTCTTCAACTGGTCCAGACCCAAGACCCACCTCTGACTCCCAACTTGCAACATCGGACCAGTGCCCAACGTTTCTCCGTGCCCAATATAGCAGCAACAGCTTTGCTGCGACCCATCTTGACTGATCCCGCGACCCACCAGTTGTAGACCACTGCAATAGAGGATCCTATCCTGCTGAAGTGCTGAAGTAAGATTCAACTGTCCAGTCAGCTTCCATCTATGGGACGGAAGGGGGCACCATCTTGTCCTTTGCCTGAGGTAGCAAAAAGTCTTGGGCTGGCCCTGTGATTACCTCAGCGATCAAACCTGCCTCCTTTGGAAATTAACCAGAGCAGAGTCAAACTTTACTGGAGCAGCGTAGGCTGCTAACTCATGGCTGGATCACATGCTACGCCAGCGATAGCTGTTTGTTTGCTTGATACACATTTCTATGCTACCTTTAATCGTTGATTCCAGGGCTATGTACAATATATGGATTAAAATAAGATACAACGAGTGATAACAGCAAATCAAACAGCACAAGCAGGAGGAGGCGAGGGAGGAGGAGGACTCCACAAAAGGAGCTAAATGATTTTAAAGACCTCTTAGGAAGAAATGGTGTGGGTTGGGCAAATGTCAGCGTTCCCCCCCCCCCCCCCGTGCCAATGTTTTCCCTCCCTGGGGGCCTGGAGAATGCTGAGGCGGGAAGGAGCCACATCATTCCTCCAACCCACACGATTCCTTCCTACGAGGCATTGCCAGAACAGCATGGGTTTCAGCCACATGGACGCAGCTCTAGTAACTTGATGAATTTCACCTTTCCTAGGCCTTCAGAGTGTGGCCTTCAGACCAGCCTTCTCCAAGCAGGGGTTCTGGCTGGGGGATTATGGGAGTCGTAGTCCGAGTGCTGGGCTATATATTTAAATAAACAAAATCTAAAAGGCAGATTTTGCAATTTATTACTGAAAATAACAAGCTTCCAAAAAGGAAGGAAACAAGAAGCTTCCAAAAGGAAGGAAACAGGCAGAAAAGACACATTCTTTCCCTACCCGCCCTCTTTTCTTTTGACATTCTGGTATGAAGGAATTTGCTTCCGGAGAAATGTCAACGAACTGCAAGGTTGTCATTTCTCCCTCTTTTCTTTTAGAAGAATGCCTGTGGTCGTCTGGTTCTTGAAAATGCTGCATCTCAAAGCAGGGTTTTTACCTTGTTTATGTATTAACAGAACCAGATGGGGCACCCAAAATCTCTGTCTCTGTGTCTCTCACACACACGCCTGACAATCACCAAACACTGTGACCACTTCATTGATGCAGAACAACAAACGGAAGTAACAAGACTGGGTTCTGGTGAAATAAGCAAAGAACATATGTCAAACCTGGAATATAAAGAAATGCATGAGTTGGGTTTTTTTGTTTTTTGTTTTTTTAAAGAACAAAGCTGAACGTCTGGTGGAGTTCTTAGCCCTGCAAGAGTGGTGATTTGGGCTTTCTTTATGCCAACTCTGTGTTCTTTGACCAAGAAAAGTGCTGAGTATGCATGTACTCTGTCAAGCATCCAGCTCTGCGGTTCATTAAATCCCTTTTCCTTACACAAAAGTGGGGTAATTCCTTCCCATTCATTACCTAACATAGAAAAACAAGAGAGCATTTAGGAAAGTATGAAAAATGGCCTTGCTGGATCAGGGGTCCCCAATTATTATTTTTTTGCACCTGTGGGGACATTTGGGAATTTGAGAACCTGTTGTGGGCACCACCACAAAATGGCTTCCACAGAGGTTGTGGTTGGTCACATAACAGCTACCGTGGAAGTTTTTTTAAAATGGAAAGAATTTTTTTGTAGGGGACAGGGAGTGGAAAACTTTGTGGGTTCTGTTGGAGGTTTGCACATTGGGGATCCCTGATTTAGATGCTGTCTTGCTCTTAATTCTGCTATTGTTTAAACACTTTAAATCTTACAATTCTTTAAAACTATTTTTAAAAAAGCTTTTAAGGATGCAATCGTATGAATGTTTTGAAAGAAAAAACAGCAACCTACAACTCCCAACATCCCTCCAGCCAGCCATGCTGGGAATTGTAGGATTTATTTTTGGTCTTAATGTGCATAGGATTGCACCTAAATTGTTTTATGTTTTAATTGTAAGAGGCCTTGGGGGCCCTATTGGGGCCAAAAGGCAATTCACACATTTATCCATGAATAATAAATAAATAAATCTAGCCCAGCGGCTAATAACGACTTTCATGGGTTACTGCACTTGGAGGTGGGGTTTTAAGAAAGGCTTGGTGCTGTTATTATTTCAATTATAGTCTTCATTATGTTGTTTGCTCAATGGATTTCCAATGGAATGATCATTGTGGATTCATAGCAGCAGTGAAACAGACCAGAACCTGACATATCCCATTTAAACAGTACAGACCAGACTGAACACAGAATGTCCCTGCTACTTTTATGCCAAAACCCTCATAATGTTTAATATAAGGGAGAATTAAATATTCCTATTCTATATATATTCAATGTATGCATTTCATGTAGAACTGTTATCTATGTGGAACATGTCATTCTGTATACCGCCTTGAGTGTGTCTTTGGCACAGGAAGGTGAGATATAAATATATACATTCATATTAAAAAAAACCCTGAGGGCCAAAGTCCCCGCAGGACTATTTTGCAAGCTACATTTTAAAGACATGGGAAAAGTAACACAGTGACTGGGTTCAAACAAACACACTAATCCACACTCAGTGGTTGAGCGTGGGTTGTTGTTGAACCATGGGTGATTATTTATTTATTTTATTTCATTTCTATACTGCCCCACAGCTGAGGCTCTCTGGGAGACTTGTTGTTGGTTATCATGTTGTCTGATGTTTTCAGCATGGTGGCTTGTTAACCATGCAGTGTGGCTTATTTTTCTTGAATGACCCAACTTGAGAACCCAGGGTGGCTAACGAGCAGCCCTGATGAAACCACATTGGGTTCAGACAACATGATAATCCACAGTTCAACAGCAACCCTCCTTCAACCAATGAGAGTGGGGGCCTTGCTAGACCTGCCGGGATAAGCAGGCAGGGAGGCGGGGCGACGGCGCGCTGACGTTAGCGTGCGCCCCCCGGGCTTCCAGACGCGGGACGCGCAGGGACATGGGGATCCCTGCAGCGTCCGCCATTTTTCTTTTAAGTTTAAAGGGGCCACGTGCGGCCTGAAGACTCCGGAAAAGGTAAGCCGTTTTTTTTAGTTAACCCCCCCATCTGCTCCTGATCCCTTCCTGATCTTTCTCTCCCTCCATGTCCCGTGTGTCGTCTCTCCTTCTCCCTCCATGTGTGTGTGTGTTCTGTGTCGTCTCTCCTCCTTCTCCCTCCGTGCGTGTGTGTGCCCTGTGTCATGTCTCCTCCTTCTCCCTCCCGGGATCTCCCCCGGCCGATGGGCACAGCGCTCAGCGTTGTGGCCAGTCCACGGCTTTTTGTGGCTACTCGCGAGTAAGCGAGTAGCTGCAAAAAGCCACGGAAGTAGCTAGATGTTCTGCAGCTCCGGCCTCAGGCCGGAGCTGCAGAAAAGGCGCACCATAAGCAACTTCGCTTATGGCGCGTTAGAGGAGGCTTCAGTGCAGCCTGGGGCCGGATTCCCCTGTGTGTCATGTGGAAGCACAGCAGGGAAACCGGCTCTCAAGGCGCGCTAAGGCCTCGTCTAGCAACGCCCTGGGTTAGTGTATCATGTGAATCCAGCCTTGAACATGTTTATACCAGGCTGGCCAATCCTATCAGACAACACACCTCGACAGCCGCTCAGTCAAAAAGGAGTTTAGGTTGAAAGATGGTGACTTGCCCAAAGCCCTAGAAGTGTGCTTCAGACGTGTGCATGAGACCTGGCTCTCCTTAGCCTCCCACTCCCCAAACGCAACAACTCAACATCATAGTGGTTACGGAACATGGAGAAGTATGCTTGCTTAACCCTTTCTGAACATTCTTTAACAGCTACTTGGACTTCTATGTTATGGAAGAGTGTGAGGGAGCATCTCTTTCTCCTCAACACTAGGATGCTTTAAAACATTCTATTCTCCTACATTCTTTGAAATCTCTTTATGGCTATCGAAAGTTCAAAGGGAGACAATGACTTAACAAGAGGGGTCAGATCAGAGTATAAATATGGTCGACCTCTACCCCTGCCTCCATCTTTCGAGCGAGAATGGCAGAGGCAGGTGCATCGGATTAAAGGTTTTCTGATGAGGGTTCCTCCTCTTATATTTCTAGCAGTTGACCAAAGTCAGGTCCTGCTGAACAGCAGTTTCCAAAGAGAATATATTCACAAAAAGAATCTAATTAAAACTGATTGTTCTTAACAAAAGAACTCAGTGTTCTCTCCAGCCTTTCAGGAATGCAGCCACACTGAAACATGTAGCGAGTGAAGCTTATTATGAAACCTAGGTTAGGAATCCATGTTCACTAAAGCGGGTTGGGAGTCAGGTTTGATGAAATTTTGCTTAGTAAAAGGGTCATTTTGAGCCTGCTAAAAGAAAGTTCTTCACAAACTGATTACCCCAATGCTTTAAGAACCATCCAACATTTAAATGCCCAGTATTGATGGATCTCCTGACACGTTTAAGGATGGGTAAACATGCATAAAACCACAGAGACCAGGAATGGGGTGAATTCATAAATGGACATTTCTGCCATTCTAAGTTAGACATTTCCATTTTGTGTTGAGGAATAGTGAGAAGTTACCAAGAGGATAATTTCCATAACTGTCCTACTTACAACTACACACTTGTCGCTGTCCCCAACCTGGTGCCCTCCCGAGGTGTTGGACTACAAACTCCATAAACCCCAGTCAGCTATGTTTTCAACTGCTCTGTAACATCTTCACATATTACATTTTTAGTTGAAAAGCTATGATTTTTTTTCAAAAAAAGTGGAGACCTAAAAATATGTTTGAAGAGGTCCTGTTTTTGATTCAGAAGGACCAAGGGCTAAATTCAACTGTGGAGAAGCTCTCGGGGGCCGCATTCAAGTGGTGGGCAGGGCTGAAGGCAAAAGGGGGCAGGGCAAAATACCAGGTATACCAAAATTTTTAGCTTAAAGCTCTTATTGCCACTAATTAAGCTTTAAGAGAACCATTTCCCCTTTTAGAATAGGGGGAAAACTGTGCAAAAGCGAGAGAACCATCAAATCTTCAGTGGCTGGGTAATGGGAAGGCGTCATGGCTAAATGGCAGGCTACATTTGGCCCGCGGGCCCAAGGTTAAACACTCTTGTATTACAGGATGAACAGGATGACCTTGATTTAAATGAACGTGGTAACTTGGAAGGAAACAATGTTCTAACTTGTATAATAAAGCAGAAATAAGTTTGACGATAGTCATCTGACTAGATAAGCGATGGCAATTAAATATTTTTAAGATAACGTTGCCCTTTAACTACGTTTTGGCTCTCAGTTTGGTGTTAACAAGCAATTGCCTTAACCAGTACCAGCCAGCCTGTTGTGCTGTACTGCAGCATCAGATACAAACAAAGGTTGATTCATGGGGTATCTGTGAAGAAACAATAGTTCTCTGTTACTGCTCTTGTCTCTACACATTCTTTGAATGAGGGTGTTAGTATCATACCGTCGAGTTGTGTTAATTTTCCCCTGTTCGTATGTGAATAAGAAAACCTTTAATAATCAGGAGCACTATAAAATCACATGTCATAAACCACAGTAAAGGGTAAACTTGATTTTTACAGCAAGTTGAAGGGTTGCATGTGAGAAACAGTATGCTTCTCCATGCAAAATACAATATTCCTTTACTTAAACATCCTAAGCCAAAACCCCAACATACTTAAAAAGGTTAGGTTTTTTTTGTGTGAGTTTCAACCACATTAAATAGTTGTGTTCTTAAAACTTCCCCTTCACAACAGCAAAGATTCCCTGTTTCTGTAGCATAGGAAAGCACTACCCACCCCCTACTTACCAATCCTCACCCCACCCCAAGTCAGTCAGCCACTGAGTAAATTCAGTCCTCTCTAGACTGTTTTGGGGGTTCCCCTTCTCTTTACAGTTTCTATTCCCTAATTATTAATATTTTGAATTTTTGCCAGCTTTGGAGTTTCCCCAAGCCTGTTAATACCACCCTCTAGCTGGGGCTATTTTGGCTAGAGAAGCAACAGCACTAAAGGGAACGGTGGAGCTAACATGATCGCAAAAACCAGTTCTAGGTTTGGTTGGCTCTGAAGTGACAGTCAAATTTACCTCAAGATATGGCTGGACACTGCAGACTACCAGTTCCCCTTATGATTTCAGCTACAACTCCAGTGAATTTATAAGCAAATCCACTGTGCACCCAGCTGAATTAATTGTCGGCAAGTATGCGACATGTGAAAAAACATGTTGTGGTGAGCTTATACGTCTCTTAGCCCTAGCTTAGATGGACTTTGAGTCTTTCTACATGAGGTATTTATTGTGTGCTCGTGATTACTCACAGTGGTTGTGGGGGCTTTAAATCACACCGTTATTCCTCCAGGGCCTTTATTTATTTATTTATTTATTTAATTACATTTATATACCGCCCCACAGCCGAAGCTCTCTGGGCAGTTTACAACAATTAAAAATAGTAAACATTAAAAGTATACAAAAATTAAAAAAAAAAACATAAAAACAATATAAAAACAACATGATTATTGCAGGTGGGTGGATTTCTAATGAGGAAAGACTGGTATTTCCCTGATGGCATGAGATCCTGGTATATTTGTGCAACTCCAATATACCACAGCACCACATAGTGGTTGCTCAATGGAACATATAGAAAGGTAGAGAAAGAATCTCCTTGGGGGGGAAAAACACGTAAAGGAGCTGATCTTAATCCCATAAAGGATCACGAAGCAAAAGTCTCGGTAAAGTGGCAGTTTAAAAGCCTCATGTAGAAAAGCCCTATATCACACTAATTTCTGAAAACTACATGTTGTTTTCACTTTTGCTACATACCAATTTACAGTAAAGTATATGTAGGTGGAGTGAGAAAGAGTTTCCCAGAAGGGTTTCTTTCCGTAGCAGTCCCCAAGAGGGATTTTTATCACCATCTTCCATAAAAGTGACTCAGTGCAAAAAACAACAACAACACCCCACCATCCTATTTCTAAACACAGAAAACGGCATTACAAAATATTTGGGATCTGTTAGGGTAATTGCTTATTGTGGGGAGTGCTGCTGCTACAGCAGAGTTAATCATTTGGGTCAAATCTTTGTGCCATTTGTCTGAAAGGACCACATCATAAGCACAAGCAGCAAAGCTGGCAGGGATGTGCAAAGGAATAATTCCTGGCCATAAAGACAAATGCAGTGCTGTGTAGCATTCTGCTAACAGCTATGCTAGGGAAAGAATGTTGAATTTGGACAATCCTGTGGCAAAGTAACAACTCTAAGAAATGTAGCTTCTTGTAAACAAAACGAACTCCACAAATATTTGCAAGAGATTGGGATGGAAGGGAGTCGATGCCTTTAAATCCTTTTATATTATTTACCTGCTTACATTTTGCTATTTTGGCTGTTTGTTGATAGATACCTCCTTGCCCTTTCTGATTCAAAGATTTAACAATGCTTGGAAATTATTAACTGTATTCTAACATACATATATATAATTTTTAAAGCTCTATTTTATTGGCAAACAACACCAGACTGGGCAGTTGGCAGTTTAAAAACAATTAGATCTGAGTTTGTTCTGAACTCAGAGAATATGAATTCTACACTAAAGCCCTGTCCACATGATTAAAGTGAGCCTTCAATTACATTCAAGCCTTCTAAAAAATTCTCATCTGGGAACTTCATCCCCAAAGTCCTTTTAAAATGAGAAAAATGACATATCAAGGTCTGATTCTCATGAATTAATTCAATGGGTTTGGGTTGCTATCACAGCAGGGGCAAATATGGGCTTACGTGCCAATAATGCCATTGATTGCAGTGGAATGTGCAAACAGCTGCCCGCAATGAACACTAAGGAATACCTGAGTACTGACAAATACAGAATTATGGATTTGGAAGTCATGTCGGATATGAAAGCTGCTGCCTGTTATTTTTACAGCACAATTCTATCCATCTCAACTCAAAAGAAAGTCCCATGGAATTCAGTAGGGCTTACTCCCAAGTGAGTGTGCATTGGATCGTGGCCTATGCTCCTCATTTTGCTAACTTTCTATATATCCCATATATCTATATCTATATAATTTAGATGTACCTATCACTTTTTCAATCCACCTTATGCATGTGATACAACAGACCAGGGGTGCAGAACCTGAAATCCAGCCTCCCAATTAGCCCTGGGCCCTTTCTTTGAACCCACACCCTTTCTCCCAACTTCCAACTGTTTGGTGATTTCCTAGCTTTTGTGCATTTCTTTCCCCTCCCCACCTCCCCACCCCACCCCCAGCTCTTCTAAGGCTTAATTATTGGCAATAAGAGGTCTAAGGGCTCATCTGCACCAAGCCGGATATTGCACTATGAAAGCGGTATGTAAAAGGCAGGAGCCACACTACTGCTTTATAGCGGTATTGAAGTGCACTGACAACTGTTGGGGCCCATTGACACATACCTTATACCGCTTTTATACCGCTTTCATAGAGTTATATCCTGCTTGGTGTAGATGTGTCAAAGGCCACAACACTTGTCAGTGCACTTCAGTACCACTATAAAGCAGTAGTGAGGCTCCTGCCTTTTATATATCACTTTCATAGTGGAATATCCTGCTGGTGCAGATGAGCCCTAAGTTTAAATATGCTGGTGTTTGTTTTTTTGGCATTTTAGACCACTTTTGCCTTTGGCCCCAGCTACCACTAGAATGCCCCCTGCCTCCCCCCCCCGCTCTGCCCCCCTGACTTTCTCTGAAATGTAATCTGTTCCTTGGGTCTGGAGAGATTCAATACTCCTGAACCGGGCGATCTCCGACAAAAGCCCACGCCACTTTTTTTGTCCTTTAAAATGGATTGCTGCATTATGAAAACCAAAAGCAATGAATGCTCAGTTGCCGGCTTGGGTGTCAACATGAGTGCATTCACTTACTCCCACAAAGGCATCGTATAAAATCCATGGGCTTTGAACTCAGAACAATCTTTATACAGGTCGTCATTAGTCACACTGGTGAATCATTTCTTACTACGGCAAAGTCAGGGTTTGATGGACTCTTCAATTAGTGGTTTCTGAGAAAGCCTGTAAGCTGATGAATAACCACAGATATAACTGCAAATGGCTGAGGTGTATGACTGTTCTCAACCACTATGTGTGGTAAGTAATAGATGAGCAGAACCAGGATAGTGAATGTCACAGTTCATTCCTCTTTTTACTAGAAGTGCAGAATTTCTTTCAGTCCGAGGGCTGAATTCCATTTCAGAGAATTCTCAGGGGCCATATTCCAGTGGTGGGCGGGACCAAACACAGAAAAAGAGTGGTGCTTAAAGCTAGGGTGACCATATGGAAAAGAGGACAGGGCTCTTGTATCTTTAACAGTTGCATAGAAAAGGGAATTTCAGCAGATGTCATTTGTATATATGGAGAACCTGGTGAAATTTCCTTTTCTTCACAACAGTTAAAGCTGCAGGAGCTATACTAGAGTGACTATTTTAAAAGAGGGCATGGCACCTGCAGCTTTAACTGTTGTGATGAAAAGGGAATTTCACCAGGTTCTCCATATATACAAAGGACACCTGCAGAAACCCTTTTCAGTACAACTGTTAAAGATACAGGAGCCCTGTCCTCCTTTTCATATGGTCACCCTATTCAAGCTCTTTGTGCCTGGGACACTCAGCCTTAGCAAAAGCACTTCAACATCTTAGAATGGGCAAAAAAATGCACAAAAGGTCGGAAAGCTCCAAACCACTGACGGTTGGGATGGGGGGGGAGGGGAGAAAGGTGGGAATATAGATGTAACAGTAGAATTAGAGATGGATGTCAGTAAACACACATATTTATTTAGATCCAGCTTCTAGTTCTTTACTATTGGGATGATCAGGGTAATAAGAATATGCTCCTGTAGGGATTGGGCCCAGCACCTCTGCAGATCTACCCCAAGAAGACAGGGGAACAGATTCTGGTTGGTCGGAGGGGGAGGTAGAAGGCGTTTTCAAGCTGTCAAGGTTACAGGATAACAGTGCCAGAGAGGATGAAGCCCAGCTGCAGCCTATGACAGCCAGGCCAAAGCCTCTGAATCCGTGGGAACACAGGCTCCTAAAGTAGAGGAGGAGGGGGTAAGAATAAGAGACCCCAGGGTCAGATGTCAGTTGAAAAGGGAGCACCACGAGGGACTCCAAACAGAAATCAGGCTCAGTTTGAGGGCGAGACTTAGTAGCCCACTTGGGTTGAGAAGGGAAGCCCATTGTAGCAAGTGGCAGTTTCGTAGCAATTCTCTTTCATGGTGCTTAATCCAGGTGACTACCTAAAGTCTATATGATCCTGTATTATACAAAGCCTCTTAGAAAAGCTTGTTTCAAATGGATGCATGATGATATGGTTTGCAGCCTGAGGCAATGCCTGTTTGCATAATAAAAGTAATTGACTGGGAATAGGACTTGGCAGTTTGACTGCAAAGAGAGCCAGGAGCCAGGTGTCTGACAACACCCTCTTGCATTAATTTAATTTCTGTTATTTCTTTGTAGCCATTATAATGATGCTGTTACTATGATCCAGAAAATTTAAGAAAATATTTATACCTTTACTAAGGAATTCTTTGACACCTCTGCAACCCCTTGAAAAAGAAAAAAGACTTGTTTCTGCAGAGCATTTTCTACAACTGAGTGAGGATGAACTGTCTATTAAAAGAATCTTGAGACATGTCAGAGTTACACATCTGAACTACAGCATCCTCCTCATTAGTCCTGTGACATCGGTACAATGATAAATGAAACTGTAAGTTGCTGTTTAAGTCTACTTTTCCAAAATAAACTTTTATGTAGCAAGAAATAGGGTCGTTGTGTGACCAAGGGTGAAATGAGGGCACTTAAGAAAAGGTCCTCCAAGTGGGGAGGGAAAATGGTTCGCAACCAAACATCAAGAGTGCAGATGTTTCTCCTCCCTTTGATGTTAAAGTGTCTTGTGCATAAAGTGCAAACAAACCTAAGCAATTTCTATCATAACCGAAGCCTCTGGCTTTTAAAGAGCATGTGAATAAGAGCAGCAAAACAATAATGAGCCAGGAAGAGTATTTCTGGAACAAATCTTGTTTGCTGTTGTTGTTTTTCTTCAGTCGAGACTGTGATTGCAGCTTAATTGGAAGGAAGGACATGGGAACATGAACAACATGGTGAATAGACTCATTACTGCATGAACCTTTGCCAAACCTGGATGGAGTGATGTTTCTGCTTTCCAAAGGTTTGAAGGCAGTTGAAGTTTTATGAAAAATGTCACTGTGAATTGCTTGTTCTATGTTTGTTTTTAAAACATGTATTCAGTGTTCACGTGATCTTATGAGTCTTTCAGGACATATTATGGCATTTTTTAGATTGTTGTTTGATGGTTTGAATAATTAGTTGGACAGATTTTTTGTAAATTAATGTTAATAACAAAGAGGTGTTGGATTTATGACAATACACAATCCCTTTATATTACTTTTGACAAAGATAAAAGTATGAACTAGGGCTTCACCAGACAGCCTGGGATATGCAACAGAAAAATATACGGTACCTCTGGGCATGTGCAGAGAGCATTTCCTGATCTTCACTGTTACTACAATCCAATCTATCTTTTCACTTGGGGTAAAACAGCAGGGATTCCAGGATAGCACCCATGATTCCTAGTCCTGCTTGAGTCCCCGCACCTAAAAATAAAACAACCCGCCCACTTGCTCCTGACAGCACAAAGTGTTTCTAGGATATGTATCTGCATGCATACAATGTACTACTTCATCCTACAGACAAACAGCTGTTAGAATAATTCTGTTTCTAGCTACTAGCATCAATGAAAAGGGGAAGACAGTGTTAGGGTATCAGCAAAGCTAACATACACTATATTCTGGGGAAAACAGTACCAAACTATGGTATCTATACCAGGGATCATTATATTTCCTGATTCGCCACTGGTTGGGTTCATCTGATTAAGCCAGGCCAGTATTGCTTTGAAATGTGGCTCTCAGCTTTGGCTCACGTGGGGAAATTTGTTGGTTCTGTTTTGCCTAGCTGATATATCACATCAAAGTGATTTTATTGTCATATTATTATTTATTCCAATGGTTCTCAAACTTGTTTTTTTCGGACTGCTTGAAAGATGTTAGGGGTCTCAGTGGACCACTGGGCACAATCCTATGCACGTTTAGACAGAAAAAGTCCTACAATTCCCAGCCTGCCCCAGCCAGCCATACTGTTTGATTTGTTCTGCAAATCAAAGCACATATACGTAAAACTCATTTTTTAATAATTGTAGTCTTGCCTTTCTAAAGTTATGGGGATGCCTGGGGGGGTTTTTTGAGCAAAGTTTAGTGAAGTCACGTGTAATATTTGCCTACTTTAGCCTCAGGTAAAGTACAGCAAAGTTACTTTTAACTGATACATTTTCAGAGAAAAATTAGTAGACTTCACCAATGCCATATTATGAAAATCATGGGCCCTAGGCCAGGGCTTTGTGAACTTTTTCAATAATCTGGACCTGGTCAAAACAGCCTCAATGTCCATCATCATAAAATAAATAAATCAAGAGCAGGGCAAAGTACAGATTCTCTTAACTGTTCAGCAACCTTTCTGTGGACAACTCAATAGGGCTCACAAGAATCAGAGAGCCTATGATTTATTCTATAATCTGTAGGCTGCTTTTAAACTTCACAGTGTTTGAAGCAGCACACAACCAACACTAAAACAGTAAAATTAATAGAACATTAAGAATAAAATTGATAAAAATTATAGGAGGATGCATGGAATTAGTACAATAAAATCGATCAATCAATCAGCACAAGAGCTTAAAAAACTTGACAGAATAAACATGTTTTCACTGCTCTGTTATAAAAGCCAAGGATGTGGATCTGGCAGGTTTCTCTTGGGAGGAAGTTCCACAAAATAGGGGCTTCACCAAGAATGCACAGTTCCTAGTGGGTAACAACCTCATCTCCCTTGGTACTGGAACCTGCAAAACAGCCTTCCCCAACCTGGAGCCCTCCAGATGTGTTGGAGTGCCATTCCCATAATTTCCAACCAACATGGCCAAAATCTGGGAAACTACCCAGAATCCCAGTAACTGCTCAACCAACAACCAGGTTTATGGATCTGATGAAGGACACCATACATATCGCTGCAGTAAAAGAATCACCCCTCAGCCAAGGCTTATTTCTTTGCACTATGAATAACCTTAACTGAAAACCTTATTTCCAATGAGGGATTCAAACGAAGGATTATTCAAGCCATCCATCATTTATTTCGGCCAATTTGGTTTCTTTTCAGGTCGGTATTTCAATGCCGTAAGAGAAGCCTGAAACAGCCATGGCCTTAAGCGTTCCCCAGTCATTACATCACCCTAATCACCTGCCTTGAGACATCTCTTTGACCTGCCTTCCCATGTCTGCCAGCAGTAACTGCTGTGCTAGCATGGTTTTATGATGCTCAGTGCTTATTTAATGGAAACAGTGAGGCAGCAAAACACCATATTTGCACAGAGGGAATTAGCTGCTTGCAAACAGCTTGACGTGCGCGCACTTTGTAGGCGGCTTTTCAAAAATCACTTTGAACAACTGGGCCCCATGTAGATCTGCTATTTTACAGAGAGGGACATATACTATGTACTGATTGTACTGGAGAGAGGATTCTGGGAGCTGCATAGAAAATGAGAATGTTTTCAAATCAGGTCTACATTTAGGCTGAACGATGCACATTTAACCAGCTTTCAAACCCATTTCCCCCTTTGCATTTTGAAAAATTGGAGACAATATTTTTATTTTATTTATTGTAATTTTTATATCTTGCTTTTTCCCCTGTTGCAGGGAAGTCCAGGCAGTCCTCCTCCTCTCCATTTTATCTTTACAACAACTCTGTGAGGGTAGGATAGTCTGAGAGGCAGTGAATGGCCCAGTCACTCCAACCATTGCACCTCACTGGCTCTCATTTTTGTCCACTGGAAACTTTCCGGCACAAACTGAGATGCAACAGAGGAGCAAAGCAACGTGCACATTAAAGAGCAGGTTTCAATGGCTTGGGGCTCTTGCACTGTGAAGCTGTGGCTCTTATTCCAAAACTGAAGCAAAATCTGATTTAGGGCCTCTTTTTACATGTGCAGCAGAATGAGGTGGCAGAGTGGACAGTACCATTTTTGACTTCAGGTAGGGTCACCAGTTTTGAATGCCCTCCCCAAATAAAAACTACTCCATGCAAGTAAAAAAAAAAAAAATCCCATCAGGGAGAATGGTTCTAGCCCAGCTCATTCTCTGTTGGGTAAGTTCTCTACCTGGGTGGTATTTTTCACCCCAACTTCAAGTATAATCTGATGGGGTCTGAGCTGGCGGTGACCGAACAAGAAAGAGATCTTGGGATTGTGGTGGACAGCTCGATGAAAATGTCCACCCAGTGTGCGGCCGCTGTAAAGAAGGCAAACTCCATGTTAGGCATTATAAGAAAAGGAATTGAGAATTAAACAGCCAGTATCATACTTCCTTTATATAAATCTATGGTGCGACCATACTTAGAATACTGTGTACAGTTCTGGTCATCACACCTAAAAAAAGGGTATTAGAGAGCTGGAAAAAGTGCAAAAAAGGGCAACTAAAATGATTAAGGGGCTGGAGCATCTCCCCTATGAGGGAAGGTTACAACAGCTGGGATTGTTTAGCTTGGAAAAAAGGAGGCTAAGGAGAGACATGATAGATGTGTACAAAATTATGCATGGCGTGGAGCATTTTGATAGGGAGACATTTTTCTCCCTCTCCCAAAATATAGAACCTGGAGTCATCCAATGAAGCTGATTGGTGGGAGATTCAGGACAATTAAAAGGAAGTACTTCTTCACACAGCGCATAGTTAAATTGTGGAATTCACTACCACAAGATGTAATGATGGCCACCAATTAGGATGGCTTTAAAAGGGGGTCGGATAAATTCCTGGAGGAGAAGGCTATCAATGGCTACTAGTCCTGATGGTTACGTGCTACCTCCAGTATCTGAGGCAATAAGCCTGTGTGCACCAGTTGCTGGGGAACATGGATGGGAGGGTGCTGTTGCACCATGTCCTGCTTTGTGGGTCCCTGGTCAACAGCTGGTTGGCCGCTGTGTGTGAACAGAGTGCTGGACTAGATGGACTCTTGATCTGATCCAGCATCAGGGCACTTCTTATGTTCCTATTCAAAAATGTCATCCCCTACCTGGACCTGCATTTTACCACTCCAGAATTCTATCCCCTCATTCCCACATGGAACTACTGCGCATGTATACCAGGTTGAAGTGTAGCTGCTGTTGCATTTGTTACAGGGCTGGGCAACTTGTGGCCTGGCTCTCTAGGTTTTTGGCCTACAACTCCCATGATCCCTCACCATTGGTTATGCTGGCTAGGGCTGATGGAAGTTGTAGGCCAAAACAACTGGAGGGCCACAAGTTGCAGCCCCCTGTCTTGCTACACTGGCACTTGCCCCCTCAAAGTCTCCCACTGTTGTCCCTCTTACTGTGGAAATTTAGAGCATATTGATGGAGTCTGTCCTTTCTTTCTTTCTTTCTTTCTTTCTTTTTATATTACTTTATAAAGCTCCACAGTCATTAATGGTGCTTTATAAATAATATATTACAATATCCTGGAAGGGGAATTGTAGGGTATTGTGGTGGAGGCCTGGCTTTTCTTCCCCCCCCCCCCTTATTTTACATTATAAAGCACCACATACATTGGTAGTGCTTTATAAATAATACATATAACCATAACCTGGAGGGGGCCTGTGACATTTGGGTGACCACGTTTCCATGTGCTAATACTACTTGGGATGAGTACTGCACTTTCCTGGGTGCGAAAATGGAATGCCTCTGCAGTGCTGGGAAAAGGAGTAATCTCCAAGCCCTTCAAAGGGGATGTCTACATTGTGTGCAATAAAAGAAAGAATAAAACAAACGCTCCTCTGCACTCCAAGCTGATTGCATGGACAGGTCCTGGCTGTGGAAAGCAGGAGTCGGCCATTTGCAGGGCGGCTGCTGCAGCCTTGTAGATATTTTGACCCCCTGCTATTAATAAGGCTCTTTGAGATCATACTAGATGGAATATTTTTAACTCCTGAGCCTTGCCAAAACACACAGAATACTTGCAAGCAGAGCCTGTATTAAGCAAAGCAGGCACAGCAGTTCACTTAATCTGCTGGGGACAGGTGTTGCCAGTGGAAGGAAAGATATTCATCATTTTAGACGTCAAGGCAAGAAACCTTGAGCTCAACTGTTTGCCGCGCCAAGCTCTCTTAAATACTTAAAGATTGTTTTACCGATCTCTTGAGGATGGGGATTTAAGATGAGAGGCAGCCTTGTTTAGATGAGGAGGGGAGCCAGACCAGGTTAACAAAAAATCTCTTTTTAATTAGGTATGATTTTTAATTAAAGCATCAAGGATATTTTTGGGGGGATAGATTTAAAACTGCACAACACAGGGTTTTCAGGAGAGGGGAGCACAAAAATCTCTTACTTACTCAGAGATGAGTTTTCTTATTATCTTGTTTTCAACTTTTACCTCAGGTGGACTCATGCTGACATTCCTAACAGTTTGTTCCATGCCCACAAATAGCTTGTTCCATGACAGCTCAAAAAGTGAAAAACACCCCCCTTCTGCTGTTTAATATACCTGGAACTTCATCTTAACACATCTATGTGATGCCACCCCCCTCTCTCTGCCTTCAAACTCCAACGCAAACTCCATTTCTCCCACGAAGGCCTTGTCCTCTACTAAGAACTCGAGGCAATGTTTAAGTGCAAGGAATTGCATTGGTTCATATTCACCCTATGCTTCTATTCATTTCCTCTTTCCACTGTTCTGTTATTCTTGCCTCTCCCCTCTTCATCCTCCTGCCGGCTGAAAGTTAGCAGGGTACATAACTTTTAGGCCCCATTCAGAAGACACCTTCAATCATGGCTTTAACCATGGTGGTTAAGCCAGTAAGCTGGGCTGTGTTCAGAAGACATCTTAAACCATGGCTTTAACCACAGTGGTGATTTGCTTCTGAGCAAACATGCATGCAAGTGCTGCGAAAGTGTGCAAACTACTACTCCAGCAACAACTAACATGTACAGATTAAAAATCCAGTGCCAGGTGACAGATCCCAAGAAAATTATCCAAGAACAAAGTCCTTGAGGAAATGAATCCACCTTGTCAATTATAGAGAGGGCAATTAAGTCAGCCACCAGTGACTTCCGAGGGGAGTTTTACACTGAGAAGCACGTCAGACACAAATAAAAATAACTGGAATTGGGCTGGGCTCATGAATCAGTCAAAGCCACATGATCCCAAGCCATGAGGTCAGAGGAAGTTACTAGTGAGTTGTCAAGGTTGCCTAGCTGCTGACGCCCATTGTGGGGCCATCAAAATGTTTATTATGTTCTATTCTCCAGGCATAGCAAATGGGGGTATTTGCCACAGTATAACCAAGAGAACTGCTTTGATAACGCCCCAATTTATTTTCATCATTTTAAATCAGGCCTGCACAACCTGCGACTCTGGGGTGAGCAGAAAGTAGAACTCCAGATGTTTTGGATTTCAACTCCCAGCACTGGCCATGCTGGAAGGGCTTCTGGGAGTTGAAGTTCCAAACAACTGAAGATTTATCTTCTGCCCACCCTGCTGTAACTCACTGAACTGAACACATCTCATCAACCATGTACGGTAGCCCACAATGGACTGAATAAACAGCCAGGTGTTTTTGCAGCTTTCCAGAAACTGAGAAAAGAATGTGCATGAGATTGTGGCTGCAGTCGGCTTCAGGGATTCAGCATTGCCTTGAAGGTGACACAGAGACAGACATTCAGGCATATAAAACAGTCTCTTTTTATTCAGGAATATCCCACTCTTTGTAGTCACTAATAACTGTTTTACAGGCCTCCTTGGTCCATCTTGGAAGCCAGCTGTGAGGGGACGTGAAAGCAGGCTCTTTTCCGGCCTTGCTACCCTGTCAAGAAAGTGAGGTCCAAGCGGACAGCTGGGTCCCCCCACCAGGATGATGGAGGAAATGAGCCCAGGAGCCACTTGCCTCCTCTAGGCAATGTAACTGCTCAAGTTCGCCATGAATAACTTAAGACCCATTCATTTCAATAGGTCTACTCCAAGTAGGACTAACACTGGATACAACCCATGAAATCTTAGGGGCAATCTTTCACTGGCTGGCCAGCCCTGCTATGAAGCATAATGGCCTGGGCAGTCTTCTTTTTTATTATTAAAATACGTTATTATTAACAATGTCATTGAACACAAAAAATCAAATACAATTCCAAAAGTGGGAAAGTTTCTATACAACCAATTAATAACCTCATATTCCCAATTCAGTAGTTGCCTTAATTTTTACAATCAAACTTGTATTATAAAATCAATTATTATTCAGCTGTTAGAAGTTGTTTAACACTTCTGTCCCTATATTCCAATAATTAGTCTTTTGTCTCTGTTACTCAATTAGTTTATTTTATTGAGATAAAGAATCCTTTTCTCTTGCTTGACCCTCCCATTGAAATGAATGAGACTTAAGGTAGCCCTGATTAACTTAAGACCCATTGATTTCAATTGGTCTACTCTAAGTAGGTCTAACATTAGATACAATCCATGAAATCTTATGGAGAGTTTTTCATTGGCTGGGCAGCCCTGTAACGAAGCTTGTCCAATCAAATCCCCCTTCAGGTCATCCCAGAACCTGATGGATACTGTGAAATTGCAGTGCTGCAGGCCACAATTGTGCCAAGTGAATTCGGGGGCAGCATAAGGCTAGAGTTCACATAGCGCTTGTTTCAGAGGCCTTGCCCAATACCAACCATCCTGGTATTTAAGACAGACGGGAAAGGTTTTGCTTGTGGTGCCCCCGAGGAATGTGGCCTCTGGGGCTATCGCACATGGCAGGGCCTTTTTGGTGGCAGCATCCCAGCTGTGGAACTCTCTTCTTGTAGAGATTCAACTGTTCCCCACATTGTTGTCACTAAGGCACCAGTGAAAGACATATTTATTTGTGTAGGCTTTGAGGGGAATAGGCAAGTGCTCTATTTGTTTTTTGATTGATTGATGGGTTGTTTGGTTGGTTGTGTTGATGGTTTTATTGTATTTTATTGTATATTTCTGGTTTCTAAAGTCATGACTTTAATATTGTTTATGTGGGATGCTGTGTTTTACATAGGTTGTTAGCTGCCCTGAGCTCTTTGTGAGGAAGAGTGGGATATAAATCAAATACATACACATATACATAGCACCCTACAGGCTGAGCTGCATGGCTGGCGAGTGGCATTCAGCATAAAGGGTTCTGAATTGGGCAGCTCTGATATCACTAATTTCAGTAACGCTTCAGGGGGCGTCGTCTCATCAACTGCTCGCACAAGCTCACCCACCCAATGCTGCTTTTCTGACAGATAGGAGGATTCCAAAGAAATACATAAACCCCTTTTAGAGCAAGCTTGCAGACAGCCACTTGCCAGCCACCTGTGTCATGGAAACGTTGCCCCTAGTGGCTGGGTGGGGAAGCTTTTACAAACATTTGGGCTACATATGATTATCACAACAAGGATCTGTGGATGGGTAGGCCAGCGGTAACTTCGGGAATCTGCTTTAGTGCAATATGGGAATGAAGGGATTTAAAACTCGTCCGTTGCATTTAGAAATTCTGCTCATTACCACAGGAAACAAACAGAACAAGCTAGCTGTCAGAATCCCAGGAAAGAGTTCCTAAAGAACCCAACCGGAAAAACCTGTTTCCCAAAAGCTAATGGTCATTACGGCTACCTTAAAAGTGAATGAGGCATGAATCAAGGACGAGCTGGAAAGACTGCAGCCTTAAGTTTAAAAAGGAAAGAGGCAGAATTCCTGCCAACATCAACTGCAATGAAAGATTAAACCATGGCACCTTCCAGACATGCACTTCCTGACTGAGTATCCCTGTCTGCTGTACGTCACTGAGACACATTTATAAGGGCTAAGTAACAAGCTCTAAATATTCCGGAGGATTTACTGATAGCCCTGCCTTCCAGCTGCTCCATATCGGATGAAATGCAAAGGATCTTTACAAAGCAGTCCTTCCTCTAACTTTCAAGAGGCAATTGCCTTGACTCATGCGACGGGCACGTAACACTGGAGAGGAATGCCAAGTGGCACTTTATTTGCTCTGGGCTTCATATTTGAGTCACCCCTTTAATTCAGATTATCTAGACTTCCTGCTCTTCATGGTCCGGCACATCTTGGGTCATTGCTTAAAAATATATTGGGTAAACCTTTTAAACAACAACAACAAAAACTTATAAACATAAACCTTTTAAACAACAAAAAAGGGCCTTTTGGAAAGTTGCACCATTTTTAACATGAAGAAATGAAGACTGCCAAACAAATAGTGGGATACCAGAGGTCTAGAAACTACGCTCAATACCACATTTTGGGTTCTCTGTGCACAAAAATCCAGGTTGCTGCCGCTGCATGCGAGACCACAGCATTTCTTCCATCAACTGATCAATCAACTAAAAGCCCAGTGGATTAAGCAACTAATTAAAACTTGCAACCCTACAAGCAAGCAAGCAGTGGTGATTTGTGTACCGATTTCTCAGAATCTTTCAGGGCTGATTGGACTTCTCCTGCCCCATAGTAGAGAAGGGAAGTCCTGTCCCATAGTGTGGAGTGTCAGGGCCAATTTTCAGCCATATCAATGTGGGACAAATGCCGAAGTTGACCAGACAACAGCCCACCTACTGGGCCTGGCCTTGACTTGAATCCTTAAATACAGAGGATGCAGTGGTCTGAGGTCAATTAGCTTCATTATCTCCTATGGGGAAAAAGCTTGTACTACAATGGCTGCTTGTTTCTCTGGGTTACCAACCTCGACAGATATACAGTTACATACACAAACCTTCAATATCTATTGCATTGACAGCAGGAAAGCCATGAATGAACTGTGACTTTATCCATTCCGTGTGGGATAAAGTTCAACAAGCTTAGAAACACCCCACAGTAATACAATTCAAGCAAATTGTTTTGAAAGAGATGCCTCAAGGTAAATTATACCCACCTTGTTGCTTACAGGACAGCCATCCATTCCACCGAAACTTCTCTGCCCAGATGGCGGCACCTGGTAGACATCTTGCCCCTGACAACCATGGCCCGTGGGTACCTGGTAGATTCCCTGATTCAGATAAGAAGGTGGCACTTGGTAGACTGGATCCCGAGGAGAAGTATGTGCATTTGGCACTTGGTAGATCTTTTGCTGGTGATACGGTTGATGTACAGATCCTGAATTCGGTGTGTCTTGAGTAGAAGGAGTTTCCTGTACAGGGCCTATCAGAAGTTTTACACGGTTGCCAGGGACAATGCCTTGCCGCCCATGTAAGGAACAGAGCCACCATCCTTCCAGTCCTTCAGTATTTTGTTCAATCACTGTCAAAATGTCTCCTTTGCGGAAGGCCAGCTCCTCTGCACATTCTGGGACATTGTCATAGAGGGCTCTTGCCATAAGATTCTAGAGAGAAATCAGAGAGAAGGGGGAGACCTTAAGTAACATATCCAAATTTGGATGCACTTGGGTTCTTTAAATAAGTTAGAGCAATAAGAGTAAGTAGGGGGAAGCATCACACATGAGAACGGCCTCAAACAGACAGTGATGGACTTAAACATTGTCACACCTGAAGCAAAAAGTCAAAACGGCACTCTCCGCCCAAAGGCCTCTTTGGACTGCACCCAATTTGTTTAAAACAGAGATAGAGAGTGGATGAAGCAAAATGAGACCACTTCAGAATCTGCTTCCTGAAACAACTACTTCACCCAGGTTCCAATCTTTGTCCAGTCACTGTCTCTTGTTGGATTGACCTGAGCACTTTATCTCTCAACCTTAGTTTACCCTCTGGAAAAGAGAATGATAAAAGCTAACTTTGCTGGGTTGTTATGAGGATAAGCAAGACAAAGGCTGTGTTCAGACAACACGATAGTCAACGGTAGGGTAAAAATCAACTCGCCAGTTGTTTATCTAGGGGGTACTACCCACACAACATAATAATCAACCATGGTGTGGATTAGGATCAAGGTTGAGTTGACTACTAGTCCACGCTGAGTTGAGTCGCTCATCCCCCGGCCTCTCTCCCTCAACAGTCCTCCCACTAGTATCTCATCAGCCATTGCTGCCAAAAATCTATCCTGCCAGCTGGTCTAGAGCGGCAGCCACTGCTTTGACTGCTCTTGTCTTGCGACTCTGTGGCTGATGAAATAATCAACAGTGGCTGAAGAATAACCAACGGTGCTCTCCACACGATATGATAACCAATGGCAGTTCAAATAGCCTACTCTGTACAGCGTTGGTTATTTGCATTGGTTATTTCAGCCAAATAACCAACTATGGGTTAAAAAAACTCCCTTCATACATCATAACCTGTGGTGGGTTAAATAACCAACCGTTGACTATAGGGTGGATTCGATTTAAATCAATTTGATTTAAATCACAATTTAAATCACTACTCAGAAAGACTCAATTTAATCATTTGACTCCCCCTCCCCAAAAGTGCACTCTATTCATTGAATTTTTTGAAACTTAGCACTTAAGAGGTAAGGGGTTGATTCTGTGTACATAGATTTGCAAAGGAACAATGGGATTGTGATCTCTGCAGACACAAATTCACAGTTTTGAGAACTGTAAAACCAAGCGTCTGTGATAATATCTTCTAGATAGAAAAATTGCCCAATAATCTTACAGAAACCTCTGGAAGAGCATGACATTGTGAATGGATTAATGGAATTCATTTACCAAAAAATTTAAACATTGCATGAATATACAGCCTCATGCTACATAATTAAAAACTAATCCTTATTTCATGATTAATAACCTTTGGACTATAATGTATCTTAAATAGAAAACTATCTTTAGATAGATTTTCCCTCAAAAAGCATTTTATTAAAAAAAATCCGATTTAAATAAAAAAAAATCCGATTTAAATCAAAAAATCCATTTTTTTGATTTTTTTTTTAAAAAATCATTGATTTTTATCCACCCTGGTTGACTATTTAAACCTCCATTGGTTATCGCGTTGTCTGAACCCAGTCAAAGTGTATTAAGAACAGTTTAAAAAGATAATAGTTATGAAATCTTTTGACAATTGATATTTGATTCCAAATGTGTTAGAGAGTAAAGGGCTCTTATTTGTCAACTGCTATCCCTTCCCTGCCCTACTTCCATCAGTTTAACATTTTCCGAACAACTTTCTAGTCTTGTAAAGTTCAGAGGTCCAGAATTCTGCCCAACTACTGCTGAAATCTTAGCTCTCAAGACCAAAATCTCATCGTTTCTTTTTTTCAGAAAGGCATCTTTCGTTTAATTAGAAGAGAAAACAAGTTTCTAACCCTTGTGGATGAAGGAAACATGTTTTAAATATGTGAGCAGCCGTCTGGTTAAGGGTAGGAGTGGAATTTCGAATGATCACAGTACGGGGTTTTCATCATTCCCAATCGCGCTCTCTCTCTCTCTTTCTCCCCCAGCTGCTGTCCTGCACCACAAATCTTGGTCCCCAACTTTGAAAAGCATCCATCCAAATAACTGCGAAGACACAATTCAAATGCTGCTATAAGAATAAGAACACGATGGATTATGGCATCTGTACCTGGAAACAAATGGGGTAGGGCAGGCTAAAACGCCGAATACTTGAAGCCAGCAGCAAAATGGGCCTTGAGACTTCAGGAAATGTCTTGCAAAATTCCTAGTCCACAGCATTTATATTTTAATTTAACTGCATCATTTAGATTGCTTCCTAAATATTGTTGTAATTGGGGGGTGGATTTCATGGAAAGGGACGTTCTTTTGCAAACGTATGCACTGCGTGTACATCCTGTTCTGTACA